>NW_026262745.1:45026772-46422792 GCF_021869535.1 Mytilus californianus | reverse complement strand
GTTGAAAAAGATAGCAAAAAAGTAAACGGTCATGATACATATTCGTATTCATTACTGAATATAGCAATGAAAGTAATCAGTTAACTGTGTATGTAGAATTTTAGGCAGTGTAAGAAAGGGTTGAACATTCTTAAAAGGCTATCATTATCTCTATGGGCCAGAAAATACTACCTTGCTACCTTAACTGCAAAGAAAGAAATCGAAGAAAAATTGGCATCGGTATTGGATTCGAATCGGCACTTGTCTCTCATAATTCTTAATTTAATGGTACATGTATTTTATATTTGTTTATTGTCTGTTTTATATTGTGCATATGCTCTGTTTGTACTGTTTATTTATGTATTGCAAGTAGTGAGACTATAATAAAATATAGAATCTGAATCAAATAATTAGTGGTGATGCTTATTATGTGGAAAACAAAACGACCTGGAATGGTGTCTTTTTTAATCGACACCATTGTCTTATATTAGTTTTACATAATCGAATACTTTGATTTTTTACGTCATGCCGGCTAAACAAATGGGACCTCGATATTTTAGTAGTATAAAAACAACTGGTTTAATATGTCGCTTGCAACATTCAAAACTTAAAAAGGGAGATAAATCCAATACTTATCAATTCAATGAATACATTTTATTCATGTTGATTCAATTTCATTTTTGACGATTTCACTATTAAAACTCCTAATAGAAAATTGTAATTCGTTGAACACCTCTACCCATAAAAACCACGAAGATTCGTATCCAACGAATAATAATGCATCCACAGTTGTCCACAACTCATAACGCATATTAAACAACCAATTCTGCTACTGCAAGTTGAAAGCATTATGCAAGTTTGACAATTAGATAATACTTAAAAGAAAAATGTACATAGCTTTTTATTTTTCAACTTCTTTTGATATTTTTGGGGTATGTTGGCAACTTGCAAGCAATTACATACAATTTCTCGCTTAACGTTAGCAAAACTTCTTTTTTAATTTAGAAATGTCCAAATACTTGCAGTTAAATCGAAGAAGAGAAGAAATGGAGAAAACAGAGTCCTTGATAGAATACTCGTTTTACAGTTGTTTAATGAATCGTTTTCGCTATAAAAGAAATCGTTAAAAAAACTGTCGAATGCTGATTTTTCAACGCCTTTGGGTGTGAATAAAACTGCAAAAACATTTGGTGCCGCAGCTATTTTGATAGAAACATGGCATGATACCATCTTGATGCAAGAGTTCAATACATCTTCCAGTTTATTATCAGCTTTGTTGTTCTTAATTTTGATCAAAATTGAAATCTAAGCACTTTCCCCATAAACGAGAAGCGAAGGATACCAAAGTGACATTCAAAGTCATAAGTCGAAAAAAAACCGACAACGCCATGTCTAAAAAAAAAAGACAACCAGACAAACACCAGTACACCTAACACAACATAAAAAACCAAAGACTGAGAAACCTGAACCAAACCAAAATCTTGGTGTGATATTAAATGCTCCGGATGGGTAAGCAAGTGGCACCCTCGATGTTGCTCATGTTAGTACATGTACATTCGATGAAAAGTCTAATTCGGTAGGTCAAAAATAGACAAAAATGCTAAGACAAATGTGAATTCATTTCCAAACACATAAAGCATAAACACTTATTGAAATTTGAGACAGTTGTTTATGAACTGCATATTTTTGGCGGTATTTGACCAGTCTGATAGATTAATTATAAGTCAGGATACAAAAATGATTGGAAACTCAATTTTCAGATTTTTCAATTTTTAACCTTATTCTGCATTTTTGTTTATCTCAAATATTCTTTGATCTTTAATTTGCATTCTATAAAAGACTATAAGTTTTCTGAGGAACACCAGAACTGGGTAAACTCAAACCTTAAAAGTATGTTATATAAAATGCACAAAATTTTGTCACTCACCTCAAAATCTAACCAAACCTTAAAACAGACTTCTTCAGAAGGGATATACTATTAGTTACGATACTGTTACATTGTCAGGTCATTGAAGATGGCATATTTTGGGATACATATTGATTCACTCATAGGGTATTTGCATTATGAATAAACAAGTTGTTGTCATGATACGTGTTATGTTCTTCTCATATATTTTATGATGGTATGATACTTTCTAAAAAACCCTAACGAGAGTAATAAAGCTTGATTTTTATATGCTGAAGACATTATCTTTCAAGCAGTTAAATGTAGGTCTGGAGCTACCATGTCAGTAACTGCTAATTAATGTATCATTGTCATTTTGCTTAGTTTCTTTTGTTGCCTATTCTGACATCGTACTCTGACTTCTTTTGAACTGAGTTTTACTGTGCATATTGCTGAGTGTTTGTTAATTATACATTGGCTAGAGGTATAGGGGAGGATTGAGATCTCACAAAACATGTTTAACCTCGCCGCATGTTTGTGCCTTGTCCAAGTCAGGAGCCTCTGTCCTTTGTTAGTTCTGTATGGATTTTTAATCTTAGTTCATTTATATGTTTTGGAGCTTAGTGTGATGTCTAATAAACTAACACACATTTCTATTTAGGGGCCAGCTGAAGCCTGCCTCCAAGTGCGGGATTTTCACGATGTATTGAAGACCCATCGGTGGCCTTAAGCTTGAGCTGTTTTATGCTCTTTAGTCGGGTTGTTGTCTCTTTGACACATTCCCCATTTCCATTCTCATATTATCAATAAATCATAATGATGTTAAACAAGGCTGTATTCATTCTATTAAAAGTGTGACATGAGCACCTACTCATCAAAGACACCAAGAAAAAATGAATAACGTAAGACGCGCGTTTTGCCTAAAAAAGACTCATCATTAACGCTCAAATATTTTTTTTAATAAAAACAAATAGTGTACAAAGTTGGAGAGCATTACGAACCCAAAATTCCGAAAGGTTTTGCCAACAAAAAATAATTTCATCTATGCCTGTGGTAGAAAATCATTAGCGTTGAGAAACATTTAAACTTTTGTAAACGTATAATTCAAAATTATGCCCATTTCAATGAAAAATCCTGTCAAAGCAGATATTTTGTTAATAAACATACAAAAATATAAGTTTTATAGGAACGGAAAAGGCTTCAATAAAACAACCTTGACTTCAAGCAATTTTGTCATCTTATGAAATAGCATGAGGTGAAATGCCAAAAATGAAGATTTATTTTATCATATCTAGCAGGTAAACAATTGACAGGAAATCGCGAGAAAAACAGGTCAATGTTTGATTTTTTACGAGACCGAATACATTCTTTTTAACTTCTATCGATGAAGTATTATTGTGATGTAGTAGTGTACGGAAATACTATTTCATAGGAGATAAAAATGTAAGTGCACTAAACTAGGTACCTTTATAACAAAGACGAGGGACATTCAAAGAACAAATTTGATGGCATTTAACAAATAATTACCTTATGAGGTGCACAGATCGAAAATAACATTAATGTGATATAATAATCTTCCTGCCCTCAAGAAAGCAGATACAAAATACAGGTAAGGTGTGTTTAAGTTTTGTTTAAGATCTTACAAATTATAACGATCAATATTCTTTTGCAAACTACCGCGTAGGTTTTCTCGTGGGAGCGCGTTCGCCTCGAGTGCAGGAAGTCCTGGTTTTGAACCTGGGTCAAACGATAGACTTTAATATTTGTATTTGTTTCTTTACTCAGCACGCCGCATTAAGGAGTAAGAGCAAAGACTAGTCGGCTTGGAGTCAGAATACTGTATCCGAGCAGGATGACATGTATTCAAGTGGACTGTAACCGTATGAATTAGCACTTATAAATATAGTTAAGCATTTTGGTCTAGTGCAAACTAATGTTAAATCTTATACAGCTAAAATGTTTATAAATTTTTAATTCTTATAATTGAACAATTTATAAAGAAAAAAAGAAAATTTGTATAGTTCGACTTATGCATACATTTTACATTTCAACGAATATCATAACATCATACCATTAAAATACGCGATAGTACTACTTGTATTGAGCTGACAATGTTATCTATTGCCGACAATATTCACATTAACGGACATGACACACGCTAAAGTAAACCACTTTAAAAGGTAAACAACAGACAAATTTTCATTCATTAAATTACTTCAATAGGTAAATAAGATAACCTTGAAAGGTCATGTAACGTAAGATACGCATCTACAAAAATTAAATAGAAAAAAGGTCTTCTGATATAACTGCATTATACTTTGATACGTCAGATGCGAGCTTGGTCTATGTAAATCCCTTCAGTAGAATAACATGAATAAAACATAAGCAATTGCGTATTGCCGTACAATTATGCACACTTATGGTCCTACATTCTGTCAATGCATGTATTAAGGCATTTGAAAAGGTTACGAATTTCCTGGACTGTTTATACCTTCTATAGACTTTAATTTTGATATGTACTGAATGCGTTGTTGGTTTTTTTTTTAATTAAAAACTATTACTACAATGTATCAAAATAAGAAGATGTGGTATGATTGCCGATGAGACAACTCTCCTCGATATTTGTCGCTACATTTTTTATGTGGCATACCAAATATTGTGAAAATATCAATTAGATGAGAAGCCACATCCGCGGTTAATGAAACCTAGTTCACAGCGAATTACATTACAAATTATATATAACTATACATAGATAAATACAGTTTTCCCGGACTAAAACAGCTATCAAAACATATCAAAATTAAAGGATTCAGTGCCAACTTGTGTTTTCTGCATTTATTTACTCAAGATCTGGGAAATCTCTGTCACAAGTATGACAGCTATATTACTAATAAGTATATTTACAGAACATAAACTTGGGTTAGGTAATGATCCCAGTTTTACAAACTCCTGTGAAGCAAGACGTCAGCCAAAATAAACTTTCAATAGACCAACTATAACATGTATAAGATTACTTAAGTTGTAAATATGAAAAATATAATATGAGATAGTCAAAGGAAAGGTATATTGTATGACATTAAGTACACGGGGGGACAGCCCTAAGCTCTAGATTTCATAATATATAGCTATCCATTGACATACATGTAGCGTGACATACCATAAAACTATTCAATGAAAGATAGCTTATTATTTTATATATAAAATCAATTATTTTGCTAGTCATGAACAATTCAATAAGTCAAAAGGACTTTCTTTCATTGAAAAAAAGTAGTTATACATACGGAATTGTGGGTTTAGCATCATATGACACTTCCGATTTTAATTTGATAATACCAGTTCATTATAGTATTTCTTTTTTTTTAAATGAAAAACTTGCTCTCGGACTTGAGTGCTTTCGACTTGAAACAGATATGCATTAAAAGGTGATGACGTAGAGGGATTACTACGTATATTACTATGTTATATTAAACCTAGTTCTAGAATAGATTTAAGAGAAATGATTGAAAATCAACACTTTCTATGTGGTTTCTAACAATCCGATCTCAATTGCTAGCGCCTCATAAAGCACTCTTTCTCAAGAGTTTCAATAACATATAAATAACGTATGGGATGCAACAGCAAAGAAATATGCAGATTAATAGTTAAGCTCATCAATGCTAGATACATGAAGGTCACTTACAATAAGTTGACAATTGAACATGTACTTGGAATTTTGTACTAATAGATCATAACGAAAAGGTTTTATTTTTCACGATTATAATCTTAATTTGAGGCAAATTCGGGAATAAGAAAATAACAGACAGGAAATAGTACGTTAAGATGGAGATTAAATCCGAAAATTTGATCTCGTTTTTAATTTACATTCAGCTTTGCGGTTTCTATGAACCCAATATCAATGGCAAACGCCTAATAAAGCACTCTTTCTCAGGAGTATCAATAGCATATAATTAACGTTTTGGATGCAACAGCAAAGTAATAAGCAGATTAATAGTTAAATTAAGTTCATCAATGCTAGACACCCGAAGGTTACTTATAATGTAGCTACTACAGCATGGTATAAATCGACTGAAAAAATGAAATAGTACACATGTTTATTTAGGTGGCAGCTGAAGCCCACCTCTGGGTCCGGGATTCTCTCGCTGCGTTGAAGACCCATTGATGGCCTTCGACTGTTATCTGCTATTTGGTCAGGTTGTCTCTTTGACTTATTCCCAATTTCCATTCTCAATTTTATATCGTTATAAATATAGTAATACACTAACATTCATTTTTATTTTTATTATAATACTTACTATTACTAGTATAATCATATTAAGATATTTATCCGTGTATATCACTCATAAATACAATGTTAGTAGATCTTAGTAATACTGTATTATATATTTTTGTTTATATTATAGTTCGCCTAGGTAGCAAATAATGCATTCGACTTATTAGGTAGTCGGTAAGATTTTGTTAGCATCTGACGTCGACCACCTTGTCAGAGGCTTTATATTATATAGCGGTTGTTAACAATAATAATCACAACAAAAGAAATGTTGAAATTTTAGTTAGTTTTAAAATCTATAATTTTGGTATTCACTATAACCTTTCGCGATATTATAAGCAGATTTTATAAATATAGGGGTTGACGGTGACATACAAATATGTAAAACCCTTAAAAACTTCTGGGATTAAAGCTCTTGTAAATGTTATGTGTCTGATTGAATGCATCAAATCAACAACAAAATCTGGTCGGAATCAGGACGTTACATTCGTTGCCTCGTGTAGGGCAAATGCAACTCTCTCTAAACGTTTAATAAAATTCTCTTATGGGATGGTAGTTGACCTGAAGGAAGGCAAAATGTCTAACTTATCCAACGTTAACTTATTTCAAGATCATTTTTTTCACTCTTCGTTCCTATTTTCTTATGATTATGCGCACCTTAACGTGTCTGCAACACTTATTAGTAAAAGCAAGTCAGATATTGTTTTGATGTTCTGCAAAATGTAGTTGTATATTATGTGTTTGGTTTGTAAACGAGAGGGAAATGTTATATGTAATAATTGGTAGTTATATTTGAAATTAATATTGTGTACTCTGAAATGGCCAGATTTGGATGACCCTGAAGACTCAACCTATATATTTCTCAATTTATCTTGAAATTAAGACAAACACGCTTTTTGGTTCAGGAGTGTGAATTGCAACTGCCAACAATAAAATGTACAAGTTATCAGCATTCCGTAATGACAGGGGAAGCTTGATATGAAAAACAATAAAATGTATTCTTAAAGTGCGGGGGTCTCAATAATTAAGATACGGAAATGTGAGTTCAATCGCGGTTGTTTAGTGAAAATGGAAAAGGTAACGCTATTATACCCAAGGTTAAAGAATAGGTACACAAATATTGTATGAGGTCCGAAGGTATCAGTTGCAATACACAATATCCTACTCAACAAACGTACCAAACCTGTACCTTTTAATTTAATTTGATCTCCTTCCAAATTGAATTTTCAACTGAACGTTAAATAATTAATTTAGCAGATTTTGAATTTCCCTCTTTGGGTCTTTAATATGAAGATATAGAAAACGTTCTGTATTAAATTTTCAAGCAAACAGTGTTACATGGAAAATGTCTAATTATCAAAATTGACGTTTAGGCGGCTCCAATAACATAAACGGTACCAATTTTTCTGCACCAGATGCGCATTTCGACAATCACTATCTCTTCAGTGATGCTCAAGGTCAAAATATTTGAAAATCCAAAGCTTACTAAAAAAGATGAAGAGCTATAAGCCGAAAAGGAAAAAAAAGTATAGCCAAAGCCGGGTAAAGTAGTTAATTTTAGGCTTGATAACTCATCAGCCAAAAATAAAGGCAACAGTAGTATACTGCTGTTCAAAAGTCATAAACCGATAACGAGAAAATAAATCCAAACATCCCGCTTATATCGGATTATTAAAAAATACCGCTAAAATTACAATAATACATGACAAGAGTACAGTATAAATAAACACAAGAACACGTAACACAGAGAAGAACATAAATAAATAATACCGTATATCGGTTTTTTTTTCGGGTCGGCTTTTTTTCGCGATTTCATGACAAAATGGGCATGTTAAATTTTCACCGTGTATAATTTTCGCTGAATGGGAAACTACACGCGAAAATATAACTGTATCGCATTTTTATAGATGAAAGTAACACAAAATTGATAGATAATCAATGAAAAATAAATACGAGTAAACCAAACGAAAGGTATTTAGAGAACTTTTAAGGAACGTAAATTTAAATTATGCACATTGGGGCATATTAAAAATTGAAGGTTTTGATCAATACAGATATACAAATATCCTTGTAAAAGTGATTATAATTTTACATAAAATGCCTATTGTTTGGATAATAATACCTATCAATACATTAGCCCGTCACTAATTACCATATGAATGCTGTGTTGTCAAAAGGTGTGACACGTATGTTTAAAGCTAATTCGATTTTTATGAAAACAGATATTTTAATTAAGTTTGCTGATTCTTGTGATGTGTTGAACAACACAAAAGACTCCATAATTAACAGTATAATATATAAAACTTTCAAATTTTGATAAATCTGGGAATATGTAGGGAAATTTACGCTGGGTCAAATTTTCGCGTTTCTTGCGCTACCGCGAACAAAGCGAAAATTAAAAACACGCGCAAAAAAACAGATATACAGTATAATGGCACATTATAACATGTAAACTGCAGAATATCAAAGGACATCTCCCATGAAAAAAATGATAGCACAAACTGCGCGTTACATAAATGGATCAACGCCACAAAAAGTGACGTATGTATCGTCATAGGTAATCTAGAAATTCATACAATAATATGGAACGAAATCCAAACATTCGCAATTATTTGTACAATACTAGTCTAAATACATATCATGTTTATGTTGAACTTGTTTGGCTTTCATACTATTTTGTTCTGAGCGTCACTGATGAGTCTAATGTAGACGAAACGCGCCTCTTTCGTATTAAATTGTAAGCCTTGTACCTTTAATAACTATTAGCATGTCGAAATGTACTGTTGTATTGTTTATTTGTGTATTGCTCTATTCTGAATGTTCTTGCATTTATTTGTACTGTAGTCCTGTCATGTAATGTTGTCATTTTAGTGTTATATTTTACATTGCATAAAAGCGCAAGGTTTGGCTATCCAAAAAACCAGGTTTAACCCACAATTTTTCTTAAAATGTCCTCTATCAAGTCAGGAAAATGGCAGTTGTTATCTTATAGTTCGTTGCTGTGTGTCTTGCATTGTCGTTTGTTTTTTTTTTTTCCCCTTATCGTTGATGTGTTTCCTTCGGTTTTAGTGTGTAACCCGGATTTGTTTTTCTCTCAATCGATTTATGACTTTCGAACAGCGGTATACTACTGTTGCCTTTATTTATGATGGTCTTGAAAGGCTATTTGAAATTAATGCTGTGAAGACGTAATAATTATTTGGACTAACACCATGCTTTATCCATGGAAAATGGAAAAAGCTCGACTATACTGACAAATAAGACATATGTAAAATGTACCGAAAATACAAAATTAAAACCACAAACAATAAGACATAACATAATATTCAACCGTACGAACAAAATAAACATCATAACTAAATACATAAATGTTGGTTGTATAAATACCGAGACATGTCATATAGAAATGCGAATTCGCCCTCGGCAACAACTATATTCTGGAACGGGTTACGTTTTTACCACGTCTTAGATTGTGGTTTACCATCTACGTCGTGGTAAAAAGGTCGGTAGTTAGTTGAGACACAGACACATCGTATAGATCAATAAATTCATGATTTGAAGCAACAAAAGAGGCAGATAAAATCACCAAAAAGATCTGGCTTTGTATTACGTTCGTCAAAACAAACATAATGTCTACTTGAAACTCAGCAGTAGCGCTTGAATCTGAACATATGAAAGGCCGTACATAATATTAAAATGATGAGGTTGAACAAAATAATAATTCCGAAGATGTACCAAAAATGGCAATGACAATCTATGCCTGTGCGTAGAAAAACACAAATATTTCAAATATTTCAAATTCATCAACAGTTAAGACGGACTATGTGTCCATTGGACTGATGGGCTATACCAAAGGGACAATAAAATTCATAAATCGAAGAGCAACAGAAAACACAAAGACCAAAAATAAGAACCGACAAAAAAAACAACAAAATTATTAAAAGACACTACATATAAAACTAAAGTCTGAGCAACACGAACCCTAACAAGAATGGGAATGAGTTATGCAATCCTGAATGTAAAGTAGATCCTGCTCCACATTTGGCATGCTTCATGTTATTCATTATAAGTTCATATTCGGTGATAAGACCTTTTATTATGTTTCATAACGGAATAGAGAACTTATGACTACGCAATTAAAACATATAAAATGTTATATGTAACACAGATATTCCATAATGGTCCACCAAATCATGATGACGTCCGTGAACCTTCAAAGGAATGATACCACTTTATCGATATACCATTTTTGGTTCAAACGCTTTATTGTCAGCAGCAAACCACTATCAAGGTTTTCTAGAATATCGTTTCAACATGAGGACATCTCTTTTATATGAAGGCGCTGCTGAAATGTTGCTATATAGAAAAGTAAAATTAACTACTCCTTAACCACTAAAATCATCATATTTGTCGTAAATTTATGTTCTTAATAGATAGACATTCTAAATTTCTGGATTTCTGTCTGTATATGAGGAACATGTAATTAATCGGATCCTTTGTTTCTTGTTCACATGGATAGATGCCTTCATCATAAACTAATTTATTTTATATTGAGAGGATAAAATATAGATAGCGGAATGTAAAGTGTATTATTTATGTCATGTTCTTTACACTAAAACGAAATGTGGCATTATCAGTTTATTTTCGACTTATGTGTTTGAATGTCCCTTCTATATTTTTCACCTCTACTTTATCTTAGGAAATTGCTCACTTTTTCTTTAAGAATGCCCACGTAGGGAAAGTAACATGATTTCACTAAGTTAACAAAGGTATCACATTTAACCGGTAAACAATTGACAGGAAATAGAATAAAAACACGACAACTAACGATGTCAAATTTAAAAGTTTAAAACTAATATTACCTTTTAATATGACCATAGTAGTTTTGTTATCTAAATATGACGAACGTGTATTTAAATGTAGACTATAATTTTTTGGTACAGAAGAGTTAGGAAAATATCTTATTCAAACAGAAACTGTAAGTACATATCAAAATATATGTGTAGGCAACAGGTTGGAAGGGCATATATAGTATTTTACTCAGCTGTTTTACCCCTTTACATGACATATTTTCTCCATTAATTATCAGTTGCATAGATTATTTCATGATCAATCAGAAAGTGTATTCAATTCGAGCCATGCATGTATACTTGATAATTTACTTGAACATGCTAATGAAATTAATGTGTCAATTCTAAAACGATAGTATAGTGATATTCTGTAAACGACTTGTTGGTAATCACCGTTTCAATTAAGTAAAGCAACAACTATTTTATTATTATAATGGGATTTGCATTATCTATTACTAGCTGATGATCAGCTGAAATAAATACGACATAAGCTCAGTTTAAATACAATAGCGACTATATTGGAAAATCCTTTAAAAATGGAAATAATCTTCAAACAATTAAATTGTTTTCATTTCGAGGATACAAAAACGTGCCTTTTTCTAATAATTTTTGTTAAATATTTGTTTTAGCAAAGAATATAACAGAATATAAATACATAGTACTTTTCTTAATGAAATACAACGGAAAAAAGTATAAAATTAGAAAAATCTAGGAAATGTAATTGCAACTCGAGAAGAATTGCTCTCATCACACTCAAAACAATAAAATAACCTATCTATATATGCTAGGAATACAACTGTGTATGCCAGATACGCGTTCACGTCATCTACAAAAGACTCATCGGTGATGCTCGAAAACACTTAAAAAAGCCAAATCGTTGAAGAGCATTGAAGACCACAAATTCCTAAAGGTTTTGCCGATTACAGATAAGGTTTATTATTCCTGGGCTAGAAAATCCTTAGTATTTGGAAAATTCATTAAAAAGGTGCATTTATAATGATGTCCATATCAATGATAGTTTATGTCAACATAGAAGTGCTGATTCTTGGGCTGGTAATACCCTCAGAGAAGAAAGCACAACTAGCAATGTAATAGAACCTTGTGGTTTTAAATAAACTCATACTAATACGACGATAATAAATTTGAACGCCAGATGTGCGTTCCGTCTTCAAAAGACTCACCAGTAACGCTCGCATAAACAAAAATTTAAAAGGTAAAAAAGACGAAGTTAAAAAGCAAACGGCAAGTGAAATTTTGTGTTTCTATGTTTAGATATCTTTATACGTTCGAAAATGTTTCTACCAATATCCATACGATTTTGTTCTGTTAAACCCCTTTTGAAGTTATATTTCAGAATTATTCTTATAGATCTTTATGGAACACAATAAAAAAAACAAATATAATGGAAATTTTCGTGGCAGGTTTCTCTTTCGATTTTTTCTCGGTAAGAATTGAAACACAAAAATAAAACGATCACGAATATTTAAAAACAAGAACGCGAATTTAAATTTTGTTGGTAAATCTCAAAAACAAAATAAGACGGCACATACATTTCCAAGTTTACAGTAGTAGCTTTTTCTTTCAAAAATATTATTTCAAATTTTATAATCAAATACAATTAAGAAAAAAAGCAACTAATGTTTTTTTTTACTTAATTGTGTGTACTTCAAATGGATTGTTTACAGAAATGCTTTAGTATATTGAGTTATCATTCTAAATCATACATTCAGTAAAAACTTACGCAAGGCTCTACAGTGGTATTATTGATTCACCTCTGTTTGAATCATTATCTCTGTCCGAATAACACCTGGTACAAAATGTACCTGGTAATTTTTCTTGGTTTCTCTTTTAAGAATAGGTTTAAAATACACTGTATTATTCAACAAATCGTAAAGATATTTTTTTTAACAAGGACAAAATTTATTCAAATGATTTGATTTTTCATCATTAAGGTTAAGGAATTTGACCCTTAAATCCCTTAAAACTAAGTTAAAAAGAGATAGAAGATACCAATGTCACATTTGAAATATATAGGTAGAGAAAAACTGATAATGACACGATAACAAAAGCAAACAACGTCGAAAAGGCAAACAAGTTTATAATAAACTATATAGAAAATTAAAATTAAAAATATTATGTCTCTATTAATACAGTTTAAAGCCCCTTAAAAATACGATATTCTTTATCATCATATTATGATAAATCTGGTATACATGTACTGCCTATTTATAGATGAAAAATATTTATGGTATTTTCATTCATAAAGTAATGGAGTCCTAGTTTACTTTTAAATGTTCACACGTACCTAGCTAACATAACATTTGTCTTCTTGTACCACGTGATATCAAGTAAAACTCAGGTATAAAGTCATTCATAAATTTCAGAAGTAAAGGAGTAGGTCCAGTACCCCTATTTGGCCCCAAATAATAGCAGTTTTACAAAATTGATAAAATGTAAACTTTTAGCTATTTATTGGAAAGTAGAATAATTATGTTACATAAATATGGGCTGTTTTTGACAATAGAATGCACATATATCGGGTAGTAGCATCATTAAGTCATGCAAAACTACTGAAATCTTCACAATTTTAGCATTTGAGTTAAATTTTAGACGGTTTCTGTCTTAAATTGAAGTGGCCGCATTTGTGTTCATTCTTTATATTAAAATGTAAGTTGTATTTGATGATAATACATAACATATATAAAGGTTGAGAGTGAACACGGATGCGGCCACTTTCATTTTTGACAAAAAACATCTGAAAAGTGACATATTATGACATTTTTGATAGATTTTTCATATTAAGCTTGAATTTGAGCGTCTTAAATGACTAAATCAGTTTAAATCTTTCACACTAACTAATTGAATCGACTGAAGTAGACACTTACGTGTTTAAAAAGTATCCAAAATCTGTCTTCAGATGAACCTGAAATTTGAGGCCAAAATCGGCCCTTACCGGACCTACTCCTTTGTAAATATTAATCGTATATAATGATACCGAAAAAGCTTGAATTTTTCTATTCCAATGCAGCAATTGACAGAAAAAAATGCTTTCTGTAGCCCATTTAATAAAAAAATGATCTTATATAAAACCTATTACAAATAAAGAATCATCGAAATATAAAGAGTGTGTGTTGGACGGGGAGGTCTGACTATGACGATATACTCATATATTTGACGAAAAAAATAGATAACAGGCTCAAGGGTTAAAACGCTTGAACATCCTATTAAGAGAGAAAGGAGGGGGGACTAATTTTTTTTTGTAACAGTAAACAATTCGTTCAATGTTATATTGAGATGATGCTTGTTTCTCAACTGTAAGAAATAAAGATTTTGCAATTTAGATATGAAAAGAAATATACTTTTTTAGTATCACTACTGGGCTAATAGTCAGGACTGTGTTTTCATAAATTATCATTGATATGGCCTTAATTATTCATTAACTCTTTACAACCTTTTGAATTTATATAAAAGGATTTTGTTACCACATATATCACCTTAGCTCTATTAGGCAAAAATTTCGGAATTTTGGGTCCTCAATGCTCTTCAATTTTGTACTTCATTTGGCTTTTTTTTTGTAACTTTTCACGTTCGAGCGTCACTGGTGAGTCATTTACTGATATAGACGCATCTGTCATACACATTTTGAAGCATGGTATCTATGATGAGTTTAATTGATACACAGGCAGCTATGATTTAATTGTATGTGTTAGAAATAAACTTCCATTCTTTAGGATGAAACAGGAAAAAGAAAAACAATGTTATAAAAAGAGAAAAAAAGAAAAGAAAAATAAAAATGTCCGTATAATTTTCATATTCCCAACACCAAGAGTTGACTGTTGTATAAACATGACATTAAGTTATTTCTGCACTTTTCCAATCCGTCAGTTAAGTCAATACTACAGGGGCAGTCCGTTTTAGTTGTGTGGGATGTATGAATACGCAGTCACGCCCGTTGGTTATAGTGACGTTTAATCAAATTTATAGTGTGGTGATTGTACAACTCTCTATGATCGATAAATTCGTTTAAAATAACTCTCTGAGGGGGGTTTGCATTTGGCCTGTTGTAATACAAACCTTAATCATTTTCCAAATTATCCTTATTTTAAAAATAAAACGAAATATTATGATTGCCAAAAAGACAACTCTCCATCAAGGACCAGATGAAGGTTAAGTTAGCAACTGTATGTCACCGCCCGGTCTTTGAAAACGACTTAACCATACTAATAGCAATGACAAATGTAAAACCATTTAAAAGAGAAAACTAACGGCCTAACTGAAGTACAAAACAGTAAACGGAAAACAAATATGATATGAAGCAACAAACGATAGCCAATGAATTACAGGCGCATGACTTAGGACAGGCACATACAGAATATGGCTGTATGATACATGTGAGCTGGCAACCTACCCCATTTACATTGTAAGGGAAACCCATGTTGGTCCTGGTTATTTGCCATAAGCACCAATTTGACTTTGGCACATCAGCGTCTATTTTATAAGCAAACCCTAATGTGTTCGTAAACAAAATATGTGATAGACACTAACATTTTAAATGTAAAGTTAATCTTTTGTGTTCACTTTTGTATTTGTCTTACATGTACATCAGGCTGGTCATGGCGATGCCATTAATATTGAAATAAAGCGACAGGAGTGCACAGAAAAAAAGTCTTTAGCTCCTTCCTTTTTCTATTTGAAATTAAATTTTATAAAAAGAATTAAATGACAACATTGCAATATACGTATGCGTTCCGCTCACTGGTAATTTTATGGTCTCTCACTCAGCACAGGATTATTGAGCTAGTAAAACGGATATTTGCCGTCAAATTATAATTTAATGTTGCAACTCTTCAATTTCAGTAATATTATTCCGATTCTAATACTGCACAAAGAAATAATACAATTGAGTTTGAAAAAAATGAATTAATTAATTTGATATAAGACAAAAGTCCTCAAAACAAACGAATTTTGCGAATTAACGTCATAGCTAAACTCGTACAAATTAAGATTTTCAAAACATTTGTTGATCAATCAATTCAATATGGCTACGCAAAACTTAGTTATGACATGTCAACTGTCGATTAGGTTGGTAAATTAAAAATGAATGAAGAGTGTGTCCATGGGAAACAGATGATGCCCCCGCTTGCATATAACGCTATAAACGGACACAGCTAGAGAGCTGAAAGAATGACGCCACCCAATTTCAAACTTGATGTGTGTTTTATTCAGTAAGGTGATTTTTGCTTCAAAAGTCGCTAAGAGATTCATTTAGTGACGATTCACACTTCCTCGTTGAGGTAGGAAGACTAATAAAAGGTTCAATGGGTCTTACACTAGAAATTTAAAAGATTGGGATAATAACATTGATTTTCAAAAAAAAATACCCTTTGTCTTTAGATAACTACCGTCCAATTACTTTGTTGAATACAGATGTAAAACTTATTACATATACCTTAGCACAAAGACTTAAAAAAATCTGACCCCTTATTATACACAGAGATCAAAATGGTTATGTTAAAAATCGATATATAGGATTCAACGTACGTCAAATTCAAGATATTACAGATTATGCTGAAAACTTTAATATTGATGGAGCTATACTATTTATTGACTTCTCTAAAACGTTCGACTCACTCGAATGGGATTTTTTGCTAGAATCATTGAAAAATTTCGGATTTAATAAGTCTTTTCAAAAGTGGGTCAAAACACTTTATTATGATATAAAAGGATGTATTTTAAATAACGGGTGGATTTCAGAAACCTTTGGGATTCAACGGGGAATAAGACAAGGATGACCTTTAAGCGCTTTATTGTTTGTTTTATCTGTTGAAATACTGGCTTGTAGAATAAGAGATAATAATGATCTGAAAGGGATACAAATAAAAATTGATAAAAAAACTCATAGTTTAAAAATCTAACAGCTAGCAGATGATACAACTCTCTTTTAAAGATCTAAAGATGAAATAAAACATGCACTTAATTTAATAGAAACTTTTGGATCATTTTCGGGACTTAAACTCAATAGAAACAAAACAGAAGGTATATGGCTAGGTAAACTAAAACACTGCAAAGACAAATTTGAAAGTATCAATTGGAGAGAAAAAGTAAAAAGTCTTGGTATTTATTTCGGCCTTAACAAAAAAGAATGTGAAACACTAAAAATAGATAAACAGTTTAAAAAATCAGAAAGGATACAAAATGATTGGAAGAAAAAAAAAATGAGTATGATTGGAAAAATAACTATAATTAAAACACTAGTTATTCCCAATATAACATATGTTGCTTCATTGATAAATCTAAGCAGTGAAATTATAAGTCAATTAAAAAAAAATTATTGAATTTTTTATGGGAGGGTGGTAGCGAGAAAGTTAAACGCTCAGTGTTAAGAAAAGATTATATTGAAGGGGGATTAAAAATGACAGATATTGATGTAAACATTAAGGCTATCAAAATAAATTGGGTTAAGATTAACTGATGAAACTTGTGCTAACTGGAAAATCATACCTACCTTTTATTTCAGGGAGTTTGTGGAAAATGATTTAATATTTAAAATGAATCTTCATTCTCATAAGTCACTAGAAAACCTACAAAACTTACCTACATTTTACTTTGAAATCTTGAAATGTTGGATTTAAAATAGAGGGGGAGACAAAAGTACCTGATAATTATAGAGGTATACGAAAGCAAGTTATATGGGGAAACCAATATATAAAAACTTGGGATTTTAAAATATCCCCCCTTTTCAATTAAGAGGGAGTGATCACTTAGTCTAAATTAAGTGATCAATCTCCTTATCTGAAAATAAGATATATTTAGATGAGATTCTAGTTTGCAATCCTTTTTAAGTTTTTTATATAGATAAAATTTACTTTTATCATCAATGTTTTCAAATTTAGTTTCAATTAAATCTTCATCTCTATTTTTCATTTTTAACTTTATATCGTTTTTTATTTTATTTACATCTTTAAGTCCTTACAATTAGAAAAAATATTCAGGTCAATATTAGTCTCTTCAACAATAGTTTTTGCATATGTATACCATGAATAAGTTCCAGTCAAATCTAGAGACTGTGCTAGAGAAAAAGCTTCCTTTATCAATGGATTAATATTATTATTATATAGTCTAGCTAAATATAAAATGGTTTGTGTTTTAATAAAACATTATATAGGCAATCTTCCTAATTCAACTCTTGCTCCTAAATTGGATGCATTTTTTCTTATTCCTAGAGTAGATTTACAAAATTTAAGATGCATATTTTCAATAGGGGTTTTGTCTGTAAAATACAGTTGATTAATTTGTTTTCCTGAAGATAAGGCTCTGTTTTTGGCTCTATGAAAAGAAATATATGTATCCAAATATGTTACTTCTGAATTATAGGTCATAATTGGTTTTACTAAAGAATCAAAAAGGTTATTTGCTACTTTTATAGGTAGATTATTCAATGATTTAGTATAGGATTTTATTGCAAAAAATACTTTTTTTGCCTTTTTTGTCAGCTCTAAGGTACTTTGTGATAAATTTCCATTACATTTTATCAACATTCCCAAAAATGAATATTCTGATACGCTCTCTATGGCTTCATTCTCATATTAAACATGTGATGTTTCACCATTTTGTTTGGACTAACTGAAAATCATGGATTTTGTTTTGTTTGTATTTAAAGAGAGTTGCCATTTGTTGCAATATAATTTAACATTATTTAAACTGTTTTGAAGACCCTCTTTCGATTCTGACAGAATCAAAAGATCATCTGCAAAAAGGAGGCATCCCACCTTAATATTTATAAGCTTAAGGGTACTTGAATCATTTCCTCAAATTTTTTTACAATATCATTTATGAAGACATTAAATAAAGTGGGGCTCAGGGTGTCTCCTTGTTTAACCCCTCTAGCAATATTAAAAAATTCTGATACATAATCTTTGTATTTCAAAGATGATTTAGTATTTAAGTATTTTTTTTTTTATTACTCTGTAAAAAGACCTGCCATTTTGCATAATTTATAAAGTAAAGCAGTTCTCCATACTGAATCAAAAGCCTTTTTCAGATCTATAAAGCAGGCATAAATCTTTTTTTTTTTCTCTTAATGTAGATATTTATTAATCAAGGACTTCAATAAAAAGATGCTATCAGCTGTTCTGTAATTTTCTCTGAAACCAAACTGACAATCACTTAATTGTTTGTCAACAATCTTGATTAGCCTATTATTCAATATGGCATTAAAAATTTTTGGTAGATTACTTATAAGAGAAATTCCTCTAAAATTATTAGGGTGTAACTTGTCACCTTTTTTATGTAAAAGGATCATGAAAGATAATTTTCATGAATCTGGATAATTACCTGTCTTTAAAATCAAATTAAAAACTTTTACAATAGAATTAATTATCACAGCTTGTGAATGTTTGAGTATTTCATTCACAATTCTATCTGGACCTGCTGATTTGTTTACTTTAAGGTTTGAAATTACCGGTTTTACCTCAGCAAATGTAATTGGTGCATCAGTTTCCATATTCAATTCAATATTATCCTCTAGAATGTTTAATTCACGTTCCAGTTTATTTACAAAGGGTTTATCATATGATGCTGGTATACCCTGATCCTGAAAATGTTTTATGATTTTATTTTCATTCATTAAAACTTCAGGAATATCTTCTTCAATATTTGGTTTCTTTTTTATTGCCTTTAGAACATTCCAATATTCTTTTGGATTATTTTTAAAATTATCTGAAAGTGATTTATAAAGTTTTTGGTGATATTCAAATTTTTTCTGTTTAATCATTTTTTTTTAGTTTTTTACATAATTCAAAATATTTAGGTTTTAAACTTTTGTCATTTAAGTTATTCTTGATTTTATTTCCTATATAGTTTATTTGTCTTTTTATTTCATATACTGTATTATCTGACCATACTTGTTTAATTTTTTTCTTTTTCTTTTTAGTTGGTTTAGATATGCCTTTACATGTATTTTCTGCAATAGTTTGTAAAAGTTTTTCAGTTGCACCATCAACGCCTAGTTTATTGCTATAAAAATGTTGCATCTCTAAATCTAAAATTTCCTTTCTAACATTTTCTGTTGATAGAACATCAATTAATTTTGAAAATGACAATCCTGTCCATTTGTATGATTTAATCAAATGCCATCTCTTTTCATCTAGACATTTCTTCATACATGTATCTGATATAATAGAACAATTCATATATAAGTTTATTTGAACATGATCTGATAAATATGTAAAGTCATTTGTTTTAAAGTATTTTACCTCAGGCAGGAGACTCTCACTTGCAATGGCATAATCAACTGTACTGAACCCAGTATTACACTTATAAGTAAAATATCCTAGGGAATCTCCCAAAAAACGGCCATTGAGTAACGTAGCCTTGAGGACGAACATAATTCAAGTAATGTATTCCCCAATGTATTCAAAGAGTTATCTTGGTTTAGTCTTCTGATTTCAATATCAGTTATATAGCTCTCTGGAAGAATATCAATACCATCAAAATTATTTATTTCATCTGAGTCATTTTCTCTGTAATCTGCTTTCATTGCAGTTCTAGAATTAAAATCCCCAATTAAAATAATTTGTCCTTCAATAGAAAATGAACTAATTTCATTTTCAAGATTTTCTAAGTCACTATCATAATGTGCTGATGAAAAGGGGGGAATATAAACAACACAAAGATATATATCTTGATTAAGTCCAAAGAAATACTTATCAAGCTTTAACCATAATCTATTCTGGGATGAGGTAGCATCTTTAAGATAAGAAATCCCCTTGTAAAATTGATTTTTAATTGTGACTATAATGCCTCCACTATGGCTTTTGGCTTTTTTTGTTTTCTTTCGTATTTTAGAGATAATGTTATAGCCTTCAATTTTAAAATCTTCTGATCCCCCCTTCCAGGTTTCTAAAAGTATATTTATATCTTTATTTAAAATATCCAGAAACAGTGGGTCTTTCATCTTATCCCCAAGGCCATGTACATTCCATAAGGAAATTGACAATTTTTTAGGAACCCTGTTCATTTTTAATTTTGACTAGTGCCAGTTATATATTAAACCTTATTGTTAGCCTGAAAACCTTCAATTATATTTAGACAGTTTGGTTAATGTTTCTATAAACATGATAGATTTAAACTATAATAATAGTTCCAAATATTTTTTTTTACTCATGACTGCTAACAATACAACAGTCTAAGGGAAATAACTCTTTTCGTTGTTAAAATGAATATTACAAGTGTTTTGTAGAACTAACTGAATACTACAAGTGTTCTGTAGAACTAACTTTAACATAAGAAATCACCCAAAAATTACATATACAGATATTTTTACATTTCTTCATGAAACTAATATATTTTTCTAAACACCCATCACGAACATGTACAATGTATATTGAAAAATAAGCAATTTTATCTCATTACATGTACTTTTTTTTTTAATCATCTTATTGTTGTAATAATACTAGCTAATCCTTTTATTATTTAGACTAAAATTTTCTTATCAAAACTTGAATATTTAAAATGCAAGTTTACCTACATGTACATTTGATATTGCATGACTTAATACCTCATATTTCTCATTTCTTGGAGCATAAATTCCATCATTTTGAGCATTCTATCTCTGTTTCCATCACCCGCAACTTGATCTTTCCTATAGTCATTAGAATGATTACCTTGTGAAAACATGTTTTGGTTTTGATTATGACCATAGTAACTATTAAATTGATCTTTTTTCATATAATTACCAGTGTGTGCCTGATAATTTTTATGCATATATTGCACACCTTTCTGACCATAATTTGGTACTTTTCTATAATCAGATCCATGTATATTCTGATCTCTTCTATCCCCTGATTTTACACCAATTAAAGGATTAATGACCCTTTTCATACATCTAACAAGTATTGCAATACCATAACCTTTTAGATGTATGCCATCTCTAAAATGATCTGGACTAATATAATCATATTTTATGAAATGACAATTTGTTTCTATGCACAGTTCTGACAATTCTAAATTTAGAATGTGTCCTGGTTCATTGTACTCTTGAGTATGTAGTTTGTCCCTGTAAATTCTTGGTAGGCATTCCCCAAATGTTATAGTAGCTTCAGGTACACATTCTTTAGTTTGTTGTATAAGATTTTCTATCTCCATAATGACCTGTTCTGTCTGTCGTTCTTCAATGTCATTTGATCCGATCTGGAACACAATATTTTTGGCTTTTACTTTGCCTGATGTTATGAATTTAGTTGCACCAAAAACTGTCTTGTCATGTAAAGTAGTTACTTTTACTCTTTTGTATTGATACATTTTTTTTGCATCTAAGTCTTTAATGATCGAAGATCCTATAATCCATACGTCTGTAATGTCTTTCATTTCATTTTTGATTTGTTCTGTTGAGCTGCTATTTGAAGCTGTGGCGGAATGTGTCGTATTGTTGTTATTATAAACCATGGTTTTGTTTTCATCATTAGTTTTGCTACCAACGTTGGTCACTGATTTGTTGTTTGAGTTTCTAGTAGCTACATGTACAGTTTGGTCTGCTATTAATTGTTGAGTTTCAGTAATATTTTTATCACTAGTGAAGTTTTCAGATTTTTCCTTTGATTTTACACACATCTCTTTCATTTCTTTTTCAATTCCATTTAATTTCTCTATATGTTTTGCATTATTGATGTTGTTTTCTTGACTCATCTCTAAAGCTAACTGTCTGTTTTGTTGCTCTAATTGTGTAGATTTAACTTGAATGTGTTCATTTATTTCATGTTTTATTTTCTCTTTAATAATATTCATTTGCATACACATTTTATCTTCATCAATCTTTTCTTTTTCCATTTTGTCTACCTTTGATTTAAGTTCTTGACATGTACTTATAAATAAGTCTAATTTTGCATCTTTTTCCACCAATTCATTTTCTAGAGCATGAATTGTTTTTGTAAGATTTGTTATTTCTGTCTTTTGTTTCTGCAGTTGGCACGTAATAGATTGTTCATCATGTTCATGATTAGAAAGTAACAATTCCTCACCTTGTTTCATATTCTTATTGTTGATATTCTCCTGAGGCTTTTTTGATGTTACCAGCTGATCTGGATTGTTATTGTTTTTGTTTACTTGTGTCTCTTCACTCTCGTCCCTTTTTGTTTCGTCCCTTTTCGGATTTTGATTTAGTATGCACATGTTTGACTGTATTTCACCAAAACGATTATCAACATCATAATTGTTATTGTCTTTCTTTTGTAATTCTATAATAGTGTTAATCACTTCATTGATGGACTTGAACTCTGTCTGAAGCCAGGTATTTGAAGCCTGACCCTGAACCATGCCAGTTTTTGTTGTATAAAATATTGTTACAACAAACAGTTTTTGTTTCCCAACACCAACAGACACAGTTGATTTAAATAAATCTGTATGTGGTTGTTTATTGTCAGAGTCTGAGATTTGAAGTATTTGCGAACTACGATCATAGTCATTCCATACAATTCTTGTACTCGGGTCATTTCCACTTATTTTGATATATCTAACTATCAATGCTCTTCTCCAAAGAAATAAGGAGTCATTTGATAAGGTAAAACTTCCTGGGTTTGATCCAGGAGTATATTGAAAGGGCATGGTGCCCGTTTTAAACCTCGTTTTATGGGGCGCTCTTGGACTTGGCATGTTTTGCGCTTAATCCGCAATTCTGCTTTTTATCTTGATAGTTCTATTTGTAATATATTCTTTACATTTCACTATTTGCTATATTTAAAAGTTCATACTTTCAGTTTTCAGGCCACAATTTGGTTAATTTATACTTGTTCTTGAAAACACATGGGCGCCGCCATGCTAACCGGAAGTCTTTTTGTTATTATAAAACACCCATGCAACCACGCATCCCATATTGCATGATAGGACCCGACACCACTTTAGTGTTTCGGCAGTTAAGCTTGGGATGATCATTTTAAGATGCATTATTTTAATATAATCAAATATGAAAATTATTCATGTATATATTGATATATTTATATTTTAATTCTTCTTCAATAGATCTAGTTATTATGACAGATCTGCTATCATCAGGGTCCAACTGTCAATGCTATGTTAAAGTTTTTAACTTTGATCTACTTAGCATATCTCCAACACTTTTGTGTTTGCTATATGCAATTATTGGTGCTGTATTGGATAATTGTGCACAATCCTCGTCAAACTGTAATAAATGCTAGTGTTTCATGATACGTTTCTTTATCTTACGTATATATGGGTTATATTTAGTTATTAAAAGTAACGGAATATTTTGTTTTTCTTTTGATTTGGTTTGTTGTAATAATTTAGTACGGTCAATTGATAAAGCATCAGTAATACTATCATCTATTTCAACGTTATCATAACCCCTATCTAATAATCTCACTTTGAAATTAGTTAGATTGTTTATTAATTTGTTATGGTCACTTGTGTTTCTAATTTTGCCGTATTGCTACACCTTTAATAAATCCTCGGAATACATGCTGTGAGTGACAGCTATTTCTGTGCAGATAGATATAAGAATTAGTTTCTTTAAAATGTATTTCCAGGTCAAGAATGCCATGTGTTGTAAATCTTTGACCCTTAATTACATCAACATCTAAGAACGACATTTTATCGTTTGAGATTTCATAGGTGAACTTTAATAAAGGGTTATAATTATTTCCAGACGAAACAAATCTTTTATTTCATCTGATGTTCCATCATATATTATAAATCCATCGTCTCTATATCTGCCATGATAGAATATTTTGTCTTTCTGTTGAAATGCAGAAATAATTTGATTCATTATTTCGAACATAAGTATGTCACAGATTTCCGGTGAAGGAACTGCACTAATTGCCGTACCTATTATTTGTTTATAAATTTTTCCATCAAATTCAAATACATTGTTTTCTAAAATGAGTCTAAATAAATGTATTAATACATTGACTGGCAGAGCATTGACTTTGAAGTATGATTTGTCAAAACTGTCATAAGCTCGTTCAACAGCACTTAATAAAGCTTCTTGAGGAAGATTAGTAAACATCTGTGTTATATCATACGAAACCAAAAGGCTATTTGCCATAGGTTTTAATTTCTCAATGATATTAATGAACGATGTAGTATCTTTTATATATGTAGACTGATTTTGAGCTATTGGTATAAGAAAGTAATCTACGTAATGACAAATGAGTTCAGTTACGGAACCACACTGTGATATAATTGGTCTGCCAGGTGGAATTATATTTAATTCATTTAATCCATCATGTTGTATTTGTTTGAACGTCTCTGTTTCAAGACGGTGAATTTTTGGGAGAATATAAATTCTTCCTAAACGTGCATCTCTTAATTTTTGACCATTTGTTAAAAATGTAAATGATATGTTGTCGATTATGCCTTGTTCGTATAGTGATTTAACATACTGGATGACCTCGGTTTTCAAGTCTGCCATGTTAAATGAATCTAATTGGCAGTAATGTTGAGAATTTAGTTGTCTTGTGACTTCTGTTATGTAGTCTATTCTGTCTAATATAACACAATTTGAATTTTTTATTTGCCTTTTTTATTACTATTGTTTCATCATTTTTCAAATTGCGTAGTGCTATTGTTTCACCCTTAGTAAGATTGTTTTTTACATTTCTTTTCTATTGGTAGAAAAGATAATTCAAGTTCTGTTAAATCGATATAATTTTCCAACGTATGGCACGTAAATGAAGGTTTATATCTTGTATTGCTACGAAATGGATGAAGTTCAGTTTTCTCTTGACTGAACATATATCGACATCGTAGTTTTCTAGCAAATTCATTGCAGTCTTTAAGTATAGACATTTTTGCATTTTTGCTTGATGGTGTTGGTGTAAATTTCAAGCCTTTTGCCAACAGGATATATTCGTGATTTGACAATTTGCGTTTTGATAGATTAACTACATGCTTTTTCGCATGTGCAGTTCTTTGCTGGATATTATATTCATTCCGTTCTTTTTTATTGTAGAATCGGAATTTTTGCTTTTTAGCATTTCTATTAAAACGACGTGCCATTTTTGAGTTCACTTCTAGTGATTCTCTTAGCTACGTGCCTTTTTTTTTTAGTTCACTTCAAGTGATTCTCTTAGCTACGTGCTTTTTTGAGTTCACTTCTAGTGATTCTCTTAGCTACGTGCCTTTGTTGAGCTCACATTTGGTGGCTGAAGAATTCTCAGGTTTGCACATGATATAATTCTTGAATAAAGATCCGCCCACATTCACGTGGGTTGATAGGCGGTGATACGATAGCAGTGAGAAATTGTCCGTGTTGATGATGTATAAATGAGTCACATTGTTTTGTAGAATTTTTTCAAAGTAAATCAAGCCATCAAGTATTTTTAACTCAAGGCTAAAAGCTTTGTCCACCGGAACAATAAATTAGCACTGTATCCCATCAAACAGGAAATGCGGATCGTTCTCAATGCAGAAAACGATTCTCGGTAAGGTGCAGTAGGACAGCCGTCCTTGCATACATTTTGTTATTATAAAACACCCATGCAACCACGCATCCCATATTGCATGATAGGACCCGACACCACTTTAGTGTTTCGGCAGTTAAGCTTTGGATGATCATTTTAAGATGCATTATTTTAATATAATCAAATATGAAAATTATTCATGTATATATTGATATATTTATATTTTAATTCTTCTTCAATAGATCTAGTTATTATGACAGATCTGCTATCATCAGGGGTCCAACTGTCAATGCTATGTTAAAGTTTTTAACTTTGATCTACTAAGCATATCTCCAACACTTTTATGTTTGCTATATGCAATTATTGGTGCTGTATTGAATAATTGTGCACAATCCTCGTCAAACTGTAATAAATGCTAGTGTTTCATGATATGTTTCTTTATCTTACGTATATATGGGTTATATTTAGTTATTAAAACTAACGGAATATTTTGTTTTTCTTTTGATTAGACAACTATTAGTGGAATAAAGTATCTGAAGTTGGAAAAAAAGAAAAGAAATTGTATGATAACAAAAAATTAATATCTATTTCTTTATAAATGATTAAGTAGGAAAAGGTGTCATAATTTAACTGAGTTATGAAGTTATCAAAGTTATTTAACAAATAAACATTAGACAGGAAATAGAATAAAGCCGCGACAATTACCATTCAATATTTAAAAGTGTTTAACTAATCTTACATTTTATCTGGACCATATTCGTTTTGGTATCTTAATATTTCAAACGTACACAATCATTTAAAAGTAGATCAAGAAGTGGTAATACAATCTCTTCTTCACACAGGAACTGTAAGTATATATATAGAAAACATGTCGGGAGGGCACAAAAAAAACTGAAATTGTACACTAAATTATACCATGATCAAAAATGAAAAGAGGAAAACATATGATGTACTAACTAAGCTGTTTTGTCAACTTATAAAACATAATTATTTCAATGTTTTACCAGTTTAAAAAAAAAAGTAAAATCACAAAAATACCGAACGCCGAGGGACATTCTATGCGGAAAGTCCCAAATCAAGTTGCTTATGCATGATTAACGCTGCTTCTCAACAATTTGCCCAGTCTTTAGCTTTTCATTCAGCAGTCATTTTCTATGTTGTGTTTTGTATACTTGTACTGTTGTCTGTCTTTTTTTGTCTTTTTTTGTTATCTTAGACAAAAGATTTGAATGTCTCTTTGGTATCTTTCGCCTTACTCTAGATCTTTAACACTCTTGGAATATACACGAAAGTGCAAAGCATATCAGTACATGAATAATTACTATATACCTGTTCAAGCTAAACTATTGTTCTGGTAACCGCAAAATGTTAGGCGAAAGATACCAAAGAGACATTCAAACTCTTTAGTCTAAGATATAAGATAAAAAATAAAGACAAAAGTACAAGTATACAAAACACAACATAGAAAACTAAAGACTGAGCACATGACCCAACTCAAAATCTGGGATGATCTCAGTTGTTCCAGAATGGTTTTCAGATTTTGCTCCACATCTGGACCCATTCAATGTATGTCCAATATATTTTTTTTTTTAGAAAACAATGTATATTTATTAAATTGGATAATACTAACCTTATTGTGTACAACCACATTTTGTTTATAGAAAGGACGTGTATTCCATGGCAGATATTTCGACGTCAATGAGAGCTTTTTTCCATGTTAAAAAGCTGTTCAGTTGTAGTTTAACGACCGTTTCTAAAACTTCATTAACACAATGGACAGATAAGGTTATCCCTCGTTTTTTTTTCTATTATCATTAACATAAGTTGAAGCAATATCTGCATTTGTGCGAAAATAGATATAGGAAGATGTGGTATGAGTGCCAATGAGACAACTCTCCATCCAAGTAACAATTTATAAAAGTAAACGCATGATTAACGCTGCTACTCAACATTCAAATTTTTCGTTTGAGGTAAGCCGTAACAGTGACACTTATTACCTATGAATAAAACCATGAATTGATACTAGGTGTTAATGAAAACACAAGTTCAAGAATATGTGTCATCAGAAAATCATGCTCCGCGCGCAATATGACATTTCCATGTATCGTCAATTGCCGAATATTGGTCAGATATGTTATTTTTAAGGAAACATTCTAATAGATATTGTTATTAAGCTTCATGTTAACATGTATTTATCAATTAGGCTAAATCTTAGAACAGCAACATTAAGACTTTTGAATTTCTAAGCTTTGCACTACTATTTCTCATGCTCAATTGAAATATCGACATCACCATCTCGTTGAAAAGAGTTTAAAAAAAAGGAATCGTACATGTAAATTACTTGTTTTTGGGGTATAATCATTTAGTGAAGAACCACACTAATTCTATCAGAAAATACACAAAACATGATATTATCAAAATGGTTGTCTTTAGATCGACAATATTCTTATTGAGTTTAGAGGATTCATATTTCAAAAGAAAGTCGGTATTCCAATGGATACTTATTGACCACAAGACATTTTAGAATAAATTAAATCTAAGCATCTTTCCTCTTGCAAGTATATAAATATTAAGCCTTTCTATCTTTATACTTAAAGTCAGATTCCTCCGAATGGCACATTCAGTAACAAATGTTTCGTGTAAGGAAATGATGAATAATACTTTTCGCAATGAATTGTTTCATATTTTACATGGCGCAGACTTTATAACCGACTAAATGGTTTTGAATTTCCACATTGTTGGAGGCAGTATGATTGCCTATTGTTGCGTACATCCACTTCATTTAAACATTTAGGGATACATAAGTAATTGTCTCATGGCTATCATGGTCCTTTTTAAACTAAGAAGTTTTAAATATAAATTAATTCATAATAGATTAAAAGCCTTCATAAAATCAACTTTATGAGACATGTTCCAATCAATCAAAAGTAAACAGTTATCAATTTTACATGTTAAGGGGCCAGCTAAAGCCCGCCTAAGGATGCGAGATTTTTTTGGTGTGTTGAAGATCCATTGGTGGCCTTTGGTCGGATTGATGTCTCTTTGTCACATTCTTCATTTCCATTCTCAATTTTATTCGAGTTCGTGAATTTGTTTTTGTTCAGGCCAACGATTGTTGAAAAATCATCGATAACAGATAGTCTTGAAAACCCGTAATCTTAGGTATATCCGTACCGATTTTGGAACTGGGTTACAAATCCTCACTTACCGATTTAATGCAATTATTTAATAAAACTTTGCTTTTCCTCATTATGTTATCACTTTTATGACCTATGTGCTCAATATGACACTGACTTTGTCTACATGTATGTGATGACTTGATACAGTGTTAAAGTTGTTTGATAGTGATGTGAAAGGAAAGATATGATTTGGGTGGGACTGTTTACGAATGAACAGGATACATGGAATGGTGTGAAATATCGAAACATATGCCGTGTGTTTTGTAAACTGGAATCCGCTTGTATTACGCTACACTTAAACAAAGTGTAGTAGTCAGCCGAGAACCAGCTTATGTGTATTGTATTTAATGTGAACTTTATAACGTCTTTTTGATACATGGCTCGGAGATGGTGTTTATTTATAAATGTGAGCGCCCGAAAATCTACCTTTACAACTTCTTTTATTATATTTCTTTGATGTCGTTTGTGCAACATTGCGCACAAAGGATGTCATTTGGGGTGTTGTAGAGATCGCATATAGTATTGTAAAGCATAATTTAATATACATTTTTGTTTTGTAGCCATGAAGTTTTCAGTTTATTTTCTATTTATGAGTTTGAACGTCCATTTGGTGTCTTTCGCCCCTCTTCTAAAATACAAATTAGCTAAAATATGAATACCAGTGTATTCAGATTGAACACAACGCTATACAAATCTTATGCTTCCGAATCGTATCTCTGGAACCACCTTCATCAGGAACGCGGAAAGACACAATCATGATAGCTGAAAGCACAAATACAGAGTCACGTCAAAATTCATAAGACAAAAAGAAACATTATAGCACAAATACAAATATCGGAAAACCTAACGTAGAATAAAAGATACACCACTTCTGCAACGATCATCTAAAACTCAAGTAGTCAGTATTTCTGTGTTGTCATAACTTATCATTGATATGGTCGTAATTATAAATTAACGGTTTAAAAATTTTGAATTTTATGAAATAATAAGGATTTTCTATCCCAGGAATAGATTACGTTAGTAGTATTTGGCTAACCTTTTAATAATGATTGGTGCTCAATGCTCCTCAGCTTAGTACTTTTTTGGCCTTTATGGGTTTTATTTTTCATTCCAGTGTTTGCGCTTTAGTATAAGATTTAAAATTTCTGATCTGATTAAAGAACTAAAATGATAATTCTGTTATTTGTTTTTTGTGAAAGTTGAAAAATCCTAGCACTTAAAGGTAAAACAATCTTGATAGAAATACACCACATTAAAACTATAATTTTTCAATTCATCTTTATTTTTTAAACAAGAAAAGAAAAATTACCATACGGGACCTATATAGACTGACAGGTGTTTCAATTTAGCCATTCCCTTAAAAGTGTCTTTTTAAAAAGTACTTGATACAAATTTTGCTGGCAAGGGTCAAGCTTGAAAATAGAATATCATTGAACCTTTCCAGAGTTATCAAGTTATCATGTTTAAAATGAACAATTGGCAGGAAATAGAATAAAGACAAGGCAATAAATAAGGTTAAAAAACTAATATTTCATTTTTACAAGACCACATTCATTTGTTATCTGAATATGTCAAATGTGTATTAAAATGTTGAATATTATTGATGTCTAAATCTCTTTATTAAGAATATCTTTTTGAAAAAAAACAATGTATTTATTAATAGATCCAAGAAATAAACTATATACTAGATAAACGATATGAATAAAAAAATTATTTTGGATGTGTCAACATGTGGCTCCATTTATTAAAGGTGTCACGGTAGTATTTGCATTCCGAAATTTTGGTTGTTCTTTTGTGTACCCTACTTAGGTCAATGTATCTGAACATTATGATTGGACAAAAAATACAGTATCAACTGAACATACTTTCCCAAACTGAGGGATGAATGAGGTGTAGAAAAATATGAAATAATTTTACATACAGGTGAAAATGAAATTTTGAGAATTTTGAGAATTTTGTATTTACTGCATGCTAAAAGACCTAAAAGCACTAGTGGCCTTTGGTTTTTAAAGATAGCAAAAATAGTAAACCGTCATAATACATATTCAAATTAATTTCTGAATAGTGTATAATGAAAGTACTTCAGTTAATTGTGTACATGTATGTAGTATTTTGAAAGACACTGGACCATTGATCAAAATGGACCCTTATGTTTGTATTGCGTGCTAGGAAATTAAATACAACCTATGTACTGTACATTTTTCTGTTGAACGATTGATTTTCAAGAGCGCGTTTGCTTCATCTAATCAAACTTGCTGCTTTTCGAATGTATCTTATAGGTCCGATTCGAAATACAAAAGTTCTGTTGTTTTCAATAAGAATCGAAATAGTTCTGTCATGTAAAGAATGCTTGGTATAAGGATATTGCCAAGCATCATGACTTCCTATATTAAATTTAGCATAGAGCATGACATGAGAGAATTGTTTCTAAAATCTATGGCTTATAGAATAATAATATAGAAAATTATATTTAAGACATTTTCATTTATTCATAAAGTAATGAAGTCCTAGATCTATGTTTACAAACACCACATGTATCTGACTTAAATGTTTTAGTCATCGTGGAACAGGTGATATCAGGTAAAACACAGGTAAATTATCATTCATAAATTTCGCAATAAATGCAAATCTGAGTAGTATACTATCTATCCGACGACAAAATTGACGTCAGACCGACCGGTTACAACATTGCAGCTTGCAAGTAGGTAAGGTAATGAATCTTTTTCTGACACTTTTATTTAAAGTTCTATTCAAATTTACATTAAGATGCTGTTGATTGTTCGGCGGTAAAATAGTTTGCGGTTTTTTTTTATATTTGTGATACCAAAAGCTAATTGGAGTATGTCAGTATGGTCATCCCTGGTCTTTTTCTACCCAGTAGATTACATGTGCTGAAAATGCCGGTTTGGCTATGCGGCATGTATAACTACGCAGCAACATCCATTTGGAATAAAAACGTTTAATCCGCTGCCACGTGTAAGGAGAGTACAACACTCTCTCGCAGTATATCGCTATAAATTTTTTATAGGTATGGAAAACCCTATTGAAATAGCTGTCGTCAGTATGGCCACTGTGCAAATTAGCAAAGTGCTCAAAATTTTGCCAAATGGTATGCGAAGTCCGATATAGCAAATGCATAGTAACTGTCAACACTTCAATATCTTTCACCTGGTCGACCCATTTTATTATTTATTGTTATGGTTTCCTCATGTTTTACCAACCATCAATCAATTAAGAAAGCCAAAGACCTCATTTTTTAATTGACGGTCCTTTGAAACTTACTGAGTCGATAAAAAATAGTGTATGAATGCGAGTAGAATGAGTCACATTTTCTCATTTGCATGATTTTTGAATATCATGTATTGACTAAGGTTTCTTTTTTTCTTCAAAATGCAGAAAATATGAAAATGAAACGTTAAGGCCGACATTTTGCATAAGAAAACCCGTATCAAACCTTTTGAAGAAGCAAATAATATATATGACAATAAATTGCAAAAATTAGTTGGGAATTTTGCGTAATTTGACATATAAATGTTGAGTCTATAATTTTCAGTGGAATTAAAATCCATTGCAAAATATCATTAGTTCAACCTTTAAGTATATGTACAGTCAAACTAGCATACAAAGGACACACTTGGGACAAAATGAAATTAATCTTATATCAAATATGATTTGAATTCAGGTTACAAATGTAGAGTTACTACAGAAGGGCGAACACAATTATGATTTGACAAGACAGTTTTATGCATAATAGAAGTGAGTTAATGGCAGGTTTGACTGTTTATATCTAAATAACAAATGTTATTTAGACTGAAATATTCCAATACCTCTTTAACCAAAACTTCCTTTTTCGGGTATTACCTTTTCTTGGTTGATAAATACTAGAAAGTAACCAACGCACACGCGGGTATGCAGGACACTTCAATATACTACATGTATGTATGACATTATCCTTGGTGTCTTTTAAAGACCGTATCAATTTTATACAGTGGCGATACTGTTCTGGTATTCCATACATGTAAGAGATGTGGATAACACTTCAAGTAGACCGCATATCAAACATAATAAATATTACGTTTTTGTAACTTCTTTTCATGAACATGTTAAAAATAATCTTACTGCAGGTTAGATGCTGTTACATATTCAATTGTAAAAAAGGCGAATCTATAAGGCTTGTAATGTAACACACCCGCAGAATTATCACTTCAATCTTAAACCTTTTTATCTTATTTTCTTTATTCAATAAAGCAATATTTGTAGCCTCAAATCAAATAATTATGATCCTCTGGTCGGTTTTACTATTATTTACTCAGGTCCAAAATAACATTTTTTCAGCTACAAAATACAATTTTTTTTTCTGATAGATGTCTGGCAATATTAAAACAAACGCACTTGAAATCATGATCACCCTACTACAAGTAAGTTAAATTGTCTAGTATTTTAAACTCAAAATCCACTATGCCCTTTACAATTGACAATTAACAAATGTATCTAGCTCATCGTCTAAGATAATAAAACCCCCGCTTTAAAAGAAGTAGGGGTATACTGTTTTACTTCTGTCTATCCGTCCATCCGTCCGTCGTCCGTCCATCCATCCATCCATCCATCCATCCGTCCATCCATCCATCCGTCAGTCCGTCTGTCCGTCCCATGAAAATTTTTTGTCGCATCTTTCTCAGGAACTACAAGGTTTTCTGAAATTTTGTTTCATGGTTTATATAAGTCAGCTATACTGAGTGATGTGTTTACAGATTCACCACTCAACAACTTCCTGTTGACCGTCAAGTATTTGGGCGGGGGTATCATCAGTGAGCAGTAGATTGCAGTTTCACTTGTTGTTTACAGCCTTTATAAATTTATTGAAACCAAACTAGTTTTGATCAAATCAACACACAGAGGAAATTGTGAAAGACGAAAGATGAATGGAAAATAGGTGTAATTTAATAATTAATATCCCACTTCATCGATCACCGTTCACAGATAGAGGCGGATACTAATATGATTTGTTGATGTAATTTTTTTTAACACCAAAACATTTACCCTCTCCTTAGACTTAAATGCCGGCATCTCACAAGGTTAGCTAATTTTTAGAATGCTTATGAACATGATGAAGTCTTTACATTATTCCGTTAAAGGTTCTGATTCAGCTTTTAGTCTTAGAGAACATGGTTGAAAGGTAATTAGCTGTTAACTTCATGTTCATCGATTCGACTAAAAATCTCATTGTTATTCATCACATTCTAAAACGTCTATCCAAATAAAAAGTTCCAAACGAATCAATTTTCTCGTTATAATGTATCAACATATCATGAGTATTTTAACATTTTAATCTAATTAACTCTCGAGATTATCTCCGAGGAATTCCGTTGATTATACTCCTAAGATTAACATAAATATGAATATAAATACACATGCCAGCATGTGCAATTCTGTAATGAAGATTTTTTTTTAATTCTGTTTGAGTTTCTCCTGTCCATGTCATAGAAATAACTAATATGTAAATTATCGCTTTACTTGTATTTGAAAGATTTATTGATGGCCGAATCGGTCAACAAAAGGCTGCCTCGTTTTACTTTTAATTTTGACACTCTATTCATTTAAAAGAAAACATGCTTAGTCTATGTGAAACCAATATCCGGTAAGGATTAAATTAGATTTTACGCGAATTAGGATACAAATGAGTTGAGTTATTGACCTGCCAGCCAATGATACGTTTATGTGGCCTTTTTAACTTTTTTTACTCGAACGTCACTGGTGAGTTTTTTTTTCTGGACGAAACGCGTGTCTGGCGCAAATAAAAAATTCTAATCCTGGTATCTATGATGAGTTTAATTCCAACCACTGGGTCGATGCCATTGCTGGTGGAGGTTTTATTCCCCGAGAGTATCACAAGCGCAGTAGTCAGCACTTCTGTGTTGACAGGAATTATAACTGATATGGTCATAATCATAAATTATCTCTCTACAAACTATGAAATCTTTTAAAACTAAGGCTTTTCTACCTCAGGAATAGATTAACTTAATTGTATTTGGCAAAACTTTTAGTCCTCATTGCTGTTCAATTTCGTACTTTATTTGGTCTTTTTAACTTTTTTTTATTCAAGCGTCACTGATGAGCCTTTTGTAGGCGAAACGCGCGTTTGGTGCAAATACAAAATTTCTATCCTGATATCTATGTATTGATAAGTTTATTTATGATTATTTTGCCCAATTAAAAAAAAAATGACTGCCAATAGAAAATATTATTTCACAGTTCAATTCATATATTCAATCCATATAAATGTTTGAAACAAAATTTTATATTTCATTTTTTGTCAACTTCGTAACTAATGACAATACAACTTAGTTGTTATTCGTATATTGTTGTAGTATAAATCATGCCGTATGTTTCATTTTTGGATTGTTTTATATATGGTCATCTCGGGGCCTTTAATAGCTGGAAAAACAGTATAGGTTTCAACTTAAAATTACCTTTAAATTAGAGTTTCTCTTCATTATGACATCAGAGTCTGTTAAATTTGATACAGTGATGTACGTGTTATTTATATGGTTCATAAGCGGTTTGAGAAAAATGTTTCTCATCACTAGTGAAATATCTGTTCTCGACAAATGATTGGATGAAATTTAATCATAACGTTAAATTTTCTTCCGAATTTTCTATTGTGACGTTCTGAAAAAAAAAGCGACCATGCCTGATGACGCCACATATAAATAACACAACTTTCTGCAAATCTTTGAAAAGAAACGATAAAAAGTATTAAAGAAACAGATTCCCCCACTATAACTCGTGTATTACGATCGATATTTCTCCACTCTCAACAGTCAAATTTCAATTATATAAAAAATCTCAGCAAGCCTCGTGCTTTAAATATTGAAATCTACCTGAGTGGAGAAATATAGAAGCACACTTGGTGTAGTGATGACATTTATATGTACTTCTGTTGCAACATTGTAAACAAGGGCTACTTAAAATCAGAAAGTTTTTGTGTCGATTTTTATCTATGGTCTTTGAATAGAAATTATAAAAAGTATTGATGCAATTTTAAAGATTGAATACCTGATTGTCCGATCAGGAAGATGTAATGAAAACCTTTGCAAAACGATGATACAATATACAAATTTTTTTCCTTTATTTGTGTAAGTAGTACATTTTTTTTGAACAATGATGTCAAAGATCGATTACTAGCAGATAATTTTAATCACGCATCCCCTTGTCTTAGTGCGGTTGATTATGACGTCTGGAAAATGCAATGTCTTGTATGGTTCCAAATACATGATTGACAAGTGTTTAAATACATTGTTCATAAAATTAGAGTTCATTACGTATTGAATCAGTTTCATTTATATATTTAAAGAAAACTATTGTTCTCAATATTCCCTATTAAAAGTGAGCACGTTAAATTTTTTCGGGATTACCAGAATTATGTTTTTCCTTTTTTCAGGAAACGAGATATTTTTCTATTAACATTGTGACCTATTCGAAACCACGATATCTATGCGTCCTGTCCTTTATATAGGTGTTATATTCAATGATAAGAATAACAAATGATCGAAAGATACGTAAATTCTGTTCTTATCGTCGAAATGGGAAAAATACCTACCTACATCATTTTCCCAATTTTATTTTCAACTTGTACGTTATAAAAAGTATATATTGTAAATTTCTTCTAATGATCAATTATTTGTAAATTGTGTATGTATCGGAGAAAACAATACTTAATAGTAAAACTTGTGCCACCGTTTGCATAAATTTTCAACAATAAAATATGCTTAAAATAAATAGAAATTAGGAGATTAGAAATTTACAAACATGAATTTTTTTTTCCATGAACGTTCAATATATATGTCCTGAAGAGAAACAATCAGATTTGATGAAGTATGCATTAACATCTAGAACTTCTAACTAATTAACCAGAGGATGAAAATAATATAACATGCTTTAGACAAAACCAAAGCGCTTTTTATGTTGTTATTCTTAATTTCAAAATCAAATAACGCCATTTAGCATGGTGCAAAAGTTGGGAGTTTGTCACAACCATATTTGACATCCGACTACCACCAAACTGATGAAAAAGGAATATGTGTTATCATGAAACTCCGATAGCAATGTAACATGTCCATGTTCAGTATCGGTATCGAAACCTTAATGTTGACATATACCTTTTTAAAAGTTCCATTCATAAATAAACATAAGCACTACGCTTCAAGTTGGTGTCAGCCTTTCATGGTAAATTATCCTGACAATATCAAAATGCTCAATCTAATACTGTTTTGACGGGTGTTTTGGCAATATTTCACTGAATTTTGAGTCATGAATGCTCTTCAACTTCGTATTATATTTTGCCTACGTTTTGATTGGAGCTTCTATGATGAGCCCTTGCAGACAAAATGATTGTCTGGGGTACAAACTTATACGTCTGTGGTATTGTTAATGTTTTTATTTTCTATTTACACACATATAAAATAAATACAATGAATTTAAAGTAAGAGGATAAAAAACTTTACAATGCATTTAAAGTAAGAGGACACACTGTACCTAAAAAAGTAAGAATGATTGATTTCATAAAGAGATTAAAAGTTGAATGTCATTTTTTGTATAATATGAATCTAATAAAATTTAGATCTAATCACTTTCTCCCTTTTTTTCTATGTTACTTTGTTTCATCAAAAAGACTACAAAGCAAAATGGGAGAACAAGTCATTTTAATTAGATTGAGCAATAAGCACAAATATAAAATAAATACAATAAATTTAAAGTAAGAGGATATAAAAATACAATGAATTTAAAATCAGGGGATATAAAAAATACAATGAATTTAAAGTTAGAAGATACACTCTACCTTAAAAAGTAAGAATGATTGATTTCATAAAGAGATAAATAGTCAAATGTCATTTTTTTGTATAATATGAATCTAATCAAATTTAGATCTAATCACTTTTTTCCTTTTTGTCTATGATACTTTATTTCATCAAAAAGACGACAATGAAAAAATAGGAGAGCAAGCCATTTTGATAAGTTTGAGCAATAGAAATATATCAGCTGATCGACAATATATAGTAGTTAAATCACGGGTGTGTAATCACAGAGTTTGAGCATGGTAACCTTTTTACCGGTATATTGCTTCATGAGGTATGTACATGTACATCAAAATGTCTTTTCATATTTCACATTGGAAATTAATGTACATGCAAATCAAATTTTGAACATCTAGATTAAAATTTGGGAAACCATTATAGATTAGAGAACCACTTTTTGATAGTTTTCTTTTGTATTTTTAATGCTCTCTAATGTCAGTATAGATCTAGCATTTTTCAAATGTTATGGTGAGAGTATCGCTGATTCGTCATCAATGGATGAAACACATCCAGTGAGTGATCGCTCGTAATTTACACCTTGAGATTTAATATTGTCTTTTAGCCATTAGAAAAGTCTTAATATGGTTTGATTTTTCTGAATATTGACCTTTGACCTAAAGATTTGGTTCTTGTTAAAACTCACATTTCAATGCCGATAAATAATCATCAACGTTGTTGTTGAATTATAGAGCGGAATTATTTGTGATGGACAGACCGACAAGCTGGCATCTTTCACAGTGTCTAGACAATTAAGATTTTTGTTCAAATCAGCATTACTTATTTACAGTAGACATCAAAGACCATATGTCTTTATGTCAAATTTTGTCCATGCTGTAGGGGCAAACCACATTTAAGACATGCTCTTAGACTATTGGCAAGGCCATCTAGCTCGACAAATCTTCTCCCATCTCACCAGTCTTCAGATGACCTAGTCTGATTTACTTCATCTAATACCTCTTCCTCCCTTGCATGTTGTATTTGAGATGTTTGGCACGAAAATTATCCAAATATAATGCATGCATCAATATGTATACCTTTTATATTCATTCATATATTTATAATATTCATTCATATATTTATAATATTCATTCATATATTTATAATATTCATTCATATATTTATAATATTCATTCATATATTTATAATATTCATTATTACTCTAATGATACTCAACAAAGGTGTATTGTTGCCCTGTATAATATAATTGTATATTTATCAACAATCATAGTCACTTCATTATTGGTTTCAGAAAAAATCTTTAATAATTTCAATGGATCACGTTTAATAGTCGCACATTTTCCTTAAATTTGGAAACTGATGTAAATTGACTTAAACTAACAGTATTATGTTAAATCCCACCGCCTTCATTCTGTCCCAAGTCAAGAGCCTCTGGCCTTTTTTTAATCATGAGTGTTTTTTTAATTTAAGTTTATTTATATATTTTGGAGTTTAGTGTGACTTCCATTTTGATTGAACTAGTACATATGTTGGGGAACCTGCTGAAGCCCGCCTCCGGGTGAGGGATTTTCTCGCTGTGTTGAAGATTCATTGGTAGCCTTCGGCTGTTTTTTTCTCTTTGTTGTTTCTTTGACACATTCCCCATTTCCATTCTCAGTTTTAATTTGAACGTTAAATTGAATTATGAATAGTCCGGCACCATTCATTCTTGTAAGCAACATTGAAACCTTGATCCCTTGCTGCTGCTAAAAATATATAAAGATTATCTTCATGGTCAACATAATTTTACGTATATAAATGTGGTCGTGTAGATGTTCATGTTGTCATGTATATTTCGGGGATCAAATGGGTTACTTACTCGAGAAATAGTTGTGGTCATTAGTTTTAAGTTAAATTTTGGTCCATCGGGTATGCTGACTCTTCGACACCTTCAAATACCTCTTGGATTTGAAGGCGTGCTTGCGTATTCTTGTCATTATAACTGCCGGTACCAGCTGTTTAAGTTTTGCGTTTGCAGACTGTTATCGTTTACAAATAGCGCCGAAAATCAAACTTGATGTCTTGATCATGCGATCGCAAAATTGTTTTCATAAATCGACACTAAAACACCTTTAAATTTTAAAAAGTTTCAATGTATACAATTTTGACTAAATTTTATCATCTGATGTTTATTCATAAAATAACGAGTTATACACTTTACCGACAGTTCGAGTTGCGCAGTTGAATCAAATTCGTCAGCTTCATATCTCCTTAAGCAACTCAAACCTATCCAAATTCAAAGTGTGAACTTACGTGTTAAATAAAACTAAGTAGTTCCTGATGTTCAACTCGTATCTAATTTATCAATCCGGTAATCCCTTTGTGTCAAATTTTCAATGCTCCTCGTTAGAGATGTTAAATAAAATTAACATAAAGGATTAAGCATTGTAGACTGTCTCATTTGTCTCCTTGAATTAAAATCAAAAAGTATAAATCTACCGATTCACATTTATCGAACTAGATAAAGGCATACTGTCTAACTTCGACATATTTTCTCAGTACCGTTACATTGATAAACTAATACTAATATGTCAATTGAGGCATGTTTGCGATATTACACATGACCTTTATGCACTAATTTTTTTTAAGATATCATTATCTTATTCCTAATTTCCTAATAATTAATAGACAGCATAGACTTTTTTTATTTACCGACTTTTTGCTCTGGGTTTTATAATTTTGACAGGTTACGTACTCTGCGGTTAGACATTCTTGAATTCAATCAGATATGAGCAACCAGAAAAGTAAAATCAAACGTTTAATCTGTGCAATTTGGGGTGAAAGTTTACTGTTTTCCGATTATTATGTCGTGTTTTTTCCGCAAAACATTGTACCGATTGAAAGCTTGATTTTACTTCTTTACGTTGCTTGACCGAGTAACAGGATGTCCTACCAAAGAGAAGGTAAACTGTCGAAAAAATATAAACTTCAGAGTCAATAGTCGGTAATATGAAAATAGACTATTGACATAAAGGAAGATTATAAGATCTCGTGTTTGTCCCCTGGAATTAAAAAATCAAAGGTATAAATCTACCGACTAGCGTTATTCATATTTGATAACATATAGGTAGTCTACTGACATTGTTTTTAATTCCTCTTGATATATTGGCATTATGGTTTAAAACGTCTTGCATTTAGTAAAATAGAAAATTAATCAATTTCAGATATTAGCTAGAAAAATATTTAACAGATGTATTACTCTCGCAGTGATATTAAACTAATGTGGATTCTTAAAAAATCTAAAGAACTTTTAATTTTAAATTTCGATCTTTCTATGAAATTAATTCCATCAAAATTTTTTTAACCCTGTCTACCAATCTTCCCTATGTGAAAATAAAAAATCGTATAAAAGAAATAATCCAAAATGTTATTCAATAAAAAAAAAAGGTAGCATACAAGCTATGAATTTATTACTTTGGGATACCATACGGCATATTTTGAAAATACTGATTTCTTTTTATTATTATATGAGTCGGAGTTCCTTCAGACACTTGTCAAAAACAAGACGATAAAAGAAGCCAGATAATTTTATTTCACATTTTGATATATTGCTGAGATACTCATAAACAATCCAAATTTTTCTGATTGGATTCTATCAATACATCCTCCAGAACTAGAAATTAAAAAAATAACCCACATCAAATTCAAAAATAATACATGATGGTCTTGAAGTATAGATTCTAGGTACGGACGTTGTTTATCACCTTAATAACGTGTTATAATGTTCTTTTTAAAATTGCTAACCTTTACTGTTTAGTCCGTTTTTTGTAATATTCTTTTGATGTGGGTCGGTACGTATGCATCCCGACAATATGGGGTTGTGCTGAGGTCGGTTTTATTTTCTCTTATCTTTCATTTTTACATATGTGCTTTGTCTGTATATCATTTTGATTTTTTTATTGTTGACATATTTGTTTGTTTTATAATGATTAAGATTATAACACAATGTTCACTGATGTGCCCCTATTTTTAACATTTTTATCTGTTATGTCTGTTTGTTTTGTTCAAAAATTGTTGTCAATGTAATGGAATTTTATGTAAATGTCATACAAGTGAGAGGTTAAGCTAGCTGTAATACCAGGTTTAATCCACCATTTTCTACATAAGGAAATGCCTGTACCATGTCAGGAACATGACAATAGTTTTCCATTCTTTAAATGTGTGAGCGCTTTTGATTATGCCATTTGATATGGGACTTTGCAACTTCAATTTTCCTAGGAGTTCGGTATTTTTGTTGTTTGACTTTTTACAAGGATCTTAATAAAAAAAAAGATCCCTTTTGATATAAAGCCTCCGCCCATATCTATTTTGTCTAAAACTTTTGTGTAAAATTGCAATTTTATGTCACATTTATCAGTTTTGGTTTCAAAGTGACATCACAAGTGACCTTTCTGCACTAGGTGTTTAGATTAAATAAACCCGTACATTTGTCAATTACATAGTTTTACACAAAATTGTGAAATTTGCATTATTCGATAAAAATTGGTTAAATCTGATTGCTTGTTTAAAACAAACCCGAAACAAAACTGTACCAAATTTCAGTGTTTTTTTAGATACAAGGATACTGTGACATTGGCTTTAAACGTACTGACTATATATAAACTCAATATGTCTCCTTTCCATGAAAGTAGCATTCAAGTGATTGGGTTTTGTGACGGTTTGTCATTCACATTGTTCAAAAGATAACATCCATTTAAAAAAAATCTGCCATATTTCAGTAACCGCTGTAAAAATAGTTCACAGAAACCAGGCTGAAGCCCATATCCAGGTGCGGAACTTTACAGCTAATTTGAAGACCCATTGGTGGCTTTCGGCTGTTTTCTGCTCTTTGGACGGGTTGTTGTCTCTTTGACACATTCCACATTTACATTTTCAATTTAATTTAAATTTCCTAATTCTTGACGCGCGTTCGTACATATTTTACTTGTTGATATGGGCAAAATCAAATACGAAGATGAAGAACATTAAAAATCAAAATTTAGAAAAATTTAGCCAAATACGGATAAGGCTGTGCCTGAAAGTTATCAAAAACAAACTCTAAGAATTACGACTTATTTAACATATTATAAGCAGAAGAAAATACAAAAAAAATCCCATATCAAATCTATTTCACGTCAACACACCAAGTGCTGTGACCACTGGACTAGTGATAACAATTGAACATACGATTGTAAAAAAGTATACTTAACTTAATTTATTTTTTAAACAGACTAGAAATCATTTAGTCCTTTCTTCGTTTTTGATCTTTAATGAATTTTATATTATATTCGACTGAATCTTTTATATGAGACAAATTATCTTATCACGAATTTAATAGTATTACACTCTGGACTACATTTACAGTAAAGGTGAAAATAGAAAAAAAAATTAAATCCTTCATAGTACATAAGCGTTTTGAAAGTGTCGTTCTATCCATTTTAGTTTTCTGTAATCTTCAATATTTATTAATGCATGTCTAAATTTTCTCTTTTTACAAAATATTTGTTTCTTGTACATGACGTTTAAATATCCTTCTCCTCGTATATCTGATACGGTAAATCCTTTCAATTGATGATGTCTTAAAATAGCTCTATCCGTTAACAACCCAGGTAATATGTACTGATGGCTTAACAATCACACTTCCTGTGCATATTACTTCATTCATGGTTATCTGAAACAGTATAGTGATTAAAGTGTTCCACTTTTCAAGATATCAATGCAATAGAAAAAAGCGCATTACAGTGATTTGAAATGATAAAGCATTAATAACAAATATATTTTTCTGTTTGCAAAAATGTTTAATTACTTTTTATGGACAACCTAGCTAACACATTTTCATCGATAAAGGTTAGGGGCTTATCTATGAAATTGTAAGATAAATGTTCAAACAGTGTGATTCTGCTTTTGATATTAACCTGACGTAAAATTTGTACTAAAAAAGGACCTTGTGTACTGTTATCTTGTGTCAATACTGTTTTAGCGTTTTCTTCACTTAATGTCGTTTAGAATTTACAACCAGTATATTTGGCGCGAAACATCATGAATATAACCAAAATTCATGTAGTTGTACACACACATATATATATAGATATCATATAAATTACAATATGTATCAATTTTGTGAAACATTATACACCTATTGACTGGGTATGAGGGTAATAGCAAGTTTGTTGTCCCTGAGATACCAACTATTGCTCGAGGCGAAGCCGAGGGCAATAGTTAGTTTCAAAAGGACAACAAACTTGCTATTACCCTCATAACCAGTCATTAAGTGTTTTATTATACCGAACAAAACAACTTTCTAAAAAGACTACATACACCACTTGAAAAAAAAATTATCACATAGACATGTACAAGATGAACCATCAGGTTTTTTTTCCCTGTGTGGTATTTGTCAATAATCTATTTAGTGTAATCAAGACCAGGAATCCTTGTGTAAAAATTGCCGTGCATATGATCAACATTAGCTAAAGTATTTTACCGTACACCAAAGCAATCCCAGATTATGAAGACGACGACAGACCAATACCATACATTACATGTTTTAGTTCTTAAAATATGTCGGGTAGATTTTTTTTTTCAATTGCTCCTGGAAAGTAATATATTAATTTGAAATTACGACAGATACATACATATTATAACGTTTACGATATTTCAGAGTTTAACGTTGCCAAGCGCACAAATCCAAGCAGAATAGTCGATGACGTCATTGTTGTCCAATAAAAAATTAGTATGAAAAAGAACGGGAAATATGTTTATAAAACTATTGACCGGGGTAATAGTCTTTGAAACTATTGACTGGTAAATAGTCTGTGGAATGAAATAGCACAAATATTTCATTCTTTTTTATATAGAAAAAACATACTGAGGTACAATAAATATCTTATATTGGTAATAAATTCAGTTTTAAAGGTCTAAATTTATCATGATGTAATAGTTAGGCTATACACTTATACGTTGAAAAACCCGGTTTTCCCTTTTGCTGTATTACCTAAAACATTTAACTTGAGTTATGAGCTTAAAAAATTCTACCAGATGATCGCTTTGTGGAGGTGAATTCAAACTAACTTGGTGACACATTTTGACAAATTGGTTTTGTAAGTGACGCCCGAATTGAAAAAAATTAAAAAGGTAAACTAAAGTACAAAGCTGAAGAGCATTAAAGATCCAAAAATACGAAAAGTTTTGCCAAATGCAGTATTTGGTTAACTGTTATTTTATTTTAAGTGTTTCTTTTTGGTCATGGTATATGCCTGTTTTATTCGAAATAATTGTATCCTTGCTATTATTGATATTTCTCCTTCTATTTAATTGGTGTGCAGTGAAATGGGAAATTGTCTAAGTGCTAGCACAAACAAAAGAGACGGACTGCATAAACTAGAGGCATCACTTGAATGTAAAAGTACCCAAACTGACAAGTACAATGAGGATGAAAGCGGAGAAAAGGCAGAAAAGGTGAGTACAGATAAAAGTCAAAATGACAATTAGCAATGGAGGCGCGTTGAGGTAAATGTATATACATATATATTCATATACAAATATGTTCATTTCGCTTTTCCATTGCTATGTTCCCAGTATTCCTCCGACTTAAAATTTGTCTCTTTTCCACTATATTAATGTATTACCGAAAGCTGAATTTTTAGTTCCGTCTAGGTGGCCGAGTGGTCTAGAGCGCTGCAGACAGTACAGGCGGTGTTGTCACGATGTCCCAAAAGCATGAATTCGAATCCCGGCGAGGGAAGAACAAAAATTTGCTTCCGCAAATTTGTAGATTTAAATAAACATTGCTGTGCTGATATTTAGAATAGTTATATATATATATATATATATATACTAGTAGTTGGTTTTTCATCGTTAGTAGAGATTATCAAAATTTTATATTTTCAATAATCTGGTTTAATTCAATCAAATATTTGTGTGCGTGTGTGGGTGTTGCAGCCTTTAGTTCATTGTCATATATGGCATGGCCATATATGGCGCTGTCACGTGGAATTTGAATTTTGGAATTCCCGCATCGGGCACTTGTTAATTTGCTGTCGACAACAATGCAGGTGCTGCAGAAAATAGTTTAATTATTTAAAAACTAAAAGATGCCAAACAAAAAAAATGCCTGGGGATCGCCATCAAGGGCCATTGGAAAGAAGAGGAAGAAGACGAGAAGTAAAGAAGGACAGGGAGTACGGAACGTAGACGTCACTCAAAAGAAGGACGCAAACGAATGGAAAGGAAAAGACAGGAGGTGGATCACGTGGAGACACAAGGACCAGAAGAAAATGCTGAAATATCATCAGGTAATGAGTCGGAGGAGGATGCACAGCATCCCCCCCTTTTAGGCACGACCCGTAACACAAAAATTTTGAAATGGCAAATAATTCAATTGATTTCACCCCGACACAAGAGGCTAGCATTCATGACACAGTGGGGGAACACGTGCCTTTTAAAATTCAGGAAAAGATTTGGGAGGGAAAGTTTATTGAGCTACATTTTCTTTTGAGAACGCAAAAAGAAATGGATGAGGTTGACGAGGGCAATTTGAAATTAAAAAGGGGGAAAATTTGCATTGAAAAAAGATCGTCGGGTGTTTATTTGTCCATAAATGAATGGACTTCAGCATTCATGGTTTTTATGAGTGTCTACATTGAGAAATACAGTACTCGGGCACAGGAATTGTTAAAATATATGCGTGATATAAGATTAGCGGCAACGAGGTCAGAAAACTGGGCCACCTATGACGAGCAATTTAGGCTAAAAATAGAAGAGAATCCAAATTTATCTTGGGGAAACATACACGTACAAAAGAACACATCAGCAATCACAGGTAACTAGTGGTAGTGCGAATATGTCATGTAAATACTATAATAATGGTAATGACTGTCCCTACTTCCCTCGTTGTAGGTGTAAACATGTATGTGAAATATGTAGTGGCAAACACAGAAAGGCCTAATGTAATAACCGGGCCCAAGGAAGAAGTAACAAAAAGTATTAATTTTTATTCATTAGGAAATACTCCTGTTTTAGTATCTGTCTTGGAAAATTATTTAGAATTTTACCCACATAACAATGTACCACATGAAATTATATCTGGTTTCAAATATGGTTTTTCATTAAAATATTTTGGCTCTAGGGAACCAAGGGAGAATTCCAATTTAATAAGAGCAATACAGCTACCCAACATTTTTAAAGAAAAATTAATGAAGGAAGTTAAACTTGGTCGCATTGCTGGTCCTTTGAGATACCCGCCTTTTTCCCACACTTCAGGTATCACAAATGGGGCTAGTGCCAAAAAAGGATGGGGATTTCAGACTTATTCAACATTTATCCTATCCTGAGAATAATTCAATAAATGATTTTTTTGATAAAGATCATTGTTCAGTGCAGTACAGTTCAGTGGACGAAGCAGCATGTTTGATTAATAGACACAAAACATTTGCCCGTTTAAGTAAGTGTGATGTAAAGGCGGCTTTTTGCTTATTGCCAATTGCCCCGCAGAATTTTGACTTGTTGGGGATAAAATTTCAGGGTGAATATTATCTTAATAAAATGTTGCAAATGGGGGCCTCAATAAGTTGTGCCCTTTGGGAGAAATTTGCAGAAGCTTTGCATCGGATAATACACCAAAAAAGTGGAAATGATAATATCCTCCATTATTTAGATGATTTTCTTTTTGTCGAGTCGAGCAAAACATCAAAAGTTGGCAATACTTTGAAGATATTCCAAGAGGTATGCGATAAAATAGGTATTCCTCTTGCTTGTGACAAGACTACTTTGCCTACTACATTACTGATTTTTTGGTATACCAGAGGGACGACACTTTGCACACGGCACGCAGAAACGGATTATATTATCGATCACCGGAAGTTTACGGTTCATTAACAAAATGGAAGTCGAGGTTGTCACATCAAAAAGCGTCTGGTTAAATTCATCAAATATATGGCTTTTCTGCATAGAAGAAGATAAATACAGTGTGCCAATGAGAGACTGTCCATCTGTTCAAGTAAATGTACGGGTTGCTCATATCAGTCCAGCAGATAAACCATTGATACGACGACGAGTGTTGATGGCGGATAGCAGTTGTCTGACGTCGTTGTACAACCAACCCCCATCACAGTTACTGCTCATCACTAACTCATGTGGTTTTAAGGTATTTTGTTACTATTTATATGTATATTTATAAGTCGTCTTGACCCTGATATACAAAATGTCTCTCAATGCCTAGGCTGGTATTATTTATTGAATGAATTGCTCAAGGCGAAGCTATTATAATTATACACACAAAACCAGCAGTCATTAAGTGTTTTATTATGATCACACAGAACAAATCATTTTCAAAAGACTACATACACCACTTTGAAAAAAAAACTTATAGTCACATAAACACGCACAGGATGAACTATTGTTTTTTTTGCCCGCGTCACTGTGGTACACAACATGGTATATATGTCATAATTACACCTTATGTAAGAATCCTTGGCTTTGATTGATTGATAGCCAGTGTATTTTTCACCAATTTACTGTTATCAAATGAATATCGTTCATTTTTTAACGCCGCCGGGGTATATGCAAAAAGGATATGCCTTTTTTACCTTCTCTGCCATGGTATTCGCCAAAAAATACTCTATCCGACTGGACGCTTGTAACGTCACGATCATCAATGCGTTTTTGAACGTTAACATTCGGTGTAATTAAACAGATATAGCATGTTCTTGAGGGGTATTTGCGAAAAATACCAGTCTTGAGAATTAATTTCCCTCGCCTTACGGCTCGGGAAATTTAACATTCTCTCGACTGGTATTTTTCGCAAATACCCTTCCTTAACATGATATATCTGTTCAAAATCTTATTTACTACTTTAATCAAGATCAGGAATTCTTGTGTTAAAATACCTGTGCATATAATTCACATGAGCTAAAATATATTAACATAAAATTGAGATTGGAATGCATTCACCAAAGCAATCCCAGATTATGAAGAAGACGACAGACCCTTACCATATACAGGGGCAGATCCAGCCATTTCAAAAAAGGAGGGTTCCCAACCCTCGATAAAGGGGGGTTCCAACTATAAGTCCCCATTTAAATGCATTGATCGTCCAAAAAAAGGGGGTTCCAACCCCCTGAACCCCCTCCCCCCCCCTCTGGATCCGTCACTGATATATTTGTTATGTTTTAGTTATTACATGTATCAAAATATGTCCTGTCGATTTTCTTTTTAATTATTTCAGGTGACTGTCAGTAATAAATAAGTTTGAAAGTACAATTACTGACACATATATATTTTATACCGTTTGCGATATTGCAGAGTTTAATGTTGCTAAGCACACAAATCAAAACAGAATAGTCAATGATGTTATTGCTGTCCAACAAAAAATTAGTATGAAAAGATGCAGGAAAACTGTTTATTAAAGTATTGATTGGGGTAAATGAAATGAAGTAGCACAAATATTTTATTATTTTTTATATAGAAAAAACATACCAAGATATGATAGGATATATTATTTATGTCAATAAGACAATATGAAGCAACTATTATATGACATTTTTATTTTGTTTCAGTTCAACAAAGATGCAGTTTCTGAAGTTTTCAGTGCTGGGACAAAATCATTGGCTGTGCTAATCTGGTCCTTTGTCATGATTCCTGGAGCTCAGCTGAGATCCCAACCAGACCATTGCAATGCAGTCGACCTGCCAGGAACGCCAGTATGTAGTTACCAAGATTTAAACTGTTCATGTGTAAGCGAAACACATATTTTAACAACAATTTCTACAGATCAACAAGATCAGATCAGATATGATACGTTGTTTAGATAAAGTATGTAAGAATAAATATGAAGCTGCTTTATTTTCAGCAGTTTTTTCAGTTGCCTTCTTTGGTTTGCTAAGGGTGGGGGAAATCACTTCTTCAAAAACTTAGTCTGTTATAAATGGCTTCAACTTAACTATTGCTGATATTTTAGTTAAGAAAAAAGTCCTGGAGCTAAGAGTAAGGTGGTCAAAAACTGACCAAAAGGGAAAATCCGTTACTTTATTGATACCTGGGAACAGAAAAAATCACTGTCCGATACGACTCATTAACGAATACTTAAAGGTACGACCTACCTGTAACAATAACGATTTGTTTATACATTATAATGGTATGCCTTTAACTAGATACCAATTCAGCAGTATACTGGAAAAGGCTTTACATTTTCTTTATATCAGTAAAGGTCTTTTTAGGTCACATAGTTTTAGAATTGGGGGAGCCACTGAACTGGCCAGGCAGGGGGTCTCAAAGGAGGTAATTATGAAATTATGCAGATGGAAATCGCATGCTTATTCTCGTTATATTAGGTTGCAATTTTTCTAGTTACAAAAGGCTAACAAGCTACAAGTTTTCACAGGTCCCAAGATTTTATGGATTGTTGGAAGTTCCCTTGTTCATTGGGCCAATGTAGAGGCAAAGAAATATGGTAGGACCAACCTTGGACTGGAGTCTAAAGGAGTCTCAGCATACTGGATTGGGCAACCTGGTTTACAGTTTAAAGATTTGGACTCCCTACTGGATGCAAAAAGAAAATTTTTACCTTCTCCTAATTTTATTATTATTCACTGTGGAGCTAATGATTTGACAGATTTAGAATTGACAGGGAAGGGTTTAATTGAAAATGTAAAATGTTCTATCCTACGTTACCAGGCTTTATTCAAAAAACTTATTATGATATGGTCTTCAATGCTACAGCGCAGATACTGGCATTTTGCACCCTTAAATGCGGGTCCAATAATCGAACAGAAGAGAAAAAGAGTGAATTTCAGTGGTCAAAAAATTTGTAATAGAAAATGGGGGAAAAGCTATTTTACATGAGAATATTAGGGCAAGTGAAGTGTCTTTAGACAGAACAGATGGAACTCATTTATCACAAACTGGAAATCAGGTTTTCTTAAATAATATACAAGGGTGGGTTGAGTCTTTTCTACGCCCAACAAAATCAACTTTTCCAATGCTTCAATAATGAAAATTTTGTGGAGGTGAGAACCCAAGTCAGATTTGGTAACTGACTTGGGCTCTCATGTGGCGGTCAACTGGTAGTGATTGGGGGATTATTTCACTCGGCCCTTGCTCTGGGCCTGACAAGTTCTACAATTTGCAGGTTTGGAAAATGTGGTTAGTAATAACGGTGGGGTCTACAGATGTGCAACTCTGGGACCTCCTCCACCTCATCTTATAGAGGGAAGGCCTACACCTGCCAACAGGTGGGGCACTAATAACTGGAGCATTGGTAATACGAGTGTGTTTCCCCGGTCACTCCCCATGGTAGGTGTTTTTATGACACTATGTCAACATAGGTCAGCTGATAGGCATTGTGTATAGGTAATCGGTAGTCACCCTGGCGCCTCAACAAAATCTTATAGAATACTCTGTAACCAAAGTAATGCCACAAAGTAAAAATGTATATTCTAGTCATGAAAATGTAAATACAAGTTGGTGTAATAAAATGTATGTTTAATTAGAATGATTGTTTTTTTATAAGTGGTAAAGGTTATAAATGAAAAATAGAGGATGGAAGCTCTACACAAATGAGTATAAAATACAGAAACTCTGTAGTATTTTAATCTTGGTATTTGTGAATTACAATAAACAACAGATAAGGAAAGACAACTCTATAACAATTTTTAATCACTTTGTGATTAAAGGAAGGACTTCAACATAGTTAAGAAAATACAACAACTCTTGATCGTTGTTCTTCATCTCATTGTTATTCGTTCAGTATTATTTTAGGGTCTTCTTCTATAAGTATTGCAATTAATAGAGATTATCAAAATTTTAATTTTCAATAATCTGGTTTAATTCAATCAAACATTTGTGTGGGTGTGTGGGTGTTGCAGCCTTTAGCTCATTGCCATGTATGGCATGGCCATATATGGCGCTCTCACGTGGAATTTGAATTTTGGAATTCCCGTATCGGGCACTTGTTAATTTGCTGTCGACAACAAAGCAGGTGCTGCAGAAAATAGTTCAATTATTTAAAACCCGCCCACCCTCCCAAATGAGAATAGTTGCTGCTGTTTTTTTTTATATTTTCAGGCACTAGTTTGCTGTATTTGGTTGCAATATTATGGTCAACGGAATCCAAGCAGTTCCTCCATGGTATTGGACCAATACAGGATAGTTTGGAGTAAATTTATGTTTCTTTGATTTAGACATTTCCTTTATTAAGCACTTTATTTACATATGGACTATTGTGATTTAAGCAACCAGAAAGAATTAAATTTTATATTAATTAACAATTTTATTAATTAGGAAGAAAACAAGACATTTTAAAGAAATTTATTTTCTCATACCATCCTTAGGCGCAGAGTCAATTTTGAAAGGGAGAGATATAGGGAAACTGGTAGTGATTGGGGGATTATTTCACTCGGCCCTTGCTCTGGGCCTGACAAGTTCTACAATTTGCAGGTTTGGAAAATGTGGTAAGTGGTAACGGTGGGGTCTACAGATGAGTAACTCTGGGACCTCCTCCACCTCATCTTATAGAGGGGAGCCCTACACCTGCCAACAGGTGGGGCACTAATAACTGGAGCATTGGTAGTACGAGTGTTTTCCCCGGTCACTCCCCATGGTAGGTGGTGGTGTAACCGTGTTTAACTACCAGGGGTTTTTATGACACTATGTCAACATAGGTCAGCTGATAGCCATTGTGTATAGGTAATCGGTAGTCACCCTGGCGCCTCAACGAAATATTATAGAATACTCTGTAGCAAAAGTAATGCCACAAAGTAAAAATGTATATATTCAAGTCATGAAAATGTAAATACAAGTTGGTGTAATAAAATGTATGTTTAATTAGAATGATTGTTTTTTTATAAGTGGTAAAGGTTATAAATGAAAAATAGAGGATGGAACCTCTACACAAATGAGTATAAAATACAGAAACTCTGTAGTATTTTAATCTTGGTATTTGTGAATTACAATAAACAACAGACAAAGAAAGACAACTCTATAACAATTTTTAATCACTTTGTGATTAAAGGAAGGACTTCAACATAGTTAAGAAAATACAACAACTCTTGATCGTTGTTCTTCATCTCATTGTTATTCGTTCAGTATTATTTTAGGGTCTTCTTCTATGAGTATTGCAATTAATGATATCAAATTTTGTTATTATTCTTTTCATCGAGCATACTTGTTTCTCTCTTTAATTCCCCATGGCGACATGGTAAGGTTTAGTATTCGCAAATATAGCCATAACCTTTACCTTATTAACATTGTATTGCGTATAAATATCTCAATTAATACGTTACTGTCGTCCATGTTCAAACTGAAAGAACTTTTTTTTTGGCTCCTGACATAAAACGTGCGTTAACAGAATTATCAGGAATTTTGTGGAAATGAACCGATTGTGTTCTATATTAAATTATTACATTGTCACTGGACTCGCATTTGGGGCGGGGCATGCACAGTAACAACGATCAGTCTGTCAACTCAATGCACCTGTCCCTCTCCTTTTAGAGTTTATGCGATACCCTCAGTTTTCAAGTTTTACCTTGATTTGCTTCTTCGTAATGGATATAAGATATAAGCATCGTAAATTATTGTTGCCTCTGATTTACAATTCACACGTATACAGTCATGTTATTTGGAATGGAGAAATCTTTGTTGCTTGTATATTTTTTGTTTATCAGAATCTTTCAAAGAATTTCAATTTAATCTTTCATTTTGTATTGATATATATTCTAGAAGGTAACCCATACAAGTGTGGGTATGGAGGACTTTTTACAAATATATCTATGGATACAATTCAGTCATTCTAGTTTTGTTTCTTAATTTCAATTGAAATGAAGTATCTAAATAAATATAAATTCATAAACAGCTAGTATATATAGTACTCTCATTATAAAAATAAGACACTTTTTTTTTATCAAAGCCTCACTTTTAGTTTGAAACATGTGTTTTTCTACAAATTGACAAATCGTTCCTTTTTCATTAGACTTTCTATGTTAATACTATATACGCAACTCGTATTAAGCAGAAATAGTAATTTCAGTTCCTGAGTAAAGTGGTCATGTTAACCGGGTATATACATTTGGTATTGTGGTCTTTAATTGCTTTTTTTAAAATGTTTACCAAAATCATATCATTCATTTATTTCCAACTCCAAGGAGGTCTGTCTAAAATAAAGTGAAAAAATAGGGAGGACTATAAATATATCAACTGATGTAACAAAAGAAAATCAAGTGTCGGATTCCAGTCATTAATACTGACATTTTCTTATGCGGGTTAACTCTTACAAAGAAATGGTGTTAAGTTAATCTTAGCTGTTTTTTGTCAGCTTAGGTTAAACATAACAACATCTGAAAAATAATTTTCGTATCCAAGAATACAATATAACGTAAACATGTGTCAAAGTGAAATCATGATCCGAACAAAATTTTATTAACCACAAAAGGGTCAATATATATTCAGAAGTCAGTATCCAGGATTATTAAGATTAGATAATATTCTTTCGTTGTCTATTCGGACGAGACATTTGATTGATGCATACTGCATTCATACCACAGACGCCCACGCATCAATATAAGATAACAGGTAGTTTAAATACAAACTAAAGTTAGCGTAGGTTAGTTGCTTGGGTAAGCACTTGTTGGTTCATCATCATTCTTATCATAAAGAAATTGCTTTCTTCAATAACAATCGATCGCCGATTTTAAAATGGTGTATGAATTTTTACAACAAATAGTTTCCATATCTTTAAATGCCCTTTAACTTCTTTTTTTTCTTTATGTGGGATGACGGTGGTGGAGTTTTGATTTATTCAAGGTTTATATTTAAAACAGATTAATTTCAGATATATATCTAATCTGAAAGATTTATTAACTGTTATCTCATATATGCTAGTTGTCCAGGTGTGTGAGTTTAGAATCTTTAATATCTGATGTATTATTGAAAATAGCGTACGATTATTGTAAAGAGAAGAATATGCGTATGGATTAAATGGACAGATACCTTCCTAGTTGAAAGTTAGACATGTCTTTCTAAAAACACTGTGTAACAGTTTCTTTTAAAACAATAGCATAGCGACTATTGTTAGTAATTGCATCTTACAGGCCGACTCAATGCATACTACGTTCACTTGTGTTAATATGTCTTTTGATTGTGTTAAGACATTTCAATTGATATTTTATAGTGTGTCTTTCTATGTTGTGATTTTACACTATTGATTTTTGGGTAAGGGTGAAGGTTGGTACCTATTAAAACGTTTAAACTCGCTGCATTTGCTTGCACCCTGTCCTAAGTGAGGAACCTGATGTTCAGTAGTTGTTGTTTGTTGATGTAGTTCATAAGTGTTTCTCGTTTCTCGTTTTTTATATAGATTAGACAATTGGTTTTCCCGTTTGAATGGTTTTACACTAGTCATTTTGGGGACCTTTATAGTTTACAATGCTCCGTGTTGAAGACCGTACTTTGACCTATAATGGTTTTTCGTTTACAAATTGTGACTTGGATGGAGAGTTGTCTCATTGGCACTCATACCACATCTTATTATATCTACTTCCTGTAAATGTTTTTAAACTATGACTTTCCTGTCTGAATTGATTCAACTCGTCATTTTGGACCGTATTTTGATCAATAATTATTATCTTTTTTTTTACATTGTGACTTGGATAGAGAGTTGTCTCATACCACATCTTGTTATTTATATATATATACTTTCAATTATGGACCATTAATGTACCGTGTAGAGAAACGCTTCAACATTGACATATTATACATTTTTATTATAAGTTACATAAGCGGGCAATAAGAATAATTTTGAATGAGGGTTTTGATATTTCATCATCAGTTATGTATAACGAGTAAGGATGTCTTAACATTTAAAATGAAATTTAATATTTTATTGCAATGATTATTTATAAGTATGAATAAACTAGCACCAGAATGTTAATCTGACCTCTATTTTTAAGTTGTTCAATTGTTGATAACTATGCATTATGATCATATTCCCTAAGGATATATATTTGTTTGACAAGAATAAAACCAGTGTAGTGAAAGAATACCGTTATGCATTCTGGAACCTTTTGTTGAATTCCCTGCCTTTGACTTTGACAAATAGAAAAAACATAAAAGAACTGTTGATTGAAATTAATTAATTACATTTTTTGACGGGTACCGTTTAGTGTCTAAATAAACATTGAGCTCATGGGTCGCCCAGATATATTCAATACTACTTTGCAAGTGAATAGATAAACACAAAATACACTTTCTGCATGTTTGAATGATTTTTGGGTAGCCCCGGGGACACAACGACTACCAGTAGTATCATCGAGTCGGTCGTTGTATAATAGTCTATGTCAGAAAGCACTGTGCTTTGTAATGGAATGCCAAATATCATTGTTTATATTATTATGGTGACTGAAGTTTACCGATTTTTAAATTTTTAAAACGATTAAGAGGAGACGAATCAAGGCAACAGAAAAAAATGAATGAAAATAAGTCGTCTTCAAATGATGTGTTAGATATAAGAAAGAAGATGTGTTTTTCCAATGAAACAACTCTTCATCCAAGTCACAATTCGTAAAAGTAAACCATTATAGGCCAAAGTGCGGTCTTCATGTTGCATTGAATTACACAAAAAAGCAAGTTTTACTATACAACAGACCCATTTCTAGCTATAGGCAACGGATATATATTGTTAATATTTTCAACTACAGTTATCTATTCTTTAACATATTATATTTTTCTGCAACCAAAATTTCAATGAGAAATTGCAATTTGACATTTAATGAATATCATACATATTCAGAAAAAATAGCTAGAGGCTCCAAGGTGCCTGTGTCGCTCACCTGATATTTTGGTTTATAATTGATGCATGAAATAATGCAACCATTATACTTTTGCTTTAGTTTCAGAGATATAGGCCAAAAACTGCATTTTACCCCTATATTCTATTTTTAGCAACGTCGGCCATGATGGTTGGCAGGCGGGGTCATCGGACACTTTTTTCAAACTAAATATCCTAACGATAATTGTGGCCAAGTGTGTGGTTAAATTTGTCTCAGTAGTTTCAGAGGAGAAGATTTTTGTAAAAGATCACAACAATTTATTAAAAATTTACTTTAAAGGGCAATAACTCCTTAATTGGGTCAATTGGCAATTTTGGTAATGTTTGTAGATCTTACTTGGCTGAACATTATTGCTGTTTAGAGTTTATCTCTATCTATAATAATAATCAAGATAATAACCAAAAACTGTAAAACTTCCCTAAAATTTCCAATTCAGGGGCAGCAACCTAATAATGGGTTGTCTGATTCGTCAGGGCAGATAGATCCTAACCTGATGAAAATGTTTACTCCATGTCAGATTTACTCTGAATGCTTTAGTTTCAGAGATATAAGCCAAAAACTGTATTTTATTCCTATGTTCTATTTTTAGCCATGGTGACCATGTTGGTTGGCAGGGGGATCGTCGCACTCTTTTTTACACTAGATACCCCAATAATGATTGTGGCCCAGTTTGGTTAAATTTGGCCCCGTAGTTTCAGAAAAGATGTAAAAGTTAACGGACGACGACGACTGACGACGGACGCCAAGTGATGAGGAAAGCTTACTTGGCCTTTTCAACTCTGGCAACTATTATTTTCTTCAATGTTCGATTTCGTTTATAAGGTTTAGCCACTGAAACATTATTTTGACATGAAAATTAAGAAAGTCATACACACAGTTTCAGAAAAGATGTAAAAGTTAATGGACGACGACGACTGACGACGGACGCCAAGTGATGAGAAAAGCTTACTTGGCCTTTTCAACTCTGGCAACTATTATTTTCTTTAATGTTCGATTTCGATTATAAGGTTTAGCCACTGAAACATTATTTTGACATGAAAATTAAGAAAGTCATACACACAACTTGTCAGAAATATAAATATAAGAAAATGTGCTACAGTATGAGCTAATCAATGTCATGTATTCCTTTCTTTATCAGGAACGCCATTTTCATGTTCACTATCCAAAAGCAGTAATAGTAGGAGACAATGGGAAAATAATTGTAGGAAAAAACAAAAGAAAGAAAAGTAACGGAAGCCTATCTTCAGAAATTAAACAGCAACACTTGGTAAGTTAACTTCAGTTCTCTATCAATTCAATTGATAACATAAAACATTTACTCTTATTAGTCGGCAAATGAATAACATCATGGTCGAGTTTTCCAAGTAGTCCATCTTAAAAGAATGTAGGTAAACTATTTTCACAGATTATACATGAACATTTGTCTGCTCATACAGTATCTGAATAATAAAAAGCGCTTCGGTCGCACGAAATTTATCAAATTGGGTTTTGAGTGACTTTTTAATTATTATGAGTTTATACGAAATTTCTGTGCCACATATTTATATGCACAACAATTGTAAAATGGTATTTCCTTTTCTGGCATATATTTATTTTATAGAATACAACTGATGTATCGTCGTCATCATCATCTTACCAATCAGAAAATGAATACAATGAAAAATCATATAAAAGGGTAGCAAGGCCCATGGATATTGAATCGTCTACCTCCGATTCAGAAAAGATTTCCGACGACTCAGAGGAGGAAAGATCTAGGTCTAATGCTATGGTAAAGTCGAAACAATGTAAAACTGAAGCAGAAATTAAGAAAGTTATTTTCGAATATAAAGAAGATTTGATGAAACGAGCGGAAGCCAAGACAAAATCATTAGAAAAACATTTGCTTGGTAAATTGAACAAAGCGGGTATCTCTGATCAGAGCAAATTGAAAAAGTTACAACGTTTAGATACTTTAACCAAAAATGAAAAGAGCTCAAATATGTACATAGTCACATGATCTATAAAGTCTTAATTTTTACAGTTTAATACGGCTGCAAATGATCGTTCAGAAATTAGAATACCAATATTTTGACCTAAGAACTGCTGTGAATAAAAATATGAGCGAACATAAATAAAATATTTTCAACAAATGAAAAATAAGCGTAAACTGAAATGTTAATTTGTTCACATTTTGTGTTGGTTGTATACATGTTGGCTTATACTTGGTATTAACCATCCTTACCATTGCAGCCCCTGTTTCATGACATTTCCTTATGATACATAATTCTTAAGTAAATTCATTTTAACATCTGCATTTTTGGTATGATTATATAATTATTTTCTTCTTTCACCTTCACATTTCATAAACTTCCTATTTTCATATTAACATATACTCTTTGCAGTCGTATTTTATACACGTGCGTTGCCGTCGTTTGCATCGTGTCAACTTTTTTGTTTGTCTATCTGTAAATACAGTTTGATATGTTTCCCTTGGTATTTCATAGGAAAATTGTTCCTGGATGTTATATATTTAGCATTGCTAAAGCTTGTACGCAAATGTCAAACGGGAGTTATTTCTCAAAACATGATATTGGTACTCGTTTTCAATAATAAGAAAAGTTTTCAAACTTAAGGTAGATAGGGTGTCTTCCTCCATCTTGGATTTGTAATACCTGAAAACAATCGGTCTAGATCTGTAATAGAATGTGCAAATTTTGAGAGTAGTAGGTAATTCATATGTAAGAATTTTCATTTCAATATAGAAAATGACATGTTTTATCATATTTATGGTTGTATTTTACAAAAAACAGAAAACTTTTGTTTGATTCAATTTTTTCCAACTTTGCCACATAAGGGGAGGCAACTCAAATGTAAGGGCAGATAATTCAGATAAAGGTACTTTTACAATAGAATGTGTTAGGAATTTACCTATTTTATTATGTAGCAAGAAAACGAGTCCGGTGACCCCATTTTTTCTTTTTCTTATCTGAAAGCATTATATTAAAGCTATCTTCTCATATTTTATCTGAAAATTCTATGGTGCAGTTTTCGTTTTATGGCAGAAAATTGGGTTTTCCATGCATAATCTATACAAAATCTGTTGATTTTGAACAACCTGTAGCGTGAAAATAAGCCCCGTGACCCATTCTTTTTATCATTTTTTTTTAAAAAGCTTGATATAAACTACATTTTGGCAAATTATTAAAAAAATCTATGGATTATAATTTAGACACCCCATCTACCTTAACCTGAATTTTCTCAGTCAAATTTGTTGTAGTTCTAACGTTTTAAAGATTGTTAAGGGACAATCTGACTGATACTGGCGTTTTTAAATTCTACATAGAATTGTCATTGTTTTTTTATTTGTTGATAGGAATTGTTAATCAAACATGTAATGTGACAAAATGTTGTACATAACTTACGGTTTTATACAAATTTCATACTACTCTTAGCTGAACAGGATGCATGTGTTTGTTTCTCTCGCCATGGCGAGTACATCTCACAACCATATCACGTATCCTCATTTGTTTGTGTTTAAAAATTTTCTATTTTGAATAGATAGTTAGAATCATATTATTTTAAAAATCAGTTTACAAAATGGATGAAACAGTATTACACGTATTACTTTAAGGATAGCATTGTTACAGTAACGTTTTCTATAATGATTGTTTTGGGTTTTTTTTTTACTTTTTGATATTTTTTGATATTTTATATTTTTCAAGTAAATGTTCTTTATTATTTATCATCATTAATAACGTTATATATTTGTCATTTGAGAGCATATTATACATGCAATGTCTTTTTGAAATGGGAAGTGTGTAATCCTAAACCCGCTCTCTGCATGTAAAGACATATTGATACACTTTGTAGTGATCTCTTTATTTCATTCATTCGATTTTTTTCTATTTCCATTCCCTTTTATTTAGACCTTATATTTGACCCACAGTCAAGACGTTATGTATATGGAGGTTCGTTTGAAGGCAACAATAGCTTATATTCATAACTTGGTACAGGCCTTTTCAAAAATATTATGGATAATAAAGATACCATTATAAAAACATTCGCCCACTATTAAAAAACGTTTTGTTTCCAAATGTAACTGTCAACATGTACAATAACATATTTTCACCTAAATTTTCTGACATAATTTCTGTCAAAATGATAGAATTGCTAGTGTATGTTACCTAAGTGTATGTCTACAGTTTCCTTTTTCATCATTGCTATTAAATATTTCAAATAATTGTCTTTAATGTCAACAATGACTGTACGTATCTGTGCCACCTGTAGTAGCGAGGATAATATATTATTGGCACAAACGGTAAAACTACTGGAAACACGATTTCACATATTTAGAAGTTTTTAGTTCCAAGAACATGTCTATCATTTATCTGAAATATTTAGAAAACGGCTTTAATGACTCAGGGGGCATTTATCATATATCAGTACATAACTATAAAAACTAGAGGCTCTAAAGAGCCTGTGTCGCTCACCTTGGTCTATGTGCATATTAAACAAAGGACACAGATGGATTCATGACAAAATTGTGTTTTGGTGATGGTGATGTGTTTGTAGATCTTACTTTACTGAACATTCTTGCTCCTTACTATTATCTCTATCTATAATGAACTTGGCCCGGTAGTTACAGTGGAAAATACTTTGTAAAAATTTACAAAAATTTACAAAATTTATGAAAATTGTAAAAAATTGACTATAAAGGGCAATAACTCCTTAAGGGGTCAATTGACAATTTTGGTCATGTTGCCTTATTTGTAGATCTAACTTTGCTGTACATTATTGCTGTTAACAGTTTATCTCTATCTATAACAATATTCAAGATAATAACCAAAAGCTGCAAAATTTTCTTAAAATTACCAATTCAGGGGCAGCAACCCAACAACGGGTTGCCTGATTGGTCTGAAAATTCCAGGGCAGATAGATCTTGACCTAATGAACAATTTTATCCTCATCAGATTTGCTCTAAATGCTTTGGTTTCAGAGATATGAGCCAAAAACTGCATTTTACCCTATGTACTATTTTTTAGCCATGTCGGCCATCTTGGTTCGCGGGCGGGGTCATCGGACACATTTTTTAAACTAGATACCTTAATGATAATTGTGGACAAGTTTGGTTAAATTTGTCTTAGTAGTTTCAGAGGAGAAGATTTTTGTAAAAAATTACAAAAAATTACGAAAAATGGTTAAAAATTGACTATAAAGGGCAATAACTCCTTAAGGGGTCAACTGACCATTTTGGTCAAGTTGACTTATTTGTAGATCTTACTTTGCTGAACATTATTGCTGTGTACAGTTTATCTCTATCTATAATAATATTCAAGATAATAACCAAAAACTGCAAAATTTCCTTAAAATTACCAATTCAGGGGCAGCAACCCAACAACGGGTTGCCTGATTGGTCTGAAAACTTCAGGGCAGATAGATCTTGACCTAATGAACAATTTCATCCTATCAGATTTGCTCTTTATGCTTTGGTTTTAGAGATATGAGTCAAAAACTGCATTTTACCCTATGTACTATTTTTTAGCCATGTCGGCCATCTTGGTTCGAGGGCGGGGTCATCGGACACATTTTTTAAACTAGATACCCTAATGATGATTGTGGACAAGTTTGGTTAAATTTGTCTTAGTAGTTTCAGAGGAGAAGATTTTTGTAAAAGATTACAAAAATTTACGAAAAATGGTTAAAAATTGACTATAAAGGGCAATAACTCCTTAAGGGGTCAAATGACCATTTTGGTCAAGGTGACTTATTTGTAGATCTGACTTTGCTGAACATTATTGCTGTGTACAGTTTATCTCTATCTATAATAATGTTCAAGATAATAACCAAAAACGGCAAAATTTCCTTAAAATTACCAATTCAGGGGCAGCAACCCAACAACGGGTTGTCCGATTCATCTGAAAATTTCAGGGCAGATAGATCTTGACCTGATAAACAATTTTACCCTAGTCAGATTTGCTCTAAATGTATTGGTTTCAGAGATATAAGCCAAAATCTACATTTTACCCCTATGTTCTATTTTTAGCCATGGCGGCCATCTTGGTTGGTTGGCCGGGTCACCGGACACATTTTTTAAACAAGATACCCTAATGATGATTGTGGCCAAGTTTGGTCAAATTTGGCCCAGTAGTTTTAGAGGAGAAGATTTTTGTAAAAGTTTACGGACGACGGACGACGGACGACGGACGACGGACGCCAAGTGATGAGAAAAGCTTACTTGACCTTTCAGGTCAGGTGAGCTAAAAATCAATTCATGAGAGATGATTTGCCAAAAACATATTGTGTTCAAATAAGGTAGAACTTTTTATACCGATATTATAAAATATATAGAGGGTACTGCTATGTGTCTCAAAGTGTCTCGAAGCACCGATATGTATAGTGTTGATTAGAACTCTCTCAATAGTTTAATTTGTTACCACCTAATATGTGTTCAGAGAATTTACAAATATATCTGTTTTTTTAAACAATTATTTGTCATTATTTACAATGAAAGATAACGTTATTAATTATTTTGTTGAATAAAATTACTTTTAAAAATGAATTTGTTTAAATATATGATTTTAAAACAATATTAACCAGAACTAATATTGTTAATCAAAAACTTTGTTCATAGATTAATGAGATGTTTATGAACAGGAAAATGATAACGAGTTGCTTTAATCTTTTCACCTTTCTAATGCACATCGTGCTTGATGTTCCAACATTTCAAAATATTTTCTTTTATTTATATGTTGGCAATTAAGAGATATTGGTTATATACAACAGTCCAATGATTATCAACATTGCACACCACCAACATAAGAACACGATTCGGAAGCAGTTGTGTTATTAACCAACACGCTGAATAAAAAACCGTAAAAAAATAAATAACAAAGCATATTGATGTCTGTTAATTGCCTAAATATGCATCTTAAGTATTACACAAATGTATATGAAAATTAGAAGCCGTGGTACAATTGCCAGTGAGAGGACTATCCATTAGAAACCAAACGGCGTAGGAATAGGCGACTTGAGGTTACCGCCCAGTCTTCGACAATACAAAAAAACAACCTATAACGTATGGTAAGCTATAAAAAGTCCCAACATGACAAAATGTAAAACAAATCAAACGCGAAAACAAACAAAATGGAAAACAGATACAAGACAGTTATTACCACGGCAATGAAAACTCTTAGTGGCAAACAATTATCGACGTATGTAATATATTGTAAAGTCACAAGAAAACGTTATATAGTTTCTCTCCTTTTATAACAAGCGATTAGAATAGCAGACTTTAGGTGTTTCGTGTAATTTAATATTTAATGTTGCTCTGTGATTAAATTCCCCACGTACCAAAGTTAACTTATATTTCTGCTGGCTGTTTATGTCATTTAAACACGATTATTCTCAAATCATATTTCTCAGCTAATGCAGGAAGATCCAGAGAAAAAAATAAATACGATCGATTGATATGTATCAAAGCCTGGATGGGCCCTTTGATTTAAAGTTACAAGGCTAGTTCTGACGGAATTATTCCGTTAAAAACATCTGAAGCAAAAGCATCGAGAAGACATTAAATATATGTATAAAGATTCGAAAACGACCTATTTGAAACTGTTTAAAGAAGTAGTAAACTCTTTTAACAGGTCGGGAACTCTAGATTTCCTGACGTCAGAATATAGTTGCATAGTAGTTTCCAAAGTGGAAGGTAAACATGGCCTTGAAAAAACTGACCAATCGACTTAATGAACTACAATGCATTGTGGGCTGCTACGAGTTTACTACCACTTAAAAACACGTGGAATTATTGGGAAAACTGTAAACTAATATAGTGTCTGGGACTCGCATAATAAATGTGTTTAATGTAAAATATATAACATGATCTTCAATTTGCATGCTCAGATTAAAAAATATTGTTTACTGGCTTCACGATTCGACTTTCTTTTTCGCCTTGTAAAAGTAGTTGAACAGGTTTTATCAATTGTTATGAATTGTACCTGTGCATTAATTTCACGTGAAACAGTGAAATTTCCAATGAAGTGACCACTGTCCAGTATAAAAATCATTTGAGCTCTTTAAAAACTGTCAAAACGGTTTGAAGGAATGGGTTACACATCTATCTATATATATGCTATTGGATTTTTCGTATCCTGTATAATTCCATTCCAAAAACATTGCTGCTTCGAAAAACACAAAGAACATGGCACTGAAACACTGCTTAATTTCAAGCATGTTCCCGTTGTGGCTTTACAGGCTGCCCGGCAATATGGATGTAACGACAGACGCAGACTTATCTGCACTGGATGTGTAAACATTATAATCAGGACCTGATCTAAAGGTAAGTACATCACATTCAGTATTCTCCAAAATTTGTGTTATAAAAAGCGGGCACGTTAAATAGCTTAACATATTTTGTATACTTTTGTCCATCGATGAAGTCCGTTTGTTGCTAATTTTATCCCAAAATATACCTAGGAGGTATTTTTATCGCTCGGCTGCTGTCCTATTGACTTTTGTGCATTATCTTAAATCGATTAAATCCTCTGGATCATAGTGGGTGCCATGTTGCCCATTTAGGTTTTCTAAAACGTGCTTTGTATAAGAAAGCTAGAAATAAGAAGATGAGGTATGAGTGCCAAATGAGACATCTCTCCATCCAAGACATAATCTAGTAAAGTAAGCAATCATAGGTTACAGGACGACCTTCAACGCTGAAAAGTTAGCTATAAAGGAACCAAAAATGACTAGACTAAGTGTTAAACAATTCAAACGAAAAAACCAACGGCCTAATTTATATACAAAACGAGAAGAGAAAGTATCCAATAAATGAGAGAAATATCATTGCAAGCAGCTGTAGTTTCGTTTTGTTTTCGTCTTTGCAAAGTTCGTTTTCTTCTAATGTAGATATTGGAATTTTTTATATTTTTAACGGACTCGGATATTTGCCAATCTTAATAAAATCATTTATAATGCTATCTATGTTTATGTGCGACAAGGCAGTGAACTTTGATATGTTTTGTAAAAATTGCAGCGTTGGGTCTTAACCTATTATGATTGGGGAAAATATGGCTACATTACCTTAAGAACAAAGGGAACAGTTTGAAATAGAAAAAAAGTTTTTAAAAATACTGAAATATGCCAAAAAATCAATACTTTCAGATTTTGTTAACATTGTCAGACAAGAATTAAGAAATGTCTTGAGCAGTTTTGATGAAATATGATAGACGATATAGGCTTTATACATGTTCTGTGCCTGTCAAATTCTAAATATAAAAATATTACACAGTATTCTATAGTAAATATCTCTTTTCAAGATAATGGAAAACCAATCTTTCTGAAAGGTGTTTGTATATAAAAATAAGGAGATGTGGTATGATTGCCAATGAGACAACTATCCACCAAAGTTGAAATGAAGTGGATGTAAGCAGTTATAGGTAACCGTAAGTCCTTCAACAATGAGAAAAAACCATACCGTATAGTCGGCTATAAATGGCCCCGATTGATAATTACACGTGTTTGTTTCTTAAAGACAAATTGATAAATACATGCCCTTCATCGATTTAAATGACTTTTTAATCATAAATGAAGATACAATATTATAACCTCAATTTTGTGAAAAGCTGGGAAATTTTAGTGACCCGAACAGATATTTGACACACTCTAAGTCTTCCCCTTTTTTACGAACCCAAAATTCAAGGATCCGTTCTTTTTTTAACTATCTAAATGAAAGTTTGTCTTATGGGTAATTGTGTTTTTCACTGTTGTTTCGTTGTTGTCTTGTGGACGAATACCTTAAATCTTCGTGTAATCATCAATCATAGTAATGGCTATATTTCGGTTAATTCAAACACTCGTTTCTTCGCATAGAAACAACTCTTCGTTGATCTGAGCATGGAACAAATACTTTATATCACGGACTATAAATGTGGATACAAAAAATGAAAAACTAAGCGAAATTGTAAATCCCGCAATGCATGAAAAAATGTGTTTATTTCAGTAAATGACACGTGTTCTCGGTTGATCGTTAACACGTAGTAGTCCATTATGCATTGCTACTCATTTAGTGGATTGGTCAAAACCCCAGGTAAAAAAAATTGCGCCATACGTACATGTGCGAGAACATAAATATGCTAATTTATGCATATCCATATAAGGTAGTGTTCCCGACCTGTTAAATGGATAGCCATGTTTGCAAATATATGTTCATTTAATAGATATTTTTTTTCTATATTCGCATAAGGTAAGATAATATTTTGTTATTGTGGCAATGAGCAGACCGGGATTGCCGTAAATTTAGTTGGGGAAAATATGTAGGTAACCGGATTTTTTTCTTACTAATGACTATTTGGGACACTCTGAAAGGTGGGTTATAAAAGAGCTGTAGGTTTTGTAATCTATATTCATGATTTTCCTCCGTTTTTTCCAAATACGCAGCAAAGATTAACATTTCAAAATGTCAGTGTAACAAGCTTTGGGAATCTGATGTTCAGTAGTTGTCGTTTGTTGATGTGGTTCATAAGTGTTTCTCGTTTCTCGTTTTTTATATAGATTAGACCGTTGGTTTTCCCGTTTGAATGGTTTTACACTAGTAATTTTTGGGGCCCTTTATAGCTTGCTGTTCGGTGTGAGCCAAGGCTCCGTGTTGAAGACCGTACTTTGACCTATGATGGTTTACTTTTATAAATTTTGAATTGGATGGAGAGTTGTCTCATTGGCACTCATACCACATCTTCTTATATCTATTGGATAAAATGTTCTCCATAAATAATGAAAACAAGAAAATATGTACTACTTGCATGCCAATTCAAATACAAAAATGTAACAGATCATGTATAGCTCATTTAACCGTAAGGGTCAAGTGAGCCGTTCTCATCATTTAGAGTCCGTCGTCTGTTAACTTTTACAAAAATCTTCTCCTCTGAAACTACTGGGCTAATTAGAACCAAACTTGGCCAGAATTATCATTGTGATATCTAGTTTTTAAAATGTGTCTGTAGATCCTCTCTGCCAACCAGCATGGCCTACATGGCTGAAATAGAACATAGAGGTAAAATGTATTTGTTATTTTGTAAACCGTTATGTAGATAGATAAAAATCTTAGGGAGCCGAAATATTCAGAATGTTGGAGAAGTCTACCTACTATCCATTTAGATGTAAACTGTCAGACGACTTCTTATAGGAGTTATTGTCATACATGACAATTATATAATAGATATAGAGATATATAAAAAAGAAGATGTGGTATGATTGCCAATGAGACAACTCTCCACAAGAGACCAAATGACACAGAAATTAACAACTATAGGTCACTGTACGGCCTTCAACAATGACCAAAGCTCATACCGCACAGTCAGCTATAAAAGGCCCCGAAATGACAATGTAAAACAATTCAAACGAGAAAACTAACGGCCTAATTTATGTACAAAAAATGAACGAAAAACAAATATGTAACAAATAAACAAGCGACAACCACTGAATTACAGGCTCCTGACTTGGGACAGGCACATGCATACATAATGTGGCGGGGTTAAACATGTTAGCGGGATCCCAACCCTCCCCCTAACCTGGGACAGTGGTGTAACAGTACAACAAAAGAACGAACTATAAAAATCAGTTGAAAGAGGCTTAACACATCAGATGGATAAAAATACAAATACTACAAATACAAGTGGACGTGGCCGGGTACTTGTACATCCAAACAACAAAAAGACACTAAGTACAGTGAAGAGACTTTAATAGCAAAAATGGTCAGCACGACAAGATCTACAAATATAACTGTCAACATGGCCGAAATTGTCAGTCGACTCCTATTAAGAGTAATGGTCCGAACATGATGATTTTCGTTATTTTTAGTTTTTTCCTTTTTATCTTGAAAAGTATATTAGATAGAGAGAAACTTGAAATAGCAAAATTGATAAGCAAGATAAGATTTATAAATAAGTAGGAATGATAAATTCTTCAGTCGACTCCTTATAGAACTTATTGCCTTAACATGATGATATTTTTACCAATTTTGGGTTTTTGACTATTACATGTATCTTGAAAACTGACAAAGCAAATTGGTTGTTCTGTGTGCACATGGTTATTACCCGGATTGACATTTAAAAAAGTGGAGAATTATAAAAAGGGGAAGATACCAAGCGAGAATTCAAACCATAAGTCAAAAGATAGATAGACAACACCATTTGAATAAACTAACAGACAAATATCAGTTCTTAAAACATTACACAGAAAACTAAACATTGAGCAACATGAAACTCAACTAAAAACGGAAATGAACTCATATGCTCTTGAAGGGGAATATTTCCTGCTCCACTAGTTACACCCTTCGTGTTCAAGGACAAGACGATGGGATGGAAGAACCACAATTGCAAGTAGAACATATAGGGGTCATATATGGCACAGGTTACTAGTATTCGGATTAACGAATTATCCAAATCCGGTGTTATCCGTATTTGTTTTTATTAGATTACTTGAATTTTGCCTTTAAAGATCCTGGATATGACAAATTCGTTGTACGAGGACAAATTTTGCAGGAAAAATCTTCTGATATTTTAGCATTGAACCGACCTTAACTGTCAATGTCTAGTTGTAAGTCGGAGTATGAAGCAGTCTTTAATTTATATGTGGCTTCCTTTTTTAAAATTCAATCGGATATATAGATGGATGCCATCAACAGTGTCACTAACATTTTAATTATTTAGTGAGAGGAAAACATCTTAAAATCGGTACGTGAGGTTAAAGAATTATACAAGCTTCTTCAGAAGCCCTATATGATGTCTGCATCATACTTATATCTAAAGAATATAAAAAAAGATGTAGTATGATTGCCAATAAGACAAGTATCCACCTGAGACCAAATGACGTAAATGTTAGAAGTTGGCTAGGCGAGAAGCATAGTGTGTTCAAATAGTGATACCTACTGCCACGTGTCGAAAAACGCATCGATCCAACCACATGTTTAGGATTTTATTGTAAAGTTGTTATCCAAAATGTGTATCAAAAAAGTATTTTTTGCAAATGGGATACATTAATAAAATTACAAATTATAAACCGTTCTTGAAATTATCCTGACTCGAACTCAGTGTGTTAGTACAAAGTGTTTAATTTCATCTCTAGCTTAGGTAATTGTTGGGGTTTCTTAAATGAATTACAAATACATGTATCTGATTGCTTTATTAACAGATTAAGGGGGACAGAACACCTACAGGAGTATCTTTCACAATCAGCTGAACGTTTTTATCACATACTAGTATTTTTTTAAGTAAAGAGAAATCAACCTTCTCAAAGATCAAAATTAATGTTTGTCAAACTGCTACATGTATTTATCCAATAAAATTATCCCTGTAAATTGTATGGTATAAATTTCTTGAAATTTTTATATTTTTGTGAACAGGTCAAAGTAAATATTTTGCCATTTTTTTTTTTTTTTTTTATGAAAACAAGTAAAAATGAATCAATCACCCAGAAACTTGTCATTAAATACAAAACCTAAGCCATGCAGAATATTTCTTGACACAGGAATTCTGACTGTAATATCTAAAACTGTTTGAATTATAAATAAAAAGTCTCCTCTAGAGCGAATTTTTAACCACAGAAATCCAAGATAAAACTTCTGTATCAGTGTTTCGGTAAATTGAATTACATACATTTTGATTAGTTGAATTGATATAATTTTGACTATTCTGATAAAGGTCGTTCCTTATGTATTTACACACATTCTGCTTTAAAAATTATAGTTCTGAGTGTTCCAGGTAAAAACAAATGCAAAAACTCCGAAATCTTTGTTTGCTTAATTAACGTCCAATGTCACATTTTTACAGCTAAACGGACGCCTCTTTTAGGGAAAGTGTAACCCCTCAACGGAGAAACTAAGATACATTTCGTCGTGTGAATCTTATAGTGTTATATGTCCACTTTTGATAAAAATGGAGATAGTTATATATTTGAGATCCAAGTGCAATAGACAACTATAACGAGATTTCTACACTCCACGAGTTTTTGTCAGAACTGTTCTATCTCCACACTTCCACCGGATTATAAGAGAAAAAATATTTTTAGAGTGTTGTATATACGCTATTTCACATGTATTTTTACTGTTAGATAATTGTAATCAAAAACATCTTAGTAGTAGTATGATTGAATAGTTTGCATGGTTTGAAATAAATCTATGAGGAATTCTTAGCAAATCCAGCAGTACAGAATTGGGGATATTACACCGATAAAAATCCATGGTCTATCTCCAATGGAAATATAGTGATAAATTTCTAAAACTACATTGTTTGTAGTGAAATGTTCTATCTCCGAAAAAGGGGATGCTTTATTTATCTAAGTTGCTTGTCTATTAAAAAAAACAATCGAACAAAGAGTTACTCTCTACTTCATGTACGGAAATTCGATTTCTATATATAACTTTTTATGTCTCAGTCAAATATTTATGATATTGAGCTTGTATAAGCTTTAATTTAAATTTTTACCACTATTACTTGTTGGGGAATACATATTTATAAGATTCACACGACGATTTATGTACCTCGGTGTACCCACGGGATTCTTTATTTTGGACAAGTCACTGAACGATACGTATCAACCACTGACCACTTTATTATACTTCAACAGATCTACTTGTATATGTACGTTTGTATAACATTTGAACATTCTATTCTCTTTATATTTGCAGGAAAGATTATAAAATGAACATAATCTATATTTCTTCACGAGTTTAACAGAAAGATATGACTGGCGATATGTGAGAATAAATAATGAATTATCAGTTTAACTCAAAATTTAAAATTATAGTAAACAAATTTTTACATGTTCATTATCGAGTTTCCGTACGAAACAAAATATGTTGTTTTCGAAAATGACTTTAAGAAACAGGCATTTGGGGCATTGAACCCACTTTTTTTATCTTTATGTTGGTGTTAAAAAAATGTTTATTTAGTAAATCAAAATTTCTTTTAAAATTTCAAATCATTCTTAAGTTATTTGATGTTTTTACGATTTAACAATAACAGTAATTTAAGTGTGTTGAATGTCTCTCTATTCTTATGTAGAACTTGAAATAAAAATAGATGGGAAGCACGTATAAACTGCTCTTATTGTATGGTCGTATGAATAGGAGCAAGAACACATCAACTAAGCGCACATAAGTAGAGCAGGATCTGTTTATCCTTCCGGAGCACCTGAGATCACCCCCAGTTTGTGGTGGGGATCGTTTTGTTCAGTCTTTAGTTTTCTATGTTTTGTTTTGTGTACTATCGTTTGTCTGTTTGCCTTTTTCTTTTTTAGCCATGGCTTTGTCAGTTTATTTTCGACATATGAGTTTGAATGTACCTCTGGTATATGTCGCATCTCTTTTAGAAATTAGAATATTTTTTTTAAAAAGAAGAAAAAACTAATTAAAACACCGATGAAAAAAGGTCCATTACACAAACCCCTGATGTTTCACTTACGGACGCAAATGTTGACATGAAAAAGGCGCTTTAAATTGACTCTAGCGAAGGCAAGATAATAGATACATCAAGATTTAGGCAATTTGTCAAAGATTAAGGATTTCATTCAGTAAATTGTGCCGATTTTGGTTAGGAGAACGAACTGTGGCTTCCTGTGAAAGAAGTAAGAATTTATTCGAGAAATACCTATGGTCCAAATACTCATATGGTCTGGCCCATTTATAACCAGACAAGTATTAACTCATATGGTCATGACCATACGCGTCTAGTCCAAATACTCATATGGTTCGGAACATATATACAATGTACCCTATTGGTATCTTCTTCCCCTTTTATATTTGAAAGCACAAGAAACAAGACACGAGTAATAGCAAAAACAGTATAACCAATTCCGTTTAAAAGTGTATATGACGTTAAGTATTAACCCCTCTATGTATTTACAGGACTAATCTTTTGTAGTTAATTTCGTTTGTTTAAATTAAGCGCATTATACAGCAGCATACGTGCAAAGGACGAATTATAGTTGCCAATATTAGAACTTTCAACTGATAAATTAAAAAAAAAAGCAATAGTAGTACAATAGGATGCTTTAACATTATTCATGACAATGCGATAATAGACTTACAACTCTACTGCACAGTGTTTATGATGTAGAACAGTGAAAGCATGATATTAAATCCACTCTATTTTCTTTTATAATAGAAAATAACCCGCGCAAGCCCTTGTATAAGGGACCCTTTAAATAGATATTTATGAATAAAGTAGTGTATATTTTTGTTCGCTATGGAGATTCCGTAAATCGCTAAGTTATCAGAATTCCAATGGGGACTAACTGTGCACCACACATTGCGGATCGGTTTCTGTATTGTTACGAATCACAATTTATGTCTAAAATCAGCAAAGACCCATTGAAACAACATCTAATACACAAATTTAGTAACACTTTTAGATGTTTAGATGATATTTTGGCTCTCAATAATTACGACTTCAGTATGTACACTAGAGAGATATCCTGCTTGACTGACTTTAAATAAAGCTTATACTAATAACGAACACTGCCCTTTCCTGGATCTTAATATCTATACCTCTAACGGGAAGCTTAATACTAAAGTTTACGATAAAAGTGATGTTTTTTTCATTTCCTATTGTTAGTTATCCATTTTTAGATGGTGACGCTCCTTTTGTACTATCGTGTGTATCTCAACTTGTCCGATTCGCTCGAGTATGTAACCACGTATTTGATTTAAACGATTACTGAAAAATTATTACACCAGCGTTTTCGATATCATAAACTTGTCAAAACGTTCCTAAATTTTATCATCGCTACAAGGACATCATTCGTAAATATAAATAAACGTGCATGCAGACATCCTATACGCTCGTGTATTTCACATCCCATCCTTCATGGTAATATTCTATACAAAGCACAAACATGTCATCATTCACCCCAAAAGCTAACCAAACCTTTAAACAGACTTATTCATAAGGGATATATAGTTACCATTCTGTTATCAAGTTATTTAAGACGGCATTTTTGAAAATTAATATTGATTCATCCATAGAGTCTTTGCATCGGAAATAAACACATTTATTCTAAAACCAGTTGTTGGCAGATACGGGTTATGTTCTTCTCGTATAATTTATGATGGCATGATACTAAACCCCAAAATCTTGAGGGAAGGACACGTTGGTTGTTATTTATTTATGGATATGATAACATCCCAACTTTTACAAAAACTCTATTGTATCAAACTAAGATACAACTATTGCTGCATATCTATAAAAAGCCCAATTTAATTAATTGTGAGCCTTTGCATATCATCAGTATGTGTCAAACGGAGTTATGTCTTTTTGTCGTAATCTGTAAGTTTTGGAAATCACCCATGTCTTCGTTCGTAACACCATAGAGGGGGGTAGGGCCTTTATCGGGACTCCGGGATCGAGTGTTTTTAAGCTCGGGATTTCGGGATCCGAGAATTCTTTTTTCGAATTTCGGGATCCGGGAATTCTTTTTTCGAATTTCGGGATGTCGGGATTTAAATTTTTTTTAATTCGGGACCTCGGGATTCCATGTTTTTAAGCCCAGGATTTCGGGATCAAGGCACTTCCTACCCCCCTACCCCCAACCCCCCCTCCCCCCCCCCCCCCCCCCCACCCCCCTCACCATACCAAATATCATTGATTTACCAAGTAGACTTCAAAGTATAGAAAACAATTCAATGAAGATGTGTATTATTATCTTTTACGTACGTTTGAATTTAATGGCAGATGACACCAGGTCCCGAGTTAAAAATGTATGGAAAAAAATCTCAACATAACAGGAAGACATGTCTGAACTTGGTATTGCAATGTTTCAACAGTAAGATAATATCAATTCAATAGATCTATAAATGTACATTGATTAACATACACTATCATAAAATATTATTTCTATCGATCATCGCGCATTTTTTACCTTCACACAGGGCTTATAAGGGTCTTATCTCTCTGATCTTTTTTCTGTGTCCACAATTATGATTGTACGTATTTCACCTGTATCTGTTTAATTTTGGACAATTCCGTGGACGATTCCATACATCATTATGCTTAAGGGGTTTTCATATGTTATGTCAAGATAATGTATACTATTTACCGTTGTCTGCGACAAATAAATATTTTTTTCTGATAAAGTCACTATTCTAAAAACCAATATAAATATAGTTAACATATATATTTTATCTAACTGTGTACATTAATCAGGATGTTAATGACAACATACACCTAAAATTCTTTTTGGTCTATCCCGTTTAACACGTGACATTTCCGCGGGAAATCTTCCATAGAGTTCGTAATTTATTAAATTAATGGTCGTAAATTTGGATTAATGCACATGTAATGTGAAATATATTATTCTTTGCGTAATATTTTTGATGAATTGATAGGATTGTATGTGATGCTATATGTAAGTAGATGACAGTAGATGTACATGTAGGATACTGCATATCCCATCACTCACATTTCAACCAACAAACAACTGATTTCAACTATTGAATAGACCTTTATCAGCTGTTTATGTACATATCTATATTTATTTCATCTCATGTCAGTCATAATAATGATCTTTATTGCAAAATTACACCCATAAGGGTCAAGCAATACAAACAATTATACATTTTAAATACAATGCAATCGATACCAACTGACAAAATCAACGGAAACGGTGTATTCGCGAATTCTGTTTTTCACCTGTTATGGACGATTCCATACCATTGTATTTTATGGGTTGTTTACATGAGGGTGGTAATGGGGGTACCTTCATGACGAATAACGGTAAAAATTCTTGCCAAATGACGTTAACGGTAATTTTTGGTGCATGACGATAAAATGTGCACTTTCTTTTAGACGATAAAAAAAATCGAATGATTTGACGAATCACGTTAATTTTTAGCTCACCTGGCCCACAGGGCCAAGTGAGCTTTTCTCATCACTTGGCGTCCGTCGTCCGTCGTCCGTTAACTTTTACAAAAATCTTCTCCTCTGAAACTACTTGGCCAACATCATCACTGGGGTATCTAGTTTAAAAAATGTGTCCGGTGACCCGGCCAACCAACCAAGATGGCCACCATGGCTAAAAAAAGAACATAAGGGTAAACTGTAGATTTTGGCTTATATCTCTGAAACCAAAGCATTTAGAGCAAATCTGTCATTTAGTAAAATTGTTTATCAGGTCAAGATCTATCTGCCCTGAAATTTTCAGATGAATCGGACAACCCGTTGTTGGTTGGCTGCCCCTGAATTGGTAATTTTAAGGAAATTTTGCCGTTTTTGGTTATTATCTTGAATATTATTATAGATAGAGATATACCGTATACAGCAATAATGTTCAGCAAAGTAAGATCTACAAATAAGTCAACTTGACCAAAATGGTCAGTTGACCCCTTAAGGAGTTATTGCCCTTTATAGTCAATTTTTAACCATTTTTCGTAAATTTTTGTAATCTTTTACAAAAATCTTCTCCTCTGAAACTACTAAGACAAATTTAACCAAACTTGTCCACAATCATCATTAGGGTATCTAGTTTTAAAAATGTGTCCGATGACCCCGCCCGCGAACCAAGATGGCCGACATGGCTAAAAAATAGTACATAGGGTAAAATGCAGTTTTTGGCTCATATCTCTGAAACCAAAGCATTTAGAGCAAATCTGACGGGATAAAATTGTTCATTAAGTCATCATCTATCTGCCCTGAAATTTTCAGACCAATCAGGCAACCCGTTGTTGGGTTGCTGCCCTGAATTGGTAATTTTAAGAAAATTTTGCAGCTTTTGGTTATTATCTTGAATATTATTATAGATAGAGATAAACTGTAAACAGCAATAATGTACAGCAAAGTAAGATCTACAAATAAGTCAACATGACCAAAATTGTCAATTGACACCTTAAGGAGTTATTGCCCTTTATAGCCAATTTTACAATTTTCATAAATTTTGTAAATTTTTGTAAATTTTTACAAAATATTTTCCTCTGTAACTACTGGGCCAAGTTCATTATAGATAGAGATAATAGTAAGGAGCAAGAATGTTCAGTAAAGTAAGATCTACAAACACACCACCATCACCAAAACACAATTTTGTCATGAATCCATCTGTGTCCTTTGCTTAATATGCACATAGACCAAGGTGAGCGATAATTTCATGCGTCCGAAGCGCTTTTCTGGATTTACCTTCATCAGATTGGGAACAAACCCTCTGTATCAGTGTATGCATGGTGTTTATACCTGTATATAGGAATAATCTTTCTATAGAGGGATAAAATTATCCCTCTATAGAGGGTTTTTTTTTTTAAGACTGGATTTAAAGCAAAATAGGGCAGAATTTGGAATATACAACTATACATGATACAGATATAAAATCTTCAGATGGGCTTCAATCAAGTCTTCAGATGGGCTTCAATCAATATTATTTATTAAAAATAAGTGGATCCCTCTTTTAAATGTGCTTTACACTTTGGTGTGTCTAAATGACCTAAATATGAACTACCGTATACATTGGGGATCCAGGAATTTCTAAGGGGGGGGGGGGGGGGGTAAGGTCCTCCCAGGTCCAGCCTCTGGTTTATATGTAAATATATATTAATTTTTCTGCTATTAGAAAATAAGATATAAAACCTATATTGTAGAAATAGAAGAGAAATAGAATTATTAACATATTATATATATAACAAAATATTAATTTTTCTGTCCAGCACGCGCGGAAAAAGTCAAGAAGACATTATTATTTTTTCAGGGGTTGACAGGATACACGTAATCGTTATAAATTTTAACTTCACGGTTCTTATCACTACAAACCAGTAAAAGTCTGAAATGGCCTATATCTGTACTCGACTGTACTGATTTTTACTCGACCAGTCTGAATTGGTCTGAATTTTACTCGACATTACTCGACCCCAGTCTTAACCATACTCGACTGTACTGATTTGTACTTGACCCTTATCTTTGCCTTTGAAAATAGTCTAAACTATTACTCGACCAGTCTGAAACAGTCTTAACCCATTCTCGACCATTCTCGACCTGTACTCGACCTATTTTTTTCAGTCTAAACCATACTCGACCAAAGGTCTGAACAATACTCGACCAGTCTGAACCATACTTGACCAAATAACCTCTACTTTTTCTAAATTTTAACTGTTGAAATAAATTTCTTTTTAACTGACATGACAACAGCCACAATAAAATAAAGATATATTATAAAAACAGATTTTTACATTCTTACATGATTCTCAGATTTATCGAATAGAGATACTGTAGTTAAATCAAATTATCTTATATAATAATTTAATTATATTAATTTTAAAGTTTTAGAGTTTTGTTAAAAAAAGATTTTCTTTTACCTAAAAACCACACCTATACTGAGGGTAATTACACCTTATTAAGGTCTTCTTGTTTGGCATGTGTTTTTTTTTTTAATTAATTTTCCTAAATTCCTAAATAAAAACTACATAGGTTTCATGGTTACAAAATATGTACAATAGTTATCTAATTATCTTTTTAATGAGGTAACAACAGCCAACAAAATCTCTGAAATTGTTTAACCTTATTTTAGAATAAAATTGAGAATGGAAATGGGGAATGTGTCAAAGAGACAACAACCCGACCACAGAACAGACAACAGCAGAAGGCCACCAACAGGTCTTGAATGCAGCGAGAAATTCCCGCACCCGGAGGCGTCCTTCAGCTGGCCCCTAAACAAATATATATACTAGTTCAGTGATAATGAACGCCATACTAAACTCCAAATTGTACACAAGAAACTAAAATTAAAAATAATACAAGACTAACAAAGGCTAGAGGCTCCTGACTTGGGACAGGCGCAAAAATGCGGCGGGGTTAAACATGTTTATGAGATCTCAACCCTCCCCCTATACCTCTAGCCAATGTAGAAAAGTAAACGCATAACAATACGCACATTAAAATTCAGTTCAAGAGAAGTCCGAGTCTGATGTCAGAAGATGTAACCAAAGAAAATAAACAAAATGACAATAATACATAAATAACAACAGACTACTAGCAGTTAACTGACATGCCAGCTCCAGACTTCAATTAAACTGATTGAAAGATTATGTCTTCATCATATGAATATCAGGCACAATCCTTCCCGTTAGGGGTTTAGTATCATATATATCTATTATTATAATTTGGGATATATTATATACAATATATATCAAAAAGGGATAAAAATCAAAGAAATTAATAAAATTCTTCTTCTGATTAGTGGTGAAGTATAAAGTAATACCTCCTGCTTGGGGCAAACTCATGAAAAAGATCACCCCTGGTCAGAGAGTATTAAATTCTAAATAACATTCATTCAAAATTGCAACATCCTGTGAAACTTAAATCGCAAGGCCTTTTGAATACACTAGATAAGTAATACACGAGTTTAAGAAAAATAGGGCTTTCTTTTTACCTGTAAAACACACATGTACTGAGGTAATTAAACCTTATTAAAGTGCTTTTTGTATGCCATGTCTTTAATTTTGACAAACATTATTTAATTTTAATTGAAATAAATTTTTACTGTAACTTTGGAACACATTTCCTTTTTTAAAAGTTTATCACAGGATTACTATGGAAGTTCTATTATCATGATTATATTAAATTCTTGGTTTAACAAAACAAAGGTGTCATTTTTTAAATTTATTAAGTTGCTTTATATGCTATTTTATATATATTTTAATAAAAAAAATGTTCACTGCATTATTAACTAAACTCAACTGACACCATAAATCTATACGAGGCTTAAGTTAATGGTGAAAATTGTCCAGTAACCATAAAATATATCTGAAACATTCAAAAAAATTTGAATAACATTGAAAATATAAGTCACAATTCAGTTTTGAGATTATTTGATCAGCTTGTTTTATTTTTATTTTAAAGGTGATATATATGTATGTATATAAGTGTTGATGAATATGGTGATTTACTTTTATAAATTGTAACTTGGATGGAGAGTTGTCTCATCGGCACTCATACCACATCTTCCTATATCTATGAAGTTATATTATGTTTATTGTGAAATTTTGGTTTCAATGCTATATTGAATACATTTTTAATTTCAAATTGTTGTTCAAATTTCTAGCCAGGGGAAATAGCTGTTGTTAAAAACAGTTCCTAAATTGATGAAATACAATAGATAGATACAAAAAATAGGTCTAGGTTGGTTAAGACTTGGTCGAGTATGGTTCAGACTATGTCGAGTATGGTTCAGACTAGGTCGAGTATGGTTCAGACTAGGTCGAGCATGGTTCAGACTAGGTCGAGCATGGTTCAGACGCGTATAAAATGGTTAAGTACTGGTCGAGTACAAGTTCAGACTGTTAAGTATGGTTCAGACTACAGTCGAGTATTATCAAGTAAGTTTCAGACCAATTCAGACTGGTCGAGTAAAAATCAGTACAGTCGAGTACAGATATAGGCCATTTCAGACTTTTACTGGTTTGTAGTGTATGCAAGCAAATTTAATAAACAATAATTTTATACAGTTGGGTTTTTTTTTTTTTCACCTTACATAGGGCTTTATGTCTCTGTACACAATTCTAAATCGACATATTTCACCTTTATCAATATTAGGAAATCTGTATGGACGATTCCATATACCATTATGTTTTAGGGGTTTTTAGCTTCAGTGTTGAGTTGGTGTATAGTATTAAGGGTTGTCTGCGAGAAATAAATCATTTTTCTGATAGATTAACTAAATTCAAAACCAATATAAATATAGTTGACATATATATATCAGTGAGTAAATTGATCAGAATGTGAATGATGTATAGACCTAAAATTCTTTTTGGTCTATCCCAGTCATGACATTTGCACGGGAATTTCTTCCATTGACATTGTAATATAATTTACTTTGGATTATTGTTATCTTTAAATGTAATGTGATAGGATCTATTTTTCCTTTTTTTAAAACTGCAAAATATCCCTAATTTTTTTTGGAGGGGGGGATGTTCCCAACCTGTTTATTAGTGGAATTGTGAATCAGGCCATTACTCCTCAATTGTATTGATGCATACTTTTCATGTCGGGACAGTTTTCCTCATTTTTGAAGGCTGTATGCATGGTTGCCTATAATTGCTATGTCATTTGAACCTCTGTGGATAGTTGTCTCATCATGCTCTGACATTGGCAATCATATATATTACATACATGTATTGTAATTTATATATGTATCCATCCTTTAGAAAAGTTGTTTCGAATGTCATGAATCCCCTCTAGATCCCGCTTTATAAGTTGAAAAGGCTACATCTTCTTTAGAACTTTTTTTTGGGGGGGGGGGGGGGGGGGGGTCCCAACCTGTTTATAAGTTGTAAATCAGGCCAATTTACAGTAACTTTTCTCAATTTAATTGTTGCATATTTAACATGTCTGGACTGTTTTTTTTTAATTTTTGAAGGCTGTATGGTTGCCTATAATTACTTTGTTATTTGAATCTCTGTGGATAGTTAGTCTCATTGGCATGAGGGTCGTAGCAGTTCTCATGAAACATTGGCGAACTGTTTATATCTAGTGATGTAAACTGCTGCCTTTAGAATTTTATAAATTTTACATTTCCAAGTTATGGGGTTTTATATATTAAAAAGGGGGGATTTCCCAGTTTCGGATAATATTTTCAGCAATTCTCATTAAACCTTGGTGAATTGTTTATATCTATTGATGTAAGCTCCCTTTTTGATTTTCATAAATTTCTAATATGGCATTGAGAAGTAATTGAACTTTATTCTTTGTAAATGTGACTGAGAATATCATGCACTTATGGTGCAGCTGTTTATTGAAGGTGGTATGCATATGGTTGACTATAATTTCTTACATCCATTTTATTTCAATTTTAGGGAATAGTTGTTATTTATATAAAAAAATCCCCCGTAGATATATTACATGTACAACAATCAGACATCAACCCACGCCAACCTGGATGTAATTGAAAGACATCTAGAGGTCAATATCTAGTCTCAAACAAAAGACAAAATAAGGAAAAATATAGTAAGATATATCGTTTAAAATATTTTGTTGAGTTTTAGGTTCCACCTACCATTTTAGAAAACTGGGATTTCATTGCGGCTAGTCTATTAGAGGGGTATTTCATTGGTTGTAGATAAGGAATCTTATTTTATTGATTCAGTGGTGATGGTAATTAAATAGACACTGACAAATCTTGGATAACATTTTATAGTTTTGAATGTTTCTTGATCAGTTACCTAAAATTAGGTGGAGGTATGTTCTTATTTCCGACAGAGGGGCACTCAATCTATATCAATTTGTGCATGAAGCGATTGATACATTGTAGTTGCTAGATACTGAATGCTTTTACTACAAATTTGTGAGAGTTTTAACCTGTAAATACGATAATAAAATTAATGTCTTTTTCAGGACTTCTGATCCAACCATATGCATGTAGTATATGGCATGTTATTGAGATACATGTATGGTTTTGGTCGATGGATGTTCATGAAGGACCTGTAGTACAAAGTATATCACTGGATTGGACTCTTTGTCTAAGTGTATTATGTAAGTGATTTGCTTTGAGCTCAGTTCATTCTTATGCAATTCATTCTTTGTTAAAACTGAAATAAAGATTTGACAGACAACTCTCATGTACAAGGAATTGTCAAAGTAGTATCCATTCTATGTACAATGTAAGTACTATGGAGATAAAAGCATTTTATTTAGATTTGAACCAAACATTTTTTGTCCATTAGCCAAATTTAAAAAAAAAGCACAAATTTACCAAACAATGCTACTCGTGCTACTAGCAGTATGATGATAGGTTGTTTTGTTACACTTTATTTTTATACATCTGTAATGCCTACTGACGACTCAGTCCTGAGTGTAAAGGGTCATTCAGTATGTTAAAAAAAAGACCAAAATTCATAAGGCCTATCTGGCCTTATTGATTTCTAAACCTATATTTCATTGTACATGTTCAACATTTATCATTCGTTTGTTTATTTCTTAATTTGTGTGGATTTACAGTAAATGTTATAAATTACTACAGTACACTTTCATACCACAACAAAACTGCCTTACTGTATTGATATCACTTATATTTGTATCCATATAACAAAAAAAAATGAAAAGAGAATATTTTGCAATACCTTTTTCATATGGAATACTATAACTTTTTAGATATTTAGACATATCATGAGATGACTTCTGTAGCAGTTATGAGCCTTTGAAGCATACTCTCAAAGGTTCTTTTGTTGATATCATTTTCATACTGGTCAAAACTTTTTTTTGTTTTGACCAGCTTTGGAGGAGATATTTTCAAAGAATTATTAAAAAATAACGTAGAGGTTTACTCTTTATACACCCGTTTACGGGACGTATTATGGTATACTGTTGACCGTCTGTCCGTCCGTCGTCAACATGTCGGACATTAATTCAAAAATGCTTTAACCAATATGCATGAAACTTTGGTGAATTGTTTATATCTATTGACGTGAGCTACCTTTCGTTTTTTTATAAATTTCAGATTTATCATTTCAGAGTTTTGGGGTTTTATTCATTAAAAAAGTGGGGATTTTCCAATTTTCGGACAATAACTCAAAAACAATTTCACCAATTTGCATGAAACTTTTGTGAATTGTTCATGTCTATTGACGTGAGCTCCCTTTGGTTTTTTATAAATTTCAGATTTTTTTACCGTTTCCGAGTTTTGCGGTTTTACTCATTAAAAAAGGGGGGATTTACCAGTTTTTGGTCAAAAACTTAAAAAATATTTTACCAATTTGCAAGAAACTTTTGTGAATTGTTCAAATCTATTGAAGTGAGCTCCCTTCCGTTTTTTAAAGGCAGTGCTTTAATGCCTTTCTAGTTGCCGTGTTAATCTTTCTTTCCGCGATATCCAACTTATCTACGTGTGGGGTCATTAGGCTCCAAGTAGATCCGGAAAATGTTGATTCTCTCCTCTTCTTATTGTGATATAAAATGTTTTTTGTTTCATTTCATTTACATTGGCAAATAGAGAAACGATCATTGTGTTTTGTTAGTTTTAAAAACTTTTGATATATTTGTATTTTGCATTATAAGCAGTCAACCGATTGACAAACTAGAATTATTTGAATTCCGTGTGGAAAGAGGTCGGGTTAATTTCGAGTGTTATCTGCAATTTAGGTGTTTATAAATCATTTCAGTCGTTGATATAATAATTAAAGGTCGACTGAACATGAATTATATTATACAATTTAAAGCGCATTTCTGTTTATGCACGTGAACCCGTCTAACGTTATTGTTATTTCGCAGTTATATAATGTAGCAAATTATCGTTCCTGAATAGGTGGCGCCGTGGTAGCCGATCCTGTTCTTAAACTTCCGGTTTCTGCACTGTGCAGCTATTACAGTTCAGTTGCATTTTTAATTAACGATGCCAAGTACTTGTTATTGTGTACCTGGATGTCATTTAAGAGGAGGACATGCATTTCCAAATGATTTAAAAAGAAGGAAAAGTTGGATCAACGCCATGGCCCATACGCAGATTGGACGAGAACACGATTTCAGAACACGATGAAATCGTGGAGTCCATCTCAATCAGCTGTTGTTTGCAAGGCACATTTTACTGAAAAAGACTACGTGCAGGAAACTATTCATGGTAAAACTCTATTTTCTTTTTAAAATATATAGTTTTATATGTAATCGCCATGCGAATAAACCAAAGTCTGTTTACAACCGCAATTATCGTTTTATAAAAGGGGGTGGTTAATTCAAGACGTCATAATTTTTTGGATTACGATTCAATGTGATCTGTTTGAGATTTGTTGGTGCTTGCTACAATTATAATGATTTCTTACAAGAGGTATATCATACTGAGAATTATTTTAGCAGTAATTATGCTAATGTAGTAATGACAGGAATGCATAAGCTATGCCTCATAGACTTTCTTGAAAAATATCAATGACAATGTCAACAGGAACAAAACAATGACATGCTCTCATCTATATTATAGTTATTTAGGTACAAACAATGTACGTTTGTTGCATAAGTCTCTCATTGTTTGTCCTTTGGATTTACATAACATACATTTTGATGTACATTGAATCAGGCTAACATAGTTTTATCCAGATTGTAATGAATAAATCTAGTTAATATTTTGCCAGGTAGTACAAAGTATGCATTGCTAATGGAAGTTCATTTAATTATCAAAAAACTAATGTTTTATAACCTTATTCAGGGCGCAAACCCACCATACAGAGACTTAAGTCTACTGCCATTTCCAGCCTATTTTCCTGGGTAACAAGACATTTCGGCACCCAGACAAATCGGCACCCAAGTCCGAAGATATTTCGGCATCCATTTTGGACAGTTCGGGATCCGGACATTTCGGGACCAAGACAATTCGGCACCTCATTTTTTTTAAATATATATATTAGGAAAAATAAAAGAATTGTTACCGTAATATTATAATCCGTTGATAAAATATACAATAACAAAATTTGAAATCATCATTTAATTAAATCCTAAATGATTGTGTATGAATAGTAAAACATCATTTAATAAAATCATAATTGATTGTTAGATATGGCGGTGTTTGAATAAACATCATTTAATTAAAACAAAATCATAATTAATTGTAGTTATGCATTAATCAGTATTTTATGTATAAATCTGATAATTTCTCAATAGAGACAAATGAGAAATCAAAAGTGTATAGCTTGTGTTTCAGCTTGTGTTCTCGTTTGATTCTTACATCTGTAAAGACAACACAATACCTGAAAACTATATTTTATTGTTTTAATATTAAAACCCATAAACATAAAAGCGCGTGCAAGCCATAATGAGTAAAAACCCAGAAACATATGTAACACTCCCAAACGTGTCCATCCCCCCAAACGTGTCCGATTCCCCCAAACGTGTCTATTCTCCCCAAACGTGTCCGTAATATTCAATATGGCCCAAACGTGTCCGATTTCAAAACATCCAAACGTGTCCGATAATTGTTATTCGCCAAAACTTGTCCACTGTTAAACGCCATAACGTCTCACGTCTTTTAGCGCCAATACATGTATGTCCTAAATAAAATCAATAACGTTTACGGCAATTCTATGATGGGGAAACAGTTGATGAGGTAGTAATTTATAAGCATTAGTTTGTTCAATGCCGGTTGTTAATGATTATCATAATTGCAAATTTAATATGTAACATATGAATTAACTTTTGACTGAATTTGCTTGTTGTCCAGTTGCAAGTATTTCATGCTCATTAAGAGCGAACATACATATAATTCTAGTGCAGTATAATTAATCGTTTACTCTGTAAATTATGAGTTGCTAATAAACTCCGATGGTGCCTTTTATATTAATCCGAAGGCAGGCTTTCAGCAGAATTGACTTCCCTTTTTTTCAACAGTTCTGATATTTTAAAAGCTCTTCAAATCAAAAACTGGTTTTCCGGGTTTCTAATAAATTTTAGGTTTCGAGCATCACTAAAGACACACGAACAAGAGAAATAACATCCAGTGCCAAATATTTCATGCATTATTTGAACGAAATCATGTTAACAATAAATACTGTATATAGGTTCTATTATCATACCGGGAATTTAGGATTGGGCAGTTATTCGGGATTAACACTAGTTGGGATTGTAATCTAAAAAAATAAGAGCGTGTGAAGACCGATTTTTTTTATGACTTCAGTTAGAAACTACTGCAATCTCCGTTATGTAATAGAGGCCGTTTTAAATAAAAGTTGCGGAAATTTAAAAAAAATGTTGCCTTCCATAATACAACTGATGGCACCATGAAAGAGTGAATTGCTACATTCTCCCTACACGAGGTATCTGATTTAATATCTACAATTAACTGAGCATGGCTGCTAATACATTTACATTGTTGAAGGCTTGCCTATAATTGCTTACATCCACTTTATTTGAACTTTGGTGGATAGTTGCCTCATTGGCAATCATACCTCATCTCCTTATTTTTATAAGGATAAAAATGATAAGCATGTTAAGATTTATCTGCCACGTAATTTTTCAAACCAATTGGACAACCCTATTTGCAGTTATTGCATCTGGAATTATAAATTTTACGAAATATCTCTGGTTTTTTTTTTGTTGTTTTTTTGTTGTTTTTTTTTATTATTATCTTAAATGCTGATAAATAGAAATTTTGAACAGCAAAAATGGCCAACAAGTTGAGATCTACAACTAAGTTAACTAAGTTAACTGACCGAAATTGTAAATTTATCCCTTATAGGAGTTATTGGCTTGAAAGGCATTTTTTTTTAAATTAAATTTTCAAGTTATTTTTAAGAAAGTATAATAGATGAAGGGAAACTTTAAGTGACAAAAATGTTCAACAAAATTAGATCTACGAATAAGTTGACAAGACAGCTATCGAAATGACTAAGCTGCAATACAGTCTTCACAAATAAAAAAAAAAACAAAAAGAATAAGATACTTCTTCAAAGATACCATATACAATATTGACAATAATGTCATAAATAGTGCAGGAATTAAATTGGTAATTTGTAAAAACAGTCAAACATAATCGCTATATTAACACTAAACTTGTAAATTGAGTTCATACCCACATACATATATCAGTGCCAGGTAACTTTAATGTTTGGTTCACTATATTTTGATCAAGGATAAAATAATTGATTTTATCTTTATAAGGTGCCGTTTTGTCTATGTTAGATGCCGATTTGTCTCGATGCCGATTTGTCTGGGTGCCGAAGTGTCTTTCTCGGGTGCCGATTTGTCCGGATGCCGATTTGTCTGGGTACCGAACTGTCTAGAATTCATTTTCCTGGACCAAGCAAGAGACTGAATCGTCCGCAAAAAGAAAAATCAGGGCAGTTTCCTGTGAAAACAAAAGAACTAAACTTGATGAATATTGTAGTAGAAATGTAGAGGAAAGTTTTGATTGTAAAGTTGGTTTTCCTGAAGAAGTCATTCATACTGCAGACAGGATTTATGACTGTCCACCACCAACTGCCGAGCTAATGTTGAGCTTCACAGATGGATTACGCAACACCATCAATGCCTATATTTTCAGCAGAGAATTTTGAAATGAAGACATGTGACACAGCCATGCATTTTTAATGTATACCAAATTTTTATTTGTTTTGACCACACTTGGTCCAGCAGCATATTGTTTGAGATACATATATTTTCAAATTGATAAGGTGTCATTTAAAAAATCAGTTTTTTTATGACTTTGATGAAATTGAGGCATATTCATACAACCAACTTTGAACTGTCTAGATTCTAGATTGAAACTAGTGTTAAGAATATTGTGTAAACATGGATTGTTTTTATGTCTAAACAGTGGCGTGAGGCTATTAACACTTGGCCATTTAGTGGTTTAGTCAGGTATTTTTCGCCATCCAACTTCAAATTAAAGTTTCCTACAACTTGCATTATTATTGACAGCACAGAATATCCCGTGATAAAACCTAAAGCTCCTAGAGCTCAGGCAACCTTTTCATCATATAAAAACAGAAACACTGAAAATACTTGTATGTTCGACACCTGGTGGTTTAGTCAACTATGTCTCTAATGCATATGTTGGTTGTACCAGTGACTGTGAAATAGTTGAAAGATGTAGAATAGTTCAATTATGTGATCCAGGTGACAGTGTGATGGGAGACAATGGTTTAAATGTGCAAGATTTGTGTGCTAACTTTTTTCAAAAAAAGAAACAGAATTAGTGCCAAAACTCTTATACGGGATAGAAAAGTCTCCAATTAACACGTGCACATAGAGCTAATTATTGGACTTGGAAAAAACTACCAAAATTCTAATAAATCCTATGAATGAAACTGAAACAAAACTTTCATCTGAAATAACATTTAGTTGTTTTATGTTGTGTAATTTTAGAACTTGTATTGTGCCAAAGGATGCATAAATAAAAGTGACGCAATAAAGTTTGTTCTGATATATATATATTTACAATTACATGCACATGTAAATTGTAATGCATATAAAAATAAGGAGATGTGGTATGATATTCAGTGAGTTTATCGAACCAAAGTGCATAAGAAATGGGTTAAGCAGTTACAGGTGTTACTGTCACCGTACAATCTCCAACAATGAGAAAAACTTGTACCGTGTAAAAAATTTCAGAGATCTTACAACTAAGTTCTGTTGTCTCACCTTGACTTTGGTGAATTGTTTATATCTGTTGATGTAAATATAAAAAAGAAGATGTGGTATTGCCAATGAGACAACTCTCCACAAGAGACCAAATGACACAGAAATTAACAGCTATAGGTCACAGTACGGCCTTCAACAATGAGCAAAGCACATACCGCACAGTGAGCTATAAAAGGCCCCGAAATGACAATGTAAAACAATTCAAACAAGAAAACTAACGGCCTAATTTATGTAAAAAAAATGCACGAATAACAAATATGCAACACATAAACAAACGACAACCACTGAATTACAGGCTCCTGACTTGGGATAGGCACATACATGTACATACAGAATGTGGCGGGGTTAAACATGTTAGCGGGATCCCAACCCACCCCCTAACCTGGGACAGTGTTGTAACAGTACAATATAAGAACGACCTATAAAAATCAGTTGAAAGAGGCTTAACTCATCAGATGGATAAATACAAATACAAGTGAACGTGGCCGGGTAGTTGTACATCCAAACAACAAAAAGACACTAAGTACAGATCTGAGAGTACTCGCATTTACTGACAGCTAGTTCAAAGCCACTAACAACTGATAAAAAAATGTTGCATCTAAGTCTAAATTATCAATCCGTAAGCTCCCTTTAGAATTTTATAAATTTTAGACTTTACATTTCTGAGTTATGGGGTTTTATTCATTAAAAAAGGGGGGATTTTCCAGTTTTGAACAACAACTCAAAAATGCTTTAAGCAGTTCGCATGAAACTTTGGTGAATTATTTATAGCTATTGATGTAATCTCCCTATTGATTTTCATAAATTTCAAATATGACATTGAGAAGAAATTGAACTTTATTTGTTTATAGTCTGGCAACAGATTTATTAAGTATTGCGCAACAGCACAGTGTATTGCAAAACAGCAAGAAATCTTTAATTGAATATAATTTAATTTTGGATGTAACGAGTCTTCCGATTGGCTGATGTTTTGTTTATCAGCTCATAGACGTCATCAACGTTTTTTCATGATTTACTGCGGTTTAAAATGGAATTAAGAATTAAAATATAAGAAATGACTGTAATATTTTTTCTGTCTATTCGAAATAACATAAAAAATGTGGTGCACACTTTAAAATAACCCGCTACGCAGGTTATTCAGTGTGCACCACATTTTTTATGTTATTTCTTCATAGACAGAAAAAATATTACAGTCATTCCTTAAATAAATTCAATTCATATAACCGATTTCAAGTTCTTTGACTACATTTATTCAGAAACTATAATGTGTCAAATATTTAATTACAATCCAAATTCAGACCTGTATCAAGCTTGAATATTGTGTCCATTTTTGCCCCAACTGTTCACGGTTGGATCTCTGTGGGTGTATCCAGCTGCACTCAGCGAATCAGTTTATTTCTTAATTAAGAACTCCTTTTTGTCGAGCCTGCGACTTTTATCGCAGAAAGCTCGACATAGGGATAATGATCCGCGTCGGCGTTAGCTAACTTCTTAAAAGCTTTATATTTTAGAAGGTGGAAGGTCTGGATGCTTCATACTCTGTATATGGATGCCTTATGTTACGAAGTTTCCGTCAGTCACATGTCCAATTTCCTTGACCTCATTTTCATGGTTCAGTAACTACTTGAAAAAAAAAGTTCAGATTTTTTGTAATGTTAAATTCTCTCTTATTATAAGTAATAGGATAACTATATTTGGTATGTGCGTACCTTGCAAGGTCCTCATGTCCGTCAGACAGTTTTCACTTGACCTCGACCTCATTTCATGGATCAGTGAACAAGGTTAAGTTTTGGTGGTCAAGTCCACATCTCAGATACTATAAGCAATAGGTCTAGTATATTTGGTGTATGGAAGGACTGTAAGGTGTACATGTCCAACTGGCAGGTGTCATCTGACCTTGACCTCATTTTCATGGTTCAGTGGTTATAGTTAAGTTTTTGTGTTTTGGTCTGTTTTTCTTATACTGTATGCAATAGGTTTACTATATTTGGTGTATGGAATGATTGTAAGGTGTACATGTCTAGCTAGCAGGTGTCATCTGACCTTGACCTCATTTTCATGGTTCAGTGGTTATAGTTAAGTTTTTGTGTTTTGGTCTGTTTTTCTTATACTGTATGCAATAGGTCTACTATATTTGGTGTATGGAATGATTGTAAGGTGTACATGTCTAGCTAGCAGGTGTCATCTGACCTTGACCTCATTTTCATGGTTCAGTGGTCAAAGTTAAGTTTTTGAGTTTTGGTCTTTTTTTGTAATACTACATGTATATGCAATAGTTCAACTATATTTGGTGTATGGAAATATTTTATGATCTATTTGTCAGTCACACAGGTTTTTTTTTACCTTGACCTCATTTTCAAGGTTCATTGCTCAGTTTTAAGTTTTTGTGTTTTGGTCTGTTTTTCTTAAACTATATTTGTTGTATGGAAGAATTGTTAGCTGTACATGCCTGCCTAGCATGGTTCATCTGACCTTGACCTCATTTTCTTGGTTCATTGGTCAATGTTTAGTTTACTTGGTTAATGTTAAGTTTATGTGACAGTTGTAATAAAGCTTTATATTAAGGACTATCAACATAATATCAATGATCAGTACAGAAGGCGAGACATTTCAGCGTGTGCACTCTTGTTTCATTCATAAATTACTTTATACTTGGAAATATAATTTTGCTTGGAGTTATATAGTTTCTAAAAAAAGTATTGTCATTGAAAGAGTTGACATGTTGCAATGTACATTTATTCTACATAGTTCTATGGTACCAAATCAAAAGTTTATATAAAAGAAAGAAGTCAAAGGTTTCCCATCATAGTTTAGTTACATACATTTTTTTTGTACCTGAGGTCGTTGAATATAGATCATTATATAAATAAGGAGATGTGTTATGATTGCCAATGAAACAACTATCATCCATACATTCTACTTACCAGTAACAAACCACATTTGCAAAGTTGAATAAAATACAGTTGATAACATTTACTTATTACTAAAAAGAAAATGCCAAACAATTTTAAACAGTATTTGACTATAAACATAGATAAAAAAGGTACAAACTGGACATAATGCACTAGTTCATAAACAAGTGAGAACAATCGCCTTCATATAGTGCTCAGAATATGACATTCATAAAACTTGTTCAATATCATTAGAGAACTCTAAATCTTAAATACTGAAAGCCACCTCTGATAAGTACAATGTACTATGCAAGATAATGATATAACTGGACTAAAAATACACACAACCTGTAATTAACTGCCTTTACAGTGCTTTCGCGCTTTGATTATAAATTTTGGATTTACCGTTTCCGATTTATGGGGTTTTATTCATTACGAAAAGGGGGATTTTCCAGTTTTCGAACAATAACTCAAAAATGCTTTCAGCATTTTTTATGAAACTTTGGTAAAATGTGTATATCTATTTTTGTAAGCTCCCTTTTGATTTTTATAAATTTTCGATTTTATGTTTTCGAGTTATAAGATTTTATTTGTTTATAGTCTGACAACAGATTTTAATTACTAAGTATTACGCTACAGCACAGTGTATTGCACAACAGCAAGACATCTTTCATATAACCAATTTCAAGTTCTTTGACTACATTCATTCAGAAACCTATAATATATCAAATATTTAATTACAATCCAAATTCAGACCTGTATCAAGCTTGAATATTGTGTCCATTTTTGCCCCAACTGTTCAGGGTTGGACCTCTGCAGGCGTATCCAGCTGGGCTCAGCAAAGCAGTTTATTAGCTCATCTAGCCCCAAGCATCATGTCAGGCATTGTCATTACTAAAAACCATTAAATGTCTTCTAATCTGAGAAACAATTTCTACATTTAAACAGAATCTTTTACTCATGATACTGATGATCCACCACAAAGTAATATAGATAGAACCATACAAATAGTAAGCAAATAGATGTTCTCAGATACCATCTCCCATATAAAAAAAAATCACATCATGAAAAAATGAACCTATTATGTGTTCCTCTCCTAGCTACAAAATGTATCCAAAATCAAAGATGTTGAACATATTATATCATAATCCTTTGGTAATTAATGCAATTAGTGTCTTGTCCATGCCCGTCTTGAACATAAAAAACTAAATATTAAATAAACAACACTCCTAATGCTCAGGTTGGTTGTCATTGTGCAACACAGTTAATAATATAGAACCCTACGGGAAAAACATAGAACTTCTTTTGTCATATAAAACACTGTCAAACATCCAAACATACTATCCACACTGATCTGTGTCCACACTTGTATGAAAAACAAAAACTGTTGTGTTTTCATCTGAAGAGTTAAATCAATAAAACAATGTCTGGTAAACGTAAATAATACAACACAAAATGATTCATCAAAGCGAGTCATAAGACACCCAGTGGTCAGAATACGGTTGTCTACAAGAAAGTAGTCTGTACACTACATTCACTCTCTTAATTTTTCAGAGTCTACCAAAGTTATGAATATATTTAACAGAGACTATCAAACTGAAAGATGTACCTTTAACATCCAACTCCGTTACTTATTGTTTTATATGTCGTAATCTCGATCAGTGTAATAACGGAAAGAATACAAAAGAACGAACAGCAAACTTAGTTCAGAAAACACATAACTGTATGATACTTGTATAAAGAGCAACATATTAAACAGATACACAGACAATTGATACCATGAAAACAAAATATACTGTATCGAAGTCTACTTCTGATTTTGAAGAATTTTCTTTGACTTGACCGAGGATCGAAAAAAGAGATCACCAAGGCAGTTGAGTCTTTTGCATTAGTAAAATTTAAATAAACCCATTTAACAACTTTCGATTGCCCTTTCTTTAAAGGCACTGGCTACGGTTACATGGAAATGTAACAATAATATAAAAATTATTGTTACATTGGAGACTAATTGCCGGAATGCAGGGTTTGGTAAGGAATCGATTAATTACGAATGCAACAATAATATTTGGGTCTACGGTTACATTGCGTTATTGTTACATTGAAGACTGCAATGTATGATAGATTTATTAAACTTAAACCTTCTATAGTTATGTTGCTTAATTCTTCGATATGTACTAGATAATATTAATAATAATAATATTATTCAGCGAATAAGTATTTATTGTTTTGGTGTTGTTAAAAAATCATGACTACTACAGTTAAGTTCAATATCACTATTGATGAATACTTAATGAACTGTTTAATAGAGCATGTACTGTCACGACTGATAAGATCACAAAATATCTGGACTCTGAAAATGAAAACACTGTTTCCACCAATTTCAATCTGTCGGCAAATGTCAACATTAATTGCTTTCACAATTGACTTGTATTTAAACAACCTAACATGCCTCCAAAAAAAATATTGGACGAAAATGTAAACATCGAGTAAAAAGAGTAACTAAATATTTTTCACCTGAAGCATGGCATTCAGACATTAAAAGTGTGGGGGGGGGGGGGGGGGATAGGACCTTTATCGGGACTCCGGGATCGGGTGTTTTTAAGCTCGGGATTTCGGGATTGATCCTTTCGGGATCCGGGAATTCTTATTTCGAATTTCGGGATGTCGGGATTAAAGTTTTTTTTAAATTCGGGACCTCAGGATTCCATGTTTTTAAGCCCGGGATTTCGAGATCAGGACCCCTCCTACCCCCCTCAATAAATCAACAATACCGAGAATGCAAAGTATCAGATGTTTTGATTTGATCTTAATTAAATATTGTAATTTGAAATTTAGGGCGGGTTATTTAACATTGCCAGGTTATTCAAAAAGAAACTTGAAACAAAGACATTATTTTCCTTTGATGAAAATAATCCTGATAGATGGAGAAGGGTGAAAAGTCATATTAGACTTTTGTTTGATATAATAAGTGAAGCTGTTAGTTCGTTAGACGATCAACATCTATGACACCGGTTCATGAAAACTTAGGAAACAGACACTTTCATTATGGCGTCAAACAGGATTTTTACCTGGTATGTATAACATGTATGATACACATAGTATAACCAAGGATTTGTATACAAATCCTTGGTATAACACAAGAAGCCATTAGTATAGACTGTTACCACAGTCTTAGATTTCACAATTAAGTATGCTTTCTTTAAATCTGCATCAGATGTACGTTTCATATGATAATGACTGTATTCTGATTGGTGGATGTTTTTTTTAATTGAACGCATTATGGCCCAATCAAACTCATATTTTCGAACACGTCCAAATTTCCTGGGACAACTTTCAAATTTGCATTACAAATTTTTATATATAAATACGTACGTTATCTTTAACGTCGACCCACACACCAGTCATTGGTGTGCGTAATTATTTTGGTAAGGCACTATTTTATTGTTTTAGGGCATTGTTTTTTTTTTCATCTTTAATAATAAAAACGATTTTTTTTTTCAATAAAATGCAGGAATATGCTTTGTTTTTAAAAAATGAAAATCAGTATTTTTTTAAGCCGAAGCTTCAGCTTTTACACTCCTATAATACTCCTTTGTGCACTACTACAAACAAAAACCCGCATGTAATTTTTTACTAAAGTACTTATTTAGTAACTAATAATAAAAATAAGGAGATGTGGTATGATTGCAAATGAGACAACTATCCTCCAAAGTTCAAATGAAGTGGATGTAAGCAATTATAGGCAACCGTACGGCCTTCAACAATGAGAAAAACCAATACCGTATAGTCAGCTATATAAAAGGCCCCGAAATGAAAAATATGAAACAATTTAAATGAGAAAACTAACGGCCTAATTTATAACAAAACAATTTCAGTTGAAATATCATTTGACAAAGTTGTCATACATGCTATTGATGAGGATGGATGAGAGTTAAACGTTAAGTAGGGTGATCTCCCAAACACATTTAGGACCATATCACCTAATTCCAAGTATTTTACTGACCTGAAAAAAGAGCGATCAACAACAGCCTAAGCAGAATTTAAACCAGTCATCTGTTGAATGCTTGAAATAATTTTCATACACTTTCGGGAACGAAGAAATAAGTATGCAAATTAAGTAGATTATCAGTATGATAGTTACCAAATAATTAGATCTTTCCACTTTTCTGTGGAAAGACCTATTGTATTTGTTCTGATTATTATTTTTTATTTCTTCCGCAAAATTTTGTTATCGCGTAAAATTTTTGTTTCGCAATATGTCGCCAAGATATTTCTTATATAGTATCATACAGTAAATGCACTTTTTATTTTCACCCATTCTAAGCCGAACAATTTTCTTTGTAAGAGATATCGCCCTATTCACTGTTTATCAAGTGTGTGCATCTCCTTCGTAACAAAAAAAGATTCCGACAAAATTCTTTATCTAAATAGTTCGTTACATCCTCAGGAATTTTTGACTAATTTGGATCGAAGCGATTCGATGAAATTTTAAAGGAGTTATCTACCTTTACCAAATAAATTTGTCGGTATGTTTTTTCAACTCATAAACCGATAACCGTATAACCCTGGAATCTTTTTTATTTGAGGTCCCTAGGTCCTAACTTAGAAAATGAGATCAAGGTCAAAGGTCAAGGTCAAGTTCTCAATTTTGACTTTTCCTTATTTTTGCATTTTCTCAAACACTTTTAAAGATATATATGAAACAACAAGTGCAAAATGTTTGCTTTATTGTAATGAAGATATGTTACATTTGGTCTGAAACAATCTAATGGCATCTTATAGGGGTTAGTGCCCCTGAAATGTCCAATTATAAGGTTAATTGATTATTATTTCAACTTGGTTCATTATAAAGCCATATGATCTTATACAAAAGGTTGGATGACATATGACCTTGAAAAATGACAACCGGAAGTGATCTTGAGAAAACCGGAAGTATCCATTTTTGCACTTTCTTCATGGAAAAGTACTCGGAATCCATATATTTTGTAATTTTAATACATTAACTTATCACTGAAGACTAGAAATGACTTTCGATAAACCGGAAGTAGCCAATTATCTCCTGGTTTACAAACAAAAGTATAAAGAAACTATATATATTTGGAATCAGTGTGAAAGAAACTATTATATGAGACATTTACTTCACTGGAAGTAGCTAATTATCTCCCTTATTTCACTCAGAAGTATATAGAAACCACTTATTTATCGCATCAGTATGATGCATTGTAAAAGGAATAGCAATGGAGTCTTATAAATAAATGTTTTATACCTGGAAACAATGTTGTCTCATATTAAACTTTCATCATCAAGTGTACTCAGTAATATTGAACCATTTTTGAGGTATGATTTCGTGTATTTTTTATGTAAACAATAACTTCTCTGCTTATCAATTAATGTCAACATTAATCTTCTTTTTTTTTTTGTGGCGGATCGAGATTTTTACAAAAACTGAAAGAGAAAAGCAAAAAAGATCCTATTTTTTTGTTAAAAAAAAAAACTTAAAACCTATGAAAAAATATGGTTGCTATGTTAAGAAACACATATTCGTCCCTCTCGGAAGTGGGCGCATTGCATCCCTCCCTAAAGAACTATCTTATGTTACGCATTTGAGTTATCATAATGACTACTATTCCGTATTGAAATGCTTAAATAAGTAGTAGTTAGTCGACAGCCTGTTTACGCCACTCATCGATCGGAGACATATACTGTCAGTTTATCCATATCTTTCTTTTTTGTCTTTCGGTTATTCATATATGAGTTCATAGGCGGTGTTCGGGTCGTACAGACCAAATAGAATAAACTTATTGACCATGGCCATGTCCATCGTAAAGAGCCCAAGCCATTGGGTGGTGAACTTAATATTAACACTGTAATTTTTGTCGAGCCGGCGGCGGCTACGGCGGCTGCGGCGTAAGCTAACTTCTTAAAAGCTTTATATTTTAGAAGCTAGAAGACCTGGATGCTTCATACTTTGTATATAGATGCCTTATGTTACGAAGTTTCCGTCTGTCATATGTCCATTGTCCTTGACCTCATATCATGGTTCAGTGAATACTTGAAAAAAAAGTCAACATTTTTTGTAATGTTAATTTCTTTCTTATTATGAGTAATAGGATAACTGTATTTAGTATGTTTGTACCTTGCAAGGTCCTCATGCCCGTCAGACAATTTTCATTTGACCTCGAACCATTTCATGGATCAGTGAACAAGGTTAAGTTTTCGTGGTCAAGTCCATATATCAGATACTATAATTTTTAAAAGTCGATCGATATCCCGCATGTTTGAATTTCCCGCCAGTCTATTTAATCTGGATCTGTGCATAGAGAGACGACACTAAGTCTTGTGATATATAGAAGAGGATAGGAAAGAAACCTGAATTTGTTAATTGTCAATATGTGTGATTACATAGAATAAAAATGAAATAGTATGAAGATGAGTTATGTGTAGACAACACAATTTGCGACACTCTGGTATTCAAATCTGCATACACAATGCATATATGCTAATGCAAGATCAATCTGTTCAATCTTGATTATATATCTTTCAGGTCGAACCATTCGTTTTTCGGCATATTCGTTTTTTTTTTTTTATATGTTTTTCATAAAGGTAATTTTATATGACTTGAGAATAGATTATAAAACATTGCCTTTATATTCCATTTAAAATGATAGAAATGAAAACCCATATTATACGTAAACATTATATAAGTTATATGTTATTGAAGTATAATATTTTCTTTTGATTAAAGGTGATTATGATGAAATGGCGCTTAACGTCAAGTGGCAAATATTACATGCGTATCATGTTACATGAATATAAACTATGTTATGTAATAGACACGCTGAGCCGGGTTTTATCCGTTGTGGTTCAAAAGGTAAAAGTCCACAAGAAGACCAGTCACCCTATCCAGACACAAGTTATTCTGACTCCAATCCGATCAGCTTTTGATCTTACAAGTGCCGCGTTAGACATTTAGATGTAATATACAAGTACAAAGATTTGTGAAACGATTGTACTATACTGATAAAAGATGTATTCGGGTATCTTCCTATATCTATATATATAAAAAAAAACGAAGTTATATCGCAGAGAAAGACAAATATTTCGGCAAAACAGGCCTTCGGCAGTGTTAACCTTTTTAAAAACAAGTTTTAATCACATTTTTGGAAACAGTATAACAAACTTTATTGTGATGAAAACAAATCTCATTTAAAGGGGCACTAGCTGTCAAATTCATGTTCACCGATTTCACTCAAATTTTCATATTTGATGTATATCAATGTAAAACATTTATCCAAATCATAAAAAGTCTAAAATAAACAATATACCGGGCATGGGCTCGATAATATGTAGCTTCGTTTCGTGTGTATTTTAGTCTAGACGCCATCTAATTAACTATCGAGTTGACCTTTGAAGACCTCCGATTGGCATATAAGCGATTTAAACATAAATATAGATATAAATAGCTAGCATACTCGTGCATTTGGATTTTTCTAGGTCTGTTTAATTTCATATTATAGATTAAAAATATATGTTAATCATCGTTTTTTTTTTTATTTTTTGCGGATCGAATCAGTCAATCAAATGATTTACCTTTGTTTCACTTTCAATGTTGACATTCTTTTCCTTTAAATAATTGAACACGCACAATGCATGCGGTATATATATATCTAGCCAAGGGGTAAAATTGAAGTTCACATGAATATGGATTCAGTGAGATCGAATTATTCACTTGCAAGTGAATAATTCATCATCAATGTTTCATCGCTTATTTTGACAAAATTGAACCATACTGGCTGCTAAAAGCGATATATCATTTCACAATTTCACTTACATTAATTATTGAACAAAAAAAAAACATGTTTTATATTTTTTATATATCTCGTAGCTAGTGCATGACAGTACAAAACAGAAAAAGTGAACTTCAGATAATTAACAATTAAGTTTGTCTAGAGAAATAATATGAACACTGTCACTTCCGACTTGTTGTCCTTCTTCGTCAGCACAGTAACACTGTGACCCTGTACACTGAATCTCGCCATAGCTTCCATCGGCTGTACAACGGAACGCTCTCCCAACTGTCACAGTGGAAAAATGGACAAAAGTTGATTCTGAGACTTTTCGGACATTTTGTAAAAGATTTTGTAGAATCACTGTTTTTGTTGTATTGGCAATATTTCAAAAAGGGATTTTGTTAATTTTATTGTGAAAGGTTTAAAGACAAGTTTAGAAGATTAAGATAATCTAATTTCATGTTTTAATTTGATTTTCAATTTAGCAACATTTTACTTCAATTGGTCTATTATTCGTATATGACAAGCCTAGACTTTAATTCCATAAATAAGTCTGTATGTTCTATTGTTAATTATTATCTGTGTGCTAATTTTTCTGTAATCCCTTAATTGAACTTTCTCACTCATTTAGAGAAATATTTGTCAAGTCTATTCAAGTAATTTTTGGTTTGTTATATAAACTATGTTGTTATTTTGATGTGGCAGATTGGATTTAGTGTTACACTGAGCAGTTCCAACTCTGTACAATTGTATTCCATGCTGAACTTATTAAATTATACATCGCGCTAACCAGAGTCGTCTTTTGTTGCAAGAGCTAGTCCCAGAGTTAGAGTCCTTGCAGACTTGTACTGTTTATTGTGTGTGTGTGGTTCCAGGCCAACACATTACCCAGTCACAAGATACACCCAGTTTCTATTTGTGACACAACCATACCAGTTTCCTGATACTCAGCTTTAGAACGTGCGCATTCTGCAATTAAATTGATATAGATCTGAATTAAATGGGTTTTTTTATCAATACGTTTTAAGTATAAGAAAACAAATATTTTTATTGGGGTAAAGATTGCATTCATTCAATCAAAGCCTGTGTGGCTGGCTAGAGACTGAATCACTGCTTTTGGGTTAAAAAAATGCATTGAGCACAACATTCTATACATCCTATTTATGAAAATTTCAAGATATTTATCAATGAAATATATACTCAGATATAAAGTTTTGAAATGATGTGTATGTGTATAACCCTACATGTCAAGAAAATGACTTAAGGTAGATAGGGTGTCTTCCTCCATCTTGGATTTTGAAATACCAGAAAATAATCGGTCTAGACCTTTAATAAAATGTGCAAATTTTGAGAGTAGTGGGTAATTCATGTGTAAGAATTTACATTTTAATATAGAAAATGACATGTTTAATTATATTTATGGTTGTATTTTACAAAAAACAGAATACTTTTGTTTGATTCAATTTTTTCCAGCTTTGCCACATAAGGGGAGGCAACTCAAATGTAAGGGCAGATAATTCAGATATTGTTACTTTTACAATAGAATGTGTTAGGAATTTATCTATTTTATTATGTAGCAAGAAAACGGGCCCGGTGACCCCATTTTTTCTTTTTCTTATCTGAAAGTATAATATTAGAGCTATCTTCTCATATTTTATCTCAAAATTCTATGGTGCAGTTTTCGTTTTATAGCAGAAAATTGCGTTTTCCATGCATAATCTATACAAAATCTGTCAATTTTGCACAACCTGTAGCGTGAAAATAAGCCCCGTGACCCATTCTTTTTATTATATTTTCCAAAAAAGCATGATATAAACTACATTTTGGCAAATTATTAAAAAATTCTATGGATTATAATTTAGACACCCCATCTACCTTAAATTGTGCACGGGGCATGAATATTAATGATGACATTGTTAAAGTAAATTAATATTTTAATTTGAGTTATCTTTCGTTGTACATAATTGTAGTTGAACCTAATTTTTTCTATCCAACTACACGATTATATGAGACTCCAATTAGTGGCATTACTATACCTTCCAATTCTTAAAATAATGCAAGCTTAATTTTTAGTTCCATCCGCAAAATGAATGTAACCTTCAGTGCTTATAAGCACGTTGATTTACAATTATATACGACCGGTGCCGCTATCAGATAACATATAAGGATGGCATGCATAAGGCTTCTGAAATATAGAAAGAACGCACTAAGTGTATCTAAGTAGTCATACAACGCAATCAGTTTTCCATACAGATGATAGTGTACTTACTGCATGTCTGTTGTTCGGCTTCCCAACGGTTAACACTAAAATCTTGAATTTTTTTACCGTCCTCCTTTACACAATAACATCTGAAATTGACAATAACATTAATACGAAAAAGCACATACATGTATTTTGTATCTAATTTAAAAATATATAAATACATTCTATAATCAAACAAAAAATAACTGACATATTTTTCTGTTTTGTTATAAACTTTGGCGCAGCAGTTCTGGATAAACATTATTTTACATGTAAAGTGTTTCCTGAGCAAGAAACAGGGGATTCAATTCCGTTCATATAATCAGTTTTTAAGTGATTTAACTCTTTTTTCATTGTTTTTGTTAGGTTTTTACAAGATTTCAAATTGTGTACTTTAATTGTATAACATCTGTCTCTAGTATTTGAATTATTTGTCTTTAACTTTATGGGTTTCTTAATCTTATACATTTTGAACGATTTTTTGCCAATGCGCTATATTATATATAATAACTCTCCTATCCTAACCCAGATTTGAGACTATGAAGATAAAGGTTACAGAAGTCATCAAAGTCACACAATTGCCATTTAAGTGCAGACAATACGTATGTCTGATCAGGTACATCTGGGACAAAGTATATCACAATTATATGTATTTTTGGTGATTGTTTGTTGCTTTTTATATGTCTTTTGGTTATGTGGGTAGCGTTGCTGTTTAATTTAAAGTGAACCGCACATCTCGTATATAGATTAAGTTTCTGTGCATAGGGACATACCCAAAGTTTTGCTAAAATTTAAACGGTTAAGCACAACGTTTGTTGAAAGCCCCTTCTAAATGTTAATATGCCCCCTTCTAAATGTAAGTATGTACAATCATATTCAATCACTGATGTACTATCATGCATCTTCCCTTCAAGGTTCTATTGATATTGTTTCAATAAAAAAATCTATTATATTCTGTTTCAATAAAAAAAATCTATCATATTCAACTCGTTTGTATTACGGCACTTACTGAGACCCTGAGCACTGCTTTGGGGCGTAGTTCCCTTGCTATCACAAACCGGCTTTCTTCCTCCAACCATACCCAGTTCTGAGTTTTTATGAAACTGTTTCAACTCACGTAGACAATGTGTTTCTGGAAGATTGGAATGCGTTTAAAGGACTATGCTGAATTATATTTAATTATGATAGTATTATTTCAAATGGGACAAAAGTTTATTATCTTCCTTTAAAAAACAGTTCAACAAAACTCTGACCACTAAATTAAACACAAGAAAATGTTTATTCAAAACATATGAAAAATGAAATAATTCATGATTTGAAAAAGCTATTTATTCAATCTCTTTGATCCTTTTATTAAAATGTCCAAAGCATTCATCGAAAGACAAAACAAAATCAAAGGTAAAAAGTCCTTTTCCAGTTTTGATGACACAAAAGTATGACAAACTTGTTGTTTTAAATAAAAATTCTGTTGTAGCCTTCAAAAATATGTAAAAGATTCAAAATAATACTAATGAAAAACACTGAAACCAATGCTTTTTTGATGAAAACACTGAAACCAATGTGTATGCAACGAAAAACTCTGAAACCAATGCTAATGTGTTGAAAAACTCTAAAACCAATGTTAATGTGATGAAAAACTCCGAAACCAATGACAATGTGATGAAAACTCTAAAACCAAATTGAATGTTAAAGTGACAAAAAACAGAAATTTTACAAACCATTACAAGAGCATTTATTATTGACACAACTAGAAATTAAATGATGGAAAGACAACCATATATTGATATAATTTAATTTTGGATGTAACGCGTCTTCTGATTGGCTGACGTCGTTTTGTTTATCAGCTCATGGACATAATTTTGTCATGTGACCGTGACGTCATCAACGTTTTTTCATGATTTACTCCGGTTTAAAATGGAATTAAGAATTAAATTATAAGAAATGACAGTAATATTTTTTCTGCCTATTCGAAATAACATAAAAAATGTGGTGCACACTTTAAAATAATCCGCTACTCGGGTTATTCATTGTGCACCACATTTTTGATGTTATTTCTTCATAGACAGAAAAAATATTACAGTCATTCCTTAAATATATGTATATGGAATTTAATCAAATAAAAAAAAATATGTTTGTTTAATCTTAAGGACGGTTACGCCACACCTACTTATATATTGTTTTTGCAAAGTTAAAAAAAACTGCATGCATAACAAATAATTTGACGTCTTTCTTCGACAGTTGTAAGCCCAATCAGTATGTCTCTGTATTATTTTCATGATACACACATACCAAAATTACCCCTTTTTGATTATAAAGGCAAATCAAACTGTTTCACCATTACTGGTAATCATTAAGTTTTTATTGAATTTGAAAAGTTGATGACGAACTTAGCCGTATTATGAATTCTAATGACCATAGATTAGTTTGCGTGATTAAGGTATTGAAAAAAATCATATTCAAATCAAAGTGGTTTATAATGCATCAAGATATATTGAAATGGCACTAAATCTGCCAAAATGTATAGCAAAATTATTCTTAATTTTGTAAAAAGATAACAAAAGATCATGGATACATCCTAAAGCCACATTAACTTGAATGGTCCTAAATTTATCATAAATTTATATGTATTAAAAAATTTTGTTTAACCTTTTCAAAATATTCCATAATCAAACATGCAATTAAAGTAGTAAAAACGGGGTCTACTCTCATGACTGTCATATCCATGTTGTAAATAATCTAAAAGCAAAGAACCTATCAAAATTTACAAATTTCGCAAAAAAATAAATAAGTATATTCTCTTTCCTCAAAGGTACAGGGTAACGATAATTTTGCTTCATTAACTTAAAAGGATCAATTTCTGACTATATTGAATAAATGCAGTTTCCCTAGTATACATATTTGAATATACTTGACATCATTTGATATATACCTTCATCGCAACTACGTGCAGTGGCTCCATCCAGAAGAAATAATCAGAAAACACTTAGAATACAGACAACAGAGTTAAAGGCTCCCTTCATTTTCGGTGTGGTCTTTACAATTCTGAAGTCAGAAATACTTTGAGATAATCTACCACCCCCATTTTATACATATCTTCCACTGCCGGTAGCTAACAGGCATAACTCAGAATGTTTGTTTGTGGGCACGTTGAATTATGTAACATATGGCTACATTCAGATCCCTTATAATTCGACATCTTGCAAACAAAAATGTCGAGAACAGAAAGCTGGAAGGAATGGACATACCAACCAACATTAAATCATTTAAGGATTAAAACAAATGTCTATGTTGACTATCTGATAAGGGAACATTGCCTTTTGTGATAACCAACACTGCAACAACGTGCCTTTCGGTTGACATTGAAGCAGGTGGTTAATACATGTAGTATCTGATTAAAATCATTACATGTATTTGAATGTCTTGAGGCTATGAAATATGTACCAATCTAATTAAAATATAGATCTCGGATTTCGTTATACTATGTTATACTACAACGTAGTATAACGAAATCCGAGATCTATATTTTAATTAGATTGAAATATGTACGCAAGTTCTGTCCAGTCACATATCGTACGTTGTGCTTTGTTTTAATTTTGTTTTAGAGTATTACACACCAAAAACCTACCTCTGGTCTAGAATGTACAAAGTTGTGAATGCAAACTACAGCAGTTCTCATCATTTTGTATAATATTTTACACAAAAGTTCAATACTTTAAGTATATGTTACAGTGAATTGTAAAATCCCTGAAACTTTAGAGATTTTGTAAAATCACTTAGTCTAGCAGTTTTAGAAATTTTGTAAAACACCTGAAATTCTTATAGGAATTTTATAAAATCACTGATTTGCTACGGATTTTGTTAAAATATATATATGTCATGTATTAGAAATGATATCAGTGATTTTACAAAACTCATGAAATTCAGGGATTTTAAAAAATCGCTAATTTTACACATTCCCTATAACATATACATACACTGCAATGTGCTCCCCAATATTTAATCAGAACATTGCTCAAAAAATAAAAATATGAATTACAAAAAAAAATGTATAATGGAACTGCTTTTAAGCGTTACACGACGTCCCCAATAAAATTTCACATTTAAAACAAATTTCAATCGTTCAAGCTAATATTCATTTAAATTAGCTTTCTAAGTGTTATGCATAAAAAACATGTTTTTCTTTTAATTATGTGTTTCAGAAATTAATGTTAGTACATGTACATCTTTTTACCAACGCGAAAATGTCACTTGTAGAGATCGTAGAATTGATATTCTTTTGAAACGTATGCATTGAATTAGTTATATTATTTCGACCTCTTTATTTCTTGCTATTTCCACCAAGCTTAAGGTAAGATGTACGTAATCTACGATATCGTGGATTTTTATGACATTTTGCAAGCAACTTTATAATATTAAATGCGCATCAGCGTATAAATATAAACAATATATAAGTACCTTTAACACTTTGGGAGATAAAGCATTACAAAAAATGTTGAATAATTTAACTTTAAATTGCCATTTGTTCGAAAACCCGTTCTATAAAATTGAGAATGGAAATGGGGAATATGTCAAAGAGACAACAACCCGACCAAAGAGCAGACAACAGCCGAAGGCCACTATCAATTTTCTTTAAATGTAATGTTTAAACAGATATGTTATACCTCTTGCAAATGTGTTCGTCGTATAATATATAACATCACCCACTTGGCCCCAACCTAATTCGATATGACAAAATTTAATGGAAGAATACTGTAGTAAATCAATTTCGTTGCCAAAGTTATATAGTTTGGTTGAAGTAACATGCTGCACTGTGTTTTAGTTTTCAATCGTGAAACGAAGATTCTGCAACGTGACTATCTGACTGCAAATTATCCACGGATAAACCCCAAACGGCCTGACATTATCTGTACAAACCTTACGAAACAGTGAAAACTGCTGCAGTCATTTTTAAGATGTCAGATAGGAAAACTCTTTCAGCTAGCTGTTTGATGGAAGATTTCCCGCGTAAAATTGGATAATAATATTACATCTTTAGATCTAAATTGTCGTTCATATATGAATAATTTTACAAAGCATTTGTATTGGCAATATTTCAAAAAGGGATTTTGTTAATTTTATTGTGAAAGGTTTAAAGACAAGTTTAGAAGATTAAGATAATCTAATTTCATGTTTTAATTTGATTTTCAATTTAGCAACATTTTACTTCAATTGGTCTATTATTCGTATATGACAAGCCTAGACTTTAATTCCATAAATAAGTCTGTATGTTCTATTGTTAATTATTATCTGTGTGCTAATTTTTCTGTAATCCCTTAATTGAACTTTCTCACTCATTTAGAGAAATATTTGTCAAGTCTATTCAAGTAATTTTTGGTTTGTTATATAAACTATGTTGTTATTTTGATGTGGCAGATTGGATTTAGTGTTACACTGAGCAGTTCCAACTCTGTACAATTGTATTCCATGCTGAACTTATTAAATTATACATCGCGCTAACCAGAGTCGTCTTTTGTTGCAAGAGCTAGTCCCAGAGTTAGAGTCCTTGCAGACTTGTACTGTTTATTGTGTGTGTGTGGTTCCAGGCCAACACATTACCCAGTCACAAGATACACCCAGTTTCTATTTGTGACACAACCATACCAGTTTCCTGATACTCAGCTTTAGAACGTGCGCATTCTGCAATTAAATTGATATAGATCTGAATTAAATGGGTTTTTTTATCAATACGTTTTAAGTATAAGAAAACAAATATTTTTATTGGGGTAAAGATTGCATTCATTCAATCAAAGCCTGTGTGGCTGGCTAGAGACTGAATCACTGCTTTTGGGTTAAAAAAATGCATTGAGCACAACATTCTATACATCCTATTTATGAAAATTTCAAGATATTTATCAATGAAATATATACTCAGATATAAAGTTTTGAAATGATGTGTATGTGTATAACCCTACATGTCAAGAAAATGACTTAAGGTAGATAGGGTGTCTTCCTCCATCTTGGATTTTGAAATACCAGAAAATAATCGGTCTAGACCTTTAATAAAATGTGCAAATTTTGAGAGTAGTGGGTAATTCATGTGTAAGAATTTACATTTTAATATAGAAAATGACATGTTTAATTATATTTATGGTTGTATTTTACAAAAAACAGAATACTTTTGTTTGATTCAATTTTTTCCAGCTTTGCCACATAAGGGGAGGCAACTCAAATGTAAGGGCAGATAATTCAGATATTGTTACTTTTACAATAGAATGTGTTAGGAATTTATCTATTTTATTATGTAGCAAGAAAACGGGCCCGGTGACCCCATTTTTTCTTTTTCTTATCTGAAAGTATAATATTAGAGCTATCTTCTCATATTTTATCTCAAAATTCTATGGTGCAGTTTTCGTTTTATAGCAGAAAATTGCGTTTTCCATGCATAATCTATACAAAATCTGTCAATTTTGCACAACCTGTAGCGTGAAAATAAGCCCCGTGACCCATTCTTTTTATTATATTTTCCAAAAAAGCATGATATAAACTACATTTTGGCAAATTATTAAAAAATTCTATGGATTATAATTTAGACACCCCATCTACCTTAAATTGTGCACGGGGCATGAATATTAATGATGACATTGTTAAAGTAAATTAATATTTTAATTTGAGTTATCTTTCGTTGTACATAATTGTAGTTGAACCTAATTTTTTCTATCCAACTACACGATTATATGAGACTCCAATTAGTGGCATTACTATACCTTCCAATTCTTAAAATAATGCAAGCTTAATTTTTAGTTCCATCCGCAAAATGAATGTAACCTTCAGTGCTTATAAGCACGTTGATTTACAATTATATACGACCGGTGCCGCTATCAGATAACATATAAGGATGGCATGCATAAGGCTTCTGAAATATAGAAAGAACGCACTAAGTGTATCTAAGTAGTCATACAACGCAATCAGTTTTCCATACAGATGATAGTGTACTTACTGCATGTCTGTTGTTCGGCTTCCCAACGGTTAACACTAAAATCTTGAATTTTTTTACCGTCCTCCTTTACACAATAACATCTGAAATTGACAATAACATTAATACGAAAAAGCACATACATGTATTTTGTATCTAACTTAAAAATATATAAATACATTCTATAATCAAACAAAAAATAACTGACATATTTTTCTGTTTTGTTATAAACTTTGGCGCAGCAGTTCTGGATAAACATTATTTTACATGTAAAGTGTTTCCTGAGCAAGAAACAGGGGATTCAATTCCGTTCATATAATCAGTTTTTAAGTGATTTAACTCTTTTTTCATTGTTTTTGTTAGGTTTTTACAAGATTTCAAATTGTGTACTTTAATTGTATAACATCTGTCTCTAGTATTTGAATTATTTGTCTTTAACTTTATGGGTTTCTTAATCTTATACATTTTGAACGATTTTTTGCCAATGCGCTATATTATATATAATAACTCTCCTATCCTAACCCAGATTTGAGACTATGAAGATAAAGGTTACAGAAGTCATCAAAGTCACACAATTGCCATTTAAGTGCAGACAATACGTATGTCTGATCAGGTACATCTGGGACAAAGTATATCACAATTATATGTATTTTTGGTGATTGTTTGTTGCTTTTTATATGTCTTTTGGTTATGTGGGTAGCGTTGCTGTTTAATTTAAAGTGAACCGCACATCTCGTATATAGATTAAGTTTCTGTGCATAGGGACATACCCAAAGTTTTGCTAAAATTTAAACGGTTAAGCACAACGTTTGTTGAAAGCCCCTTCTAAATGTTAATATGCCCCCTTCTAAATGTAAGTATGTACAATCATATTCAATCACTGATGTACTATCATGCATCTTCCCTTCAAGGTTCTATTGATATTGTTTCAATAAAAAAATCTATTATATTCTGTTTCAATAAAAAAAATCTATCATATTCAACTCGTTTGTATTACGGCACTTACTGAGACCCTGAGCACTGCTTTGGGGCGTAGTTCCCTTGCTATCACAAACCGGCTTTCTTCCTCCAACCATACCCAGTTCTGAGTTTTTATGAAACTGTTTCAACTCACGTAGACAATGTGTTTCTGGAAGATTGGAATGCGTTTAAAGGACTATGCTGAATTATATTTAATTATGATAGTATTATTTCAAATGGGACAAAAGTTTATTATCTTCCTTTAAAAAACAGTTCAACAAAACTCTGACCACTAAATTAAACACAAGAAAATGTTTATTCAAAACATATGAAAAATGAAATAATTCATGATTTGAAAAAGCTATTTATTCAATCTCTTTGATCCTTTTATTAAAATGTCCAAAGCATTCATCGAAAGACAAAACAAAATCAAAGGTAAAAAGTCCTTTTCCAGTTTTGATGACACAAAAGTATGACAAACTTGTTGTTTTAAATAAAAATTCTGTTGTAGCCTTCAAAAATATGTAAAAGATTCAAAATAATACTAATGAAAAACACTGAAACCAATGCTTTTTTGATGAAAACACTGAAACCAATGTGTATGCAACGAAAAACTCTGAAACCAATGCTAATGTGTTGAAAAACTCTAAAACCAATGTTAATGTGATGAAAAACTCCGAAACCAATGACAATGTGATGAAAACTCTAAAACCAAATTGAATGTTAAAGTGACAAAAAACAGAAATTTTACAAACCATTACAAGAGCATTTATTATTGACACAACTAGAAATTAAATGATGGAAAGACAACCATATATTGATATAATTTAATTTTGGATGTAACGCGTCTTCTGATTGGCTGACGTCGTTTTGTTTATCAGCTCATGGACATAATTTTGTCATGTGACCGTGACGTCATCAACGTTTTTTCATGATTTACTCCGGTTTAAAATGGAATTAAGAATTAAATTATAAGAAATGACAGTAATATTTTTTCTGCCTATTCGAAATAACATAAAAAATGTGGTGCACACTTTAAAATAATCCGCTACTCGGGTTATTCATTGTGCACCACATTTTTGATGTTATTTCTTCATAGACAGAAAAAATATTACAGTCATTCCTTAAATATATGTATATGGAATTTAATCAAATAAAAAAAAATATGTTTGTTTAATCTTAAGGACGGTTACGCCACACCTACTTATATATTGTTTTTGCAAAGTTAAAAAAAACTGCATGCATAACAAATAATTTGACGTCTTTCTTCGACAGTTGTAAGCCCAATCAGTATGTCTCTGTATTATTTTCATGATACACACATACCAAAATTACCCCTTTTTGATTATAAAGGCAAATCAAACTGTTTCACCATTACTGGTAATCATTAAGTTTTTATTGAATTTGAAAAGTTGATGACGAACTTAGCCGTATTATGAATTCTAATGACCATAGATTAGTTTGCGTGATTAAGGTATTGAAAAAAATCATATTCAAATCAAAGTGGTTTATAATGCATCAAGATATATTGAAATGGCACTAAATCTGCCAAAATGTATAGCAAAATTATTCTTAATTTTGTAAAAAGATAACAAAAGATCATGGATACATCCTAAAGCCACATTAACTTGAATGGTCCTAAATTTATCATAAATTTATATGTATTAAAAAATTTTGTTTAACCTTTTCAAAATATTCCATAATCAAACATGCAATTAAAGTAGTAAAAACGGGGTCTACTCTCATGACTGTCATATCCATGTTGTAAATAATCTAAAAGCAAAGAACCTATCAAAATTTACAAATTTCGCAAAAAAATAAATAAGTATATTCTCTTTCCTCAAAGGTACAGGGTAACGATAATTTTGCTTCATTAACTTAAAAGGATCAATTTCTGACTATATTGAATAAATGCAGTTTCCCTAGTATACATATTTGAATATACTTGACATCATTTGATATATACCTTCATCGCAACTACGTGCAGTGGCTCCATCCAGAAGAAATAATCAGAAAACACTTAGAATACAGACAACAGAGTTAAAGGCTCCCTTCATTTTCGGTGTGGTCTTTACAATTCTGAAGTCAGAAATACTTTGAGATAATCTACCACCCCCATTTTATACATATCTTCCACTGCCGGTAGCTAACAGGCATAACTCAGAATGTTTGTTTGTGGGCACGTTGAATTATGTAACATATGGCTACATTCAGATCCCTTATAATTCGACATCTTGCAAACAAAAATGTCGAGAACAGAAAGCTGGAAGGAATGGACATACCAACCAACATTAAATCATTTAAGGATTAAAACAAATGTCTATGTTGACTATCTGATAAGGGAACATTGCCTTTTGTGATAACCAACACTGCAACAACGTGCCTTTCGGTTGACATTGAAGCAGGTGGTTAATACATGTAGTATCTGATTAAAATCATTACATGTATTTGAATGTCTTGAGGCTATGAAATATGTACCAATCTAATTAAAATATAGATCTCGGATTTCGTTATACTATGTTATACTACAACGTAGTATAACGAAATCCGAGATCTATATTTTAATTAGATTGAAATATGTACGCAAGTTCTGTCCAGTCACATATCGTACGTTGTGCTTTGTTTTAATTTTGTTTTAGAGTATTACACACCAAAAACCTACCTCTGGTCTAGAATGTACAAAGTTGTGAATGCAAACTACAGCAGTTCTCATCATTTTGTATAATATTTTACACAAAAGTTCAATACTTTAAGTATATGTTACAGTGAATTGTAAAATCCCTGAAACTTTAGAGATTTTGTAAAATCACTTAGTCTAGCAGTTTTAGAAATTTTGTAAAACACCTGAAATTCTTATAGGAATTTTATAAAATCACTGATTTGCTACGGATTTTGTTAAAATATATATATGTCATGTATTAGAAATGATATCAGTGATTTTACAAAACTCATGAAATTCAGGGATTTTAAAAAATCGCTAATTTTACACATTCCCTATAACATATACATACACTGCAATGTGCTCCCCAATATTTAATCAGAACATTGCTCAAAAAATAAAAATATGAATTACAAAAAAAAATGTATAATGGAACTGCTTTTAAGCGTTACACGACGTCCCCAATAAAATTTCACATTTAAAACAAATTTCAATCGTTCAAGCTAATATTCATTTAAATTAGCTTTCTAAGTGTTATGCATAAAAAACATGTTTTTCTTTTAATTATGTGTTTCAGAAATTAATGTTAGTACATGTACATCTTTTTACCAACGCGAAAATGTCACTTGTAGAGATCGTAGAATTGATATTCTTTTGAAACGTATGCATTGAATTAGTTATATTATTTCGACCTCTTTATTTCTTGCTATTTCCACCAAGCTTAAGGTAAGATGTACGTAATCTACGATATCGTGGATTTTTATGACATTTTGCAAGCAACTTTATAATATTAAATGCGCATCAGCGTATAAATATAAACAATATATAAGTACCTTTAACACTTTGGGAGATAAAGCATTACAAAAAATGTTGAATAATTTAACTTTAAATTGCCATTTGTTCGAAAACCCGTTCTATAAAATTGAGAATGGAAATGGGGAATATGTCAAAGAGACAACAACCCGACCAAAGAGCAGACAACAGCCGAAGGCCACTATCAATTTTCTTTAAATGTAATGTTTAAACAGATATGTTATACCTCTTGCAAATGTGTTCGTCGTATAATATATAACATCACCCACTTGGCCCCAACCTAATTCGATATGACAAAATTTAATGGAAGAATACTGTAGTAAATCAATTTCGTTGCCAAAGTTATATAGTTTGGTTGAAGTAACATGCTGCACTGTGTTTTAGTTTTCAATCGTGAAACGAAGATTCTGCAACGTGACTATCTGACTGCAAATTATCCATGGATAAACCCCAAACGGCCTGACATTATCTGTACAAACCTTACGAAACAGTGAAAACTGCTGCAGTCATTTTTAAGATGTCAGATAGGAAAACTCTTTCAGCTGTTTGATGGAAGATTTCCCGCGTAAAATTGGATAATAATATTACATCTTTAGGTCTAAATTGTCGTTCATATATGAATAATTTTACAAAGCAAAGTGAAATATGAATATCAAGTCTCCCAAGTCAGGAGCCTCTTGCCTTTGTTAGTCTTGTATGATTTTTAATTTTAGTTCATTTATATGTTTTGGAATTTAGTATGACGTCCATTATCACTGAACTAGTACACATTTATGTTTAGGGGCAGGCTGAACCACGCCTCCGGGTGCGGAAATTAATTCTCGCTGTGTTGGAGACCCATTGGTGGCCTTCGGCTGTTTTCTGCTGTTTGGTCGGGTTGTTGTCTCTATGACACATTCCCCATTTCCATTCTCAATTTTTTTTTATCAATTTTATAATATTTCAGTATTTAGCCAAGTACCATAGAAATATGATAAGTAACTAGGAAAATAGCACTTTAAAATCTATAGTCCCTCATCTCTGAATCATGTCTACCCCTCTGATAATAGAATGCGTCCGGGTAATCACACAAATAGGAATTTAAGGTGCAACAGGTATATTAAATTTTCGACAAAACCAAAAAAATCAGTACACCAATACAAGCATCATATAAAGTGAAACTGAATACCAAAATGATTGTTCTAGGTCTGTTTGATTTTATATTGTAGGTTAAAAAGTATGTTGATCATTGTTTTACCTGTTTTAGATTTTTTTTTTTGTGGAACAAATCAGTCAACCAGATGATTCATCCTTGTTTCACTTTCAGTGTTGACATTCTTTTCCTTTTAATAGCTGAATACATGCGTAACCCATCTCCAGCTAAGGGGTCAAATTTAAGGTCACATGAATACGGATTCAAAGAGGTCAAATTATTCACTTGCAAGTGAATAATTCATCAGCAATGTTATTTATCTTATTTTGACAAAATTGAACTAAATTGGCTGCTAAAAGCAAATTAGAATTTCACTATATCACTTTCATTAATGATTGAACCAAAAAAAATGTATATCTCGTAGCTATAATATACCCCTTTAATGAATTACAAATTCGTATCTGATTATTTATGAATCAGCTTGTATACTGATTTGATTTACACACACTAACAAAATACTGTATTTGGTCAATAAAATATTGGCCGGGCCGGAATGATATTGTCCTGCAACATTTGGGTCTTTGAAGATGGATATGGCATGAGTATTTAAGCGGCTTGTACAAATTGGGGACTTGCACATGTGTATGCTTGGCTTAAACTGGATCATGTCGTCAGTTTTGAAGTCCTGAACCCTTGTATGAATCAATTTCTTAACTAGCGGTTTTCAGTGATACCCTAATTAGGTTATTCATAAATATTTGTGTGGTTAATTACTTTATTTGTGTTTGATTTCAATTACCATAGGACTCGTTGTTGTTTTCAGACTATACCTTTGGTTTTGTTTTTTATTTAGAGCCTTTCTTCTTAACTGGGTTTTGACATATAATAAAGTACTTAATTTTTGAGTAATAAAAGATTTGTCAAATATCTGATCATAGTGCGGCATTATGACTGTGGTTTTCATTGCATCCTTAAGGAATACTTCATTTTTCATGAGATACATAATATGCTATACTCAACAACCTTACCAAATACATCTAATCTAAAATTCTCAACCTTGTCATCATATTGAATTTGTAAAGCTTGACGTGACCAGCGGCTCAGTTAGATAGTAAGTGTAATACGGATATTCGGGACAATCCGGGAAGATGTAACTTTTCACACCATTTTGACATTTCCGGTTTCATTTTCGAAAAGCTCGTCATCTTAAATATATTTTTTATTTAATCATAATATGCCAGATTATTCCTGGAGGAATCAATATGAAAGTTAAGCAGCTGCATGCCTTAACTTATATTTTCATTTTCCTCACAACTTGTCACGCTTTAGAACCTATTTCTGGTGTCGCTACAGTTGCCGCAGGAGTTTCAGCTGTTTTTATTGCGAGCTTTAGAGCAATAAAATGTCAGTTTCAAGAATGCTGTACAAAAAGATGGATTAACTTGAATGCTACAGGTAAAAATAAAAAGAATGACAAAAGGCATCAAATCACATACGAGTGAAATTTATCATTTATCAGGTTTTGGAAGATCCTTATAAATACTATATTACTATTAGCTGAGACTACTATAACACAGAGATTGGTCACTATAGATTTATCGGATTATCTGAGTCTCCGGTAGTTAGCTACGTTATTTTAACGTAGTTTCGTATTCGACCGTAGCAGACGACATATATCACCTATCACTGAGAATACTATAACAGTATCGGATATTATTATTTTTCTTTAAAAAGAATATAGTTTTTATCTTTCAAATGCAGTTATCTCTATTCATATTTAAATTTTTGTTTTTAATCATTAATAATTTGTTAATAGTTTGTTATTATGCGGCCACTCTTGAAAATGTGAATGTGATTAATCTTATCAATCTTACAGTTACATTGTTTTGCTACACGTCCGTTAATTGTATCTTATATACAAATATTTTACCTGTAAAGACAGGTAGTCTCAAAAGCATGGGAGATGAATTTTGTTTCACAGCTGGGTGCCCAAGGTACACGAGGCTCCGTTTGTTGCAGTAAACTTTTATTCTATACTTGTAAGGTATTGCACTGCTGAGTGCCCAATATACATGTTTATTGTAGTAAACCTTGTCAAATATCGTCGGTGCACTTGTGGTAGGATTCAGGAGGGGTGTGGATGGGGTTTTATAGAATGGAGAAATAGGGGCAAAAAAGGTATAGAATGGAGAAAAATGGACCGACAAATAAAGAATAGAGAAGAGAAAATAATAAGTTATTAAGATTTAAAGAATAGAGAAAAATGGCATAGAAATTATAGGAAATAAAGAACCCCCATCCAGACCCTAATTCAGATTATCCAACGTAAATTTTTTTTTTCAAACAAGTTTCAACCCCCCCCACCCACTTTTTTAAAATTTTCGTCTGATAATTAGGTCAAGTTTTTGCAAACAATGTAATAAGCGGCGATCACAGAAGAGAGAAAAAATTTCATTAAAGGTAAATGAGTAATTTCCTTACGTAACAGATCAGCAAAGAGGTTATAACTGCAATGGATACATAAAGCAAACATAAGCCCTACAAATTATATATATGTTCCCATATCGCTGGCATTTTCATTTTTCAATTCACAATGTCCAGTAAAATTGATTTTTTATCTTGGGATGATAGTGATCTCAATCTTGATCTTTTACGTGGTGAATATACTGCATCAGATTTTGAATCTGAGGATGACTATACGTCCCTGCTGCAAAGACTGCAAAAACTACAAAAACTCCAAAAGAAGCATCAACCGCAAGTACATGTAAATCAGAACGAAGAAGCTTCAGTGTGTTATAGTAGTCTCAGCTATTAGGTAATATCCCTTTTTATAGATTCATATCAGTGGCAACAGTTTCCCTTTTAACCCTCTTGCTGCCAACCAAGCCAAAGGAGCAATTAATTTAATCGAAAGCTTATCCAATTAGGTTTAGAAAATCCAGAAAATCAAATTCACATTTTGCAAAGTATAGAAAATATTTTCCATTTCTGCGTTTCGGAGCCATTAAAAATCAGCCTTTTCCATTAAGCGAAAAAAATAGACGATGTTTTTCAACTGCATTTTAACTCAATTTTTGCCACATGACCATATATATTTTTTTTTGGTTGTTATGCAACACTGGCATTTCTAGTAACGGGAACTGCTACCTTTTTTTTCCTAGTTTGTGTAGTCTTCGAGAAATAAAATACGGAACACCACTGGTACCCTATGGAAAATGTATTACGAATAATTGCGCTCTTGTAACCTATAGTTGGGTACTGAAGATGTCAAAACACTGTGCAAAGAGGTCGATTTTGAAAGAATTGAAGTAAACTACTTTTTTTTTGTATATTTAAAACGCATGTCAACAAACAATACAGGATTAAAAGCGTGTTAGTACATGTAGTACAAAAAAACCACCTAATTTAACTTATTTACTAATTTGAATATGATTTGTTATTTTCATGCAAAAGTCAACAAAATAACAAAATTAGACATCATTATTAACATGATTAAGATAAAGACAAAATGAATATTGATAATATTGATAATAATATATATTTTAAAATTCTGTCCTCCCCTACCTAACATGCCTAAACAAGCTTTCAGTGTAAAATTTAACCTTACACTGACATGTATTACCTTACAACATGAAGTATGTGATAGAATCAGCCATTCAGAGTTTTATTTAGTTATTAGTCCCCTACCGACGAAGTCGAAGGGTACTTTAGGTTTGCACTTCGTCTGTCTGTCTGTCTGTCTGTCTGTCCATCCGTCAGTCCGGCAATTCAGTTTTCCACACTTTTTTTCTTTTCGTGCTTCAATGAAGATGTTGATTTGATATTTGGTGTGTGTATAGTTTTATCATGACAAGTTACAGATCAAGTTCGAATTTTGTTCCGGTCTGACGATTTTGTGCAGAGTTATGGTCCTTGAACTTAGAAAATTCACTAAAATAATCAGTTTTCCACATTTTTTGTCGTCATGCTTGAAGATATTGACTTGATATTTGTTATATAGTTTACACCATGACAAGTTATAGATCAAGTTAGCGTTTTGTTCCAGTACAATGAATTTTTAAACGGTAGGGGACTATGTATTGCCAGGTAGTACTCACATAATGCTTGTTTTTATTAGTTTTTATGGAGTGCCATTGTTTAGTTTAATATTATCATGATTATGAATATATGATAATTTTAAGATTTTGATTTGGTAAATTATGACAAGATTTAATAAGTTACCAAAATGTACAAAATGTAATCCACATGATCCAGTAAGAAGAATAGATATATTCTAATATATGTTAATTGGGTGGGGGAGAAGGGGTGTAGAATCAATTATTCATTTTACTTGACAAAGCTATAACTAAAGCGCTTATAAAATAATTAGTAATGTGTATTTTATCTTCAATTTTTAAGATATAAAACATTGTAAAATATAAAAAACTGTGTTTCTGGTTTAAAAAGTTGTATTCTAAAATCATAAAAATAATGTGGTTTTAAAACATTGTTTATGACAATCTTGGAGCAATTATCTTTATAAACATGATAAATGAATTTTAATATATTACATTGCTTTTCCTAATTACTGATTAATTAAAACAGGAAAATAGACAGTGGGAAAGCGTTGTTCTATTGAGGGGCACACGTTTTGCAACGTCACAAATATTAATCATCAGGATGATTTTAGCTCAACAAAGCAGGAAACAATTTTGGCAGTAAGAGGGTTCAGACCATTGCAGAGTTCTTGAAAAGTGGCGGTCCAAAGGTTTTGACCACCATAAATTGAGAAGGACTGACAAAATTTTGGTATTTTGCAATAGAAGTAACAGTGAGGACCAGCAGATTTTCTTCCAAGGACCACCAGGGAAAATAAAAATTTTGAGAACTCTGCCATTGTTCAATTGAGAACTGAACACAAAGATAAGGGCTTCCAAAATTCCTACTTTATAAAGGCTATTAACTTATATCCAGATAAATCATTTGTAAATTGGAGTCATGGTGTCTTTGTGGAAAATATTGTCATTTACATGTACCTGAATGTTTGCACCATAACAGCAAGTTACTAAACATTGTGCTTAAAATCCAAAGAACATAATTTTATCCCTGAAAATTGATACCTGTTTTAGGGTATAACACTCATTCATGGGGATCTCCTCCAACCTGTTTATCAGTCTCTAGCAACAGATCAAAATCTGCTGACATCTTTTTATTCACTTTTGAATGTGATTGGATTAGCATGAAAACTTTGTGCAGTTTGGGGCAACCCGACAACATCTCACATCTGGATATGCAAATAAAACTTTCTACATGATGGTTATGGTGAGTTTTGTTTCAACATGTTCAAAGCAGCTCTGAATCCTTCAACTTCCAATGTTAAGATGTTTTTGAGAGCTGGAGGCGAAAGATACCAAAGGGACATTCAAACTCATAAGTTGAAAGTAAACTGACATTTGCCATGGAAAAAAAAATAACAAAAGACTAACACATGCTAACAACAGTACACAAAACACATCTAAGTTAAACATATTTTTTTTACTATTATCTAAAAAATTATACAGCTATAGGAGATGATTTAATAGTGATATTTAGAAGAAAAAAAAACTAGTATGTGCATTTAAAGGGCCTCATTAACAGACTGGCAAGTTTTCACCAGGTGAGCCTAAACATTGCTATATGTTTTAATTCCTGAAATGTGGAACTTTTGCTAATAATAAACTTATCATAGATATCAGGCTTCGAATTTTGTGTATGTGTAGCGAATGTTTTTGTGACAAATTATAATTTGAAAATTATTTTTTTCTTTCAGAACTGTCTTCAAGTCTTAAAGATCAAGTATATGGACAACATCTGGTTATAAAAGCTGTTGTGCGTCATATCAAAGCCCATTTATCAAACAATGAGCCTTCCAAGGCTTTGGCTTTGTCATTCCATGGAGGAACAGGTACAGGCAAGAATTATGTCAGCAAAATTATCGTTAATCATTTATACAAGGAAGGAATGAAGAGTGGATTTGTACATATGATTGCTTCAACTAAAGAATTTCCACATGCTGATATGGTTCCTCTTTATAAGGTAAACACCAAATGTAGTGTTTATGGTCTCTGGCATACCCGATGATGGTTTCAGAAATTGTGTCATGCATTGGGTTGGATTTTTAAAGGGGGATGGGGTGCAGGAGAACATATTAAAATGAGTTGAATTTGACTAACCATTTTTCAACCAGGATGTATTGAAAGGTCTTTTGTATTCATCTATAGATTTGGTAAAGGTACATGTACTTTTTTGTCATTTTTGTATATGAACTTAGATTTGTCATGTTTGTATTTTGTAGATATATATATATTATCATTCCATCTCTCCCTGAGAATATATGACATATATTTTAAATTGGTTTAAAAGTTGTTTTAAAGAGTGCTCAAACGAGTTTAACCCCGCCACACTCTGTATGTGCCTATCCCCAGTCAGGAGCCTGTAATTCAGTGGTTGTCATTTGTTTCTGTGAAACATATTTGTTTTTTGTTCATTATTTTGTACATAAAATAGGCTGTTAGTTTTCTCGTTTGAATTGTTTTACATTTGTCATTTTGGAGCCTTTAATAGCTGACTATGCTGTGTGGGCTTTGCTCATTGTTGAAGGCCATATCGTGACCTATAGTTGTTAATTTCTGTGTCATTTGGTCTCTTGTGAAGGGTTGTCTCATTTGCAATCATACCACATCTTCTCATTTTTATATTCTTTGAAATTCCTGGCATATCTCTTAAAATGTTTGATAAGTATTATTAATTTATCCAGTTCTTTTGTGTGTCAAGCATCATACATGTAATGATTGACATTCAAAGTCCCTTTTGACATACACTTCTAAAACTTTTCAATGTGGACATAGTTTACTTTCTGAAATATATATCATGTTGTTTAGCCCTTTGTTCAATGTTTATCAGGATAAAACATAATGTATTACAACATATAAGTATTTTTACAATTAAAATTGAAATTTAACTGTTTTTTAGGACAAACTGAGAGAGCTTATAGAGACAAGTGTAAAGAACTGTGAGAGATCTATGTTTATATTTGATGAGATAGATAAGATGCCACCAGGTCTGATTGATACTGTAAAACCATACTTGGATTATTATGATTATCTTAGTGGTATAAACTATCGAAAAGCTATCTTCATTTTCTTAAGGTGAGGGTTTGAAATTATCATGATTATAGATAATGCATATTTTTGAGATTTTTCTTGTCATATAGCACACCGAGTGATGTCAGGATTGGTCAAATGAAAGATCGACCGTAGTTAGTTTTTTTCTTTTGGCAATCCTGACACCCTGTGATGCGTTATACTACAAGAAAAACCTTAAAATATGCATTATCTGACTTATATGCCGCCAAAATATATCATTTTCTGCAAAAATTTGCATCCTATATTACCAATCACACTAAAGTGGATATTTTTTTTTATGCTTTCACGTTTTAATACGCCCTACGGCTCATTTATAATGTGAAATTAAACTCACTAATTAATCTAGATATAAACTTTAGAAACCATTATCCAGTTACAATGAAAATATTGCTGTAACTGCATCAAGCAAGGCACAAATGAATTGTTACGGTGTATGAAAAATACAAGTCTGACACTTTGTAAATAGTTTATTGTATCAACTAGTTTATTGTTTCAACTTAGTTTATGAAAGGGGGATGCTATTATTTTTTTTCATGCATGTGTGTCATGACATTTATATTGCAGAAAGCAGATTATTTTTTCAACAATTTTTTAACAAACTATTGCGAATAATTGTTTTCTCTCTTTAGTTTGACAATACATTTTTAAGCTGAGAATCAGGATTAAATCTTATATCCTTATGATAGTAGTTTAATTTTTATACGACCGCAAACATTTTTTTGCGTCGTATAATGCTATCAAGTCGTCGTCCGAAGACGCATTTAGTTTCCGGACAATAACTTGAGTTTAAGTGAATGGATCTCTATGAAATTTTACCATAAGGTTTAATACCACAAAGGGAATGTTGGGATTGATTTTGGGGGTTATGGTACCAACAGTTAAGGAATTAGGGGCCAAAAATAAGAATTTTTGTAACTTCCAGACAATAACTTGTGTGTTAGTTTATGGATCTCTCTGACATTGTACCACAAGGTTCCATATCACAAAGGGAATGCTGGGATTGATTTTGGGGTAATTGCCTCCAAATTTTAGGAATTAGGGGCCAAAAAAGGGCAAAAAACAAGCATTTTTCTAGTTTCATGACAATAACATGTGTGTAAGTATATGCATCTTTCTGAAATTGTACTACAAGGTTCCATATCACAAAGGGAAAGCTGGAATTGAGTTTGGGGGTAATTGCCCAAAACATTAAGGAATAAGGGGCCAAAAATAAGCATTTATTTAGTTTACAGACAATAACTTGTGTTCAAGTGTATAGATCTCTCTGAATTTGTACTGCAAGGTACCATACCAAAAAGGGAAGGCTGGGATTGAGTATGGGGTGATAAATCATAAGGGGTTCAAAACATTTGGGGGGGGGGATTTTTTTTTCCTTTTTTTCCTTTTTTTTTTTCTTTAGAATTTTCCATTTTAAGTTGGTTATTTTTGATTTATATATAAAAGCAAATAATAATGATATGGATTGATTTCATCAAAAATTAAAATAATGGGGTTCTTTGATATGCTGAATCTAACCATATATTTAGATTCTTAATTTTTGGTCCCGTTTTCAAATTCGTCTACATTAAGGTCCAAAGGGTCCAAAATTAAACTTAGTTTGATTTTAACAAAAATTGAATTCTTGGGGTTCTTTGATGTGCTGAATCTAACCGTGTATGTATTTAGATTTTGGATATTGGACCATAATAGGTAAATTAAAAAAAATTCAGTTCTTTGACCACATTCATTCTGTGTCAGAAACCTATGCTGTGTCAAATATTTAATCTTAATCCAAATTCAGAGCTGTATCAAGCTTGAATGTTGTGTCCATACTTGCCCCAACCGTTCAGGGTTCGACCTCTAGAGTCGTATCAAGCTGCGCCCAGCGGAGCATTTTATTTTTTTGATATTAAAAAAGATAAGGAGATGTGGTATGTTTCCAAATGAGATGGCTATCCACCCAAGAATAAAGGACAAGAATGTGGACAAAAACAGATCATCTGATTTAAAATACAGATCCTTTGCTTACACAGATCTGACAACACCCTACTTTCTGTTCTGGTAATAATTACATCAGCTAATGAAATTTCAGCCTTCAAATTTTATCAGGTGTGCACCACCAAGATAAATAAAACCAGAGGATTCTTAAAGGTATTTAAAACAGAAAGTAGAACAGGGAATTATCAGATCATTGTAAGCAAAGCATATGCACATGATCTGTTTTTCAATCAGATTGCAGGTCCACATAGATAATTTTGAAAACCTGCATGATAATGACATCATGGACATGGTTTGTTCAACTCCAATCTTATTTAAGTAAGATTGAAATTATTCTGCTGAAGGTACTCTGGTTTGTACAACCTAGTGTTAGTGGTCAGATGAAGGGTATATGATTGATTTACTGACTGACCTTGTTTATAGCCACTTTTAATACTCAAGTAAAAAAAAAACAAGTTGTTTTTTTTTACATGGTCTTTGTTCATGTTGTTTTGGTGAAATAACACTTTTTTAAATTTAGCTTTTAAAGTCAGGTTTGAGACTGTATGATACTTTGATTCAGAAAAAATACATACAAGTATGCAAAAAATTTACAGGCGATTAAACTTTACTTGACAAAATGATTTATATTTCACTGTCATTTGAAATAATGTTATAATATTTTCATCACCCCAGGTATATAGAGAAATACCAAAAGTATCAGTTTGAAGTAAAATCAATTTATTCTTTGGATTATGTCTGAATAAATTTTTGTTCAAAAAAATATTTTTTCACCATAAATATTTTCATCAGCTCCAATGATTTTTTTTTTTCCATTTTGCTCTCCATATATTGAGAATCAGCAAATTTGATAGTAAATGAAAGAGACTTTGACACTTTTCTCCCAATATTCATTTTTGATTGGTGAAAATACCAGACTGAGTGCTCACCTCAGTTAAACATGTTTAACAAAATTAAACACAGAATAAACAAGCAATGTTTATTCTGTGTTTTATTTTGTTAAACTGAGGTGAGACAGGTAGTGTGAAATTTCGTCTCTTTATGTTAGATTAAATGTTTTAAATATCAGTTGCCAACATTTTACTTGAAGTGACCTCTAGTTACCAGAATCAGCCCTCCACACATCATGTCACATATTTTGGGATGAAATTAATTATCTGCATTTTCTCTAATCATGCTAATAGTATTTAAGGAAACACTTGCAGTTTTGACCTAAAAAAACAAGTCTTATCTTCACCAATCAAATATTTAAATGTTTTCATCTCAAATTTTGTTGCAATTGTTATATGAAATTAATGTCTTGATGAGCTCTATTTTTGTTTGTTTAGTATCATATCAAAGCTGTAATTCACTAAATTCAGCACTCAACTTCTTTAATATATGAATATGTTAATACAATTAATAAATATTGTCTTTTGCATCTTTTCCCAGGAAAACAATCAATGCAATGTTGTTGTCTATTTTGCATTGTAAGTGACTTTTTTAAATATGATTTCATATACTACTCTCTTTATCACAGCTTTGATATGATACTAAACAAAAAAAATTAGAGCTCATCAAGACATTAATTTCATATAGCAATTGCAACAAAATTTGAGATGAAAACATTTAACAATATTTATTAATTGTATTAACATATTAAAGAAGTTGAGTGCTGAAGTTTTCATCAGTAGTTAAGCATAATATATCAAAGTATGAAAAAGATAAAGATAGGTCCTTGTGATTGTTTTTAAGGTACAAGCATTTAAAAAAAATATATATATATATAAATTGGGCTTTGAAAAGATTACTTTATTTTTCATATGAAACATATGGGAGACATGAATATTAACTTGAATAGGTAAAAGAGATAAGAATAGAAGACTGATACATTTACAATTCTATAAGCACTCAGGGAATTTATCAAGTTTCTATTATTTGATTTTGAAATACACATTGAATTGTTTAATGAACTATCCTCTATTTGGATAGCTTGAAACTATTCTGAACTACCTATGTGTAAAAAATGTTGATAAAAAGTGATGCTAGAAAATCACATGGGGGCAATGAAAAATCTTTTAGTCAAACAGTAAACTGACAACATCATGGCCAACAAAAGACAAACAACAGTTCACACTACACAGAAATTTATTTTTAGCTCACCTGGCCCAAAGGACCAAGTGGGCTTTTCTCATCACTTGGTGTCCGTCGTCCGTCGTCGTTAACTTTTACAAAAATCTTCTCCTGTAGTGGGCCAAATTTAACCAAACTTGGCCACAATCATCATTGGGGTATCTAGTTTTAAAAATGAGTCAGATGACCCAGCCCGCCAACCAAGTTGCCGCCATGGCTAAAAATAGAACATAGGGGTAAAATATAGATTTTGGCTATTATCTCTGAAACCAAAGCATTAAGTGCAAATCTGACATGGATAAAATTGTTCATCAGGTCAAGATCTACCTGCCCTGAAATTTTCAGACAAATCAAACAACATGTGTTGGGTTGCTGGCCCTGATTTGGTAATTTTAAGGAAATTTTGCAGATTTTGGTTATTATCTTGAACATTATTATAGATAGAGATAAACTGTATGCAGCAATTATGTTAAGCAAAGTAAGATCTACAAATAAGTCATTATGACCAGAATGGTCAATTGACCCCTTAAGGAGTTATTGCCCTTTATAGTAAATTTTTAACAATTTTTCGTACCTTTTAGTAATCTTATACAAAAATCTTTTCCTCTGAAACTACAGACAAATTCAACCAAACTTGGCCACAATCATCATTAGGGTATCTAGTTTAAAAAATGAGTTTGATGACTTAGCCTGCCAACTAACATGGCTGCCATGGTTAAAAATAGAACATAGGGGTAAAATGCAGTTTTTGGCTTATATCTCTGAAACTAAAGCATTTAGAGCAAATCTGTTACATGTAAAATTGTTCAGCATGTTAAGATCTATCTACCCTGAAATTTGCAGACGAATCAGAAAACCTGTTGTGGGGTTGCTGCCCCTGAATTGGTAATTTTAAGGAAATTTTGCAGTTTTTGGTTATTATCTTGAATATTATTATAGATAGAGATAAACTGTTAGTTAGCAGCAATAATGTCCAGCTAAGTAAGATCTACAAATGAGTCAACATGACCAAAATTGTCAATTGACCCCTTAAGGAGTTATTGCCCTTTACAGTCAATTTTTAACAATTTTTCATAAATTTTTGTAATCTTTTACAAAAATCTTTTCCTCTGAAACTACAAAGACAAATTCAATCAAACTTGGCCACAATCATCATTAGGGTATCTGGTTTAAAAAATGTGTTTGATGACCCCGCCTGCCAACTAACATGGCCACCATGGCTAAAAATAGAACATAGGGGTAAAATGCAGTTTTTGGCTTATATCTCTGAAACTAAAGCATTTATAGGCAAATTTGTTTGTGTAAAATTGTTCAGCATGTTAAGATCTATCTACCCTCAAATTTTCAGACGAATCAGAAAACCCGTTGTGGGGTTGCTGCCCCTGAATTGGTAATTTTAAGAAAATTTTGCAGTTTTTGGTTATTATCTTGAATATTATTATAGATAGAGATAAACTGTAAGCAGCAATAATGTTCAGCTAAGTAAGATTCACAAATGATTCAAACATGACCAAAATTGTCAATTGACCCCTTAAGGAGTTATTGCTCTTTAAAATCAATTTTTAACAATTTTTTCGTAAATTTTTGTAATCTTTTACAAAAATCTTCTCCTCGGAAACTACATAGACAAATAAACCAAACTTGGCCACAATCATCATTAGGGTATCGAGTTTTAAAAATGGGTCCGATGACCCAGCCTGCCAACCAACATGGCCCACATGACTAAAAATAGAACATAGGGGTAAAATGCAGTTTTTGGCTTATATCTCTGAAACTAAAGCAAAAGTATAATGGTTGCATTAGTTCATGCATCAATTGTAAACAAAAATATCAGGTGAGCGACACAGGCTCCTTGGAGCCTCTAGTTTTCAGATACATACACTCAGGTAAATGCCTGTACCAAGTCAGGAATATGACAGTTGTTTTCCATTCGTTTGATGTGTTTGAGCTTTTGATTTTGTCATTTGATAAGGCCAACTTTACGTTTTGAATTTTCCTTGGTATTTTTGTTATTTTACTTTTTATGCATGTTATGATTGATCAACATAAGTCTCTGAAAATTGGCAATGAACCCAGATGCTCACCACAACAAACTGATGAACCCAGATTTTCACCTTGAAGAAAAAATGAAAATAACACTAAATTTGATAGGTACAAAGCCTTTTTTACCTTCATCAGAAAATCTCCAAATATTTGAAAGCCAAGAATTTATAAGTTCTTAACCACATGAAGAGCTATATGACCAAAAGGAACATGAAAATATGTGGCACTTTGGGGTATGACCTATTTACTAAATGACATTAAAAGCCTTAAGAATAAAGACAATGATCTAAAATCATAAACAACTGATGTAGTAAATGTTTGTTGTTGTTAAAGTAAAAAGTTCATGTTACTGATTGTTATTACATGATTTGTTTAACATATCGTACATCTTGGAAATTAGACAATTTTTAATTTTTCTATAGTAACACAGCTGGAACAGAGATACTACAGCAAACATTAAATTTCTGGCATGAAGACAAAAAAAGAGAGACAATAGAACTTAAAGATATGGAAAAATTAGTGACCACCTCAGCTGTTAATACAAAAACAAGTAAGTCATTAATTAAGAATAAATATATTAAAATCTGTCTAAACAGAACTCTTTTAGATATGCATAATGCTTGATTCTGAAATAGTGGCCATTTCAATCATTGTTCTCCCTACAAATTTCATATACATTGTAGCATCCAGAATTTTGAAATACCATTTCGTTTCTAGAAATTATAGCATCACATTCAAGTAAAAAAGCTTAACAGATGCTAAAAAACAACCCTGGGAAGAACGCTTCTTCAATGTGAAGGTTGAAACAATCATTTAATGTGACTTTTTCTAGGCAAGTTCTCTTACTCTGTAAATGTATGGTCAGATAATACATGTAATATTACTGATATGTTACTTTGGATTCATTTATTTTCATGGGTACCAATTTTATTTTGGTTTACATTTTATTTTATGATCCTACCAAAGTCTGCATACAACCATATGAAAAAAATTGCACTTGATTTTAATTTGTAGTTCAGATTTACCCAAAAAATCAATAATAATTGATAAATTGAATAATTATGAAAAAAGGTATAACAAAAATACTGATCTCCAAGGCAAATTCAAAAAGGGGAAGTCATATAGCTGGCTAAACCTCCCACTTTTGGGATAAAATTGGGTAAGCAACCCAAACAGATATAATAGGTTAATGTGACAATAATTGGGATCCAGCATTCAAAATTCTGTAAACTTACATCACAGACGTACAACACACTAACTGAAAAAGTCAAACAAACATACAAATTGATCTAGCAAAAATGCCAACAAAAAAGATGTAGTAAATAGTAATAATTCATCATGGGTGCCAAGACCAAAATTTTGTAGTCAGACGCGCATTTCGACTACAAAAGACTCACCAGTGACATAAATTAGACAATCCACAGTAATATTTAATGCAGACCTGTTGTTGATCTTGACCTTGCTATTCTTATATTACATGTCATAGTCCCATGATTACATCAAATGAAATACAACTGTCATATTCCTGACTTGGTACTGGCATTTTCTGAAGAAAATGGTGGGTTTAACCTGGATTTATAGCTACCTAAACCTCCCACTTTTGGGAAAAAATTGGATAAGCAACCCAAAAAGACATAATAGGTTAATGTGACAACAATTGGGATCCAGCAGTCAAAACTCTGTAAATTACATCACAGATGTACAACACCCTGACTGAAAAATTCAAACAAACATACAAATTGATCTAGCAAAAACGCCAACAAAAAAGATGTAGTAAATAGTAATAATTCATCATACATGCCAAGATTGATTGATTGATTGTTGGTTGCTTAATGTCCAGTGGCAAATATTTCATGCATGTTCAGAACGAAAGATGCCAAGACCAAAATTTTGTAGGCCAGACTCGTGTTTCGTCTACAAAAGACTCACCAGTGACATAAATTAGACAATCCACAGTAATATTTGATGCAGACCTGTTGTTGATCTTGACATTGCTATTCTAATCTTACATGTCATAGTCACATGATTACATCAAAAGGCTGGGCAAGGCCAAGATCAACAACAGGTCTGCATTAATATTAACATAATATGCATTATGGGTAATATTTTAAAGGAAGTTATATGATGGAAAATGTATATGAAAGAACCAAAAGCAAAGGAACAGTGCTTTTATTACTGTTTCTTTTCTGAAAGTTACAAGGAGACCTTCACCATGGAGCTGAATACTTTCACCTCAATGCATGTTACTTCCTGTACATATGTGCAACACACAATGTCATGATGTAGTGTGAAATCTATATATTATTTACAGCAAAATGACTTGAGTGTGTAGGTAAAGGTAATATCTTTGGCTAGCTTGCTTGCTAGGTGAACCATAAATCATTATTATTAAAGGTATCACCTTCTATTTGGCGAAGTCAATAGTTAAGCACGGAACCAATCAAAAGTAGGAACAATATATAAATATTGTGAAACCAGTTTTACAAAATAGTTCAAAATATGTTTTCAGGTTTAAAGGTGTGTTTGATTTGTCAGTTCCATTTCAATCAATTACTTCTGTTCATTTATAACTAGATTGTTTACATGTGTAATTCTTTATAACATCATGATTTAATGGATTTAAAAAAAACTTTTCATAACCTTATTGAACCCCCGCTTTAAAAAAGGGGGTATACTGTTTTACCTCTGTCTGTCCATCCGTCCATCCATCAGTCCATCTGTCCGTCTGTCCCATGAATATTTTTCGTCGCATCTTTCTCAGGAACTACATTACAAGGATTTCTGAAATTTGGTTTCGGGGTTTATATGAGTCAGCTATACCATTTGATGCGTTTTCAGATTCATCACTCAACAACTTCCTGTTTACCTTATACTTTTAGCGGGGCGTGGGTATCATTAGTGAGCAGTAACTCACAGATTCACTTGTTATATATGTTTATATATATATCATGTATATAATAAGGATATAATTATCTTTGGTTTTGATGTGTATTTTCATGGGGGAGTACTACAGAAGGTGTAAAAATAAACTAAGTTGGGTCAAATCTTTGAGATGTTCCTCTTAACATGCTGATGTAAAAATGGTATTCTATTGTTTTGATTAAAATCATGAAATTGAAAAATCAACCACACCTTCAACATGCTTGACACTATATTTTAAATTTGAATGAAAACATATTTCTAAACTGGTTTCATAATGTGTATGCACTGTCCATACTTTTGATTGATTCTCTACTTAACTATAATAATTGACGCCGCCCAAAGGAAGGTGGTACCTTAACTAATAATGATTTCATGGTTCAGCTAGCAAGCAACCTTACCAAAGAAATTACCTTTACCTACACACCCAAGTCATTTTACTGTAAACCTAATTATATTCAATTTTTGGTTTGGTTGCTTGTTAATATATTTTTCAGTACAAAATAAAAATTCCAAAAGGAAACTTCAATGAAGAATTTGATCAATTTTGCACATTTTTGTGCCTCGCCGTAGCTGAGGGGGCATTAAGTTTTACCCTTGTCCGTCTGTCCGTCCGTCTGGACGTCCCAAAATTGGTTTCTGTTCTCTAATTTTAGTTTGCCTCAACCAAATGTTATGAAACTTATACACAAGGATCATTACTACAAAACACAGATCAAGTTTGAATTTTGGTGGTGTCACTTTTACATTTCTAGAGTTATGCCCCTTTACAAATGGAAAAATTGCTGAATTTTTCGTTTCCGTTCTCTAACTTAAGTTTGCCTCAACCAAATGTTATGAATCTTATACACAATGCTTATTACCACAAAACACAGATCATGTTTGAATTTTGGTGGCATCACTTATACCGTTCTAGAGTTATGACCCTTTACCAGTCAGGGGAATTACTTAAAAGAATGATTTCTAAATCACTGATTCAAGTAACATTTTGTCCAGAAATGTTGGATGTAAGAGCTGTCTTTCTTTAATAATCACCTATTTAAGTAGTACAAATAAATCACTAGATTAAGTGATTTAATTTTATTGTAGCTTTAAATATACAATACTAATGATCCAAGGACTAATTATGTTGCTAAAATTATCAGAACCAACATCTGTGTTTATAGGATGACCGGTCATGTCAGGTGATGACCTTGTACTGAGTCTGGGATAATGACATGAGAATCACTTGTTTAAGTATTATTATTTTGATTACCCCTACTAATTTCAACCCCCTCCCCCCCCCCCCCCCCCTGAACAGTGAAATTTTGATCCCGAACAGTAAAATTTTATTACATAATCTGTAAGATGAAACCTTGAATTTTACAGGAAAAATACTCCTATTGCTGGTAAAAATCTGTTAAGAAAGTATTAGTTCATTATGCAAAGCCTTAATTATAGCACTTTTTCAACAAATATGGAATTTACAGGTGAATGATTGCATCAAAGGCATAAACCTTGCTACTTAAAAGAAACAAAAGGTTCATTTTTTTCAATTTTACTAATAATAAGATATTATCTAAACCTGTTTGTTTAAAATTTTGATAAAACTACAAAACCACAGAATTTCTAATTTACTACTTAAATAAGTGATTTTATAAATTATTGATTTCAGTAATTCCACTGACTGTTTACAAATGGAAAAATTGCTGAATTTTTCGTTTCCGTTCTCTTACTTAAGTTTACCTCAACCAAATGTTATGAAACTGATACACAATGATTATTACCACAAAACACAGATCAAGTTTGAATTTGGGTGGTGTCACTTATACACAATGCTTATTACCACAAAACTCAGATCAAGTACGAATTTGGGTGCGTCACTTTTACCGTTCTTGAGTTATGTCCCTTTATAATGTTATATGCAAGCAGGGGCATCATCTGTGTCCCATGGACACATTTCCCATTTATTCTAAAAGAGTTCTTTTAAACCCTTCTATGATAGTGTGAAGGACATAAATTATCTGGAAAATAAATTTTGATTATCATGAAAATCAGATATGTTGTGTATTAAAATTTTATCATAGCTTTAGCTAGAAGTCCCAGGCTGATGTACCTGATCTTGGTTCTATAAAAGTTTATGTGATATCCTCACTTGGGTTGCATATTCAAAATAGATTTACGAAGTTTGACCATCAGTAAGTAATGGTACTTCTCTTTTGTATCTCTATGAGACTGTCATTACTGTGTTGTCACAGTAACTCCTAGTGTACTGGTAAACTAGAAGACTTAGATTTGGACATCAAATTGTTTCAACCACTGATAATTTTTTTGATACTGTGGATTCAATATTATTCATGGAATACCAATTTTGGTGGGGTGGCTATACTTGAACAGCAAAGATTAACTTTTCAGCGAAGAACATATTTTCTATAGGATTGTATGCTGACTTTGGTAAATCCTAAAAATCAATGAAATCCAATAAACAGTTTTTCCTCAATCTTCAAAAATTGGTATCCATGAAATAAATGAATCCAGTTTAACCAAAGAGCTTACTTAAAAAAAAACAATTCTGGACCAAGTGTAAGATTTTTCCAGTCAAAATTAATATACTGCATGTATACTTATTATTCAAACTGTTGCCAAATAAGTTATAAATTGTATTTTTTTACATTCAGGTGGTTTTTATCACAGTGATGTATTACTACGCCACATGATTACAGCCTATATTCCATTCCTACCATTAGAGAGGACGCATATCCGTCAGTGTATTAAAGACTATTTACTGCTAAAGAAATATTACACTAATTATGGGGATATTGAGGATGAAAAGGTGTTCGAGATTGCAGAACAATTACAGTATTTTCCTGAGGAAGAACAATTATTTTCTACCACAGGATGTAAAAGGGTGCCAGAAAAGACTGATTATGTTATGGAAGAGGACTGATTGATGCAAAAACTGGTTGTGCATAATGCAATATTGTTGATATGTTAGATTAATGTGACTATGTATAAGTGCTAAAATTTTGTGTGTTTGAAACTATAACAGGAACTAGAACATAGTGCAGTGCTGTTGTGAAATTGTTTAAGTTTGTTTTTGAACTGGCAACAAATATGTCAAATACCTCTTCTTGCAATGTATATAGCACCAGCATTTTTTTTCCCTACACAACGGGGTGTGGAGGAATAATAATAACCATAGAAGGCATCTGTTCGTTTGGTCTTGTAAGCGCTCTCACATGTACAATTCTTGCAATTAAGTTTGAAAATCAGTGCCAAACAATTATGTGTAAGGGAGGTATGCCCCTTGGAAATATAAATTATTTGGAAAATTTTATTGCAAGTGCTCTCAAGCCTACAATTCATGTAGGATTGTTATGAAATTTATATAGAATATTTATATCAGCAATGTCAGAAACAGGTTCAAAACTTATCGCTGATCAACTATTTCTATTCTAGTTATGTCCTTCGGAAATGTATATGCTATAGAAAATTGTATTGTCAATGCTCCCAAGTGTACAATTCTTGCCAGATGTTTATGAAATTAATATCAAAGGTTTATATCAGCAATATTTCGGTCAAGTTTGAAAATCAGTGCTCAGATCAACTAAATTCAAAAGAGTAATGCTCCTTTGAAATATAAATTATTTAGAAAATTGCATTCTAACCTCTATCACACCTATATTTCTAGTAGGAATTCGATGAAAATTATATCAAAGGTTTATATCAGCAATGTCTTGGGAGAGTTCGAAAATGACTCTGATCAATATTTACAGAAGAAATGTCTCTTTGAAACGAAATTTGTATTGAACATTGCAATGTTAGTACTCTCACACCTACATTTCTTCTGGAATTTTTAGAAATTTATAGCAAAGGCTATCATCAGCAAGCTCTTTGAAAAGTGGCAACCAACTATTTTTACTGGAGTTCTGCACCTTTGAAATAGAAATTATATGGAAAATAACATTGTTAGTGATCTCATGCATGAAGTTCATGTAAGATATTTATCTAAAAGATACTAAGGAACCAAAAAAAAAAAATTTTTGGAGTTACATGTATTGCCAATGAACAGATAAGATATGTGCACTGCCAGGAACATTGGAACGTTGTTCTTTTATATTTTTAAAATTCATAAAATGAATTGAAGCAGTAATGTGTACAATTACAAAAGTACAGTTTGGTCATTGTTGGTGGTACAAGGTGATCAAAGAAATTTAACCTCTTATCATTTTATGAGATTGTATACATGGTATAGTAATCATTTGCAGTAATACACCAGAGGTGGAATGCAAATTAATGGAAGAAGAAAAAGGGGAATCCATCAGTATTCATAATCACAGAATTTGTCTTCCAAATTTTCATATCAAGAATGTTTTTAGTTATTTAGTTTTTTGTAATGATGATTATGTTTTGAAAAGTTTGAATTTAACTCCATTTGGTTTCCAATTCATGTATTATGTTGCTTGCTGGTCATTATCATGATTATGTTAACATATTGCTATACAATGGAAACCTTCCCCTCATAGTATGATACACTACACATTTTTTTTAAACTTACTTTATTTAAAAAAACAGATCTTGATCAACAATGATCGAATACCAAGACGTTTCTTGAATCAGATTTGTTCAACCAAAATTCAAAAATAAGGAGATATGTTGTGGTTGCCATGAGACAATTAACACAGACATAATGCCACTTGAGATTTCATTGTTGTTTTGCTTGTGTTGAAAATGTTTGCTAGTTGACTGTAGCATGTAGCTATCTTCTTTAAACATCTGTATTATTCTACATTTGACAGAATAGAAGAGATCTTGTTTTATTATATCCTACTTCATGTAGTATGAGGAGGGCAAGTATATGATTCTGTTTCTGCATATTTTTTGCCAGTTCATCTTTTTGATATATTTCTTCCTTATATTGATGATGCTTGCATTTGTAAATTTGATAAAGGAGATAAGATCCCACATAAGCTACTCTACAGCTCTGATGGAATGATGGATTTTCAAGTCCTGTCCACTCAAGTTAAACTTTATAATTTTTTTAAATATTTAATAAAAAATAATAACTCATTTTTCAGATTAAATTATTTATGTTAAATAAATGACACCCACTCAAAAAGAGAGGCAAAAGATACCCAAGGGATATTCAAACTTCAAAGTTTGGGCAGAGAGGACCATCTAGAATAATGGCCTTATGCCCATTCTCACCAGCGATGGATGGGTATAACAAAATTGACTGGAGATTTAGTGTACAAATATTGTATCGTTATGTTACATTTTATATGTGTATTAAGTTTTGTATAATGATTAACTTTGCTATGATCTCATTGATGTATATTTCGACCAGTTTTGTTTTCATGATAATTTTATTGTAGAGCCTGCGACTTCAGTCGCAGAAAGCTCGACATAGGGATAGTGATCCGGCGGCGGCAGGGGCGTTAATTAAATTCTAAAAAGCTTAATATTTCAGAAGGTAGAAGACCTGGATGCTTCATACTTTGTATATAGATGCCTTATGATATGAAGTTTCCGTCTGTCATATGTCCATTGTCCTTGACCTCTTTTTCATGGTTCAGTGACTACTTGAAAAAAAAGTTCAGATTTTTTGTAATGTTAATTTCTCTCTTATTATGAGTAATAGGATAACTATATTTGGTATGTGCATACCTTGCAAGGTCCTCATGCCTGTCAGACAGTTTTCACTTGACCTCAACCTCATTTCATGGATCAGTGAACAAGGTTAAGTTTTTGTGGTCAAGTCCATATCTCAGATACTATAAGCAATAGGTCTACTATATTTGGTGTATGTAATGATTGTAAGGTGTACATGTCTAACTAGCAGATGTCATCTGACCTTGACCTCATTTTCATGGTCCAGTGGTTAAAGTTAAGTTTTTGTGTTTTGGTCTGTTTTTCTAATACTGTATGCAATAGGTCAACTATATTTGGTGTATGGAAATATTTTACGATGTACATGTCAGTCTGGCAGGTTTTATTTGACCTTGACCTCATTTTCATTATTCATTCAATAACATCCGATATTAGATTTAAAAACGAAAGTAAAATTTTTGACAACTTTATTTTGCACAAATAAAGTGTCAAAGGCAGATATAAGTACGCTGATGTTGCACACTTCGAATGATGCACTGCCAATTTAACAGTTTACCTCAGAACTTCGAATTTGAATCAAAGAAAGTTTAATATCGTTTTTTTTTAATGTCAATTGGGATGGCCAACTCGGCAACTGATTACCATTATTGCCTTTTGTTTATTTAGTCTTAAGGGATTAAAATTGGGATAATATATAAAATGTCCGGCTGGCTAAAAATAATTTTGGAAGCCCTGGTTCATTGCTCAATGTTAAGTTTTTTTGTTTTGGTCTGTTCTATTAATACTGTATGCAATAGGTCAACTGTATTTGGTGTATGGAAATATTTTGGGATGTACATGTCAGTCTTGCAGGTTTTATTTGACCGTGACCTTATTTTCATGGTTCATTGCTCAATGTTAAGTTTTTGTGTTTTGGTCTGTTTTTCTTAAACTTTAAGCAATAGGTCAACTATATTTCGTGTATGGAATGATTGTAAGGTGTATATGTCTGTCTGGCAGGTATCATCTGACCTGCACCTCATTTTCATGGTTCATTGGTCAATGTTCAGTTTTCCTTGCTAACTTTGTTTCTTAGATACTATTAGCAATAGGTCAACTAAATTTGATGCATGGAATAATTTTAAGGTGTACATGTATGTCTAGCAGGGTTCATCTGACCTTGACCTCATTTTCATGGTTCATTGGTCAATATAGAATTTCTATGGTTTGGTCTCTTTCTTTTATACTATAAGCAATAGGTCATCTATATTCAGTGTATGGAATGGTTGTATTAAAGGTGTACATGTAGTTCCGGCTTGGTTTATCTGACCTTGACCTCATTTTCTTGGATCATAAATGTTAGTGTGATACTTGCAGTAAAACTTATATTTAGGACTATCAACATAAAATCAGTGGTCAGTATAGTAGGCGAGACATTTCAGTGTGTGCACTCGTGTGTATCATTTGGTTAATATACTTATATACATGTATAATAGAAGGGTTGCACTTAACATTGATGTTGTAAAGGTTACATTTTTTCATATACTTCTAAAGTTATTGAGGTACAATATTAAAAAAATTACAGTGTTTCCTTTATTAAATGATTAATAACACACACTTATAACAAATTCCCCCTTCAAATAATTAAAAAACTACGGTTTCATCTCCCTCAGACAAAGTTGACCTTAGATGTATTTAGTTATTCTGTTTATGTCTTTTTTAAATCATATACCTCCTTACAATCTGCTTAATTATGCATCCCTGGCTTTCAAATGTTTAGGTAAATTTTTTTTAAATTCTCAGGCTGAAGTTTAGTACTCTGGCTTATGTATGAACATACATTGTACATGTATAAAAATAAGAAGATGTGGTATGATTGACAATAAGACAACTCTCCACCAGAGACCAAATGACATAAAAGTTAACAACTAAAGGTCACCGTACAGCCTTCAACAATGAGCAAAACCCATACTGCATACAATGGCATAGTCAGCTATTAAAGCCCACAAATGACAAAATGTGCTTCATATACACAAAATTTATAAGGTGTTTACTTCATTCACTAACTGCAAATAAAAACAACAAATATAAACTATTGTTTTTATCAGAACAGATGTATATAAAGCTAAAGAAATGAAACTACACTTGAAATATTGATGGATCATTGATTAATTGTTTGTGTTTTAACTCCACTTTCAGTACTAATGGTTTCAGTTGAAATAAATTTGTTTTACAATTGTTAAATGTCCCTAATAATCCAAGGACCTTGTTTTCTGTACCGTAGACCACTTCAACATTTTCTGTCATATATTGGAAAAAAATAACTATCTTTGATATAAGTTTTGCTGTTTCTATAGTGTACTGTTTGTCCAACTACTGATGTTTTGCATTAACTGGTGAGAACATTGCAAAATGGTCTAGTAAGAAGGACATTGCAATTAAAGAAGTTGGATGATTTCTATTGATAAGTAATCTTTTTTACACATAGATCATTGATACATTATTTCTTTTCAAGGTAGTTGCACGAGAATTTTGAAAGAAAGATAACACGAAAATACCACAAATATAAAAAATCATCCGAAAAATAAATGCACCGTCAACAAAGAACAACATATGGTACAGGCACAAAATGGGGTGTGATTTAATCAGTTTTATGTATGCACAACCTCTGCCTTTGCCTTTTAAATCATGTGTTTTAATCTTTCAGTGATATACATGACCAGTCAAACTACAAACAGGATGTTAACTGTCAAAGCAAGGGAAATAAAAGACCGCACATAATTTTGAAAGCAGGGTCAAAGTTATTTTGCTAATTATTACATATTGATGTTGGTATCATGTGATGGACTATTTTTTTCATATGCCAGTTTGTACAAAATGGGTATGAAAAACTGAGATACTGAAATACATCTTTATTCCAGTATTATTATTACCGATTATCATTATTAAACCGTCCTGGGACTAAATTATATATCTGAGATCCAAGTTACAAAATGTCATTCTTATGTCGAAGGATAAGCAAATCCTACTCCACATGTGGCACCCATAGTGTTGCTCATGTAAGTACAAATTCGGTGATTACTCTCATTCGGTGATTTATATTCAAGGAAAGGAGGACGGGCTAGAAGTTAAGACAATTGGAACATATCCATCGTCATTTGTGAAACAGGTATCCTATAACGGTCAACTAACTCTTTGAAACTTGTGATGATGGTGTCCGTAAATTTTTTTAAAGGGTTGACTTCAGCTTTACCACTTGGAACCCTTGGTGTAATAGCTCCCTCAATAGCAGCAACAATCTATCAAGGAAATCATGACAGGAAATGCATTCTTTTGAATATCGTATCCACTGGCAGATATATACTCCATATACAGGCGTTGCTGGAATGTTTCAAAATTTTTTGTTTGAATCGAAGTAGGTATTTTTTACAAAGTATTATTTATCCCTCCTTAAAACATGATGTTTGTATCTACGTTGGCCTTTCATTTTTCAGGAAACAAAGTTGGGCAATTCCTTCAATCTGGCCTTTCAAGCCAGGATATAGCCATGAAAGCCACTAAAATCTAGACGCACTCACATAAATCTCTCAAAACATTTTACACGTACATGTCCATGTGCACAAATTAACCGAAAAAATAGTTGATATATTTAGAGTTGTTTATTCAAGTATGTTCTCATTTGTTATGTCAATTTACTCGATATTTTGGTAACTTGTATAACGTTTGAATATTATTAGCAATTCAAGTAGATTGACAACTGTGATCCTGATCCTAAGATCAATATATATGTTGACACAACTGGTCTCTTTGTGTTTGCTTGTTTCATCTTAGTACTATAGTTTCTCCGAGTAACGTCACACTGTACTTAGGTCAATTTGTTTAGGCGCAGGATCGGGATTCTTCAGGGCTAAGTGTATCTTGAATCGCATTGAACTCTTTAAATATTCTCCTATAATATCCGCTGTTCTCTCGTATGTCTCTTTCTTTGCTGGTGCTAGTAGGGTATGAATATCTATTGGAATGTTTTGTATCTCCAACTGTCTTTTCATTTCTTCTCTTTCCTGATGGTATCTCATACAATTGAGTAGGAAGTGCTCTGTGCTGTCTTCTTCACCACATTCGCAGTATGGCGTGAGGGATTGGCCTATCTGATGGCAAGTATTTATTTAATCTATTGTAGCCTGTTCTAAATTCTTACATGATTCTTCCTATAACTGGATTTGGATAATCAAGTAGATGGGCCTTACCAACAATAGGTACTAATTCGTGTAGTAGTCTCTCAGTTTCACTTCTAGTCCATCTATTTTGCCATTTAAGTTTTGTTGACATCCTAACTGCACTTCTCACATCTGACATTGTTATGACGTTGTACTGGTCATTTAGACTTGAGGCCTCCTGTGCTGCATCTTTTGCTAACTGGTCCGCTAGCTCGTTCCAGGCTATATTAGCATGGTCTAGGATCCAAGATAGGATAGTTTGTATATGCCTCTCAGGAGGGTCCCAATGCTTTCTTTATTGTCTGTGATAGTGTCAATGTAGTTAGTTGACTTCCAGTTGAGAGTCAGGATGCCAACAGCTGTCTGGCTATCTGATAGGATCTTAACCTCAGTGAACTGTTCTTTAAGTGTGTAAATGCAGTGTTCCAAAACCATAAGGATAGCTACTAGTTCAGCTAAGAGTATGGAGCCTCTTCTAGCTACTGGTCTTTTTAAGCTGGTTCCTTGGTGGTTCTCAGTATATATTACTGCTCTTGCTCCACATGGTCCTGGATTTCCCTGACACGAGCCATCTGTAAATGCAATAACTGTTGAATCTGATCTTTCTCCTTTCAGTTCTTGTACAATTTGTTTGCCTTAGACAGTTTGTTCTGCGGTTCTGTTTTTCGAGCTTCCTAATCGGTCCAATGACTTTGGTGCTCTCATCAGCATAAAATCTGCTCCTGCCTTGTGGGTAAACTCTGGCTCTATAAGTTTTATATCTACTTTTGTCGCTTTTAGCATGTCAATGGCTTGATTTATACCCTTACCAAATTGAGATTCATGTCGTTCATATGTATCATTGTTGGTAAGATACTCCACCATCTGTTGTTTGATTGGTTCGGCTATGTTTTTGATTGAATTTTTGCTATTTCTCGGACTCAGATTTCTTCCATTCGAAGGTCGATTGGTTGCATATTGGCCTCTGCTTCCATTGCTTCTCTACCTGCTGTTCCTAGTAACCCAAGGCAAAATGTTAATCCTTTTCTTTGTATAGCTTCCTGTTTTTTCATATTTTCCATTGCTGTTATCTGCCAAACTGGGCACGCATATTCAATAATAGATCTTACCATGCTGTTATAAATTTGAAGTAGTTTTGTTCTTGCGATTTTTTCTAGGCCGTTTATTTCTCGTATTACATTTAATGCATTGTTTGCTCTCTTCTGCACTATATCCGTGTGCATGTCAAATTTGATTTTTTCATCCAACGTTACGCCAAGTAGTTTGGGTGTTGGGCTGTATTTGAAGTTTAACGAGTTGACAGTCAGAGTTTTTTGTGTTAGATGCAGTTTTACCATCAATCCCTCACGCCATATTGAATCATATGCCTTTTCCAAATCTACTGGCCAAGCCAAACTGATTCATTCCTCTTCAAAGCATCAGCTATTATTTGAACCAGTCTAAGTAGGGCATTTGTTATTAAATGATTTTTTCTGAACCCTTCTTGATTTAAATCAATCAGTCTGTGTCCCTCAATATATGCAACTATACGTTCTAAGATTACTCTTTCCATTACTTTGCATATAATGCATGTAAGACTAATTGGTTTGTAGGAAGAGGTGGAATAGTAGCTTGTTTTTCCAGGCTTTCTCAGGAACTTTACATCTGCATTTTTCCATTCCGTTGGAATTTCACCTTTTTTCATTATGATGTTCATCATAACCACCATAGCTTCTATGAAATTTTCACCTGCATTTTTAAAGAATTCAGCAAATTGTTGGTCTGGCCCTGGAGCTGTCCCAGTCCGTAGGCGATATACAGCAATCTCAACTTCTTCTTTGCTGATTTCTCTGTTAGGCCCCTCTCTTTCCTGCTGTGATCCTATTTCTTCTTTGTACTGGTTATTTAATAAGTATGTTGATATACTCTTTGTTAATTTCTTCAAAGGAGTCGTTATCAAAGGAGTCGGCCCTAAGATGACTGCCATCCAAAAAAAAAACCTTCTGCAGGATTTCTACTTTGCCCTGATTATCGAAGAAAGGATCTTGGTTTTCAGCTATCAGTGGTAATACTGAATTATCTTCTATTTTTCTGGTCATTTTTTATATATGTTCTAAACGTCTTGAGTTTTTAGAGTGGTTTAATTCATTTACAAGGTTATTACTCCAGTTTTCTTGTGCTTCTTCTTTTGCTGTGATGATCAGCAAACAATGAGACATAGAGGTTGAGTTTAATTGATATCCCCTCATCCAAGTCGTCTTTCCAGCCAATCATCTTGCCCAACTATTGCGGTACATAATATACTACTGTAGCTACTTTATGAGACAACGCACTGGACTATTATTGACTTCAATAATAATGGATGATTGATATTTGGTTATTAACATGTTACCTTTGATTTACTCGACATAAAACTACTTTGTAATTTATTTCTCAAAGTTGAATATTAAGTTTAAATGATTTTTCTATTTCAATGGAAAACCAAAAAAAATTAAAATCTACATTGTTTATCTTTCCGTCGATATCAAAATCTTGAATGACACATGTTTATACAAAAGAAGAATGATGTGAAATCTGCAATTTCTAAAATATTTCAAAGTATTTCCTCACAAATTAGATCATTCAAATAGAAATTTTCTTAATTTCGTCACCGTGCAACTATTCATTCGTCTTCAGCGACGTTTTTTTTTAAATAAAAATCAATAAGCTATATCTAGAGGATTAGCAAAAAACGGTCTATGATTCAACATAGAAGTGCTCCCAGAGATAAAAACCTTAGTTTCAAGCCTTTTCATATTTGTCAAAAACTTTATGCAGGAACTACAGGATTAAACTTTGCTGAAGGAATCTGGTTTTGGTAAATTATTCTGTTTCCATAAATGTACGCTTAAAACTTTAATCTATAAGAATTGTAATCTAAAATTAATTTGTTTGAAATATAGTGACCACCTGACGCACATTTAGCTCATTAAACTACCGAAAAATGGGTATCAGTTTAATTGAGGTCTGGATCTGGCATGTCACTAACTGCTAGTAGTCCTTTGTTCATTTAATATGTATCATTGTCGTTTTGCTTAGTTTTTTTTGTTACCTATTCTGACATCGGACTCGGACTTCTTTTGAACTGAGTTTTACTGTGCGTATTGCTATGTGTTTCTTTATTCTACATTGGCTACAGGTATAGGGGGAGGGTTGAGATCTCACAAAACATGTTTAACCCATATCCAGAAATCAACGCCACTTTGCTTATTTGAATATTATACTGAAGAAATCGGATACGGGTCACGGAAATTATATTGAAATGATAGGGAATTTTGAAAAAAATGTCTGTTTTAACTTTAATTTAAGTGATAGACAGGTTGCGGGGACAGAAAATAAATATACACAACAATATACACCATTTAAACGAAACATAATGACTGTCGTTGCAAAAATCAAGGTTCCTGAGCTATTTTAAAAATCGAAGCGAGAGGCTTTTAACATTGCAGTATAAAATACGTTATGTTTACTGCATTTTCTATTTTGGGGAAAACGGAAAACACGTTTATAGATTTGCTGCTATATTTAAAAGAATAGTTACGTCACCTTTAAAAATATTTCCACCAGGTAAATTTAACCAGACGCTTTATTTTTATATGCGTCTGGGTACTCGATGCTCTTGTTGAAACGGGAGTATTGACGTCAAGGACAAAAAATGTAAACACTGTCTTTATCATAATGATCAAAACGAAACTGTAAAAAATGTTGAAATTAGTGACAACAACCAGTATATCATTGTTTTTGTGCATCATCGCTGTAATGAAAGGACGTTACATATAATGTAGCTCCGACAAAGCCGAAGCATGTGTCTAAAATGGTTTTGTTTTATTGCAATCGCCACATCTACTGTAAATGTTGACGCAATATGGATATTGCCACGTATATGCTGGTTTCAGGGAGATTGTTGTCCCGAAACGTGGATTCCCGAAAATTCAAATGGTAAATCAATGCAAATGGTGTATATTTACAGATATATCCCGTAATTTACAATCAATACATCAAAACTGCCACAAAATATTTTAAAAATGTCAAGTATGTGAAACAATACAAAAATAGATTACCCAAAACATAGGTTGTTTTCCAATTCGGTAATCAATACAAACGGAATCACTTTATAGATTCTTGACATTTTCTGAGATGTCAAAATAAGGTTGTATGAACGCATTTTACTCCATTGATATTTGTAGAACATTGATTTTGTTCAGATGGATACATTAACTGTTTTAAACCCTTATGTATAATTTTTGTATACAAAATAAATCTTTTATGGTATTGACGGCGGAATATATAAGAGTATGGTGCATTATAGCTGCCTAATCCAAAGGATGGGACTATCACCATCACTCATTCTCCGTCCTTTGACATCACTGTGTCAGTAAGGCAACTTTGGACCAAACAAGAACGGTCATGTTGTTAATCTACTCTTAAAGTTTGTCCAATAAGCCCGTTTTCAAGGCATGGTTGTTCCATTGCTACAAATAGAGCAAAGGTTAAGAAATGAAAAATAAATGAAACAATTCTGGAGCTCCTGTGAGGACCCAGTGCTATCAAATTAACACATTTACATGAAACATGGACTAAACCGTTTTAACCAATAATCACACTTTTAAGAAATAAATTTGAAATCTAAAATAACTTTTGAATGACCAATGGCTTCACACTTTTAATCAATTAAAAAATAAATTCATGATCCTCTTTAGCAGTTATGGTCAATGATCTCGCTACCTTAAAAAAAAAAGGACAACAAAAATACCGAGCTGACACTCCAAGGTAAATTCAAAACTTGATTAACACTGTTTTGTTTGGAGAATTGCGTGAATCAATAACAACGAAATTTATGTTAACTCCGACATTTATTATTACATTAACAGTTGTCAATGTCCTAGTTCGTTTCTAAACATGTCTGTCATTTTACAGTTTCAGGACTATTCAACCGTTTACAAGATAAGGTATACGGTCAACATATTGTTTTAAAAGCTGTCAAACGTTACATAAAGGTCCATATGACCGACAAAGATCCTTCTAAGGCAGTATTGTTAGCAATGCATGGAGGAACAGGCACCGGAAAGAGTTACATAAGTTCTATCATTGCCGAGAGTATATACCAAAAAGGAATGAAAAGTAAATTTGTTCACTTCCTTTCAGCAACCATCCATTTTCCTCACAAGAATGACATAAAGCAATATCAGGTAAATTTGTTACATGTAAATTTGATTTGCACTTTGATAATTCATCATAAATTTTCCTATGCATTTTAATAACAGCAAACGGTATGAATTTTTAGCTCACCTGGCCCGAAGGGCCAAGTGAGCTTTTCTCATCACTTGGCGTCCGTCGGGCGTCGTCCGGCGTCGGCGTAAACTTTTTACATTTTGAACTTCTTCTAGAGAACCACTGAATGGAATGAAACCAAACATGGCATGCATGTTCCTTATGAGGTGCTGACCAAGTATTGTTACTTTGTAGCGGATCCATCATCCAAGATGGCCGCCAGCGGGGGACTTAGTTTAACATAGGACCCTATGGGAAATACATACAAATGTCTTCTTTTAGAGAACCACTGAATGGAATGAAACCAAACATGGTATGAATGTTCCTTATGAGGTGCTGACCGAGTGTTGTTACTTTGAAGCCGATCCATAATCCAAGATGGCCGCCAGCTGGGGACTTAGTTTAACATGGGACCCTAAGGGAAATACATACAAATGTCTTCTTTTAGAGAACCACTGAATGGAATGAAACCAAACATGGCATGAATGTTCCTTATGAGGTGCTGACCAAGTGTTGTTACTATGAAGCCGATCCATAATCCAAGATGGCCGCCAGCAGGGGACTTAGTTTAACATTGGACCCTATGGGAAATACAAACAAATGTCTTCTTTTAGAGAACCACTGAATGGAATGAAACCAAACATGGCATGAATGTTTCTTATGAGGTGCTGACCGAGTGTTGTTACTTTAAAGCCGATCCATAATCCAAGATGGCTGCCAGCAGGGGACTTAGTTTAACATGGGACCCCAATGAGAAATACATACAAATGTCTTCTTTTAGAGAACCATTGAATGGAATGAAACCAAACATGGCATGAATGTTCCTTATGAGGTGCTGACCGAGTGTTGTTACTTTGAAGCCGATCCATCATCCAAGATGCACGCCAGCGGGGGACTTAGTTTAACATAGGAGCCTATGGGAAATACATACAAATGTCTTCTTTTAGAGAACCACTGAATGCAATGAAACCAAACATGGCATGAATGTTCCTTATGAGGTGCTGACCAAGTGTTGTTACTATGAAGCCAATCCATAATCTAAGATGGCCACCAGCGGAGGACTTAGTTTAACATAGGACCCTATGAGAAATACGTACAAATGTTTTCTTTTAGAGAACCATTGAATGGAATGAAAACAAACATGGCATGCATGTTCCTTTTGAGGTGCTGACCAGGTGTTGTTAGTTTGAAGCTGATCCTTCATCCAGGATGGCTGCCAGATGGGGACAATGTTTAACAAAGGACCCTATGGACAATACATACAAATATCTTCTTTTAGAGAACCACATACTGAATGGATTGAAACCAAACATGGCATGAATGTTCCTTATGAGGTGCTGACTAAGTTTTGTTACTTTGAAGCTGATCCTTCATCCATGATGGCCTCCAATGGGGGGACTTCCTTTAACATAAGACCATATGGGAAATACATACAAATGCTTCTTCTAGAGGTGCACTGAATGGAATGAAACCAAAACATGGCATAAATGTTTCTTATGAGGTGCTGATTAAGTGTTGCTACTTTGTTGCCGATTTACTGTTCAAGATGGCCACCAGGATTTTTTTATTAAATTACAGGACCAATATTAAACCAAATTTGGCCTCACTCATTATTAGGGTATCTGTTATGATTTTAATCTATTTTTACATGATTTCCAAAACCAAAGTAGAATCAGGTGAGCGACACAGGCTCTTGAGAGCCTCTAGTTCTTTAAACTAAAACATAATTCTTCTGTTGTACATTTACATATTTTACTTGGTACTAAATATGTCTTTTTGTTGCTATTAATCTTACAGATTAGTGAAAGGTAACTGTAACTTATTTTTGTCGAGCATGCGACATTTATGTCCTGAAAGCGAGACATCGCGATCCTATATTCCGTCGGCGGCGTCAACATTTAGGTTCAGTCTGTGGTTAAAGTTTTATTAGATTTCAGTTACTTTGTCAAACCTTTATTGAATTTTATGAAATTTGGACAGAAGCTTGTTTATGACCAAAATACAGTATCCAGAGCAAAATTTTGAAAATATTTATTTTCATTTTTCCGTTTTTTACTGACAGATGGACTTTTTTTTTTTTTTTTGCAGTTAACATTTAGATTAAGTCTGAGGTTAAAGTTTTTTCAATCATCAATAACTTTGTCAAATCTTCATGGACTTTCATAAAATTTGGACAGAAACTTGTTTATGGCCAAAAGACAATACCCAGTACAATTTTGAAGATATTTATTTTCATTTTTCCGCATTTTACTAATAAATGGACTTAGTTTTTTTACAGTTAACAAATAAATACAGTTTTGAGTTAAAGTTTGTTACACATCTACTGGAAGTGTTTAACGACCTTGACTGGATATACATCCCTCGCACGGTCGGTGTTACACATCAATTTCTTTGTCAAACCTTTATAGAGTGAGTGACGCATATTCGCCACAAAATTCGTTCATTTCCACCTACATCCGACCTACATTCGAATGTTTGAAACTTTTTATGTAGGTCTCAGAAAGTTTACTATTTGAAAAAAATGTTCGATAAAGGAATTTTCTTCAAAACATTGGTTAAATGTTTTAAAAATGAACGAAACTCAAGAGGAAATCAAGTTGTTCTTGTACCATGGGGGACACATTTTCGCCGCAATGTATGATATGACCATCCTCATTATCCTTGTATATTTATAAAAACAATTGTTTGCAATTACATGAATTAGCTTGAGAGATCATTCCTATACGATTTTTCTAACAAATATTTACTTTATGACTGCGCATGCGTGACATATAAATCTTGCATAATTGCCAAAATCGTTCAAAAACACCTGCGTATTTCTATATATGTGCGAATAACATTGGAAATGGGGTAAAGAGAAATATCAACAGTTCGAACATAACAAACAGCTTTTAGCATCAATTTAGGCAAGTTTTGGGTAAAGGCACACGAAATTTACAGAAAAATAGCAAAACGGCGAAAATGTGTCCATGGCGAATATGCGCCACCCACTCTAGCATTTTATGAAACTTGGCAGAAGCTTTTTTTTATGATTAAGAGATAATGTCTGAAGCAAACTTTTGAAAATATTTTTTTTTTCATTTTCAGTGAGACAAAGCAAGATGTTAATGTCACTTACCGTAACACGCTTACGCCGTTTTATTTTTTAGTAACGTTAAGAACATATTTTGATTTTCTGGAGGACATGTGTTTACGTTTCTTTCTCTAAAGAAAGTAGTTGTATAATATTTGAATTATGTTGAGTTTTTTAACAGGCTTTTGGTTATGATCTACATGTAATCATTGAGACTTTTAAAGTGTATAAACGTTATGATTCTTGTAAAAAAATGTCATTGTTTGCTTTAATTTCGGAACATATAAAAGCAACAGATGCAGCAGGTATAATGGCATTTTTATTTGTTACAAGTTTGCATTTCAGGCAAACTCATCAGTAAACACGGAAACCAAAGAACTGACGGACGCTCGGGATTTCAACGATGAAACTGCTACTCCTATTTGTTCATCTTCCGGATCAGCTTCATTGTGTACCGGCCTTCCCATCGTATGCAAACAAATTATACAAACTGTTATTGATTTAAACACACTCCGCGGTTGTTTCGACACATACATGACATGTAAAACATGAAATTGGTCTTACAAGTGGAGTCATTGCTTTAATTTTCCGGAACTAAGGAAGTTTTTTGTAAGTCATATATTTGTATTAACACCAGTGCGTTATGTATACTAGTTTAATAGTATTCACGTGTCTCGACGTTCAAAACGTTACAAATGAGCCCGGGGACATTTGATCGGACACAACTTTTTATAGATATCTTTTTTATTCTGTAGAGCACTATCAACATACATGTACCATGCAATACTTACTTGAGCATTCGTACTTTTCAAATCTTGTGCAAATTTGAATCATAAACCTTGTTGAATGCAAGTTTTCTGGCACTTAGAATACACATGTAATGCATCAACGTACATTTTGTGTGAAGGGGACAATTCTTTGGACATCTATATATTTTTCTTACAAATTTTGTGACACGAGTTTCGTTTGAATTTTCATAGTGAGAAAAAGTGCAGTAAATGTACATTTTTGTGGTGTAAATACATTATACTTGCGTTAATTTTTTGAATAGCAATTTTATCTTTAAATCTGATACAACGTTAAATTTCACGACATTAACTGATACGGGACACACTTCATGGGGGGTCTCATTGGCCCCCGGGTGGGGGGAGGGGGGGTCTGATCCCGGATCCCGCTTATTGTTTTGTCAGATTCACGTATCCCGCTTACACTATGTACGTAAGCAATTCTCATTTTTTTGTAATTTCCCGTGTCCCGCTAGACTTCATTTCCCGTTTTCACGGCACAATAATCTGACTTTCACGTGTCACGCTTACAAAAAATCGGCAATCCCGGGTCACGCTTAGACCCCAATGAGACCCACTTCATAAGTCATCTGATTCCTATATTTTTCTACTACAACCGCTTTTGAATGGAAATCGAATACTGCGTTATGAAGGTGTTATGACGTCTATGAACGGGGAGCAAAATAAACAAATATTGAAGAAAAAAGAATCCGCTACTCCCGTTTTATGTCGAACAGCAACATGCAAAATGTAACGCGGGACAGGACACAAATTAAAAGTTTTCGAGCTTTGGACTATTATTTCTAATTAATTTATCATCGCACTGCATGAGGCTTGTAATATTTAAAGGAAAAGAATGAAATAAGCTTTCTTTTGATATATCGCATGCTAGCAGTACATTTTTATTATGGGCCAGCACTAAGCCGGTCCAATGGGTTTGAGATTAATTGCTACATGATTATCTGCGGATCTATATTATTTTCTGTATATGCATAATTGGAGATTTAAGGTAATTGAAATAAATACATTTTTATTATTTTTTATAAAAGAAGAAGATGCCAAAAAAAAACTTAAATATATTTATAACAATGAATGTTCATTGTTTTTTTATGCATAGAATGCGTGACTCATATTTGCATAAATTCCCAAACCGGGTTATTTTTAGATATGTAAACAAGGTACCATAATCTTACAACAACTCGTCGTGGAACATGGGAAATGCAGGGGCGGATCCAGCCATTTTTAAACGGGGTTCCCAACCCAGGATTAAAGGGTGGGGGGGGGGGGGTTCCAACTATATGTCCCCATTCAAATGCATTGATCGTCAAAAGGGGGGGGGGGTCCGACCCCCGGAACCCCCCCCCCCCCCCCCCCCCCCCCCCTTTCCCTCCGGGATCCGCCACCGAAATGATTTATAGTTTGAGTTTTTTTTCTCAAAATTGTTATATTTTATATTCTATTTTGATTATTATATATACAATTTTCATCACTAAGAAAAAAAATCATAATAAAGATATCTTTACTTTCAACGTAAACGATCTCGGGAGTTTTTATAGGTAACATGTTTCCATGTTTCGCTGGTTTTTCACAAACACACAGAAATGTCAAAGTTCAAGCCATTCGTTTTTCTCGGAGATTATCATCAGTCCAATCCAGCTTTCTTTCAAAAAAAAAGATAGAAGAAAAGCAATACATGAACCCAAGACCGCTGACTGGTCGATCACCAAAAAATTGTTGCTGAAAATTGTTTGCTTTTGAATTGAAATAATTGACTGTGAATAGAATAAGATAATGATGATGTTAAAACACCTTTATTGAAAATATGTAATTATGAGTAGATTTTTGCACAAGTCATTTGAAAGCAATGTTGGATAGTTGTTCAGCTACTATTTGAATATACATTTTAAGGCTCGATTATTTAATTTATTACTTGGGAGTGTACATCATTTTTTCATAACCCTTTTGCAAATCCCAGTTTCTACAAACCGCATGTCTAATGCAAATTGCACAAACCAATCGCATTATAAATTTAAGCACTCAGTTTGCTTTATAAACTGGATGCATTTATTTTATCTATCATATCTTCATATTTTTTCATTCACGACTGTTTAAAATTTATATATTTAGCTACCTTGGGTACGCATCCCTGCTCATTGGTGCTTATACGTTGCATATAATTTTCATAAATGTAATGACTGTTCAAACCTGTGAGACATAATGCACGTATATATGACTATTTTAATCATATTCTATTAAGAATAAATTCAGTCTCAGTTTAAACTTAATAGAATATTCTCTTAGTCTGGTAGTATCTTTTAATTAAATATAGATATTTTAGCAGAAAAATCCTTTTGTTTGATTATCTTTCTGCTTTCCGACCACTGTGTTTCCGACCTAAGATAAATATTTTTAACAGAAATATCGTTTTCTTAATTTTCATCATGCCTTCCCAGTTCCGACATTTTCCCATGCTATGTTTGAAATACAAAATATTAAATGATAAACGTTCAGAAATAATCAGTTTATTCTGGGACATTATATATCAATAAACTATTCCCAGGTTTATAGTCACAATGCATAACGTGACGCTATATTAGATACTACACACACAACGCGTACAGGGACCGTCTCAAAGCATGAAGTATATAATTGCGTTTTCATTATACTTGATATTTAATAAACATTCACATTATTAAAACATATGTTTTGTCGAAAGGCAAATAGGTTCTAAACATATAAATGATTTTTTTACTGCAACCTAGTCTTTATTGTTATACTTTCCAATCTACAAATGAACTTTGATTGTTGAAATATAAAATGTCACGTGGTAGCCTATCCACAGAGGGACCGTATCAAAGACATAGATAACTACCTGTATAAATGATCGAAAATTTTCGAGACGTTCCTCTCAAATATCCTCTTGGTGTTTGATAATACTTTGCAATTTTACTGCAACCCAACAGAAATGAAAACATTTTGTCAAGGATTTCTCAGCTGTTACGAAGAGAATAATTTGCTATACTGTCTGAAGCTTTCTGATTTTTAGTTGTAGTATGTAAGCAGTGTTTTAGTCTGTCGTACTATACACAATGAAAATATGAAGGGATATGGAGTTAATGTACATGAGACAATATTATTATCAATACATGGTAAAATCCAAAAAATTGAACGTTTTTATTGTTGTCATTCATCTTCAAGTCACCATGAGGCATTCAACAATAAGAAATATTCCTCATAACTGGTAATAAGTTCCAGTTGACCCCTCGCATCGGTTTGAGCAGAATTTATTGTTAAATATCATACAAAGCTACATCCATATTGTTATGTCTGTTTGTTGATACTTTAAAATTTCACCAAAACCGAATAGAAATGACAACATTTTGTCGAGGATTTCTCAACCTTTACTGAGAGGAATAATTTTACATTTGTTTGGCTTAAGATTTTTATATCTTTTGTCAAACGAAGTTGGGGAAGGGATATAGTGTTTCATCTGTCCGTCACACAGTTTAAGTCCATCTATCTGTGGAAGTATAAGTCATAGTTCATGATATTTTGTTCATAGATGCGTCTTGAATAACCAAGGGGTCCTGATAAAAATAAGGTCATCTTGACCTACATTTCATATATGAGTGACTGATTAAAGTTTGCGTTAGAGTCCATATCTGAGATACAACTCGTGGAGAAATAATATTTTGTCAGCAGATGCATCTTTTATAGTCAGGAGGGTCCTAAAAAATAAGTCATCTTGACATAAAATTCATTGATGAAAAAATTAGGTGAAAGGCTGCGTTAAGTCTATATCTGAGATGAGGAATACAAATATTTTGTCAGTAGATGCAACTTTGATAGTCACGAGATTCAAAATCAAGACTTGAAAATGAATTAAATGATATTCCATTCATCAACTGCACTTAAATGATATTCGATTTCATCAACTGCACAATTTAGTAATATTTTATAGCATTATCATAACTAATTGGATTGGAACAGTTCTGGCAATTGAGGATTCAAGTCAACTCAATATACAGATTGTTTATATACAATCTAATTAAAATTAAATCTCCGCACTTGCTCCTCGTTGTTTATTTGTCGCGCGTGGGACATATAAATAACGAGGAGCAAGTGCGGAGATTTAATTTTAATTAGATTGGTTTATATAAGCATTTTGCACTTTTTTACAGCAAAAACATCCTTACTTCCGGCCCAAACATTTGGTGCTTGCACCAATTTACTCTCTTGTATTGATACCGAAACATGTTTTAGAATAGGTAGAGCACGTTTTTTTTTCAAAATAACACCAGCATCTTGCGACGTCTCAGTATTTTTCTGATAGATTGACTTATTTAGTACAATTAGCATTTACAGACAGTCTGTGATTAATTTTTTTTTGACATTATAAAGTAAACCTTCATGAATTGTTATGAAACTTTGACAGAAACTAATCTTCAAGAGCAAGAAAAAGCATCTAAAAAAAAAGTAGTTTGATTTTTTTTCAATATTCTGTATTTTACTGATAAATATACTCACATTACAATTTTACATTGACATCAGCAATCGCAGACGAGACACATGGTTCCGCAGACCCCGCGAAACAAGATATATACTGTTTTTTTTAAATTAGAAAGTTGTGTTCAATCAATCGAGGTTCTATTGGTTGGCGATGGAGTCCTTACAGTTGAGAAAAATGTTGAAATTTTGTATTCTGTACAATCTTTTATCAGAAGAACACAAATATCCAGAACTAATATTATGAATTCTGTGTATATTTGTTTTGGGAGAGGACAACTCTAATGTTGTTATAATTTGTGTCCAATCCCTTTCGCTATCTTGCTTATAAAATATATATGTTCAAACTAAAACTAAAGCTACTCCTAATTACAGAATCGTTTTGAGGTCAGTTCAAACCCATTTTTCTATGATTTAGTAGGGATTCAAAATTAAACTTATAAAGCTTTATGATAAATGGATACATATGAAAAAAACACATAATGGAAGCTTTTGTCTGTTTCTTAAATAAAGTAAGGTGAAAAAACTGTCAAACGGATGCCATTTCGGTACCCTCACGTTACATCTATTAGTGTAAAATATGATTCAAGCTGTTTAGCCCTTTGTACATGTTTTTAATGATAATACATAATGTACTTGTAAGTAATTTCACACTCACACTTCATTCTTATTTTTTTAAGGATTACCTGAGAAAACTTATGGAGACAAGTGTGAAGAACTGTGAGAGATCTATGTTTATATTTGATGAGATAGATAAGATGCCACCAGATCTGATCGATACTATAATACCGTACTTGAATTATTATGATAATCATAGTGGTATAAACTATAGGAAAGCTATCTTCATTTTCTTAAGGTGATAGTTTGAATGATACAGAGCCAGATAAACTTTTTATGTTCGTAGTAATTGATTTATCGATAGCGTTTCAATATGAAAAATAAGGAGATGAGGTATGATTCCGAATGAGACAATTATGACCCAAAGAGGAAAGCACAATATTGTGAACAAATGTAGGTCATCGTAAGTGAGTGCGAACACCGCTTGTGGCAAGATGTGTTCGTCTCCAATCATAGTTGAATAAGATTGCCAGTTTCCTTGCCTAAGATTGTTGCTTCTCTACGGGCACACTTCTTTTCTCCACCATTAAAAACTTGTGACCAGAAACAGCCAAAAGTGCTTAAATCGAAAGTGGCTTTAAACACAAACAACCTCAATCAATCGATCATAAGCCCTACATCACCACTTAGGTGTACATGTTTTTTATATTTAACATTTAAAAATGAATACAACTCTTTATAAATTTCATGCGTCCGAAACGCTTTTCTGGAATTACCTTCATCAGAAATGCTCTAAGCCGAAATTTGAAAGCCAACGATCGATAAGAACCGAAACAGTTGAAGAGCTATATAACCAAAACGGACAAAAAAATATTATCCAAATCCATCTAAGGTCAACTTTGCCTACGAGAGTTGAAACCTTAGTTTCTTAATAATTTCTAAACGTTTAACGGACGATTTAAGAAAGGTTTGTTATAAATCATGTCATTTCCGAAGTACTGACTACTGCGCTGATGATACCCTCGGGGACCGAACGTGCACCAGCAGCGGTATCGACCCAGTGCTGTAAAAATGAAAACAACTTTTTGCCGGAGGCAGTGGAAACCTTAGTTTCGTAATAATTTCTAAATTTTCAAACGGTCAATTTAAGAAAGGATTTAGACTGTATGGTAATTTTATTTCGTGAAAAAAGGACGGATTTTATAAGTATGCCAAAAACTAATCGTTGATTAAAATACTGGTATGCTGCGCAAAATAGTTAAACAAGATAGGGACTTTTCACCAAAATGGGATATATTAAGAGTAATAACCAATTTGGGATATCAACATACAGTGCTAAAAAGTCTAAATTTTTTATCTTATATTAAATATTTTTAAAGTTTGTTTTAGATCAATACAAGCAAATGTTTGTGTATTTGTGTAAAGCAACTTTCAACAAAATAAGTAAAACATCTTCTGAGTGATCAATCTCATAAAAAGCATAAAACATCAGAAAAGTTACTCACCAATTACTGTTTGATAACTTTAATGTAATAATTTGCACTTTGTAGTATTTTTCATTAAATCCAAATAAATGTATATTTGCACAGTAAATTTATATCCCATTTGACTGGCTGGTCTCATCTTTTTAAGGGTCACATCCATTTGAAATAATGTTCATATCAATCTAAAAAAAATGCAATGTATTCTTTTTATCACGTCTGAATAATTTTTGTTCGAATCTTTTTTTAATAAGTCGAAAAAGCGAGACTAAGTCATGCTGTTTCCAGCGGACTCGGCGACGGCATCAACAACGTATTAGCTTGTAATTATGTCAGTTTAAGATAAACCACTAATGGTGAGTCAATGATATTTGGTTTGCAGTTGTATTAGCATTTACGACACATTTCCATGGAAAATATATGGCACAGCCTCTCAACATAGTTCATAGTTTTGAAATTTTGCATATATTAAATGTTAAAGTTTTTGTTAAGGTCAGTTTAAAGGGAACCATTTATGAAGAGTCTGCTGTTTGGTATGCAGTTGTATTATCATTACCAATTCTTGTTTCAATGGAGGTTATTTTGCCCTGAACCTTCAGTCAAGGCTCATAGACTTTGAATGTTTTGCATAGTTTAATTTTTAAGTATTGCCATTTTGATTTCAACATTTGCATCATACCATCCAAATTACATCAAATCGTGACACAAAGATGTGTCAAATTTTTATTTCAATGGATGGGGGGACATGTTTGAAATTTAATCACTTATTTTAAATGTTAATATTTTAAACCTTAATCTTCAACATTTTAATTTAAGTGACTTTTTATTATCAAAATCAGCTTCAGACACACTAAAAGACACACTAAATGACATTTAGTGGGATTAATTTTTATTTGATTATCTGCTTTTTCCCAAATAGAGACACCACTAGCAGTGATGACTTTTCCGAAGAGTTTTAAAAGTCTCTCATCATCAATTCATCTCTTTTTATATAATTTCGATAGAGTAAGGTATATATTTATAATAACAGATGTATCCCTGATGACATAAGCCAAATGAATTTATTTCTATCTGACAAGTTTTTAAATTTTTTAAATTCTTTTTCTAAAAAGTAAAATAACAAAAATACCGAACTCCAAGGAAAACTCAAAACGGAAAGTCCCTTAACAAATGGCAAAATCAAAAGCTCAAACACATCAAACGAATGGAAAACAACTGTCAAATTCTTGACTTGGTACAGGCATTTCCTTATGTATACAAAATGTGGATTAGACCTGGTTTTATAGCTAGCTAACTTGTATGACAGTCGCGAATTTGTCCATTACATTGAAAACAATGTATGAGCAAAACAAACAGACATAATAAGTAAAAATGTCAAAAATTGGGGTACAGCAGTCAACGTTGTGTTATTATCTTAATCACTATAAAACTCATTTAAATAGTTATCTTGGTCTACACAATAACCTTTGCATAAGATGTGGAGCTCACCCTCTTCATCTGTTTTACATATTTTACATATGCAGTTGGTAGCTTTTTGGATCAAGTACCTACCTTTTTCAATTTCAAGTGGGTGGTCATTGATTCTTAATTTTGTTAATAACTGCCTTTGTTTCCTATTACCAACGAGAAGATAGGGTTCAAAAACAAAGTCATTTTCAAATGTTTTATATGTTCTTAACTTGTTTCCAGAGTGCAAAGACTTTCCTTTATCACCGAATAAATTATTTTTCCATATGTTAACAAATAATTTATTAATAATATAATTAATTTTTTAACTTTTTTGGATTTTTAGATAGAAATGCCATGTTTCAATATTTAGATAATGCGTTCACACATCCAACCTAGGAGTTTTTTTTCTTTTGCTATTGTACTGGACATATTAAATGCTTCAAGTAGCAAAGAATTGGACCTGTCAACAGATTTAACTATATGACACCAATATTATACTATATTAATTAAAATACATTTGGATAAAAGGGAAACTAGAAAATAACGAAAGGTGCAATCAAAATGTCAAAGACAACATCATGGCAAAAAATTGAACAAACCAAATCCCAACGAAAATTAGCAAGTGTTGTATTATATAGATTTGATGTCAAAGAACAAAAGGGATGTTGTCTCTATATATATGTTTCTTTTTACATACAGTATTGTATTTAAATATTGCTTGTTTTTTCTAAAGTAATACAGCGGGAAGAGATATACAACAGCAAACATTAAATTTCTGGCATGAAGGGAAAGAAAGAGATTCAATAGAACTAAAGGATATGAAAAAGTTAATTACAACCTCAGCTTTTAATACAAAAGAAAGTAAGTCAAAATGTTTAATTTAGTAAAAAAAAATAAAGTAAAACTTGTTTAAACAGATATCGTTTAGATCTGCATTATGCTTGGTTTCGGAGATACTAGTTATTTAAATCAGCGTTCTCCCCACAAATTTGATTGGTAAACAGGAAATTTTGAAATACCATCTTGTTTCTAGAAATTATAGCATCACATCTAAGAAAATCATTTCAAATAGCATCACATTCATGCAACATATCATCTCTTTCAAGCAATATAACATCACATTACCTTGGTGCTAAAAGACTATGAGAGGAACACTGTTTCGATGTGGAGGTTGACACAATCATACCATGTGACATTTTTGAAGACAATTTCCTAGCCTTTTTGACAGACAATTATGCTAATGAAATGATTTAAAATATTTCAACTTTAAATATTCGTAAACTTTTCTATTTTGACCCCCACATCCTCTGTAAACTTATGGTCAGCCATAATTACACATATGATTATATTTAATGCAGACCTGTTGTTGAGCTTGCCTAACCTTCTGATATAAGCATGTGACTGGTATATGTAAAATGAGAATGGTTCATGGAAACAGACTATCTTTGTAATGTCATATTTGTTTTGATGAGACATGTGTGTTTTACACAAGTTAGATAACTAAGTTGCATTCAATGCATATCCTCATGAATGAGATCAGTTTAGATTGATTGCTTGATCGATTGTTGTGTTTAACGACACGTTTAGCACTCTAGGCTGTTTTTCTTTGTTGTGAAAGCCGAAGTGCCCGGCGATATTTATCGATCTTCTGTCTCAATTAAGACAAGTGTCTGTTTTGGGCAGTATACCTTCCTACTTTTATAAAAAAAAAAACCTTTAAATTCATGCGTTTCTCAGACTGGAAATGACGTCTTTACACTTAATCCGTTGGATGTGTACTGATGAATACTTGAGTCTGAGAGAACATCATTTATTTATAAGTTGTAATTTGCTTTGAACTAGCTTTTAGTAACTGCGAGTACTCTTATTTCGTTGCTTTCTTTCTATTGTTGTTAGTTGTTTTTGTGCCTCGTACCCATCTTTTGAGTTGAGCCAATTGCTACTGATTTTTACAGTTTGTTTTTATGTTGTGCTGTTACACCACTGTCCCAGGTTATGGGGAGGATTGAGCGTTCACGAACATGTTTAACACCGCTACATTCTGTATGTGCATGTCCCAATTCAGGAGCCTGTAGTTCGGTGGTTGATGTTTAACATATTTATTTTTTGTAAATCGTTTTGTTATAAATTAGGCCGTTAGTTTTCTCGTTTGAATTGTCTTATATTTTTCATGTTGGGGCATTTTATAGCTGACTAAACGGTATGGGCTTTTTCTCATTGTTGAAGGCCGTATGGTTGCCTATAATTGCTTACATCCATTTCATTTGAACTCTGGTGGATAGTTGTCTCATTTGCAATCATACCACAGCTCCATATTTTTATATAGAAATATTGTTTTTCAAAGGGGTGATACACCTCCTGAGTTTAATAATTTCATACAATGGAAAAGAAAGGATGTGGCGCTTCTATTCATGCCAGAAATAACTACAGCCATATAAAGAACCAAAAGCAGAGAAGCTTTTATACTGTCCTTCATTCAAGACTCATAAGTCGAAGTAAACTCCATGGCCAAAAACGTCAGACGACGAAAAGATAATCAAGTCCACAAAACACTAACATAGAAAACTAAAGACTGAGCAACATCATCTCCGCCAAAGACGTATGGGGATCTCAGGAGCTCCAGTTAAGTTTAAAAAGATAAATACATTCAATATTTTCAATTATTTAAAAGCAAACACATATTATTGTTTCAGTTAGTATGAGTAAATGATGTTCAGTTTTAAGAAGTAACGCTATTAATCGAACTATTTCCAAGGAATTTATATATAGTAAAGTTTTAAAAGTAAAGCTTTTATTTAAAAATATTCCCAAAGAAGTTATAAATTGTAAAATGTTTACTTTCAGGTAGTTTGTATCACAGTGATGTATTAATACACCATGTGATTACCGCCTATATTCCATTCCTACCATTAGAAAGGAAGCATATCCGTCAGTGTATTAAAGACTATTTATTGCTCAAGAAATATTACAAAAATTGTGAGGATATTAAGGATGAAAAAGTGCGAGAGATTGAAGAACAATTACAGTATTCTCCTGAAGAAGAACAACTTTTTTCGACAACAGGATGTAAAAGGGTGCCAGAAAAGACTATTTATGTTATGGAAGAGGACTGATAAAAATAATAAACTGATGGTACATAATAACAACTGTTGATATGTTAGTTTAATGCTTTATTTGATTATGTATAAGTGCTGATATCATGTGTGTTTTGAGCTATAATAGGGAGCAAAGTGTCAGTTGCCATTGTAACATTTTGTAGAATATTTTTGAACTAGCAACAAACATGACAAATACTTCGACTGGTATTGTTTCTGGCAGAGGCATTTTCTTTGATTACCTTAAGGATAATAGACCAAAAACATTCATAAGTCTTAAATAAAAAAACAAATACTCATGGGTAAAGGTCGTACGATTGCCTATAATTACTTACATCCACTTCATTTGAACTTTGGTGGATAGTTGTCTCATTGGCAATCATACCACATCTCCATACTTTATTATTTATAAATTTTCTGCATCTGAGGCGCTTTTCTGAACATTTGAAAGCCATGGATGTATAAAAATTTAGAAACCTAAGTAGCTATATGACCAAAGGGGACTTAGAAAAAATAGCCAAATTCATCTTGGGTCAATTTTGCCTCAGGAAGTTGGAACCTTAGTTCCTTAATAGTGTCTTAATATTGCCTAAATACGTGTTTTGTAGATATATTACTGCTGATGCTAAATTTTCTATTTAAACCTGCCCACCATACTTCTGTTTGATAATTGACAGTTTGAGAAATTTATATCTAATTAACAGGCAACTTTTTCAAAATCTTTTTCATTCAATTATGGAAGATATTGTTTTGAAAAAAATAGAACTTTTTCTCTGAAAACATAAAGATTTTGGAATATTTTATGCAAAATCATGGTGATGACAAGAGTTTGGTCCTTTCAATTTTTTTTCCTCTCTGTCAGTCCCCGAATCTTTAAAATAAAATGTAAATAAATTGAAGCGGTTAAATATATAATCATTAATGTACAGCTTGGTGATCAAACATAGTTAGCATCTTTTTCATATTATGAGATTATAGTAGAATTAAGGGAAAATCTAGCAGTGTTCATAATCACAGAGTTTTGGCTTCCAAATTTTCATGTTATGAAAGTTTTTAGTTATTTGGTTTTTTTATTATGATCATTCTGTGTTTGGCAAGTTTTTATTCAATTCCTTTTTGTTCCATTATTCAACAGATTGCTCTAAAATATTCCCCTCATTGTAGTATACACTACATGGGTTTGTTTAGGACATGTTTTTTTTAAGATTTAGATCAAATGGCACTACATTTCTCAAATGACACTATATATTTCTCAAATCAGATTTCTTTAACCAATTTTCTTAAATAAGGGGATGTGGTGTGATTGCCATGAGACAACAATCCACCAAAGACTGGGGGAAAAGGGTTTGAAAAACTTTAGGTTATTGTATTTAATGAACAAAATCAGACAAAGCTACTTGAGAATTCAATTTCCTACGTTTTTTGCTAGATACTCCAAGCATCTGTTTTATTATCTCGCCTTGCCGGAGTCAAAAAGCGAGACATAGGTATGCTGTTTCCGGCGTCGGCGACGGCGGCGGCGGCGGCGGCGGCGGCGGCGGCGTCAACAGTGTATTAGTTTGTGATTAGGTCAGTACAAGGGGAACCATTAGTGGTAGGCCAATGTTAATTGGTGTTCAGTTGTATAAGCCTTAGCACATCTCATTTCCATGGAGAATATTTGGCCCCGCCCCCTCAGTCATGGTCTATTCACTTTGAAACTTTTGCTTACTTTACATGTATTCGTTTGTGATTAGATCAGTTTAAGATGAACTGCTAATGTTAAGTCAATGATATTTGGTATGCAAATTTATTGGCATTTGCAAGTATCGTTTCCATGGAGATTATATAGCCCCACCCCTGATCATGGTTCATTGACTTTGAAACTTTTACATAGTTTACAAGTTAATGTTTGTGTTTAAAGGGAACGACTTATAATAAGCCAATGTTATTTGGTATGCAGTTGTATTAGCATTGGCACATCTCATTTCATGGAGATTGTTTAGCCATGTACCTTCAGTCATGGTTCATCGACTTTGAATATTTGCATAACTTACATGCATTGCTATTTTAATTTCAACATTTGCATTATTGAAATTACAAAAAGGCTAGATATATCTCTGTGATAACAGTTTATATCCTAGAGCATGTATTACGTGAAGGTGAAGTCAATGTAAATCATATTTCATTTCTGTATATTTTTGCCAGTTCATTATTTTGATAAATTTCTTTCTTATGTTGATTATGCATACGTTCATAAATTTTTTAAAGAAGATGAGAACACATATGCTACTCTACAGCTCATGTGGATTGTTCTTCTCCACCTGTCTACTCAAGTTAAATCTGAGATTTTGTAAAATAGAAAATCGTCCAAGACTTTTATAACCCCGCTTTAAAAAAGTGGGGGTATACTGTTTTACCTCTGCCTGTCCGTCCGTCCGTCCATCCGTCCCGTGAATATTTTTCGTCGCATCTTTCTCAGGAACTTCATCATAAGGATTTCTAAAATTTGGTTTCCAGGTTTATATAAGTCAGCTATACCGTGTGATGCATTTTCAGATTCATCACTCAACAACTTCCTGTTTACCGAAATATTTGGGCGGGGGTATCATCAGTGAGCAGTAGCTCGCAGTTTCATTTGTTAAGATTAAGGATGCTTGCTCCTCTATTTCAGAATAGCAAGCTTTTTAAAAGACTCTTATAACAGTGTATAAATTGATAGTATATAAATACCAGAACTTAAGAAGTAGAAAATATTGACAAGTCGATCGGTGTTCTTGTTTTTGAGATATTATAAATTGAAAATTTTGGGGGATATCATTCTCTACATTTTTCATACAAATAACATTGGAACTTTATTGTTATAAAAATTGCAAGGATTTTATAAGATTTTCAAAAATGGATTTTTAAACTATATGTAATAAAATTATGAAAAGAAGAGTCGGGATTGGTGGGCAAAATTTTTATTGGCACTTCATGGGTAAAAGTAGAGGGGATTCGTAATATCTGACAAAAAGTCAAACACAAGAGTAGCGAACTTTTTTAATTGTATGTAAAATAAATGACATGTCCAGTGTGCAAATATTGATTGATCATTAGATTAGAATTGATTTGGGTATCAAGTAGTACATACTGATTTAACTTACATTTCATAATCATATTGGTATGTATTTCATTCACTTTTTAACTATTATGTTTTATTTGGCTTTCATCAGTTTTGTTTGCTTTATGCATCATTCCGTAAATATATGTATATTCATGTATTTAAAACTGTTGTTGTAAAAGGTTTCATATACTTTTTACGTAATTGAGGTACAATAATTCCGTTGAATTGCAAGTAAAAGCAAGAAATGTAAACAATTGTTTTTTTTTCACAGAAAAAACTGTACATAAAGCTTAAAGAAATGAAACTACACTTTACAAATCTAAAATGTTCCTAATAATCTAAAGACCGTGTGTAACTCTTCTGTATTGCAGACCAATTCTGCATTTTATGTCAATGTTGGGAAAGTGAGAAAGAGGCGAAAGATAACAAAGGAAAAATTGAACTCACAAGTCGAAAACGAACTGATAATACCATGGCAAAAAACAAAAATCGACCGAAAGACAAACAACAATTTACAAAACACAACATTGACAAACTATAAACTGAGCAACACGAACCCGACACAAAGCGGGGGGAGGGGGTGAACTCAGGTGCTCATTAAGGGTAATCAAAACCTGCTCCACATGTGCACCCAATGTGTTGCTCATGTTAGTACAAACCCGGTAAAAAGTCTAATTCTGTAGGTCATATTGGAGGGAAAGAGGACTGAATTGTGGTTGCGACAATTCAAGACCAATTTTTGGTTTTAAAGCTTCCATGTTAGCAACAACCCTCTTTCAAAGAAATCATGATAGAAAATGCAAGCTCTGGAATATTGCACCTACTGGGAAATATACTCCATATGCAGGCTCTGCTGGAATATTAATACATAGAAATGGAAAGTTCACAATTGGGAAGATATGAAATGAACAAATGCTACATAATTTGATACAGGATTTGCTTTTAAAGTGTCTTATTGGTGTAATATGTGCTACATTTAGCAATTTACTGGTGAAAACATTGCAAAATGTTCAAGTTAGAATTCTTGATAACTATTGGGAAATCAGAAAATTGCTCTAAAAAGTGAAGATTGGCTCTTTGTATAGCTTAGAACAATAGGTCAAAATTTAAATTTTGTTGATTCTCTTCCTAAATTGTCTTTCAGATATTAGTAAATTACGGGTAAAAATTTGCTACCTTTCTTCAAAGAATGTATAATTTATGAAATGTTGGAATTTCAGGAAAACATTGAATGATCAAACGCGCAAATAATAAGTATATGACTCTCCTTGCGAATTATGGCCATGGTAGCAACTGTTTTTATGAAAAGGAATATGAGGCAGAAAATTCTAAAATATATCATGTAAAATGATTTATTTATGTTTGTACTTCTACAAAGGACTAACGGTTGATGATTCCATATACATCCACTTTCAAACTGCCATCGGTACTTTAAGTAGAAAGGAGTATGGCCGCGAAGGGCTTAAATTGGCCCTTAAAACCAAATTTGGCTATAACCATATGTAAAAACCCATATTTACGATTTTAAATATGCAAATTTAGATAAACTAAACACTTTTGTTGTCTGCAGTTGGTTTTACAACGATAACAGCTTCATAAGGATGATATTTTACAAGTTTTTTTACCAAATTGCCTGTGTTTAATGCATTTGTAAGGTCCCTTTCCTTCTGAAAAACAAAGGCCACACCCTTCGACCAAAATAAAATTGTTATATAAAGATACACATCACATCAAATAATTGTGGTGGTCCTTGCATGTGGCCAGTTACGTTTGAAGCAAAACTATTAAAATTAAGGCAATTACTAGTCAAAATTATGTCGGCATAATGACATCACAAAAATTATGATGCGTTAGAGCTTGTTGAATTTGTATTTGTCAGCAATTTTTACATACTTTGTCATCAATTTTTAGCTCAACTGACCCACAGGGCCAAGTGATCTTTTCTCATCACTTGGCATCCGTCGTCCGTCGTTGTCTGTTAACTTTTACAAAAATCTTCTCCTCTGAAACTACAGGGCCAAATTTATTCAAACTTGGCCACAATCATCATTTGGGTATCTAGTTTTAAATACAAATGTGTCCGATGACCCCGCCTGCCAACCAAGATGGCCAACATGACTAAAAATAGAACATATGAGTAAAATGCAAGTTTGTCTATTCTGAAAACTGTTATAAATAGAGAAAATCTGACAGGTGCAGAAATGTTCAGAATGTTGAACTCTACCAATTTTCCATAGTTACTTTTCAAGATTGTCAAATGCCTTCTTCATCCTACCAACATATTCCAAAAACATATACAAATGGAAATTTTGACGAACAGTAAGTTCATACAAAAAATATTTCCTCTTCAAATATTAACAAGATATACAAAAACAAATATATGATCCTCTTTAAGAAAATGATCGTAATCCCTATAAAACATGCTTCCACAGAGAATGGAAAATATGACAAAAGTATCATTACATAGGGAATATTCATGCACAGAACTAATCACCATTAACATTTGATTAAATTATATATTGATAATGCTTGGCGAAGTATGGTTAATGATTCCATGCGTCTGAAACATGACCTCTATCGTAACAAAAATAGAACATCTGACAATGATATATTTATGATTATCAAAATCAAAATTACCAAAATGGTCAGGTAAGCATGAGGGAATTGCAACCTTTGAATTACTTACAAACATGGAATTGCACTTTGCAAATACAGCTGATTCACAAACCACGCCTGATTTGAGGAGATATTTAATATTCATAGATATTTTGTTTCGTTAATCTACTGGTTCCAAGATATGATCTCCATGTTTCATCTCATAGAGACACAACTTGGGAATTTTACCAGTATAAAAACTATTGGATAGCGGACAAATTGATTTCTCAGGAAGACTCAAAGTAAAGTTAGGGGAAGTACAGAATTTTAGTATAAGTTTAAACTTTTAGAAGTTAAAGGTATATAAATGTCGAAAAAATGGCGTACAACCCTATGTTTTGACCTTTGCCAAAATTAATAGTGCATAGGAACTTTCAATTCTCGGATTTGATTTTTTACGAAATTTCATAGTAAAAGTAGCACACTTTTAGTCGCAAAAGGAGTTTCTATGGGAAATTGAATTGTCTATATTTATAGAAGTGCAACATATAGGTATCTTCAACAAATGGCAAAAACCCTATCATATAGTAAGCTGTAAAAATAAAGAAGAAGATGTGGTATGAGTGCCAATGAGACAACTCTATCCAAGTCACAATGTATAAAAAGTAAACAATAATAGGTCAAAGTACGGCCTTCAACACAGAGCCTTGGATCACACCGAACAGCAAGCTATACGGGGCCCCAAAATGACTAGTGGAAAACAATTCAAACAGGAAAACCAACGGTCTAATCTATATAAAAAAACGAGAAACACTTATGAACCAAACCAACAAACGGCAACCACTGAACAACAGTGGACAGGTGCATACAAATGCAGCGGGTTTAAACGTTTAAACAGGCGCCAACCTTCACCCTAACCTGAGATAGTAGTGTAACATTACAACATAAACAGACACACTATAACACATCAATTGAAATGGCTTAACTCGATCAAAAAGACATATAAACAAAATCAAGTAAACATACACTGAACGAATAAGTTTGATCTATGCATATGACACAATATAAATACAATATTAATTTAAAAAAAAAGATGTAGCAACAGTGTTAAAAAGACAACTCTAACCTGGGACAAAATGAAGTTAAATAAAATAACGTACACAGGTAAATTAAATATAATAATTTTGTTGTTAGGAGTAAGGAAACATTTTGTACAAAATTAATAAATTTGTTGTTCACAGTACGAGTACTGAAATGAAAATTTATCGTCATACTTAATACTTATCAAAGGTGGTACGTATTACAAATAGTAAGACGAGATACAAAATAAGAAAACATTGAATTCAGAAATGCATTACAAATTGTGTCAACAGGTAAAATTAACATGAAAGTACGATTTGAGAGTACTCGCAGCTTCTGAAAGCAAGTTAAATGCCAAAAACAATAATAAAAAATCATGCATCGGAGACTAAAATCTATTAAAACACATCCCAGGGATTTAGTATTTTAACGCCATTTAGGATGTGAAATACCGTTTTTAATAAGTTTTTTACAGGTTCAGCCAAATTTACTAATCAAATCTTAAGTTTGTATCTATGAAAGAATTAAGTAAATGTTTTAAGTAATTTATGTTAACGAAATCCCTGACTTAATAATTTACCAGTGATGCATTGATTACGTTCGTTACAATCTATGACATCACTACACACACGGGCATAACGAACTAGTTTGGATATATAAACACCGTATGATGAAGCCAAAGGAATATCGCCGGCTAAAATAGGAAAATTAACAATAGGGAATGAAAAATCGTCGCTTAGTATGGAATTTCCCTTTAGAAATTGAAATGTCTAAATCTAGAAAAGAACAACTACTGCTGTTTATGTTAGATTTATTTAAAGTAAGTTCATTTGGGTAAATTTCTGTAGTATATTCAGAGAACTCTGGATTATTTAACGAAAAAATATCATTAAAATAACGGTAGGTATTGTTGAATGTGTCAACCAAATGTAACAATAACGTGTCTTTACTGAGTTTGGCCATAAAATGTGATTCATAGCAATGCAGGAATATATCTGCTATTAAAAGGGCGCAATTAGTGCCCATAGGAATACCTACACTTTATCGCCGAAACGTACATCTATATGTTTTCCAGGAGAAAATTTTAAGCTTCAATCATATCTTCACATTTCCAGTAAGTGTATCTAGCTAACCTTCCTTTGTCGTTACAGAAAAAGGTCTCTAAACGAGTTACAGCAAATAAATCTGCAATGAGATTTTTCAAAAGACCATTCAATTAAATATGAACACTTGTTATTGATAAGATTGTGTGGAAGTGTAGTGTAGAGGGTAGAAAAATCATAACTGTCAAGAGAATAAAAAGGACCATCAAACGCACGTATTTTATCTAAAACCTCTAAAAAAAATTAACACTCCAAAAATAATTAATGCCATTATTTTCATAAACTTTATAACAAAAGTTAATAACAAGTTCTTTGATAGTAGTAAAGGAGGTAGTTAGAAGCACTGACAGATTAGTAGTAGAACACTTACTAGAAGCGGAGACGAAACGAAATTTAAAAGGTTGTTTGTTTAATTTAGGTAATCAGTACATAGTCGGGACTTTCAAATGTTCGGAAGAGGCTTTAAGCTGGGTAGTGGCAGTGATATGCTTGTTTACAATTTGACTCTCTGTGGAGCGTACGGAACTGAATGTAGAAGAATTGATAATTTCGTTTGGGAGAACTTCCGTGTAGTATATACGTCACACCACCACTACGAGTTTATTTTTAAATCTAGAAATGGGTATATCATGAACCCTATTATTAATTTCAGAATTGTTTTCAAAATGAGATATACGAATATCAATAGTATTCATAATTTTATTCAAATAACTGTCTAAAGATTTTTTATCAGATTTTTTACGTTACACCAATTTTTACAGTAGGCAGACAGAGCGTCTTTAATGACCTGACGACACTATTTCTAATCTATAATAGATGGAGGACGATATTTAGGTCCTTAAGAAAAGTTTTGACCTCACGGTCTTCAACGATGTTGAGGTCTCCTGTAATGACATAACCATAAGGAACATGTCTAAAACTGGATGTTTCACAGTCTCAAGTGGAAGGAGCATTATTTTCTATATTGACGTCCGATGTTACTGACGTATAATTAAAAATCAAACTTGAGCTGGGTTGTTTGTACGAATACGAAATAATAGGTGGTTCTGTATTATCAAAATATGGAGGTATTTGGCTATGGATGGTAGAGTTATTGAATATACTAGATAAGTTAATAAAATCAATACCTCTATTTATATATTTTAATTTAAGAAAATGCCGTTTATGGTTTTCAGGTTTATCGATACTAGGAAACAGCCTGTGATGACAAAAGGCTGTAATAATACGGGTGTATTCATACAACGGGCTGAAAAAATGAAATTTTATCACACTCAAGAAAAATATCATATAGTTTACTTATTGGTATATGACCAAGTTTGTATTATAGTAATTGATGTCTCCCATTATTTTGTATTATAGATAACAGATCAGCAAGTGTATAAGTCCATTTAATGCTGTTAATTGAAACAATTTAAACGAGAAAAGAAACCTGATTACTCACAGTTACTAACGCCTCTTCAAAGCTGAATACAACTTACCGATAAATCATGTTTTGACTTAATGTAGTTGCAGCAATAATAGATGCAACCTATATGCAGCTAGGTCTGCTTCATACCTTATTCAACTAATTATCAAAGGTACCAGGCTTATAATTTAATAAGCCAGACGCGCGTTTCGTCTACATAAGACTCATCAGTGACGCTCAGATCAAAATAATTATAAAGCCAAAGAAGTACAAAGTTGAAGAGCATGGAGGACCCAAAATTTCCAAAAAGTTATGCCAAATACGGCTAAGGAAATCTTTGCCTGGGATAACATAAGATATAAATAATTTAAGTAGCTATTGTTGACCGATGAAGAACACAACTTAACAACACATTTGATGAGTTCAATTTCCCCATTGTAAACTTCCCGATGTTATACACATATAGCACCATCCAAGCGGCATCTGCATATGAAGTCAATGAATTGTAAATTTATGATACTTCAATGGTTACGTATTTATCTGGGCGCCTTGGTTAAGGGTTCATGCATACAGAGAAACGTCATAACATAGGTTTTAAAAATTTGTCAAAGTCACAAGCCCTAACCCTCAAATAGTATGGGTTTGTTTGTACTTTTCCTAAGTGTTGTTTATAATAACCAATTATATGTCAACAATATCGTTTATGCAAACCTTTTCTATATGATTAAACCGAGCAAAAGTACTATGTTGAATCTTGAACGGTTAAAATAAAATGCGAGAACCATTCCTAATTTTAATACTTTCAGAGCATAAAAAGAATTAAAGGTCATCCTACTCGTTTCATTCTTTTACCTATAATTAAAATTGAGAACAACAACCCGACCAAAGAGCAGACAACAGCCGAAGGCCACCAATGGGTTGTGTTTTGGGTCATTTTTCCTATTTCTTTCTTTTGACCTCAATATTTTCTTTCTAATTTGGTGTATGTTGTTGATTATCCTGTTTGCATTCTTTTATCATTCCTTTCTTGCTACTTTTTTAATTTTTCACTGGAGTTTTTTTTGTTTGTTCCAGTTTCTTTTTCTATAGTGGGGTTTACTTTACTGGTTACAAAGTACTAAATAAAGTTACATGTGGGCAGCCATTCGTGAAGGGAACATGACATAGCGATAAAAATGCTGGCTATCTGTGATTGGTTGTTATATCATTTATATATTTTCCCCTTGAAAGCATTATTAAGTTTCATGCGAGCACAAATTTGTCCTCAAATGCATAATACTAAGGGCCGGATTTTTTTTTTTTTTTTTTTTTGATCAAAATTGTGGAAATTTTTCTGCGAAATCGTTAGGTATGGTACAAAACCCAAACATTCACCACGAAAACCATGGGATCATATATTTGTAGTACAATAAAATCACACATAGTCATCGCGCTCATATAAGACAACAGAGTTTTTCCATGAATAGCTTATTAAAAACGTCATTTAAGGAAATAATTGCCAAAAATAGCCGTCAATGAGGCAAACATTTAGTACTTTATATTTTAAAGATATAAGGTGTTTAACAATATCTATTCTAATTAGATATCTGCTTTTGATTGAATTTGTTCATTTGACTTTGCAAACTTCCATTTGAACATCCAAACTTTATATGAATTTCAAACTTTTTGAGCCTGTTATCTATGTTGAGTTTATTTAAACTAATAACGATTTTGAACAATTGTAACGTGTCAAAAGGACAATAGCAATGAGATCTAGATAATGAACAGACAACTTCGTGACAAGCAGTAGTCGATATGACACTGCACACAACTTACATGTAGACTGTGTACATTTAACCTTGCCAAAGTGTGCTAATAGATACTAGTAAATGTTAGTAATTCCGAAAAGTCTCACGAAGAATTTGGTCAACTCGGTAATATAAATGATTGGAATCTAATATTCAGTAAGGTAAAGAAAGATTTTGGTTGTAAATTCCAAAGAAACATTATACAGATATATAAATGTTCGGGATATCCCTTTCAATGGTTGTTGTTTTGGTATATATTTGTTTTCAAACAATTATTTTTTCAAGAAACATATATTAAACTCATCAAACATACCTGGCCTTGCGGTCATAAAAATTTCGAGCACGATTTTCGTACTCAGACTCATAAATTAACCAATCAAAATCCTGGATTTGGTGTTTCGAGCACATATTTTGTACTCCGAGTACTGAATAAAGTTTTATGACCGAGGGCCCTGACGTAGATTGTGATTTACCAACAGACGTCAATTGATTGGAGGATCTTGGGACAACAGCACTGTCAACATATTTTATATAGGTGCAAGGTATTTATATCAAGCAACATTTGGAACCTTCAAATAGATGTACATGTGGAGTATTCGTCGACCATGTTAACTTACCAATCTCGCACATGTGTAATTAGGAGGTAACGGCATGAAGTTTTCAATGATCCTACATCATGTGCTTATTGATGAAATATCATAATTTGTTTGAATCTTGGGAATAGAATGAGCGTAAACGGGGACAGGTTTAAGATACATGTTTTAGTGAATCATTTTTAATGAGGGTAAGGCTAATCGATTTAAATTACTGACGCAATTGCGCACAATTTCGTTATGTTACTATAGCATTACCCTTTAATAGTTGAAAATAGATTAAGGTATTCTGAAAACTAAAATATAACTTTTAATCGATTTTTTAAAAGCAAAGGCAAGGAACGATTCCCACTTAGGATGTTACGACTTGAACATATTAAAGTCTAAGATACATTTTAGATTTGGTTGATTTTTGTTAACGTATATTGTCTACTCTAATGAATGATATTGGTATCAAGCTTATTGTACGTACGAGGTCCACTCTAGTTATTTTATTCGACATAAGAGATCGGCTTGATTATACTGGGTGTATCTACGTCCTGCGATGTTTACAATTGAACTGTTGGATGTGTTCATAGCCATCTGAGAGTCAGTATCAAAAATGTTGAAAAGAGACCTGCATTTCACTGATTTACACTCAGACATAAGTATTTGGCCAGTTTTCCTATAGTAAACAAAGACTGCATATCGTCTACATTTTATTTGTTATCGTTAGAATTGCTCGTGGAATGTACAGAAGATCGACCAGATTTATAAAGAATCTTTGTAACTTTTTTAAATCTTTACCACTTAAAAAAAAACAAGACTTACTCAACGTGAACAAGCTCAAATGTAGAAGGTCCCATGACATCATCACTAAAGAAAGAAATGCAAACAAGAGGCTCTCAAGAGCCTGAATCGCTCACCTGTAATTTTTTGCTTAAATCTCTCATCAATGATTATTTTTGCTTTTTGATATATATTAATGAGTGGCTTAAAAATCCCATTGAGATGTTCTTTATTCAAAGAAATTCATTTTACCCCTATGTTCCATTTTAGCCATAGTGGCTATGTTTCTTGACGTACAAGAAAATGAAATACAAAATTTATACTATATACTATGAAACTCATTCAGCCAAAGTTTGGCTGAAATTGATTCAGCAGTTTCAAAGGAGAAGATTTTTTAAAGTAAGCAAACTAGATGAACAAATTGTGAAAAAATGTCTTTAAAGGGCAATAACTCCTTAAGAACGCATTTGACAATTTTCGTCATATTAACTTATTTGTAGATCTTACTTTGTTGAACATTTTTGCTGTTCACAGTTTATCTTTATCATTAATAATATTCAAGATAATAACCAAAAAGCTGCAAAATTCCCTAAAATTACCAATTTAGTGGCAGCAACCCAACAATGGACTGTTAGATTCGTCTGAAAATTTCATGGCTGATACAACTTGGCCTAATGAACATTTTAACCTCTCATCAGATTTGCTCTAATTGCTTATATATAATAAGTGTTTGAGATATATTAGTCAAAAACTGCATTTTACCCCTATGTTCTAATTTTAGCCTTGGCGGCCATGTTTTTTGAAGAAACAGAAAATAACACACAATCTTTATTTTAGATACCCTAAGGATCATTCACCTTAAGTTTGGTTGGAATTGGTTCAGTGGTTTCAGAGGAGAAGATTTTTTAAAGTTAGAAAACATGATAAACAAGTTGTGTTAAATTGTCCTTAAAGGTCAATAACTCTTTAAGGGGTCAATTGACAATTTTTTTCATATAACACTTATTTGTAGATCTTACTTTGCTGAACATATTTGCTGTTTACAGTTTATCTTTATCATTAAAACTATTCAAGATAATAACCAAAAACTGCAAAATTTCCTTAAAATTACCAATTTAGTGGCAGCAACCCAACATTGGGTTATTAGATTCATCTGAAAATTTCAGGGCTGATAGAACTTCACCTAATGAACACTTTTACCCATGTCAGATTTGTTCTTACTCCTTTGATTTTTGAGATATAAGCCAAAAACTGCATTTTACCCCTATGTTCTATTTTGAGCCATGGTGGCCATGTTTTTTGACGAAACAAAAAATAAAACACAAACTTTATTCTAAATACCTTAAGGATCATTCAGCTTAAGTTTGGTTGGAATTGGTTAAGTGGTTTCAGAGGAGAAGATTTTAAAGTTAGAAAACATGATAAACAAATTGTGTAAAATTGTCCTTAAAGGTCAATAACTCTTTAAGGGGTCAATTGACAATTTTGGTCATATAAAACTTATTTGTAGATCTTACTTTGCTGAACATATCTGCTGTTTACAGTTTTATTTATCATTAAAACTATTCAAGATAGTAACCAAAAACTGCAAAATTTCCTTAAAATTACCAATTTAGTGGCAGCAACCCAACATTGGGTTATTAGATTCATCTGAAAATTTCAGGGCTGATAGAACTTTAACTTATGAATACTTTAACTCCTTGCCAGGTTTGCTCTAACTGCTTTGGTTTTTGAGATATAAGCCAAAAACTGCATTTTACCCCCTATGTTCTTTTTTTAGCCATGGCGGCCATGTTTTTTATGAAACAGAAAATAAAGCACAAACTTTATTCTAGATACCCTAAGGATCATTCAGCTTAAGTTTGGTTGGAATTGGTTCAGTAGTTTCAGAGGAGAATATGTTTGAAATAGTTTACACCAGACGGACGACGACGGACGACGACGGACGCCAAGTGATGGCTAAAGCTCACAGTTCCTTCGGAAGTAAGTAACGACGATGTCAATTCACAATTATTATCTATGTAATAATTTGCAATTAAACACATAGTATTTGAATTAAACACATAGTAAAAACCTTTAAATTATGCCTCTCCAATACCACAAAAAACAGCGGGATTTGGGAAATGAGCACCCCCGTGTCACCCACTCTCAATTCAGGTATGATATACTGGTGAAAGCAACATCTCTTCAAATTACAGCGATGTATTATAGTCTGATTGAGGCACGAATACATCAGTCTAGTTGATAGTTAAAAACACAGATAATTATTTTCTCGTAGTTGAATGATGTTAACATTGAGGAAAGTCATAAAACGTCATGAAATGGAGATTGCGCAAAGGGAACAGGAAACTGATATATATGTATTTAGTGAATCTTGAAGGTTACAAGATCAAAATTATTTGTTTTCATTTTACCCCATTGAAGATGGTACCCAGAATGAAATCTTAAGCGACTCCTGATGCATTACGATGGGATGATACAGGGTTGTAATTATTTTTAACTGAAAGCTTATCCATCATGTCCATTTAGGTTCTAAAAATAAATCCAGAAACATATTCATAAAAAAAAATAAAGAAATATATTCAATGCATTTACGAACTCGTATAGGTCAACTATTGCCGAATTAACATATAATTTTTTGGCTTTAATACAACGGCACAACCCAGATAAAACCTGAAATATGGAACACAACTGGAACCCAAATACATGCGCTCTAAAGAAGTAGAATGTTGTGAAAGGCAGAACGATAAAAATAACCGACACAAGTTCACACGATTTCGTTGTTGATTATATACCTGTGGCTTTAACTTTACCTTTAAAAGCTAAAAATAGAACTGGGTATTTTAAAAAAAGTAAATTTAAATCGATTTTCGGAAATTTCAACAAACGAAAACTAGGTTTTTTTTACATTAACGATATAGAAACAGAAAGTCAACATTGCGATAGGATGTCTAGAAATTATCAAGTAGCTATTCATAGCTTCTTTCAATTATTTCTTGGCAGTGAATGCTTGATTACAATTGTAACGAGTATAGGATTTACAACGTTATTTTTCACTTGTTGGATCATAAGTATTTCAGTTCACAGCATATATAATGAAAGTTGCAATGAAAGATGGATTCATTTAGATACAGCAGGTAACATCATTCAAAACATTCAAGTTTATTTGCATTATGTTTTTGATTGTTATATATTTTTACAATTGTTACCACCATAGAAACACGTTCTTTCGGAATGTATTCGAACAAAGTTGTTTGTAAACTCATCAGGCTAAGGGAATCGAAAATTTGACAACATCATGACAAAATATTTTAAAGAAAACAATTTCAAGGCACTAGTACAATTTTCTTGTTAGACATTTCGATTCTTGTGCCTATAGATTTATAAATGTTGTGGGGTAAATTGTTTTGAAGTAATCACTATATATCTCATGACAATTTTATACCTGAAAGAATTTTCGAAATGACCCTGGATTTTAACTCAAAATACTTTATATCAAAATGTCCCCTTAAAGCTCTTATTTTGTCATTTCTCGTGTATGTACGAAATTTTATTCTCGAGAATTTATATATGAAAATTCCATCATTATATTTCTCATCTTCTTACAACATTTTATTCTAGAATTAACAAATACCTTGAATACCCGTGTATATGGAGAACATATCGCCGTGAAGACAGTTGTTAATCACCTTAATGCTCATTTCATGAATGAAAATCCGCCCAAAGCCTTGACATTTTCCTTCCATGGCGGACCAGGAACCGGAAAAACTTTGATCACCAAAATATTAGTTGATCATTTGTACAATGAAGGCTCTAAAAGTCAATTTGTTCATACGGTTATAGCTACTAGAGATTTTCCTCACAAACGGAATACAGATGAAAATAATGTGAGTTTAAGATATCGAAGTGTTGTACAATAATTATATTATGTATATCATGTATATAGAATAAAACATATTTCGTTCAAAATTAGTTTTCCTGTTATCAAGTGTGACGACGATATAAGGTATAAACAAACATTTTTGCTGTACGATGATGTTAATTATAAAGTCCGTAAATTTAGATACGATCCATGTAAACTAATTGATCCTTTAAATAACATTTTCATTAAAGGTTATCGATTTAACACAGTAGTAAAATCTTTAAATCTCGCTTTTATTGTTACTAACATTGATTTTGTTTTTGAAAAATTAAAACATAACTAAATATATATATATTGCTATTTATGAACAGTTATAAGAACTCAGTATCCTACATCATGTCGATACTGTTTACTTATATTTTGGCATTGCACAAGGCCATACGTTTTTTAACGTCCTTACATTAAATACGTTGGATGTGTTCTGATTGATACTTTAGATTGGGAGAACATGATTAATCTAATAGTTTTAATGGCTTTAAACTAGATTTCAGTAACTGCAATTACACTTTTTACGGTGCTTGTTTTAATGTTAGCAGTTTTTGTGCCTCGTACCGATTTTTGTAGTTCAGACAATTGCTATTGGTTTTTAGTGTTTGTTCATATGTTGTGCTGTTACACCACTGTCCCAGGTTAGGGGAGTTTAACCCTGCCACATTCTGTATGTAACTGTCCAAGGCCAGGGACTTGTAATTCAGTGGTTGTCGTTTGTTGTTGTATTACATATTTACTTTCCTTTATTGTTTTGTACATAAATCAGATCGTTAATTAGCTTTCCCTTTTGAATTGTTTTACAACCGTCATTTCAAAGCTTTTTATAGCTTACTATGCGGTATGGGTTTTACTCGTCGTTAAAGGCCGTATGGTGACCTATAGTTGTAAACTTCTATGTCATTTGGTCTCTGGTAGAGAGTTTCCCCTTATATTTTAAAATGTATATTTTTACACCCGTGCATTTTTTGCAGATTAAACTTAGAAAATTAATAGAAGACAAAGTAAAACAATGCGAGCGATCTATGTTTATATTTGACGAAGTGGATAAGCTATCACCTGACCTTATTAACATATTAAAACCATATCTGGACCACCACGAGCACATTGACAACATCGATTATAGAAAAGCCATATTCATTTTCTTGAGGTAATTTATTTTATACATTTTGTAACACTGCAAACACTAGAAATTTAGTATTAACCGTTTATTATGGTCTTAACATTATCGTTAAGCTTTTTAGACAATTCAGTATGATGTTGATGTGTACAGGTAAATAAAGCTTTTTAGACAATTCAGTATGATGTTGATGTGTACAGGTAAATAAAGCTTTTTAGACAATTCAGTATGATGTTGATGTGTACAGGTAAATAAAGCTTTATAGACAATTCAGTATGATGTTGATGTGTACAGGTAAATAAAGCTTTATAGACAATTCAGTATGATGTTGATGTGTACAGGTAAATAAAGCTTTTTAGACAATCAGTATGATGTTGATGTGTACAGGTAAATAAAGCTTTTTAGACAATCAGTATGATGTTGATGTGTACAGGTAAATAAAGCTTTTTAGACAATTCAGTATGATGTTGATGTGTACAGGTAAATACAGCTTTTTAGACAATCAGTATGATGTTGATGTGTACAGGTAAATAAAGCTTTTTAGACAATTCAGTATGATGTTGATGTGTACAGGTAAACAAAGCTTTTAAGACAATTTAGTATGATGTTGATGTGTACAGATAAATAACAACTCCTGAACTGTGGATATAGGCTGAATAGATCTTGGTTGCAAACCACAGGCACTTGTCTCAGAAAAAAAATTTCCTATATACCTTAATGTTATATTAAGGTATATAGGGGAAAAAAATTCTGAGACAAGTGCCTATGTTGCAAACGCATTGTCTAAACAGACATGAATTTACCGCAGTGGTTAGTTTAAACATTTACTGCAAGACTGAAAATAACTTAATAATCTATTTTTCAGTCTCTTATAAGAGCTATTCAGATTACAATGGCCGTTTCAATTCAAAATTGGTTTACTAGTGGAACCTCTGCACGAGCTTGACATATTTCACTGTCGCACTTATTTAGGATGTATATGAGTTTGCTCACTGCAGAGCATATTCTTTTCAACGGCAAATTTAAGCTTCGCATGCTTTGACCGGTTAATGTAAAAGTAGGGCTTATTTCATTGATATTAGTTTAACAAACACGTGTCATTTTGGAAAAGTGTTTCAATCTTCAATTTATAGTATTTCAGTTCGATGTATGTACATTGTACTTTTATGTTCTGACAACATTTTGTCCATCTTTTGAACTTTTAAAACTAAATATCACTAGTGAATGTTCTACATTTCTAAGCATAGTCATTTTGAAATATATCGACAAATGTTTTTTGTTTACATCGGAAATGAATAGTATGGACATTCGAAACCAAAACCCAAATTCTTTCGAAAGTAAGAACATGTGTTGTTTTTCTTCAAATGTAGATTAAATTTAGTTTTGTTGAAGAAGTCCTTTTGATCAAAGCAAAACAAAACACAAAATATCAATATTCGGCAAGAATCAAAACGCATGAATAGCATCTTGATTTCATAGATGTTTGAAAACACTTTGAAGTATATTATTTAAGACTATTAAGTTTTCACATTCGAGTAGATTTCAAAACTTTTGTACACAAGATCAACTACTTATAATTATTTCATAACTCAAAAGACAATCTATGACTTTATTTCTTTAGCAACACAGCTGGTCAACTGTTAACCAAACAAATGATTGACTTCTGGCATGACGGCAAGAAGCGTGATGAAATTGATTTAAAGGATTTGGAAAATGTACTAGCAACATCTGCTAGTAATTATGAGGGAAGTGAGTAAACCTCAATTTGTACAATAAGTAAGGCCATATTTGTGTTTTACTTTGTAAGTCTGTGTGTGTTTTGTGCCAAACTGATACATGATTTTATAGTTTGTTCTAAAGTTGTGCTCTTTCATCACTATCCAAGCTTAGGGGAGGGTTGGACGTCCCTGAACATGCTAAACCCTGCAACATTCTGTATGTGCTTGTCCCAAGTCATAAACCTTTGATTCAGTGGTTGTTTTGTGTTGCTGTATATCATTTTTATTTTATTCGTTTTCTCGTTTTAATTTTTTTGCCATGTAGGGCATTTTTTACAGCTTGCTATGCGGTATCGGTTTTGCTCAATGATTATTCAAGGCTGTATGGTGACCTATAGTTGCTTACTTTTACGTCATCGCATTGGCAATCATACCACATATTCTTATGTTTTATTAGTGGGTGTGTATTTTGTTTCTTAAGTGTTAGTCCACATAAAGAGGAATATCAGTTGGAGTTTAATCATTTTTAACAGTTCGGTATATTTTGACCAAGCCGACCATGAAGTGGTTCTGTCTGTTTTCTATGCAAATAATAACCATATGTATATATATATATTAGTTTCGCCTTGATAAAAACGGTTTAAAAAAGTTTATTGTTATCACTTTAATATGAAATTCAGCACAAATGTATAACTTTAAAATAATATTCCTTTATAACTTATATACGTTGAAAGTAATTCAAATAATCTAACGTGCCTTTTACTTTTAGGTGGATATTACAAAAGTGATCTAATATTCCATGACCTTATCACAGCATACATCCCATTTCTACCTATTGAAAAAGAGCATGTGTTTGGCTGCATTAAACATCACCTACTAGCGAAAAGGTATTATAAACATTACATAGACATTCCGATTAAAACAATTGAAGAAATTGCTCAGCAACTCCAGTTTTATCCAAATGAAACAGACAAATTGTTTTCAGCGACAGGTTGCAAGAGGGTAGAAGAGAAAGTTGATTATGTAATGGGAGGTACAAGTTGATGTATTGAAGATGAAAAAAATGATACATCAAGAATTTTCCATGTTTTTCCTTTCGTTATAGACTACTACTAACTCGAAGATTTTGCCTAACTTTAGAAAAACTTTAAAGTGAGAAGTATATTATCTATTTCTAATCTGTACAGATTCCCTTGGATGTGTGAATAAAGAGTGTTGCCTGCATAACAGGAGAGGTTCTCTCTGTGTTTAGAATGAATAAAAACTGTTGTGAAACAACATATTTATCGTTTAAATATATCTAAAAAACATTAAGGAAATTAATAATAATATCTAGTAGCTGCTATTTCATCTAAGCAGTAACCTAATCAATTCATCAGTTAAGAAAGAGTTTGTAGACTGTTGAACATAAGAATGAAACGGTTGGTTCAGGGATGCATTTAACGAACTTTAAAAAGTACGTTTAAATGATATGTGTACATAACTATATGTGAGCATCTTAAACAGTAAATAACTGGCCATTAAAGTAAATGATTGGCATCATCAGCCCAGAAGTCTGCGCTTCGGTGAATGACTTTTTACATTATATTCTAATATATTTGGAAATTACCAAGAAACTGGTGGTCCAACTTGCTTAGGCAAAGACCTTAGATGAATTGGCTATGCCTTTAGGGTTCCTTTTTGGTCATTAAGTTCCTTATATTTCTAGGTACATTTGTATATCATGTATATATACATTCCTGGCTTTCTATTATTTCTAATATTTTGATTTGAGCGTTCCCGATAAAGATTTAAAAAATTCAAAAGCGCATTGGATGCACGAAATTTATCCTTCCCATCGATTTTGATGCCCCATAACACATTGACATTTTTTGTATTCTTGAGTACAATTTCACAAAGAAACATCGTAATTTTCATGTGTTAATGGCAGTCTGACCAGAAATCAGAAATGGAGGATGCTACAAAACCTGTCTTATAAATACATGATACAGATCTCAGTATGTGTAGTGTATGTTTCTGTAAAAGAAAAAAACTTTAGGTACATCTGCAACCAAAATTTAATATTCAATAATATTCAAATAAATGAAACAAATGATTATTTATCAAAGTCAACATATGACAAACAAAGGCACTTTAATTAAACCGCAAAATTGGTTGTTTTATTCTATCAATGAATCTACTATGATGTAGTTTATTGAAGTTGTTTCATAAATGTTCAATAAGCAGATCCTTATGGTTGCTTTAGTCATGAATATCTTGTTGTGAGATCCTAAAGTCATATTCAATAGAACTTGCAATAGAAGAAGCAGATTTGAAATTCAATCTTTATGTGTTGCTATAATTAAAATAATTAGCAGTTTTAATATTCAAACCCATCTCAAATCAGTAATATGCAAAAGAATGATACTTATAATGACATTGAATTCTTTTATTCAATTCAATTAAATTCAAAATATTTTATTGTTCAAATATCAAACGTACATGTAAACAAAGGGATTGGACAAAAGGTAAAGCCTAAACAAATCCATGCAAGATGGATTGAATAATCTGATAGTATATAATAAATTTCTGATAATTCATAGATCATTCATTTTTGATTCGTTTATCAATTCTTTCATAAACAAGAAAAACAACGCCTGTATAATAGTAAAGTGGTGTGGAAAAGATGCCCAATTTTTTTTTTCAAACCAATGGCTTAATCAAAGAGCTTGGGAGCTCTGGGGGAAAAGACGTTTCTATTTTTTGAGGTTTCAATATTTAGAGGGAGAAAAATACAAGTACAGTAAAGCTGGTGTGAAAAATTTTGAATTTCAATATAGTGGACGAGGTCAGATTATTAAAAGTCTTTGTGAAGGCAACTTTATCTAGACTCACAAATAACTAACTTAATAAAATGCAACTAAAATGACATCAAGAGTGCACATGCTGAAATGTCTCGCCTGCTTTACTTGATTAAATTAAATTTCATACCATACACCAAACAAAGTTGGCCTATTGCATATACTCCGATAGTGTAATCCAAAGGGCCAGAGAAACAGACCGGATTGCCAAAATTGAACATTGACTAAATTAATGAACCATGAAAATGAGGTCAAGGTCTGATGAACCTTACCTGACAGACATGTACACCTTACAATCATTCCTTACAACAAATAAAGTTGACCAATGGCTTACAGTATTTGATAAATGGACAAAACCATGAAAACTTTCCAATCAGATCTACCTAACAAGCATTCCAAGATATATACAAAATAAAATTGCCCTTTGGCTTATAGTATCATAGATAGAGCCCAAACAGGAAAAACTTAAAACATTATCCAATGAACCCCCCAACAAAAAGGTCAAGGGTCAGATGAAACCAGTCAAAAGACATATACACCTTACATTCATTCCATACACCAAATACAGCTAATCTTCTGTTTATAGTATCTGAGAAACAGACCAAACCACAATAAACTGCTTCGCTGAGCGCAGCTGGATACGCCCGCAGAGGTCCAACCCTGAACAGTTGGGGCAAAAATGGACACAATATTCAAGCTTGATACAGGTCTGAATTTGGATTGTAATTAAATGTTTGACATATTACAGGTTTCTGAATAAATGTAGTCAAAGAACTTGAAATTGGTTATATGAATTGAATTTATATTCAATTAAAGATTTCTTGCTGTTGCAATACTAAGTAAATCTGTTGTCAGACTATAAAAAAAAAAAGTTCAATTAATTCTCAATGTCATATTAGAAATTTATGAAAATCAAAAGGGAGCTTACATCAATAGATTTAAACAATTCACCAAAGTTTCATGAGAATTGTTGACAGCATTTTTGAGTTATTGTCCGAAAACTGGGAAATCCCCCCTTTTTTAATGAATAAAACCCCATAACTCAGAAATGTAAAATGTAAAATTTATAAAATTCTAAAAGGAGATTACTTAAATAGATATAAACAATTCACCATAGTTTCATAAGAACTGCTGAAAGCATTTTTGAGTTTTTGTCGGAAAACTGGAAAATCCCCCTTTTTTATGAATAAAACCCTGTAACTCGAAAACGTAAAAGCTAAAATTTATAAAAATCGAAAGGGAGCTCATGTCAATAGATATAAACAATTCACCACAATTTCTTGCAAGTTGGTGAAAGCATTCTTGAGTGATTGCCCGAAAACTGGAAAATCCCCCCTTTTTTAATGAATAAAACCCTATAACTCAGAAACGTAAAATTTAAAATTTATAAAAAACGAAAGGGAGCTCACGTCAATAGATATAAATAATTCACCAAAGTTTTATGCAAATTGGTTAAAGCGTTTTCGAGTTAATGTCAGACATTTTGACGACGGACGGACAGACGGACAGACGGACAACGGTATACCATAATACGTCCCGTAAACGGGCGTATAAAAAATTAACATTGACAAATTAGCCATGAAAATGAGGTCATGTTCAGATGAAACCTGCCAGTCGAACATGTACACCGTTTAGTCATTCAACACCAAATATAGTTGACCTATAGTTGGCTTATAGTATCTGAGATACGGACTTGACCACAAAAACGCAACATTGATCAGATCCATGAAATGAGGTTGAGGTCAGGTGAACCATGTCTGACGGATATATGTAGACCTTGGAAGCATCCAATATACCAAATAAAGTTACCCTATAACTCATAATAAAGGGGTATTTCACAGCGACAAAACAATTAAAACAAGCATTCTGAGAGTATTGCATGGCAATACATAGTCCACTACCAGTTTAACATTCATTGCACTGGAACAACTAACTTGATCTATAACTTGTCCTGGTGTTAACATGGTTAAACTATATAATGAATATCAAATCAAAATCTTCAAGCATGACGAAAAAAAGTTTTTGGAAAACTGATTATTTGCGTGAATTTTCTAAGTTCGAGGACCATAACACTTTCAAAAAAAACATCCTAACCGAACAAAATTCAAACTTGGTCTGTAACTTGTCATTGTAAAACAAAATATACCAAATACCAACTCAAAAAATACGGAAAACTGATTACTTGCCTGAAATTTCTTAATCCAAGGAACATAACTCTGCACAAAATCATCAGACCGGAACAAATATCAAATTTGATCTGTAAGTGGTCATGATAAAACTATATACCAAATATCAAATTAATATCTTCAAACACGAAGGAAAAAGGAAGGACCTGGAAGGAAAAATTGTAATTTTTCATATTTTGTTCAAGTCCAACCTTGAAGGAAAATATATTCAAGAACCCCTTCCAAAAGCAATGAGTATTTCAACACCCCTCCTGGCTCCCTACAAATTTCTCAATACTTTAAAACTGCCTGTTTCTGTATTGACCCCGTTATAGATTCAAGGTTATATAAGCTTATTGGCCCTGAGAATGAAAAGGGTTGAGGGCCAATACATGTGATCATCAATCTACATGCATAAAAGGGTCGATACAGAAACAGCCAATTCATAAGACTTTATTATATGATACACCTTCTTTGATAAAAAAAAAACCATAAACTCACTGTTAAATACATTGTAGGTACAGGAAATCGCATTTCAGTCATTTGAACTTGCCTCTTCCCAGTCAAGTCGAATTGTTTGGTCAAAATATTGTTCGAGATTTCTGATTTCCAGTCCAGGGTACCGTTTCAGAAAGCCTTCGTAAGTCTACGTGTCATCGTACGTTCATCGTAAATAAATCGTAGGTTTTACAGCCGTTTCACAAAGCCGTCGTAGGTTAAGGGCATACGATATAGTTACATGGGAGGTAATGACGTTGCTAACGTAAATTGTTATTTCCGCGACGTCAAACTGTGACTTATCGGGAAAAGATGAAGTTTTCGACTGATTTTTATCATTCAAACGGATTTAACTTGAAAACGAGTTCATGGACCCCTCTTTTTTTAAATAACATTTAGTTTGATTACGGATGAAGATTATGTGTACCAATTTTCATAAAAAAGTCAATAGTGCTGTGTGGAATAAACTAAGTAAGTCGTATATGTACTTTGCCTTGTGTTTACTTTGCGTATAATATTTACAAAAGCGAAGCCCATACAACAAGGTGAAAGTAACGTCACAAACATGTGAACGTGAATACGGGAAACGTAACGTTATTACTTCGTACTATTCTCAACATACTGGGGCCCGCAAAGTGTTTTTATGTACAAACAATGGAATATTACTTTAAATGTTCATCAATAAAGAAAAGAAATTTAATTTTACACTTGCAGGAATTACTGTCTCTTCATAACACAAAATAATAGGAATTTGAATTAAACTTTAACGAGTCCATGATTTTATTCTTTCCTTTGCACGAATTGATGCCTTCCGCACGGGCAATGTTCTTGCCGGTATTTCTTCGTTGTTTGGTTCTTCCTCATATTCATTAGATGGTGGAACTTCATTTATTTCTAGAGGATAGAGTTTGACGATCGGACGTGAAGTTCGACCACTGTTCGTTCTGATCATCGCCGAACGCACTAAACCATCGTTACCAGTACCAACTTCCTCCATTACTGATGGAGTCATGCACTTGAACTACATCTCCTACTTTAATGTTAATCTTATTGTCTCCGGTCTTTTGGTGAAATTCTCGAAGTGAGGTTAAGTACTCAAATTTCCAACGGTTCCAAAAATGTTCAATAAGTGTAGATAATCTTTGAGCACGCTTTGAAATATCTGAAGCAGCCAATGTATATGTTTCGTTAATGTTGTCAATTTCGGTACGTGGATACGGTAATGTTGTAACTCGGCGTCCATACAACAGGTGCGCGGGTGTTAACGGTTCACTATCAGTAATGTCTGTAAAAACATATGTTAGTGGTCGGTCGTTAAGAATTTTCTCTATTTCTGTGACAAATGTCTGTAACATGTCCAAATTGATTAACGCACGTCCTAGTGTCTTTTTTAAATTTGTTTTTGTCAGTGCAATTAATCTCTCCCACCACCCTCCGAACCAGGGTGCACGCTTCGGAATGAATCTCCATTTGACTCCAAAAGAAGATAAAGCTTCTTCAATTTTCTTTGACTCACATAGCCGTTTTACCTCCTGTGACGCTGAAATAAAAGAAAGCGCAAATTGTCCGACATAACGACCTGCGGTAATGATTTCCTACTTGTAAATCGTCTAAATCCAAGTAAAAAAGATTCTTCGTTCATAGTTGGTATTATCTCCAAATGCACGGCTCTTGTCGACGCACACGTAAATAAACATATGTAAACTTTTTTCAATGTACCATCATTTTCCTTGACTTGAAGCGCTGCTGTAAAGTCTATACCCGTAACTGCGAAAGGCGGTGTTTCTTGAAGTCTTATTTTCTGTAACGGTGGAGGGTCGATCTGGTGCCCTGTACGGTTTTCCGTTGACCTTTTTGCAAGTTGTACATCTGTGAAGTAATTTTCGGGTGAATTGGCGCAAAGACGGTATCCAGAATGTTTGACGGATTTGTGTAACGGTGGCATTAACTCCAGAATGCATAACTAGTTCGTGTGAGTTCAACACTATAAGCTCTGACAATCGGTGATTTGCTGGTAAAATATCAGGATGTTTTGCTGATTCGGATAATGGCGCATTATGAATTCTACCTTTACATCTCATTAAATTGTTTTCATCTAAATATAATTGAAGTTGTCGAAGTCGTGGAAGTTTGGTTTTCTGCGAATTTTTTAATGTGAGTGCACGTACTTCACCGGGGTATGCCGTCGCTTGGCAACATCGTATCCATAATATAGTTGATTGCTGTAATTCATCTGGTTTTAACTCCCCAGTGTTTCTCATAGACTTAGTTGTCTTACAATTTTGAATAAAACGTTGGACATAAGTTGTCACTCGCAAAAGTTTCTCGTAAGATCCATACCTATAAGCATTTATAATTTTGTCAATTCGAAAATGAAGATCATCATTTTTGTCAGTGTTGCTTTCTTCATCTAATGTCTCCTCATTGTCGTCTGCTAATACGGATAAAGCTGTGTTAATAGGTATATTCGTTTCGAAGTTGGTTGAATTTTGAATTAGGCAAGTCGGTCCTGTTTTCCATAATACGCTCTCCATAAACTGTTTTGCGGTTATACCACGAGTGAGCAAATCAGCAGGGTTACAATTTGTTGGGCAGTAATTCCATTTGCATTCTTCCGTTAATTCCTTAATCTCTTCAATTCGATTTGATACGAAGCGTTTCAACGGTTTTGACGTATTTAGCCATTGAAGTACAATTTGGCTGTCCGACCAAAGTGTCACATCTGTACATTCCAAAGTAGATTTAAGATGTTGTGTCAAGCGAGCTCCTATTACGGCGGCCATTAATTCTAATTGTGGCAATGTAAGCTTTTTAACGGGTGCAACTCGTGTTTTTGCCATCACTAATGCGGCACTATGTCCTTTCGGTAGATACATGTATGCTACAGCTCCATACGCTTTTATGCTTGCGTCGACAAATACATGTAATGATCTTGAGTTTGTATTTCCGGTAAAGTATAGTCTAGGCAATATCATACTTGTAACGGTTCCTATGTCTTTTGCCAGATCCTTCCATTGTAACTGTAGATTTTCGGGTAGGGGTTCATCCCAATCATAGCGTTCTTTCCACAAATCTTGTATCAAAATCTTTGCTCGTATACTTACTGGGCTTAAAAAACCTAGCGGGTCAAAAATCTTTAAAGATTCTGTCAGAACTTCTCGTTTTGTGATATGTGATGATACAGACGGTAAAACTCGTTTTGCGTAAGATAATTCATCCGTTTCGACATTCCAACGCATTCCCAATATTTTTGCTTCTTTGTCGGTATCTAACACGTCCTCCTTGATAGCTAGATTTCTCACATTTTCGTTGTTTGAGGTCCATGAGCGAAGATTAAATGCTGCATATAAAATCAATTGTCGCGCTTCCTTGAAATAAGTTACGGCTTGAGTTTCATTGCAAATGCTAGATAAAATGTTGTCAACATATAAATACCTTGTGAGTATTTTAGTAGTTTCATTTTCTGTTTGCTGTAAGTGTTTTAGCAGTACAGCGTTTAAGATAAACGGTGAACACGTCGCTCCAAATAGTACAGACTTGAACCTACATGTCTCTAAATCGCTTTGTGGATCACCAGGGTTATTTAATCATAAAAATCGTGTGACATCACGGTCCTGTTCATGGAGTCCGACATGTAAAAATGCCTTCACAATGTCAGTTACTATGGCATCGGGGTTCAATCGAAATCTTATTAAAATCTTTGTAAGGTCGTTTAAAATCGGGGGTGTGTTCATAAGGCAATCATTAAGACTCGGTAACTGTGATGACTGTCGGCAGCTACAATCGTACACTATCCTTATGGGCGTAGTTGTTGAATCCTTCTTAACGGGATGATGCGGGATATAATGTACGATACCTTTACTAATATCGGGATCCTTAACCTTCTCAATAAATCCTCGGCGTTCTTGATCCTTGATTATCTGTCCATATACCTTAAGCATTTCGGGATTTTGACTTAATTTTCGAATGACGTTTTCAGTTCTTCGTTTCGTAACGAAGAAGTTGGTAGGCAAGGGTTCGTGATCTGGTTTCCATGGCAACTTTGCTATGTACTTGTTTTCTCGGAATTCAATTGCTGACTTTTGATATGTTTCCATAAAGTCTACCGTTTCAACATCTGTCGTGTTGCTATCTATTCCTAACGACTTTAATTTCCAGAATCTTTCTAAATTGAACTCCTCTGGTTTGTGCGATGTCAATATGTTGTACATACCTACATTACTCTGTTGACGATTAGACGTCGGAATTGGACCAGACAACAAATAAACAAGTTTTGACTTTACGGCGGTTGGACCATTTCCTCTTAATATTGTATCCTCTACGAAATACCAATAGAAATCAGCTCCGATGAGCAAGGAAATTTCAAAAGAAGAGTTGTCTTATGTAAACGGATGAGCTAAACGTAATCCTTACAGGTACTTGAATTCTCGTATACCATTACCGATGTAATTGGTTAACGAGCTGGCGATGTTCGGTACTACTAGAACCTTAACTGGAATTTTCGTTCTATTTATCGACTCTACGTATACGCGTGCTCTTGACAAATGACGGACTTTGTTGTCGGTACTTCCAAATGCCGATAAATGTATGGTTTCTGTATTATTTCTAAGTCTATTTTCGACGCTAACTCCTCGGCAACAAAAGAACGCTGTGCTCCTTCATCAAACAAAATGTGCGTATCAACATATCGATTTCCCCCAACTGGTGCAACGGCAGTTTTTAGAAGCACGTTCGAACGGGATTTTTCTTCAGACGAATGAAAACTTGCGGCGATCATTTTCGCTATCATTATCTACGGCATTTATTGACGTTTGCTTATCATTAGTACATGTATTTTCATGGCAAAGACTTGTGTAGTGCTTTTTATGGCACTGGCGGCAGCGAAATTTCGATTTACAATCTACGGAACGGTGTGATCCTAAACAGTTAAAACATAACTTCTTTTGTTTGACGATTGATAGGCGTTTGTCGTTATCTGAAACATTTGAGCATTTTGCAGGGTTATGTAAATTCTGGCAGAATATGCAAGGTTTTTGTCGAATATTTGGTGTTTGTCTCTCACGGTTATCGAATGTATCTACTTTACTCGGTTCACCTTTTCTGTTAGCGCTTGTCAAAAACGATGCGGTCATTGCGGTAGGCTGCATTGAATCCATAAACGACGACGAGCGTTGTCCAGCTTCAATTATAGTGATTTCTTTCAAAATTCCACGTCTCAAATCAATCAATTCCCAATTATCGGAACCGTTTTCACGGGCTAAGTGTTGTCGTATTTCTGACGGAAGCTTGTTCAGTATTATCGGAATAAGTAAAGCACCATACGATTCTCCGGAGTGGCCTAACGATTCAAGACCTCTTATATATGCCTCTAACTTGTCGTAATAACCGCGTAGACTGAGTAGGTTGTTTTGTGGTGCTCTAAGTTCTAGCATAGCTTGCATATAAGCATTTGTAATCTTATGCGATTGTCCTTTAAAATAATAGCTTCCATGTAATTTGAGTTTGTGAGCGGTAAACCGTCAATAGTTCTTGCAGCATCATTAACAAGCTGGGATTTTAAATAACTAAATTTATGTACGTCTGTGAGTGTTACATTGTAATGGACGGAAGATTCGAAAGAGTCCCAAAATGTTTGCCAAGTCAGAATTTCTCCGTTAAACATGGGTAGTGTAAGTTTCGGCAAATGGTGATTTTGGTTGCTAGGTTGCTGTACGGGATGCATTTGTGTTGTTTACGGAACAGAACTGTGTTGATTATGGTTTCAAAAGTGTGAGAAGGTAATGCGTGATCATGCTGTGGGGCATCAGTACATACTTTGTTTGCAAATGTTTTCCGTATATGTCGTATTTTGGTGTTCAAAAAAATTTGTACTCATCTGCATTAAGAATTTCTTCCTCGATGTCCTCCTCCTTTAAAGAATTCATAATATCTTCGTCCAATGCACTAATAGTTTTCTGTTTTTGAATTAATGTTTCTAAAAGTTCAGCACTTTCTTCATTGTCCAAGTTTGAATCATCATCTTCTGCTTTCCGTAAAAGTCTCTTTACTGCACTTTTGTGACCTGCTCTGACAGCTTTTAACTTGCTGTCCATCTTATCCTGGTCACGGCACCATAAATGTGTGGAATAAACTAAGTAAGTCGTATATGTACTTTGCGTTGTGTTTACTTTGCGTATAATATTTACAATGGCGAAGCCCATACAACAAGGTGAAAGTAACGTCACAAACATGTGAACGAAAATACGGGAAACGTAACGTTATTACTTCGTACTATTCTCAACAAGTGCAATTATTTTAAATTTGATAAAACATACAGCAAAAAAAGACGTTTTTTTTTTTACATTCATGAACATTTGATAAATATGAGTTATTTGTAAAAATAGAATGTACAAATTTATAGAACATTTATATAAAACAGAAATTACACATAATTTAACAAAAAACAGCTTATGTTTATCTTTTAAAACAAAAAAGTTATGTATTTCTGTCGAAAGGAAAAATACGTCCACAAATCCGAATTTTGAGGAAATATCTGAAATTTCAACCTCAATTTACTCAAAAAGTAGCACATGATGGTATATTTTTTATTGCATATTTGATTTAATCAGGTAAAATATAGCCTATATGTAAATTTTCATCAAAATTCCATTACGGGATCAAAACTGTATCGTATGCCCTTAAGATGAGCGTAAATAATACGTTAATCCTGGCGTAACTTACTACAGCTATACCCAGTCGTTTCTCGATCGTAGTTTTTCCGCGAATATGAATTAAACCATATCTAAGATGGCTTTATTCTCGATCAAGATGCCGCAAATGTTAGAAGACTAAGAAGAATAATCAATATTAGAACCACACTTTCTTCATTTGATCATTTTGAAAATAAAATGGATATTATATCCAGATACAGACTGGATAGACACAGTATCAAAGAAATAACATTGGCAATAGAACCAGATATAAAACATGATACAAATAGCTATAGGTCCCATGCACTTACTCCTGAAACGCAGGTTTTGTTAGCTTTGCGCTACTCACTGGTTCTCCGGAAAAGCGCCCATTTTATGACGCTGATTTGTCCCACCGTAACAAAGCAAAACTAACGACTTCGAGTTATATACCCGTAGCTTGTTATACTTATATCTAAGATTTTTATATTTCTTTATTATCTATATTTTTAATTTTTATAAAGTTTAGTACATATTGCACAACGATAGTGATCGTACCTGCCGTCATAATGTTTTCTTCGTAAACCTGTAATTCCCGTTAACGGATAGAAGACCAAGCAAGACTTAATATTTAGCACAACATAGAGTGTGATATGATTTAAATTTGATTATAAGGTTACCATAAATAATTTTGATTATAAGGTTACCATAAAAAATTTTGTTAAATGGTCATTTATTCCAAATCATATCAGTCTTGAAAACTAAACAAAGTTGAAAACTGCAGAGATTTGTTAAGCATGTAATCTCCGTGGAATGGTATATTCTAAACAAACACCTATTTTGAAAATAAATTCTACATCCAACAGATCGATATCGGTGTCAACATTAATACAACTTCTCAGTATCTTCAGATTCACGTATTATGTTTTATAAGGGGACGAAGTCCCCTATAACAGTAGAAAAATCAATAAAAAAAAAAAAAAAAAAAAAAAAAAAAAAAAATCGGGAAAATTTCCCGAAATTTTCATTGTACTAATGAACTCATAATCGTTAACTTTTTTTGGTAACTTTTTTCAATTCCCGCATTTGCGCAGAAATCTACTTCCTTCTTCCGGTCTCGTTTTTCATGAGACTTTGAGTGAAATATATATTTATCAGTCCAGTAAAATATAGGATGGAACACAATAACAATTTCATTTCTAATTATTCTTTGATATGAAAAAACGTTACCTGATGATAGCGTTTCTTTGTTTACACTGATTATGACGTCAAAACTAAAATAACGTCACAACTAAAATCCCTAACAACAGAACCAAAATCGGAAACGTTACGGTATTTCCGTTTCTTTTTTAACAGATTTAGAACTTAAAATATGTTTGAATTAAAAAAAATAATTTATATAGACTTCGTCCCCTTTCACAGGTAATGCCTGCCTCATATTAAATGACGAAATCATCGAAATGTACTCTCCGTTTACGTTTTTGTGAAGAGTGCTTTCTTTCACGTCCGCACTTCTATCGAGTATGGCATGCCGAATTAACATTTTAGATAATAATTACGGATGGCGAATATATAAACTGCAGGCCACCGTTTCACAAAGCCTTCTTAACTTACGATCACCGTATCATTTTACGATCCGTTTACGTGTGGTTCTACGTTCCCGTTACGTGTGTTTCACAAAGGCATCGTAAATGACTACTAAGTTGATCGCAAGTCACGCACTGTGTATTATCGTAAGTGTATCGTAAAAAAGAACTCTAGCTGTAAACAGGAGGTGTGAATCGTAGTTTATTTACATCGGAATATGGCACACTCTTCTTTCACAGATCGATGAGTCGAGCATGCCGATGAGAGCGGACGTGAAAATGTTTGCAGAGAAAATCCTTCAACATCATTGAAATTGTTTTGCCAAATTGGTTTCTTGATAAATATTGTTATCCTTACATCTTATATTTTATGTTTTGGATAATATTTTTTTGTTGAGGAAAGTTTCTGCAGATATTTTCAGGTTTGTTTGAGACATGTGGTCAGATGGAATCCATTAGTAGTTTCCATGTGGGAAACTATCAGACCAATCTATTTGATGTCTGAGGGTTTTAGCTGTTGTTACCCTAATGGATCGGTAGTTTCTTTCCGAGATGCTTTGTTGTAGGATTTTCGGCTTTCCTCTAACAGGAATACAGCTTGGCATTTAGCGGTATCGGTTTGGAATCCAAGTATGTCCTTTCAGGTTTCTCCACTGTGTCTAAACTACCCCGGCAAAAAATGTTTGGACTCGATGGTATCTAATATCCGGCATGGTGACGGAATATCAATAGACAGAGAAAAGGTAGTTTTCTGTTTATTTATTTGTTATTTTTATGATATCGAAGAATATATATATATATATATATATATATATATATATAACTATTTTCTATGGTGAGACGTAATATTTTCTACAACCGTTCTAGATTAACAGAGAAATAAGTAAAAATGCACGTCAAAATGACGAATTGAGTGAACCTTGCCTCGAATTTGTTTAATTTCTCCTCAAATTGTTCACATGGTACGGAAAGAAAGGTACGGAAAGAAAGATATTGACATGGTGATTGCAAAACTAGTCACTTTGATCACCTCAATCCTTGTATTTCTGCGTATGGAACGAAAGAAATAGGTCATGTCAAAATGGAAGCACCCGGTTTTGTCAATGTTGTTTACTACACAACGACCCGGTTTTGTCTATGTATGGAACCCGGTTTTGTTTATTTTATAAAAAACAACGTTAAGACTGGTTCCCTGAAACATAAAATAAATTTACAAATGGCTGATCATGTGGGTTTTCAAACCAGATACCTCAATAAAGCGTGTGGTCAAGTTTAATTAAATCATTAAAGAGGAGAAGATTTTTGTAAGATAATTGGCAAAAACGCAAAGAAATGGTAAAAATCGTAATTAAAGGTCAATAATTCTCACAAGGATATCGACCAAGTAGATTTATTCGTATATATTGTCTTGCTGATCATTTTTGCCATATAACTTTTATATAGAGATATTAGACAGAAATGGAAAAAAAAGGAGAAATTCATCATTCAAGGACATTAACTTCTATAAGAATTTGTTTGAGAGTTTTGATGTGTATGGGCAAAATGTAGAACTCAACATTATGAACATATCTGCCCCTGTTAAATTTTCTCTTTCTATAGCTGTTTTTAAATAATAGACACAACTTGTTCCCCCTTTGTTCTATTTTAAGCCATGTCGGCCATCTTTGTTGACAAGCGGGGTCATCAAAAACTTTTTAAACTAGATACCCCAATGATGATGAAAAACTGTTAAACATAAGTTCGTTAGACTTTTTAAAACCGACATAAGATTGTGGATAAGGTTTGTTAAATGTATTGTAGCCCAGTATTTTCAGAGGAGAAGATTATGTAAAAAATTAACGGAGACGACGGACGACGGGGGCCAAGTGATGAAAAAAGCTCACTTTTCCAATGGGGTGAGGTGAGCTAAAACCAACCAAGAATTCCAAACAAGATTGCACCGTTCTTGAATTAAAAAAAAAGTCTAACATTTCATAATTAAGGCTTACACGAACGAGATAAACTTATCAGACATGGCAAAACAACTTCAATTGCGGTTTTTTTTAAACAAAAATAAATACTACATATTATTTATACAGGAGTGACTGTACGCACTGACATTTCGCGACTGCTGGAATGATTGTTTTCGAATTTATTTTGAAGGTCTGTAAGATAAATAATTTAATAAAAATATCTCATAAAATTAACATTGTTCATGGAACCATAAAACATTTCAAGGTCTTTTGAAACCTGCCAGACGGACATGAACACATTACAATCATTAAAACCAAACAAACAAACAAAAATTAACATTTACCAATTAATCAAGAAAATAAGTTCAAGGTCACTTAAATAGTCATGTGTAGGAAATCGCTGAACCATGAAAATGAGGTCAAGGGCAATTGACATATGACAGATAGAAACATTGTTACATAAAAGATCTGTTTGCGAGGTATGTTTCAGTCAGGCCTTCTAATTTCTGACATATGAAGCTTCGTACAAATAGTTCAAGCAGCCACGAATTTGCATCCCTTGGTCTCGCATTCCGACAATTCCATAATATCAATTTGAATTTTTAGAATAAACATGATAATCCTACTCACATACATCCAATTTCGCGGGTGTCCCTGCTTTCTTATTTCTTATAAAATTTTAAGTTGGTATACGATTTACATGTAGTTATGTAACATTAGTGGCGAATCAAGGCCCCCACCTTTAATGGCCCAAAAAAATTAATTTTTTTTTACGATTTTTTTTAGCATAATTCGTCCAAAACATTGTTCGCTTAGCTACGCTCTGCGGTATGTAAGCTGTTTGAATTACGCCCACTTTGAAAAAACCTGAATACGTCCCTATATATTGTCAATAATATATTGACCAACGTCAATGTACGATAATCATAACACAATGGAGAGATAACAGAACCGTTTATTTATACAACTATTAATAAACTAATCATTATTGCATTTTCTCGATGGCCTGAGACTATTATACTAATTTTTACTTAGTATTATAGTTACAATTAGGGAAAGATAGATTTGATTTTTAATGCATGATTATTGTAATCCTTTTCTCACCATAAACATTAATTTTCTATGGCGATTCTGCAAGCATATATACATTTGTCTGATTATTATGCCTTATAATGAACATTTAGCCTTAAAAAGATTTATTTTAATCGATCATAGGAAATATTACATCCCTAGGTAGGACTACTTATAAAGATAACCATCCTGTTGTGCAAGTAAATCACATATCAAATGTGCGTCCTTCAATTTTTAAGACCATAAACTCTAATTTTAAGTTTAAACACTAAAATTTACATAATTCATATAAAAAAAAACGTAAAGAGAGCTTAAAACTCAATTTGCGGTTTAACCTTCATTTCTATCTATTTCGCAGTTAGAGTTTTTTTTTTTTAATGCAAAGCAAAATTATAACTATTTTTGTTCCAATAAAGTAGGAATTTAAGTGTTTACAGATTCAAATAAGTAACAGGTTGTCCTCTGTAAGAAATCGTTTAACAACCAGTCACCAAACTCTTTTTAGTTGCTGAAATTCAATTATTTTATGCGATTATGTATTTTTTTTTCTTTGACAAAACCGGGTTCTGCCTTGTGAAATCTAGGACAAAACCGGGTTGTACACATTGACAAAACCGGGTGCTTCCATTTTGACATGACCCATTTCTTTCGTTCCATACTCAGAAATACAAGTATTGAGGTGCTCAAAATAACTAGTTTTGCAATCTCCATGTCAATATCTTTCTTTCCGTACCATCTGAACAATTTAAGGAGAAATTAAACAAATTCGAGGCAAGGTTCACTCAATTCGTCATTTTGACGTGCATTTTTACTTATTTCTCTGTTAATCTAGAACGGTTGTAGAAAATATTACATCTCACAATAGAAAATAGTTATATATATATAAATATTCTTCGATATCATAACAATAACAAATAAATAAACAGTAAACTACCTTTTCTCTGTCTATTGATGTTCCGTCACCGCGCCGGATAGTAGACACCATCGAGTCCAAACATTTTTTGCCGGGGTAGTTTAGACACAGTGTTCTCGTTCGTTGCATTGGCATTTGTGCGGCATCCGGGTGACCTTATCCTTTATTTTGTATATAATTGATTTTATATTTTGAATTTTTATATTTGTGAGGAAGAGCGAATCAGGGGGGTGGGTGTGTTCGTATGTTTTTCATTTGTAGACGAAACACAAGCCTTGTATCTTTGATGGGTTACATTGTACTTCCTTTGATATTCAATAATACTTTTTTTCTTTGTATCGGAAATTTGAAATAATAGGAGAGTGACGAGACGTGTTTATATTTGATCAAAGGATTAAACGAATTTTTTAACATTTATTTGATAATGTCTAAAGTTATTATAGTACTGTAATTTTAGAGGAGATATGATTGATTGGTTGCTGTTTTGTGAACGTACAGTGGCAAATATTTCATGCAGATTGATGACTAAGAGAAGAATTTTCAAACAAGAAATAAGAAGTTGCATGCGTTGTCGTTGAAAAAGAATTAAAAGAAAGTCCAATAAAAATAAACAAAACCAGTGTATATAATGTGCAAATCCTGAAATACCATTTTCAATGTATCCGTTATGAATTTCTAATGTAGAATGATAAATAAACAGACGACAAATTCATGATTTTTGAATAGAATAAGAAATAAGATATAATGTGTACTGTTTCTATAAATTCATGATATAGGTATGAGATGCGGACGGGTTTTCATCGCGCCTACAGCCATCCAGGTGTAAAATTGATACACAAATAGATAAATATTAAGAATAGTTCACGAACAGAGCGTGCAAGAGATTTAAAAGCAGAAGATAAATTTCATTTGCAGAAAAATGTACCTTTTAACATAATTATTAAGGTTGTATAACTTAAAACATGTTTTGTTATTCAGCTTGTTGATATTGAATTAAATTCCACTATGCTGTTTTCGTTATGCGATTCATGTTTACTGTCGAATAATGATACTAGACTTTCATTTTCACTGTAGGGGCGATTCATTTCTATTATACATGCGATGCATTTTCACGGAAGGAATTTAATTAATTTTCATCATATAACGTCTTAATTCAGCCGACTCTCTAACAAAATTTATGAAGTCAGAAGGATTGATTATATGTGACCCGCCACAACATTTCCAGGCTTATGGAGGTAGAACATCATTGTGAGAAAAACGCCGTTAACTATATGTGACTAGCCACTTCCAGGCTTATGAGGGTACATTGTCTAAACTTTGCTTTTTGTATATTTATCTAGAACATTCTGAAACAAAAAAATTCTGTCATGTTATTATGACCTATTTTTTGTAATAACAATGAAACGAGTCATTTCGAATACCGACATGATAATGAGACTGTTCGATGACAAATTTTTCATTATCGAAGACACTAATTTATAAAATACAAAATTATTGTATTCTATTGGCGCTTAGTAATCTTCAACAGCGTATTTGAATAAAAATTTCAAACGAATTAAATTTATACAACATTACAAACAGTTCTTAGCTCTATTTTAGAAAATGTAATTAAAACTTGTTAAAATGAAGTTAGTATAAAATTTATCAAAGAAAGCTTTTAGAATTCCTTTTTTTTTATAATTTGTCTTTTAACTTAGATTTATGATGCATTTCTCTATACATAGTATGCGACGCGTAGCAGTTTATAAGTAGTTGTTCTCATATATGCATTTGATACAGTGCATTTATTATGGATATATTTTAGACTACATTTATGAAAATCTATAGAGCAGAGAATTTTGATTTTTTGTATCAATTTAAAATGTAGATTCAAATATTTATATGTCGTTGATACAGACAAAAAGATCTTATCATGTCAAAATCATGATACAACAGGAAATTTTCATATGCACGGTCTTAACACAAGAATTTACAGAATAAGCATATTTCTTACTGAATAATCCAGATCCTCATATATCATTGTGACGGATAGTTTTGTTTGTTTTATTTAACTGTTTTTATTTTCGAAAAGAATATTTGTACAAGGTGTTGTTAATAAATGTAACGGACAATATATACCATGCCCTCTCAGTCGACGTCGTAATTTCATTTTTAATGAATGAAAGTATCTAAAAGCTTCTCTCCCTGTTCAATATGATTTATTAAACTCATTAAGCAGAGCAATTTTTATGACTACTTGCTAACTCGAATAATTCAGCGCCCTCTATCCACTTTTTTTTCTCTTAATGGAGTGATCGTAGTGATCGTAATATAACGACTGGACTATTCGGGTTAGACTACTTGCATTTGTGTTTAATAGTATTAAATTCTGTATCAAATTTATATTAATAATAAAAGTTTCAGATCTTTAATATTGAAAACGGTACAAATAAGACATAAGAATGATTCTTGTTACCGGCCCCAGGTCTTTAGTGTTACCCTCATCAAAGCACCGATTAATCATTTATTGTGGAGCCACGGATTTTTTTAATTAGTCGTTAACTTTGCTTGTAAATTTCGAGAAAATAATTTCAGAATGGAAATGAAAAAAAATATGTAACGGGACTAGTCTGACTAAAGCCAGCCCCAAATATCCACTTGCGTTTGTAGACGCAAGTGGATGCTGGGGCTAGCTTTAGTCAGACTTTACATTGTAACGGGAGCTGAATTATTTAATTTATTCGTCCTAACCAAGTGCACATTTATTTATGAGCCATTGTTAATTTTCTCCTCATTCCGATGTTGTTGTCCTGTGTAGACTGCGCTTATACCATTACACAAAGCTGGCACTTTATTTTTAAAATGTTTCCGAAACTATATAGGATTTCTTCATTCCATGCCAAAAAACTATTTTCTGTATGAGTTTCAACGTCTGCTTGTATTTTTTTCGCCTAATTCTATCCGTATTCTTTTCCAAATAAATTTCCTTTTTCTATTTTGATAGCAGCGTTTTTTTTTTTTTTTTTGCTATCAATTTAAAACGAATGGATTTCATAACGAAATTGCATTAATAGTGGTACAATTCCCCGTATTTTCACACACCATCCTGCGTTTCTATAAATCTAATTTCTATTTCAAAATATCATCGGGATACGGCGTGCGTCATAAATAAGAATTTATTGCCAAAAAACAACCAAGAATAAAGAAACTCAGTCTGTTATGCATAAGAAAATGTATAGTTAAATAGTATAAATGCTTACTTATCAATAGAAACAGAATATTTAATAGTATATTTTTAAAGGTAAAGAATGAGCAGAAGAATTGGCGGAAGGTGACGAACCAATCAATGTCATATAATGTATTGCATCAAATCTCTCGGCACTCTGCATCTAGACAAGTTGCAGTTAAAAATGTTTACCAAAAATAAAAGGATTTATATTATTTGATCATTTCGTGATTAAAGTACAGCGTAGGACCTACATGTATTGTGTGATGTATTTTTGTTTTTCTCATTTTTTTCTTTCATTTGAAATGCATTTATGTAAAGGTTTTGTTTTGTGATTGAATATGATACGTATATATATAGAAAGCGACGCTAAAATGAGGCCGTATTCTTAATATATAATCATATAATATACAAGTATTCACAATTTGAAATAAAAAAACATTTATCTTACAATTATTTTATACTAGACTGAGGCTGATTGTTTGTTCAATTTGTTCTAAGTTATCATAAAGCATGAGGTTTTACGTTTGATGTCGATTTCATGGATGTCGACAAAAGCAGGAACAATAACTCGTGGCGTAACGTCATTTTGGTATCGTGTAACCTTAATCTATGCTAATGCAATTCTATTTATCTAGTAAACATAAAGTACTTGGAAAGAATATTCAGACATTATGTTTTCTTTGTCGACAGAATGATAAAAAACTTGAAAATTCTACCCGGAAAGGTTGTGGAATGTTTCCGTAAATCGTAACAAAAACAGATCATCATTAAATTTTCTGGTCAATAAAATTGAATTAAATGCTCCGCTGGGCGCAGCTTGATACGACCGCAGAGGTCGAACCCTGAACAGCTGGGGCAAGTATGGACACAACATTCAAGCTTGATACAGCTCTAAATTTGGATTGTGATTAAATATTTGACACAGCATAGGTTTCTGACACAGAATGAATGTGGTCTAAGAACTTAAAAATTTTTAATTTACCTATTATGGTCCAATATTCAAAATCTTAATACATACACGATTAGATTTAGCATATCAAAGAACCCCAAGAATTAAATTTTTGTTAAAATCAAACTAAGTTTAATATTGGACCCTTTGGACCTTAATGTAGACCAATTTGAAAACGGGACAAAAAATTAAGAATCTAAATACACGGTTAAATTCAGCATATCAAAGAACCCCAATATTTCAAATTTTGTTGAAATCAAACCATATCATTATTATTTGCTTTTATATATAAATAAAAAATAACCAACTTAAAATGGAAAATTTTAAAGAAAAAAAAATCCCCCCCCAATTTTTAGAACCCCCTAATGATTCATCACCCCCAAAACTCAATCCCAGCCTTCAATTTGTGGTATGGTACCTTGCAGTACAATTTCAGAGAGATCCATACACTTGAACACAAGTTATTGTTTGGAAACTGTAAAAATGCTTGTTTTTTGGCCCCTTTTTGGCCCCAAATTCCTAAATGTTTAAAGCAATTATCCCCAAACTCAAACCCAGCTTTCCCTTTGTGATATGGAACCTTGTAGTACAATTTCATAAAGATCCATACACTTACACACAAGTTATTGTCCTGAAACTATAAAAAGGCTTGTTTTTTGCCCCTTTTTGGCCCCTAATTCCTAATGTTTTGAGGCAATTACCCCCAAAATCAATCCCAGTCTTCCCTTTATGATATGGTACCTTGCAGTACAATTTCAGAGAGATCCATACACTTGAACACAAGTTATTGTCTGGAAACTAGAAAAATGCTTATTTTTAGCCCCTTTTTGGCCCCTTATTCCTAAACGTTTTTGGTAATTACCCCCAAACTCAATTCCAGCTTTCCCTTTGTGATATGGAACCTTGCAGTACAATTTCATAAAGATCCATACACTTACACACAAGTTATTGTCATGAAACTAGAAAAAGGCTTGTTTTTTTGCCCCTTTTTTTGCCCCTAATTCCTAAAATTTTGAGGCAATTACCCCCAAAATCAATCCCAGCATTTCCTTTGTGGTATGGAACCTTGTGGTACAATGTCAGAGAGATCCATACACTTATACACAAGTAATTGTCTGGAAGTTACAAAAATGATTATTTTGGCCCCTTTTTGGCCCCTAATTCCTTAACTGTTGGTACCATAACCCCCAAAATCAATCCCAACCTTCCTTTTATGGTATTGAACCTTTTGGTAAAATTTCATAGAGATCCATTTACTTAAACTAAAGTTATTGTGCGAAAACCAATGTGTCTTTGACGACGACGAGGCTAGACGACGACAATGCCAACGTCATACCAATTTACGACAATTTTTGCGGTCGTATAAAAATGTGTCTTCCAATTTCTTTTCGAAACGTCTATTCAAGGTTGAGATATGTCCAACATAATTTGGAAGCCAAAATTTGCCAACAGAAGTGAAAATCCTATATTGCTTTTCGGCCTTTTTTCCCCGTATCGCACTGGGCCAAATAGCAATATTTACTCATGAATTATGTCAACCCGGCAATGTCAACAGTATAACACATGCTGATTTATCCGTATTAGGACAGATTTGCTCATATATAATAAATGTTAATATTACACGAGGAACGAAGTTGCATACATATAAATATTCAATAAGGTACGAAATGGTTAGGATACGAAATGACTTTAATCCATTACATCATGACAAGAAAACAACGCCACCTATGTCGCAATAACAGTCCGTTAGCTATTTTGCTTTGCTTAAGTACCAGACGAAGTTAGTTCTCCATTTCATGAAGAAAATTCGTTTATAATTATGTTCAATAAACAATTACCGATTTTATAATCATACACGATTTCTGTGATTGATTTTAATACTAATGAGTGAAGGATATCCCCGCTTCTACGAAGTGTGGAATTCCCACCATGACATCACTAGGTTGGATATACTTGGAATATTTCGTAATACTGATTTTTCCGGATTGTAAATGAAACGTAAATAATGAAAGGGAGAGATAGAGATACGATAACTTCATGAGAATCATAAGGGAAATGTGTAACACAGTGTTTTAAGTCAATCTGTTCATTTGTTTATCTCCTTCTCATCAAATCAGTATGAAATTTTAAGGTGTTTCAAACTATAAAAAAATCTGGTTTAAAATGCTTGGCATGAGAGGCTTGGAAAGTAGAACTTCTGGCCAATCCTATAGGGAATTGACGGCTTGAATCAATATACCACAATATAAAACAAAATTTATTAAAAAGACTATAATGTAAAAAAGACATTAAAATATAATATATACAAAGGACTATCTAATAAACAAATAAAAACACCATACCATGGCTTCTATAGTATTGCAACATGAATTACACTCCTTAAACTTAAAATTGTGGAAAAAAGTTTTTGGACAAATTAAATTAAGTCTATTAATCACAATTTTATTATTCCTATAAACAAAGCAAAACAGGTTCATTTGCTGTTGTTACTAAACAATTCCATGTTTGTCAAAGTAAAAAAATCAACTTTAAGCTCCAGAAACCTACTTTACAACATATTATTTTCGGTACAAAAAAAATGCTTAGACTCACAAGCTTGATAAAAAAAGTCCCTACTTTTTTATTTACAGCTCTTTTACCATCATGAATGAACTGAGAAAATAATATGTTCAAAAATATAACAACACAGGCAATTGAGAGAGAAATTGGGAATCTTATGATTGGTGTTAGGCTGTGTTAAAAGGATGAGGGGTAGTGTATCAAACATGCCATGATAATCTTTACAATACCATAAACTGAACAATATGGACAATATAAAACAATATGTCATATTCACAAATACTGATGTTTGACCTTTTCTTTAGTCATTCATTACATAAAATCTAAAAAGCTCATCTATTTAAAGGTACTTTAAGAAATGTACCTAAATAGTGAGGTATCTAAAAGTAGAATGTTTAATGATGGTGTTGGAAAGATGGTCAAATATAGGGATTTTTAAAAAATGTTCATCTACAAAATTAATGCCCATTTGTTTGAAGGCAGTTGATGATAGATGTGCATGAACAAGGCAGTATAGTATAGTATACATTTGTTCCTTCTGACTAACTTTTATTTGCTCGAAACAGATGTATCTAAAAGAATGTTTATTGATGGCGTAGGAAAGATGGTCAAATAAAGAGATTTTTTTAATGTTCAATCTAAATATTAAGGATGTATTCTTCTGACGTAACAGTCTCGTTGAAATCTAGTTCTGGAATTATTTCCAAAACATGTGAAACAAGTGGAAAATATCAATGAATTTAAAAAATGTTATAATCAAATTAACTCTGTGAAAAATTGCGTATTTACAATGAGTAGTTTTAGAGTAATCAATTTTTCAAATTTTATTACCAACCAAGTCAGTCTTTTTAGCCAAAATTTTGTGAAAATGGGTGAGGGGTACAAGAAATGATTTTACCAGAAACATGTACATCCCATATCACTTTTTTCTTTTCAAATTTCTTAGATCTGTATTTTTTCAATCATTTATAACTAAGAACTTGAAATAATATGCATTTTGTTCTTAAAACAGAGAAAAATCACAAATTTACAAAACTGACAGCATGGTTAATTTGACACAAAAAGCATCAAAATATGATAAAACTTTCTTATAATAACACCTACCTATAGTTTTTTTAAGTTAAATTTATTCAAATTGGTCCACTTCATCTTTATTGAAAGTATGAAAAAAAGTTTAATTGTGGAACTGTGATTTTTTTCACGATAATAGCCCAACAATAGGCAAAAATTAATGAATAAAAATGGGAAAATCATCAAAATTGGGTACTTTCAAAGGGCCGTAGCAAAAAAAAGAAGTGAACCACCATATGATTTTTTCTTCACCAATTATTTTTTTACAGTCATATAAACCCAAAAATCAGGTTAAGAAAAAAAAAGTTTAATTCTAGAAATTTTTGGCTACTCAGAGGTGTACATCCTTAATGCCCATTTGTTTGAAAGTAGATGAGGATAGATGTGCACAAGGCAGTATACATGTGTTACAACTGATAAAGTGTTTTTGCTCGAAAGTGAAGAATCTTAAAAGAGGTTTAAAGATTGTGGAAGGAAGATGGTAAAATATACACTGATATAGGGATTTTTAATGTTGCAATAAAATACATACCATTCATGTACAAATGAGAAACAAATCTTCCAAAACTTACAGATTAAAATATTATCTGCCTGTTTTTCATAGATGTTATATTTTAGAAAAAAAGGTTTAATTAAAAAATTAAATGCATGCATTTTGATAATACTGACCATATACAACTTTGTCACGATTTGTTTTATAAAAGTTTCAATACATTTCATAAACAAAAAGATTTCATCAACATATAATAGTTGGTCATTTTCCATTTTAATATTTGAAATAAGAAATAATATTTGACATTAGAAATAATATTCGACGTACTGACATAAATTAGTTAGAATATTGCTTAAAAAAAGTCATCTAACCATTACATTATCTGTTACAATTAACTAGCTTATACTAAAGTATCATTTCACATGCTAAAACCCAAGTCTTCATAAAAATGAGATTCTTTGTAAAAAATGAAAACAACATTTTATAAAAAATTCATGTGTGCGAAGCACTTTCTTTGATTTACCTTCATCAGTAACACTCAAAGCCAAATATTTGAAAGCCAAGTGTGTATAAGAACCAAAACAGTTGAAGAGCTATATAACCAAATAGAACCTAAAAAATTATAGCCAAATCCATAATAATTAATAAATTTATAAACAGGCAATTTAAGAAAGGTATATTATGTAATAAAAAAATTGCTATTTATGTTAACATCAAGTATTTACAGTTTTTATTATACTGTGTGTCAAAGTTATCTTGAAGTCATTTTGACATGAGAAAGTGCTAATATATATACATGTATATATATTTAGGGAAACAACAAAGCTTAAAAAATCTGTTTAACATGCAATGTATTATATATTTACAGAATCTTTACACAAGCACTTGTCAGCTAGAAATTTTAGATTGTTTCCTGCCAACAAATGGAATAAAAATTTACAGCACAATAAAATTAAAGTACTGTATATTCCCTTTGTTGTTAATACAAAAATATTCCCCAAAATTTTGATTTACTGTCCAATACTTTGGATACACAGCTAACATTGTGGATCAGAAAGATAGAAGCAAAAGTGGAGAAAAATGTTTTTAATCACAAAAATGTTCATTCTTCTGGTGTCTTTATTACATCAATAAATATATAAAAAAATCACAAATAAAATGTTAAGTATGTTCAAAAGTGAAAGTGCTTTTCTGTCATTCAGCCATGGGACTGAGGTACTAAAATCTAAATCAAAACAAAGTCTAAAAACAAAGGAAAACAAGTCAACAAAAAACCAAAATGCAGTATGATAAATAATAAATATAAACACAAACATGTGTATGGTTTTCTAAAATACGTAACAAAAATAACTGGAATGTTAAATCTCAATCTACTGAAAAGTATCATATTCAAATGAACTTAAACATCCGATCATGCTGATGAGATGAAAAAGATATGCATACAATGGTGTCAATTTACAAACAAAAACTGAACACTGCTGCAATTATTTCATGCCATTGTTCCTTATTCTATTTTATTGGTGATGAACTGCAAAAATCACATGTCTAAAGTCTTGCAAAACGACTAAAGCTGAACATGGTAGGTAATCATATGCAAATACTGAGATAGCAATGAATCCTCAAGATTTTTGGAAAACAAACAATATTACAAATACTTTTATTTTCATGTTTATATCCTGGCTTAAGATGTAGTTTAAACTTTGTCATGTAGAAAAATAAAAAAAACACTTTTGCATGGCAACATAATGATAGTTTTAACTTCTCTCTTTGACCAATTACAGAAATTAAACATACAAATTTTTAAAAGAAATTCAAGAGAAACGTTGTTTAAACCAAGTTGTAGCATCTAAAACAAATCTTTAATTTCAGATTGAAGAATTTGTTTCATATAAACTGACGAGTGTTTAACATGTTTAATGTCAACTTACAATAGACAAAATGGTCAACAAATTCTTAATATTTGAAAGCATATACATGACAATACAACATAAATCAAACCTTTTAAGCTTGTAACATCGGGGGAAAAGGAGATAATTCATTAAATAGTCACCAAAAATGCTGAATATTTAACATTGTTTAAAGAGACTAGCAATGTTGTGCTTCTCTCATTCTTCAAAGTGTGACCTAGTCTTACCTTGTCCTTAAAACAGTTTGTATATTTAAGGATATTGTGAGTTTATTGGATCATCTTAAGTACTTTAAGGTTTTACTTAAAATCTTTACATTGTTATGTTTTATCATACTTTCAAATATTTTTTTAAAACTTTGAATCATTTGTTTTCATAAGGAGAAGGAACAGAAGTCCATCTCCTTGATAACAAGCCATCAGAAAATGATCTCCTTGACAAGAAGCCAGCAGAAAAATATGCAAAACGTATAGAATTTCACGATGAAGCAGAAACAGATAAGAAAACAAAAAGCATAAGAACTCATGAAATTTAAAGATAAATTCAAAACCTTATAGATGACCCCAGTGGTTGCATTATCTATGTTTTTGTTACATCTACCTGTAAAGATAATGTTGCCTTTTTCTGATTTATTAGGAATTCAGACAATATGCTGGTTATTTGCAATGATGAGAAATTGGAACATGACAGCATTGTAAAGATTAAAAGTGCAATATTTAAATGTTTTATTTCCTACAATTTGTTTAGAAATCTATTTCATTGTCTTGTATTATTTTAAGTTGTTGGTTGTTAAGGATTCACAATCATTATTTCTTATTTACATTACTCATTTCACCACATGTTAAAAGAATGCATAAATTATCATGATTATTAATTATGCAGAGTCAAGAAAATTTAACTTAAAAATAAAATCTGGTCTCTCGTGGATAGTTGTCTCATTTGTAATCATACCACATCTTTTTTTATATTAAAGTAGTATTTTGGGTTGTGAATTATTGTCAAATGTCATGAAGACAAATGATTATATTACTTATGTAATTTATACATTTTATACTTAAAGGTGAGAGGCTAGTCCCTGTATGCGAGTTGTAAAAAAAGTAAGGGTAAAAGTAGTTTGAATGGATGACAATTACAACATGTACAAGATTTGTAACATATGACTTGGTAGCTTAATTGCCATTTATAACTTTTGTAATCTGGTAAACAAAAGTTTCTATGGACAATTAATTCACAGTTTAATATTCTTACAATAAGTTTTGCAAATTGTACTTTTGTCTTTTATAAAACTATGACCAGCAAATTCAATAAAGGAACAATAGCTTGATTAGAAGCTTAGCTGCCCATATCTAACTCAAAATAACCTCCATAGAATTAGTATAGTAAAATTCTTTGTCAAGAATTACATCACCATAAAAGAAAACCAGGGAGACTTGTTAAAACTATTTTTATGTTCAAGTGCCTTTCATTTGCTAATAAAACATCATTTACTCATATATATATATATAAATATATATAAGTGCCTATAAATAGCAACACATAACATACGAATCTATTTGAGTGTGGATTGATCAGTACAAAGATTAATTCAATTACACAAATGAAATTATAAATTGCATAGCAATGTAATTTCAACACTATATTGAGTATGTAAATATTTGAATGTTTAAAATATTTACAACATGATAAAAAATAAATAAACGCAATATTTCGCTAGACAAACTAGCTTCATCAAGCGTGCATCTATCCAGGTGAAATCGGATGTAGATAAGAAACTTTTGCAGATGATGGGATGCTAAGCTCAGTTATCAACCCTAGCAAATGTTTTTTCTGATATTTGGTATATCTTTGTGAAATGAGTAATTGCAGATTCATAAGAAGTCAATTCTCCAGTTACTATTTTAAAAAGATTACATTTTTGGCTTAGACAATTAAAAAAAAAGTTTTTAGTTTTGCAATTTTATAGCAGACCTGAGGCTAATTCATAGTAAATAATTTGTTATAAGATGTTTTAAATCCTTTAAGCATCTGTTTGGATCTCTTGCTTTTTAAAGGTATTAATCGATCATGATCAATGGAAAGTAAATAACATATTAATATTAAATCAAGTTTTTTCAGGAGTATTAATGAAAAATACTTCTACCAAAGACAAATATTACTTTCTCATTCATGACATTTTTTTTTCTGCATAGGATTTCAAAATTTGAATTTTTAAATGTTCCCTCAAATGGTTGCATATTACACATTACATAATTTTAAAATGTGAATTTGTCAACCCTGTTTTGGGGCCACTACATCCTTAACATGATAAGATCAGGTGAAGCTTGGTATTGAAATCCCTTCTCTGAATTTTTTGACTTGATAAAAGTTGTTTTCAGCATTTGTATACCCCTTTCAACTGCTGAAACACTGAACGGAACATTAGTCAATATTAAGCATTTTTGGTGACTATTTAATGAATATATTTGAAAGTATGATGAAACATAACAATGTAAAGATTTTAAGTAAAACCTTAAAGTACTAAAGATGATCCAATAAATTCACAATATCCTTAAATATACAAACTGTTTTAAGGACAAGGTAAGACTAGGTCACACTTTGAAGAATGAGTGATGCACAACATTGCTAGTCTCTTTAAACAATGTTAAATAACAGGAATATCAGGCATCATGTCCAACACTTGAGGAAGTTCTTGCTAACCAAGATAATCTTTCTATTGTAGTTAAAATCAAAACATGTATTGTAATATAATAGTTCATTAAGTAACTGAACTTTGTTCCGTTTATCACAAAAACTTATAGAGATTACTTATGAAAGTATGAATAAAATATAATATGAAGTACAATAATCAATATTAGAGTGTATAACAGAATGATTAGAGTAGGATTGAATGTTTTCATATCAGAAGGTTTAGTACTTTGAGCTTTCTTTCAGTAACTGTGAGCATTTTTGATAAGGTACAACACTTTTCATTTATTTATGTTTTAGTGATTTATAATGCTGTTATTTTCAAGTGTTTTTACTGATTTTCATTGTATGTTCTTTTATTTATGTTTGTTAGCCAACTAATTGAGGTAAAAGAGGGGACAGTTGAGATCTAAAAAAAACGGATTTACTGCGCCACATATCCATATCCCGTCCCCAGTAAGGATGTCTTAATGTTTTTTTTCTTCAGTTATATAGTTAGTGTGGATGGCAGATCTTTGATTATTTTTGTTGAATTTACAAATGTATTCACAACTTTTATGGTCTCTATTATTAACAGCTGTGCATAAATTGTATGATAAATTGACACTGGTCTATTATTGAACACTGTATGTTGCTCTCTGGATGTCTTTTTGATATTTTTTCATTACGTTTCTGTCTAATGGATGTCTACCCCACATCTCCATTTATTCATAAAAATCATGAAATAAGTCGTCAGGTATTATATTCGCTACTTTTTTCTGTTTTTTTTTATTCCAATACCTTCTTTATCATATTCAAGGCAAACTCCATACAGCGTTATCGTTCGGGTCATACTTCCCTTTCTCTACAAACACTGCCATTGGCCCTTCGGGTGTTTTCGGTTATTTGCTGCGGATTAGACTGGAACTACTTTTTCCTTAGCAGCAATAGCGTCAAAATGGCTGCTTGGCAGCAGACGCCGGAAAAAATCACAGACATAAGCTGTTGTTTCTGTTTTAGAACAAATCTTTCGAACTGTTATTCGATTTGTGGACCTAAATTTTCAAAATTTTACAATCTGTTTTCTTCTTTTTTAAATTCTAACCAATTACTGCAGGAAATCGTCAATATACCATCAACTTGTTTATGCCGTGGCTGTTTTCAAAAAATTCAGAATTTCATTTCATTTAGGCAAGAAGCATTATCAAATTTGTCAAAGTACAAAGATGGCTACAAACAGTCAAAAAAGAGAATGGCTAACTTCTCTCCAGATTTAGAGTAAGAACCAAATCAATCATAGAATGATCTGACACTGAGTCAGTGAGTGACACAGTGACAGTTCTAACACTTATGCAAGTTATGGCCTTGAATGACTATACAGTTCTGCCAACTTTTAATAATGCAAATGCGTGAGATTTGTCCAAAATCGTAAAGATCAAAGAGAAAAAACAATAGATCAAAGGAAAATGCCGCCAAATAAGCATGAAAATGCGTGAGTCTCACGCTAAATGCGTGTGACTTGGCAGCCCTGGACTATAGTATATATATCTATATCCAATTTATAGCAAAATAACCTTAAAACTACCCCACGCCACTAAAACCATATCCTACAGATAAAGGATAATGGGTTTTTGTACATGTTTTACAATAACATATTTTTATAATTTTGTGTCTGTTCCAATTTGAGCAATCAGGATCAAGTGCATATGTGTATTGTTTGTAGACATAAAAAAAGTTATACAGAAATAGACATAATTTATTAGATTTACCACAAATACATTACAGTCATGGCTATAAATGACATGAAAATGATGCAAAAATACAATTAACAAATTGAATAAAAAATTATTTCTGATTATGAGCATATATATACAGATAAGATATTTTATTTTCCAAGGGGGGCATACACACATAACAAATATAATCATTACAACATACAGTATTTTACATGACATACAGTATTAGGCAAACAAAAATAATATGTGTGTTTCCTATTTCATCTTTGAAAAAAATAGGGTAGGTAGGTAGGGATTTTTTTTTCATTTTACCAATTTTTTTTATACATAATGAGTCTATGGGAGGGACATTCTGACTTTAACAGTGCTTATTGAAAAATGACAAAAAAACTTTAGGGTAGGCTATTTTTGAGCTTAAAAATAAGGGAGGGTAGGGTACTAGGAAACACACATCTTTTTTTATTTGGCCTTATCAAGAGCATATCAATTAAAAAAGTTAATCACACACAATCTGGGACATAGTCTGTCTCAGATCATGGAATATAATACTTCCATGCTCAGATGAAGTCTATATCTACATAAATAATTATTATAAATAATTAAAAACTGATTAACAGTTATATATGTTGTGTACAATATGTAAGTTTGTAAAAATTATAAATTTCACAGGGTTTTTGTTCAAGTTATATTTTTTTTCACACAAACCTTTTTGCACCAGGTGTTTAAATTTTATCCCCTAAAATGTATAAGTTTAATATCTTAAATTCAAATTTATACACTTCAACCTAACATTTAGTGCTATTCCTCTTGTCCTCAAACTGGAAAAATTCTATTTTTATTTTTCTCCTTATACCAAAATCATATCCATAAAAAGTCAATGTAGAATTTGGCACAGACAAAACAAACGGTTGAACACTGTACATGAAATAAAAAAAACTAGATTGTGACTTGTATGTTACATTTGGGAATAAGATATAAAAAACTATTTGAAAAAGGAGAGATTTCAAGGTGCCAAACAAATGAAGTTGCAAAAAGGAAAAAAAAAATACAAACAACTGATGTAGTCACAAATCACTACACATAAAATATTGAGTAATACAAACACAAAAGATATACTGCAATAAGATAGTATATGCCTAAAACTAGCAACATATTGATTTTTGTTAGATTTATACAACATTTGTAAGTAGAAACCACTTATACCATTTAAATTGTTTTATTGAATTAATTTCAGTTTAAGTGCAGCAGTCCAGGCAGATACAAGTGGAGAACAAGATTCATTGCAATTATGGTGGGTTTGTCTTGATATACAATATACAACATACATTTAACAATTCACCTGTATTCAAATTCTACATAGATTAACCAGTTGAAACATTTTTTTTTAATATTTCTTCTATTTATTAAAAATGTGATGGTGATTTCTCTGTTTTGTTATAGTCTATCATCTGCTAGGGATTGTATTTTAAAATCAAATGCAAATAAGAAACTGAAGTGGTAGCCAATAATTTGTATAAAACCACCTGATGTGTACCCTTTGGTATACTCATGGAAGAAGCAGTTTGAATCCTACTTTTATCATGTACAGTGTGTAATATAAATAGAGAAAATGGAGTACATGTACAAAAAGACTGCAGCCCATACATTATTAAGAAGAAGAAAAATAAACTATTAAAAACTGACCTTAATGACCAAATTCACATTCTGGTCTGGTCAATACTAGTAGCAAATAACGAAATAAAAGCAAATGCAAAACTGTAGTGGTAGCCTGTAAGCCACCTGATGAGTACCCTTGGCAGGGACAAACAGTTTGAAATCTATTTGTTGATGCTTTGAATGTTTTATTTAAAGAATTTCTAATAATAAAATTGATATCTTGAAATAAGCTAATTTTTCATTGATTACAGTATTATGTCAGGTCCAGCAGTCAAAGAAGACAAAGCTAAAAGTCAAGATGAAGATTTATCAAAGCTATACTCGTGGGTATTAATGCATAAAAGAAAAGTTTTAACCCCATACTAGAAGCCTCAGAAAAATAACATGTGTATCACATATAATGATCTATTGTCTTAAATGGACAATTTTTCTTTAGTGTGACGATAAATGAGTAAAAGTATTTAAAATATATCAAAAAATGTGCCCTATTTTCACAATTACACACTCAATAAAATGATGATCATGAGAACAAATTCACATACAACACCATTTCATCGAATACAGTAATTAGTAAAATTATCTGTTCAAGTCAACCATTAAATGTGTTATAGTGTTATGGATATTTTAGTTTAAATGATTTTTAACAAAAAAATCAGGGGCAATAACTCTTGAGAGTCAGTTATTACACAATTGTAGTATTTGTATATTGCATAAATGATAAAAACAGAGACTTGTTCTCATCAAAAAACTGAAAATTTTTACATTAAAATATGTGAAATTTTATTTACAATTGTAAAATAAGCAATGTGCATGGTCATGGAGATTACCGGTACTGAAGTATACTTTCATGAAATTTCAGAGAACATGATTACAGCAGACAAATATCTTCAGGTCATTTCAATATACCTATTGAATTACAGTGAGTAATGTCTTATTTATACATATTGGTTACTATACCTTCATGAAAGTGGACTTGGATTAATTTACTACTTTCAATGTGTCTAACTCTATCTATTTATTCATCACATTACCTTTCATTTTCACTTTTTTATCAGTAGCTAAATGATACAGTTCCTCAATAGTTATAAAAGACCTACATATTTTTGTCAAGAACTTCTTAAAAAAATTAACAGTTACATGAAAGCCTGATTGCACAGTTTAAATTTATTTTGTTAATCTCAGCAAAGGTTTTCAAAAATATAAATGATAAGGTCTGCTATAGAATTTGGTATCATGTCTTATTATCAATGAAAATGCCATTAATACTTCATGATACATGTTTAGATTATTATTTCTTTTTTTACTAGAAGGGAACAATATACATTTAAATGCATTTCCACATTTTACACTGTTACTTCACTTCCCTCCCACTATCAAAAAGTGTAACAAGAGAAGAAAATTGAACATTTGAGTAAGGCTACATTATAGAAGTATTTTATCTCTGGTTTATTTTGATGATTAGTAAACTTTGAATTCTTTTATTTAGATATAAAATCAAACGTTAACTTACATTAATTTTTCTAGTTGTGCATGTTGGGTTAGCAAGGTAAAGGGTTAAAGATTGAGTAAGTTAAATGTGATTTGCCATAATAATGTTTATAAACATATGTCATTTTACAGTTTCAGACTTAAACAATAGGAAAGAATCAGTTCTTTGTACTTAAGATATAACCATGTGGCATCTTGTATTTATATATATTATCAATACTGTATGCATTAAATTTACATGTTTTCTTTAGAAAACCTTCCAATAACATTGACAATGAACATGGATACACTAGACCAAGAACAAAGGGAAAAACTGTTTGCAAAGAATTGTTTCCTGTACCAATTAACAGAGTTGAAAACCCCATTAGTAAGTTATGGTTTTATATTCAAATAAATCAATTTGGAATGTAACCTTAATATTTTGTAATTGGTTGCTGCATGTACATGGGAGAAAATTACCATTATATTAGATAAATGGAGGATTTCTCTTCCAGCTAAACACCATAATATCAACAAAGCTTATCAGATACTGTTCAAAGGGAAATAATCCTTACAAAATTAATTGATTGTCTCCCCCTTTAGCATTTATCTCTTTCACGTGCATGCACTGATTATCCATTATTCTATAAAGTTTTTTGTAATAATTGTTTTACAGTCATAAAAAAATCATTGTATTCATCAAATGAAATGTAAAACCCCAAAGGGTCCATGATAGGTTAAATAAATAATTTCTATTTCTGATTCTATCAAATTAAACATAAATGAATCCAACTTTTCAGATGTACCAGACCAGAGTATGAATCCTATAAACGTTAAGAAGAACTTTTTAAAGGTTATCAGTAATGAGTGTATGCAGGTTTCCACCAAGCGTCAAGGTGAACAGAGTGTTTTAATGAGGAAAAAATCCATGGAATCCCTTGCAGATGATGATACTGATATGACAAGGGAAATTTTGGCAGAAATGAAGGACAGGTGTAAATTTTGAAATATGCTTATATTCCTAATTACATATATATATTTATAGCCCAGACATATTTAATTAATTATTTTCATTTACATGCATTTAATTATTTTATTTTAATGTTTTTATGTTATCTATTGGAACATTACTCATTTACCAGTAAAAAGTAATAATTGAAATCAATCAATTTCTTATGGTGAATTTTAAGGTAGTGTGAGTGATATTTAAATAAATAACTTTTTAGGTTTGGTCTTTTCTGCACAGGAGTAAGACTTATACCTTGCTGATTAATACTGTAAATTCAGAAATGTTTTACTGTTTTTATAATTGATTAAATACCTACAAGGTATAGCTTTTCTAAATATAAAGATGTTTTGATAGCATTATCTGTATGCAGCATTCAGTGAAATCTCAATACTTTTTTAATATTAACAAAAATAAATGCACACACAATTTTCTGAATTTACAGTAATAGGAGAAAGGGTTATGTAGTATAGCCCTCTCATCTATTACCTTAATACAGTACAAGGCATTAACATTCTATTTCTTTCTATCAGAAGTTCAAAGCAAAGAAATAATGCTCTCCTAGTAAGATTTAGGTTTTCGAAAGATGGTGTTATGTTTTCAGTGAGCAGTTTAATTTAACATGCCACTGATAATATGATAACTGACTTTGACTTGCCTACTTACAACATTTAGAGAAGACATTTGGTTTAGTTTTCTTTCAGTTTTTCTTTTTATTTCAGATGAAGAATAAAAGTTTGATTTACACATTCACAGATTTTTATGTTTGCCTTTGATGATAATCATTATAATCAGTTAATTTTTGTTTTGATATGTTGATAAATTTTTAAATAATTTTATTTTTCTGTCCTTCAGTTAGTTTTTATGGACTGAAAATACCAAAGAGGGCAAATGATAAAGAAATCGAAAGACACAGAAAACAGACAGTACCATGACTAAAAAAAACATGAATAAACAAAAGCACACCAAACATTACATAGAAAACTAAAGATGAAGCAATACAAACCCACCAAAAAGAAGAGGTGAACTCAGGTATTGGGTGATTCGATCAGGAAATTATGGGTTCCACACGTGAAACATATCCATTGTCTTCTTAGAAATGGGTGTGAATGGTTAAATTAGATGTCTTAATAATTATCTATGTTCGGAGGATTCAACACCATAAACCATTTTCTTATGGTCAGAAGAAGTCAATGAAGGCTAAATTTCTGAACCTGCAGTATACTTGTACTAATCATGATATTGAATCACTTATCAAATGTATAATATGTAATGAGACATTTTTTTTAACATAGAACCCCATTGCTGTTGGAATTGCTGCAAGCAACATTTGAAAAAGACCATAACAAAACTGCTACTGAAAAGATAAAGGAGGCAATAGCCATAGTTTATGGAGTAATTATGTTTACCAGGAATCCAGAACTTAGTGCCTATCAGAGATTGATAACAGCATTATGCATTAGGGGACGTGCTGAGGATATGGTAATATACTATATACTAGTATGTCATGTGGCAATTAAAATAATTTCATTCTATATTTTTAAAATTTAGCTTTATTCCTACAATGTTTTTTGTCCTGAATTTAATTTCATTAACTATTCAGCGAAAAATGTATTAATTAATGAACATGAAAAAATGTGTTTGCAAATACAGAACAATCAACAGCTTGAATAATGAAGAGGCCTTTGTATCAAAAGACAAGTTCTACATGGTCCCTGCGATGAAATTTCAACCAAAATCCTGAAGCTATGATCAAAGATGCTTTAAATAGAGAATAAAAAATTTGGTTTATATATAATATATATAGGAATCTTTTTGTTCTTCTGTCCATTTCTTGTAAAAATTGACTCTCAAGGGAGAAAATCAAATTCTATGACTATATGTTATATCACACTGAAAATTTATTGCTCAAACTCATCAACAAAAAAAGGTTAAGGTCAACAACAGAATACAATGTTTAAGTAATCAGTATTCTTTACAAGAATGATATGAAATAATAACAAATGTTTTCTGATACTCAAGTAGTTTGATTGGATAGATGAGGTCAATAAATTTTGAGAACTAAAATTTTAACCATTCTTATTCAAAATTTCATTTATTTTACTGGTTAATTACAGTATATTTGATAAAGTTTGCTAAATGTATGGTTACTTTACCAGAAAAAGGCTGGACATGATAGAAAAAAAAATTCCTTAACAGGAGTTAGTTTATTTCTAAAATTTATACATAGAAAAAACTTATCTTTATTTTTTAGCTTTTAAGTCGACTTAATAAGATCGGACTTACATTGTCAACTGCAAGTAAGCAGAGGTTAATAGGAGAATGTGGAAAAAACTGTAACAAAAAATTAATAGATTATTTAGAGGGAAGTCCATTATTAAAAATCACTGGAGACAACCTAGATATATTTATCAAGCCAGGTTGTCAATCTGTAGAAAAGAGCAATCACGATCTGCATTTATTTGCTTCAAATGCAATATCATGTAGAGCCTCAACCCCAGACATGAATACATCAGCACCAAAAGATGTAGGCCCACTTAACAGTGAAATATTGACACTTACAGAGACAGAGAAGGATCAAATTAGATCTTCATATCTTGTTCTGGTAGGTTCAAATGATTTAACTGGGTGAAAATGAAACTATCAAAGTGGAAAACATTAAATTGAAAGTAGCAATAACTATTTGAAATAAAAATAAGGAGATGTGGTATCCAATGAGACATCTATCCATCAAAGTGCAAATGAAGATGATGTAAGCAAGTACAGACAAGTGTACGGACTTCAATAATGAGAAAAACCCATATTGTATAGTAAACTTTAAAAGTCACATACATGAAAAGCATGAAACAATTCAATTAAAAAAAAACAGCCTTATTCATAACGAAACAATTTACCAAAAACAAATAGAACAAAAATGAACCGACAACAACCAACTACAGGCTCCTGACTTGGGGCAGACACATTAAGAATGTGGTTGTGTTAAACAATTTTGAAGGCGCCAACCCTCCCCTAATCTGGGACAGTGGTGTAGCATTACAACATTAGAACAAACTATAAAATTATGAAAATGGCTTGAAGTATGTTTTAAATTGGGATGAGACAACAATAATAAACTATCTCTACACATTAGTTAAAAATTTCACTATATGTGTGTACTACATCAAAACTGCGTAAAACAGTGTTTCATTATTCATATTGTAAATTTATCGTTAAAGATTAATCATGTAATATAACAACTGATATTTTGAATGTTCCTGTTCATCAGCAGCACTTTAAAATCCAGAATACATGAAAAATAATGTTGTAGTACAATATAGGGGTTTAAGCAAGAAACAACATAATTGTGTCAAATTTCACAAAATTTGGATTGAATGAAAATTATATTTCACCACCTTGTTTTCAACATATATATATACATGTATGTACAGTGTAAAAATGAAATAACAGCCTTTGGCTGTTATCTGCTCTTTGGTCGGGTTGTTGTCTCTTTGACATATTCCCCATTTCCATTCTCAATTTTATTATTTCATGACAAATCAATATATACATGTATTAATAGATATCCAGAATTCTTAGCTCAATGGGACAATTCAAATGGATGGAAGTTTTTCAGCTTCCCATTCAGCATAAAAATGAAGCCAAATATGAAGATGTGCTTTCAATTATGGATGACTATGAGATACTTTTGCAAAAGGCATTTAGAGATGCTCATGGTTTGTTAAAAATTAAAGATACAGATGAATTTATTAGGGAATAACAATACTGTATAGTATCACAAATGTATTGCATAAGTCTATTTAATTTAAATCATTGAGTCCCTTCTTTCGGCAATATTCAAATTATAAAATACAAGTTAAGGACAGGCCTTAAAAAATAAGAAGATATGGTATGATTGTCAATGACAGAACTCTCCACAAGAGACCAAAGGACATAGATATTAACAATTGTAGGTCACTGTAAAGCCTCCAACAATGAGAAAAAAACAAATCACATATTCACAGATAAAAGGCCATAATATGAGTTTCATTTCATAGATCATACACCAGTTTTATGTAATGATTTCCATTAATAATCAGAAGCTAATTTAGGCTTTTAAACCATAAAAATTGTAATTGGGGTCTTAACGTGATATGAAATTGCCTATTACCTTCATATTTTAAATTAAGTGGCATTAGCTATGATTTAGAAAGAAAATAAAATACTTTTTTGGGTTTCAAACTTTCATAAATGTGAATTTTAGAATGATAGTTCTCTGCTGGCAGTAATTTTTGTTTAGTTTTGTCAAAATAAGGTAAACAAAAAAAGTTTATGTATAATTGGTTCGCTAGTTAAAAATTCAACCTCATTAGAATATGCATTTATCCAACCTATGATTTTACCATTAGTTGGAGATTGTTTATGCATGTGCTTGTCATGTTCAGTTACCAAAAACAAAATAATGTCATAACGCTTCAAAAAAGAAAATAAAACAAAAAAAATTTGTATTAAAATTTGTACATTTAGTATAATATATCTGTAGGAGATATCCAGATGTTAGAGAAATATAGGGTGGTAACAGGTGGAGATCAGTTGACCAAAGTGAGGTTTGCTGGAGCTCTCAATCTTCGACTGATGTCTCCAACTTCAACAGGGAGATTGGAGCATGTCCAACCTGTTATATGTGAACTGTGGCATTTAAAACAGGATTATCTTGAGGTTAGTACTGCCTACAGGTTTAAATAATACATGTTATATTAAAAATTACAGTCATATTTGAAGACATGTACAACAATATGCTAGACTTGACTTTAATTCAACTTTAGTTTCATGATAATCAAAAAGTCTACTCTTCTTTTGAGCAGACTTTAATATTAGCTAATTTAAAAAGATGATCTGGATGTAACAATACACCTAACCTAGGATGGGTAATCTGATTTTATGCTTAGAAAACTAAATTGAATTAAACTAGAGGCTCCAAGGAGCCTGTGTGGCTCACCTAATATTTTTTGTTTACAATTGATGCATGAAACAATGCAACAAAAATACTTTTTTTAAAGGAATCTGGATCAAAATCTAATATTTCGTTTGATTTTAACTGCTTTCAACCAATTTATTAAGATTCAAAAGATCGCAACATTCTGAACCTGTTTGCCCCTGTTAGATTTTCTCACTCATAGCAGTTTTCAAGATAATAGACACAATTTGCATTTTACCCTTATGTTCTATTTTTAGCCATGGCAGCCATGTTGGTTGGCAGGCGGGGTCGTCAGACACATTTTTTTAAAACTAGATTCCCCAATACTGATTGAGGCCAAGTTTGGTTAAATTTGGCCTAGTAGTTTCAGAGGAGAAGATTTTTTTTAAGTTAATAGACGACGACAGTGGATGCTAAGTGATGAGAAAAGCTCACTTGGTCTTTCAGGCCAGGTGAGCTAAAAACTGCTTCGCTGAGCGCAGCTGGATACGCCAGCAGAGGTCCAACCCTGAACAGTTGGGGCAAAAATGGACACAATATTCAAGCTTGATACAGGTCTGAATTTGGATTGTAATTAAATATTTGACATACTATAGGTTTCTGAATAAATGAAGTCAAAGAACTTGAAATTGGTTATATGAATTGAATTTATATTCAATCAAAGATTTCTTGCTGTTGTGCAATACACTGTGCTGTTGCGCAATACTAAGTAAATCTGTTGTCAGACTATAAACAAACAATAAATTCTCAATGTTATATCAGAAATTTATAAAAAACTAAAGGGAGGTTATCTTTATAGATATAAATCAGTCATCAAAGTTTAATGAAAACTGCTCTAAGCACTTTTAGGATATTGTCCAAAAACTTGAAAATCAACCCTTTTTTTATGAATAAAATCTTATAACTCAGAAACGTAAAATCTTAAATTTATAAAAATCAAAAGGGAGCTTACAACAATAGATACAGACAATTTACCAAAGTTTCATTAAAAATGCTGAAAGCATTTTTGAATTATGGTCCGAAAACTGGAAAATCTCCCTTTTTGTAATGAATAAAACCCCATAAATCAGAAACGTATAGTCTAATTTTTTTAAAAATCAAAAGGGAGCTCATGTCGATAGAAATAAACAATTCACAAAAGTTTCTTGCAAATTGGTGAAATTGTTTTTGAGTTATTGTCCAAAAACTGGAAAATTCCCCCTTTTTTAAGGAATAAAACCCCAAAACTCGGAAACGGTAAATTCTAAACTTATAAAAAATGAAAGGGAGCTCACGTCAATAGATATAAACAATTCACCAAAGTTTTATGCATATTGGTTAAAGCGTTTTTGAGTTAATGTCCGACATGTTGACGATGGACGGATGGACAGACAGACGGTCAACGGTATACCATAATACGTCCCGTAAACAGGCGTATAAAAAGGAAACAAATGTATTATTTTTTCTACTTCATCATTCTCATCATTGTCCTCCTCTTCTTTCTACTCATAATTTTTATTCATAATTATCATTGTCATCATCAGCATCATCATGCTCATTTTTTTGGTAGATATTTTCTCCATCGAAACATAAATAAAGACAATGATACATAATAAATTTCTTTTTTTCCCTTTTTCAAAATAGAAATGCTTTAAAGCATTATACAAGAAAGAAAGCATGACAGAGGAAGGGACAATGTCGTACTATCGAAATGTTCTTAAAAAAAAATGATGTAAATGGAAAGGTAAAAGGACATTTTAAAACTCATAGTGAGTTTTTTAAGTTATTGACGGAGTCACTTATAAGAGAACAAGCTCTAGAACTTTTTGACCTTGATGAAACAACAGAAATTTTTCCTGCAGGAATAGACAAGGCATCCAGGGCTACAAAAGAGCTAGCAATGCAAAATATTGGCAACTCTATAATTGACATGCTTGGTTTCCTGCAAGATGGAGAGATTGATAGAGAGGATGACAAATTTAATTATTGCTGCAATCTTTGCATCAGAGGCCTTCACTATCTTCAATTAGAAGATACTGCCAGGGAAGGGAATTTATCAATGGTAATAACCAATTTAAAAGTATGCATACCTATTTTCTATGCTCATTCCTGCCTATCCAAATATATGGTGGAGTGCATAGACTATGTATTAAAAATCAATCACTACATGTCTCCTCTAGATAGGTTGCGGATTTTAGAGGGCAGTTTTGTAAATGTAAGAGGTGGACCAGGAAACAACGTGGAGGCTGACTTAGTCCAAGAGCATTCAGTTCGAAACCAAAAAGATTTGATAAGGGGCCTAGGAGCTAATAAATCTGAAACTGCAATATCATCAGTCACTGCAGCTGCTCCTATAATTGCATCCATATGCCAAAATTTTGACAGCCAACATGAAATAATTAAAAAAGGTAACAGACATACAAAAAACCTTTCAGAAGAAGATATTAAAATTTTGCAGAAATCCTTGAGGAAGTTAAGGCCATTCAAAATAACAACGGGACGGAAGTGTCGAAGTTTTGGTACTGTAACAAAGAATCCAGCTGGAAAAGTTGATGCAAACAGAATGGAAATTGACATTAATAGGATAATAGATAGATTAGGTAGAGGGTTGGCCCAGTACGGTGATGATGATGATGATGATGAAGATGATGATAATGATGATGATGACGGTGATGATGATGATGATGATGAAGACACTGATTCTGATTTACCAGATATTCCCTGAGTAAGGTTTAAATATAAATACCAATTGGTTATTTTTGATTTATAAAGGGGCATAACTCGATAATGATTAAAGTGACGACACCAAAATTCAACTTGATCTGTGTTTTGTGGTAAAAAGCATTGTGTATAAGTTTCATAACATTTGGTTGAGGCAACTTAAGTTAGAGAACGGAAACTAAAAATTTGGCATTTTTTTCCATTTATAAAGGGACATAACTCGAGAATGGTTAAAGTGACCCCACCAAAATTCAAACTTTATCTTTATTTTGTGGTAATTAGCATTGTGTATAAGTTTCATAACATTTTGTTGAGGCAAACTCAAGTTAGAGAACAGAAACCAATTTTGGGACGTACGTACGTATAGACGGACAAGGGTAAAACTTAATGCCCCTCCGCTACAGCGGGGCATAAAAATACATTAATTTAAGAAAAGATGGATACCATGTTTTACTTTTTTATCATTGACTAAGGGAGATAATTCTACCAGATTTTGTTTTTACCTGTACTAGTTATTGCTGTTAATAAATATTATTTGTATAAGGATGAATCATGACTGATTGTACACATCTTTCCTTTATTGTTTTCCAGATTAACCTTTTAAAGTCAGTTGTGAGAACAGATTGTGGAGATTTCTTATATCAACTTTGTTACAAGAAATAGCTGATTCTGCATGCAGATTATAGAGGTGCAAGATTCCCTTTTTTTATCTTATAATTAATGTAATTTGATTATTTGTATTATTCAGTACATTAAGTCTTATGGCAAAGATACAGTTACATGGATGGTTAAAATGTCTATTACATATACATTTTTCATTCATGACATCAATATGTGACTTATCAAGAAAAGATATTCTTTAATCAACCAATTTTAATCAACTGATAGAGATTGAAAGCTGATATATGTGCCACTGTTCTTTTTTAAAAGAAGTCTGTCTTCACATTATATAGGAATGTTATATTTACCAATTTTTGTGAAATAATCAGTGATTGAGATATATAAATATATATAAACTGCAAAAATCATTTAATAACAAAGTTAAAGCTTACTAATGTAAAGAAGATATTCAAAATGTTTTTACCAGAAAATGCTGGGGAATATCTTTTGAAACAAAACAACATTTCTTCTTCCCTAAGATGGAAGTGATAATCTGGAGTAAATATTTTAATTCTGTATCAGTGGCACATGATGATATTTTTTAATAATTAATTTGACTCGATCTGATAAAAAATAGTTTGTACTGAAATTTTCTTTAAGAAATCATCATATTGTTTGCCTTATAACATTTGTTCAGTTAAACATGTAATTCAACAACTGTATTTACTAGTTGGCAGTCATCACAATTGCATTCTTTTTCACAAATATTGCAGCATGAACAACCTTGTGGGCTGTTTACAGATTTACTGTATGAAAAGATGTTCAGCAAACATTCCCTTAAACATAAATCGGAATGACAGTAATTAATTATATCATCCTGAATTCCAGGAAGATTTCTTGAAATGTCTGATTTGTTAAAATGCAGAGTTGCTTTTGCAGACTGTCCCCTCCTACCTGCACGACCAATTTCCTGTAAATAGTTGGTCAAATTTCTTGGAGGTTTACAATGAATGACATGGGTCACTGAAGGAGGGTCGAATCCCATGCCAACTACACTAGTGGTAAAAATTAATCTAAATCTGGGGCAGATAGTCTGCAAATCAGAGAGTATACAAGACATAACCTCTTCATCTTGATTTGAATATAAGCAACCAAATATTGCATTATTAAGGTTGACAATTTCTCTTCCACCAAAAATAAAATATGCATAGCACATTGCATATGAAATATATTGCAATGGCATAAACATTAGTGTAACCGGAAATTCTTCTCTGGATTTTTTGAGTTTGTCAACCTGTTCTTTGAATATACTTTCTATTACAGTAAAAGAGTCCCCTTTGTCTTTTCTAAAACAATGTAACAATAAATTTGGTTTGTCAGGGTTTACTGATATATATTCAACATCTTCAAGATGTAAAGATTTTGACAAACTCTTTATATGTTGTTTTGTCAATGTCCCACTAAGACATGCAAAAGGAGCCTTGGGGAAAAAAGATCTCAGGATATATAATTCTGCAAAGGTTTTTCTAAAGTCCTTTCCCCTGAAAATAAATAGGCAAAAAGTAAGCTTCAGCATCACAAATTCATTATATTGAATATACACATAGTAAATGTAGTAATATGTTTATCTAATCAACATTTAAACTGTTTGCTCTAAAAAATAATTTGTTCACAATCTGTTAGATGAGAAATGTCTAGATACATTTCTAGGTTATGAAACCAAAAGAAATTAATTTATGAAAGCTGAAACATTTAGTTTTAATAATATTTATAAATACAATTTTTATTTATAGTAATACAAAGAGAGACTCCAAATAGCCTGATTCCATCAACTGATTCTATGTAAATTATCATAATTGTGGACGATACTGTAAATCAGGATATAGAACTTTTTTGCTTATCTGAATTGCTGACGATTATTTTGTGTTCTCATTTTATTTGTAGCTAATTAATTGATTTTGGCCAAAATATAAGAGTATCCAGTACAAAATGCAGTAAAAATAGTCAATTCGAATCCTGGTGTAGTCAATCATTCTATAAAGCAAATATTTGATTAATACTTCTTAATATTTTTGGTTCAAAGGGAAATAACTCAATCATATGAGAATAGTATATTTTGACTTCTAAAACGATGAAAACTCAAAAATGAGAGAACATCATATCATGAAAAGTGAACTTAACTGTAAGTTTATAGTCCAAGGAAGTAGCATATCAAAATTTAAAAAAAAATGAAATTTTCAAAGCCTCTGCATGTAAATGAGCTGACACTGTTTGGCAACCACCCACCCAACATGCATCCTGAAAACAATAACAGATTTTTCATTTGAATTTCAGTTTAAAACAAATAAAATGCTTCGCTGGGGCGCAGCTTGATACGACCGCAGAGGTCGAACCCTGAACAGTTGGGTCAGTATGGACACAACATTCAAGCTTGATACAGCTCTGAATTTGGATTGTTATTAAATATTTGACACAGCATAGGTTTCTGACACAGAAAGAATGTGGTCTAAGAACTTGAATTTTTTTAATTTACCTATTATGGTCCAATGTCCAAAATCAAAATACATGGTTAGATTCAGCATATCAAAGAACCCCATATATTCAATTTTTGTTAAAATCAAACAAAGTTTAATTTTGGACCCCAACTTGGACAAACTTGAAAACTTGGCCCATAATCAAAAATCTAAACACATGTTTAGATTCAGCATATCAAAGAACCCCAAGAATTCAATTTTTGCTAAAATCAAACTATGTTTAATTTTGGACCCTTTGGACCTTAATGTAGACCAATTTAAAAAACGGGACTTAAAATTAAAAATCTAAATACACGGTTAGATTTGGAATATCAAAGAACCCCAATAATTCAATTTTTGATGAAATCAAACAAAGTTTAATTTTGGACCCCAATTTGGACCAACTTGAAAACTGGGCCCATAATCAAAAATCTAAATACATGTTTAGATTCAGCATATCAAAGAACCCCATATATTCAATTTTTGTTGAAATCAAACAAAGTTTAAATAGTGGACCCTATCTTGGACCAACTTGAAAACTGGGCCCATAATCAAAAATCTAAACACATGTTTAGATTCAGCATATCAAAGAACCCCAAGAATTCAATTTTTGGTAAAATCAAACTAAGTTTAATTTTGGACCCTTTGGACCTTAATGTAGACCAATTTAAAAAACAGGACCCAAAATTAAAAATCTAAATACACGGTTAGATTTGGAATATCAAAGAACCCTAATAATTCAATTTTAGATGAAATCAAACAAAGTTTAATTTTGGACCCTTTTGACCTCAATATGAACCAATTTGATAACGGGGTCCACAAATAAAAAATCTAAATACATGGTTAGATTCAGCATATCAAAGAACCCCATATATTCAATTTTTGTTGAAATCAAACAAAGTTTAATTTTGGACCCCAATTTGGACCAACTTGAAAACTGGGCCAAAAATCAAAAATCTAAATACATGTTTAGATTCAGCATATCAAAGAACCTCATATATTCAATTTTTGCTAAAATCAAACAAAGTTTAATTTTGGACCCTTTGGACCTTAATGTAGACCAATTTGAAAACCATTACTTTATACATAATTTAAAAGCAGTGTAAGGGAGATAATTTCAATGATGTATTTGATTTATCTCCCTTACACTGCTTTAAATTATGTTTTGTACTAAAGTATTTGTCCATTAACCAGGACAACCTTGTTTTTCCCCCTTTTTTGCCCCTAATTCCTAAACGGTTTGAGCCATAACCCCCCAAAGCAAATCCTAACCATCCCTTTGTGGTATGGAAACTTGTAGTATAATGTCAGAGAGATCCATACACCGTTCCACAGTTATTGTCTGGAAACTAGAAAATGCTTATTTTTGGCCCCTTTTTGGCCCCCTAATTCCTTAACTGTTGGTACCATAACCCCCAAAATCAATCCCAACCTTCCTTTTGTGGTATTTAACCTTATGGTCAAATTTCAAAAAGATCCATTCACTTAAACTAAAGTTAGAGTGCGAAAACCAATGTGTCTTCGGACGACGACGACGACGACGAAGCCAACGTCATACCAATATACGACCACAAAATTTTTTTGCGGTCGTATAAAAATGAATGCAACAAATTAACATTAAGTCATAGAACAAACACACATCTGTTTGAAAAGAAATCAAAAAGTGAAAATTCAAAACTTTTTGAATTACCAATCATCTATTTTATGGCACTCATCTACAACTATGGCACCAATTTTCCCATCTAAAGATGTTAGAATCTCAACACCTTTTTCTGCCTTTAAAACGGCCTCAGGATGGACTAATATTACACTGCTTTTCAACACTGCTTCTGATACTAAACATATTAAGGAATAAAAATGTATCAATAAAATTCAGTTTTAGGAGGAAGGGCTTCTCCTCTAAAAGGGATTCGATCCCAGGCATCTCGCCACCCTTCAAACTTCTCAATATCTGATTCAATACAAAACTTTAAAGTATGATTATTGAAAAGATTCACTCTTTTTTAATTAAAACCTGAATCAGATCATGAGCATGATGATGTATGAAGAGAATTCCCCAAAACTGACTTTTATAACTGAATATACATTTATTTATCCAAATAATATCATTCGCATGCATGTAATAAGGTGTAGTAATTAATATTGTTCACATGAATTGCATACTTTTACAAATGATAATTAGTAGAATTTTAGTATTTAAGGAAAATTATTCAAATGACTTAATCTTGTTTAATGAGGACAATCATTGTAATGTATACTCACCATCAGCTTCCTCATCTGTTAAAAGAGTACATTTTTGACTCAATGCCACTGCTTTAACTCCTATTTTGTCAAGTTTTTCCTTTTGCTCTTTGATGATGGATGTTAGGGGCAATATGACCAGCACTTTGTTTGGTTTTTTATACAGATTCAGTACCCCTATAAAATATATATCTACAACAATCAATTGTTATACACAATTCAGATTTGAGTTTTTTCACTTCACAGAGACTTTTGATGTACATGATATAAAAGGTCCATATTATGGTGTAGCAGTATATGTCTTTGACAATTTAATAAATTAATGAGTACAAAAAATGTAACTCAAAATTCAAATATGCTATGACATCATTGAAATATAAAAATTCGTAAGGGTTCCGCGGAACCCAGTGTCTCGCCTATTTTTGCTGTTAATCGCAGGCTCAACAAGAATGAGGAAAAAAATTAATAAAAATATTCCTCTCTATACTATCATGACTATCTTTTGATTGTAAGTAGCTTCTGTCCAAGTTTAGTAAAAATCCAGGATAGTTTATATGAATCTAATAAATGTTTTAAAAACTTAAACTGCAGACTTGTATGTAATGCTAACTGTAAGAAAAACTAAGTCCATTTATAAGTAAAATACGGAAAAAATGGAACAAAATTTTAACAAAATTTACTTTTGAATATTATCTTATGATCATAAACAAGCTTCTGTCCAAGTTTGGTAGAAATCCAGGATAGTTTAAGAAAGTTATTAAAATTTCAAAAACTTTAACCACAGAGTGAATATTTGTGGACACTGCCGCCGACGACAGAATGTAGGATCGCTATGTCTCGCTTTTTCGACAAAAGTCGAAGGCTCGACAAAAAGCAAAGGTAATTTCTTTCGTTCTAAAAATGAGTTTTTAATAAGAAATCAGGAAACAAAATGGTATTGTAAAATGTTGTTTTTATATTATTTTAGAATGTAAGATCATTAGATGTAGTTTTTCTTTTAATTTCTGTAGTTGTATTTATTGATAAAACACTAACATTTGAGTATATATTCATGTGATCTTTTTTTGTGAAATTGTGGAAAAATATTTTTTATGATCTGAAACTGACAAAAATATACTATAAAGTTTTCATTTGTAAATATGGGGAATAATTTAACAATAAAATGCTCCGCTGGGCACAGCTTGATACGACGGCAGAGGTTGAACCCTGAACAGTTGGGGCAAGTATGGACACAACATTCAAGCTTGATACAGCTCTGATTTTGGATTGTGATTAAATATTTGACACAGCATAGGTTTCTGACACAGAATGAATGTGGTCTAAGAACTTAAATTTTTTTAATTTACCTATTATGGTCCAATATCCAAAATCTAAATACATGGTTAGATTCAGCATATCAAAGAATACAAAGAATTCAATTTTTGATGAAATCAAAGAAAGTTTAATTTGGACCCTTTTGACCTCAATGTGGACCAATTTGATAACAGGGCCCAAAAATAAAAAAACATCGTTAGATTCAGCATATCAAAGAACCCCATATATTCAATTTTTGTTGAAATCAAACAAAGTTTAATTTTGGACCCCAATTTGGACCAACTTGAAAACTAGGGCCATAATCGAAAATCTAAACACATGTTTAGATTCAGCATATCAAAGAACCCCCAAGAATTCAATTTTTAATGAAATCAAACAAAGTTTAATTTTGGACCCTTTTGACCTCAATGTGGATAAATTTAAAAACAAGGCACAAAATCCAAAAATCTAAATACACGGTTAGATTCAGCATATCAAAGAACCCAAGAATTAAATTTTTGTTAAAATCAAAATAAGTTTAATTTTGGACCCTTTGGACCTTATTAAATGTAGACCAATTTGAAAACGGGACCAAAAATTAAGAATCTAATACACGGTTAGATTCAGCATATCAAAGAACCCCAATATTTCAATTTTTGATGAAATCAAACCATATCATTATTATTTGCTTTTATATATAAATCAGAAATAACCAACTTAAAATGGAATATTTTAAAGAAAAAAAAAAATCCCCCACCCCAAATTTTTTGAACCCTCTTATGATTCATCACCCCTAAAGTCAATCCCAGCCTTCCCTTTGTGGTATGGTACCTTGCAGTACAATTTCAGAGAGATTCATACACTTGAACACAAGTTATTGTCTGGAAACTTAGAAAAATGTTTGTTTTTGGGACCCAAATTCCTAAAAGTATAGGGCAATTACCCCCAAACTCAAACCCAGCTTTCCCTTTGTGATATGGAACCTTGTAGTACAATTTCATAAAGATCCATACACTAACGCACAAGTTATTGTCCTGAAACTAGAAAAATGCTTGTTTTTTGCCCCTTTTTGGACCCTAATTCCTAAAATTTTGTGGCAATTACCCCCAAAATCAATCCAAGCATTCCCTTTGTGGTATGGTACCTTGCAGTACAATTTCAGAGAAATCCATACACTTGAACACAATTTATTGTCTGGAAACTAGAAAAATGATTTTTCGAGGGTGAGCAAATCTTCATATCTCCCGAGGCAAAGGGAAATGAATGTTTTATTCCACTGCCTATGCTTTGTTTACTATCAATACATTAAATATTATTTTGCATACATTTTTTTTCTTATCCGCTGTTATTGTAAGTCAAACTAAACACGACATACCTATTGACAAAAACATGATTGATAAACAGTAAGGATCAAAACTTAATTATAAGTCTTTTTGTTTTATCGTCTAAAATAAATTTGAACATGATAATGATTTTTGCTATCGCTATTTTAAGAAGAATAAGAAGTTCAAAACGTAATGTACATTAACCGCGCGTAACGTCGCACGAAGTAATCCCGACATTTCAGAGGGGAATATGATCCTCAGAATGGAATATGAAGATTTGTTCAATGACACGTGGGATAGTCTCAACCAATCAAATATTGAATAAACTATCAATATGTTTAAACAGTGGAATAAAATTTATTGTCTGGAAACTAGAAGAATGCTTATTTTTGGCCCCTTATTCCTAAACGTTTTGGGCAATAAGCCCCAAACTCAATTCCAGCTTTTTGTAGTACAATTTCAGAAAGATCCATACACTTACACACAAGTTATTGTCATGAAACTAGAAAAATGCTTGTTTTTTGCCCTTTTTTGGCCCCATATTCCGAAAATTTTGAGGCAATTACCCCAAAAATCAATCCCAGCATTTCCTTTGTGATATAGAACCTTGTGGTACAATTTCAGAGAGATCCATACACTAACACACAAGTTATTGTCTGGAAGTTACAAAAATGTTTATTTTTGGCCCCTAATTCCTTAACTGTTGGTACCATAACCCCCAAAATCAATCCTTATCTTCCTTTTGTGGTGTTGCACCTTATGGTAAAATTTCATAGAGATCCATTCACTTAGATTAAAGTTATTATGTGAAAACCAATGTGTCTTCGGACTACGACGACGACATACCAATATTTGCGGTCGTATAAAAATATGCAACACTTGAAAACTTAATGATTTTATGTAAATAATTTTGTCATGAACATGATGAATGTAGTATAACTGCTAACAAAAACTTAATAAAAAAATAGTAGCTTCATAGGTCCCCTTTCATGGTTTTGCAATATTGTATTGAAATTTCTGAAAGAATGTAAATATTTAACAAAGTACTCAAAACATGTGTATCCAATGATTAAATTAATGGTATACTTGAAAATTGTATCATATGGTGATCAAGTTATAAGATTGAACAAACTTTTTTAACTACATTTTAAGGTAGATAGGGTGTCTTCCTCCATCTTGGATTTTGAAATACCAGAAAATAATGGGTTTAGATCTTTAATAAAATTTGCAAATTTTGAGAGTAGTGGGTAATTCATGTGTAAGAATTTTCATTTTAATATAGATAACATGCTTCGCTAAGCGCAGCCTGATACGACCGTAAAGGTCGCACCCTGAACAGTTGGGGCAAATTTGGACACAATATTCAAGCTTGATACTGTCTGAATTTGGATTGTGATCAAATTTTTGACACAAAATAAATGTGGTCAAAATAGATCTTACAAATCTATTGGGCAATACTGTGCAATTGAAGATTTCTTCTTGAAACTTTTCAAAAATTAGAAATTTGAAAAATTTTGAAAAAAAAATATGAATCCTTTAAAAAAATTGTAAACAAAAAATCCCCCCACCAACTTATTGAAACCCCCCTTGGCCAGCAATTACCCCAAAACTCAATCCCAGCCTTTCCTTTGTAGTATGGAATCTTGTAGTATAAATTCAGAGAGATCCATACACGTAAACACAAGTTATTGTCTCGAAACTAGAAAAATGCTTATTTTTGGCCCCTAATTCCTACATGTTTGGGACAATTAACCCCAAACTCTATTCCAGCCTTCCCTTTGTTATATGGAACCTTGTGGTACAATGTCTGAGAGATCCATACACTTTCACACAAGTTATTGTCCAGAAACTAGAAAAATGCTTGTTTTTGGCCCTTAATTCCTAAACTGTTTGCCCCATAACCATGATAACCCTTAAAATAAATCCCAACCTTCTACTAGTGGTATTAAACATTGTGGTACAATTTCAGAGAAATTGAAATACTTATACATAAGTTATTGTCCTGAAACTAGATAAATGCTTGTTTTGGGCCGCTAATTCCTTAACGGTTGGGACCATCATCCCTAAAATCAATCCCAACCTTCCTTTTGTGGTATAGAACCTTCTAAAAAAATTTCATAGAGATCCATTCACTTAAAGTTATTGTCCGGAAACAAATGTGTCTTCGGACAAGGACGCAGACGACGACAACATCATACCATTATACGATCCCAAAGATTTTTTTGCAGTCGTATAAAATGACGTTTTATTATATTTAAGGTTGTATTTTACAAAAAACAGAATACTTTTGTTTGATTAAATTTTTTCCAACTTTGCCACATAAGGGGAGGCAACTCAAATGTAAGGGCAGATAATTCAGATAAAGTTACTTCTACAATAGAATGTGTTAGGAATTTACCTATTTTATTATGTAGCAAGAAAACGGGTCCTGTGACCCCATTATTTCTTTTTTTTATCTGAAAGTATAATATTAGAGCTATCTTCTCATATTTTACCTCGAAATTCTATGGTGTAGTTTTTGTTTTATGGCAGAAAATTGCGTTTTCCATGCATAATCTATACAAAATCTATCAATTTTGCACAACGTGTAGCGTGAAAATCAGCCCCGTGACCCATGCTTTTTATTATTGAAAAAAAAAGCATGATATAAACTACATTTTGACAAATTATTAAAAAATTCTATGGATTATAATTTAGACACCCCATCTACCTTCAACATAACATTTAATTCATTTTTCGGGATTGTTTGAATAAACTTACATGCCTTTGATATTTTAGGAGCAAGATAAATTTATACTTTTGTCATATATTAATCTGAAAGAAGTATACTACATGTTCTGGTGTATTCTTATTGCTTTGAGATACAATGTATTAATCAGTTGTATTTTCATTCTTGACATTCAAGATGAGAATAATGCAATATAAAGTTGTTTCAAATTGAAAATTGTTATTTATGGCAGAATATCCCTATATGCAAATTGCAGTTGTGATGTCCACAGTCCTTAGTGTTTACTCATTGTGAACTTTTATTAGCTTCTATACTCTGCCCAATTTATTACATGCCCGCCCCAGGAAAAGAGAATCTTTTTCAGTGGTTGTCATGGGTTCATGTGTCACTGACAGTGCCATACCTGTTTTTCAATAATTGTGTTCTTATCATACTTAATCTATGACATATATGACACAACGTTTGTATAATTTGTTTAGTTATAAGACAGCTAGTTTTTATAGTTTGAATTTCGTCATGGTGTCAATTAAAAAAGGTTGTACAGTTTGTATTTTGCTCATTGTTGAAGTTTGTATGGTTACCTACAATTGGTTGCATCCTTGTCATTTGAAATCTGGTTGATAATTGTCTTAGTGGCATTAATTACAGGGTTCTCACTACGAATTTATGCCATGATAATTCCAACTGTAACATTAAAGCAATGTCATAACTATAATTCATTTTATAGATATAGGAAGATGTGGTATGCGTGCCAATGAGACAACTCTCCATCCAAGTTACAATTTATAAAAGTAAACCATTATAGGTCAAGGTATGGCCTTCAACACTTCATGACAAAAAGAGGAAGGAATGACAATTGGAATCAGCTGATACAACATCGCACAATCCTCATGCATTTTCGACCTATGTAATTGAAAAAGTTGACTCAGTTAGTGGGTATATATTAGTTTAGATTGAAATTTAAGCATGAAGGTGGCAGAAGTGCCTTTTTCTAGTTGTTTAAACATTACCATGATTACAGGTGTCAATTATTGCCCTGTACAAAAAGTGGGATTGCTAGTTTTCTGCTGAAATAACACAACTTGCATTCCATTTTGCTCCTATCTGAACAAATGATCAACAACAAATAGGACAGTTGACCTTAAAATCTAATAATATATTACAAATTACTAAAGAGTCGATGTTTTTGATTGGATAACAACACAGAGATGTCAGTATATATTCAGGAAACTGCCAGGGTATAACATATAATATAAATCAAACAAAAGATCTCTTCATTGAGGCATGACTGAGTGGAATATACCGATCATCAAATATAATAAACAATAAATTGTAATTATTTTTATCACTTTTATGGGTGTAAACTATAGATATATGCATATTGATTTAAGTACATCAATTGTTGCAGCCATGCCGATTTCTTTTATAATAGAAGACAAGAGTGCACACGCTGAAATGTCTCGCCTTCTTTACTAATCATTGATATTATGTTGATAGTCCTAAATATAAAGCTTTATTACAACTGTCACATAAACTTAACATTAACCAAGTAAACTAAACATTGACCAATGAACCATGAAAATGAGGTCAAGGTCAAATGAACCATGCTGGGCAGGCATGTACAGCTAACAATTCTTCCATACAACAAATATAGTTGACCTATTACTTATAGATTAAGAGAAACAGACCAAAACACAAAAACTTAACACTGAGCAATGAACCTTGAAAATGAGGTCAAGGTCAAATAAAACCTGCGTGACTGACAAATAGATCATAAAATATTTCCATGCACCAAATATAGTTGAACTATTGCATATAGTATTAGAAAAAAAGACCAAAACTCAAAAAACTTAACTTTGACCACTGAACCATGAAAATGAGGTCAAGGTCAGATGACACCTGCCCGCTAGACATGTACACCTTACAATCATTCCATACACCAAATATAGTAGACCTATGGCATACAGTATAAGAAAAACAGACCAAAACACAAGAACTTAATTATAACCACTGAACCATGAAAATGAGGTCAAGGTCAGATGACACCTGCCAGTTGGACATGTACACCTTACAGTCCTTCCATACACCGAATATACTAGACCTATTGCTTATAGTATCTGAGATATGGACTTGACCACCAAAACTTAACCTTGTTCACTGATCCATGTAATGAGGTCGAGGTCAAGTGAAAACTGTCTGACGGGCATGAGAACCTTGCAAGGTACGCACATACCAAATATAGTTGAACTATTGCATATAGTATTAGAAAAAAGACCAAAACTCAAAAACTTAACTTTGACCACTGAACCATGAAAATGAGGTCAAGGTCAGATGACACCTGCCCGCTAGACATGTACACCTTACAATCATTCCATACACCAAATATAGTAGACCTATGGCATACAGTATAAGAAAAACAGACCAAAACACAAAAACTTAACTATAACCACTGAACCATGAAAATGAGGTCAAGGTCAGATGACACCTGCCAGTTGGACATGTACACCTTACAGTCCTTCCATACACCGAATATACTAGACCTATTGCTTATAGTATCTGAGATATGGACTTGACCACCAAAACTTAACTTTGTTCACTGATCCATGAAATGAGGTCGATGTCAAGTGAAAACTGTCTGACGGGCATGAGGACCTTGCAAGGTACGCACATACCAAATATAGTTATCCTATTACTTATAATAAGAGAGAATCTAACATTACAAAAAATCTTAACTTTTTTTTCAAGTAGTCACTGAACCATGAAAATGAGGTCAAGGACATTGGACATGTGACTGTCGGAAACTTCGTAACATGAGGCATCCATATACAAAGTATGAAGCATCCAGACCTTCGACCTTCTAAAATATAAAGCTTTTAAGAAGTTAGCTAACGCCGCCGCCGCCGTAGCCGCCGCCGCCGGATCACTATCCCTATGTCGAGCTTTCTGCGACAAAAGTCGCAGGCTCGACAAAAACTATATAGAAGGGAAATCACTCTACAAAGTAATACATGTATCACTATATGGGGCAAAACCTGTTCAATGAATCTGGGACTGTTATTTAAGTTTATATAATAATAACCTTTTGGCTAATATGACCATCTTCACACCTTAATAGTACATGTATTACACTGGTAATTAAAATTACAAAAAAACATTACAAGACTAACAAAGACCAGAAGCTCCTGACTTGGGACAGGCACCAAAAAAACTAAATCTTTACATCTTCATTAATTCATTGATGATTTTTCATCTTTTAACTACATTTTGTATGCATTGGAACAGCTTTGAACTAAATAGGAACAGAATATTGAAAATGGGTTATCAAAGGTACATCAGTGAAAAATCAAATAAATAACAAAATCACTATGTTTTGCTAGGAGGCCTAAGTGGTACATGTACATCATCAGGTCAGGAATAACCACCAATTAGTGGATTATACCTCAATTGACGTATAATCCACCAATTGACATATATTGGTATAGACCAATTGACGTATAATGCAAGTTTTTTTGTTATAAAATGCTAGTGTGAGATAGCATTATTTTGCAACTTACAACCTATTTTATGACCATTATTGAGTCTTCCGAAAGTTTCAGTTTTGTCAAAGCCTGCTGCATCTCTTGAGAATGCATGTGTACAACAATTCTTTTGTTGAAACATCTGTACTATTGACCACGATTGACTTTTAATAATGACAATCAAGTATTAACAAAGAGCTACATTCACCTGTGGAGTTGTACTCATAATCACTAACTGCAGACAGTATTGATGTCCATTGACAGGTGATTAGTGATAAATTTGCCAATCAAGAATTGACAAGATAACAATAGAAGAAACTGCACATACAATTATTGATTAAATGCAATATGTTATGTCACTAAACTAAACTAGGAATGTTTGACATGTTTTCATACAATAATATTATTTTAAGAAATCAATGCTCCATTTTGGTTAAATAATTTGCTTTGAAAAACAAAGAATTATACGTCAATTGGTCTTTACCATTATATGTGAAACTGGGTCCGTTCACGTCCAATCACGTTTGCCCCTTTCACTTTCGCACCCTACACGTTCACACCCAAAGTCTGTTCACACCCTACACGTTCGCGCCCAATTTTTATTGGTTTTGTGTTTAATAATTTGTAAACGAGTTTTGGTAAGTGTATTGCTATAAATATATATTTTTTCATTGTTTCTAAATAAAGTGAGATTCTGACAAGGTTTTTTTTGTGTGTCATGGTAAATGTTTTGCTATAAACATTTTTTTTTCATTGTTTTTAAATAAAGTGAGATTCTGACAACCAGTATTTTATTTTTGTGTTGAATAATTTTTAATCATGTTTTGGTTAGTGTATTGTTATAAATATTTTTTAAATTGTTTCTAGTAGATAAAGTGCGAATCTGACGACGTTATTTTGGTGTTGAATAAATGGTAAGCATGGTAAGTGTATCGCTATAAATATATTTTTTTCATTGTTTCTAAATATAGTGAGATTCTGACAATGTTTTTTTAATGTGTTGAATAAATCTTAATCATGTTTAGGTAAATGTATTGCTCTATATATATCTATATATATATATCTATATAAATTATTTTTTTCCATTGTTTCTAAATAAAGTGAGATTCTGACAAGGTTTTTTTTATGTGTTGATAAAATCTTAATCATGTTTTGGTTAGTGTATTGCTATAAATATTTCTTTTTTATTGTTTCCAAAGGAATTGGGATTCTGACAACGTTTTTTTATGTGAAAACAGTGTTGATAAAATCTAAATCATGTTTTGGTTAGTGTATTGCTATAAATTTTTCAAAGGAGCCAAGCTGTTAAAAACAATTATCTTTTATGTTTTTTTATTTAAAATCTTCAAAGTTTTACTCATACCAAGCTAAATACATGCAGTATTTACATCAAAGCAAGTTAAAACAACAATCATGATTTTTAAACACTCAACAATAACACCAAATTAGGCTGTGTATAAATACCAATTAGCATGTAATCATACTTAATTAACATTTAATAATTAATCATCAAATCAATTAAAACAATATTTCATTTAAAAATTCCCGAATTCACCCTAGGGGGCGAACGTGTGGGGTGCAAACGTGTAGGATGCCAACGTGTATTGGGCGCGAACGGACCCGATACCATTATAATGTCAATTGGTGGAGTCAATTGAGGTATAATCCACCAATTGGTGGTAATTCCTGACCTGATCATACTACATTCTACAATGTACATGGCCGAAACGACAATTTTATTGTTTAAATGTGCATACAGTTACAAGATGGATATAATGAATTAAAGTATTACAGAACTGCCAGTATAAGTCTATATCCTCAGTGGCGGATCCAGAACTTTTCATAAGGGGGGGGGGGGGGGCCGCTCCAGTCATGCTTCAGTGATTCCCTATATAATCAACCAAATTTTTTACCACGAAAGGGGGGGCCCGGGCCCACCTGGATCCGCCTATGATCCTGATATAGTTGAACCGATATCGTTCAGATCAAATATTATCTGCATCTTCGTCGAATTTGGTTTCTCACTTACCAGGAAGAGCATGGAAAATAACACTCTTCCCGAAACCAACAGGAAGATTAACTACAACATCTTTGTTATTTAATATAGCTGCAATTCCAGCCAGCTGTTCTCCTTTTATTGATAAATCTGGGTAAATTTCCAGACAGACCTCCTTTATTTTGTCATCCATTAGTACCCGGGAATTATGGAGCAGTACAAGTTGAGTCACTACACCCCAAAAAAAAAGTTCCAAATACGTCACGTTATTTCCTTGCTGTATACTTCATTGTTATCAAATTTATTATATATTGTGTAATTGTTTAATAAAATTGACAATTCGAAGAATATCTTAAATCATTTTGTTAATAATTAAGCGCAACCACAAGAATCTTGTGATTATGAAAAGGGCTGATGGCAGTGGTGTAAAGAAGCGTAGCCAGATGTCACCACTGTTTCGGAGTTTGCTTTTTTTGGTAACTTTTTTCAATTCCCGCATTTGCGCAGAAATCTACTTCCTTCTTCCGGTCTCGTTTTTCATGAGACTTTGAGTGAAATATATATTTATCAGTCCAGTAAAATATAGGATGGAACACAATAACAATTTCATTTCTAATTATTCTTTGATATGAAAAAACGTTACCTGATGATAGCGTTTCTTTGTTTACACTGATTATGACGTCAAAACTAAAATAACGTCACAACTAAAATCCCTAACAACAGAACCAAAATCGGAAACGTTACGGTATTTCCGTTTCTTTTTTAACAGATTTAGAACTTAAAATATGTTTGAATTAAAAAAAATAATTTATATAGACTTCGTCCCCTTTCACAGGTAATGCCTGCCTCATATTAAATGACGAAATCATCGAAATGTACTCTCCGTTTACGTTTTTGTGAAGAGTGCTTTCTTTCACGTCCGCACTTCTATCGAGTATGGCATGCCGAATTAACATTTTAGATAATAATTACGGATGGCGAATATATAAACTGCAGGCCACCGTTTCACAAAGCCTTCTTAACTTACGATCACCGTATCATTTTACGATCCGTTTACGTGTGGTTCTACGTTCCCGTTACGTGTGTTTCACAAAGGCATCGTAAATGACTACTAAGTTGATCGCAAGTCACGCACTGTGTATTATCGTAAGTGTATCGTAAAAAAGAACTCTAGCTGTAAACAGGAGGTGTGAATCGTAGTTTATTTACATCGGAATATGGCACACTCTTCTTTCACAGATCGATGAGTCGAGCATGCCGATGAGAGCGGACGTGAAAATGTTTGCAGAGAAAATCCTTCAACATCATTGAAATTGTTTTGCCAAATTGGTTTCTTGATAAATATTGTTATCCTTACATCTTATATTTTATGTTTTGGATAATATTTTTTTGTTGAGGAAAGTTTCTGCAGATATTTTCAGGTTTGTTTGAGACATGTGGTCAGATGGAATCCATTAGTAGTTTCCATGTGGGAAACTATCAGACCAATCTATTTGATGTCTGAGGGTTTTAGCTGTTGTTACCCTAATGGATCGGTAGTTTCTTTCCGAGATGCTTTGTTGTAGGATTTTCGGCTTTCCTCTAACAGGAATACAGCTTGGCATTTAGCGGTATCGGTTTGGAATCCAAGTATGTCCTTTCAGGTTTCTCCACTGTGTCTAAACTACCCCGGCAAAAAATGTTTGGACTCGATGGTATCTAATATCCGGCATGGTGACGGAATATCAATAGACAGAGAAAAGGTAGTTTTCTGTTTATTTATTTGTTATTTTTATGATATCGAAGAATATATATATATATATATATATATATATATATATATAACTATTTTCTATGGTGAGACGTAATATTTTCTACAACCGTTCTAGATTAACAGAGAAATAAGTAAAAATGCACGTCAAAATGACGAATTGAGTGAACCTTGCCTCGAATTTGTTTAATTTCTCCTCAAATTGTTCACATGGTACGGAAAGAAAGGTACGGAAAGAAAGATATTGACATGGTGATTGCAAAACTAGTCACTTTGATCACCTCAATCCTTGTATTTCTGCGTATGGAACGAAAGAAATAGGTCATGTCAAAATGGAAGCACCCGGTTTTGTCAATGTTGTTTACTACACAACGACCCGGTTTTGTCTATGTATGGAACCCGGTTTTGTTTATTTTATAAAAAACAACGTTAAGACTGGTTCCCTGAAACATAAAATAAATTTACAAATGGCTGATCATGTGGGTTTTCAAACCAGATACCTCAATAAAGCGTGTGGTCAAGTTTAATTAAATCATTAAAGAGGAGAAGATTTTTGTAAGATAATTGGCAAAAACGCAAAGAAATGGTAAAAATCGTAATTAAAGGTCAATAATTCTCACAAGGATATCGACCAAGTAGATTTATTCGTATATATTGTCTTGCTGATCATTTTTGCCATATAACTTTTATATAGAGATATTAGACAGAAATGGAAAAAAAAGGAGAAATTCATCATTCAAGGACATTAACTTCTATAAGAATTTGTTTGAGAGTTTTGATGTGTATGGGCAAAATGTAGAACTCAACATTATGAACATATCTGCCCCTGTTAAATTTTCTCTTTCTATAGCTGTTTTTAAATAATAGACACAACTTGTTCCCCCTTTGTTCTATTTTAAGCCATGTCGGCCATCTTTGTTGACAAGCGGGGTCATCAAAAACTTTTTAAACTAGATACCCCAATGATGATGAAAAACTGTTAAACATAAGTTCGTTAGACTTTTTAAAACCGACATAAGATTGTGGATAAGGTTTGTTAAATGTATTGTAGCCCAGTATTTTCAGAGGAGAAGATTATGTAAAAAATTAACGGAGACGACGGACGACGGGGGCCAAGTGATGAAAAAAGCTCACTTTTCCAATGGGGTGAGGTGAGCTAAAACCAACCAAGAATTCCAAACAAGATTGCACCGTTCTTGAATTAAAAAAAAAGTCTAACATTTCATAATTAAGGCTTACACGAACGAGATAAACTTATCAGACATGGCAAAACAACTTCAATTGCGGTTTTTTTTAAACAAAAATAAATACTACATATTATTTATACAGGAGTGACTGTACGCACTGACATTTCGCGACTGCTGGAATGATTGTTTTCGAATTTATTTTGAAGGTCTGTAAGATAAATAATTTAATAAAAATATCTCATAAAATTAACATTGTTCATGGAACCATAAAACATTTCAAGGTCTTTTGAAACCTGCCAGACGGACATGAACACATTACAATCATTAAAACCAAACAAACAAACAAAAATTAACATTTACCAATTAATCAAGAAAATAAGTTCAAGGTCACTTAAATAGTCATGTGTAGGAAATCGCTGAACCATGAAAATGAGGTCAAGGGCAATTGACATATGACAGATAGAAACATTGTTACATAAAAGATCTGTTTGCGAGGTATGTTTCAGTCAGGCCTTCTAATTTCTGACATATGAAGCTTCGTACAAATAGTTCAAGCAGCCACGAATTTGCATCCCTTGGTCTCGCATTCCGACAATTCCATAATATCAATTTGAATTTTTAGAATAAACATGATAATCCTACTCACATACATCCAATTTCGCGGGTGTCCCTGCTTTCTTATTTCTTATAAAATTTTAAGTTGGTATACGATTTACATGTAGTTATGTAACATTAGTGGCGAATCAAGGCCCCCACCTTTAATGGCCCAAAAAAATTAATTTTTTTTTACGATTTTTTTTAGCATAATTCGTCCAAAACATTGTTCGCTTAGCTACGCTCTGCGGTATGTAAGCTGTTTGAATTACGCCCACTTTGAAAAAACCTGAATACGTCCCTATATATTGTCAATAATATATTGACCAACGTCAATGTACGATAATCATAACACAATGGAGAGATAACAGAACCGTTTATTTATACAACTATTAATAAACTAATCATTATTGCATTTTCTCGATGGCCTGAGACTATTATACTAATTTTTACTTAGTATTATAGTTACAATTAGGGAAAGATAGATTTGATTTTTAATGCATGATTATTGTAATCCTTTTCTCACCATAAACATTAATTTTCTATGGCGATTCTGCAAGCATATATACATTTGTCTGATTATTATGCCTTATAATGAACATTTAGCCTTAAAAAGATTTATTTTAATCGATCATAGGAAATATTACATCCCTAGGTAGGACTACTTATAAAGATAACCATCCTGTTGTGCAAGTAAATCACATATCAAATGTGCGTCCTTCAATTTTTAAGACCATAAACTCTAATTTTAAGTTTAAACACTAAAATTTACATAATTCATATAAAAAAAAACGTAAAGAGAGCTTAAAACTCAATTTGCGGTTTAACCTTCATTTCTATCTATTTCGTAGTTAGAGTTTTTTTTTTTTAATGCAAAGCAAAATTATAACTATTTTTGTTCCAATAAAGTAGGAATTTAAGTGTTTACAGATTCAAATAAGTAACAGGTTGTCCTCTGTAAGAAATCGTTTAACAACCAGTCACCAAACTCTTTTTAGTTGCTGAAATTCAATTATTTTATGCGATTATGTATTTTTTTTTCTTTGACAAAACCGGGTTCTGCCTTGTGAAATCTAGGACAAAACCGGGTTGTACACATTGACAAAACCGGGTGCTTCCATTTTGACATGACCCATTTCTTTCGTTCCATACTCAGAAATACAAGTATTGAGGTGCTCAAAATAACTAGTTTTGCAATCTCCATGTCAATATCTTTCTTTCCGTACCATCTGAACAATTTAAGGAGAAATTAAACAAATTCGAGGCAAGGTTCACTCAATTCGTCATTTTGACGTGCATTTTTACTTATTTCTCTGTTAATCTAGAACGGTTGTAGAAAATATTACATCTCACAATAGAAAATAGTTATATATATATAAATATTCTTCGATATCATAACAATAACAAATAAATAAACAGTAAACTACCTTTTCTCTGTCTATTGATGTTCCGTCACCGCGCCGGATAGTAGACACCATCGAGTCCAAACATTTTTTGCCGGGGTAGTTTAGACACAGTGTTCTCGTTCGTTGCATTGGCATTTGTGCGGCATCCGGGTGACCTTATCCTTTATTTTGTATATAATTGATTTTATATTTTGAATTTTTATATTTGTGAGGAAGAGCGAATCAGGGGGGTGGGTGTGTTCGTATGTTTTTCATTTGTAGACGAAACACAAGCCTTGTATCTTTGATGGGTTACATTGTACTTCCTTTGATATTCAATAATACTTTTTTTCTTTGTATCGGAAATTTGAAATAATAGGAGAGTGACGAGACGTGTTTATATTTGATCAAAGGATTAAACGAATTTTTTAACATTTATTTGATAATGTCTAAAGTTATTATAGTACTGTAATTTTAGAGGAGATATGATTGATTGGTTGCTGTTTTGTGAACGTACAGTGGCAAATATTTCATGCAGATTGATGACTAAGAGAAGAATTTTCAAACAAGAAATAAGAAGTTGCATGCGTTGTCGTTGAAAAAGAATTAAAAGAAAGTCCAATAAAAATAAACAAAACCAGTGTATATAATGTGCAAATCCTGAAATACCATTTTCAATGTATCCGTTATGAATTTCTAATGTAGAATGATAAATAAACAGACGACAAATTCATGATTTTTGAATAGAATAAGAAATAAGATATAATGTGTACTGTTTCTATAAATTCATGATATAGGTATGAGATGCGGACGGGTTTTCATCGCGCCTACAGCCATCCAGGTGTAAAATTGATACACAAATAGATAAATATTAAGAATAGTTCACGAACAGAGCGTGCAAGAGATTTAAAAGCAGAAGATAAATTTCATTTGCAGAAAAATGTACCTTTTAACATAATTATTAAGGTTGTATAACTTAAAACATGTTTTGTTATTCAGCTTGTTGATATTGAATTAAATTCCACTATGCTGTTTTCGTTATGCGATTCATGTTTACTGTCGAATAATGATACTAGACTTTCATTTTCACTGTAGGGGCGATTCATTTCTATTATACATGCGATGCATTTTCACGGAAGGAATTTAATTAATTTTCATCATATAACGTCTTAATTCAGCCGACTCTCTAACAAAATTTATGAAGTCAGAAGGATTGATTATATGTGACCCGCCACAACATTTCCAGGCTTATGGAGGTAGAACATCATTGTGAGAAAAACGCCGTTAACTATATGTGACTAGCCACTTCCAGGCTTATGAGGGTACATTGTCTAAACTTTGCTTTTTGTATATTTATCTAGAACATTCTGAAACAAAAAAATTCTGTCATGTTATTATGACCTATTTTTTGTAATAACAATGAAACGAGTCATTTCGAATACCGACATGATAATGAGACTGTTCGATGACAAATTTTTCATTATCGAAGACACTAATTTATAAAATACAAAATTATTGTATTCTATTGGCGCTTAGTAATCTTCAACAGCGTATTTGAATAAAAATTTCAAACGAATTAAATTTATACAACATTACAAACAGTTCTTAGCTCTATTTTAGAAAATGTAATTAAAACTTGTTAAAATGAAGTTAGTATAAAATTTATCAAAGAAAGCTTTTAGAATTCCTTTTTTTTTATAATTTGTCTTTTAACTTAGATTTATGATGCATTTCTCTATACATAGTATGCGACGCGTAGCAGTTTATAAGTAGTTGTTCTCATATATGCATTTGATACAGTGCATTTATTATGGATATATTTTAGACTACATTTATGAAAATCTATAGAGCAGAGAATTTTGATTTTTTGTATCAATTTAAAATGTAGATTCAAATATTTATATGTCGTTGATACAGACAAAAAGATCTTATCATGTCAAAATCATGATACAACAGGAAATTTTCATATGCACGGTCTTAACACAAGAATTTACAGAATAAGCATATTTCTTACTGAATAATCCAGATCCTCATATATCATTGTGACGGATAGTTTTGTTTGTTTTATTTAACTGTTATTTTCGAAAAGAATATTTGTACAAGGTGTTGTTAATAAATGTAACGGACAATATATACCATGCCCTCTCAGCCGACGTCGTAATTTCATTTTTAATGAATGAAAGTATTTAAAAGCTTCTCTCCCTGTTCAATATGATTTATTAAACTCATTAGGCAAAGCAATTTTTATGACTACTTGCATAATTGTTTAATCGTATTAAATTCTGTATCAATAGATATAAGAAGATGTGGTATGAGTGCCAATGAGAGAACTCTCCATCCAAGTCAAAATTTATAAAAGTAAACCATTATAGGTCACAGTACGGTCTTCAACACGGAGCCTTGGCTCACACCGAACAGTTAGCTGTAAAGGTCCCAAAAAATTACTAGTGTAAACCATTCATTCAAATTTATATTAATAATAAAAGCTTCAGATCTTTAATATTGAAAACGGGTTAAAATTATTTACTTGCATTAATATTGATATAAAAACATCCAGTTCGTTTTTTTGTGTTTTTTTTTGTAGATCTAAGAAAAAAAGCAACTCTGTCACCATGTGACAATTTTAATTAGTCAATTGTTTTAGTGTAACAGAGTTGCTTTTTTTCTTAGATCTACAAAAAAACACAAAAAAACGAACTGGATGTTTTTATATCAATATTAATGCAAGTAAATAATTTAAATCCGTTTTCAATATTAAAGATCTGAAACTTTTATTATTAATATAAATTTGATACAGAATTTAATACTATTAAACACAAATGCAAGTAGTCTAACCCGAATAGTCCAGTCGTTATATTACGATCACTACGATCACTCCATTAAGAGAAAAAAAAGTGGATAGAGGGCGCTGAATTATTCGAGTTAGCAAGTAGTCATAAAAATTGCTCTGCTTAATGAGTTTAATAAATCATATTACACAGGGAGAGAAGCTTTTAGATACTTTCTTTCATTAAAAATCAAATTACGACGTCGACTGAGAGGGCATGGTATATATTGTCCGTTACATTTATTAACAACACCTTGTACAAATATTCTTTTCGAAAATAAAAACAGTTAAATAGAACAAACAAAACTATCCGTCACATTGATATATGAGGGTCTGGATTAGGGGGGAAAAGAGGGGGGGGTTACATTTCTGTATTCTGTAATTCTTGTGTTCAGACCGTGCATATGAAAATTTCCTGTTGTATCATGATTTTGACATGATAGATCTTTTTGTCTGTATCAACGACATATAAATATTTGAATCTACATTTTAAATTGATACAAAAAATCAAAATTCTCTGCTCTATAGATTTTCATAAATGTAGTCTAAAATATATCCATAATAAATGCACCGTATCAAATGCATATATGAGAACAACTACTTGTAAACTGATACGCGTCGCGTACTATGTATAGAGACATGCATCATAAATCTAGGTTAAAAGACAAATTAAAAAAAAAAGGAATTCTAAAAGCTTTCTTTGACACATTTTATACTAACTTCATTTTAACAAATAAATTACATTTTCTAAAATAGAGCTAAGAACTGTTTGTAATGTTGTAAATTTAATTCGTTTGAAATTTTTATTCAAATACGCTGTTGAAGATTACTAAGCGCCAATAAAATACAATAATTTTGTATTTTATAAATTAGTGACAATGTTTTCCCGGGGTAAAATTCTGCTCTATCACCCTCTCCTCTATGTGTTATTTATATAGAATGTAGGTAGAAACTGGTTAACCGTGCTTTTATGTATTCATTGACTTTATCATCATTGGTCGGAGCTTTACCATTACTAAGCATTTTAACAACTGATAAAATTTTCTCTTTCGAAATACCTCGATCAAGAATATTTATATAATATCTTGATTATCAATATTTTCTATTAAGGTGGTACCTAACACTACAGGGAGATAACTCTGTAAAAATCAGCTAAACGTTTTAATTACGTTGTATTGTTAAGGAAATATTAAGCTTCTCAATGATCAAAATTGGTGTTTGTCAAACTGCTATATAACCAATGAAATTTTTCTGATAAAGTGGTTGGTTCAAATTTTTTGAAATTTTTGTATTTTTGTCAAAGGGTCAAAGTAAACATTTGGTCAAAATTTTATGAAAATTAAACGAGCCAAATTAATATTAGTCAAGGTGTTGGGTACCTTAACTCGTCAAATCGTGTTTTTCTGTACCTGTATCTTCATTTTTATTAAAAGATTTAAAATAATCGTATAACTGATCTATACTAAATTTAATCTCCTGCGCCGAATTATTTTTGTCTAAAAGTTTCAAAATTTCCCAAAACTTTTTCGACTCTTTTCTTGAGATTTTACGAAGACCACATTCGAAATTATGCTGGGAACTTTTGAACCATCTATTTTTGTCCTGCATTTTTTTTAAGTTGTAATCTCTGTCCTGCATTTTTATTTTTCACTCTATTCGGTCCTACCTTTTTTTTTTATTAGTTTATCCTGACTTTTTTTTTACCAAGTTGCTCATCCTGCCTTTTTTTTTTACTGAAAACTCCTGTCCTGCCTTTTTTTCAAATTTCATCCTAGCCCCCCATAAAAATCAAATGGTAGCTCCCTAAAACCCAACGGATTTGTTCGATCCTTGAACAATCTTCTTGTGAACTCTTGCTGTTGTACTCGTTGTCTCAGTTGTACATACAGTAACAACGGCGTTTTATTCGATTATAAGTGAATGTGCAGCTAAGAGTAGTCGGGACCACTCTTACAAAAATATCAAGAGAAGCTATTGCGAATTGTTTTTGGTACACCCCTAATTCGCTAAGTTTGTTTTAAGAAAACTTAATAACTGACCAAAATTTAAGAATGATTTAGTGATACCGGAATTAGTAAGATCGCTTTAAGGTAGACTTAAGAATCGTTCTTAAATCATGCACTTTTTCAAAACATTAAGGGCTGTCACTCATTCTAAGATAGGTCTGAGGTTGGGTCTTGTTACACTTTTAAATCTTAAGACGCTCTTTAGACGTTCATAAGACATAAGAATGATTCTTGTTACCGGCCCCAGGTCTTTAGTGTTACCCTCATCAAAGCACCGATTAATCATTTATTGTGGAGCCACGGATTTTTTTAATTAGTCGTTAACTTTGCTTGTAAATTTCGAGAAAATAATTTCAGAATGGAAATGAAAAAAAATATGTAACGGGACTAGTCTGACTAAAGCCAGCCCCAAATATCCACTTGCGTTTGTAGACGCAAGTGGATGCTGGGGCTAGCTTTAGTCAGACTTTACATTGTAACGGGAGCTGAATTATTTAATTTATTCGTCCTAACCAAGTGCACATTTATTTATGAGCCATTGTTAATTTTCTCCTCATTCCGATGTTGTTGTCCTGTGTAGACTGCGCTTATACCATTACACAAAGCTGGCACTTTATTTTTAAAATGTTTCCGAAACTATATAGGATTTCTTCATTCCATGCCAAAAAACTATTTTCTGTATGAGTTTCAACGTCTGCTTGTATTTTTTTCGCCTAATTCTATCCGTATTCTTTTCCAAATAAATTTCCTTTTTCTATTTTGATAGCAGCGTTTTTTTTTTTTTTTTGCTATCAATTTAAAACGAATGGATTTCATAACGAAATTGCATTAATAGTGGTACAATTCCCCGTATTTTCACACACCATCCTGCGTTTCTATAAATCTAATTTCTATTTCAAAATATCATCGGGATACGGCGTGCGTCATAAATAAGAATTTATTGCCAAAAAACAACCAAGAATAAAGAAACTCAGTCTGTTATGCATAAGAAAATGTATAGTTAAATAGTATAAATGCTTACTTATCAATAGAAACAGAATATTTAATAGTATATTTTTAAAGGTAAAGAATGAGCAGAAGAATTGGCGGAAGGTGACGAACCAATCAATGTCATATAATGTATTGCATCAAATCTCTCGGCACTCTGCATCTAGACAAGTTGCAGTTAAAAATGTTTACCAAAAATAAAAGGATTTATATTATTTGATCATTTCGTGATTAAAGTACAGCGTAGGACCTACATGTATTGTGTGATGTATTTTTGTTTTTCTCATTTTTTTCTTTCATTTGAAATGCATTTATGTAAAGGTTTTGTTTTGTGATTGAATATGATACGTATATATATAGAAAGCGACGCTAAAATGAGGCCGTATTCTTAATATATAATCATATAATATACAAGTATTCACAATTTGAAATAAAAAAACATTTATCTTACAATTATTTTATACTAGACTGAGGCTGATTGTTTGTTCAATTTGTTCTAAGTTATCATAAAGCATGAGGTTTTACGTTTGATGTCGATTTCATGGATGTCGACAAAAGCAGGAACAATAACTCGTGGCGTAACGTCATTTTGGTATCGTGTAACCTTAATCTATGCTAATGCAATTCTATTTATCTAGTAAACATAAAGTACTTGGAAAGAATATTCAGACATTATGTTTTCTTTGTCGACAGAATGATAAAAAACTTGAAAATTCTACCCGGAAAGGTTGTGGAATGTTTCCGTAAATCGTAACAAAAACAGATCATCATTAAATTTTCTGGTCAATAAAATTGAATTAAATGCTCCGCTGGGCGCAGCTTGATACGACCGCAGAGGTCGAACCCTGAACAGCTGGGGCAAGTATGGACACAACATTCAAGCTTGATACAGCTCTAAATTTGGATTGTGATTAAATATTTGACACAGCATAGGTTTCTGACACAGAATGAATGTGGTCTAAGAACTTAAAAATTTTTAATTTACCTATTATGGTCCAATATTCAAAATCTTAATACATACACGGTTAGATTTAGCATATCAAAGAACCCCAAGAATTAAATTTTTGTTAAAATCAAACTAAGTTTAATATTGGACCCTTTGGACCTTAATGTAGACCAATTTGAAAACGGGACAAAAAATTAAGAATCTAAATACACGGTTAAATTCAGCATATCAAAGAACCCCAATATTTCAAATTTTGTTGAAATCAAACCATATCATTATTATTTGCTTTTATATATAAATAAAAAATAACCAACTTAAAATGGAAAATTTTAAAGAAAAAAAAATCCCCCCCCAATTTTTAGAACCCCCTAATGATTCATCACCCCCAAAACTCAATCCCAGCCTTCAATTTGTGGTATGGTACCTTGCAGTACAATTTCAGAGAGATCCATACACTTGAACACAAGTTATTGTTTGGAAACTGTAAAAATGCTTGTTTTTTGGCCCCTTTTTGGCCCCAAATTCCTAAATGTTTAAAGCAATTATCCCCAAACTCAAACCCAGCTTTCCCTTTGTGATATGGAACCTTGTAGTACAATTTCATAAAGATCCATACACTTACACACAAGTTATTGTCCTGAAACTATAAAAAGGCTTGTTTTTTGCCCCTTTTTGGCCCCTAATTCCTAATGTTTTGAGGCAATTACCCCCAAAATCAATCCCAGTCTTCCCTTTATGATATGGTACCTTGCAGTACAATTTCAGAGAGATCCATACACTTGAACACAAGTTATTGTCTGGAAACTAGAAAAATGCTTATTTTTAGCCCCTTTTTGGCCCCTTATTCCTAAACGTTTTTGGTAATTACCCCCAAACTCAATTCCAGCTTTCCCTTTGTGATATGGAACCTTGCAGTACAATTTCATAAAGATCCATACACTTACACACAAGTTATTGTCATGAAACTAGAAAAAGGCTTGTTTTTTTGCCCCTTTTTTTGCCCCTAATTCCTAAAATTTTGAGGCAATTACCCCCAAAATCAATCCCAGCATTTCCTTTGTGGTATGGAACCTTGTGGTACAATGTCAGAGAGATCCATACACTTATACACAAGTAATTGTCTGGAAGTTACAAAAATGATTATTTTGGCCCCTTTTTGGCCCCTAATTCCTTAACTGTTGGTACCATAACCCCCAAAATCAATCCCAACCTTCCTTTTATGGTATTGAACCTTTTGGTAAAATTTCATAGAGATCCATTTACTTAAACTAAAGTTATTGTGCGAAAACCAATGTGTCTTTGACGACGACGAGGCTAGACGACGACAATGCCAACGTCATACCAATTTACGACAATTTTTGCGGTCGTATAAAAATGTGTCTTCCAATTTCTTTTCGAAACGTCTATTCAAGGTTGAGATATGTCCAACATAATTTGGAAGCCAAAATTTGCCAACAGAAGTGAAAATCCTATATTGCTTTTCGGCCTTTTTTCCCCGTATCGCACTGGGCCAAATAGCAATATTTACTCATGAATTATGTCAACCCGGCAATGTCAACAGTATAACACATGCTGATTTATCCGTATTAGGACAGATTTGCTCATATATAATAAATGTTAATATTACACGAGGAACGAAGTTGCATACATATAAATATTCAATAAGGTACGAAATGGTTAGGATACGAAATGACTTTAATCCATTACATCATGACAAGAAAACAACGCCACCTATGTCGCAATAACAGTCCGTTAGCTATTTTGCTTTGCTTAAGTACCAGACGAAGTTAGTTCTCCATTTCATGAAGAAAATTCGTTTATAATTATGTTCAATAAACAATTACCGATTTTATAATCATACACGATTTCTGTGATTGATTTTAATACTAATGAGTGAAGGATATCCCCGCTTCTACGAAGTGTGGAATTCCCACCATGACATCACTAGGTTGGATATACTTGGAATATTTCGTAATACTGATTTTTCCGGATTGTAAATGAAACGTAAATAATGAAAGGGAGAGATAGAGATACGATAACTTCATGAGAATCATAAGGGAAATGTGTAACACAGTGTTTTAAGTCAATCTGTTCATTTGTTTATCTCCTTCTCATCAAATCAGTATGAAATTTTAAGGTGTTTCAAACTATAAAAAAATCTGGTTTAAAATGCTTGGCATGAGAGGCTTGGAAAGTAGAACTTCTGGCCAATCCTATAGGGAATTGACGGCTTGAATCAATATACCACAATATAAAACAAAATTTATTAAAAAGACTATAATGTAAAAAAGACATTAAAATATAATATATACAAAGGACTATCTAATAAACAAATAAAAACACCATACCATGGCTTCTATAGTATTGCAACATGAATTACACTCCTTAAACTTAAAATTGTGGAAAAAAGTTTTTGGACAAATTAAATTAAGTCTATTAATCACAATTTTATTATTCCTATAAACAAAGCAAAACAGGTTCATTTGCTGTTGTTACTAAACAATTCCATGTTTGTCAAAGTAAAAAAATCAACTTTAAGCTCCAGAAACCTACTTTACAACATATTATTTTCGGTACAAAAAAAATGCTTAGACTCACAAGCTTGATAAAAAAAGTCCCTACTTTTTTATTTACAGCTCTTTTACCATCATGAATGAACTGAGAAAATAATATGTTCAAAAATATAACAACACAGGCAATTGAGAGAGAAATTGGGAATCTTATGATTGGTGTTAGGCTGTGTTAAAAGGATGAGGGGTAGTGTATCAAACATGCCATGATAATCTTTACAATACCATAAACTGAACAATATGGACAATATAAAACAATATGTCATATTCACAAATACTGATGTTTGACCTTTTCTTTAGTCATTCATTACATAAAATCTAAAAAGCTCATCTATTTAAAGGTACTTTAAGAAATGTACCTAAATAGTGAGGTATCTAAAAGTAGAATGTTTAATGATGGTGTTGGAAAGATGGTCAAATATAGGGATTTTTAAAAAATGTTCATCTACAAAATTAATGCCCATTTGTTTGAAGGCAGTTGATGATAGATGTGCATGAACAAGGCAGTATAGTATAGTATACATTTGTTCCTTCTGACTAACTTTTATTTGCTCGAAACAGATGTATCTAAAAGAATGTTTATTGATGGCGTAGGAAAGATGGTCAAATAAAGAGATTTTTTTAATGTTCAATCTAAATATTAAGGATGTATTCTTCTGACGTAACAGTCTCGTTGAAATCTAGTTCTGGAATTATTTCCAAAACATGTGAAACAAGTGGAAAATATCAATGAATTTAAAAAATGTTATAATCAAATTAACTCTGTGAAAAATTGCGTATTTACAATGAGTAGTTTTAGAGTAATCAATTTTTCAAATTTTATTACCAACCAAGTCAGTCTTTTTAGCCAAAATTTTGTGAAAATGGGTGAGGGGTACAAGAAATGATTTTACCAGAAACATGTACATCCCATATCACTTTTTTCTTTTCAAATTTCTTAGATCTGTATTTTTTCAATCATTTATAACTAAGAACTTGAAATAATATGCATTTTGTTCTTAAAACAGAGAAAAATCACAAATTTACAAAACTGACAGCATGGTTAATTTGACACAAAAAGCATCAAAATATGATAAAACTTTCTTATAATAACACCTACCTATAGTTTTTTTAAGTTAAATTTATTCAAATTGGTCCACTTCATCTTTATTGAAAGTATGAAAAAAAGTTTAATTGTGGAACTGTGATTTTTTTCACGATAATAGCCCAACAATAGGCAAAAATTAATGAATAAAAATGGGAAAATCATCAAAATTGGGTACTTTCAAAGGGCCGTAGCAAAAAAAAGAAGTGAACCACCATATGATTTTTTCTTCACCAATTATTTTTTTACAGTCATATAAACCCAAAAATCAGGTTAAGAAAAAAAAAGTTTAATTCTAGAAATTTTTGGCTACTCAGAGGTGTACATCCTTAATGCCCATTTGTTTGAAAGTAGATGAGGATAGATGTGCACAAGGCAGTATACATGTGTTACAACTGATAAAGTGTTTTTGCTCGAAAGTGAAGAATCTTAAAAGAGGTTTAAAGATTGTGGAAGGAAGATGGTAAAATATACACTGATATAGGGATTTTTAATGTTGCAATAAAATACATACCATTCATGTACAAATGAGAAACAAATCTTCCAAAACTTACAGATTAAAATATTATCTGCCTGTTTTTCATAGATGTTATATTTTAGAAAAAAAGGTTTAATTAAAAAATTAAATGCATGCATTTTGATAATACTGACCATATACAACTTTGTCACGATTTGTTTTATAAAAGTTTCAATACATTTCATAAACAAAAAGATTTCATCAACATATAATAGTTGGTCATTTTCCATTTTAATATTTGAAATAAGAAATAATATTTGACATTAGAAATAATATTCGACGTACTGACATAAATTAGTTAGAATATTGCTTAAAAAAAGTCATCTAACCATTACATTATCTGTTACAATTAACTAGCTTATACTAAAGTATCATTTCACATGCTAAAACCCAAGTCTTCATAAAAATGAGATTCTTTGTAAAAAATGAAAACAACATTTTATAAAAAATTCATGTGTGCGAAGCACTTTCTTTGATTTACCTTCATCAGTAACACTCAAAGCCAAATATTTGAAAGCCAAGTGTGTATAAGAACCAAAACAGTTGAAGAGCTATATAACCAAATAGAACCTAAAAAATTATAGCCAAATCCATAATAATTAATAAATTTATAAACAGGCAATTTAAGAAAGGTATATTATGTAATAAAAAAATTGCTATTTATGTTAACATCAAGTATTTACAGTTTTTATTATACTGTGTGTCAAAGTTATCTTGAAGTCATTTTGACATGAGAAAGTGCTAATATATATACATGTATATATATTTAGGGAAACAACAAAGCTTAAAAAATCTGTTTAACATGCAATGTATTATATATTTACAGAATCTTTACACAAGCACTTGTCAGCTAGAAATTTTAGATTGTTTCCTGCCAACAAATGGAATAAAAATTTACAGCACAATAAAATTAAAGTACTGTATATTCCCTTTGTTGTTAATACAAAAATATTCCCCAAAATTTTGATTTACTGTCCAATACTTTGGATACACAGCTAACATTGTGGATCAGAAAGATAGAAGCAAAAGTGGAGAAAAATGTTTTTAATCACAAAAATGTTCATTCTTCTGGTGTCTTTATTACATCAATAAATATATAAAAAAATCACAAATAAAATGTTAAGTATGTTCAAAAGTGAAAGTGCTTTTCTGTCATTCAGCCATGGGACTGAGGTACTAAAATCTAAATCAAAACAAAGTCTAAAAACAAAGGAAAACAAGTCAACAAAAAACCAAAATGCAGTATGATAAATAATAAATATAAACACAAACATGTGTATGGTTTTCTAAAATACGTAACAAAAATAACTGGAATGTTAAATCTCAATCTACTGAAAAGTATCATATTCAAATGAACTTAAACATCCGATCATGCTGATGAGATGAAAAAGATATGCATACAATGGTGTCAATTTACAAACAAAAACTGAACACTGCTGCAATTATTTCATGCCATTGTTCCTTATTCTATTTTATTGGTGATGAACTGCAAAAATCACATGTCTAAAGTCTTGCAAAACGACTAAAGCTGAACATGGTAGGTAATCATATGCAAATACTGAGATAGCAATGAATCCTCAAGATTTTTGGAAAACAAACAATATTACAAATACTTTTATTTTCATGTTTATATCCTGGCTTAAGATGTAGTTTAAACTTTGTCATGTAGAAAAATAAAACAAACACTTTTGCATGGCAACATAATGATAGTTTTAACTTCTCTCTTTGACCAATTACAGAAATTAAACATACAAATTTTTAAAAGAAATTCAAGAGAAACGTTGTTTAAACCAAGTTGTAGCATCTAAAACAAATCTTTAATTTCAGATTGAAGAATTTGTTTCATATAAACTGACGAGTGTTTAACATGTTTAATGTCAACTTACAATAGACAAAATGGTCAACAAATTCTTAATATTTGAAAGCATATACATGACAATACAACATAAATCAAACCTTTTAAGCTTGTAACATCGGGGGAAAAGGAGATAATTCATTAAATAGTCACCAAAAATGCTGAATATTTAACATTGTTTAAAGAGACTAGCAATGTTGTGCTTCTCTCATTCTTCAAAGTGTGACCTAGTCTTACCTTGTCCTTAAAACAGTTTGTATATTTAAGGATATTGTGAGTTTATTGGATCATCTTAAGTACTTTAAGGTTTTACTTAAAATCTTTACATTGTTATGTTTTATCATACTTTCAAATATTTTTTTAAAACTTTGAATCATTTGTTTTCATAAGGAGAAGGAACAGAAGTCCATCTCCTTGATAACAAGCCATCAGAAAATGATCTCCTTGACAAGAAGCCAGCAGAAAAATATGCAAAACGTATAGAATTTCACGATGAAGCAGAAACAGATAAGAAAACAAAAAGCATAAGAACTCATGAAATTTAAAGATAAATTCAAAACCTTATAGATGACCCCAGTGGTTGCATTATCTATGTTTTTGTTACATCTACCTGTAAAGATAATGTTGCCTTTTTCTGATTTATTAGGAATTCAGACAATATGCTGGTTATTTGCAATGATGAGAAATTGGAACATGACAGCATTGTAAAGATTAAAAGTGCAATATTTAAATGTTTTATTTCCTACAATTTGTTTAGAAATCTATTTCATTGTCTTGTATTATTTTAAGTTGTTGGTTGTTAAGGATTCACAATCATTATTTCTTATTTACATTACTCATTTCACCACATGTTAAAAGAATGCATAAATTATCATGATTATTAATTATGCAGAGTCAAGAAAATTTAACTTAAAAATAAAATCTGGTCTCTCGTGGATAGTTGTCTCATTTGTAATCATACCACATCTTTTTTTATATTAAAGTAGTATTTTGGGTTGTGAATTATTGTCAAATGTCATGAAGACAAATGATTATATTACTTATGTAATTTATACATTTTATACTTAAAGGTGAGAGGCTAGTCCCTGTATGCGAGTTGTAAAAAAAGTAAGGGTAAAAGTAGTTTGAATGGATGACAATTACAACATGTACAAGATTTGTAACATATGACTTGGTAGCTTAATTGCCATTTATAACTTTTGTAATCTGGTAAACAAAAGTTTCTATGGACAATTAATTCACAGTTTAATATTCTTACAATAAGTTTTGCAAATTGTACTTTTGTCTTTTATAAAACTATGACCAGCAAATTCAATAAAGGAACAATAGCTTGATTAGAAGCTTAGCTGCCCATATCTAACTCAAAATAACCTCCATAGAATTAGTATAGTAAAATTCTTTGTCAAGAATTACATCACCATAAAAGAAAACCAGGGAGACTTGTTAAAACTATTTTTATGTTCAAGTGCCTTTCATTTGCTAATAAAACATCATTTACTCATATATATATATATAAATATATATAAGTGCCTATAAATAGCAACACATAACATACGAATCTATTTGAGTGTGGATTGATCAGTACAAAGATTAATTCAATTACACAAATGAAATTATAAATTGCATAGCAATGTAATTTTAACACACTATTGAGTATGTAAATATTTGAATGTTTAAAATATTTACAACATGATAAAAAATAAATAAACGCAATATTTCGCTAGACAAACTAGCTTCATCAAGCGTGCATCTATCCAGGTGAAATCGGATGTAGATAAGAAACTTTTGCAGATGATGGGATGCTAAGCTCAGTTATCAACCCTAGCAAATGTTTTTTCTGATATTTGGTATATCTTTGTGAAATGAGTAATTGCAGATTCATAAGAAGTCAATTCTCCAGTTACTATTTTAAATAGATTACATTTTTGGCTTAGACAATTAAAAAAAAAGTTTTTAGTTTTGCAATTTTATAGCAGACCTGAGGCTAATTCATAGTAAATAATTTGTTATAAGATGTTTTAAATCCTTTAAGCATCTGTTTGGATCTCTTGCTTTTTAAAGGTATTAATCGATCATGATCAATGGAAAGTAAATAACATATTAATATTAAATCAAGTTTTTTCAGGAGTATTAATGAAAAATACTTCTACCAAAGACAAATATTACTTTCTCATTCATGACATTTTTTTTTCTGCATAGGATTTCAAAATTTGAATTTTTAAATGTTCCCTCAAATGGTTGCATATTACACATTACATAATTTTAAAATGTGAATTTGTCAACCCTGTTTTGGGGCCACTACATCCTTAACATGATAAGATCAGGTGAAGCTTGGTATTGAAATCCCTTCTCTGAATTTTTTGACTTGATAAAAGTTGTTTTCAGCATTTGTATACCCCTTTCAACTGCTGAAACACTGAACGGAACATTAGTCAATATTAAGCATTTTTGGTGACTATTTAATGAATATATTTGAAAGTATGATGAAACATAACAATGTAAAGATTTTAAGTAAAACCTTAAAGTACTAAAGATGATCCAATAAATTCACAATATCCTTAAATATACAAACTGTTTTAAGGACAAGGTAAGACTAGGTCACACTTTGAAGAATGAGTGATGCACAACATTGCTAGTCTCTTTAAACAATGTTAAATAACAGGAATATCAGGCATCATGTCCAACACTTGAGGAAGTTCTTGCTAACCAAGATAATCTTTCTATTGTAGTTAACATAATAAAATCAAAACATGTATTGTAATATAATAGTTCATTAAGTAACTGAACTTTGTTCCGTTTATCACAAAAACTTATAGAGATTACTTATGAAAGTATGAATAAAATATAATATGAAGTACAATAATCAATATTAGAGTGTATAACAGAATGATTAGAGTAGGATTGAATGTTTTCATATCAGAAGGTTTAGTACTTTGAGCTTTCTTTCAGTAACTGTGAGCATTTTTGATAAGGTACAACACTTTTCATTTATTTATGTTTTAGTGATTTATAATGCTGTTATTTTCAAGTGTTTTTACTGATTTTCATTGTATGTTCTTTTATTTATGTTTGTTAGCCAACTAATTGAGGTAAAAGAGGGGACAGTTGAGATCTAAAAAAAACGGATTTACTGCGCCACATATCCATATCCCGTCCCCAGTAAGGATGTCTTAATGTTTTTTTTCTTCAGTTATATAGTTAGTGTGGATGGCAGATCTTTGATTATTTTTGTTGAATTTACAAATGTATTCACAACTTTTATGGTCTCTATTATTAACAGCTGTGCATAAATTGTATGATAAATTGACACTGGTCTATTATTGAACACTGTATGTTGCTCTCTGGATGTCTTTTTGATATTTTTTCATTACGTTTCTGTCTAATGGATGTCTACCCCACATCTCCATTTATTCATAAAAATCATGAAATAAGTCGTCAGGTATTATATTCGCTACTTTTTTCTGTTTTTTTTTATTCCAATACCTTCTTTATCATATTCAAGGCAAATATTTTATCATTTCTAAGGGCTAAAATTCTTATTCATTGTACCTCCAATTTAAATTCTGTTTCCTCAACCGCCTGATCAAGATCATCATCTGTAAACACAAACTTGTTCACCAGCATATACAAGATAAGTAGTACAATTGATAATATTCCGTATAAACGGAATGTCCATCTTATGCCAATCTGTGAGTACAACTGTCCAGTCACCAGACTACCAACCCCTTTACCTAAAATAAGTAAAGTGTTTGTATTTAGTTTACTGAATGATTGAAACTTGTTCAAAATAGAGATTTGTCTAAAAGTATACATGTACATGTAGACTGAGATAACACAACTGGTAATTTTTTTTAAGATTAAAGTTTCCATATATAAAACTCTCAAAAAAAGCATAAAAAATCAGGTACATGTAGGTCTTTTTGATCCTCAATAAATTTTTTGTCAAAAAGCTTTATATTTTAATTCAACAATTTTAAACCTTGCAACACGTATTTATATTTATAGCAGGATACTGAATTACCAGTCAGGGGCGTTACTTAAACAAGTAACTTTTTTTAGTTACTTCTATAGGTAATTTTTTATTTTAAAAAAAAATTTAAATTACTCAATAGAGTTATTTCAAATTTCATTAGAAGCATAGACTAAATGTAGTTTACATGAATTTTTACATAATTTTATATCATAAAATTAAGAATTTATTAGATTTGAGAGGAGTATAGACATAAAAGAGGGACGAAAGATACCAGAGGGACAATCAAACTCATAGATCGAAAACAAACCGACAACGCCATGGCCAAAAAAAAAGACAAACAGACAAATAATAATACAGATGACACAACATAGAAAACCAAAGACTAAGCAACAGGAACCCCACCAAAAACTGGGGGTGATCTCAGATGCTCCGGAAGGGTAAGCAGATCCTGCTCCACATGTGGCATCCGTCGTGTTGCTTATGTTATTACAAATCCGGTAAATAGTCTAATTCGGTAAGTCACATTCGTGAAAAGGGAGGATATTGTAGTTACGACATAAGGAACATATCCGATATCATCTGTGAAACGGTTATTCCATTACGGTCAACCAACTCGTGATGGCGTCCGTAAAATTTACAAAGGGATGACTTCAACTTCACCATTTGGAACTCTTGGTTTAATAGCTTCCTTGTGAGCAGCAATCCTCTATCAAGGAAATCATGATAGGAAACACAAGCCCGGAGATATCGTATCAATTGGGAGATATATACTCCGTATGCAGGCGCTGCTGGAATGTTGCTACATAGAAATGGAAAGTTCGCAATTGGGAAACTGAAATCATCTCTTTTGTCGTAAAGTTTTGTTTTCAACCGACCCTCATTGTCAATTTCTAGATGTAAGTCAAGATATGAGGCAGACTTAACTGTATCTGTAGTATCCTTTATCTCTAGTTCGATGGGATAGATTCGTTCAACATAGTCACCAAATTTTGTATTATTTAGTGAGAGAACATCATCTATATAGCGGAACGAAGAGTTTAAGGATATTGCTAACTTCCTATCTTTCTTCCTAAGAAGTTCCTGTATGAAGTCAGCCTCATAATAATAAAGAAACAAGTCGACAAGAAGAGGGGCACAATTGGTTCCCATTGGAATTCCGACAGTCTGTTGAAAAAAAAGTACTCCAAACGTAACAAATATGTTGTCAATCAAGAAATCAAGCATCTTGATAATGTCAGTTTCAGAGAAATTTTTGTTTGAATCAGAGTGATTCTTTACAAAGTAGGATTTATCCCTCCCCAAGACAAGATACTTGTATCTACGTTCGCCATTCTTTTTAATGAAACAAAGTAATACCAACTCTTTCAATTTTTCTTTTAGTTTGGAATGGGGAATACTTGTGTAAAGTGAAGAAAAGTCAAATGTTTTAATACTATTGCAAGATGAGAGAGTCTTAGATTGTATGAATTCTAAAAGATCTTTGGAATTTTTTAGTATCCACATGTGATTCACGCCACCTCTAGAATAAGCAGTTTCACAATAACTTTGGAGCCCGGCTTATTTTAAAAATAATGACAACAATGTTACTTGAATAAGTTATTTTATACATCTTTGAAAGAATTAGTAATAACTCTTATTTAAGGAACATATGTAATTGTTTTGGGTTACAAATTATAAATAACTTCAATTCTTAATTAATTCACAAGTTTCTATCTATTTATATCTGTCTACCTTCAAGATTTTCAAGGAAAACGATATTTTAATAGTCTCAAGAGACAAATCTTTGACCCAGAAGCATCAATATTAAAGATAAGTGCGTCAGAAGGGCAATTAGTGTTTCAGAAGGATTCGATTTTATATTTCATGGGAAAAATAACCAGATAACTGTAAAAATTTGTTAAAACTAGTAAAATCTGTATAATTGGACACCTATAAAAATAATATTTAGAAAAGTTACTTATATAAGTCATTTTTAAAATATCCTCGTTTTCAACATTACTTGTATAGGTAATTTTAAAAGTTACTTGTTTAAGTAATGCCACTGACTGATTACTGAATGGGAAAATATTCATTAAATTATCACTTCTTTTTGGATGATTTATAATCCAGAAAATACAAAGCTGATTCAGTTAAAAATTAATCTTGGTGTTAAACTTTGAATGCTAGTGATTTTTCAGTAATTTACTCACTCTGAAATAGCTCTAGATGTACAAAAAATGTATATCCTATTAGTGACAATATGAATATGTTTGATGATATATTTGCTGTTCATTAAGCAGCAATCAAATCAATTATATATGATGGTTGTAAATCAGAGAACTTATCTGTGTCATTCAATCACTAGCAATCATCCTCATGATCCTGTTTCACAGTGAATCACGGAAAGGACAAGGCTCACTTTAGCATGTTTAGGCCAAATATGGCCTTGAATTTCAACTTTATCATAAAATTTCAAAATGACCAGAATTTGGTTCTTAAATGGATGTATTTCAAAAGATTGACTTCTTTGTTAAAAGAAATCTCTTCATAAGAGTACATTTTTGGCTTCAAAATCAGTACATTTTGGATGTTTTGTCAAAATACAATGATTTTGTGCATTTTTCGAACCTATAAGCTTGATAAAACCCTTAGCCGCAACCTAGGATCCAAAATGTTCTCTAACCAAGAGTTGCCAATGGTGATATTGAATCCCTAGCCACAACAACTTTCTGGATCTTGGGTGGCGGCCAAAGTAAATTATGTTAAAACTGTTAATATTTGAAAAATTGACCAAAACTGACCAAACAACCCAAATAGTGCATACTTAAAGAGTCAATACTTCGTCATTTTTAATATGATGTGCCAAAATGAAGTTATTTTGCATTAATAGTAATATCATAACTATTTCTATGTGAAATTTGTAGTATTATGGCCTGATTAAAAAAAACATCAAAATCTTAGGGCCAATTTTAACCCTTCGTGAAATTACTCCTTTGGCAAGAGTGTATTTTCACTGAAACGCCTGACCTTGTGAGTACTAGCTAATTTTTGTTTACATTTCAAAGGAAAGTAGTAATTTTTTTTGTTTACATATTCGTAAATATTGCCTTTATTTTTTGTTACTGCTCTCTGATTGGACAGAATCAATTTGCGCCAATTAGTTTTTAAAAGGTATCAATAATTTTTGTGTCAATTGCGCCACTCTCTATTTTTCTTATGGTATTATTTGCGCCAATAAATGAAATCAAATTGTGCCACATTTACCTGTCTATTTTTTACCTATATCATACATGTTACATGTACTATAATTAACCTATCCACCTTAGATTAAACTCAACACTCATCAAAATTAAGAAAACTCACTAATAAATAAATTGTTCAGTTATAGAATAGTTTTTCGCATGTAAAGATGTCTGATATATCCATAATATCGTTCAAGAAAATAGTCTGATAGAGGAAAACCTGTCATCGTTGTCAAAGAAAACAAATTCCGTCAGCCATTTGTTAAGAAAAATGGATTGATTGATTGATTGTTGTTTGCTTTACGCCGCATTAGCACAGAAAGGCTATATCGCGGCGAGAGCTAATTCGAATATCATAACAATTTAAGGTATATTTTTAAAATCAGACAAAAGGTGTTTCAATAAACGAAAATACTAGACTAAAGCAAATTGATTATTTACAAATAAAAATCAACTCTAAGATAACGTGATAAAAATTAAAATCGTTTTAAATATAACAACATTTTTTATATTTTATAATATATTCCAATTTCTTTTAAGAATGAAACAATGTTTGTAAATGGAACATTATTTAATAAATCATACATATTATTGACATTGAAAAGCTTCTTCCGAATATCAGCAAAGTCAATACAATTAATTAAAACATGTTGAATAGTATACTTGCAGTTGCAAGGTACACATTGTGGTTCATCTTCATTTTTTAAAAGATACTCGTGTGTCACTCTAGTATGACCAATTCGGCATCTAGAAATAACACACTGATCTTTTCTGCACATTAAATTATTAAAAGGTTTACCTAAATTAGGTTTAATTTCATGTAATTTGTTACCATCTCTCTTACTCCATTCATTTTTCAAAATATTAAAAACATATTCTCTAATATTAGATTTAAAATCAGTATATGGTATATCACAGCTAGATAAAGTGTCACCCAGGGCATTCTTTGCCTCAAGGTCTACAGCTGTGTTTCCATGGATTCCAACATGACTCGGCACCCATAGAAATATTATTTCTTTAAAAAGAATTTTTAAATTCCTCATTACATATAAAATTTTGAGAATTATTGGTTTTTTAATTTTAGTATTTTGTATAGCTTGTAAGCATGAAAGTGAATCAGAACATATAATAAACTTGGATTTATCTGAAGAAGCAACAAATTTCAAAGCAAAAATTATTGCTTCTGCTTCAGCATTACAGATGGATGCAGCAGAAGGCAAACGGAGAGTTGCAGCTCTGTCCCTGAAGACAGCAGCAGATGCAACTCGGTCACCATCTTTTGATCCATCAATATAAACAGTTGAAAAATCTGAATAATTGGCTTTAATTTCAGCATAGTGTTCCTGAATTAAAAGAGGATTTGTTTCATTTTTATTGTGTTTACGGAGATCAAATATCATTTTTGGTTTGGGAAGTTCCCATGGAGGACATTTGCAAGTTTCAACTTGAGCAACAGATTTTAAATCAAAAGTAGCTAAATGTGGTTTTAAACGTATACCTAACGGAGGAATTTTGTTTTCATGTTATGCAAAAATATCTTCATAAATTGGATTAAAAACTCAGCTGTAGGCAGGATTATCTTAATAGGCTTTTAGTTTGACAGCATATTGAAGTCCAAGCTTCAAACGTCTGTCAAAAAGTGAATGCTCATCAGCCTCTACATACAGACTCTCAACTGGTGATGTTTTAAAGGCGCCAAGACAGAGACGCAAACCCAGGTGATGCACAGCATCGAGAATCTGTATGTAGGACTTTCGTGCAAAATGGAGAGATTAGATGGAAATGTACAGTTAAGTCGTGTTGTGCTAGGCTATTTACAGATGAATCTTGTACAGTTGTTTTGAGTGGGGAATTAGATCATATATATCATGTATATAAAACTAATACTCGGAAACTAGAAAGACAGATTTTGAAAACAGCAGGCAGACGAAAAGCAACTGATATATTATCTGAGCGACCTTCTAAAATAATTAATTCAGAGCTCTTCAAAATTGACGAAGAACATTTAGAAAAGAAAAGCCTTTGGTTTAGTGTTGAACAGAGACATATTATAGTATTAACTGTATATATAAATATGAGTGAATGTTTTAATTCAGCATATTTTTTGTACTAAAATGACTTTAACTCCGTCAGTCGGTAAACTGCCAGTCCCAAACCCGGATAAAGGAGGGAAGTCACTTATTTAAGTCTAAATTAAAAACAACGTTCAAACCTATGATTGCGTTGGATAAAAACCACAATTTTTATACGTGTGCATGCAAAACATGTTTGTTGTTAGATGGGTCTAAATACAGCACAAACAACATTTTCCAAAAGACCAAAAAAGTGAAAAAAGTATATTTTAACAAAACGCATTTGACTAACAGGTCGAACAACAAATGTTCTTAAACCCTGCTGACTGCCATTGGCGATTGCCAAATAAATGAATCACCGATGTAATAAATGGATCTTAATTATAAATTTAATACTAAACAGAAAACAATAAACTTGCGGAAAAAATGGTATACCGCAAACAAAAGGTGCAAAGGTTTTTGTACACCATATCCGGATTTCGACAATTAATGTCTCTTTAGTGATGTTGGGAATCGAAACGGTTTTTGGAAAGCCATACAATTTACCTCAATTGAGAATAGACTCTTGAATTTTGAGGAGTCAAAATGGGATGAACGGATCATATAAACCCGAAGGCAAATATAATACAAGCCCAAACGAAAAATATAAACAAGTCTAAATTGAAAACAACGTTCAAACCTATGATTGCGTTGGATAAAAACCGCAATTTTTATACGTGTGCATGCAAAACAAGTTTCTTGTTAGATGGGTCTAAATACAGCACAAACAACATTTTCCAAAAGACCAAAAAAGTGAAAAAGTATATTTTAACAAAACGCATTTGACTAACAGGTCGAACAACAAATGTTCTTAAACCCTGCTGACTGCCATTTACGATTGCCAAATAAATGGATCACCGATGTAATAAATGGATCTTAATTATAAATTTAATACTAAACAGAAAACAATAAACTTGCGGAAAAGATGGTATACCGCAAACAAAAGGTGCAAAGGTTTTTGTACACCATATCCGGATTTCGACAATTAATGTCTCTTTAGTGATGTTGGGAATCGAAACGGTTTTTGGAAAGCCATACAATTTACCTCAATTGAGAATAGACTCTTGAATTTTGAGGAGTCAAAATGGGATGAACGGATCATATAAACCCGAAGGCAAATATAATACAAGCCCAAACGAAAAAATATAAACAAGTCTAAATTGAAAACAACGTTCAAACCTATGATTGCGTTGGATAAAAACCGCAATTTTTATACGTTTGCATGCAAAACAAGTTTCTTGTTAGATGGGTCTTAATACAGCACAAACAACATTTTCCGAAAGACCAAAAAAGTGAAAAAGTATATTTTAACAAAACGCATTTGACTAACAGGTCGAACAACAAATGTTCTTAAACCCTGCTGACTGCCATTGGCGATTGCCAAATAAATGGATCACCGATGTAATAAATGGATCTTAATTATAAATTTAATACTAAACAGAAAACAATAAACTTGCGGAAAAGATGGTATACCGCAAACAAAAGGTGCAAAGGTTTTTGTACACCATATCCGGATCTCGACAATTAATGTCTCTTTAGTGATGTTGGGAATCGAAACGGTTTTTGGAAAGCCATACAATTTACCTCAATTGAGAATAGACTCTTGAATTTTGAGGAGTCAAAATGGGATGAACGGATCATATAAACCCGAAGGCAAATATAATACAAGCCCAAACGAAAAAATATAAACAAGTCTAAATTGAAAACAATGTTCAAACCTATGATTGCGTTGGATAAAAACCGCAATTTTTATACGTGTGCATGCAAAACAAGTTTCTTGTTAGATGGGTCTAAATACAGCACAAACAACATTTTCCAAAAGACCAAAAAAGTGAAAAAGTATATTTTAACAAAACGCATTTGACTAACAGGTCGAACAACAAATGTTCTTAAACCCTGCTGACTGCCATTGGCGATTGCCAAATAAATGGATCACCGATGTAATAAATGGATCTTAATTATAAATTTAATACTAAACAGAAAACAATAAACTTGCGGAAAAGATGGTATACCGCAAACAAAAGGTGCAAAGGTTTTTGTACACCATATCCGGATTTCGACAATTAATGTCTCTTTAGTGATGTTGGGAATCGAAACGGTTTTTGGAAAGCCATACAATTTACCTCAATTGAGAATAGACTCTTGAATTTTGAGGAGTCAAAATGGGATGAACGGATCATATAAACCCGAAGGCAAATATAATACAAGCCCAAACGAAAAAATATAAACAAGTCTAAATTGAAAACAACGTTCAAACCTATGATTGCGTTGGATAAAAACCGCAATTTTTATACGTTTGCATGCAAAACAAGTTTCTTGTTAGATGGGTCTTAATACAGCACAAACAACATTTTCCGAAAGACCAAAAAAGTGAAAAAGTATATTTTAACAAAACGCATTTGACTAACAGGTCGAACAACAAATGTTCTTAAACCCTGCTGACTGCCATTGGCGATTGCCAAATAAATGGATCACCGATGTAATAAATGGATCTTAATTATAAATTTAATACTAAACAGAAAACAATAAACTTGCGGAAAAGATGGTATACCGCAAACAAAAGGTGCAAAGGTTTTTGTACACCATATCCGGATCTCGACAATTAATGTCTCTTTAGTGATGTTGGGAATCGAAACGGTTTTTGGAAAGCCATACAATTTACCTCAATTGAGAATAGACTCTTGAATTTTGAGGAGTCAAAATGGGATGAACGGATCATATAAACCCGAAGGCAAATATAATACAAGCCCAAACGAAAAAATATAAACAAGTCTAAATTGAAAACAATGTTCAAACCTATGATTGCGTTGGATAAAAACCGCAATTTTTATACGTGTGCATGCAAAACAAGTTTCTTGTTAGATGGGTCTAAATACAGCACAAACAACATTTTCCAAAAGACCAAAAAAGTGAAAAAGTATATTTTAACAAAACGCATTTGACTAACAGGTCGAACAACAAATGTTCTTAAACCCTGCTGACTGCCATTGGCGATTGCCAAATAAATGGATCACCGATGTAATAAATGGATCTTAATTATAAATTTAATACTAAACAGAAAACAATAAACTTCCGGAAAAGATGGTATACCGCAAACAAAAGGTGCAAAGGTTTTTGTACACCATATCCGGATTTCGACAATTAATGTCTCTTTAGTGATGTTGGGAATCGAAACGGTTTTTGGAAAGCCATACAATTTACCTCAATTGAGAATAGACTCTTGAATTTTGAGGAGTCAAAATGGGATGAACGGATCATATAAACCCGAAGGCAAATATAATACAAGCCCAAACGAAAAAATATAAACAAGTCTAAATTGAAAACAACGTTCAAACCTATGATTGCGTTGGATAAAAACCGCAATTTTTATACGTTTGCATGCAAAACAAGTTTCTTGTTAGATGGGTCTAAATACAGCACAAACAACATTTTCCAAAAGACCAAAAAAGTGAAAAAGTATATTTTAACAAAACGCATTTGACTAACAGGTCGAACAACAAATGTTCTTAAACCCTGCTGACTGCCATTGGCGATTGCCAAATAAATGGATCACCGATGTAATAAATGGATCTTAATTATAAATTTAATACTAAACAGAAAACAATAAACTTGCGGAAAAGATGGTATACCGCAAACAAAAGGTGCAAAGGTTTTTGTACACCATATCCGGATCTCGACAATTAATGTCTCTTCAGTGATGTTGGGAATCGAAACGGTTTTTGGAAAGCCATACAATTTACCTCAATTGAGAATAGACTCTTGAATTTTGAGGAGTCAAAATGGGATGAACGGATCATATAAACCCGAAGGCAAATATAATACAAGCCCAAACGAAAAAATATAAACAAGTCTAAATTGAAAACAATGTTCAAACCTATGATTGCGTTGGATAAAAACCGCAATTTTTATACGTGTGCATGCAAAACAAGTTTCTTGTTAGATGGGTCTAAATACAGCACAAACAACATTTTCCAAAAGACCAAAAAAGTGAAAAAGTATATTTTAACAAAACGCATTTGACTAACAGGTCGAACAACAAATGTTCTTAAACCCTGCTGACTGCCATTGGCGATTGCCAAATAAATGGATCACCGATGTAATAAATGGATCTTAATTATAAATTTAATACTAAACAGAAAACAATAAACTTCCGGAAAAGATGGTATACCGCAAACAAAAGGTGCAAAGGTTTTTGTACACCATATCCGGATTTCGACAATTAATGTCTCTTTAGTGATGTTGGGAATCGAAACGGTTTTTGGAAAGCCATACAATTTACCTCAATTGAGAATAGACTCTTGAATTTTGAGGAGTCAAAATGGGATGAACGGATCATATAAACCCGAAGGCAAATATAATACAAGCCCAAACGAAAAAATATAAACAATTCTAAATTGAAAACAACGTTCAAACCTATGATTGCGTTGGATAAAAACCGCAATTTTTATACGTTTGCATGCAAAACAAGTTTCTTGTTAGATGGGTCTTAATACAGCACAAACAACATTTTCCAAAAGACCAAAAAAGTGAAAAAGTATATTTTAACAAAACGCATTTGACTAACAGGTCGAACAACAAATGTTCTTAAACCCTGCTGACTGCCATTGGCGATTGCCAAATAAATGGATCACCGATGTAATAAATGGATCTTAATTATAAATTTAATACTAAACAGAAAACAATAAACTTCCGGAAAAGATGGTATACCGCAAACAAAAGGTGCAAAGGTTTTTGTACACCATATCCGGATTTTGACAATTAATGTCTCTTTAGTGATGTTGGGAATCGAAACGGTTTTTGGAAAGCCATACAATTTACCTCAATTGAGAATAGACTCTTGAATTTTGAGGAGTCAAAATGGGATGAACGGATCATATAAACCCGAAGGCAAATATAATACAAGCCCAAACGAAAAAATATAAACAAGTCTAAATTGAAAACAACGTTCAAACCTATGATTGCGTTGGATAAAAACCGCAATTTTTATACGTTTGCATGCAAAACAAGTTTCTTGTTAGATGGGTCTAAATACAGCACAAACAACATTTTCCAAAAGACCAAAAAAGTGAAAAAGTATATTTTAACAAAACGCATTTGACTAACAGGTCGAACAACAAATGTTCTTAAACCCTGCTGACTGCCATTTACGATTGCCAAATAAATGGATCACCGATGTAATAAATGGATCTTAATTATAAATTTAATACTAAACAGAAAACAATAAATTTGCGGAAAAGATGGTATACCGCAAACAAAAGGTGCAAAGATTTAGTTGATATATATAAGTAAAAATAAATAAATTCATAAAATTGGCACAATTAGATGATTTTTTAATTGGCGCTAATGATACCTATAGTTTTTAAAATGAAGTGGCGCAGAAGTAGCATTGGTGCAAATGAGTTCATTTTTAGCGCAAATAAATATCGCCCCTCTGATTCTCAGAATGACTGTCATTCCAACTTGAGAATGCAAGGGTAATTATTTATGTTAATATTGGCTATTTTATTAAATATTAATGTAATTTTAACAATTTTTAGCAAAAACTTGTACAAAATAACTAAAATGGTTAGCTGCTGATTTCAGAATTACGATTCTTTTACGACTGAAGTTTCTGAAACAATACTTACTATATTCAGCTACGACTTATGTTTGATAAGCCAAATCTTTCATGTGTATATTTAAAACATTTGATATATCATACATGTATAACATTACTTATGAATTGACCTCATTTAGTTGCTTTATAGTTATATAATATGTGTAACTGTCCTCCCTTTTTGCAAAAGAAATTAATACAATTTTGTGATATTTTGGTAAATTACATAGTAATTATTAGTTACCCGACAAAATCAATACTAAATGCAACAAAACATGTCATCAAAAGAAATACTTACCAAATCCAAAATGGACTCCACTCAGCAGTCCTTGGATAGTTCCCGACATTCCTGGAGGTGTAAGTATGCTGCCATATGATGTTGCAGCAGCCCACATGATTCCAAAGGTAATACCATTTAACATTTCTACTGGTAAAACATACCATGCATTTTCAAGGAATGAATATATCATAAACCTTAAAGCATATGCAATGAAAACAGCATATAAACATTTAAAATGTCCAAATCTTTTTATAAAAAAACCTGCAAAGTACAATAACGGTGTTTCAGCTATACAAGAGAACAATAAACATAACCCTGGAATAATTTTCAGTTTGTTTCCAAGTTCATCTTCCAAAAACCAGTAGAGAAAGGCCTCTATTGCACCTGTTAATGATCCAAAGTAAAACACAACTAGAAGAAATACTAAAGTTTTAGGTCTACGTAGCAGAGTCATTGTTCCTTTTAACATTTGCCCACACATAAGGGTGTCTGAAATTCTCATGATACATGACATCAAAGCTGTTGCAATGTTTAAGGAACTAAACAAATAAAATGCTATACTGAAATTGTTCATTTTGGTTTTTGAACTTAGTATATCCATGCTTAAAGCTGAAACAACAGCAAACACGGTAAATCCAACTGTTCCCCATAATCTCTGTTTGCCCCATTTATGCCTATTTTTTTCTCCAAGTATGTCATATAATATGGCATCTCCCAAACTCATTATAGGTGCAAAAAATACATTTCCAAATAAAAACAGTACAAAAAAGAACCAAAATGATGTTTGGCTTAAATCCTCTGCTACAATATGAGTACATGTGTCCACATGGCTACATTGAAGGTCACACACAAGAAATGCATCATCACTGCACAACATTTGCCAGTACTCTTGACCTTTGTACACTATATCCTTTAAGTAAAAAGTCCTACAAATTTTGTCATCTGTTTTAATTTTATTTGATAAAACTTCTTTGTTTAACAGATATCCAAGATCTGGAATTTGAAAACTCACATAAGATTCTCCTTTTCTAATATCTAAATTCACTAGGTAGCATTCAGCACTATCATATGTGCCTGTTGCATCAGTCAAACACACTTTCTGAGGCGAGTCTGACATTACCTTATAAGTACAATGCAAACCGCATGAAAGTTTAGACTTTGTGGCAACATTTTGTTCTTTTGGCATGGTACTGATGATATATGGCACAGTATTACTGCTGCTTGAATTTGCTACCTTTGTAACAAAAGATTCCTCACTTATAATCTCGTTGGCTTTAGTAATATAAGAATGAAATGACATGGGACATGCTGTCATGCTAATACTCTGGTTGATATTATAACAATCTCGAATAAATAAATCTCCTTGATTACACATGATTTCAGTTGTCACTTTTGTATGTTCAGTTTGCTTTGATGGCACAAGTATCATAAGATTAAAGCACAGACCTGTTAAAATGCAACACACAAATAGAATCAGTTTGTGTTTCTGGAATTTGTCTGCTAAAGCTCCAAATAATGGTCTGACTAAAAACCCAATAAATGGCATAAGACCATAAATTATTCCAGTCTGTGAATTTGTCATACCAATCTGCTTCATATAAAGTGCCATAAATGGTAGAAGATCACCAATAGCTACAAAATGAAAAAAAGAATAGTAGACATATGTATGTAGAAATGTAAATTATCATCAGAAATTCGATATATGTTTCTTAAACATTTTCAAATGAAAGTTCATCAGGAAAATTTTGAACCGAAAAGGGGTCACAAAATATTCAACATGGCCAATTTATTTTCACATTTGAACTTTGAACCCACTTACTAAAGCCAATCGAAGCTCATGTGCTACTGATTTTTGCATAATATTTTATGAGTATGCTGGCAGAAAATCTACATGTTTACCCTACATGATAAAAATTATGACTTTTTCAGAGTTCATGTATAGATTTTCTGATGCTTGTGAACTTGAATAGTACAAAGAGGGTACCTTTCAACAGGTAGTCTGCACTTTGGTAATTGCACGATTTTTAAAAAGATATATTTTGATTGTAAAAGTTAAGTGAATAAATTATGGTATTTAATCTAAGGTTGCAACTTCTTTAATTAAAGTTGATAGTTTTGGATGATCTGTTTTGGAGGCCATTCTTTTATTCGTTCAAACATGTATAAAAGCGGAATATTGAACAGTATTCCCCTTTGGTGCATGAATTTCAATAAAAATAAGTCAACTTAAAGAACCTTCACCCCACGCCCCCACATTGTCACTAGGCAAACAAAATCTCATCAGATTCCTAAGTTGAAAGACTCATAGCTGCTACAAAAGTCAACTGTTAAAAAAATTCTCGTGGATATGCACATCTACATATTATGTTATCATTAACTATAAAGTTTCATTAAATTCTGTAGTATGGTTTCAGAGGAGCTCAAAGGGATTTTACTCCTAAATCTCACCAGATTCCTAATTTCAAAGATTCGTAACTCCTACAAAAGGCAGCTGATAAAATTTCTTGAGTATAGGCACATCTATATAGTATAAGTTTAATGGAATTCTGTTGAGTGTTTTCAAAGGAGTTGCAATGACAAACTGTTGCAGTACAGTCGTATCCGGTATTTCCGCCCGTCCCTCTGTTTTTTATAATAAAGAAGAAATATACACGACCAAAGCCTTAGGTGGGCGCAGTTACCGGACTGCATCGTAGCATATTTAGGCAATTATTCTAAGTTCAAAGGGCATAACTCCTACAAAAAACATTGAATCATAATTTCCTGTTGAAATGCTAATCTACACATCTACCATGGCTAAGTTTTGAAAATTTTATTTAGCCATGGTATTTTGACCCCCCCTGCCATGGTATATTGAACCCCCTAATATAGACCTCTTATTTCAAATGTTCTAGCTATTCTAACTCCTTTACATAGTTATAATATTCCAATAAGTAGTTTGTATGTATTTAACATGCTGGAAAAGATGTTTTGAAAATTTTACTTAGCCATGGTATTTTGACCTCCCTGCCAATGGTATATTGAACCCCCCACTATAGACCTCTAATTTCAAAAGTTCTAGCTATTCTAACTCCTTTAAATAGTAATAATATTCCAATAAGTAGTTTGTATGTATTTAACATGCTGGAAAATATGTTTTGAAAATTTTACTTAGCCATGGTATTTTGACCCCCCTGCCATGGTATATTGAACCAGGGAAGGGGTAATTGAAAATGTAATTGTAATTAAGTGTAATGCATTACAATTTTCCATGTAATTGAATGTAATGTGTAATTGAGCATTTTTTTAATTTACATGTAATGGTAATTTAATTAATTTCATTGAAAAAAGCATGTAATGCTAGATTAAATTACTTTTCAATTACATTTCAATTACATGTGCATGTAATTTTTGATGTTAACCATAAGAAATTCTGTTAATATTAATCGTAAAATAATATTTAATTCACATATATTAATGAGAAACCAACAAATCCTAATGAAACTTTTAGAGCAAATTGCCATCAATGTACTTCTAAAATATCTGGAAGTCTGACTTTGTGATTTACATGAAGGTAAATTTTTTTTAAATAATTGCCCACACTAATTTTGTCAAATTAGTATACACAATAAGTTTATAGAAATAAAATTATCAGCTGTAAAAACAAATGGTAATTAGTCTGATTAATATGTGTGTAAAACAGCCTAGGGACAGTGTAAACTATTACATGTATTTTATCTAATTAGCAGATGTATACAAATATATGAAGCATTATACTTCAATTATTTTCAATGTTATAACAACTATTATATTTCTTTTGAAATTTTTAAAGAACAAATTAAATTTTTAATTTATATAAAACTTTTTAATTAAATTACAAAAAAATCCTTCTTCTTAAAAATGAGATGAAAATAAGTTAACAACCTAAGTTGGCTACCTTAATTAAAGGAAATTCAATGGTATTTGACCAAATGCAAATGCAAAAAAAAAAACCACAGTGATGTTTGTTGCCTTTTACATATATATAGCTTGGCAATAGTTAAAATTGAAAAGTTTAGAAATTTAATGACAATAGACAATAGCTGGCAAAAAATACCAGTTATCAAGTAAATGAAAACACTTTACATCCAAATTGTCACATACGCTTACAATAGATATAAGAAGATGTGGTATGAGTGCCAATGAGACAACTCTCCATCCAAGTCACAATTTATAAAAGTAAATCATTATAGGTCAAAGTACGGTCTTCAACACGGAGCCTTGGCTCATGCGATATATATATATATAAAGAATCAAGAGGTCAAATTAAGCTGAGGGAAGAAGATTAAACATTGTTGGGCTAAATTTGAGACAAGATATATATATTTACATTGTACATAACATATTGGTTTATACAATTCTGATAAAATGTAATGTGTAATTCAATTAATTACTTTGGTAAAGTAATTGTAATTTAATTAATTACATTGCCAAAACTGTGTAATGGTAATTAGTGTAATTGATCATTTTTGCAATGTAATGTGTAATTCAATTAATTACATTCCAATGTAATTGACACCATGTCTGTATTGAACTCCCTACTATAGACCTCGAATTTCAAAAATTCTAGCTATTTTAACTCCTTTACAAAGTAATGATACTCCAATAAGTAGTTTGTATCTATTTAACATGCTGGAAAAGATGTTTGGAAAATTTTACTTAGTCATGGTATTTTGACATCCCTGCCATGGTATATTGAACCCCCTACAATATACCTCTAATTTAAAAAAATCTGGCTATTAGAACTCCTTTTCATAGTTATGATACTCCAATAAGTAGTTTGTATGTATTTAACATGCTGGAAAAGATGTTTTGGAAATTTTACTTAGCCATGGTATTTTGACCCCCCTGCAATGTAATGTGTAATTCAATTAATTACATTCCAATGTAATTGACACCATGTCTGTATTGAACTCCCTACAATATACCTCTAATTTCAAAAGTTCTAGCTTCTCTAACTCCTTTACATAGTTATGATACGCCAATTGAAGTAGTTTGTATGTATTTAACATGCTGGAAAAGATGTTTTGAAAATTTTACTTAGCCATGGTATTTTGACCCCCCTGCTATGGTATATTGAACCCCCTTCAATAGACCTCTAATTAAAAAAAATCTAGCTATTGTAACTCCTTAACATAGTTATAATACTCCAATAAGTAGTTTGTATGTATTTAACATGCTGGAAAAGATGTTTGGAAAAGTTTACTTAGCCATGGTATTTTGACCCCCCCCCCCCCCCCCCCCCCCCCCCCGGCCATAGTATTGATGCATGAACCCCCCACTTTACCTTTGCAAATTTCAAAAATCATATCTATTCAAACTGCTCTAAGTAGTATTTGGTATAGATGAAACATGTTGAAAAAGATTATTTAGCAATTTTTCTTAGACATGGTATTTTGACCCCCCCCCCTTTACCTCACCCTTGCCATGAACCCCATTGTCTATACACCTCTTAATTTCAAAAATCAAATTATTTCAAATCACTTTTCAAAGTTTTAATACTCTAATTAATATATGGTACATATAATTCATATTTTAAAGATGTTTTTACAATTTAACTGAGCCATGGTAATTTGACCCCCTCCCCCTTTTTTACCACGGTAAATTTAACTCCCTTTATATGTTAGGATTTCAAATAATCAAAGCATTCAAGGTACATGGTCTAGTCGTAATGCTTCAATAAGTATTTTGAATGAAATTTTGTTGGAAGTCTTCAGCATGTTCAGAGCACTAAGTCTTATACCAAGCCATGGTATCTTTATTTTTTCCTACCATGGAAAATTTACCTCCCCTTTTTGTATGTTTGATTTTAAATCTATAAAAAGCTTTAAAATAATGTATTATGTTCTAATAATTATCTAGAAGGAAAAAAAACAGGGGGGTTCAATTTACCATGGGGGTCAATTTTCCATACAAAGGGGGGGGGGTTCAATTTACCATGGGGGGGGGGTTATTTTACCATAACGGTATTGTGACCCCGGGGTCAATTTTCCATGGGGTTCAAAATACCATATGACACCAGGGGACATCATTTTTTTTTTTATAAAAATTTCTGGAGATAAAAAATTACACTTTTTCAGACATTGTCAGAAGGGTTAGTAAAAAAAAAAAACATTGAGTTTAAAAAAAACATTTTCAGACTGTATGTTTTTAAATAAACTGTTGACACAGAGATATGTCTCGCCTGTCGGCATAAAATTCAGAAAAAGACAATCTGATGGACAACAACATTGCTAATTAATTCAAAGTCACTGGACCGACTAGTGGGTAGGGCCTCGAAATGGTTGACAAACTGAGATGTGCAGACAGCATTGTAACTTTATAGAAAATATTGTCTATTGTAAATAGTTCCTATCTAACTAACTTAATCAGAAAACTTAACATTGAAAATTGTTAATTGAAAGTCACTGGACCATGACCTAGGGGGCAGGGCCTTGAAATAGTCGTCAAACTGATATGTACTGATAGTAATGCAACTTTAAAGGAAATATCATTGATCTATTGCAAGTAGTTCCTATCAACTTAACTTAATCAGAAAACTTATCATTGTAAATTGCTAATTAATTGAAAGTAACTGAACCATGGCCTAGGGGGCAGGGCCTCAAAATAGTTGTCAAACTGATATGTACTGATAGCAATGCAACTTCACATAAAATATCTATCACCAGTTGTTCCTATCAATCTTAACTCAAGCAGAAAACTTAACATTTAAAATTGCTAATTAATTTAAAGTCACTGGACTATGGGCTAGGGGGGGCAGGGCCTCAAAATAGTCGTCAAACTGATATGTACTGAAAGTTATGCATCTTCATACAAAATATCAATGATCTATCACAAGTAGTTCCTATCAAACTACCTTAATCAGGAAACTTATCATTGTAAATTGCTCATTAATTGAAAGTCACTGGACCATGGCCTAGGGGGCAGGGCCTCAAAATAGTCATCAAACTGATATGTACTGATAGCAATGCAACTTCACATAAAATATCTATCACCAGTAGTTCCTATCAATCTAACTTCAGCAAGAAACTTAACATTTAAAATTGCTAATTAATTTAAAGTCACTGGACTATGGGCTAGGGGGGGGGGGGGGGGGGGAGGACTCAAAATAGTCGTCAAACTGATATGTACGGATAGTTATGCATCTTCATACAAAATATCAATGATCTATCACAAGTAGTTCCTATCAAACTACCTTAATCAGAAAACTTAACAATTGTTGACACCTTCGGGTCGGAAAAGAAATCCCTATGTCTTGCTTTCCATGACTTTCGTCGCAGGAAGACAAAAACTGTCCCTATAAAAAAACATGAGTGCACACGCTGAAATGTCTCGCCTGTTTTACTGACCATTGATTTTATGTTGAAAGTCTTAAAGATAAAGATTTCCTACAAGTATCACATAAACTTAACATTTTTAAAGATCCATGACAGTGATGTCAAGGTCAGATAAAAACTGTCACACAGAAATGTACACCTTACAATTATTTCATACACCAAATATAGTTGACCCATTGCTTATGGTAATTGTAAAACAGACCAAAACACAAAAACTTAATGTTAACCAATTTACCATGGAAATGAGGTCAAGGTCAGATGATACTGGATAGACAGACATGTACACCTTACAATCATTCGATCCATACACCAATTATAGTTGACTTATTGCTATTGGTATTTGAAAAACAGACCAAAACACAAAATTTAACATTGACCAATGAACCATGAAAATGAGGTCAAGGTCAGATGACACAAGCTAGACAGACATATACAACTTACAATCATTCTATAAACCAAATATAGTTGACCTATTGCTTATAGTACTTGAAAAACAGACCAAAACACAAAACTTAACATTGACCAATGAGCCATTAAAATGAGGTCAAGGTCAGATGACAGCTCGACAGACATGTACAACTTACAATCATTCCATACACCAAATATAGTGGACCTGTTGCTTGCAGTACTTGAAAAACAGACCAAAACACAAACAAATTAACAATGACCAATGAACCTTGAAAATGAGGTCAAGGTCAGATGAAACCTGCCAGTCTGACATGTACCCCTTACAATCATTCCATACACCACATTTAGTTGACCTGCTGCTTGTAATATCTGAGAAACCGACCTAATCTCGTAACTTTAACCTTGATCACTGATCCATGAATTGTGGTCGAGGTCAGGTTAACCCTGTCTGACGGACATGTAGACGTTGCAAGGAACCCATATACTAAATATAGTTATCCTATCACTCATAATAAGTGAGAAATTAACATGACAAAAAAACTGTAATTTTTTTCAAGCAGTTACTGAACCATGAAAATGAGGTCAATAACAATGGGCATATGACGGAAACTTCGTAACATAAGGTATCTGTATACAAGGTATGAAGCATACAGGTCTTCTACCTTCTGAAATATAAAGCTTTATACAAACAGTTTACACCACCGCCGCCGGAAAGTAATAACTATGTCTCGTCGCAGGTGAGACAAAGATATGCCAAGCGAAGTCAGGAATCTCAGGGCAACTTAATCATATTAATCGCTCACTTTGCCTGGTTTGGTTACCCTGATGCCCCCCCCCCCCCACAAAAGAGGAATGGTCAGTGCCTTGATCCTTTTAAAACTTACAAGCAAGTGTGAAGAAGTAAAAGATTTTTACTCTCAGCAATCCTAAATCTATCCTATACCATTTTGCTGTTTGTGAGTCAGCCATGTTTCTTGTTCCTGCTAATTACAAAAAAGAGTTGTTGCATAAAAAAAACTTAGAAATAAAACAGAATATCAAATGACTTATACCTTGATGTAAAAATGTTTGAATTGTTCTTTTCTATAGCATAATGCATGAACAGTCTCTTAACAATATTTCAGTAGATCTGCCAAGGTTCTGTTACACACATAAATATATATGTGCATGTATGACATTTAGACTCTTGGAGTATAAAAAATTATTTTGCAATGGGAATGTGTTCTTCGACTTAAAATTATTTACATCAATGGGACAAATGGTGAGTCAAAAACAACAGAGATGTAACTCTTCCTGCATGTCTTGTGATTTAGACAAAAAGTCAATAGTATGTTTACTCCAGTTATTGGTGGGAAAGACTATTATCGCTTAACATGAACATGTATTAGAATTATATTTTGTGGGCCTGATCAGTCAACGAAATGGTTGTGTTGTCTCTCTTGTTTTACTTTTCAATGTTGACATTCTTTTCTTTTAATGAATGAACTATATGTTGAGCACAAGCGCGACCCATGTCCACTAAGAGTCAGATTAAAGGTTAAATGAATACAAATTCAAATGAGGTTAAACAAGTGAAACTGCGAGCTACTACTCACTTATGATACCCCCGCCGCAACTGGATGATTTTAATAGTGTAAAAATATGCAAGTGTTCGGTAAACAGGAAGTTGTTGAGTGATGAATCTGAAAACGCATCACACAGTATAGCTGACTTATATAAATCCTGAAAACAAATTTCAGAAATCCTTATGGTGTAGTTCCTGAGAAAGATGCGACGAAAAATATTCATGGGACGGATGGACGGATGGATGGACATACAGACAAGGACGGACAGACAGAGGTAAAACAGTATACCCCCACTTTTGTAAAGCGGGGGTATAATTATTGACTTGCAAATCAATATAAATACATCAGCACTGTTTTTTAGCTTATTTTGATGAAATTGAACCAAACTGACTGCTAATATAGAAATATAATTGCTATATTCTGCTTTTATAAATGTTTGAAACATAAAAAATCATATTCTAATTTTTGTCTAATTTGTAGCTAATGCCCCTTTAATCAAAAATAAATTAAGGATGTCATCCAGGGCCCGTATGCATAAAACATCTTTACTTAAGTGTTCCTTAAACTTAGATTTCACTAAGAATTTCCTTAGTTTAGTAAAAATCTTAAGTCGTATGCATAACATTACTTAAGTCTTCACTTAACTAAGGAATACTTAAATCGGAACCTTTCTCTAATCACCGTATGATATATGTTAGCTCATCGCATGTACTCATCCGTGTAAAAGTTTGCTTTGATTATTTACATTGATTGAACAATACATAATTGTTTAAAGAACTGATGTTAAATTGATGTTGGTGTGTAAAACAATCAACAAATGCGTAACCAACTAAAATAACCAAACAAATTGGCGCAGAGAGAAAAGGTTGTTTTGGTGGGCGAGCGTGAGAAGAAAAACATATTTATAACGCAAAACTTCCCCCTACTGTTACTAAAGGAGAGATGAAAGGGGGTTGGAAGGAAATTGATTGACTTATCGATGTTTGCTTAAAGTCCAGTGGCAAATATGTCATGCATGTTCAAGACGAGAACAAATTAACAATAGATAAAATAAGTGGATCTTGTAATAGACGCTTTTCCGGGATGACGGTCAAGAAAATTTGGACTACCACTGGTAAATGAAGGTATATTTGATAGGAACACAATTCTCCCTTGCAACAGCTCACCTACGTACCCCAAAGAGTTGTTGTATGTGTTCTTAAAGGTCAGAGTGTGTGGCACTCTCTCTTCACGAAGCATAGGATTTAACTCCCTAGTCTGACCGGACGTGGTTGCGTACTTGTACATCCCGCCAGCCAAACTAACGTCCCGTTTTGGCAAGAGTTTTACTGTTGGTCGGAAATAGACCAAATACCGTACTTCTGGTCGCCACTCACCCTTAGAGGAGGGTGGTAAAGGGTTATTTTCGTGCAACGTGTTTTGCCATATTTATTTCACGTGCCTTAAAACTTTTCCAGATGCACAGGTTTGTCTGTACTCAGAGTAAATGTTGAGGTGAAAATGCAGCCATTTTAGCCAAAGGGTCCACATGAACCTTAAGCGTTTTGATTTTGTCCAAGTTAGTGAAACAAATTCAGGGAAAATTTGACTAATATACATAGAAAAAACAATATAATTGAAAATTAAACCCATGTCCCCCTCCTCCCTAAGAAAACAGGATTTTGCATGCCTATAGATCCTCATCGCTTCCTTCCTTCATACAGTTTTGTACTAACAGTTACAATCAATACCAGGCAGTGTATTTCATAATACTTGTGTAAGCAGGCACGAACAAATCAAAAGAAATATAATTGCATGAATTCCATGCGTGTAAATACTGTGAGTACTTTTCGGAATACACACTAACGAGATTGGGAAATAAGGGTAGAATGAAATTATAAAACTACCCTCTGTTACCTGTTGATTTTGTTGATTATAAGTGATTTTACGAAAATTACAATGATTGTTAATATTTAGCAATAAACAAACGAAATATTACTGAATATAATTATTATTCAATTAAATGGGAGCTAATCTATCCATGTTCTGCGAAACACGCATACATTCGACTGATTTTATATATTTTAGAAAAGTTAAGGTAGCTCTATAGGTACCTTATACTTAAGTATACTCTTAGGAGTTTTCTTAGTATAAGGGGTTTTATGCATACCACTTAAGTTTTGTGGGCGTGACTTAAACCAACTAAGATTTTACTAAGGAAATACTTAGTTTAAGATGTTTTATGCATACCACTTAGGTAAAAAGGGCGGAGTTTCCTTAACTTAAGTGTTTACTAAGGAAAATCTTAGTTTAAGTAGCTTTATGCATACGGGCCCAGTACTCAAGTATTCGAGTATCGCTTGGTAATACCGAGTATTGAATACCAAAACTATACTCGACTAATCGGTTTCCGGTTAGAATATTGCTGTCTCTTTTATACTGTTATATAAAACTGATCATCTTGAGAACCTCTTTCGGAAAATAAAATAGGCATCCCTAATTAACCAAACTAGTAAATAAAATACATTTTATTTCGAATGCTTGCGCTAGATTGTCATTTAAAATGCCTCCAAAAATACGTGGGCTATACCTAGGCTAACACTCTAAACTAAACGTGTCTTAGCCATTCCGTCACATTGGTACCGTCAGAGCAAATATTTTCGTCTGCAAGACTGTTAGTTACAAAGTTACAAAACCGACTGTCCCAATAATAGTTGACAGGAAAATGTTTCCAAATAAAATAAATTCGTTGCATCCTCTGGTGAGCCTCAGTGAATAATTAAACTTCTAATCCTTACGCCTTTGTAAACATTAAATGTGTTTTCTTAACGATTACCAATTACTATTGTTTGATATGGGTTTTCCTTATATACCAAGTTAAATTGTACTTTTTTACAGTTATGTAATCAAAACTGAATAATTACTTTATCTATTAGTCATGTTAGCGATGGACACATAAGTATACTAAAATTACGATAAACCATTTTTGAATAGTCAGTTTCATTACATTCCTTTTACTCTAAATATTAGTTTTTTTATATAGAAAAAGTTTGGATAAATTTGTATTTATTCATTTTTAAAATGAAGAGAGAGAGAGAGAGTTCTTTCCCTGAATTCATAGGGTAACTCTTTGTACCTGAAAAGGAAATCATAGCCAACAACTAATTACGAGTTTGGATGTTACTAAATTTGCGACATGTATATTTGTCAACATGTCAAAATAACTTCTGAAACATAATCTTTTAAAATAAATTCAAGAGGACTGCATATTTGTGTTACATATTTTCAATTCAGTTTAATGAGATCATATAAATGTCAGATATGACTTAATATTCTGTAGATATTTATCATATAAAATATAGAAAGATGAACAAAAAAAACATTTGGTGCTCATGTCTGTCGCTAATATAGTTTAGCAAAATAGAACTGATTGCAAACACTGAACTTGATATACCTTACAACAAAATAACAAATGGGCAAACAATCTAACCCTTATTTTAACTGAACTCACATAAATATCAGTATCCACATAATTAAAATCATTTGAAAATTGACAGGGCGATGTCCAAAACTATTGTGGAAATCTCCAACTTTTTGTATTTTTTCCCCAAACCTCATCATGCTCATATAACTATCTTGCCAAGGATTTGTATAGTGATACAAATCCTTAATATTGCCAAGTATAAAAAAGTGAAGAAAAGATCTTTGTCTTGGATATCCAAAAAGGGAAGCAAAATATTAAGTTTCAGAAATTTGGTAAGTGTCCCATTTCTGTTGACTAATATGTTGAAGAATACAAGAAGGCACATGCTAGGGAATTTTTTTTTTAAATCTGAACATATTTACAATAAAATGCTCCGCTGGGCGCAGCTTGATACGACCGCAGAGGTCGAACCCTGAACAGTTGGGGCAAGTATGGACACAACATTCAAGCTTGATACAGCTCTGAATTTGGATTGTGATTAAATATTTGACACAGCATAGGTTTCTGACACAGAATGAATGTGGTCTAAGAACTTAAAAAATTTCAATTTACCTATTATGGTCCAATAACATGAATATCCAAAATCTAAATACATGCACGGTTAGATTCAGCATATCAAAGAACCCAAAGTTTAATTTTGGACCCTTTGGACCTTAATGTAGACCAATTTGAAAACGGGACCAAAAATTAAGAATCTAAATACACAGTTAGATTCAGCATATCAAAGAACCCCAATATTTCATTTTTTGATGTAATCAAACCATATCATTATTATTTGCTTTTATATATAAATCAAAAATAACCAACTTATAATGGAAAATTTTAAAGAAAAAAAAAAAGGAAAAAAAGGAAAAAAAAATCCCTCCCCCAATTTTTTGAACCCCCTTATGATTCATCTACCCCAATATCAATCCCAGCCTTCCCTTTGAGGTATGGTACCTTGCAGTACAATTTCAGAGAGATCCATACACTTGAACACAAGTTATTGTCTGGAAACTAGAAAAATGCTTATTTTTGGCCCCTCTTTGGCCCCTTATTCCTAAATGTTTAAGGCAATTACCCCCAAACTGAAACCCAGCTTTCCATTTGTGATATGGAACCTTGTTGTACAAGGTCATAAAGATACATACAATTACACAAAAGTTATTGTCCTGAAACTAGAAAAATGCTTGTTTTTTGCCCCTTTTTGGCCCCTAATTCCTAAAATTTTGAGGCAATAACCCCCAAAATCAATCCCAGCCTTCTCTTTGTGGTATGAAACCTTGTAGTACAATTTCATAAAGATCCATACACTTACACACAAGTTATTGTCCTGAAACTAGAAAAATGCTTGTTTTTTGCCCCTTTTTGGCCCCTTATTCCTAAAATTTTGAGGCAATTACCCCTAAAATCAATCCCAGCCTTCCCTTTGTGGTATGGTACCTTGCAGTACAATTTCAGAGAGATCCATACACTTGAACACAAGTAATCAAACGTCATACCAATATACGACAAATTTTTGCGGTCGTATAATAAATTTCAAAACATTGTCTGGAAACTAGAAAAATGCTTATTTTTGACCCCTTTTTCCTAAACATTTTGGGCAATTACACCCAAACTCAATTCCAGCTTTTCCTTTGTGATAGGGAACCTTGTTGTACAATTTCAGAAAGATCCTTACACTTACATACAAGTTATTGTCATGAAACTAGAAAAATTCTTGTTTTTTGCCCCTTTTTTGGCCCCGAATTCCTAAAATTTTGAGGCAATTATCCCCAAAATCAATCCCAGCTTTCCATTTGTGATATGGAACCTTGTTGTACAAGGTCATAAAGATACATACAATTACACAAAAGTTATTGTCCTGAAACTAGAAAAATGCTTGTTTTTTGCCCCTTTTTGGCCCCTAATTCCTAAAATTTTGAGGCAATAACCCCCAAAATCAATCCCAGCCTTCTCTTTGTGGTATGAAACCTTGTAGTACAATTTCATAAAGATCCATACACTTACACACAAGTTATTGTCCTGAAACTAGAAAAATGCTTGTTTTTTGCCCCTTTTTGGCCCCTTATTCCTAAAATTTTGAGGCAATTACCCCTAAAATCAATCCCAGCCTTTCCTTTGTGGTATGGTACCTTGCAGTACAATTTCAGAGAGATCCATACACTTGAACACAAGTAATCAAACGTCATACCAATATACGACAAATTTTTGCGGTCGTATAATAAATTTCAAAACATTGTCTGGAAACTAGAAAAATGCTTATTTTTGACCCCTTTTTCCTAAACATTTTGGGCAATTACACCCAAACTCAATTCCAGCTTTTCCTTTGTGATAGGGAACCTTGTTGTACAATTTCAGAAAGATCCTTACACTTACATACAAGTTATTGTCATGAAACTAGAAAAATTCTTGTTTTTTGCCCCTTTTTTGGCCCCGAATTCCTAAAATTTTGAGGCAATTATCCCCAAAATCAATCCCAGCATTCTCTTTGTGATATGAAACCTTGTGGTACAAAGTCAGAGAGATCCATACACTAACACACAAGTTATTGTCTGGAAGTTACAAAAATGCTTATTTTTGGCCCCTTTTTGGCCCCTAATTCCTTAACTGTTGGTACCATAACCCCAAGATCAATCCCAACCTTCCTTTTGTGGTATTGAACCTTATGGTAAAATTTCATAGAGTTATTGTGCGAAAACCAATATGTCTCCGGACAACGACGACGCCAACGCCAACGTCATACCAATATACGACAAATTTTTGCGGTCGTATAATAAATTTCAAAACATTTTTTTTTAATTTATTTTTGTATATAGACATTTTTTTGATCTAGCAATATATATTTGATTTTGCACCAGACTCAAATGCTTCTAAGTCTGGGCTACTGGATACTTGGTTTGGTAAGGAATTTCACAACCTTATTGTTCTAGGAAAAAAAATGAATATAAATGGTAAATTGTGAGAGAGAATGGCTGGTCAAGTTTTATGTTCTTTTGATGGTACTAAGTATTGCTTGTTTGAGATGGATACTAATTGATGATGGTTTTTGTACACCATGGTGACTGATGCAAGATTTCTTCTTTGTTGCAGTGTCGGCCAGCTTAGATGTTTAAGCACCGTGGCTGTTACACTACTTTGGTAGCTGTAATGATTTAGTGTATACCTGTTATCTCTTCTGTGGATCATTTCAATTTTATGTACTAGTATTTGTTGTTTCTGCCAGGGGTCCCAGACAACACTGCCATATTCTATTTTTGGTCTGACATATGTTTTGTATGCAAGTTTCTTTGTTTTTATGCTGATATATATGTGCGAGTTCAATGTCAGATCATTTATGATGGTAACATTAGGTATTTAGCTTTGTCTGTTGATTTTAATATGTGATCATGTAGTGTATATTCAAAGATGACTGATTTTTGCTTTCTTGTTATGTGGATGATTTCACATTTGTCTGGGTTAAATGACATTGACCATTCTTGCTCCCATTGTTCCAATTTATGTTAGTCTGATTAAAGGGTGTGGCAGTCAATAAGTGGTGATATTGTTAAATACACAATGGTGTCATCTGTAAAGAGGAGAACATTACTTTTGAGGTTGTCTGGCATGTCATTAATGTAAATTAAGAAAAGACTCACACCAAGAACAGAGCCTTGGGGAACGCCTGAAGTACAGGACAGCTATTTGATGTGTGACTGTCAACTACCACTTTTTGAGATCTGTAAGATAACCATGCCTCTATCCAGTCTGATATTTTATTGTTTATTCCCATGGTTTTAAGTTTTTTGATAAGTCTTTGGTGGTCCACTTTATCGAATGCTTTGGAGAAGTCCATAACAACTACGTCAGTTTGTTTACCATTTGCCATATAATCAATCATTTGTTGTGTGAATGTTAGTAGTTGTGTTTAACAGCTAACTTTTGGTCTGAACCCATGCTGCAGTGGGTATGGTAAATCATAATTATCTAGATGTTTCATTGTAGATGATACAATTATGTGTTCTAATGATTTACTAAGAATACAGGTTAGGGAGATGGGCCTATAGTTTTCAGGTTTAGATTTTGCTACTTTTTTTAATACTGGTGTAACAATGACCACTCTCAAGTCGTTTGGTACTGTGCCTGTATTTACTGATGAATTAAACAAGTCAGATATTATAGGTGTTGACATTTCATGGTGTACTTCTTTTAAAAAATGAGATGATATTTTGTCTGGACCAATTGCTTTAGATGGGTTTAAGTTTTTCAGTAATTTGGGCGTTCCTTCTGGAATGATATTGATTTGCTTCATTTCAATTTGTGTTTTGTTGATTTTAATGATTTTAGTTCACATATGTGTGGTAAATGCTGAGTGAAACTGATTGTTATATGCTTTAGCCTGATCTTGAGGGTTTGTTTTTGCTATACCATTTACCTTTTATAGTGGTGATACACCTATGTTTTCACTTTTCTGTTTTTTTAAGAATGACAAAATTTCTTGCTGGGTTTGCTATCTTCCAGTTTAATGTCTTCAATTATAATATTTTCTATATAGTTCCAGAAATGATTTTCTGAGCTTTTGTTGCACAAGGTGTTTTAAAGATCTGTGCTTTTTGATAAGGCCAACTAAAAATTAATTAGATTTTCATCCAGATTTTTGAAAAAAATGGGGCGGGTGGGAGGATTTTATTTTTTAATTTTATTTCCTCCGTTTACCCTTTTGTGACATGTTGTTCATATACAAGGGTAATAATAAACTTATATCATGTATACATAAGGAATTTTACCTTATTTTTCAAATTCTTAAATTAATATTTCTGATTGGCAACCACTGTTCTACATGTCATTGCCGCTTTCGGGAGCTACCATTTGATTTTTATGGAAAAAAGGGGGGGGGGGGGGGGGGGGGGGGGGGCTAGGATGAAAAATGTTGTCCTGCCTTTTTTTTTTTAGTTGTAATCTCTGTCCTGTTTTTTTTATTTTTCACTCTATTCGGTCCTGCCTTTTTTTTTGTTAGTTTATCCTTTTTTACATAGATTGTCATCTTGCCTCTTTTTTTTTTTGCAAAGTTGCTCATCCTGCCTTTTTTTCAAATTTCATCCTAGCCCCCCCCCCCCCCTAAAAATCAAATGGTAGGTCCCTTAGAAACCTATTTTTAGAAAATAGAAAAAACGTGGAGAAATGTTCTCTTTTAAACTACCCTAATCAAATTTATTTTGCTTTCTTAGCTATGATTTGTAGTGCCTATAAAATGAAGCAATGCATTGGTATGCAACACAAATATTATGAGTACAGAGTGAAATGAAACTCAAACTGTGTTGAAAATACTAAAAATCTTGATGTTTTTAAGATTCTTATGCAAGGTGCAAATATAATTACAATGTAAAACATGAACTGAAACAAAAAAGAAGAAGTTGTTTAATGACTCTTTTGAGGGGCTGGGGACAGAGGGTGTTTGTTGTTTGTCAACAAAAACGACAGCCTTGGGGTAAATCTAAGGACTTGCTATAATACATTTTGTACGTTGGCCAACTCTTTGTACTCAATATACGGTCATAAATCACACAAGTTTGTGCATGTGTCATTTACTTTATTCCAGTCATTTTTTTGTACCATGTGTTCCACGATTCTTGTACTTTGGATATCATTCACAGTCTAAATTTCCTGACACAAAGTCATTGCATAAATAAAAAAATCCACGGTTTTCTAATCACTGAAATTTGTGATTAGCGTTCTTTGACACCGCCTATTACCGATTACTCGTAACCTTAATATTTCATGCCCTTCTAGTAATCAATCTATATTATCAGAAGATAATGTTGTCATCATTGAGCAGAAGAATATGTCGATTTATGATGGGGGGGGGGGGGGGGGGGGGGGGGGGAGGAAGACCTTTATGGGGACTCCGGGATCGAATGTTTTTAAGCTCGGGATTTCGGGATTGATCCTTTCGGGATCCGGGAATTCTTTTTTCGAATTTCGGGATGTCGGGATTGATATTTTTTTTTTGAAATTCGGGACCTCGGGATTCCATGTTTGTTTAAGCCCAGCCAGGATTTCGGGATCAGGACCCCTCCTACAACCCCCCCCCCCCCCCCTTCATTTATATCACTCGAAGAAATACGAAACCGAATATGAAACAGGAAGTTTTGAATGAAACGAAATTATCGGCGGTTTCCGGTAACGGAAATGAACAAAATCCAGAAATCGTAAATTTTAAAAAATTAAAAAATTCGGGGCGGGACGATTTTAGAGGGGCGGGCGGGGATAAAAATCTATCAATTAATTTTAATTGGCCTAATATCTGATTTATGATCTGTTTTTGTTGATTGTAATTTCTTATATATTTTGTCTCTTTTTTCTAAGTCTCTTTATTTTTAGTGTTAGCCAAGGAATATTTTGCTTTTGTTTCAATATTTTAAATGAACTATTTTTGTCTGTTATATGTTGTATTTTGTTTTTGATCAGCAGCCACTTTTCTTCTGTAGTGGTGTTTGTTAGTTCCAGAGAAAAGTATTCATCTTGGAAGTTTTTCACTTCTGTGTGTATTTTGTCTTTTTTGTATTGATTTATTTTTCTTAGTGTCTTTATAAATGTATTTCTACCCATTGCTAAATTCATTCATGAAGGATGATCTGATGTTACAAGACTAGGTAGTGCTTTTATGTTTTGTACAAGTGTAGGCTGATTTAGGTAAAACAAATCTAGTGTGTTTTCCTGTCTTGTTGGTATGTGTACAACCTGTTCAAGATTATGGTCATTCATGATATCAAAAAAGTTGTTGTATGTATTTGTGAATTTGCAATTTGGTTTCAGTTCTTGTTTGACTCATTTGCAATAATACACCAGAGGTGGAATGCAAATTAATGGAAGAAGAAGAAGAAGATCCAGTCATATTTAGGGAAATTGAAATCTAGCCAAATATTACTGTGTGTTGGTATTCTCTGTAATGATCTACTTAGCATGCTTAGTTCATTGATACTATTAGTGTCGTTTTCTTGTGGTTTGTAATAAGCCCCAATGTAGACAGACTTTATTCAGATTATACCAGGCCTCAAAGACACGAGTTATCCAGAGACTTGAAAACTAGGTTTACCTACATCAGTCAGGGGACTTACTGAAATAAGTGATTTAAAAATCACTTATTTAAGTCAGTCAGGGGTACTACTTGTACAAGTAATTTTTATTTACTTGAAGAAGTAAATATTAATAAACTTACCATCTTACGGTGTTTATATATCTCAACTTGTACGATTCGCTCGTGTATGTAACAATGTTTTAGATTTTAACGAGAGAAATTTATGTATTACTGAAAAATTATTACACCAGGGTTTTCGATATCACAAACTAGTCAAAACATTTACTAAATTTTATCATCGGTATTAGGACATCATTCGTAAATATAGCTCAACATGCAGACTTCTTATACGTTAAGGTATTTCACATCCAATTTTTTATGGAAATATTCTTTATAAAGCACAAAAATGTCAGTATTCACCTCTGAAGATAACAAAACCTTTAAATAGACTTATTAAGAAGGGATATAGTTACGATACTGTTGTCAGGTCATTAAAGATTGCATATTTTGGCGTTAATATTGATTCACTTATAGGGTCTTTGCATCGGCACTAAACACATTTATTTTAAAAAAAACAGTTGTTGGCATGACACGGGTTATGTTCTTCTCATATATGTTATGATGGTATGATACTAAACCCCTAACGGGAAGGATTGTGCCTGATATTCATATGATGAAGACATAATCTTTCAATCAGTTTAATTGAAGTCTGGAGCTGGCATGTCAGTTAACTGCTAGTAGCCTGTTGTTATTTATGTATTATTGTCATTTTGTTTATTTTCTTTGGTTACATCTTCTGACATCAGACTCGGACTTCTCTTGAACTGAATTTTAATGTGCGTATTGTTATGCGTTTACTTTTCTATATTGGCTAGAGGTATAGGGGGAGGGTTGAGATCTCATAAACATGTTTAACCCCGCCGCATTTTTGCGCCTGTCCCAAGTCAGGAGCCTCTAGCCTTTGTTAGTCTTGTATTATTTTTAATTTTAGTTTCTTGTGTATACAATTTGGAGTTTAGTATGGCGTTCATTATCACTGAACTAGTATATATATTTGTTTAGGGGCCAGCTGAAGGACGCCTCCGGGTGCGGGAATTTCTCGCTGCATTGAAGACCTGTTGGTGACCTTCTGCTGGTGTTTGTTCTATGGTCGGGTTGTTGTCTCTTTGACACATTCCCCATTTCCATTCTCAATCTTATTATATAAGTAAATTTGTAGGATACTTAATACAAGTGTATTTTATTTACTTGTATAGATAAATTATTTTTTGGCCTAATTACAATGTATGTCTCTTACACATTTCAGATTTTTATACAACCGCAACAAAATTTTTGTGGTCGTATATTGTTATGACGTTGGCGTCGTCGTCGTCGTCGTCCGGCGTCGTCGTCGTCCGAAGACACATTAGTTTTCGCACTCTTACTTTAGTTTAAGTGAATGGATCTCTATGAAATTTTACCATAAGGTTTAATACCACAAAAGGAAGGTGGGGATTAATTTTAGGGGTTATGGTACCAACAGTTAAGGAATAAGGGACCAAAAAGGGGCCAAAAATAAGCATTTTTGTAACTTCCAGACATAACTTGTGTATAAGTGTATGGATCTCTCTAACATTGTACCACAAGGTTCCATATTACAAAGGGAATGCTGGGATTGATTTTGGGGGTAATTGCCTCCAAATTTTAGGAATTAGGGGCCAAAAAGGAACAAAAACAAGCCTTTTTCTAGTTTCATGACAATAACTTGTGTGTAAGTGTATGGATCTCTCTGACATTGTATCACAAGGTTCCATATCACAAAGGTAATGCTGGGATTGATTTTGGGGGTAATTGCCTCTAAATTTTAGGAATTAGGGGCCAAAAAGGAACAAAAAACAAGCATTTTTCTAGTTTCATGACAATAACTTGTGTGTAAGTGTATGGATCTCTCTGACATTATATCACAAGGTTCCATATCACAAAGGGAATGCTGGGATTGATTTTGGGGGTAATTGCCTCCAAATTTTAGGAATTAGGGGCCAAAAAGAAACATTTTTCTAGTTTCATGACAATAACTTGTGTGTAAGTGTTTGGATCTTTATGAAATTGTACTACAAGGTTCCATATCACAAAGGGAAAGCTGGAATTGAGTTTGGGGGTAATTGCCCAAAAAGTTTAGGAATAAGGGGCCAAAAAGGGGCCAAAAATAAGCATTTTTCTAGTTTCCAGACAATAACTTGTGTTCAAGTGTATGGATCTCTCTGAAATTGTACTGCAAGGTACCATACCACAATGAGAAGTCTGGGATTGATTTTGGGGGTAATTGCCTCAAAATTTTAGGAATTAGGGGCCATAAAAGGGCAAAAAAACACGCATTTTTATAGTTTCAGGACAATAACTTGTGTGTAAGTGTATGGATATTTATGAAATTGTACTGCAAGGTTCCATATCACAAAGGGAAAGCTGGGTTTGAGTTTAGGGGTAATTGCCCTACACGTTTAGGAATTTGGGGCCAAAAAGGGGCCAAAAAACAAGCATTTTCCTAGTTTCCAGACAATAACTTGTGTTCAAGTGTATGGATCTCTCTGAAATTGTACTGCAAAGTACCATACCACAAAGGGAAGGCTGGGATTGAGTTTGGGGGTGATGAATCATAAGGGGGTTCAAAAAAAATTTTGTTTGGGGAGGGATTTTTTTTTTTCCTTTTTTTTCTTTAAAATTTTCCATTTTAAATTGGTTATTTCTGATTTATATATAAAAGCAAATAATAATGATATGGTTTGAATAGGTAAATTTAAAATTTTTAAGTTCTTAGACCACTTTCATTCTGTGTCAGAAACCTATGCTGTGTCAAATATTTAATTACAATCCAAATTCAGTGCTGTATCAAGCTTGAATGTTGTGTCCATACTTGCTCCAACTGTTCAGGGTTCGACCTCTGTGGTCGTATCAAGCTGCACCCCAGCGGAGCATTTTATTTTACTTGTACAAGTAAAAAAGTCATCCTATCTTCTTTTCTTGAATTCTAGAACTTCTTTGCTCTAACAGAATTTTGAATTGTCTGTCCTTTGCAGGTCTATGTCTTTACTAATCATTTAAGTGTAATTTCATGGATAATGAAAATCTCATTTGTCTGTTATCTTCAAACACTGCTCATTTACAAGCCCCCGAGGAGCAATTTTTGAAGGCCTTGCGCAAATACTTAAGATCTTTGCGTAATCAGTTTCTTTGTTGAATTAATGAGTTGAAACATTGAACTCTTATCAAAAATTATGAGCTAACCTGAGAAAAATTGTTAAAGGCATGGATTTACATCTCAAAACTTGAGAATTTTTGTGGGATTGTAAAAAAAATTTACTTATACAAGTAAATGTTTGAGAAAATTAAGGGGAGATTATTCATGTTATTCAAACATTACAATTAACTTATATAAGTATATTTTATTTACTTCTTCGAGTAAATAAAGATTACTTGTTCAAGTAGTAATTTTAACCCCTGACTGTAAGTAGCAAATTCGAAATATTGTCACAAATTGTGATTTTGTAGTTTTACCAAAATTTTAAACATATAGGTTTAGATTATATCTTATTATTAGTAAAATTGTAAAAAATGAACCTTTTTCTTCTTTTAAATAGCAAGGTTTATGCCTTTGATGCAATCATTCAGCTGTAAACTCTATATTTGTTGAAAAAATGCTCTAATGAAGGCTTTACATAATGAACTGATACTTTCTTAACAGATTTTTCCGAACAGTGGGAGTAATTTTCCTGTAAAATTCAAGGTTTCATCTTACAGATTATGTAATAAAACTTTACTGTTCGCCATCAAAATTTCACTGTTCGGGGGTGTAGAAAATTAGTGGGGGTTATTAAAATAATAATACTTAAAGAAGTGATTTTTTTGTCATGCTATTATTTTTACAATTCTGCATTTCATAAAAATGAATATACAATGTTTCAGAATCAATATTTTATTAAAGAACTGAAGTTGATATATATTGCTGTGAAAAGAATTTATAAGTATAAAAAAATGACTCATGGAGGGTCTTATACAGGGTCTCTGTAATAGCACGCTTTAAGTAAATTTTGTATCTATTTACTTACTTTCATTCAATTGGTCTTTATATATTTTCTAAAGTTGTAATTGACACAGAATATAATGACTTACCCGGTCGTTATTGAAAATCTTGACTTCTTCTTCTTCTATTGCATGGATATCCTTCCATTCATGGAACACCACATACAGCTGTGTATGTGTATTGAAATGTGTCACACAATTTTAAAATTTATTTATACTAATAAATTTAAAATCTAAACGGACACTTTTAAACAGTATAAATAGGGGAAATAATTTTAAAATTTATATAAACGAATAAATTTAAAATCTAAGAGGATACTTTTATACAGTAAAAGTTAAGCTTGACAATACCGTCCGGTATGGTCTAATTTTACTTTTTGAAATGATCGATCTCGAGCATGCGCAGTTTTACATTATTGTTCCTCTTCGGAAGCAACTAGATAACAACCTTTGAAACCAGAAAATGCGTACGCATCTACTGGTTAAAAATAGAACGGCTTCCCCGTATTTATTTCCGGCGCTCTTTTTGAAAATGAAAGTAGAACAGACGAGAAGAGAACAGCTAAGCTAAATGGTTAAACATGTAGAACAGCGCAAATATGGAACAAACCCCATTCCAACAGACACAGGATACAGGTAGTTGGAAGATTTAATATCAATGAAATAACTTCTTACCTTCAGATTGAATAGTTAACACACCTACTTGTACATTTATTGATACATCTTTAAACCACATTAGTCGATTCTCATTTTATATAAAACTGAACAGATATTATGAATGAAAGCAAAGCTTATATACAAAAATAATTTTATACGACATGTATCAAAGAAAGTTTAACAGTCCTGTCTTTTGAAATGTTGACATATACAGAGATGTTAGGGAACGACCATTTAACTTCAAGGAGGGGGTACGGTTTTTTTCATGCATGAATGTTATACATTTATTTCCTATGTCTGAGGGAGATATGATGCCCTCTTCAAATATGATTTTTCTTTGATGAAAAAATCTTCATATCTCCCTTAGCCCTTGGAAATGAACGTTTTATTCTACTGCCTATACCTTTTTTTACTTCTTTAAAACATAAGATATTAATCAACATACTTGTTTTCTTATCTGTTTGTTTTTTAATACACAATGATAATCAGTACCGATTAAAAGTTAATTATTGATTCATTCTTGTTTGTTTTTAAATCTGAAAGTAATTTTAAAAACGAAATTACTATATTATATCTAAAAAACCCAATCAAATGATAACGTTTTAAAACATGTACTGTCGGTAACGTCGCACAAGGCAATCCCTACATTCAGAAGGGAATATGAATTGTTGTTCAACATCACGTGTGATAGTTTAATTCAACCAATCAGATGTTGATTTCACTATCAAAATCAACACATAGTGGAATAATAAAACTTGTAATGTATATAAGTAATTTTTTTACAGGATGGTGTGATTTTTTTTTCCACATTCCATAATCCATATAATGGCTTTGTTGAATCAAAAGAACAGTTGGAGGAGCTTAAGTGGCACTATGAAGTGGAAACAAAATCCTATTTTGTTTCTGTTAAAACTTCATCCACTTTTGGAAACACTGGTAGGTTTTTATCATTCGCCAGTAGGCACAAAAAACTAACATGTTATTTGGAAGGCACATTTAATAACGAAGCATGAGGCGGGGAAAACAATCAGGGGAAACAACTTACAATATACATGTACATGAACATGGTAGTAAGGGAGACAATGCAGTATCAATACAATACAATATATATATTGGCAATTAAATTTTAAAAAATATGAGATGGTTACAATCAAAGCCAATGAGTAAACAAAGACTCATAAAACCAAAATACATTTACAACAACAGTTGAATTAAATCAAAAATAACATGGACTCCACTAAAAATTGTGATTGAAATCAGGTGCAGAAGGGTAAGAATTTTATGTAAGACACTCATCGTCATGTTATTTCTTTGTCCAGTACAATGATGAAACTGAAACAAAACTAATTGTGTAAAAACAGATTTGTGCATAAATTTTTATTTGAAAAGGATGAACTGATATGTATGTGTAATTTGTATGAAATTAATTCATATCATCATTTACTTTATTCTGCATTACTTATCATCCATTTGTGTATATTTAATTGCTCTGCATGTCCAGGCTTAAAATCTCTGTATCAGTGGACATGTTACCACTGAAATAAACATCCCTTCTTTCTAAAATTAAAACTTAAATTGAGATGGTAACTGTGCTGAACAAGCTGAATGAGTTTAGTTGATAAATATACAATATGAGTACATTGTCGGAAAATAAAAAAAAACATTTGTATGAGCTTTTGCAACCTGTTTCGCAGCAAGAACAAATAAAATTTATACACAAATGGCTGATTTTAAGCCTTGAGAAACTGTTAATATGTCACTTTTCTTATAATATCATATAATTCACACTGTAATATAAACACAGTAGTAATCAAGTATTTAATATTTCAATTGTAAGATATTGGCAGTAAGCAGCACAAGATCCAGTGGAGGGAAAAGAACAATCTTCATATGCCAGACAATCCCTATATAGTCCTACAAACAGAGAGATTTGAGTGTCACCATGGGCCAGATAGAAATAAGGCGAAAAAAGTCAAAGCCCAGAATGCACAGGTACATTTAATTGCTATATATATTAAATGATTTATTGGTACATGTATATCAATTACTTGTTAACTTGTTTACAAAATATTACAGGTTACAGGTTAGTATCTTCTGATGACTAACATGTAGAACCTGGTTCTATTGTAAACACTCATCGATCCATCTGTGATCTCCTATAGGACCAGATAATTGACCAGAGATACTCAAGACACCAATCAGGTTTTACAGGTTAGTATCTTCTGATGACTAACCTGTAGAACCTGGTTCTATTGTAGACACTTATAGATCCATCTGTGAGCTCCCATAGGACCAAATAATGGACCAGAGATACTCAGACACATAACAGGTTTTACAGGTTAATTTCTTCTGATGACTAACCTGTAGAACCTGGTTCTATTGTAGACACTTATAGATCCATCTGTGACCTATAGAACCAGATAATTGACCAGAGATACTCAGACACCAAACAGGTTTTACAGGTTAGTATTTTCTGATGACTAACCTGTAGAACCTGGTTCTATTGTAGACACCTATAGGTCATTCTGTGATCTCCTATAGGACCAGATAATGGACCAGAGATACTCCGACACCAAACAGGTTTTACAGGTTAGAATCTTCTGATGACTTACCTATAGAACCTGGTTCTAATGTAGACACTCGTAGATCCATCTGTGATCTCCAATAGGACCAGATAATCGACCAGAGATACTCAGACACCAAACAGGTTTTACAGGTTAGTATCTTCGGATGACTAACCTGTAGAACCTGGTTCTATTGTAGACACTTATAGATCCATCTGTGATCTATAGGAGCAGATAATGGACCCAGGTTTTACAGGTTAGTATCTTCTGATGACTAACCTATAGAACCTGGTTCTATTGTAGACACTCATAGATCCATCTGTGATCTCTTATAGGACCAGATAATGGACCAGAGATACTGTGAGAGGTTATTGCCTCTACTTTACAACTTATTTTGTCATAAATTGATTGTATATCTTTTTGTGACAGTAAATGTTTATTATTAGGGCCAAGTAGTTGACATGAGCCCGATACAGTAGTCTCTCTGTTTGTCTGTCAATACTTCTGTCATACGATAAGTCAAGATTGTCTCAACTGATTTAAAAAATTAATGTGCTAAATAGAAATAAATATAAAAGGAAGGTCCCTTGTGTTTTATGTAAAATTTGGGAAATGGTGGTAGAAAACTTGGTATTTGAAAAAAAAAATCACAAATTTTGAGAAACATTTTCACAAAATTTGATATACAAGTTATGATATGCTTTTCAAAATTGGTTCCCAATGTTAAATATTGATTTCTGTTATAATTTGGGGTAAAATTTACCATGAAGACTTATTTTTTTGTCTCACCTGCGAATGCAAGTCAAAGGGATTACAATCCAGTAACTGCGGAAACTATTTGCATTTAGCTTTATATTCTGTGGGTAGATGACTTTGATTCTTCATACCTTATACACAAATACTTTATGTTAATGAAGTTTTTGGGTCTGGTTTTCAAATTGGTTCATATTACGGCTCAAAGGGTTCAAAATTAAACTTAGTTGTTATTTGCAGATATATAGATGGATTTAACCAAAATTAAATTATATGGGTTCTTTGATATGTTGAATCTATCCAAGCATTTAGATGTTGGATATTGGACCATAATGCAAATGCAGGTAAATGTCCAATTTCAAATTTTTTTTAAGTTCATAGACAACATTCATTCCGTTTCAGAAACCTTAACTGTGTCAAATTTTAAATCACAATCAAAATACAGAGCTGTATTAAGCTGGAATGTTGTAATCATACTTGTTCAGGGTTCAACATTTGCGGTCGTTTGTGATCAGGTCTAGTTCATGGTGAACCACTAGTGGTAGGTCAATGATATTTGGTATGCAGTTGTATAAGCATTTGCACATTTCATTTACATGGAGATTATTTGGCCCCACCCCCTCATTCATGGTCTATTGACTTTGAAACTTTTGCTTAGTTTACATGTTTTAGTTTGTGATTAGGTCAGTTTAAGATGAACCGCTAATGTTAAGTCAATGATATTCGGTATGCAAATGTATTGGCATTTGTAAGTTTCGTTTCCATGGAGATTATATAACCCCATCCCCTAATTATGGTTCATTGACTTTGAAACTTTTACATAGTTTACAAGTTAATGTTTGTGTTTAGGTTTGTGTAAAGGGAACGACTTATGAAAAGTCAATGGTATTTGGTTTGCAGTTGTATTAGCATTGGCACATCTCATTTCCATGGAGATTGTTTAGCCCTGTACCTTCAGTCATGGTTCATTGACTTTGAATATTTTTATAACTTACATGTTAAAGTATTGCTATTTTAATTTCAACATTTGCATTATGAAAATAACAAAAAGGCGAGACATATCTCTGTGATAACAGTTTATTGTTGTTTGTTGCTTTATATCTTATTTGTTTTTTGTTCATTATTTTGTACATAAACCAGGCAGTAATTTTTATGCCCCACCTAGGCATTATGTTTTTCAGTCTGTGTGTCTGTTCGTCTGTCCAGTCTGCTTCAGGTTAAAGTTTTTGGTCATGGTAGTTTTTGATGAAGTTGAAGTCAAATGAACTTGAAACTTAGGACACATGTTTCCTATGATATGATCTTTCTTATTTTAATGCCAAATTAGAGTTTTGACCCCAAATTTCAGTCCACTGAACATAGTTGATAGTGCGAGTGGTGGGTCTGTTTACTATGGACACATTCATTTTCTGAATTGTTTTACATTTGTCATTTTGGGGCCTTTAACAACTGACATTTCGGTATGGGATTTGCTCATTGTTGAAGGCCGTACCTTTAGTTGTTAATTTCTGAATAATTTGGTCTCTTGTGGAGAGTTGTCTCATTGGCAATCATATCACATCTTCTTATTTTTATATTTTAAAATTTCAACATAATTCAGTCACAATTTAAGTAAAGCAGGCAAGACATTTCAGTGTCTGCACTCTTATGTTTCATCTTCGCTAGCTTAAAACCCAGTCCCAAATCATGTATATTAAATAATTGATATTCACTCAGGTTAATGTGCAGTAAAAGTAAAAATTGAATGTAACACTTGGTACTCATTAAGAATTTTAAAGGCAAATCAATAGACTCAATATTGTTGGTCATGGTGAGTAGGGACATCCCAATTTTGCCATAGCGAGTCTAACAGGGAGAAGAAAAGAAATAGCAATGCCTTAATTGATTATTTTCTGATAATTTTGGCCATTTATGCAAACTTTAGAAACAGTATGTGACAAACAACCCTATATTAAGAAAATCATGATCTTAGAGCTTCACTTTATATCTTTTCAACTTAATAAGATGGTGAAAGAAAAGACAGAAGGGATCAAGATCATTTTTTTAAAATAAGCATATATAAAATCGAATAATAAAAAATAATGCACTGTAATAATATTGGAAGTTGAAAGAATTACATGTACTTCATAATCGTCTAGTTGGGATGCTTCAAAACAAGAATAGGCTTCATAATTTTATAATTTTTGGGAATAAAAAAACCTACAAACACCAGTTAATAGGAGCACAGAGATTTTTTTAATTATTTCAATACATGTACTAGGAACAGACTATTTTGACACTTCCCTTCTGTAAAAATATGAATAAAAAATTGTAATCCTCCTTAAAAAACAAACAACACCATTTAATTATTTAAATCACAAAAGAGGAACGGTCAGTGCATAATTATTGCAAAACATTTTTTGGAATACGGGATAGGGGTAAATAAAAAGTGGAGATGTGGGATAATTTTTTTTTTTTTTTTGGGGGGGGGGGGGGGGGGGGGGGGGGTCGGGGGGGGGGGGGTGGGAAAGGGGGGTGGGGGGTGGGGGGAAAGGGGGGGGGGGGTAAAAAGTGGAATGTGTCATCTAAAAAAGGGATAGAGTTTCAAAATAACAGCGATTTAGGAACTGACCCACCCACTCATTTATATCAAACAACAGCCTAATGTTGCAGTCTTCACGATAAACTTTTGAATCCACAAGCCCGAAGCTCAAGTTTACGAAATGATTGGTTCATGGATTAGGGAGCTACCATTTGATTTTAATGGGGGGGGTTAGGATGAAAAATTTTGTACTGCATTTTTTTATAGTTGTAACCTCTGTCCTGCCTATTTATTTTTCACTCTATTCGGTCCTGTCTTTTTTTTATTAGTTTATCCTGACTTTTTTTTACATAAATTGTCATCCCGCTTTTTTTTTGCCAAGTTGCTCATCCTGCCTTTTTTTTTACTCAAAACTCCTGTCCTGCCTTTTTTTTTTTCAAATTTCATCCTAGCCCCCCCCCCCATAAAAATCAAATGGTAGCTCCCTTATGATATGCATTATGGAATGAGGAAAACAGTCGACAATCTATTTTTCTTTGTTGTTTATATGCATGTTTCCCCCTGTTATAAAATGATGAATCAATGAGTTTGGTTTATTTGTTTCCATCAAGAACAGACTTCAGTCTGAACAAACTCCGAAACAGCGGTTACGTCCTCCTTACTGACGCTACGTTGACTTTAACCACTGCAACCAACATTCTTGAAAAAAAAAATAAAAAGTGTTCAATTTATTTTTATTTGTATTGAATTCGATACTATAAAATCGATTGAATATAGATTTTAAAGACTACAATGTAAGCTACCAGTAATTTTAATAGAATGATATTTTAAACTGGAAATATATTTTGGTGTACGAATACTAATTTATCCCTCTCATATCCAACATGGATGTTAAAGAGACGATCCGGAAAGTTCAGTGTCAGCTGTATCCACAGTTGACACTGAAACTTGAACAAATTTCTTCGATAGAAAATATTATAGAGGGAAATAATATTATAGTCAATTTGCCTGTTGGGTTTGGCAGGAGTATAATATTCCATGTGTTGCCCAGTGAGTAATTTCAACAAAGTGAAAGACTTTTCTGATTCATGTTGAAATATTTTTTTTAATGGCAGTGGCTTTTTTGCCGGCTCCACCAAATACTCTGTTTAGACGGCTCTTTTAATAATTGTTGAGTCCTTTAATCAGGTCGCGAACAACCCCGCAAATGAGGGAATCCACATTTCTTGAAATCTTTTTTCCCCTTGTGGTGCTTGAAGAAAAACTGCTGGAAAGTGGAAGTGGTCCTCACTACTATTTCTATTACAAAATTTAAATACCAATACCAAAACTGTTGGTTCTTTCCAAATTTTGGTGGTCAAATCCTTCGGACCACCACTTTTCGATAACTGTTGGAATCCCTTAAATTTTATGTTGAGGTTAAATCATAAATGAGTGACTCACTGACTGTCCCCAGGAATATATATATTGACAAATAGATATACTGTCCCTCAGACAAGGGGTCATTTTACTGTTGAGTGTTGGTAGAAAATAAAAAAGAAAAAAAAACATTTTTTTTTCTTAAAAGGGGAAACCTTTAATATAATTGATATTTTGGACCAACTTTTCTAAAAGACTTTAGAGAGGTGCACATATTTTTAAAAAATAAAGAATATTTAAGTCCAGGAATATTACAAAATTCTTGGACATGTTTTGACTATTTATTACAATATAGATATATAGTTTCTTTAGGAAAAGTTTCTTAAAATAATACAAATATGTGCCCTTTTCAGGCTTTTGTACTAAAAAGAGGTTTTTATAACAATAAAAATTTTATCACTTGAAATGAACTACATGTAAGAGAGATATATAGTCATTACATTCTTCCCAACCTGTAAATTTATCTTTAAGATGTTAGATACTGATTAATTGCAGGGGTGGATCCAGGAATTTGTCAGGGGGGAGTCAACTTATGAAATCTTAAATTAAAATTCAATTTTTATACGACCGCAAACATTTTTTGCGGTCGTATATTGGTATGACGTTGGCGTCGTCGTCTTCGTCGTCCGAAGACACATTGGTTTTCGCACTATAACTTTAGTTTAAGTGAATGGATCTCTATGAAATTTTACCATAAGGTTAAATACCACAAAGGGGTGGTTAGGATTTGCTTTGGGGGGTTATGGCTCAAACCGTTTAGGAGTTAGGGGCAATTTTATTAAAAGGGGGAAAAGCAAGGTTGTCCTGGTTAATGGACAAATACTTTAGTACAAAACATAATTTAAAGCAGTGTAAGGGAGATTTTAGGTTTGCACTCCGTCCATCTGTCCGTCTATATGTCAGTCCAGCAAATCAGCTTTCCACACTTTTTTTCTTCGTTCTTGAAGATATTGATTTGATATTTGGTATATAGTTTTATCATGACAAGTTATAGATCAAGTTCGAATTTTGTTCTGGTCTGATGATTTAGTCCAGAGTTATGGACCATAACTCTGGACCATATCTAATGTTAGAGTACTATGTTAAACCATATTTCTGTACAAAGGGAGATAACTCATTTTTTAAAAGATATTCTTTGTTAAATCATTAGAAGAATTTTTGACAGGTTTGTTTGTTATTTAGTATAAACTAATTTTCTGAATGCTATATATATAAAAAACAAATATGAAGAGAAATCCTTTAATTAGATAATAATCTATTTTCATTAATGTATATATTTCAATACATTACATAATGTGTAGATAAAAGTTGTTGACATTTTATAGATAAGTTACAAATCTATATTAGTTTGTGACAAATGAAAGAAAAAATATTTGGAACTATTAATTATATTTGATTACAATTTGAAAATAGATATACACTGTATTACATCATATCTAATTTAAGAGAACTATTAATCATATCTAATGTTTTTTTCACTCATATGTACAATCAGTTTTCCACACTGTTTTTAGTCATGCTTGAAGATATTGACATGATATATTTACTTTTTGTTTACACCATGACAAGTTATTGAACAAGTTAGCATTTTGTTCCAGTAAAATGAATTTTTACCCGGTAGGGGACTATGTATTGCCATGCAATACTCTCAGAATGCTTGTTGCTTTTAATTTAATCCATATCTTTATTTACTTTTAAAAGCCAAGAAATCTACGTTCTTACCCATTTTTGTAAATATTCCCTATAACCCATTAAGGGGTGTTCGATAGACAAAATGATTTAATCGAAGAATTTATTTTTCATAATGTTCAATGTGCATCATTTTTTGGTACATGGTGCATCATTCAAGAACCTTAAAACCCAAGATTTGCAAATGTTGAAGTTTAAATCATCCCTATCGAAAGTTTTAGGCAATGCATCAACAACTGGTTGACTTAGAAATATCTATTTCACATATGACGACAGAAATTTTCCAATAGGTGTAATCATAGTCAGTCCTCATATCCTAGAATGTAACATACAAAACTCACCAGGTTTGTACTTACATGTACATGTCAGAGCAACACAAGGGATTTCACATGTGGATCAGGATTTGCAAACCTTTCCTGAGCACCTTAAAGCATCACCAGTATTTTGTTGCGGTGGTGTTCTGTGTAGTTTTCTATCTTGTGTTTTACATACTGTTGTTTGTCTCTTTGGCATTTCATGTTTTTAGCCATGGTATTTTCAGTTCATTTTCAACTTGCGAGTTTGGTTATCTCTTTCATATTTTTAGCTCTTTATCCCACCTCTCTTACATGAGACCAAGTAATTATCTGGACTTATGGAAGCTAACCGAATGTGTTTGTTGTGTCAGTTATATGATAGAGCAAAAATGTGAACAAATATTGTAGTACAGCTGTCAGACATATTTAATAAGGGCTCTGGGCTACTATACCCCCAGCAAATATATTTTGTCCTTGCCCAGTGAAAAAATGAACAGTTGTTGCCATTTTTTGGAGGATAACCAAAGAAATAAAAAGCTATAAGCACACTTTTTCATTGATATTAAACATTAGAAATGAAACTGATATTTTTTGGAGTAATTTGTAAAGAGACATTCATTGCAGTTTTATATTTTTGAATGTTTATCTTGTATTTTTTTTAAAGAAATATTTGAAAACCTTGGAAGATTGAAAAATAAGGTATTGGTGGTGTCGCCTCTAAATTCAATTATGGAAGAACAATATGAAAAATTGAAAAAGATTAATGTGAAAGCTGTTCAGCTAAGCCAGAAGTGCCAGGTTATTGAAAACAACAAAGATAGCAGTGAAAATGGTATGTATTCATGGTATTATCAACATATAATAGCAACCAAACAACATACATAATGTAGCATAAAACAATTACATGTAGAAGGCAATCTACTTTTTTCAAATTAATTCAATAACAATTGTATCTGTATCAAAACAATATCTGTTTCTGAATAACAAGAAGTATTTTAGAATGTTTACGTTAATTACGGTTCTGAATGAGAATGTTTAACATGTGTTTAAACAACTTTAATAATTTGTTAAGATTAAGTTCTGTAATGAGTTCAGTATGGGAAAGATCTCTTAATTAAAATTGAGGTTTATCTTTTTCTGTTGATGAGAAATGAAACATTAACATGCTTAATGACAAATCAACTGTCAGAGAAACTAAGAAAGTTTTAATAAAATACAATTAACTTTCATATTTATTACTATATTATTTAAGAAATATTAAAAACACAAAAGTGAAAAGATTCTCCTCATATTGGTGCCTTTATCTTTTATGAAAACTTCATTTTCAAATGGATAATGGCATTGATGTACATTGAAGGGTTGCATGATGCATGGGATCGAATCCCTTTGAGGTCAAGCCCTTGCTTCTCACACTGAACAAATTACTTATCTATGTACATAATATAGTCATACAGGAATCACTTAATGCCAGTACCATTCTGACACACCCTGAGGGACTGCTGGTTGCGGAAAATGGTGTTAAATTGTACGAGCATTAGAGGGAAAAGTTGGCGCAATTGTTATTGCTGAATGTCACAAAATTGATGACTGGTAATTCAATAGTTTCCTTTGTTGAATATTACATTTTTTTTTACAAGTCTAATTTGTATTCTTGATCATTTCTGCAATTGTTATTGACAGTTAAAATGTTTTTGTTGGTTATTCTGAAGTTGTATGCACAGTATTGGAGTACAGATTAGCAGGAGCCATAAAATCACACATATCAGAATTATGTAAATTCCACAAAAAAATTTCATTCACTTCCAAGTTGACTACATTTTTCATTTTGATTTATTACTGATTAACCGTTGGCATGTTTACACAGCAGAATTTGTCATATATCATTCATTGCAATTTCATATTAAGCCCTATGTTACAACAACCAAAAACAAGACCATGCATGCATCATTTTTTTTTTGTTCAATAACATACTTTTGATCTGTTTTAAAAAGAAATAAATGTGGATAGTGTCCACATGTGGACACAGTTGATGCCCCACTTCCATATCATATAGTTATAAAGGGACATAACAGAAGAACGGTAAAAGTGACGCTACCCACATTTGAATTTGATCTGAGTTTTGTTGTAATAAGCATTGTGTGTAAGTCTCATAACATTTAGTTGAGGCTAACTAAGTAGAGAACAGAAACTAAAAATTCAGCAATTATTCTATTTGTAAACACGCATTATAACTCTAGAACGGTTGTGTATAAGGTTTATAACATTTGGTTGAGACAAACTAAAGTTAGAGAACGGAAACGAAAAATTCAGCAATTTTTATGTTTATAAAGGGACATAACTCAAGAATGGTAAAAGTGTTGCCACCATATTTTGTAATTAATCTGTATTATGTAGTAATAAGCATTTGGTTGAAACAAACTAAAGTTAGAAAATGGAAACAAAAAATTTGTACTTGATCTTAGTTTTGTGGTAAATGTTATGAAACTTATACACAATGCTTATTACCACAAAACTAAGATCAAGTACAAATTTTTTGTTTCCATTTTCTAACTTTAGTTTGCTTCAACCAAATGCTTATTATTTTTGTTATTACGATATACAAGTACCCGGCCAATTGTACTCCGTGTTTATGTTAGATGTATTTCTATTTATATCCATCTGATGAGTTAAGCCTTTTTCAACTGATTTTAATGTTTTTTCTTATATTATACTGTTACACCACTATCCCATGTTTAACCCCACCACATTCTATATATGCCTGTCCCAAGTCAGGAGCCTGTAATTCAGTTTTATTCGTTTGTTCATTATCTTTTACATTAATTAGGCCGTTAGTATTATCGTTTGAATTGTTTTACATTAGTCATTTCGGGGCATTTTATAACTGACTATGTAGTATGGGCTTTGCTGATTGTTGAAGGTCATACGGTGACCTATAGTTGTTAATTTCTATGTCATTTGGTCATTTGTGAAGAGTTGTCTCATTTGAAATAAAACTACATCTTCTTTTTTATATGTCATTTGATGAATGAGAATTATTACAACTATTCAAAAGTCTAATTGTTGATTTTTTAATTGAAGAGGGCCTTACATGAAAACGTAATATTTTAAACCCATTTACAATTTGTGATTTTCTTTTGATATGAGGTATCCTTACATTATATTTTTAATGTAATTTAACTGGAAAGAAATATATAAATAGCATACCAGAGTATAAAATAGTCTAAGACTATGAAAGACTGCCAATTATTTTGATCTGTTGAGGCTTAAACACATAATTTCTTAAAATAAAATGCAAACAGTAGGTATAGGAAAGATGAAATTGTTTAATTTTTCATCATTTCAATGCTAACATGGTTAAGATGTCATAACACAATAAGTCTGAATTTAAATGGACTTTTGCATTCAGCATAATTAGCAGATGGTACAATTTGATGGACAGTTTAAGTCACATTCCAGTGGAAAATTGCATGTAATCGTAATCGCAACAGGCATATATCATTGTTTATATTTGAACAACTAAATATCCTTCATAAGAAAATGAATGTATTTGAAATGACAAAGGTACACTTATCATTGTAAAGAACTTTTTATGCAGGTTCAGTTAATCAGTATGATAGACTTCAATTTTTATGTTCAAAGCTCCTCCACTTACTTAAAAAAGTTAAATAAAGAAAAAAACTCCAAGGAAAAACTCAAAACGGAAAGTCCATTATCAATTGCCAAAATGAAAGCTCAAACACATCCAACATAATGTTAAGCCAGAAACATAAGCATGTTAAGTACAAGACTAATTTCATATTTAAACTGATGATGTAAAATTTGGTCCTCAATATCACGTAATTTCAATTGCAATATTTTGGCTTTAGAAATACAAAAGTTCTGCAATCTTGCTTTTGAAATGTCCAAAGACCAGAAAACAGTCCAAGGCCACTAATGATTGTACAATTTAAATATAAATAAATAAAGTTAATTAATTTATATACGCTTCCTACCTCGAACCCAGCAACATGTCATAAATGGACAAATCATGTATTTTAAGAACTTTTAAAATAATTTTTTTTTTTTTTCTAGTTTATCCTTTTTCATATTTTGAATTTTATATTAAGAACAACAAAAGTGTTCAAATATTCAACAAAACAAAAGTGTTCAATTGTAATATTTAAAAATAAGGAGATGTGGTATGATTGCCAATGAGACAACTATCCACCAAAGCTCAAATGAAGTGGAAGTAAGCAATTATTGGCAGCCGGTACAGCCTTCAACAATGAGAAAAAACCCATACCGTACTTATATAGTATAGTCGGCAATTAAAGGCCCCGACATAAAAGATATGAAATATTAAAATTAAGAAAACTAACGGCCTAATTTTTAACAAAACAATTTACGAAAAACTAATATGTTTGGTCATTTTTTTTTTAATTTCATTTTTGCTACAGCATAATTTTGCAACTTTTTGATTGTTGTTTTTTTGTCTAAAGAAGTTATTGTTAATGCTTCTTAATCCTTGTTAATAATTATTTCTTGTTAAGAAAGAACCTTTTGCGTTTTGTTTTTTGGCATAGGTTTAATATATATTTTCAAATGTTAGCAAAGGTTGATGACACAATATTGTATATGTTATCTTTTTTTTTAAGTTTAATTGGCAAAATAGCAAGTATTTATATGCATATTAACATTAAACATTAATTTTGTTAAGATATATAATACAAATGATATAGATAGATATCAACATAATTTTTTAAATGTTTCAATGACATAAGCGTTATCTTCAGACAATTAATGTACTTGTAACAAGATAGTTGTTTACAAATTTGAACCATAAGTTATCGAATTGCCTTATAGTTTTATATAGCTATAAAAGTTGATCTTTACACAGTTAGGGTTGCCTAAAAAATCCTGATGTGAGAACCCTGTAAATATGAGTATGTTATATTAATTTGATATACAAAAAAATAAACTTTTCAAAGAACCTTTGTTTAAACAAAAGTTTTAAGCTATGAGCCTTTATCAGTATTGTTTCAATGTATAACTTCTACAAAATAAAATCGAATTGAAAAAACCCGCTATAAACGTAATGATTTGAAATGACAGCTCTCATACAATACATGTTTTGATTAGATGTAAGACCCTCATTTTCTTACAATATGTCATGACAGAAAGTCATATGTACCGAGTTGAGGTTCAAACTTATGTAGCCAAATAAATTTCCGTCTTGAATTCCCAACACAATTCTTTGTGAAATCCTTGCAAGTGATTTTTAAATTTGGATATTACATGCTTCTTTGTATTACTTGTATAAAGATTATAAAATGATGTTTGTTCCTAAAAAAACATTAAAAGTTCTCAAATAAAAGTATGTATAAAAATATTATCCCATGAGCTAAAAAGGTTATTTCGTGAAAATTAAATTACTTTTCTTGTTTTGGAAAGTTCTTCCTAATTATTGTTCAGCTTTAACTATCCATATCGCCAGATATTGTGATTTTATTTTGGGTTGAAAATTGTTTTATTTCTGACATACTTAATATCTTTAGGATACTTCATTTCAAAACATTGTATAATTTTAAGCCCTGATTGATATATTTCATTTATTAGTTTCTCCTTATAGAGACGAACAAAAATTCTAGCAGATTTCTATTTTATTTCTTCAAATAAACCAAGAGCACACACAACAATGAGCACTACACAAACATAACAGTCTTGCCTTGCTGCATTCACAACATGATGATTCTAAAGATAAACAGTTTGTTACAAGAACTATTCTTCCCTGTGATTCTCATATACATTACAAAAACAAAAACAAAAACAAAAGCCCACACTAAATGGTTCACAAACTTTCAATTGACAATCTTGTACTTACATGTACCAAACGTAAAAAAAGCAGTATCAGAATTACACGTAGTAAAATATAACATATGATTAACATTATAATCCTTTACGACAGACAACATACCTAATCTGAAAAGTGCACTATCTACTTGACACTATACAGCATGTATTGTTTTATAATCCTAGAAAAAGTCGATCAGGAGAGGCCTAACATCGATCTCTGAAAGCTTTATTTTGTATGTAGCCTAAATGGTCGAGTGGTTTAGGGCGCTGGACATGGTGCAGGCAGTGTTTCGACTATGTCACAGAAGCAAGGATTTTATTTATGTTATCGTGTAGTAAGAAAACGAGTCCGGTGACCCCATTTTTCTTTTTCTTATCTGAAAGCATATTATTAGAGCTATCTTCTCATATTTTAATCTTTTAATTCTTTCGTGTAGTTTTCCCTGATTAATGTATACAAAATCTAACCATTTTGCATTACACTTAGAATGACAAAAAAGCCTGGTGACCCATACTTTGTATTTTATTTTTGATAGAAGCATGATATAGACTACATTTTGACAAATTATTAAAGAAATCTATGGATTTTAATTTAGACCCCCCAATCAACATTAATGCTGATTTGTGAACATTCTTTTTCGCAATTTTGTATTATCTTCATTACCTAGATAGATAGAGGGCAACTTTTAGTACAAGATCTACAATTAAGATGATATTACAAACAATGTTAGTCTATCCCTTGTAAGAGTTACGTTCTTTAAGGTGGTATGTGAGTATAAATTAAAAATGATAGAATTTGTTCATACTTTGCCAACACGTAGTATATATTGATGTATGTTCAAAAATATGATAAAAATGATAGGTCACCGAGCATTTTCTCAAGCTACAGGTTGTGACAAAATGACACATTTTGTATGGATTATACAGGAAAAAACATCATTATGTGATTAGAAACTTAACTAAATGATAGAATTGTAAAATTAAATACGAGAAGATAGCTTTTAAAAAAATGCTTTGAGAATATCAAAAGAAAAGATAGGATCATCTTCCGTTTTTTCCGGCTAAAATACAAAATAGCAAAATTCCATGTAGATTCCTTCAGAAAATGCACTATTTCAGAGTTACCTCCCCTTCAATGCCAATTTAAAAACATTAAAAATCAAGCAAAAACAATCTACATTTGAAAAATATTAATATTCATAAAATAAAGCCTTATAAATTTGTTCTTTTAAATGAAAATTCACATTAGTTATTTGCATTCCTGCATACAATTTTGTTAACTTGATTGAAAATCTGGACCTTAGGTTCTCTGTATTTTACAATCCAAGATGGCGAAAGACACCCATACCACCTTAATGACAATTTCTACATGTTTTGTCTAAAATCATGAAAACACTCTAGATAAAAAGAAATTTAAACAGTCATGTTCAACAAGACAGGAAAACGTCAACTCTTTAACCAACTTGTTGCCCAAAAAACGTCAACTCTTTAACCAACTTGTTGGCCAGAAAAACGAAAATGTGTACTATTTGTGGTACCCTTATATGACGCTGTTTATCCTATTGCGTTATTTGTAAAAATAAAAAGAATATAAAACGTAAGGAAGCAACTATTTAACTTCAAGGGGGGAAGTCAGAGAAAATTTTCGACCCTATTAATCAAATTATATTTTTCATAATTTTACACTATAAGCTTAAGATAAGGGGGAAATCTGGATACAGAAACACCTCCCCCCCCCCTTTTTGAAGTTAAATAGTCGTTGAAAAATGATCACTAAACAGGATCAAGAAAGCCAAAATTATCATTCATATTAGGAGATTTTGTCCTTAAATGATGAATTAAACCAATTTGTGTGTAATGAGAAGACATAAACTGTATACCCTAAAAATGATTTCCAATTCAAGATCAACAAAAATAGATTATAGTCATCAATTATATCCAAGTGGCTATACTGTTGAATATAAGCGTTGATGAAAATGGATAAAGATCCAGATGAGGGACACAGGATCTTCAGAGCCTCTGGTATTATTTTAGAGTTAATGCATGTTTTACGTCTATTTAATTAGAATAGTTTATAGTCTAACTTATTGACGCTAAATTCGCTTCTTGTCGCTTATGAATTCTTTATTGAAACCCGTTATCTAAATAATATAACATTTGAGTCAGGTGCTACCATTTTTACTATTGAATTTTGCACATGTATATGAATTACCTTACCTGTCACTTTTCAAATGTTTACAAATGGTACTGTTCCATGATTCGTCTTAGTGGCACATGAACTTTTAGTTTGACCGATTCAATGTCTCAAATAGTCTTCTTCATTCGGAGCTATAGTGTGTAACTTCCGGTAATTGCGACTCCGAGGACGTGAAATTTAACAAGAATATGTAAATGGTCCCGTTATCATATGTAAATCTCTGAATGAACCATACAAATGGCTTTTTAACATTAAATGAAGCACATGTACACACCTATCAGGTTTTTATCAGATTTACATACAGTACTGGATGATTGCATTTATTTTGAAGGTTGTCATTTTTTAGAACATTTAAGAACATGGGTATCAACTCCAATCAAACCCAAAATTATAGTTTCTGGAACAAACCCAATTTGATTGTCACTTTAACAGTGTAATTACATTAATGATGACGTGTACTGTTCAATAAATATCACGTTGTTATCTATTCACATGAATGGGTTGTTTTGCTTTGGTATGGAAAAAAATAATTACAAAATGTGTGAACGAAGTCTGTATCAAATGTGTTGTATTCCCAGCATTTATTCGATCAATTTTTATGTTTCGTTTAAAAATTGACGGAAACGAAAACGTTTTCGGTGTTGGTCCTGTTGGTAAGGATTTTAGATACAACGTCGTTTTCAGTGTTAACAAAGGGAGGCTATCTTCAGGTTTTGTTTTCCTTTTTATATTCATTTTAAGGATCATTAAACATGAAGTAATTTTTACCTTAAACAGACGTAAATTCAAAGTTGGCAGGTTATTTATCTATCTTCGTTTAACAAATTCCTTATCAGAACGATAATCTACCTGATTGATACAAGGGAGTACACATTTTGTTTGCTATAACGGTATGTTGAATAAGAATTAAACTCATTTTAAAATGAGACCAAACTTTTATGTTTAACTTGCAATATTCTTTTGTTTATCAGATACAACAAATTTGCGGGAAATCGTATTATGCCCCTTACATGTATTTATGCTTTACCATGTTTACGAAGAGTCTCGACACAAACGATACCGAAAGAGAAAATGATAACGGACATTTTTTTCGCGCAAATGCAGGAAACCGAAAATAACACAATTCAACGATCTGTATTTAAGTGTATTGTTTTTATACGCCCGTTTATGGGACGTATTATAGTATATCGATTTTGTCAATCTGTCTGTCTGTCTGTCCGTCCGTCCGTCCGTCCGTCCGTCCGTCTGTCTGTTCGTCGTCAACATGTCGGACAATAAATCAAAAACGCTGTAACTAATTTGTATGAAACTTTCGAGATTGGTTATTATGTATTGACGTGAGCCTCCCGTCCCTTTCGATTTTTTAAAATTTAAAATTTTACATTTCCGAGTTATTGGGTATATTCTTGATTTAAGAGGGATTTATCAGTTTTATGACAATAACTCAAAAATGGTTTGTGCAGTTTTCGATAATTTTTTGGTGAATTGTTTATTTATATAAACATAACCTCCTTTTGATTTTTTTTTAAATTTTAAATTTTATATTTCCGATTAATGGGATTTTATTTCTAAAAAGGAGTAATTTTCCAGTTTTCCGATAGAACTCAAAAGTGCTTTAAGCAGTTTTCATGAAACTATGGTGATTGGTTTATATCTATTAAAATAACCTCCCATTAGTTTTTTTAACAAATTGTGCGCTCATGGCACAGCTGTTGTTCATACTGACTTTATTTTTAATAAATTTTCTATTGTAAACGAGGACTTCGTCCTCATAGTATGAGACAGCTGTTAAGTGTGAAGGGGTCGAAGGCCGTAAGACAAATCTTTTTATACATAGCGTTTTTACAAAACTAATACTACAGAAAAATGTACTAAGCTCATCAAATAATTTCTATTTTTTATTTTACAAATTATGACTTTATAGAATATAGGAAACAAATCACTATAATTTTAAAACCATCGGTAACTTTTGAGATACTCTTCATCATTGGCTTCATGACTGAGAGCTGTACAATAAATAACTCTTTACCAAATTACAAAAAAAATTATTCCAAGATTCACTTATGTTGAAACAGTAACCATATGGCAAAATCCTAGATACTTTATACTTATTATTTGCACTACGTACATGTAACTTCGGCTCCTTTATTTTTTTATCAAAATACTTCCCTTTGTTGTGGATTGAAAAGAATATAACCAATTGTATTTGCTAATTGAAAATTAAGCTGAATAAAATAATTTAAGACAGCAGAGAAGATAATTCTCTTTTTATTGTTTATTACTAAGACTTAAGTAATGAGGGAGCTATTTATACTGTAAATTTATGATGTCTCTAGTCTAGTCAAAGGGTCAGAGTTGTCCTACTTAATTGAACGATAAATTGTTGAAATTAGATAACATGTTTTCACGTGCAGAGAAATTTCACTTATGACCAGTGCATTATTGGATTACATCCTTCTTATTGGTCAATGATCTTGCGGGGTCAGCACGAGTTCACGTGTAAGTGCGTTGTGGTCACTTCCTTTTATCATCAGCATTTGATGTGTTAACTTGTAATTCTTATCGAACAATTTGTTAAAAATTATTTGTGAAAAATTTTAATTTTATGGATATTTTGGACTGAAGTGATTTCCTTTTAGTAATTTGAGGTAAAATCGAACTATACTTTTATTTTTTTAGCTATTTTATGCTTACATTCTGAACAAACGTACGGTTAATTTTTTGCAATTCTTCCATTTGGATAGATCTCACGATTTGATTTATGCAAAACACGTAGCAGTTGGTCAAATAAAGGGGCCGAAGTAACGTAGTGCAAATCATAAGTATAAAGTACCTAGGATGTTGCCATATGGTTACTGTTTCAACATAAGTGAATCTTCATATAAAATAATTTTATCAAATTTGTGGATAATCAAGTCTCTCCGTCTTAAATATAAAACCAACGTGTCTTTAAAAACTACTTTTGGTGATTTTGCTGTGTTATTCTAGGGAAAAATACATTTTTTTTTAACTTTTAATGACATGAGAAGGATAAAACATCATGCATGTTTTAAAAAGCATTTGGCCGAAAACTCGAGAAACCGGTGAATGAAAACGAATTAACTTGACCATTCAACTTACACGGTGTTTTCTTATACTAAGACAAATTATGAAATATCTCTTATTGTATTTTTATTTCAATTTTGAATATTACCCTTTTACAATTTTTTTTGTTTTTTGATATAACAATTTTACTACGGTTACGCTTCTGATTTTCAATTTGAAAAGGCCAAATGTTTTCAAGGCTGACAAGATTATTATGTACACGAGCAAAATGCAATTACATGTACAATTCACCTTAATGTGGTAAGTCATGGTTGCGTTTTTTTGTTTTGTTTTAAGTACAGCTTACTTAAAACATTATAATTGATACCTGAAAAACAACCGATACACGGCTTACTGCTGATTTTTGTACAGATACACAAGTTTGCCCGATTGATCTGAGGTGAGTTTCCCCAGAGAATTCTTTTGTTTGCCGTAAAAGCGTGTGTTCATTAAGCACAAGAATAATTTCATTACTCATACAAACAAAATAAATTCAAAATGTTCGTCCTTATTCTATTTGATAATCAGATATATAAATTTTCGGGAAATCGTATATGACTTACAACATGACAGCGGCCGACAACAGAACGGAAACAGGGTAAATCTTTTAATCTATTGACTAACACATAGTAATATTTTGTGTTGTTATGTATTTCAACCAAACTCGACCAAATTATGAACAATACTCGACCAGTCGGAATCATACTTGACCGCATGACCTCTTTGTTCTTATTTTAACTGTTTATATAACTATCTTTTTAACTTACATTGCAACAGAATATATAATGAGACAACTATCCACTAAAATTTAAAAGTTCAAATGAAGTGAATGTTAGCAATTGTAGGCAACCATAATTTTTTCAACAATAAGTAAACCCCATACCGTATAGTCGGCTATAAAAGGCGCCCATATGAAAAATATAAAACAATCCAATAAAGATAACTGATGGCATAAACTATACAAGTTTCAAAAAACAAATATGGCAGATATGAACCAATGACAACCATTGAAATACATGCTCCTGGACAGGCACATAAAGAATGTCGAGTCTGAATGTCAGACTGGTCGAGTACAAATCAGTACTATCGAGTTGTTAATAATACAAGCATTTTAAAATGACTTTGACAATAAGTCAGATATTTTGTTTTGCGATCATTGTTAAAATCTTTAGATACATAATAAGGATTGAATATAACTTTGAAGTTATGACTTTTGAGATGTATTGAATAGAATTATGTAAAATGCTTTCAATAAAAAAAAAGCCAGAAGGGCTTAACAAAAAAGTGAAAACAATAGGCAGTCATGAACGGTGATCATTCTTAAGTTTGGGTATTTAACGATTTGATTTCATTTAAACATTCCAGTTGCTTTAGATCATTTAAATATTTCCACTGTGTATCACCGCTACCGGTCATTTGGTACCAACAAAGCTGAGGGAAAGGTATATGCCGTCCTTTTCAAGAAATAGTACTACAAGTTCAAATACCTGATTATGTTTTATATTTCTTATATATTCAAGTTCACATCAAATATGAGATGCAATGTAATAATGTCAATTTTATATACTGAACAAATGAAAAATCACTCGCCTTACACTGTACAATTGATTATCCCATATATTATCGTAATGTGTACTTGGAAAAAATATGTTCCCCATATACTCTCTTTAAGCAGGTATTTAGTTTGACAAATATGGACAAGGGTCACAAAATATAGTTTTACATTTATAACACAGTTAACATAAGTAACTAGTTGAATATCGTTTTCTTTAAAAAATTAAAAAAAAGACACATCCTCATTTTTTCTAATGTTGTGCTGTTCACTGTCCCAGGTGAGGGGAGATTTTGCTCACAAGCATGTTAAACCGCGCCACATTCTATATGTGCCTTTACCTAGTGAAGACAATTCTTGCTAGCTAGATTTTTATGAAACTTATATTGTAGGTTTATATCAGCAGTTTTGAAAATTTGAAAGTTTGAAAATCCGTGCCGATCAACTATTTAAAAAAGAGTTGTGCCCTTCGAAATATAAATTATAAGGAAATTTGCATTGTGAATACTTTCTAATGTGCAATTTTTGCCAGCTTTTTTTCAAAATAATATTATAGGTACATGTAACTAACAGGAATCATGTCTTGGACAATTTCGAAAATAAGTGCTTATCAAATATTCCGACGAGTTCTCCTTGGAAATATTAAATATATTGGAAATTGCTCTCAACTCACACTCTAGTAAGATAATTTTAGAAAGTTTTAAAGAACATTTATTTGTTGCCCTTGGATAGAACAGATATAATATGTGCAACGCGGGGACATTGCAACTCTGTACTTTTATTCTCCTATAAATAATGAAAAGAACACGTTATATAAATCTCATGTGTCCGAAGCGCTTTTCTAGATTTACCTTCATCAGGAACGCTTAAAGCCAAATATTTGAAAGCATTTAAATTTGAAATATTTAGAATAACCGAAACAATTGAAGAGGCATATTACCAAAAAGAACCTAAAAAATAGCCAAATCCATCTAAGGCCACCTTTGCCGGAGGCAAATATATGATAAAAAAAAAGAAATGATTTAGCATCTCGCTAAAGATTCGATCATTTTCATATATATATATATGTATACAAATATATAACTACTCTAAATATCAGCACCACAATGTTACATCTGCAAATTTGCGGAAGCAAATTTTTGTTCTTCCCTCGCTAGGATTCGAACTCATGCTATTGGGATATCAAGACAACACCGCTTGCACTGTGTCCATCGCTCTAGACCACTCGGCCACCTAGACTGAACTGTTATATATATATAAGTCTAAAGATTTGCACAACGGTTCTAATATCAGATGGAAATATACGAAGATGATGTTATAAAATCAACACTTAAAAATAAATAGTTGTATTTTTTTCTTTTATCTGTGACTATTTGTGTTTTGTTACCACACATTTAGAGTCTGCCGTAATAGCGTTCTACAAAAAAAAACTTAATAGTCGGCGATCCCTTTGCGGATTTTTTTTTATTGAATTATATTTTAGGCACTGGCCGTTCTTTTTTTTTAGAGGGCATGGTTTTTCTCTTGTGACTAACATTTCTTTCTCGACTTAAAAAAAAAACAAGCTATTTCCTTATGACATCTTTATTCAGACAAATGGGCATTTATATTCTCTTTTTAGATATTTCACTATTTAGCAAATACTATTTTGTCGGAAGTGACAAGTGCATAGCGCCTAGTACAGGCACATCTTTCCGCAAACATCTACAATTGAATTAACTTTTTAGATTTTATTTAATGTGAGTGTAATGAATTTTTCCCAATGTTCCCAAAAAAAGAGGGTAGTCTCAGATTCTAAAAATAAAATAGTACAACCCATGTACAAGAAATATTTTGATGGATTTTAGTTGTATATTATTTTTCTGTGTTGTGAATCTCTAGTTATTTTTTTTAAACGTGCATTGTGAAAAGGTCAAACATAAGTATTTGTGAATATAACATGTTGTTTTATATGGCCTTGTTCAGCTGTTTATTATAATGACATGTATGACACACCACTTCTCACTCTTTTCGACCGCATCGGTGGTCCCGTGATAGCGTGTTAGCCTTGAGTGCAGGAGTGAGGTCGTGGGTTCAAACCCAACTGGGTCAAACCAAATTCTTAAAAATTGGTACATTCTGCTTCTCCGTTAAGCACCAGGCATTTAGGGGTAAGAGCAAAGACTGGTCGGCTCAAAGTCAGAATAATGTGTCCAGGTAAGGTAAAATGTCTTCCTGCAAACTGTTGCCTTGTGAACTAGCCCGTTAAAAGTCCAGTTCAGTGTGTCGGTCTAGTACAAAGCTGGGCTAATATTTATAGTACATTAACATGTTCTCGTCCAGAATATGCATACTAATTTGCCGCTGGACGTTAAGAAGTCATCCATCATCATCTCATTCTTTTAACACTGCCTAGCACAAATTATAAGATTCTTCTGGCATTGAACTTTATACAATTACTGTCTATTGATCAAAACGATATGAAGTTTTATTGACTTTGAAAAACTGATATTCACTGAGGCAACGGCTGAAGTGAATATCAGTTTTTCAAAATTCAGTTAAACCACATGTTTACCAAAACCAAAGACAGTAACTTTTTATTCCGTATTCCAAGAGAGAAAATGTTTATAATGACAATTATTTGCTTAATCCAACTGTACATCAAACGAATTTACCATTATTATATACATAAAAACAATGTTGAATTCTCACTCTAAAGACCTTTCTCTTGGGAAATTAATTCCCAGTTTTTCTACACATTGCCTGTGTTATTATATTAAAAAATATATTATTTTTTCAGTTAATCATTGATGGCAAAAAGACTGTAAATAAAATAGAAGGGACTATCAAGCTAATGAGTCGAAGCATTTTTTGGTCTTGAAAATAATATGTTGTAAATTAAGTCTGGAGCTTATAGTTGTTTTTATTTTGACAATCATGGAATTGTTAAGTAAAAATAGCAAATGAACCTGTTTTATCTTGTTCATAAGAATAATGAAATTGTGATTGATAGACTTAGTTTTGTTTGTCAAAAAACTTTCTTTTCACAGTTTGAGTTTATGGAGTGTAATGCATGTTGCAATGATGTTATTATTTGTTTATTGTATAATCTTTTGTATATATTATATTTTAACGTCTTTTCTACAATAAAGTCTTTTTTATACATTTTGTTTTATATTGTTTTTTGATCCATTTTTTGTGAAAAAAATAAAATGGGCGTGTTTTCCATATCACTTTTCCTTAAACAGTCTTTGTTGAATCAATAGTGAATGATCGATGAATTATCAGAAATATATTATATTACCATCAGATTATTCAATCCATCTTGTATAGGAAAAAGTAAAATAACAAAATTACCAAACTCCGAGGAAAATGTTAAACGGAAAGTCCCTAATCAAATGGCAAAATCAAAAGCTCAAACACATCAAACGAATGAAAAACAACTGTCATATTCCTGACTTGGTACAGGCATTTTCTGATGTAGAAAATGGTGGATTAAACCTGGTTTAATAGCTAGCTAAACCTCTAACTTGTATGATAGTCGCATAAAATTCCATTATGTTGACAACGATGTGTGAGCAAAACAAACAGACATAGTACGTAAAAATGTCAAAAATAGCGGTACAGCAGTCAACATTGTATTATAATCTTAATCACTATAAAAACAAATAAATGTGTCAACAAAGAAAAACAAAAAGGCATATAGAAAAAACACATTATCAAAAACGAAAGACAAGAATACAAAAATTTACCATGGCACAATAACACAATGACGGGATGTATAAGTACTGATCTATGTCAAATGGATATTACCAAAATAGACTATACAGGACAAGTAATAATTTACAAAGACAAATAAAAGAATACTATAACACGATATTAAGATGATGACAATGTCAGTACCTAGAATCTATACTTCAAGACCATCGTGTATTATCTGTGACATTGATACGGAATATTTATCAACAAGGTTTTGGTATCTTCCGATGAACTTTTTTTAGAAAAAGGACGAGACGTTCTTTGACATACCACAGGTTCATCAACTTTCTGCTCAAACACTGATGACGTTATACAAAGTCTGAGAAGCAGCTGCAAGCTATTGAATACCGAATGAGTTGGGAAATGTACATCCCATATGCAGGTGAAGTTGGTTTATTGCTACTAAGGTGGGGGAAATTGATAATTTCAAAATTAAAATCGTCTCGTTTGACATAGATTCTGGTACTTAGATGACCGCTCATGTAAAATTCGAGGTATAAGTCTAAAAATGAGGCATATGAAACCCTTTCTGTTGTTTCTTTAATTTCTAGAAAGGTTTTGTATAGGCGTTGCCTTTTGTCCAATCCATTTGTTTAAATGTACATTTGATATTGAGTTAATATCTTACAATTGACAATTTAAGGGAATAGTTTTTTTAACCCTTTTTCATATGAATCCGGAAGTGATGTACTATTTTTTGGTGGTATCAAACCTTTAAAATCTGCTCATTTTGTTGCAAGTACTATTGAATATGACATTAGGATTTCACAAGTAGTTATTGATGATGAAAGCAATTGTAAGGATCTTGGCTGATATGCAAAAAACTACTTAAGTTAAGATTTGTTCCGAACGAACGGATTTTTCTACATGTCCTACGATAAATTAGTACTACGATTGGACATCTTAACTTAAGTGGTTTTATGCATACCAGCCCTGATGATTGAACTTTTATGAAATTACTTCAATAAACTACCTACATAGTAGATTCATTAATAGAATAAAACAACCAATTTTGCGGTTATTTAAAGTCCCTTTGTTTGTCATATGTTGACTTTGATAAATACTCATTTGTTTCATTTATTTGAATTCTATTGAATATTAAATTTTGGTTGCAAACGAACCTACATTTTTTTTCTATAGAAACATACAATACATGTACTAAACTCTGTATTGTGTGTTTATTAGATAGGTTTAATAACTTATTTCTGGTCAGACTGTCGTTAAAACTTGAAAATTAAAATGTTTCTTTGTGAAATTGTACTAAAGAATACAGAATGCTAGTATCAATGAGTTATGGACCCTCAAAATCTGTGGGAAGGATAAATGAATATAACACTTTCTAAATTCCTTGCGTTCAATGTGCTTTTGTATTTTTCATCTTTATCAGGAACACTCAAATCAAAATATTTAATTGCTGTAGAAAGCCAGAAATGTATGAATACATTTGTACCTAGAAACATTTGCTATTTTATGACCAAAAGGAACCTTAAAAGCATGACCAATTCATCTAAAATCAACCTTGCCTGCGTGAGTTGGACCCTCAGCTTCTTAATAATAATTTTCAAATTTATTAGAATTTTATGTTAAAAGTCATGTACCGAAGCATAGACTTCTAATGATGATACCAATAGTTTACATAAGCGACCATTTTTTTTTACTCTTTAAGATGCTCACATATAACTATGTACACATATCATTTGAACGGGTTTTTTTTTAAAGTTTGTTAAATACATCCCTGAATCAACCGTTTTATTCTAATGTCTGAAAGTCTACAAACCCTTTCTAAACTGACGAATTGATTAGTTCACTGTTTAGTTGAAACTGCAGCTACGGGGTAATTTTATTAATTTTCGTAATGCTTTATAGAAACACTTATATTTAAAATATAAATATACTGTTACATAACAGTTTTTATTAATTCTAAATATAGAGAGAAGCGCTACTGTTATGCAGGCAACAACACTCTTTGTTCACACATCCAAGGGAATCGGTACAGATTAGAAATAGATAATATACTTCTCACTTTAAAGTCTTTCTAAAGTTAGGCTAAATCTTCGAGTTAGTAGTAGTCTATAACGAAAGGAAAAACATGGAAAATTCTTGATGTATCATTTTATTCATTTTCTGGTTCATCTTCAATACATCAACTTGTACCTCCCATTACATAATCAACTTTCTCTTCTACCCTTTTGCAACCTGTCGCTGAGAACATTTTGTCTGTTTCATTTGGATAAAATTGGAGTTGCTGAGCTATTTCTTCAATTGTTTTAATCGGAATGTCTATGTAATGTTTGTAATACCTTTTCGCTATTAGGTGATGTTTAATGCAGCCAAACACATGCTTTTTTTCAATAGGTAGAAATGGGATGTATGCTGTGATGAGGTGATGGAATATTAGATCACTCTTGTAATATCAACCTTAAAGTAAAAGGCACGTTAGATTATTTGAATTACTTTCAACGTATACAAGTTATAAGGGAATATTATTTTAAAGTTATTAATTTGTGCTGAATTTCATATTAAAGTGATAACAATAAACTTTTTTAAACCGTTTTTATCAAGGCGAAACTAATATACATATGGTTATTATTTGCATAGAAAACAGACAGAACAACTTCATGGTCAGCTTGGTCAAAATATACCGAACTGTTAAAAATTATTAAACTCAACTGATATTCCTCTTCATGTGTACTAACACTTAAGAAACAAAATACACACCCACTACTAAAACATAAGAATATGTGGCATGTTTGCCAATGCGATGACGTAAAAGTAAGCAACTATAGGTCACCATACAGCCTGAGCAAAACCGATACCGCATAGCAAGCTGTAAAAAATGCCCTACATGGCAAAAAAATTAAAACGAGAAAACGAATAAAATACAAATGTTATACAGCAACACAAAACAACCACTGAATTAAAGGTTTATGCCTTGGGACAAGCACATACAGAATGTTGCAGGGTTTAGCATGTTCAGGGACGTCCAACCCTCCCCTAAGCTTGGATAGTGATGAAAAAGCACAGTTTTAGAACAAACTATAAAAGCATGTATCAGTTCGGCACAAACACACACAAACGTACAAGGTAAAACACAAATATGGCCTTACTTATTGTACAAATTGAGGATTACTTCCCTCAGAATTACTAGCAGATGTTGCTAGTACATATTCCAAATCCTTAAACACAATTTCATCACGCTTCTTGCCGTCATGCCAGAAGTCAATCATTTGTTCGGTTAACAGTAGACCAGCTGTGTTGCTAAAGAAATAAAGTCATAGATTGTCTTTTCAGTTATGAAATAATTATAATCATACAGTAGTTAATCTTGTGGCTGAATGTGTGCAAAAGTATTGAAATCTACTCGAATGTGAAAACTTATTAGTATTAAATAATATACTTCAAAGTGTTTTCAAACATCTATGAAATCAAGATGTTATTCAGGCTTTTTGATTCTTGCCGAATATAATTTGATCAAATATTGATATTTTGTGTTTTGTTTTGCTTTGATCAAAAGGACTTCTTCAACACAACTAAGTTTAATCTACATTTGAAGAAAAACAACACATGTTCTTACTTTCGAAAGAATTTGGGTTTGGTTTTGAATGTCCATACTATTCATTTCCGATGTAAACAAAAAACATTTATCGATATATTTCAAAATGACTATGCTTAGAAACATTTACTAGTGACACTTGATTTTTAAAACAAAAAGTTCAAAAGATGGACAAAATGTTGTCATAACATAAAAGTACAATGTACATACGTCGAACTGAAATACTATAAATTGAAGATTGAAACACTTTTCCAAAATGACACGTGTTTGTTAAACTAATATCAATGAAATAAGCCCTACTTTAATGTCAACCGGTCAAAGCATGCGAAGCTTAAATTTGCTGTTGAATAGAATATGCTTTGCATTGAACAAACTCGTATACATCTTAAATTGTTGGGTGTTGACGTATTATTTTAAATGAATTATATTTGAACTGTTGACTTATTTTAGAGGATCATATTTGAACTGTTGACTTATTTTAGTGGATTATATTTGAACTGTTGACGTGATTTTTAGTATGTTCTCTTTACAGTTGAAGGGCCTATTAAAATAAGCAAATCAAATCATAACCAGTAAATTACCTCATTGAATTGGGTAATTTAGAGCCTCTAGTTTAATTAATACAATAAGTAAATTTAGAATTTTGTGCAGGGAGGTATCACACTTGATATTTATATAAACTACTACATGTATTACTCCATACAATTGAAGAGGATAAATTATGTGACTCCATCAATTGTGTCATTGTCAGAAAAAGTTGACCATGAATTTGAATATCGCAAATTGACATTTTTTGAAAATGATTTCAATGATATTTGGAATGTAAGTTAAATGTTTAAAAATTGTGGTTAATTTTGTAGAAAGCAGAAATTATTTTACATATTTTCATAGTGAATATGTAAAGAATTACACTGCAGTTGATTATAAATCATAATTGGTTGAATTGTATATTGACTGCATAAAATATTTTTGAAAAACCAAATATTATCTACCTATACCTCAGTTTTAAAAGTTATGAAACTTGTTTACAATTTTGGATGGGTTCTTAGGTTTACATACAGAACCCATATTTTTCTTGGGAGTTGGACACACTTGTCCTACACATATCCTAGTTAATAACTGAACAGATATCATATAATGTTTAATTGAATGTTTATTATTGTTCTTTTGTTTGTTATAATTGATCGTATTAAAAGTTTAATGAAAGTTTCAATTTGAAATTAAGTGCTTTCATCTTTTTTGTTCATGATTTGTTTCAAACATGTCACAAGGTGGTCTTGTGGTAGCGTCTAGAGAACAAAAGGTCGAGGAATTGATAACCAAAGATTTTAAAAATCGGTATTTGCTGCTTGGTATTTAGGAGTGAAAGCAAAGACTGGTGCCTGGGAGTCAGAATAATGTTTTTGATTAGGGTGATAAGTCTTCCTGTGGACTGTTACCTTGCATTATGTGCTAAATGATTGAGACAACTCTTCATCCAAGTCAAAATGTATTTTAAGTTAACAATTATAGGTCAAAGTACAGCCTTCAACATGGAGCCTTGGCGCACACCGAACAGCAAGCTATAAAGGGTCCCAAAAATGACCAGTGTAAAACAATTCAAACAGGAAAACCAACGCTCTGATCTATATTAAGAACGATAAACACCTATTAACCATACCAACAAACGACAACCACTGAACAACAGGCTTCTGACTTAGGACAGGTGCATATAAAATGCTGCGGGTTAAAACATTTTAACAGGCGCATAAAAGATCCTGCTTAGCGTGTTGGACTAGTACAAAGAAAAATTCATTCTTGTTAATTTCCATTGCCTAAATAATAAACAATAAGAAGATGCTGTTTTTCCATTAATGACAGGCCAGCTCAAAATCGAAATAATGTGTCCAGGTAGGGCGACATTGTCCTACAGACAATATTTTAAAAGTGTGTCAGTCAAGCACATATTGAATTGTTCTATTTAGCCATTGCATAAGATGAGATGCTAACCTATACAACACACCATTTTAGGCACAGAATATTATGACTTTAGTCTTGCATCAAATCTTCACCAAACTGGGTAATTTGCATTCCTATGTTGAAAAGGGTATTGAATATAATGGTCAGATGTCATTATTCACAAAATAGAAAAAAAGTTAGTTGACTTGTTAGAGCTTAACTTAAACTTCCAGTTGGTGTCATATTAATGAAACCATTAGAAGCATCCTCTTGACAATGCTAAATGTTATGTTGAAAGAATGAACCGTAGCTATTCAATTTCAAGTTCAAAGTTTTTATCATGAAATGAAACCATTTGGGGCAAACCTACTTGAAAACAAAAATCATCATAATTAGAAACACCAGAATTATTATAGTGGACAGGACAGCAACTTTTGCATAGGACAGGCATGTGAACATTTGGCACAGTTAACATCGTTATAACTTAATAACATAAGTATGACTTAAAGAAATTAGAATATTCACATACATAGTTATACCCCCGCTTTAAAAAAGTGGGGTATACTGTTTTTATACCACTGTCTGTCTATCCGTCCCATGAATATTTTTCGTCGCATCTTTCTCAGGAACTACTTCAGGATTTCTGAAATTTGGTTTCAGGGTTTATATAAGTCAGCTATACCGTGTGATGCGTTATCAGATTCATTTTTCAACAACTTCCTGTTTATGGAACACTAATACATCATTTTACACATGACATCCAAGTTGAAAATTTTCGTCACATTTTTCTCAGAAACTACATTACAAAGAGTTCTGAAAATTTGTTTCAGGGTTTATATATGTTGGCTTTACCGTGTGATGCGTTTTCAGATTCATCACCCAACAACTCTTTCTGTTTACCGAACACTTACATCATTTTACAATAACTATTTAAATATTTCAAATGCATATTTGGGCGGGGGTATTATCAGTGAGCAGTAGCTCACAGTTTCACTTGTTGATTCTTCGCATCCTTTGTCCGTCTGTCATCCTTAACTTTTTTCAAACATCTCTGAGCCAACAAAGCCAATTGGAACCAAACTTGGCCAGAACCATCCCTATAATGATCGAGTTTAAAAGTTATATCAATTGACTCTGATTGACCAAATGATACACCAACTGTTATTTGAAATAGAACAAGCGTAAACCACACAATATATGGCAATACCTGGCAAACCAAAACAGATAATAGTAATATAAAGTCTCCATTGGGCCAAAATCCTAAACAACAAAGAGTTTACCGACTATTGTTGAAGACCTTGAGAGACTTGTATGCTAGTTTTATATTTCATGCCTAATGTGATTTTTGCTGTCTTCATGACTGTGCTCCAAGCTTAAGATATTGAATGGGATACAACATCATGTTTGCATATTAATTCACCGAAACTAAATAACAGAAGTAATAGTATACACCTAAAAATGACATCTTTAGCTTTACTATGTTTACTTCTACACAAATATAAGATAACAACAAAATTATAGATCCAAAACATTTAATAAAACAAATATATACACCCACAATATATATTAAGTTAACAAAACAATACATTTGCAGTTCTATAGACCACAGTTCTAATTTTCATCAGTGATTTTTATAAGCTTGGAAATGTTTCAAACCCTGGTGACCAAATTATATTTTTCATTTTTAAAGATTTTAAACACAATGAAGTTTGATCTCATTTCTTCCTCTTAAAATGAGGCGGTCAATAATTCCTACGCCCCCCCTCAATTCCCAGTTCCCTCCCCCTGAACTCACATTTCTCTCCCCTCATTCCCAGGTTCCCTTAACCCTGTCCAACCTCTCTAAAATGTCAAGCAACTGTAATGTTTAAAATCAATTCCTATTGGTTGTGGTAAATTAGAGAAAATAAGTTAGATATATTCCAGTTGGTTCTTGTATTATATGAAACAACTTCCTGTCGGTTGGTGTTAAGATAGATGGTACATTCCTCTTGGTCATGGGGGTACTTAAAAAATGCCTTCCGACCCTAGTACCTCCTTTTTAATGGAATAGCCCTTATTAAACTTTTGTAGAAATGAGGAGACAAAAAACTTTTTTAATAAAACTGGATTTCTTTACAAGTTATGAAAATTTGAAATATTGTTTGGAAATTTTGGTTCTATCATTGTATACCATAGCTATAGTGCTGGGATGTCCCAAAAGAGCCAAGTTTTCCAGTTACCCATCCAACATAAGAATGAGGCTAAATATAAAGACATTCTTGATGTCATGGATTCATATGAGAAATTGCTTCAAAAATCATTTCAGGAATCCCATGGTTTGTTGTTGTCAGTCATAATGATCTTTTTGTGGACACAAACATTATTTCATTTAATTACTGTTAGTGTTAATATACCATATATATAAAAAAGAAGACATGGTATGATCATGATTGCCAATGAGACAACTCTCCACGTCTCATAGACTATTTTCATATCACTGACTTCTGTATACTGTGAAAATGATAAATTTATCACACAAAATAATTAATTGGATGAACTAACTTTGTTTAGCATTGACTGTAAAAAACTTTTTTTATTTTGATGAAGTGAATAGTTGAAAAACCACATATTCTCTAAATTTTTAAGTTGTTCGTTTTCAAAATTGAAATTGTTGCAATATTAACAATTTTTTACACATTTTGATTTGTTTTCAGCCCAAAACATGAAACCTTGAAATTGTCATAAAATCCTCATTCTGTACAAATATAGGTTAAATTATATATTGAGACATTATAAAATAGAAGATGACATCATGTAGTGTGATTTCCAACGAGACAACTTTTCACAAGAAACCAAATGACATATAGATTCCATAACTGCAACTAGTTTGTTACAATACTTCTCCACTCGAGACAGTTAAATTCAACTCTTGAGAGTGTAGAAATATCTTAATACACGAGTTATAGTGGTGGAATCTGTTTCTCTAATGATGTTAACCTTCCTTTTCAAACATTTTCAGAAAGTTGTGTTGTATTTATATGTGACATCATCAGGCATGGACATCTTTTTTCATGGCGTCACAATAGGAAATTTAGAAGAAATTAAGAAAATTAAACGTCATATTTAAAGTTCGACCAATCATTTGCTGAGAATAGATATTTCACTAGTGATGAGAAATATTTTTCACACACCACTCAGGAAATGTGAAAAAAGCACACAAATTAGAGAAACAGAAATTAAGCAATATAATTTATAGTATGACTTTCAACAATGAAAAAGCCAAGACCACATAGTCAGCTGTAAAAGGCAGCAAAATGACAAAATTATGTAAAACATATCAAACTAGAAAACTTCTGGCCTGATTTATGTACAAAAAAATTAAACGAAAAACAAAAATGTACAGTTGTTCTATATTTTTGTTCAGGAACAGTTGAAATATTAGATAAATTTGGAGTTATAACATCTGGTGACCAACTGACCAAAGTCAGATTTGAAGGTGCAAAAAACCTACGTCTCATGTCTCCAACAGCATCGGGAAGACTTGAACATTTGAGACCAGTAGTTATTGAGCTGTGGCATCTTAAACAAGATTATTTAGAAGTTTGTATGAATAAAATATCATTTTAGTTATAGGATGCAGCCATAATTAGGGATGATTTGGCCAAATATTACCTCAAATAATGGGGTCAGATTTTGTCTTGTCAATGTTTCAGTTCTAAATCATTTAGTAAGATAATCTTGATTCTTATGGAATTGCACTAATTAAATTGATATATGAATAAAAGGAGATGTGGGTTATCCATGGATGAGACAGCAACCCACTGACAAAGAGTAAAATTACACCTGAAGTCTTATGTTGTCTGTGTAATATGTTTTGTGTACTGTTGTTTGTGACTTTGTCTGCTGATCTTTTTATTTTTTAGACATGGCTTTCTCAGTTCATTTTCAACTTACATCTAAATTTTCAAACTTGTTTTAAGGAAATCATTGCTAGCACTGCATGCAATAATCCTCTATCTATCAAGTTCCAAATTGCCAAATATGAGAGTACAAGGGAAAACGTCGTGGATTTTCTATAAAAATTCCATATGTTTAGCATTGAATCAACACATGGGTACATAATCCTCAAACATGATAATATATGTGTAGACAAAGACTTTGTTAAAGTATTTTGTGGACTTTTGATGAGATCATTATACATTATATATGAACCTGTTCAGATTATATGGACCGAGGATGAAGTCCGAGTGTCAATATAATCTAACAGGTCCATATATAATGTATTGACTGAGTAAAAGTCCTTAATTTATATATTACATATGTAAACAATGGATTAGGAAAATGACGTTCAATGTTCTTTCTGTGTATTTTTCAATTGTATTTTGCAAGAACTTAAACATGTTATTGAAAATATCAATTTGTTTTAACAACTTCATAGCTTGTTGCATTAGCATTCTTGTATTCTTATCGTCTGCATTTCACATAACATTCTTGAAATCTCCTGATAAACTTTCAAATTTTCTTTTCTGATGTGGCACTTCCTCCGTTGTTGTTATGTGTGACGTCATGACGTCATAAATCTAAACTAAGCAAGATTTGTTTTTATGTTGACCATCAATATACATATAAATAGAAACATAGCGTCAAAATAAGTAAAAATAGAAGCAAGGCGTCAGATACGTAAAATAACCTTTGAAACACGTGATCTCCATATCCAATGAAAACAGTAGAATGCTACACCATCTGTAATATAACTATATATTTCCAATTTTATTTGACAGAAAACATTTAAAGCACTTTACAAGATGGATTCTCTGGACAAATTAGGTACCTTAGCATTTTGGAGAAATAGACTGAAGAAGACTGATGTAAATGGCAAAGTTAAAGGTCACTTTAATTCCCATAGCGAATTCTTTAAACTGATTGTAAGGGAGCTGATTTGTGAACAGGCGTTTGAACTGTTTAACCTTAATTTAGAAGATAATACCCCGTATCCACAAAATATCTGCAAGGCAAGCAGACTCACCAAAGAACAGAAAATGAGGGAATTGACAAGCGAAGTACTTGACAAATTCGATGTTATGCGGACAGGGGTACCATCAGAAAGCAATGATGAATTGTATAATTATAGTACCAATTTAACAATTAAGGGCTAACACTATCTACAAATGGAAGACACTATAAAAGAAGGTGACATTTCAAGAATCATTCCAAACCTTTAAGTGTGCATCCCAATTTTTTATACACATTCTTGCCTTTCCAAATACTTATTCGAATGTGTTGATTACATAACTAAAGTCAGCTGCTTCCATTCTCCATTGGACAAACTTAGAGTGTTGGAAGGCAGTATGGTTAATTTGAGAGGTGGACAAGGCAATAATATTGAGGCTGACTTGGTACATGAGCATTCAGTAAGAAATCAGAAAGAGTTGATTAGGGGTCTTGGTGCAAATAAAAGTGAAACAGCTATTTCTGCTGTTACTGCAGCAGCACCAGTCATTGCTAAAATATGTATGAATGTTGACGCAGAACACAACATTCCCAAAAAAGCCTCTAGACACAGCAAAGTTATTTCAGCAGAGGATGTGAAAGTTGTGAGTGAAAGTCTTAGAAAAATAAGACCCTTTCTAATTACTAATGGTAGAAACTGTGCTTTCCCTAACTTACCTTCTCAGCCATGTTCTAATATAAATATAACCAAAATGGACATTGACTTGGATGTGATGCTAGGTAGGGTGGGTAGAGGATATATTTCTGTAGATAATGAGGAAGATGACGATGACACAGCAGATATTGGTACTGATAATAAAGAGGATGAACAAGAAATGCCAGATATTCCTCTTTGATCCAGGTAAATTCTACTAAATTTATGGTATTGATAATAAATATAAAGTAACCATACATTGTCTAGAAATTTAAATTTAATTTGTACATGGCTTACAAACCGGTAGAAAATGAGGTTGGTCGAGCATTTCTATTTTGTTTTTAGCATAGTAACTGTTCCAAATAAAATATAAATATTATTTTTAATTGGAGCATCAAACGTAAAATTTGCGCAAACTTTTATTCTTTATTGACGTCATTTATCAAATTTTATGGAAACACCCAGTCAACCTCATAAGCAAGGCGCTATACGGTAAGCGACTGTATATCACAAATGAATATACAGTCAATGCAATGTGACTGCACACAAAACACAGATGCAATATATTTATCTGTAAGGAAGTCATCATAGAAGAGATAATGGAATTGCTAAGTCATGTTTTTGTTCAACCTCGATTGCAAAAGTGTTTATATTTTGTCTTCAGTGTACTGTTATTGTTTTGATGATTACTTAGATCTTTAAACATAATTTTTCATTCAAAACAATTCAAGCTGTTACTTTTTTATTCAGAGATATTGTTATTTCCATTGAAGGTAAACACAATGAGAAATACAGAACCTGGAGTAAGTCACTGTGAGCTACACTTAAATGGCAGTTAATATTCATGTAAAAGTATCATTTATATTCTATATTGCTATCATTTATATTACATTGTACATGTACAAACACAAGAATATAAATTACACATTTTTGAATGAAAATATTGGTGTTTGTAATTTCAGTGCCAACCCAGTGCAAGATCACACGCAAGATGTAGAAAGAAATTAAATTCAGGAGTGAATCTTACATGATAAAGAGGCATAAATACTTATCATTAACTTATGTAGTTGTTGGTTAGTGACTTATTCAAATGTTACAATTTATACACAGTTACAGTAATGAATTAAGGTTATACACTGTAAACCTGTAATACATTCCTTTTAATGAAATGGTCGGCAGAAATCCCTGTACAATCAGTATAGTCAATTATCCTTTCATGTCTTGTAAACTGCTGAACATTGTAGTTATTGCTAGTTTTTGTTTTTCCTACTTTTCATATTGATCATTTATGGAATATTTATTGAATTTGTTATCTATTACTATTATAGCCTTATAATGTTATATGTTATCACTGACATTGATAACCATGCAAATTTAATAATTGGATGTAGATAACTTATTTTACCTGCGAATTATCTCCCCTTTCCTCCAAAATATAAATTCTCAAAATAAATGTGAAAAAATCATAAAAAACACATATGTATTCTAAATTTAGTAAAACTATTAATGTGTATTTCAGTTTGTTGGAAAAGTTAACAAAATGTTACAAATTTGGAATGATTCTAGAAATGTCACCTTCTATTTATTTTTTTTCATTTGTTTTCAAACTTTTTATGCATCTATTACCCGTATTATTTCAATACAAATAAACATTACTCTTAGAGTTACCATTTGATTTTCGAACAGGCCTCATACTTTAAAGGTTTTAACAATTAAAGTGATTTGTACTTCTAATTTAACTTATAATATATCCCAGAGCCACCTTAAATTTATCATGACCAACATGTTTTACAAGTTCATTTCATCAACTACTCTTACCAACTGACAATTTTTACACCTACATTCTAATGAACAAAAACTACAACACAAACAACCTTCAGGACTCTCAGTTGATTTATGCCTACAATAGCATATAATGTCATCTTGTATTCCCGGCAGGTTTTTTGCTAAGTCTATATTTGTAAAGTATAAAGTGGCAGTGGACATTTGACCTCTCCTTCCAGCTCTTCCAATTTCCTCAAGGTAATTTGTTACACTAGTTGGAGGTTTGCAATGTATTACCTGGGTAACTGAGGGAGGGTCAAAACCCATACCAACTACTGTTGTTGTAAAAACAAGCCTGAACCGAGGCTGAACACTCTGGAGATCAGTAATAATACATCTCATAACTTCAGGATCTTGATTGGAATACAGGCAACCAAAAACAGCATTATTTACTGTAATTTTGTTTACTCCACCAAAGATATGATAAGCATAACTCATAGCATGTGCAATGTATTCCATTGGCATAAACATTAAAGTTACAGGAAAATTATTTCCCTCAACAACTAACTGGTCCATTTGACTCTTGTATATGTTTTCTATTTTTTCATAACAGCTGCCTTTAATCTTTTCACATACTATGAGTTTTAAATTAGTCTTTTCAGGACTGACAGAAATGACTTTAAAATTGCTAATAAGCAACTGCTTTGATAAAGCATTAATATGTTTTCCTGTAAGTGTTCCACTTAAACATGCTATTGGGATATTGTTGAAGAAAGATTTTAGAACTACTAATTCTGAAAAACTTTTTCTGAATTCTCTTCCCCTGAAAAATAAAAAGATGTCAGTTTTATATAATGGGTAAAGTAAATAATAAAATAAAAACTACATATACTCATAACTTATTCTTTTTAAGATGCTGTTTTGTGATATATTTAAATAATACCAACAGTCTTATCTTAAGATCAATTCTGTGTCTGTGTAACACAAGTTATTTTACATTATATATTGTAAAATCAAAAGTATTTATATTGCAAATGACAGATACTATTTTGTACTAATGATTCCATTTAACTGAATGTGATGCTATTTAGATGAGTGTGATGCTATTTTACTGAATGTAATTGTATTTAGATTGAATGTTATAATATTTTACTGAATGTGATTGTATTTAGATTGAATGTTATATTATTTTACTGAAAGTGATTGTATTTAGATTGAATGTTATATTATTTTACTGAATGTGAATGTATTTAGATTGAATGTTATATTATTTTACTGAATGTGATGGTATTTAGATTGAATGTTATATTATTTTACTGAATGTGATTGTATTTAGATTAAATGTAATATTATTTTACTGAATGTGACTGTATTTAGATTGAATGTTATATTATTTTACTGAATGTGATTGTATTTAGATTGAATGTAATATTATTTTACTGATTGGGATGGTATTTAGATTGAATGTTATATTATTTTACTGAATGTGATGCTATTCAATTTAATGTAATACTGTTTTACTGAATATGATGTATTTAGATTTAATTTAATGCTATTTGAACTGAATGTGATGCTAGTTAGATTGAATGTAATACTGTTTTACTGAATGTGATGCTATTTAGATTGAATGATACTTTTACAACTGAATGTGATGCTATTTAGATTAAATGTAATACTATTTTACTGAATGTGATGGTATTTAGGTTGAATTTGATGCTTTTTATACTGAATGTGATGCTATTTAGATTGAATGTAATACTATTTTAGTGAATGTGATGGTGTTTAGATTGAATTTAATGGCTTTCCAACTAAATGTGAGGCTATTAAGATTGAATGTAATACTATTTTTGTAAATGTGATGGTATTTAGATTAAATTTGATGCTTTTTAAACTGAATGTGTTGCTATTTAGATTGAATGTTATGCTGTTTTACTGAATGTGATGGTATTTATATTGAATGCAATACTTTGTTAATGAATGTGATGCTATTTAGATTACCGTTCCGAAGGAACTGTGATCTTTTGCCATCACTAAGCATCCGTCTGGTGTAAACTATTTCAAACATCTTCCCCTCTGAAACTACAGAACCAATTCCAACCAAACTTAAGCTGAATGATCCTTAGGGTATCTAGGATAAAGTTTGTGTTTTATTTTCTGTTTTGTCAAAAAAACATGGCCGCCATGGCTAAAAATAGAACATAGGGGTAAAATGCAGTTTTTGGTTTATATCTCAAACAAGTATTTAGAGCAAATTTGATGATAAATAATAATGTTCATTAGATCAAGTTCTGTCAGCCCTAAAATTTTCAGATGAATCTAACAACCCATTGTTGGGTTGCTGCCACTAAATTGGTAATTTTGATGAAATTTTGTAGTTTTTGGTTACTATCTCGAATATTATTAATGATAAAAATAAAATGTAAACAACAAAAATGTTCAGCAAAGTAAGATCTACAAATAAGTATATATCACCAAAATGTCAATTGACCTCTTAAGGAGTTATTGCCCTTTAAATTTTTCACAAGTTGTTCATCTAGTTAAAGTTTGCTTGCTTTAAAACATCTTCTCCTTTGAAACTGCTCAATCAATTTCAGCCAAACTTGGGCTGAATGAGTTTCAAAGTATATAGTATAAATTTTGTATTTTATTTCCTTGTACGTCAAGAAACATAGCCACTATGGCTAAAATGGAACATAGGGGTAAAATGCATTTTTTTGCTTTTAAAGAAAAAGACAGATACAAAGAAAATTTCAATGGAATTTTTAAGCCACTCATTAATATATATTGAAAAGCAAACATAATCAGTGATGGAAGATTTAAGCAAAAAATTACAGGTGAGCGATTCATGCTCTTGAAATCCTGTTGTTTAACTTAATGTGATGCCATTTAGATTAAATATAATACTATTTTTGTGAATGTGATGGTATTTAGATTGAACTTATTTTTTAAACTGAATCTGATGGTATTCAGATTGAATTTAATGCTTTTTAAACTGAATGTGATGCTATTTAATTAAATGTAATACTGTTTTACTGAATGGTGGTATTTAGATTTAGTTTAATGCTTTTTTTAACCGAATGTGATGCTATTTAGATTGAATGAAATCTGTTTTACTATACAGAATATGATGATATTTGGATAAAACGTAATGCTATTTTAACTGAATGTGATGCTCTTCTTATTAATTCTGATGCTATATTGATTAAGTGTGATACTATTTTGATTGAATGTAGTACAATGTTAATTGAATATGATGTTATTTTGATTGAGTGTGATTATATTTTGAATGAATAGTCTATTTTGATTGAGTGAGTGTGATGCTATTTTGAATTAATGTAATGTTATTTTGATTGAATGTTATGCTATTTTAATTGAAAGAAATGCTATTTGATTGAATTAATACTTTTTATTAAATATGATACTATTATAATTGAATGTACTGCTGTTTTAATAGAATGTGATGCTAATTTAATTTAATGTGATGCTTTTTAAATTGAATGTGATGCTATATTGATTGATTATGCTGCTATTTTGATGGAATGTAATACTATTATAACTGAATGTGTTGGGTTTTTTTTTGTTGAATGTGGTGCTGTTTTGATTTAAAGTGATGCTATTTTAATTGAGAGAGATGATATTTTAATTGAATGTGATACTATTTTGACTGAATATGCTTCTCCATTGATGTAATGTGCTGCTTTATTGCTTGAATATGATGGTTTATGTACCAATAGGTATAATATAAAGAACTTTACAATCTGGTTAATATTTTAAAATTATCTAAGAAACTATGTAAATAAATATTGCTCTCAATCATAGGTTATGGTATGCAATTATACTGATTATATGAATAAGAAAACAAGATTTTCTGTGATTTTACTTATTTGGATATGGTGCAAATATGAATATATTTGTTTTCTATCTGTGATGCTACCTATTTGGATATGGTTCAAATATGAATTGATATTTTTGTACATGTATAAAATAGTAAATTAACAATAATTGTGTACTCAATTTGCCATGTAACTTGTATAATTTAAGGGATTGTACCTGTATTTACTGTAAAAAATTGAATATCTGTTAAAAAAATCTTTGCACAATGAAAACAATATCATTAATGTTGGAGCGCACTTTGATATCTTAACTGTTTCAGTTACTGTTATTTTAAAGTATTGAAGGTTAACTTAGTTTGTTATAAAAATTTTCAATGATGTTAACAAGAGGTTATCCCATCACCATATTTTTATCATTTATATATATACATGTATGTAGAAGACTTTTTTAACAGATATTCATACCATAACCTATGATCGAGAGCAATATTTATTTACATAGTTTTTTAGATAATTTTAAAATATTAACCAGATTGTAAAGTTCTTTATATTATACCTATTGGTACATAAACCATCATATTCAAGCAATAAAGCAGCACATTACATCAATGGAGAAGCATATTCAGTCAAAATAGTATCAGATTCAATTAAAATATCATCTCTCTCAATTAAAATAGCATCACTTTAAATCAAAACAGCACCACATTCAACAAAAAAAAAACCCAACACATTCAGTTATAATAGTATTACATTCCATCAAAATAGCAGCATAATCAATCAATATAGCATCACATTCAATTTAAAAAGCATCACATTAAATTAAATTAGCATCACATTCTATTAAAACAGCAGTACATTCAATTATAATAGTATCATATTTAATAAAAAGTATTAATTCAATCAAATAGCATTTCTTTCAATTAAAATAGCATAACATTCAATCAAAATAACATTACATTAATTCAAAATAGCATCACACTCACTCAATCAAAATAGACTATTCATTCAAAATATAATCACACTCAATCAAAATAACATCATATTCAATTAACATTGTACTACATTCAATCAAAATAGTATCACACTTAATCAATATAGCATCAGAATTAATAAGAAGAGCATCACATTCAGTTAAAATAGCATTACGTTTTATCCAAATACCATCATATTCTGTATAGTAAAACAGATTTCATTCAATCTAAATAGCATCACATTCGGTTAAAAAAAGCATTAAACTAAATCTAAATACCACCATTCAGTAAAATAGTATTACATTTAATTAAATAGCATCACATTCAGTTTAAAAAGCATTAAATTCAATCTGAATACCATCAGATTCAGTTTAAAAAATAAGTTCAATCTAAATACCATCACATTCACACAAATAGTATTATATTTAATCTAAATGGCATCACATTAAGTTAAACAACAGGATTTCAAGAGCATGAATCGCTCACCTGTAATTTTTTGCTTAAATCTTCAATCAATGATTATGTTTGCTTTTCAATATATATTAATGAGTGGCTTAAAAATTCCATTGAAATTTTCTTTGTATCTGTCTGTTTCTTTAAAAGCAAAAAAATGCATTTTACCCCTATGTTCCATTTTAGCCATAGTGGCTATGTTTCTTGATGTACAAGGAAATAAAATACAAAATTTATACTATATACTTTGAAACTCATTCAGCATAAGTTTGGCTGAAATTGATTGAGCAGTTTCAAAGGAGAAGATGTTTTAAAGCAAGCAAACTTTAACTAGATGAACATCTTGTGAAAAATTTAAAGGGCAATAACTCCTTAAGAGGTCAATTGACATTTTGGTAATATAAACTTATTTGTAGATCTTACTTTGCTGAACATTTTTGTTGTTTACATTTTATTTTTATCATTAATCGAGATAGTAACCAAAAACTACAAAATTTCATTAAAATTACCAAATCGAATTTAGTTCATCTGAAAATTTTAGGGCTGACAGAACTTGATCTAATGAACATTATTATTTATCTTCAAATTTGCTCTAAATACTTGTTTGAGATATAAACCAAAAACTGCATTTTACCCCTATGTTCTATTTTTAGCCATGGTGGCCATGTTTTTTGACAAAACAGAAAATAAAACACAAACTTTATTCTAGATACCCTAAGGATCATTCAGCTTAAGTTTGGTTGGAATTGGTTCTGTAGTTTCAGAGGGGAAGATGTTTGAAATAGTTTACACCAGACGGACGCCTAGTGATGGCAAAAGATCACAGTTCCTTCGAAACGGTGGTCTAAAAAGCATCATTTAATCTAAATAGCATCACATTTATTAAAAAAGTATTGCATTCAATATAAATACCATCACATTCAGTAAAACAGTATAACATTCAATCTAAATAGCATCACATTCAGTTTAAAAAGCATCAAATTCAATCTAAATACCATCACATTTACAAAAAAAGTATTACATTCAATCTTAATAGCATCACATTTAGTTGGAAAGCCATTAAATTCAATCTAAACACCATCACATTCAGTAAAATAGTATTACATTCAATCTAAATAGCATCACATTCAGTATAAAAAGCATCAAATTCAACCTAAATACCATCACATTCAGTAAATTGTAATACATTCAATCTAAACACCATCACATTCAGTTGAAAAAGTATCATTCAATCTAAATAGCATCACATTCAGTAAAACAGTATTACATTCAATCTAACTAGCATCACATTTAGTTCAAATAGCATTAAATTAAATCTAAATACATCATATTCAGTAAAATAGTATTACATTAAATTGAATAGCATCACATTCAGTAAAATAATATAACATTCAATCTAAATACAATCCCATTCAGTAAAATAATTTTACATTTAATCTAAATACCATCACATTCAGTAAAATAATATTACATTCAATCTAAATACAATCACTTTCAGTAAAATAATATAACATTCAATCTAAATACAATCACATTCAGTAAAATAATATAACATTCAATCTAAATACAATCACATTCCAGGCCTGGGGCCATTACATTGCAATGTAATGCATTACATTACAATTACTTTGTGATTCTTCAATTACAATTACAATTACATTTTTTCTCACATGTAATGCATTACATTACAATTACTTTGCTTGTGTAATGCATTACATTACACATTACTTTTTCAATATAAAAACATTTAAAAAACAGATTTTTTATAAGAAATTGATAAATATTACCGGGGTATATGTACATATATATACAGTGTTAGTGACATAGACTTCAAATACTTCAAAAATAAATAAATTATCATATAATTTTGTTTCTAACATTGATCACTTAATCATTAAGACATCATAAAGGGATTTCGAAGGGATATAATAAATGTGCCATTAAAGGATTATCTTGTTAAATGCCTAAGGGCTCTGTGAGGACAAACATAAGTTGAGAAGATTTGATTGCAATAAAAACATTTTGATATTAATTAGGTAAAATAACAACCACAGTTTGGTGTAAAAATGTTGATTGACATATTCAATCTTTCATTGAAATACATGTAAGGTGTGTATAGAATTATGAAAATTTCATCTTCATATTTTGTCCATTCATCTATATAGTTTTGTTTAATAATTATTCTTAGAAGATTTTTTAAGGGCAAACTATCTATAATGATTTAATACAGTAATTAACTGTGACAATAATGTTATTCAATATTTTCTTTTGTTTTTGTTAATATTTTATTTTTATTTTACTATATTCTTCAATTTTATGTATTTTACCAATTTGTAATGAAAAGTAATATACAGTAATGGAGGCATTACACTGATTTTTAACTAAAGTAAACATTACATTACATGTAATTGTAATGCAGAAAATGTGCATTACATAAAAAAATGTAATATTACAATGCATTACAATTACAAATTACCATTACCCCAGGCCTGTCACATTCAATAAAATAATATTACATTCAATCTAAATACAATCACATTCAGTAAAATAATATAACATTCAATCTAAATACAATCACATTTAGTGAAATAATATTACATTCAATCTAAATACAATCACATTCAATAAAAAAATATAACATTCAATCTAAATACAATCACATTCAGTAAAATAATATAACATTCAATCTAAATACAATTACATTCAGTAAAATAGCATCACACTCATCTAAATAGCATCACATTCATTTAAATGGAATCATTAGTACAAAATAGTATCTGTCATTTGCAGTATAAATAATTTTGATTTTACAATATATAATGTAAAATAACTTGTGTTACACAGACACAGAATTGATCTTAATATAAGACTGTTGGTATTATTTTAATATATTACAAAACAACATCTTAAAAAGCATAAGTTATGAGTATATGTAGTTTTTATTAAATTTATTATTTACTTTACCCATTATATAAAACTAACATCTTTTTATTTTTCAGGGGAAGAGAATTCAGAAAAAGTTTTTCAGAATTAGTAGTTCTAAAATCTTTCTTCAACAATATCCCAATAGCATGTTTAAGTGGAACATTTACAGGAAAACATATTAATGCTTTATCAAAGCAGTTGCTTATTAGCAATTTTAAAGTCATTTCTGTCAGTCCTGAAAAGACTAATTTAAAACTCATAGTATGTGAAAAGATTAAAGGCAGCTGTTATGAAAAAATAGAAAACATATACAAGAGTCAAACTGACCAGTTAGTTGTTGAGGGAAATAATTTTCCTGATACTTTAATGTTTATGCCAATGGAATTCATTGCACATGCTATGAGTTATGCTTATCATATCTTTGGTGGAGTAAACAAAATTACAGTAAATAATGCTGGTTTTTGGTTGCCTGTATTCCAATCAAGATCCTGAAGGTTTGAGATGTATTATTACTGATCTCCAGAGTGTTCAGCCTCGGTTCAGGCTTGTTTTTACAACAACAGTAGTTGGTATGGGTTTTGACCCTCCCTCAGTTACTCAGGTAATACATTGCAAACCTCCAACTAGTGTAACAAATTACCTTGAGGAAATTGGAAGAGCTGGAAGGAGAGGTCAAATGTCCACTGCCACTTTATACTATACAAATATGGACTTAGCAAAAAACCTGCCAGGAATACAAGATGACATTATATGCTATTGTAGGCATAAAGCCTGTTACCGAGAATGTCTGTTAGAAATTTTTGGATACAAAAAATCAACTGAGAGTCCTGAAGGTTGTTTGTGTTGTAGTTTTTGTTCATTAGAATGTAGGTGTGAAAATTGTCAGTTGGTAAGAGTAGTTGATGAAATGAACTTGTAAAAACATGTTGGTCATGATAAATTTAAGGTGGCTCTGGGATATATTATAAGTTAAATTAGAAGTACAAATCACTTTAACTGTTAAAACCTTTAAAGTATGAGGCCTGTTCGAAAATCAAATGGTAACTCTAAGAGTAATGTTTATTTGTATTGAAATAATACGGGTAATAGATGCATCAAAAGTTTGAAAACAAATGAAAAAAAATAAATAGAAGGTGACATTTCTAGAATCATTCCAAATTTGTAACATTTTGTTAACTTTTACAACAAACTGAAATACACATTAATAGTTTTACTAAATTTAGAAAACAGATGTGTTTTTATGATTTTTTCACTTTTATTTTGAGAATTTATATTTTGGAGGAAAGGGGAGATAATTCGCAGGTGAAATAAGTTATCTACATCCAATTATTAATTTGCATGGTTATCAATGTCAGTGATAACATATACCATTATAAGGCTATAATAGTAATAGATAACAAATTCAATAAATATTCCATCAATGATCAATATGAAAAGTAGGAAAAACAAAAACTAGCAATAACTACAATGTTCAGCAGTTTACAAGACATGAAAGGATAATTGACTATACTGATTGTACAGGGATTTCTGCCGACCATTTCATTAAAAGGAATGTATTACAGGTTTACAGTGTATAACCTTAATTCATTACTGTAACTGTGTATAAATTGTAACATTTGAATAAGTCACTTGCCAACAACTACATAAGTTAATGATAAGTATTTATGCCTCTTTATCATGTAAGATTCACTCCTGAATTTAACTTCTTTCTACATCTTGCGGGTAATTTATATTCTTGTGTTTGTACATGTACAATGTAATATAAATGATAGCAATATAGAATATAAATGATACTTTTACATGAATATTAACTGCCATTTAAGTGTAGCTCACAGTGACTTACTCCAGGTTCTGTATTTCTCATTGTGTTTACCCTTCAATGGAAATAACAATATCTCTGAATAAAAAAGTAACAGCTTGAATTGTTTTGAATGAAAAATTATGTTTAAAGATCTAAGTAATCATCAAAACAATAACAGTACACTGAAGACAAAATATAAACACTTTTGCAATCGAGGTTGAACAAAAACATGACTTAGCAATTCCATTATCTCTTCTATGATGACTTCCTTACAGATAAATATATTGCATCTGTGTTTTTTGTGCAGTCACAATGCATTGACTGTATATTCATTTGTGATATACAGTCGCTTACCGTATAGCGCCTTGCTTATGAGGTTGACTGGGTGTTTCCATAAAATTTGATAAATGACGTCAATAAAGAATAAAAGTTTGCGCAAATTTTACGTTTGATGCTCCAATTAAAAATAATATTTATATTTTATTTGGAACAGTTTTGGTATTTGCAGTATATAAAGAATTTTTTTTTACTATGCTAAAAACAAAATAGAAATGCTCGACCAACCTCATTTTCTACCGGTAAGCCATGTACAAATAAAATTTAAATTTCTAGACAATGTATGGTTACTTTATATTTATTATCAATACCATAAATTTAGTAGAATTTACCTGGATCAAAGAGGAATATCTGGCATTTCCTCTTCATCCTCTTTATTATCAGTACCAACATCTGCTGTGTCATCGTCATTTTCCTCATTATCTACAGAAATATATCCTCTACCCACCCTACCTAGCATCACATCAAAGTCAATGTCCATTTTGGTTATTTTTATATTAGAACATGGCTGAGAAGGTAAGTAAGGGAAAGCACAGTTTCTACCATTAGTAATTAGAAAGGGTCTTATTTTTCTAAGACTTTCACTCACAATTTTCATATCTTCTGCTGAAATAACTTTGCTTTGTCTGGAGGTTTTTTTGGGAATGTTGTGTTCTGCGTCAAAATTCATACATATTTTAGCAATGACTGGTGCTGCTGCAGTAACAGCAGAAATAGCTGTTTCACCTTTATTTGCACCAAAACCCCTAATCAACTCTTTCTGATTTCTTACTGAATGTTCCTGTACCAAGTCAGCCTCAATATTATTGCCTTGTCCACCTCTCAAATTAACCATACTACCTTCCAACACTCTAAGTTTGTCCAATGGAGAAAGGAAACAGCTGACTTTAGTTATGTAGTCAACACATTCCAATAAGTATTTGGAAAGGCAAGAATGTGCATAAAAAATTGGGATGCACACTTTAAGGTTTGGAATGATTCTTGAAATGTCACCTTCTTTTATAGTGTCTTCCATTTGTAGATAGTGTAAGCCCCTAATTGTTAAATTGGTACTATAATTATACAATTCATCATTGCTGTTAGATTATATTGACACTTGGACTTCATCCTCGGTCCATATAATCTGAACAGGTTCATATATAATATATAATGATCTCATCAAAAGTCCACAATTGATAAACATACTTTAACAAAGTCTTTGTCTACATATATATCATCATGTTTGAGGATTATGTACCCATGTGTTGATTCAATGCTAAACATATGGAATTTTTATAGAAATTCCACGACGTTTTCCCTTGTACTCTCATATTTGGCAATTTGGTACTTGATAGATAGAGGATTATTGCATGCAGTGCTAGCAATGATTTCCTTAAAACAAGTTTGAAAATTTAGATGTAAGTTGAAAATGAACTGAGAAAGCCATGTCTAAAAAATAAAAAGATCAGCAGACAAAGTCACAAACAACAGTACACAAAACATATTACACAGACAACATAAGACTTCAAGTGTAACTTTACTCTTTGTCAGTGGGTTGCTGTCTCATCCATGGATAATCCACATCTCCTTTTATTCATATATCAATTTCATTAGTGCAATTCCATAACAACCAAGATTATCTTACTAAATGATTTAGCACTGAATTATAATAAACATTGACAAGACAAAATCTGACCCCATTATTTGAGGTAATATTTGGCTAAATCATCCCTAATTATGGCTGCATCCTATAACTAAAATGATATTTTATTCATACAAACTTCTAAATAATCTTGTTTAAGATGCCACAGCTCAATAACTACTGGTCTAAAATGTTCAAGTCTTCCCGATGCTGTTGGAGACATGAGACGTAGGTTTTTTGCACCTTCAAATCTGACTTTGGTCAGTTGGTCACCAGATGTTATAACTCCAAATTTATCTAATATTTCAACTGTTCCTGAAAAAAAATATAGAACAACTGTACATTTTTGTTTTTTGTTTAATTTTTTTGTACATAAATCTAGCCAGAAGTTTTCTAGTTTGATATGTTTTACATTATTTTGTCATTTTGCTGCCTTTTACAGCTGACTATGTGGTCTGGGCTTTTTCATTGTTGAAGGTCATACGATAAATTATATTGCTTAATTTCTGTTTCTCTAATTTGTGTGCTTTTTTCACATTTCCTGAGTGGTGTGAGAAAAATATTTTTCATCACTAGTGAAATATCTATTCTCAGCAAATGATTGGTCGAACTTTAAATATGACGTTTAATTTTCTTAATTTCTTCTGAATTTCCTATTGTGACGTCATGAAAAAGATGTCCATGCCTGATGATGTCACATATAAATACAACACAACTTTCTGAAAATTTTTGAAAAGGAAGGTTAACATCATTAGAGAAACAGATTCCACCACTATAACTCGTGTATTCAGATATTTCTACACTCTCAAGTGTTGAATTTAACTGTCTCGAATGGAGAAGTATTGTAACAAATTTGTTGCAGTTATGGAATCTATATGTCATTTGGTTTCTTGTGAAAAGTTGTCTCGTTGGAAATCACACCACATGATGTCATCTTCTATTTTATAATGTCTCAATATATAATTTAACCTATATTTGTACAGAATGAGGATTTTATGACAATTTCAAGGTTTCATGTTTTGAGCTGAAAACAAATCAAAATGTGTAAAAATTTGTTAATATTGCAACAATTTCAATTTTGAAAACGAACAACTTAAAAATTTAGGGAATATGTGGTTTTTCAACTATTCACTTCATCAAAATAAAAAAAAGATTTTTACAGTCAATGCTAAACAAAGTTAGTTCATCCAATTAATTATTTTGTGTGATAAATTTATCATTTTCACAGTATACAGAAGTCATTGATATGAAAATAGTCTATGAGACGTGGAGAGTTGTCTCATTGGCAATCATACCACATCTTCTTTTTTTTATATATATGGTATATTAACACTAATAGTAATTAAATGACATAATGTGCGGTCCAGAAAAAGATCATTATGACTGACAACAACAAACCATGGGATTCCTGAAATGATTTTTGAAGCAATTTCTCATATGAATCCATGACATCAAGAATGTCTTTATATTTAGCCTCATTCTTATGTTGGATGGGTAACTGGAAAACTTGGCTCTTTTGGGACATCCCAGCACTATAGCTATGGTTCATGTGTACTGGTACCACTGTTGTCATCCATTTGAACTGATCCATTGAACTCAAAATTCTTGCAATCTGAAATCAATTAGCTTTCTCCTCAACTTTTTACCACATGTAAAAACTTCAACATTCATTCTAGTGTAAATAATATTAGATAAGGACAGTTTACAAGATAAACAAGAAATTCATTATACTTTTAATACAATCTATTCACTCATCAATGAAGAATTAACTTATATTAAATATTAATGTCAGTCAGTCAATAGTTTGTGGTATACAATGATAGAACCAAAATTTCCAAACAATATTTCAAATTTTCATAACTTGTAAAGAAATCCAGTTTTATTAAAAAAGTTTTTTGTCTCCTCATTTCTACAAAAGTTTAATAAATACATGTTTCAAAGGGTCAATATACATCATTTGTTTTGTTAAAATGTATACAAATTCTATTGATATTATTATTGTCTTTATGTATACTAAACTATAGAAAGATATATCAGTTCATAGTTTGCCAATCATGCATATCACACCTATGTTATTACAGCTTCTCTACATCACTTCAAAGCCTTTGCTCAGACAAACATCATGCTTAATCACAATGTATTTTAATTTATTGTAAGAAATAATGATCAGAGCATGTAATGAGGTTCTGCGCAAGCTTCCCAGTAATTCCCAAGTGTTTCATATAATAAGTTACATGCCTTAAATAACTAAGCCTTGTTATTACAGCTAAGTTTATCCCTTAAAAGCCTTGTCTCATTGATTCACCATGGTTGATGAAAAATGTATTAATTTAATTCGAAAATTAGTTATCAAGGCTATGTATTTAGTTTCTGCGCAGTTACAAGAATTCCCAAGTGCCCACTAAAAATTAAAATATTTATGATTTATTTAACAAATAACAAACATATGTTACTACAGATTTAGAAAATTTAAGGAATAAAGAGTAGACAACTCATGAAAGTATCTGTAATAACACATGCAAGATATTTTCTCTAACAACCTTATAGTTACATGTATATCCCTTACTGATAAATGACAAATTTTACGATTTTTTTTCATTTTTTCCTATTATCATGATTATCATGAAGACTATGATATTTAGAGAGAAACATTTTTTTTCCCGTTATGCCTTATATGATTTAAATTATAATAGATAAATAAACACTTTAAATCACAAAAATAATTTGCAAGGCAAGATCTATTAAAAAGTCAAATTTTGCCGATATAGTTAGTAGACTGTCACTTTTCAAAGGAGTGATTGCCCTTAAATGAGGATCTTTTTACCCTCTTTTGTGTTTTGAGCAAAAACTAAAGAAGATAGAGAGAAACTAAACAGACTAAAAGATCAGTAATACAAGATAAAAAAAAAATAGAGATATTGGTCATGAAGTCTATTCTTGTCTACAATGTTGGAGAGTGTCCTTTGTTTGATATGCACATAGACCAAGGTGAGTGACACAGGCTTTTGAGGGCCTCTAGTTTTTATACGACCCTAAAAAAAATTTGCGGTCGTATATTGGTATCACGTCGTCAGCGTTGTCCGAAGACATTTGGTTTCCGGACAATAACTTTAGTAAATGTAAATAGAAATTAATGAAATTTAAACACAAGGTTCATAACCACAAAAGGAAGGTTGGAATTGATTTTTGGGGTTATAGTCCTCACAGTTTAGGAATTAGGGGCCAAAAAGGGGCCCAAATAAGCATTTTTCTAGTTTCCAGACAATAACTTGTGGAACGGTGTATGGATCTCTCTGAAATTATACCACAAGTTTCCATACCACAAAGGGATAGTTAGGATTGGCTTTGGGGGGTTATGGCTCAAACCGTTTAGGAAGTAGGGGCAAAAAAGGGGGAAAAACAAGGGTTTCCTGGTTAATGCACAATTAAAAAAAAGTACATTGTTATGTTTGGATTACCTCCCTTACACTGCATTTTCATTATGTATAAAGAAATGTGGTGATTAGCTGTCAATTTATTTTTAGAAGTTACTATTTAAAAATGCTGATTAAGGAATATTAATTTTAGCCATGATTATGTATGTCATTTTCTTTTTTAAGACTTTTATGATGTATTTAAATGGGTAATTATGGTTGCAAACTCCATTGGAAATTTGAATTGAGATATTAAGACCATATCTTGAGGGAAAGAATTTTTTCTTGGAAAAAAGGGGGGGGGGGTGAAAAAAAATTTTGGGGGGGTGATAAAAAAAGAAATTGTGATGGGGGAGGGACAATTTTTTCTAATTTCAGATTTCAGAAATTAAAAAGAAAATTTCTTCAAATATTTTTTTTGTAACAGCATAGTGTATTGCACAAAAGCAAAAAAATGAATATAAATTCAAATCATATAACCAATTATAAGTTCTTTGACAGTTATTCTGTGTCAGAAACCTATTATGTGTCAAATATTTAATTACAATCCAAATTCAGACCTGTATCAAGCGCAAATATTATGTCCATTTTTGCCCCAACTATTCAGGTTTGACCTCTGCGGTCTTATCCAGCTGCGATCGGCGAAGCAATTTATTTCAAAATATCCAAAGCAATTTTCTGGGAATAATTTCATCAGGAACACTCAAACTTATTCATTTGAAAGCCAGGGATGTGTTTAATAGGTAGAAATGTAAAGAGCTTGATTGACAAAAAAAACCTAAAAACAGTCAAGGTTATAACTCTATTGGGTTATTAGAGAAAAATAACATACATTTGTTATTGTGGACAAAACAATCAAAGAACTGTGATAACATATGTATGTTACATGTTTCAAAGGGCCAATATACATCATTTGTTTTGTTAAAATGTATACAAGTTCTATTGATATTATTATTGTCTTTACGTATACTAAACTATAGCAAAATATAACAGTTCATAGTTTGCCAATCATGCATAGCACACCTATGTTATTACAGAAAAAATATGCCTGTAATATCTAAAGGGTCTTATTACAGCTTCTCTAAATCAGTTCAAAGTCTTTGCTCAGACATATATACATCATGCTTAATCACAATGTATTTTAATTTATTGTAAGAAATAATTATCAGAGCATGTAATAAGGTTCTGCGCAAGCTTCCCAGTAATTCCCAAGTGTCTCATATAATAAGTTACATGCCTTAAATAACTAAGCCTTGTTATTACAGCTAAGTTTATCCCTTAAAAGCCTTGTCTCATTGATTTACCATGGTTGATGAAAAATGTATTAATTTAATTCGAAAATTAGTTATCAAGGCTATGTATTTAGTTTCTGCGCAAAGTTTCAAGAATTCCCAAGTGCCCACTAAAAAATTAAAATATTTATGATTTATTTAACAAATAACAAACATATGTTACTACAGATTTAGAAAATTTAAGGAATAAAGAGTAGACAACTCATGAAAGTATCTGTAATTACACATGCAAGATAATTTCTCTAATAACCTTATAGAGTTATATCCCTGACTGAAAAAGAAGGCCAAAATCATATAATGTCACCTTTGGCAGGGAGTTGGAAACTTAATTTTAGATTGTAAATAATTTCTTAATTTATCAAGGGGAAATTTTAGAAAAGTTTGTTTTAAATCAGGTAAAATAAGTCTTAAATTGTAAACTTTTTACATTCAGGTGGTTTTTATCACAGTGATGTATTACTACGCCACATGATTGCTGCTTATGTTCCATTCCTACCATTAGAGAGGAAGCACATCCGTCAGTGTATTAAAGACTATTTACTGCTAAAGAAATATTACACTAATTATGGAGATATTAAGGAGGAAAAAGTGCGAGAGATTACAGAACAATTACAGTATTTTCCTGAGGAAGAACAACTATTTTCTACAACTGGATGTAAAAGAGTACCAGAAAAGACTGATTATGTTATGGAAGAGGACTGATAAATACAAAAACTGGTTGTGCATAATTACAATTGTTGATACGTTAGATTAGTGCTTTATGTGACTATGTATCAGTGCTAAAAAATTTTGCGTTTGAAACTATAACAAGGAACATAGTGCAGTGGTATTGTGAATTTTTTTAAGTTTGTTTTTGAACTGGCAACAAACATGACAAATACTTTTTGTCATTTTTTGTGGCAGAGGCTTTTTTTTTAAGGATAATAGACCAAAAAAAGTCTAATTTAACCTCTATATGAAAATAGAACTTTATATATTTGAGCATTCAAAGTATTTTTCTTGATTTACCTTCATCAGGAACGCTCAGACCTAACCATTTGAAATCCAAGGGTGTATAAATATGTAGGAACCTAAGAAGCTATATGACCAAAAAGAACCTAGAAAAAATAGCAAACTTCATCTAAGGTCAACTCTGCCTGAGGGAGTTAGAACCTTAGTTTCTCAATAATTTCTTATTATATTCTATATACATGATATAAGTGTTTGTAGATAAATTACAGCTGATGTGAATGTGTATATTTCCACCTGCCCACCATACTTATGTTTGATAATAGACAATTTAAACAAATTATAAGCAAGGAATGCTGATGCCAGGAATTTTGTTCTTTCAATTTTTTCTTCTCTGTCAGTCTGCTTTCTGAAACCTATATAAACAATGTACATATGATGTAAATGAATTCATTATCACAGAATCATTCTTCCAAATTTTCATGTCATGCAAAGTTTAGTTATTACTAAGTTATTTATTATGATGCTTGTGTTTTTGGAAAGTTTTAGATTAATTCAATTTTGTTACCCATTCATATCATATGTTCCTTGCTGATCATTATGGATGCTATAAAATGGGAATATAACCCTCATAGTATGATATACTATATGTTTTTTAAACAAAGTTTATTAAAAACAGATCTTGTTCAAAAGAAAATATATTTCTCAATCTGATTTGTTAAACCAATTTTTAAAAATAAGGTGATGTGATGTGATTGCCATGAAAACAACAATCCACCAAAGACTGGAGGAAAAGTGTTTATGAAAAACTACAGTTACTATATATAATGAATACAAGCAGACATAAAGCTACTACAGATTCCAATTTCCTACATTTTTCCTCTGTTGAAAACCTTTGCTAACTGACTGTAACTAGCTACTTCAAAGTTCAAACATCTATTTTATTCTGAATTTGACAGAATGGAAGCTATAGTGTTTTCTCATATCCTAGTGCATGTAGTACATGAAGAGCAAGTAATTGTTAATTAGATAATGTTTCTACACATATTTTGCCAGTTCGTCATTTTGATATCTCGGCAAGTCAACATTATGCAATTATTGAATTCTGATGAGGTTGATACAATGATTTATCAACCCCAGAGATACGATATTCACCGAGGCCAACAACTGTTGTATTATATGACATTTTTTATCCGTCTCCAATTTTTATACGACCGTAAAAACAATTTTGCGTCGTATAATGCTATGGTGTCGTCGGTGTCTGCGTTGGCATGGTCCGAAGACACCTTTGGTTTCCGGATAATAACTTTAGTTTAAGTAAATGGATCTCTACGAAATTTTACCAGAAGGTTCATTACCACAAAAAGGTGGTTGAGATTGATTTTGGGGGTTATGGTACCAACAGTTTAGGAATTGGTTGATCTATACGATGTGTCGAGAGAGAATCTGCAGAACAATTGGTACCATCAATGTTATAGCTAATACTGGGCCGATGCCTCTGTTAGTAGACTATCAGTCCCAGGGTATATCACTTGACCAGTATCCACCACTTTGGGACTGGCATTAAAATGCGGATATTTTTTCATTGCTTATATAGAATTTGAGAAATCAATTAAATAAAGGAATATATCTCCCTCATGAAAAGCTCCGATTCCTTGTCCTAATTTGAGTATTCCCCATCAGCTCTGCAACGTTTATATTAGGTTTTGGCCTCGAGCATCACTGAAGAGACATAATATGAGTTGTCAAAAGAACATTGGTACCGTTAATCTCATAACTTCCACCGGATCTATATCTCTATTAGTGAAATGTTAGTCCCAGAGAGTATCACCAGCCGAGTTGCCAATGGAATACATTGCACATGCTATGAGTTATGCTTATCATATCTTTGGTGGAGTAAACAAAGTTACAGATAATAATGCTGTTTTTGGTTGCCTGTATTCCAATCAAGATCCTGAAGTTATGAGATGTATTATTACTGATCTCCAGAGTGTTCAGCCTCGGTTCAGGCTTGTTTTTACAACAACAGTAGTTGGTATGGGTTTTGACCCTCCCTCAGTTACCCAGGTAATACATTGCAAACCTCCAACTAGTGTAACAAATTACCTTGAGGAAATTGGAAGAGCTGGAAGGAGAGGTCAAATGTCCACTGCCACTTTATACTATACAAATATGGACTTAGCAAAAAAACCTGCCAGGAATACAAGATGACATTATATGCTATTGTAGGCATAAAGCCTGTTACCGAGAATGTCTGTTAGAAATTTTTGGATACAAAAAATCAACTGAGAGTCCTGAAGGTTGTTTGTGTTGTAGTTTTTGTTCATTAGAATGTAGGTGTGACAATTGTCAGTTGGTAAGAGTAGTTGATGAAATGAACTTGTAAAACATGTTGGTCATGATAAATTTAAGGTGGCTCTGGGATATATTATAAGTTAAATTAGAAGTACAAATCACTTTAACTGTTAAAACCTTTTAAGTATGAGGCCTGTTCGAAAATCAAATGGTAACTCTAAGAGTAATGTTTATTTGTATTGAAATAATACGGGTAATAGATGCATAAAAAGTTTGAAAACAAATGAAAAAAAATAAATAGAAGGTGACATTTCTAGAATCATTCCAAATTTGTAACATTTTGTTAACTTTTACAACAAACTGAAATACACATTAATAGTTTTACTAAATTTAGAAAACAGATGTGTTTTTATGATTTTTTCACATTTATTTTGAGAATTTATATTTTGGAGGAAAGGGGAGATAATTCGCAGGTGAAATAAGTTATCTACATCCAATTATTAAATTTGCATGGTTATCAATGTCAGTGATAACATATACCATTATAAGGCTATAATAGTAATAGATAACAAATTCAATAAATATTCCATCAATGATCAATATGAAAAGTAGGAAAAACAAAAACTAGCAATAACTACAATGTTCAGCAGTTTACAAGACATGAAAGGATAATTGACTATACTGATTGTACAGGGATTTCTGCCGACCATTTCATTAAAAGGAATGTATTACAGGTTTACAGTGTAAAACCTTAATTCATTACTGTAACTGTGTATAAATTGTAACATTTGAATAAGTCACTTGCCAACAACTACATAAGTTAATGATAAGTATTTATGCCTCTTTATCATGTAAGATTCACTCCTGAATTTAACTTCTTTCTACATCTTGCGGGTAATTTATATTCTTGTGTTTGTACATGTACAATGTAATATAAATGATAGCAATATAGAATATAAATGATACTTTTACATGAATATTAACTGCCATTTAAGTGTAGCTCACAGTGACTTACTCCAGGTTCTGTATTTCTCATTGTGTTTACCCTTCAATGGAAATAACAATATCTCTGAATAAAAAAGTAACAGCTTGAATTGTTTTGAATGAAAAATTATGTTTAAAGATCTAAGTAATCATCAAAACAATAACAGTACACTGAAGACAAAATATAAACACTTTTGCAATCGAGGTTGAACAAAAACATGACTTAGCAATTCCATTATCTCTTCTATGATGACTTCCTTACAGATAAATATATTGCATCTGTGTTTTTTGTGCAGTCACATTGCATTGACTGTATATTCATTTGTGATATACAGTCGCTTACCGTATAGCGCCTTGCTTATGAGGTTGACTGGGTGTTTCCATAAAATTTGATAAATGACGTCAATAAAGAATAAAAGTTTGCGCAAATTTTACGTTTGATGCTCCAATTAAAAATAATATTTATATTTTATTTGGAACAGTTTTGGTATTTGCAGTATATAAAGAATTTTTTTTTTCTATGCTAAAAACAAGATAGAAATGCTCGACCAACCTCATTTTCTACCGGTAAGCCATGTACAAATAAAATTTAAATTTCTAGACAATGTATGGTTACTTTATATTTATTATCAATACCATAAATTTAGTAGAATTTACCTGGATCAAAGAGGAATATCTGGCATTTCCTCTTCATCCTCTTTATTATCAGTACCAACATCTGCTGTGTCATCGTCATCTTCCTCGTTATCTACAGAAATATATCCTCTACCCACCCTACCTAGCATCACATCCAAGTCAATGTCCATTTTGGTTATATTTATATTAGAACATGGCTGAGAAGGTAAGTAAGGGAAAGCACAGTTTCTACCATTAGTAATTAGAAAGGGTCTTATTTTTCTAAGACTTTCACTCACAATTTTCATATCTTCTGCTGAAATAACTTTGCTTTGTCTGGAGGTTTTTTTGGGAATGTTGTGTTCTGCGTCAAAATTCATACATATTTTAGCAATGACTGGTGCTGCTGCAGTAACAGCAGAAATAGCTGTTTCACTTTTATTTGCACCAAGACCCCTAATCAACTCTTTCTGATTTCTTACTGAATGTTCCTGTACCAAGTCAGCCTCAATATTATTGCCTTGTCCACCTCTCAAATTAACCATACTACCTTCCAACACTCTAAGTTTGTCCAATGGAGAAAGGAAACAGATGACTTTAGTTATGTAGTCAACACATTCCAATAAGTATTTGGAAAGGCAAGAATGTGCATAAAAAATTGGGATGCACACTTTAAGGTTTGGAATGATTCTTGAAATGTCACCTTCTTTTATAGTGTCTTCCATTTGTAGATAGTGTAAGCCCCTAATTGTTAAATTGGTACTATAATTATACAATTCATCATTGCTGTTAGATTATATTGACACTTGGACTTCATCCTCGGTCCATATAATCTGAACAGGTTCATATATAATATATAATGATCTCATCAAAAGTCCACAATTGATAAACATACTTTAACAAAGTCTTTGTCTACATATATATCATCATGTTTGAGGATTATGTACCCATGTGTTGATTCAATGCTAAACATATGGAATTTTTATAGAAATTCCACGACGTTTTCCCTTGTACTCTCATATTTGGCAATTAGGTACTTGATAGATAGAGGATTATTGCATGCAGTGCTAGCAATGATTTCCTTAAAACAAGTTTGAAAATTTAGATGTAAGTTGAAAATGAACTGAGAAAGCCATGTCTAAAAAATAAAAAGATCAGCAGACAAAGTCACAAACAACAGTACACAAAACATATTACACAGACAACATAAGACTTCAAGTGTAACTTTACTCTTTGTCAGTGGGTTGCTGTCTCATCCATGGATAATCCACATCTCCTTTTATTCATATATCAATTTCCTTAGTGCAATTCCATAACAACCAAGATTATCTTACTAAATGATTTAGCACTGAATTATGATAAAAATTGACAAGACAAAATCTGACCCCATTATTTGAGGTAATATTTGGCTGAATCATCCCTAATTATGGCTGCATCCTATAACTAAAATGATATTTTATTCATACAAACTTCTAAATAATCTTGTTTAAGATGCCACAGCTCAATAACTACTGGTCTAAAATGTTCAAGTCTTCCCGATGCTGTTGGAGACATGAGACGTAGGTTTTTTGCACCTTCAAATCTGACTTTGGTCAGTTGGTCACCAGATGTTATAACTCCAAATTTATCTAATATTTCAACTGTTCCTGAACAAAAATATAGAACAACTGTACATTTTTGTTTTTTGTTTAATTTTTTTGTACATAAATCTAGCCAGAAGTTTTCTAGTTTGATATGTTTTACATTATTTTGTCATTTTGCTGCCTTTTACAGCTGACTATGTGGTCTGGGCTTTTTCATTGTTGAAGGTCATACGATAAATTATATTGCTTAATTTCTGTTTCTCTAATTTGTGTGCTTTTTTCACATTTCCTGAGTGGTGTGAGAAAAATATTTTTCATCACTAGTGAAATATCTATTCTCAGCAAATGATTGGTCGAACTTTAAATATGACGTTTAATTTTCTTAATTTCTTCTGAATTTCCTATTGTGACGTCATGAAAAAAGATGTCCATGCCTGATGATGTCACATATAAATACAACACAACTTTCTGAAAATTTTTGAAAAGGAAGGTTAACATCATTAGAGAAACAGATTCCACCACTATAACTCTTGTATTCAGATATTTCTACACTCTCAAGTGTTGAATTTAACTGTCTCGAATGGAGAAGTATTGTAACAAATTAGTTGCAGTTATGGAATCTATATGTCATTTGGTTTCTTGTGAAAAGTTGTCTCGTTGGAAATCACACCACATGATGTCATCTTCTATTTTATAATGTCTCAATATATAATTTAACCTATATTTGTACAGAATGAGGATTTTATGACAATTTCAAGGTTTCATGTTTTGAGCTGAAAACAAATCAAAATGTGTAAAAATTTGTTAATATTGCAACAATTTCAATTTTGAAAACGAACAACTTAAAAATTTAGGGAATATGTGGTTTTTCAACTATTCACTTCATCAAAATAAAAAAAAGATTTTTACAGTCAATGCTAAACAAAGTTAGTTCATCCAATTAATTATTTTGTGTGATAAATTTATCATTTTCACAGTATACAGAAGTCAGTGATATGAAAATAGTCTATGAGACGTGGAGAGTTGTCTCATTGGCAATCATACCACATCTTCTTTTTTTATATATATGGTATATTAACAATAATAGTAATTAAATGACATAATGTGCGGTCCAGAAAAAGATCATTATGACTGACAACAACAAACCATGGGATTCCTGAAATGATTTTTGAAGCAATTTCTCATATGAATCCATGACATCAAGAATGTCTTTATATTTAGCCTCATTCTTATGTTGGATGGGTAACTGGAAAACTTGGCTCTTTTTGGGACATCCCAGCACTATAGCTATGGTTCATGTGTACTGGTACCACTGTTGTCATCCATTTGAACTGATCCATTGAACTCAAAATTCTTGCAATCTGAAATCAATTAGCTTTCTCCGCAACTTTTTACCACATGTAAAAACTTCAACATTCATTCTAGTGTAAATAATATTAGATAAGGACAGTTTACAAGATAAACAAGAAATTCATTATACTTTTAATACAATCTATTCACTAATCAATGAAGAATTAACTTATATTAAATATTAATGTCAGTCAGTCAATAGTTTGTGGTATACAATGATAGAACCAAAATTTCCAAACAATATTTCAAATTTTCATAACTTGTAAAGAAATCCAGTTTTATTAAAAAAGTTTTTTGTCTCCTCATTTCTACAAAAGTTTAATAAATACATGTTTCAAAGGGTCAATATACATCATTTGTTTTGTTAAAATGTATACAAATTCTATTGATATTATTATTGTCTTTATGTATACTAAACTATAGAAAGATATATCAGTTCATAGTTTGCCAATCATGCATATCACACCTATGTTATTACAGCTTCTCTACATCACTTCAAAGCCTTTGCTCAGACATACATCATGCTTAATCACAATGTATTTTAATTTATTGTAAGAAATAATGATCAGAGCATGTAATGAGGTTCTGCGCAAGCTTCCCAGTAATTCCCAAGTGTCTCATATAATAAGTTACATGCCTTAAATAACTAAGCCTTGTTATTACAGCTAAGTTTATCCCTTAAAAGCCTTGTCTCATTGATTCACCATGGTTGATGAAAAATGTATTAATTTAATTCGAAAATTAGTTATCAAGGCTATGTATTTAGTTTCTGCGCAGTTACAAGAATTCCCAAGTGCCCACTAAAAATTAAAATATTTATGATTTATTTAACAAATAACAAACATATGTTACTACAGATTTAGAAAATTTAAGGAATAAAGAGTAGACAACTAATGAAAGTATCTGTAATTACACATGCAAGATATTTTCTCTAATAACCTTATAGTTACATGTATATCCCTTACTGATAAATGACAAATTTTACGATTTTTTTTCATTTTTTCCTATTATCATGATTATCATGAAGACTATGATATTTAGAGAGAAACATTTTTTTCCCCGTTATGATAATAGATAAATAAACACTTTAAATCACAAAAATAATTTGCAAGGCAAGATCTATTAAAAAGTCAAATTTTGCCGATATAGTTAGTAGACTGTCACTTTTCAAAGGAGTGATTGCCCTTAAATGAGGATTTTTTTACCCTCTTTTGTGTTTTGGGCAAAAACTAAAGAAGATAGAGAGAAACTAAACAGACTAAAAGATCAGTAATACAAGATAAAAAAAAATAGAGATATTGGTCATGAAGTCTATTCTTGTCTACAATGTTGGAGAGTGTCCTTTGTTTGATATGCACATAGACTAAGGTGAGTGACACAGGCTTTTGAGGGCCTCTAGTTTTTATACGACCCTAAAAAAATTTGCGGTCGTATATTGGTATCACGTCGTCAGCGTTGTCCGAAGACATTTGGTTTCCGGACAATAACTTTAGTAAATGTAAATAGAAATTAATGAAATTTAAACACAAGGTTTATAACCACAACAGGAAGGTTGGAATTGATTTTTGGGGTTATAGTCCTAACAGTTTAGGAATTAGGGGCCAAAAAGGGGCCCAAATAAGCATTTTTCTAGTTTCCAGACAATAACTTGTGGAACGGTGTATGGATCTCTCTGAAATTATACCACAAGTTTCCATACCACAAAGGGATAGTTAGGATTGGCTTTGGGGGGTTATGGCTCAAACCGTTTAGGAAGTAGGGGCAAAAAAGGGGGAAAAACAAGGGTTTCCTGGTTAATGCACAATTAAAAAAAAGTACATTGTTATGTTTGGATTACCTCCCTTACACTGCATTTTCATTATGTATAAAGAAATGTGGTGATTAGCTGTCAATTTATTTTTAGAAGTTACTATTTAAAAATGCTGATTAAGGAATATTAATTTTAGCCATGATTATGTATGTCATTTTCTTTTTTAAGACTTTTATGATGTATTTAAATGGGTAATTATGGTTGCAAACTCCATTGGAAATTTGAATTGAGATATTATGACCATATCTTGAGGGAAAGAATTTTTTCTTGGAAAAAAGGGGGGGTGAAAAAAAATTTGGGGGGGGGTGATAAAAAAAGAAATTGTGATGGGGGAGGGACAATTTTTTCTAATTTCAGATTTCAGAAATTAAAAAGAAAATTTCTTCAAATATTTTTTTTGTAACAGCATAGTGTATTGCACAAAAGCAAAAAAATGAATATAAATTCAAATCATATAACCAATTCTAAGTTCTTTGACAGTTATTCTGTGTCAGAAACCTATTATGTGTCAAATATTTAATTACAATCCAAATTCAGACCTGTATCAAGCGCAAATATTATGTCCATTTTTGCCCCAACTATTCAGGTTTGACCTCTGCGGTCTTATCCAGCTGCGATCGGCGAAGCAATTTATTTCAAAATATCCAAAGCAATTTTCTGGGAATAATTTCATCAGGAACACTCAAACTTATTCATTTGAAAGCCAGGGATGTGTTTAATAGGTAGAAATGTATAGAGCTTGATTGACAAAAAAAAACCCCAAAAACAGTCAAGGTTATTACTCTATAGGGTTATTAGAGAAAAATAACATACATTTGTTATTGTGGACAAAACAATCAAAGAACTGTGATAACATATGTATGTTACATGTTTCAAAGGGCCAATATACATCATTTGTTTTGTTAAAATGTATACAAGTTCTATTGATATTATTATTGTCTTTACGTATACTAAACTATAGAAAAATATAACAGTTCATAGTTTGCCAATCATGCATAGCACACCTATGTTATTACAGAAAAAAATATGCCTGTAATATCTAAAGGGTCTTCTTACAGCTTCTCTAAATCAGTTCAAAGTCTTTGCTCAGACATATATACATCATGCTTAATCACAATGTATTTTAATTTATTGTAAGAAATAATTATCAGAGCATGTAATAAGGTTCTGCGCAAGCTTCCCAGTAATTCCCAAGTGTCTCATATAATAAGTTACATGCCTTAAATAACTAAGCCTTGATATTACAGCTAAGTTTATCCCTTAAAAGCCTTGTCTCATTGATTTACCATGGTTGATGAAAAATGTATTAATTTAATTCGAAAATTAGTTATCAAGGCTATGTATTTAGTTTCTGCGCAAAGTTTCAAGAATTCCCAAGTGCCCACTAAAAAATTAAAATATTTATGATTTATTTAACAAATAACAAACATATGTTACTACAGATTTAGAAAATTTAAGGAATAAAGAGTAGACAACTCATGAAAGTATCTGTAATTACACATGCAAGATAATTTCTCTAATAACCTTATAGAGTTATATCCCTGACTGAAAAAGAAGGCCAAAATCATATAATGTCACCTTTGGCAGGGAGTTGGAAACTTAATTTTAGATTGTAAATAATTTCTTAATTTATCAAGGGGAAATTTTAGAAAAGTTTGTTTTAAATCAGGTAAAATAAGTCTTAAATTGTAAACTTTTTACATTCAGGTGGTTTTTATCACAGTGATGTATTACTACGCCCTATTGCTGCTTATATTCTATTCCTACCATTAGAGAGGAAGCACATCCGTCAGTGTATTAAAGACTATTTACTGCTAAAGAAATATTACACTAATTATGGAGATATTAAGGAGGAAAAAGTGCGAGAGATTACAGAACAATTACAGTATTTTCCTGAGGAAGAACAACTATTTTCTACAACTGGATGTAAAAGAGTACCAGAAAAGACTGATTATGTTATGGAAGAGGACTGATAAATACAAAAACTGGTTGTGCATAATTACAATTGTTGATACGTTAGATTAGTGCTTTATGTGACTATGTATCAGTGCTAAAAAAATTTGTGTTTGAAACTATAACAAGGAACATAGTGCAGTGGTATTGTGAATTTTTTTAAGTTTGTTTTTGAACTGGCAACAAACATGACAAATACTTTTTGTCATTTTTTGTGGCAGAGGCTTTTTTTAAGGATAATAGACAAAAAAAAGTCTAATTTAACCTCTATATGAAAATAGAACTTTATATATTTGAGCATTCAAAGTATTTTTCTTGATTTACCTTCATCAGGAACGCTCAGACCTAACCATTTGAAATCCAAGGGTGTATAAATATGTAGGAACCTAAGAAGCTATATGACCAAAAAGAACCTAGAAAAAATAGCAAACTTCATCTAAGGTCAACTCTGCCTGAGGGAGTTAGAACCTTAGTTTCTCAATAATTTCTTATTATATTCTATATACATGATATAAGTGTTTGTAGATAAATTACAGCTGATGTGAATGTGTATATTTCCACCTGCCCACCATACTTATGTTTGATAATAGACAATTTAAACAAATTATAAGCAAGGAATGCTGATGCCAGGAATTTTGTTCTTTCAATTTTTTCTTCTCTGTCAGTCTGCTTTCTGAAACCTATATAAACAATGTACATATGATGTAAATGAATTCATTATCACAGAATCATTCTTCCAAATTTTCATGTCATGCAAAGTTTAGTTATTACTAAGTTATTTATTATGATGATTGTGTTTTTGGAAAGTTTTAGATTAATTCAATTTTGTTACCCATTCATATCATATGTTCCTTGCTGATCATTATGGATGCTATAAAATGGGAATATAACCCTCATAGTATGATATACTATATGTTTTTTAAACAAAGTTTATTAAAAACAGATCTTGTTCAAAAGAAAATATATTTCTCAATCTGATTTGTTAAACCAATTTTTAAAAATAAGGTGATGTGATGTGATTGCCATGAAAACAACAATCCACCAAAGACTGGAGGAAAAGTGTTTATGAAAAACTACAGTTACTATATATAATGAATACAAGCAGACATAAAGCTACTACAGATTTCAATTTCCTACATTTTTCCTCTGTTGAAAACCTTTGCTAACTGACTGTAACTAGCTACTTCAAAGTTCAAACATCTATTTTATTCTGAATTTGACAGAATGGAAGCTATAGTGTTTTCTCATATCCTAGTGCATGTAGTACATGAAGAGCAAGTAATTGTTAATTAGATAATGTTTCTACACATATTTTGCCAGTTCGTCATTTTGATATCTCGGCAAGTCAACATTATGCAATTATTGAATTCTGATGAGGTTGATACAATGATTTATCAACCCCAGAGATACGATATTCACCGAGGCCAACAACTGTTGTATTATATGACATTTTTTATCCGTCTCCAATTTTTATACGACCGTAAAAACAATTTTGCGTCGTATAATGCTATGGTGTCGTCGGTGTCTGCGTTGGCATGGTCCGAAGACACATTTGGTTTCCGGATAATAACTTTAGTTTAAGTAAATGGATCTCTACGAAATTTTACCAGAAGGTTCATTACCACAAAAAGGTGGTTGAGATTGATTTTGGGGGTTATGGTACCAACAGTTTAGGAATTGGTTGATCTATACGATGTGTCGAGAGAGAATCTGCAGAACAATTGGTACCATCAATGTTATAGCTAATACTGGGCCGATGCCTCTGTTAGTAGACTATCAGTCCCAGGGTATATCACTTGACCAGTATCCACCACTTTGGGACTGGCATTAAAATGCGGATATTTTTTCATTGCTTATATAGAATTTGAGAAATCAATTAAATAAAGGAATATATCTCCCTCATGAAAAGCTCCGATTCCTTGTCCTAATTTGAGTATTCTTTATCAGCTCTGCAACGTTTATATTAGGTTTTGGCCTCGAGCATCACTGAAGAGACATAATATGAGTTGTCAAAAGAACATTGGTACCGTTAATCTCATAACTTTCACCGGATCTATATCTCTATTAGTGAAATGTGAGTCCCAGAGAGTATCACCAGCCGAGTTGCCAGTACTTTGGTACTTTTGTACTGGCATGCAAAAACGGATATTGATTGATTGAACTTTTCTGTTATAAAATTTAAAAATCATTTTAATTAAGTACTATATCTTCTTCTTTAATATAAAATATAACATCAATATTTACCGTAAATCATAACTTGTGAAATACATTTAGACTATATATACAAAGCAAAAAGTAAATTAGTTTAAGATAACCAATTATTCACGAATTTTAGTCACACTATCACACTTTTAAGCAAGAGTTAGACATAGTCGCCGTCCCAATCAACAGTAAAGTTACGATTATCACTGATAAGTTACTATTGTCATGTCCAAATTACGACTATCTGATAGTCCATTTACGATTATCATATCAAAAGAATTTAAGGAAGTTACGATTATCTTCCTAAAATTTTCGATAGCTATTTTTGATGTAACGAGATCATATATGATATTCAGAACACACACACGCAACAAAACCATACAAATCAATCTGGCGGCTGAGTGATTCTTGAAAACAACACGTTTACACGGAGAAATTAGCAGAAAACGATTTTACATATTTTTACCTTCGCCATATTGGGATCGTGGTAATTGCAGTTACCACGATCAATTTAATACCAGTGAAAATTGCTGTATGTTTCGTTTCCGTTCTCTAACTTTAGTTTGCTTTAACCAAATGTTATGAAACTTATACACAATGCTTATTACCACAAAACACAGATCAAATTTGAATTTTGGTGTTGTCACTTTAATAGTTCTAGAGTTATGCCCCTTTACAAATGGAAACATTGCTTAATTTTTCGTTTCCATTCTCTAACTTTGGTTTGCCTCAACCAAATGTTATGAAACTTATACACAATGCTTATTACCACAAAATACAGATCAAGTTTGAATGTTGGTGGTGTCACTTTAACAGTTCTAGAGTTATGCCCGTTTACAAATGGAAAAAATGCTGCATTTTTCGTTTCCGTTCTTTAACTTAAGTTTGCCTCAATCAAATGCTATGAAACTTATACACAATGCTTATTACCACAAAACTCAGATCAAGTACAAATTTGGGTAGTGTCACTTTTACTGTTCTTCAGTTATGTCCCTTTATAAATTTATATGATATGAAAGCGCGGGTATCATGTTTGTCCTATGAACACATTCCCCATTTATTTTCTTTCAGGTCGGAGGCGAATCCAGCCATTTATTAAAAGTGAGAGAAGGGGGATCCAACCAAATGTCCCCATTCAAAATCATTGATCGTAAAACAACAGTGGGGTTCCAACCTCCGGAACCCCCACTCCCCCTGAATCCGCCATTGCAGGTATTAGTAGTAATATCACTTCATGACTAAACAATATGGTAATACTAGTAGTTGAAAACTTGAAGCCCATCTAAGGGCCTCATTATGTAAACCAAATAACAAGGAATTATTTGATTCTCGAATAATTTTGAATTCTGGAAAATTGATAAGAATTGTGTAATGAAAACTAACCCAACTTTTAGTGGGTTTAAGTTACCTTCATTGATATTTCAGTATGAACTTACTACTACCCCCCTCCCCCTTTTAGCCATGTGTCCATGGCTAACCCTATTTATTACAGATTCAAATAATTCCTAATTCAAACCAGTATTCACAGTACCTTTGGTTTTTATTTCGCTATGATGAAAGTCACAGTATGTCAGAGTGAGACATAGGGATTACTATCAGGAAGGCCTTGATGCTTCATACCTTGTATTCAAATACGTCATGTTACAAAGTATTCATCTGTCATATGTCCATTGTCCTTGACCTCATTTGCATGGTTCAGCAACTGTTTGTAAAAAAAAGATTGTTTTTTGTCATGCAAATTTCTCACGTAGTATGAGTAATAGCCAACTACATTTGGTATATGGTTTCTTGCAACGTATCCATGTCCTGCAGACAGGGTTCGCCTGACCTTGATATTATTTCATTGATCAGTGATCAAGTTTAAATTTATATTATAAAGTCCGTTTCTCGGATACTATCAGCAGTAGGTAAACCATATTTGGTGTATAGAACGATAGTTAAGTGTACATACCTGTCTGGCAGGTATAATCTGACTTTTGCCTCATTTTCGTGGTTCATTAAAAACTAACGGCCTGATTTATGCACAAAGCAATAAATGAAAAACAAATATATACAGCAACAAATCACAACCAATGAATTACAGGCTCCTTACTTTGGACAGGCAGACACGGAATATGGCGGGATTAAACATGTTTGCTGGTGCCAAAGTGAACCCTCCCTCTAATCTGGGACAGTGGTATAACAGTACAACACAAGAACAAACTTTGAAAATCATTTGAAAAGGGCTAATCCATCAGATCAATAAAAAGCACATAAACTCCAAACAAAAACACAAAAGTCACAAAGACGAAATTGAAATTCCCTGATGTTCAGCACTCAACAAGCACCTCGCACAGCATGAGAGAAATCTTTTAGATTTTATGCCTTTATAGTGTTTCATACATTGAAAACATTTTAGTATTGTTTTTTAATCACGTCTTGCACCTTGTCATGCGTTCATAGACTTTTATTGCTCGATAGACAATATTTTGAACTGGCATTTTGATTCGTATTTTTTTAACACTTTGCCCGGAAAAAATGGCTACCATTATTTTTTAGGAAATATTTTCCCCATGCCTCTACCTTGCACATTGTACTATATACCGATATAAATATATAAATTCAAAAGAGATTATTTTGGTATCCTCTTAGAATTGTTGGCTTTGACAATTAGTGAAATTTATCAACACTACAACAGCTTCTACCGTTCTCCAACAGAGCCTTCCAACGGTGGGAATATCCACGACGTGTCGGCTCTCTTGGACTTTTATTAGTTCATCAACTCTTCGGCATATATATATATATACCAGTCTGCATAAAAAAAAACTTTTAAACAGAACAGTTCACCATTCATCAGTTCATATCTACCACCAGCCTCGGCTCGCCTGGACCATCATAGCTAATTGATTCTTCTTACCTGCTTGCGTCAGAGAAAAGATTATTATTTACAAAATATTAACTAAAACTTTAGGTATTTATGTCGGAAAGAAAACTTCAAAAATATTTAAAAAGACCATTGCCTTCTATTATCGGTACTAAAACTCAAACTCCAGTAGTCCTCACTGACAGCAAAGGTTTTAATCGGTGGGACCAAGTATCTAACCTAATTGAATTGGAGATCAGGTTGTGGTGTAAGTCGTCTTGCACATCACTGAAAGGGTACGACTGGCTTGAACAAAATATAGCCCAACAAATTGGCCGACTTGATAACATTCATCTGTACGTCTGGCTAGGCACCTGTGACCTAACAAATTACGACGGTACATTCATCTCGCTTTCTACAGAAGAAAACAAAATTCAGCAAATTACCGATACATTTCAGGAAATAGTAGAACTTTTGAAACCATATCCCGCAAGTAAAATTACTTTCTTAGAAATTCCTCCGTATTCAATAGTAGAGTTCAACGCATATGCAAAGCACGATAACCCGTCATCCTTCAAACACCAAAAGGAACAACTAATCAAAAAAGTAGAAGAGCTAAACAGCAGCATTCGTTACATAAACTCAACTTTAGACATATTCTCTCCAAATTTTGCAATAGACATCAGCCATCATCATCAAGATAAAACTTCAAAACCCCAAAAATTTACCTTCAGTAATTTTTCGATTTATTTAGGGACGGAATACATCCAAAGCAGACCTTGTCTAAAGTCTGGCTCAAAAAATTGGCTACTCAGGTACATAAGCAGTGCTTGGGCTGATATTATAGCCAACGGTGGGAATATTAACGACGTGCTACCTGACTCAGCCTCTGCATCCCAATCCAACTAGCAGAGCCTTCAAACGGTGGGAATATCCACGACGTGTTGGCTCTACTGGCCTCTTGTCACCAATATACCGACTTATTCCATAACTATATAACTTGCGTCTCATCTGCCTGTTTTATATATCCATTGCTGCAAATGATAATCAACTCGCCTACATCATATAATCTTCGCCTAATCAACATATACTCGCCTGGTTATATACAACACTTGCTTAATAGACTCATACTTGCCTGTATCATATTACCATTGCTCCAACCATTCTGTAATCGGATCATTATATTTATCTTCATCATATAATCATTGATTAATCAACTACTATAGCCACTGCATCTTGATTGACTGGTTAGCCAACTCATTTATAAAATTTGTCAACAGTTAACTCCCTTGCCCAACAGAACCTTCCAACGGTGGGAATATCCACGACGTGTCGGCTCGCTTGGACTATAAAAGCTTAAAAGAAATATTCTTTAGCACACCACCTTCACCTCTGTAGTTAGATCTTCCTGACAGTCCAATATGTCTGCATCAAATGTTCCATCAAGACGAATCAATCGTATGAACTCTGGCAACAACCTACAAATCACAAATCCGATATACAAAGACTATATCCTAGACAAAAATAAGGCCATTCACAGGAAAAAAGGAAGCCAGCTCAAATTCGCGCATTGAATCCACTATGAAGCCTGGCAACATTTTGGTATTATAATTTAGCACAGCAGCATATGAGCTTGCCAGACTTAGATTAAGTGAAATAATAGATAATTCCACACAATATTTAGGTTTATTTAGACACAGTGAGGAAAACTTGGGCGCAAATGTTGATTCTTGTTTTAAAGTTCTTTACCGCAAAAATGACAACACCCAAGGAAAAAATCTGAAATTCGTTATGAATCTCTATCATACTAGCTCAAGAATGGTTATTAATGGCTCAAGAGTAGATCATTATTTGGCTGAAATCCATGAACAATTATGCAATGATCTTGCCAGAAATGAGCATATGCTCTCAGCTCTAAATGGCAACATCACATCAACAATTTCAACGTCAAATAGAGCAGGAACAGATCGAAACCTTCCGGCAGCTGCTACAAACTGTCATGACAATATTGCTGATTAGGGATGATGAATGTAAAGTTTCTGAACAATTTGCAACAAAATTTCACTCCTAGATACTATCGAATGCACCGAGTGCTCTTTATGGATAACGTGTTGTGCATTATATTTGTGCTGGACTATCACAATCGGCTGTTGATGCCTTAAACACAATAGACTTTGTCTGCGCTCTATGTACTGACAATATGTTGTACCATGTTGACTCATCAGTTTGTAGTAGATCACAGATTCCGCAAATGGTAACATGCCCATCTCTATCGGACGATGACAATTATCCAGAAGCATCTCCACCAATCTATGAACTCAATGATACTGAAGAGACAACAATAGCCAAAGAAATATATATTCCACATGCTATAGGTGACCAGACAATCTCAGCAAAGGACAACTTTACTTTAAACTCTATCAACCAAGGCAATGGAGCCACACCACAGATTGCTCCCACGTCTGACCAAACATCAACAGAAAATGCACAGAAAAAGTAAAACGCCAACCTTCTAAATCAGCAAAATAATCTAAAATCATAAACACAGAAGATAAAGCATATATAATCAAACTGGAAAACGAGATCAATAAGCTTAAATCAACTACTGAACTTCAAAATAGTCTCCGAAATCTCGTGAACATCATAAGCGTCATCCTTCAGTGCAAACAACCCTCTCAGCCAAAACCACAAACTTCCAATCTTGCTAGCCCATACATTGACGAGCAAAGGATAAGAATGCTTGAGTTTAAAATGATGCAAAACATGTATATAAACAATATGCTAACTAACCAACAAATGCCAATGATGATGCAAAACAACAGATGACGCAACAAACCTTTACATTCAACTGCTGGTTTCTCTATGTTTCCACACATTATAATACCATGGCATATTCCACGCCTCCTGGGTATGCACCAAATGTAATACCAAATTATATTCCAAATGTTGTATATGTTCCTCCTGGGGTTCCTAATCATCACCCCCAGTATTACCGATCATTCCAGCCTCCACTATATCCACAGTGAAATGCTGCGCAAAATGTACATCAGCAGAATGTTAATCAATCTTATAATAATCAGCATATTCAAAGGGACTTGAGTGTAAATTTGCCACTACCTAAGCCTTCAGGGTCTCAAACAGGCAGGTGCCATAGACCACAGCAAAGGAAGAATCACAGGAAATCTCAAATTCCATCTGGGCTACACAAAAACAATATGGGTAACAATTCTGAAGAAGTGCCAACAAATCAGCCTAAACAAGTACAGCACCAGCCAAATGAGAACATGACAAATGAACAGCAAGGGCAGAACAATGAGGGATCTCCGCTATTTAATTCACCTGGTGATATTCCGTGCAGCGATAATTTTGCAGACCTATCTCTGCATGACAGCCGACATCCAATGCAAACCATACCATTCTCAAACTACTTTCCTCAATCTGATATGGCACCAGTTGAAACCTCCAAGTTCTGTTTTACAACAACAAAAGTGGATGATCCTGAACCTGAAATGTCTCACAACTCTTGTTTAGGACTCATCCAAAACAACATACCACCCGACCTAGACATAAACAAAAACCGGCAAAATCAGCAAATCTAAAACAACCTTTTCAAAAGAATGCTGAAGAACATCTAAGATTAACAATAATTAATATGGACGGGAATGGAAACGCATTATTTATGAACTCATTAGAATCATTATCTGACATTATTTGTATCCAAGAACACTGGCTATATGAATTTCAAAAAACAAACATTTTGTTATGTTCTACCTGATATAAGGTGCATCGATACAAACGAGGAAATCTCAAATTTCAATCGGCCAAGAGGGAAAGGTGGTGTTGCAATAGCTTTGAAGAGATTCTTAACTCCATCCATCAATGAAATTCCATCTGGAAACAACAGGATAATAGAAATTGAACTGAAATCACCAATGAAAATTTGCATCATTTGTGTATACATGCCTACAAATAACTCTGGGGATTCATATTAAGAATACACTAAATGTCGTGATATTATTAGCTCACTTCTATCAATGCTTTCAGCATCTCATAGAATCGTTTTAGTTGGAGACTGTAATGGCACTTTAAAGCCGACCAGAAATTATGACAAACACGATAGACTTCTGCAGGCCTTCGTACAGGAAATGAATCTTCGACATCATCGCTCTGAGGAATCAACCTTTTTATTTCACTCTGGAATGTCAGCCATTCAAATTGATTATAGTTTGCACAATGCCACAATTACCTTTCTTTCGGACTATAAGATCCATGACCAATGTCACACTAATACTTCAAGTCATGTTACTGTGAGCGCAAAGATGAATGTTAAATCAAAGCCAATGAATAAAGCAATCTAATCCGGCTATGTCAGTCAATTCAAACTCCAGTGGAAAGATCTAGATAGTGAGACATATCATACTCACATCAGTAATGAACTCTCTCAGCACAATATTGAAAGAGATTCAATAGAAGAAAACATTAAATTCTAGTGCAATTGTCTCAAAAAAGCAGCTACAGTTGCTGTTCCATCAAAGATTATCAAATTAAAAGGTCCAGAATTCAAGGCATCTCCAACCACTCTTACGCTGCCCCAAAAAAGTAAAGAAAAATATCAACTCTGGAAATCTCATGGCAAGAAAAATGATCATTTCAAGACGGACAAAATACTGGCTCAACGAAATCTTCGCAAACAACTCCGGAAGGAACAGTATTTGGATAGAGCCCAATTCTATGATGACATAATGGACCATCCAAGCAATGATATGTTTCATAAGCTCATTCGACGAAACAGAGGCTCCAGAAATAAAGATGCAATCTGCATAATGGAAAATGGAGAGCACCACTTCTCTGCAACTGACCAAACAAACAGCTTCTCAAGATACTTCGAGGATCTTGCTGTACCCAAAGACAATGGATATGATTCTGAATTCTTAGATCACTGCAATATCCGACATAACATCTTCCATGAACTTTGCAATCAAAACAGCAATGGACCACAATTTACTTCTCAAAATATCTGTGATGCAATCCAACAGTTACATTCTGGCAAGGCGACAGATCTTGCTGCTGAACATTTTAAAAATTCTCCTACAACGGTAACTCAATTTCTCACAACTGTTTAAATGACATATTCAATAATCAACATATACCGAATATACTTAAATCTGGTAAAGTAACACCTGTACTCATAAAAAGAGAAAAAATCAAATAGTAATGGACATTTACAGAGGAATTGCTGTAACACCTGTCATCTCAAAACTCTTCGAATTTACCATTCTTCTACGTCTAACAGTATTTTTTAATCAGTCAACACCCCAATTCGGCTTTACAAAAGGCTTTTCGATGCATATGGCCAGTCTCATTATCACTGAAGCTAGAGCAGAAGTAAAACTTGTCACAATGGAGCCTTTATTTCTCATTACTGTGGACAGTCAGAAGGCATTCGACGGGGTAGATCACATCATATTACTGGATGCTTTACATGACCATACTCAGAATCATCCTCTTTGGTCTATTGTGAAAAACCTCTACACAGGACTAGTTTCAAGAGTCAAATGGAAGGGAAACATCCGTGACAGCTTCGATACTCATCAGGGAGTACGACAAGGAGGAATTCTTTCACTTTTTCTGTATAAAGTCTATGTTAACAATCTGCTTGAGGATATTAAATCGCACAGCCTAGGCCTTAGAATCAGCACAAATTATATTGGCTGCCCAACTTGTGCGGACGATGTAGCCTTCTTAAGCAACTGCCATCAGGAAATACAATGCATGGTCTCTGTTGCAAATCATCATGCCAAACAGTCTAGAGTTACAATCAATCCTACTAAAACCAAAACTGTCATCCTCAACAAACCGAAAAACATCAACAGGTCCTACTTATATTGGACACTAGCATAACCTCTGTTTATCCATCAGAAGACACAGCACATCTTGGTTTGAAAAGTGCAGAGTTAAAAGAAAATAATTTAAATATTGAAGCTCGCATCAACATTGCGAGAAAAACTCTATACTCTCTGATGAATAATGGTCTACTTGGTACAAATGATCTTAATCCACAGACATCCTACAAGATATACCAGATCTTTTTTATTCTTCGTCTGCTTTATGGAATGGAGACAACTAGATATCATGACCCGCTTCCACACAAAAACATTGCGTAATATTCAGTCTTTGCCTACAAGAACAGCCACTGGATCAGTGCTTATGCTGTTGGGTGCTCTAACAATTGAGGCAGAAATACATAAAAAGCAACTCTCATTTCTGTACAGTGTTCTTTCTTGCAACAATTCGACAATTCAAGGCTTAGTAGACAGAAAAATCATTAAGAATATTGATAACCATCTCAGCTTCTTTTGTAAGGTGAAAGGTGTGCTAGCTTTATATGATCTGCCAAGTATAGCTACACTTAGTCAAAATTTACCGTCAAAATTAAAATGGAAAGCAACAGTAAAATTAGCAATTCAGGGTTATTGGACTAAAACCTTCATTAAAGAAATAGAAACAAAATTTTCTTTACAATAATACATTTGGACAAAGCCTTATTAAGAATTGGATCTACACATCCTGTCTGGACCAGCCTAACGTCAACCGTCTTGGATGTTAAAAAGGGAGCGATAAAAGTACGGCTACTAACTGGGACTTATTTATTTGAATCTCATAGATCAAAATTTAGTGGTGGAAGAGAGTCGGCCTTATGTAAATGCTGTGGAACGTCAGATGAAGATCTAGCCCATTTCCTCTTGTTCTTATATCTATCCATACCCAGCGTGTATGGAAATTACAAGGCAAATTATAATGTTATACTAACTGTCTCGCTTAATATATTATTCAACGTACAATCAGTGCAATATGGAAAGATACGAGATGAACATTATGTACATATGTGTAAAGGTAGAGGCAGAGGTATCCTGCTTTCCATTGTATAAAGCACCGTATATTTTTAGATTTTAATCGTGTAAAGTGAATCGTATATACATATTTGATAAGACCCAGTTATTTTTACCTTTTAACTGTGTACGGTGAATCTACAAAATTATTTTATAAGTCCCCAAATATTTGTAGCTTTTATCCGTGTACAGTGAATCTAAAATATTAAGTTGTTTGTGGAAAACTTTTAGTGACATACGATTTAAGTTTTAATTAACTCCCCACTTGGATAATATCCGTTGAGGAGGTGTTCCATGATTGGAAGGAAATACATATAGAAGAAGAAAAAGTACAGATTTGAGAGTACTCCCAGTTACTAAAAGCTAGTTCAAAGCCAATAACAATATATAAAAATCATGTGTCTACGACTAAAATATCAATCAGTATATATCCAACATACAACAGATTTATTGAAAAGACGTCATTAACAGTCAGATAAAAACATGACCGTGTGCAATGCCAACATATAGGTATTCTCGATTTTATTGACAGATTGTAGAACCGTGAATGTACATAAGTGTATAACACTTATATCTAGTTTGGTGTTTATTTAACTGATAACAAAATCAGTGTTTATACCGATAAAAACAATGTTCAAAAATCAAATCGCAGTTGAATTGATAACCTTTTAGAATAATTTTCTTTAAAGGATCGACAAGTTTACCCGAATTGTATCTAAATTTCCGGGCTCGGGTTACAACATCACCGTAAAATGCTTGAGACAAATTCATTTATGTGTGCTACATCATTATCCCACTTTTAAGCAGGTTTGTGTACTAAAATGTTATGAAGACGAGTGATGTGAGAGTTTTTGTTCTGTGTTGAAGGCCTCAATGTAATTTTGAGATGAAAAACAACAAAAACAGCGTTCGTTAATTATCCATTTTTAGATGGTGACGTTCCCTTGTCATCATCTTACGGTGTTTATATATCTCAACTTGTACGATTCGTGTATGTAACAATGTTTTAGATTTTAACGAGAGAAATTTATGTATTACTGAAAAATTATTACACCAGGGTTTTCGATATCACAAACTAGTCAAAACATTTACTAAATTTTATCATCGGTATAAGGACATCATTCGTAAATATAGCTCAACATGCAGACTTCTTATACGTTCAGGTATTTCACATCCAATTTTTTATGGAAATATTCTTTATAAAGCACAAAAATGTCAGTATTCACCTCTGAAGCTAACAAAACCTTTAAATAGACTTATTAAGAAGGGATATAGTTACGATACTGTTGTCAGGTCATTAAAGATTGCATATTTTGGCGTTAATATTGATTCACTTATAGGGTCTTTGCATCGGCACTAAACACATTTATTTAAAAACCAGTTGTTGGCATGACACGGGTTATGTTCTTCTCATATATGTTATGATGGTATGATACTAAACCCCTAACGGGAAGGATTGTGCCTGATATTCATATGATGAAGACATAATCTTTCAATCAGTTTAATTGAAGTCTGGAGCTGGCATGTCAGTTAACTGCTAGTAGTCTGTTGTTATTTATGTATTATTGTCATTTTGTTTATTTTCTTTGGTTACATCTTCTGACATCAGACTCGGACTTCTCTTGAACTGAATTTTAATGTGCGTATTGTTATGTTTACTTTTCTACATTGGCTAGAGGTATAGGGGGAGGGTTGAGATCTCATAAACATGTTTAACCCCGCCGCATTTTTGCGCCTGTCCCAAGTCAGGAGCCTCTAGCCTTTGTCAGTCTTGTATTATTTTTAATTTTAGTTTCTTGTGTACAATTTGGAGTTTAGTATGGGGTTCATTATCACTGAACTAGTATACATATTTGTTTAGGGGCCAGCTGAAGGACGCCTCCGGGTGCGAGAATTTCTCGCTGCATTGAAGACCTGTTGGTGACCTTCTGCTGTTGTCTGTTCTATGGTCGGGTTGTTGTCTCTTTGACACATTCCCCATTTCCATTCTCAATTTTATTGTTCCTTTGCTTTCAATTTGTTTTATGTGCATGTACTTATTTTGTACCATGGGTGGATACCCCATATCCTTTCTTTTAATTCTTTCAGATATTTCCTAGTTGATACAGTATTCCAAAAACTTTCCTTGATTGTGGATTGTTGCTTGATGTTAATAAGGAAGCTTTTATATCAAAGTTTCCAAGGAGTAAAAAAAAATGTCATCTTTGAAAAAGTTTGACTGCTTTTACTAGAATTATAAATTTCGATTTACATTAACCTATTATATAGATATAAGAAGATGTGGTATGAGTGCCAATGAGACAACTCTCCATCCAAGTCAAAATTTATAAAAGTAAACCATTATGTCTGTTTGGTTTACTGAACCAATTTTGTCAATATAACGGAATTATAAACAACTTTCATACAAGTGGGAGGTTTAGCTAGCTAAAAAAAAACCCCAGGTTAATCAACCATTTAAAACTGGAATAGGCCTGTACCAAGTCAGGGATATGACAGTTTTTTTTCAACCGTTCCATTGGTTGATAAAGATTTATATCATAAATGACATAGAGGTTAACATCTAAAGGTCACCGTACGGCCTTCAACAATGAGCAAAAACCATACCGCATAGTCAGCTATAAAATGCCCCGAAATGACAAATGCAAGACAGTTCAAACGAGAAAATTGTTAGAGTATTTTTGTCATCCTTTTTAGAGCAAATAGCAAAGACTGCGATTTATTTCAAACATCTACACATTTTTTATATCATATCAAATTTTAGTATATACATACAAAAGACATTCTATTATAATAGTATATGCAACTGATCGAAAATACAACTTAAAGAATCTATTTAAACACTAGTCGTAGTAAAACCTCAAAAATAAGTGTACTGGAAACTTTCTGTGTACATGTATACTAACCGCCGAACCGGTTTACGTCAGATACTTGCACTTCAACTGTGATTCTAGGAAAAATTCACATAGATTTATCGTGTCCTAAAACAGTATGAAATACATGAAAATAACACGATATAAATTTCGTGAGTCCGAAGCGCTTTTCTGGATTTACCATCATTAGGAATGCTCAACGCCAAATATTTGAAAGTCAAGGATGTATAAGAACCGAAACATAGAAACAGTTGAAGAGCTATATTACCAAAAAAAAAAAGGACTTAAATTATAGCCAAATCTATCTAAGGTCAACTTTGCCTGAGGGAGTTGAAACCTTAGTTTCTAATAATTTTAAAATGCATTAATGAACAATAGCCATTTCAATTGATATTTTATTGTGTATCTTTCTATGTTGTGATGTTACACTATTGTTTCAGGTAGGGTGAAGTTTGGCGCCTTATAAAACGATTAAACACGCTGCATTTGTTTGCATCTGTCCTAAGTCAGGAACTTGATGTTCAGTGGTTGTCGTTTGTTGATGTGGTTCATAAGTGTTTCTCGTTTCTCATTTTTTATATAGACTAGACCTTTGGATTTCCTGTTTGAATGGTTTTACACTAGTCATTTTTGGGGCCCTTTATAGCTTGTTGTTCGGTGTGAGCCAAGGCTCCGTGTTGAAGGCCGTACTTTGACCTATAATGGTTTATTTTTACAAATTGTGACTTGGATGGAGAGTTGTCTCATTGGCACTCATACCACATCTTCTTATATCTAATTTTAGAAAAGTTTGTTATAAATCATGTCAGTACCGAATTACTGACTTCTGGGCTGATGATACCCTCGGGGATTGATAGTCAGCAGAGGTATCGACCCAGTGCTGTAAAAAATGAAAACAACACGATATAAATGTGTTGCGTCCGAGTGCTTTTCTGGATTTACCTTCATCAGGAACGCTCAAAGCCAAATATTTGAAAGCTATGCTATTGGTTCTTTCATTTGAGTTTGTGTAATGTCGGGCACTTTTTTGGCTTACTATACAATATAAACTTTTCTCATTGTTGATTTTTAGTTATTTATATCCTCGTCTTTTGGTCTCTGGTGAAAATATGTCTCATTTGCAATCATAACATCTTCTTATTTTTTTTCAACTCTTATTGTGAAAAACACACTCACAGTAGGGATAACTGCTTTCAACAATCTTACGTAAACCACACCTAAATTTATTTGTAAGACTATTTTAGTACAATTAAAGTTCACCCTTAACTCACGCAAAAACTTTATTATTCTCATTAATTTTGCACGCACAATCAAATTTATAGCCTCTGTCAGGCTAGTAATATTTAAACTACCAAATCTATGATATGATAACTGTGTATATAAATAAACATAAGATAACCGCCATTTTGTCATAATAATTTTGTTTGTGTTGCTTTGCTATAATCTATATTCTGCAGCTTCGAATTTGCCGAAGAACTTGCCTAATATGGGTGTTTTTATTATAGCCATCACAACTGTAGTAGTTGCTACAATAGGAATATTTTCACCAAAAGATTGGCTTATGGAAGGGTATGGCTGTCCAAAAAGGTGGATTCTACCCGGAACTTCAAATGGTAAAACTATACAATTACTGCAATACACATATGCTGCAGATATACCCTGAAATTTATAAATGAAATTGAAAATAAAGATGCCACAGTGAAAATTGACAATTTGTTTTCAATTTCGCATAGAAATACATTGTTTTAATTAATTAAACTATAAATAATCAATTATTTTTAATGATGTGAACTAATTAGAGGTGCAGTTATAAAACACGAATATATACTTTGATTGGCTAGTTAAATGTTTTAAGACCTTCTTTATGTAGTTAATCATACAGTGTTTATAACAGTTTTTCATCAAGTCCTTTAGGGACGCCGAACATTTTTCTTCCCCTTGTCCAAAGGACCAGGGATAAAGAGAATTTTTGAATAAAGCAAAGTGTGAAAATATTGCTTTCAGGTATATATAGTATAGCGTTTAACGTCTATATGTGTAACGGCTTATTACCTCCTCTGTGATACTTTTTCCGGATATTATTCTTAAAATCTGTGATATTAATTTCCGATTACAATACAATTGTTTTTTTTTTTTGGTATTTTTAGCACTGCTATAGCCTCTTTTAATTACTCCTTTAAGAGTCCATAGTATTTGCAAAGATTTGGATTTTTATTGACTTTTCCGTATTTTTACTTTTAAATATGACTTCTTTGGCTCAGTGTTACTAATACATTATTTTTGAAGGGTACACGATGTATTTTTTAAATTTATTAATTGTATATGTTAGCGGTAATAAGTAAAATTAGGCATTAAGCTTAAATCCTAGGCAATAAGCTAACGCCTAGTCATTAAGTTATTGCCTGAAATTTTCAGGGATTAAGCTTATTTCCTGAAATATGATGATGATTTTTCAACCTATTGCCAAACATCATTTCAGGCAATAAGTGATTTATCTTCCAAGAACATGTACATTCGGTGAAATATTCATATATTATAATAAACATTCATTTAACAGATCTTTAAATTTAGTATTTTTCCATACTCATAGCAGAATTAACTTGTATTTCTTTGTGGAACTACAAACATTTATATATTTCAAACAAGTGATTGTATCTTATGAAAGGAGAGAGTATTGAAGATTCTATCTGCAAATTTTTCGAAGAAAAATTCACACTTCATTGGTCGAGCTGGTTTCGGTCCGGTAAAAAGTAGACAAATGTAGATATGAATTTTTGTTCACATTATCTTTCCATAATTAATTTTATGAGATATGTAAAAAATACTGTAAAAATTTTTGTTGAATATCCCCTGTCCCTCTTGTCTTTTTCACTTCTTCGTCTGGATTATTATCATTGAAGTGACATGCTACTGAAGACAAATTTCTTGAATATTTGAATACTGGAAAACAAGGAGCATATACCCAAGACAGTACATGTACAATTATCTTTTGGCAATTGAAATATTCAACTTTTAACTATTATAATGCCAAGAAAAGACGGCAACTATAGACTACTACATTTAATAAAAAGGTATGACATTTTTACCTTCGGGGGCTTTGAAAGGTTGATAAGTAAAGCAAAGGAGAATGATGAGAAAAATTTCATAATTTGTGTTTTTCTAGAAAAACTGTCTGGTACTTTGGAAAAGGCACATAAAAAGGTCATGACGACAGAGACAGTATGAATAAACAACGTATTAATGAATATGCAAATATTTTTTGTAATTCCATTGCTATGCAAATATTTCTCGAGATTCCATCGAACTATTTCTTTCACCTTGGGGAAAATTATAACATGAAAAAAAGTATTTAGGGGAGGGAGTAGTAGTGAAACTCATTTTATCCAAAGAGTTCAACAGTAGAGGACAGGCTGATATAATTGATTTCCTGTCAACCCAAGATGGAAACTATAAATTTCTTATGATGTACCAAAATCACCTAACAAAAGTATGTTACATTAGAATTCTTACGCCAAATGTGCTTCAGAATTTTAGTAAGGGGCCAGCTGAGGACGATCTCCGGGTGCGGGATTTTCTCGCTGCATTAAAGAACCATTGGTGGCTCTTTGGTCGGGTTGTCGTCTCTTTGACATATTCCCCATTTCCATTCTCAATTTTATTCAGAGGTGACTTTGGATTTATTGATGTTTTCACAATTTTTGGTGCGCCCCATAAACTGCAAAATGACAATGGTCTAGAATTTACAGCTTTAGTTATATCCGAGTTAAAAACTAAAGTGGTCAGAACTTGCGGCTTTATTTCAGGTATTTGACATTTTAAACGACAGTTCTTATCATGTTATAATGTACCAAATGTATCTTAACTTTGAATCAATGTCTTTTTTTATTTACTGGCATTTTCATTTTAGACATTAAGATTAATGCCTGGACACATTTTTCTGGATTTAAGCTTAAATCCTAGGAATTAAGAATAATGACTAACATCATTCAGGCAATAGACTTACTGCCTAGGCGTTAGCTTATTGCCTAGGTTTTAAGCTTAATGCATAATTTTATTTATTGCCGCTAACATATACATATTTTTTTGATTAAATATAGATCAGTTCATTTAAGAACGTTAAAAGCGGATTAATGTTAATCGAAATCTAAAACTCATTAGAAGTATTTAAAAAGTACACCATACGTATAAGGTTCGTATGAGGTATATTGGTATAAAAGCTGAAGGCAGAAAGTGTAAGCTATGTTAGAACGCAGTTGCAGATGAACTACATTTTCTTTTAAAATGTCCTGTTCTAAAAGATACAAGATCTCAACATCTGTCTAATTTAAATTCTAAATTCAAAATGTTTTCGAAGTAATCTGATGAAATAAAACTTTTTTGGATTCTTTCATCTGAAGATTTGTTTGTTACTTCAAACTTATCTAAATTATTGCACTCCCTTTTTGAAGAACGAACGAAACTTCTAGAAAATATCAATGTAGTTTAATATAATACAATCGATCAGGAGTTGTAAATTGATTTAAAAATGTAATTTCTCCAGGTCACAGTGACTTCCAAAATAACTTAATTTTTTGTCAATGACATTGTTTATAATTATGTTACTTTGTTTAAATTGTATATACATGTTTGTTTAAGTGTACTTTAAATCATTCAAATCATTCTAATCATTCACTGTTCTTTATTTTGTAATTCATTTGATTGTGTAGCTAAATTTTTTTACGATATCTTGTACCTTGTATCTTGTATGTAAAAAAGGCATCGCACATCTTGACACGTAAGAGATGAAGGTCTCTGATTTGACTTTAAAACAAAGGCAATAGTCAATTTCAACTCTATAATGCTATGAAACTATGTTACACCTTTTTCAAAAATGATTCTGAATACTGTTCACTAAATTAATTTGTTATTGTTTTTTGATCACCATGTGTTTGCCAAGCCTCTGTTATGACGTGACGCCAAAATGAGGCTAGTGTGTATAGCGATAAATCAATAAGCATATTATATTATTGCCACATACTAGGTGACATTACTTCATAATGTGTTGCCATCAACCTTTTAATACAGAGTATGTTCAGTATTTCTACAAAGTACAAAGTTCGTGCTTATACCTCCTAACTCGAGATTGTGTAATCGAAAAAAAGTATAGGCTATAGTTTGTCCTTTAAAAGAGTGAATGGCGATTTTCCTTCAAAAATTACAGGCTGCTTTGATCATTCTCTTATTCTGGGTATTTTAGGCTGCACGTGTGATCGAGAACGCTTAGAAGTCTGAACGGACGACTGTGATGAAGAAGTAAATTAAGGAAACTGATATTTTTTTTTGATGACTTTACCTTGTAATCCATTTTTGGTAATATTCTTTTGGCGTGGTTCGGTACTTATACATCCCGCCATTGTGTTATTGTGCTATGGTCATTTTTTGTATTCTTGTTTTTCATTTTTTCTTATGTGCTTTGTCTATATGCCGATTTGTTTTTCTTTGAGGGCATATTAGTTTGTTTTTATAGTGATTAAGATAATAAAACAACGTTGACTGCTGTACCCTAATTTTTGACAATTTTACCTATCGTGTCTGTTCGTTTTGTTCACACATTGTTGTCAATGGAATTTTATACGACTGTCATACAAGTGAGAGGTTTAGCTAGCTATAAAACCAGGTTTAATCCACAATTTTCTACATAAGGAAATGCCTGTACCACGTCAGGAGTATGATAATTGTTTTCCATTCGTTTGATGTGTGAGCTTTGGATTTTGCCATTTGATAAGGGACTTTCGGTTTTGAATTTTCCTTTGAGTTCGGTATTTTTTTTTTTTTTTATTTTACTTTTTTCCAATAATATTGGTCTATAACCATATTCGGGAAAAGTTCTTTTATTAATCGATTTCATGGTACTCAAGAGAAAATTAGAACTACTTCCCGTCAAGCCGCGGCTGATATAATTTCCATTTATGTGCGTATGAAACGTCTAGCGTGACGTTGGTTTCATTCCCTGCTAAATGAAAAGACGACATCGAGATATAAATAAGGATAACCATTGACGTTTTCAATGTCATTATTTTTTTTAAAGTTTCAGGGCTTTCGAACAGTTTAGAAGATAAGGTGTATGGACAACATGTTGCTCAAAAAGCCGTCCTTAGCCACATAAAAGCCCATATGACTGACCAAAATCCACCAAAAGCATTATCTTTGGCATTCCATGGTGGAACAGGCACAGGAAAGAATTACATAAGTTCAATCATTGCTGAAAGTCTATACACAAATGGAATGGAAAGTGAATTTGTCCACTTCTTTTCATCATCACACCATTTTCCTAACAAAGAAGATATAATACGCTATAAGGTAAATTTATAGCATCTATATATTGATTTCCACCTTAACCTTAAAGTTTCAAATAACAACATATGGCATGTGTTTTAACCTGCATACAAAGTTAAATCACATAAATACTGAAAAATACAAATGACTATGAATGATAATTTAGCCCAAGGGTATCACCAGCCCAGTTGTCAGTACTTTGGTACTGGCCTGAAAATACCGATATTGATTTTAGAAATTTGTTGTTACAAAGTTTTAGAAATTATTTTAAATTATGGAGTATATCTTCCCCATGAAAAGCTCTGATTCCTTGCTCGGCTTTGGAAATACTATTTGTCCTTTTTTGGTTTTATCAGATCTTCAAGTGTTGAATAGGTCTTGGATTTGAAAATATTTTGATCTCGAGCATCTCTGAAGAGACATTGAAATCAAAATGCTCATCTGATGGAGTAAAACTGGTACCGTTAATGTTACTTAGATTGTTTGTAAAAGCCATGTTTTAAAATACATCAACCTGCAATACTAATAACCCATCAAAGATACCAGGTTTATAGTTTGGTACGCTAGATGTTAAAGTGCTTCTTTGGTTTTGCTTTTCTGAGACTTTTAATTTGTAGACGAACTCGTGTCAGGCGTACAAAATCTTAAGCGTGGTATCTATGATGAGTTTACATTTACATATTTCTACACGATACTGCAGTTTATTATCACCTTAAAGATAAGTGATTGGTTAATTCTCAGGCGACTCTAAGAATGCAGTTAACATGCATCAATAAATTTTTTCATAGATGTTTTAATTTTATTACCCATAACTTGAATGGAAAAAAAATTGCAGTGTAATAATATATAATTTCATCCTTCCTAAAATTTGAAAAAAAAAAATGTTTGAAATTTCAATTACCGATTGATAACTATTAGTAATATAGGATGTCCCATAGGGTTACACTGTCCATCCATGCTTCCGCCTTAATATTATTTTATCTGAAAACGGAAAAAAAATAATTAGTTTACTCTTTTTTCCACAATAGGATTTAATTAACGTCTTTTCATAAATAATTAAGAAAAACCATATACAAAGATAGGCTACCACAACATGCCACTTAGTGACTGGATAATTAACTATATTTCAGCATTAGTTATAAAAATATTCCTAGCTTAAAGAAATTATACTACTGTAACACTTACTCCGATAATAAAGTTTCTCCTGTGAATTCTTTCATTCTCTCACTTAACTTCGTCCTAAATATTTGTTATGAAATTTTGTGTTTCTGAATTTCTCTGATTGTAAAGCAGTATCCGTTACTTGTAAACACTAGTAGATAACTTCTCTGTTGGTATGTGGTAACAATCTTTTCGGTAAGCTATCTCTTATTGCCTCCACATGCTACTTCTTTCTTTAGATACAGGAGGACATAGATTTTCTCTCTGTTGTTAGTTCAAAGACATTATTTACAGGCAAGTGCAGTTTTCAAACAAAATTTACAAGTTAGGTGACTATCTAATGGCTTCATGTTAGTAGATTTGTTGACATAAACAGGTAGTGTACTGTTTTGTTAAGAGGTAACATACTAACAAAAGATCAACAATTACGACTGAAATCATTTGTTTTTCGCTATTTCTCTCAATTTCTTTTATTGTAAGTTATCGTGACAATATTATTTGTAGGCTTAGGATTGTCCTGCCCAATTAAATTAATTGAGAGGGGTTCATATCGAAAGACAATCCTAGAGATGACAAGAGAAATAGAAAAATAAATGGTTTAATATATAAAATACAACAAAACAAAAAAAACAAGCATCAAAAGTACTTAAACTAGTTCTCATCGTGATAAAAGCCTTCTACTAGTATTTGATTTTTTTAATCAGTGTTCAAGAGTAAACAAAAACTTAAATCAGAGACTTAATTCATATTGGTATTTTTTAATGCATTATATTTTTTCTGATGAAAAATGAATTGCAATACGTATTATTAAAAGCAGTTAATTTTTTGCTAATTCAGAGCACATGTATATATATTTAAATACTCATAGTTGAGTAAAATTGTTTTTTCTCTTAAACTGCTGAATATCAAAATGATCATGATCTGTTATAAACCACGATAAGTTAATCACGTTAATGATTAGATAATTATCTATGTAGAAAAAAATGTGCAAATTGAAATACCAGTCTAAGATTTTTGTCTTTCGTCCGAAGCTCTTTTTTATATGGTATATCTTCATCAGGAAAACGCAAGGCCAACCCTTTGAATGTTTAGAATGTATTAGATCTAACTTCCTAATGCATGTAGAGTAAATCTTTGGTTAGCTTGCTTGCTTTGTTTGTATATTGTACAATTGTAATTGGGATAACATTCAATTAAATGTAGATATAATATATACAGGTTTAACTATGACTATCTATATTGTTTGCAGATGCCAATCTTAATTACAATGCTTGAGTTAACGTTTATATAAACAAAGCAAGCAAGCCAACCAAAGTCTTACTCTACAAGCATTAGGAAATTAGCTCTAATACTAGATAACTTGAGGAGCTATATAACCAACCGGGATAAAAACGAATAGTCCAAGTTTACCTGGGGGGAGTTGGAACTTCTCAACGGTTTCTAAATCTAAACTATAAAATATTAATTTTCTTGCAGACTGATCTCCCCAAATTTATTGAAAGGGGTGTTCAAAAGTGTAAACGATCGCTTTTTATATTTGATGAGGTAGATGAAATGCCAAAAGGATTGATGAATACAATAGCACCTTTTATGGATTATTATCAAAATATAGATGGAGTCAACTACAGACAAAGTATATTCCTGTTTATAAGGTATACATAAGTATTTATCTGTATCTTTATGAAACAGAGGTTTTTGTTTTAACAATGAGTGAGAATTCATTTTTGAGTGTTCAGATACAGATGCAGTTTTTACTTGAATTGAGCATACTTATAGTTTGCTTACTGTCCGGGCTAGGTTCGTGTTTATTTAGTCATTCACCCGAATGTTTTCGGTGTGACTACGTTTCTCGTGTGAATATGATTTAAAAATTTTCAGACTTCTTTTCTCGTTAGACATGAAACTGAATCTTGCAATACATGCAGAAGGTTCTTCAGTATTTTCGATAAAACATTATTATATATCATATATTATCGTTGGTTTTAACGGTTAAATATACGCATAAAAAGCTATCATTCACAGAACAAACTTTGTTTTCACCTAAACACTCTGAAACCAAAGGAAATGCACTCTTATAACATATATTTCCTCACCTGAAAGGACCCTTTATATAAAATTATTTTTGTTTGCATAAATAACACATTGTGAAAATAAAATAATTTTCCCTATTCCTGTTTTATATAAGACATATGTTTATAGATTCTAGGTGCTGAAGTTGAGTATCATTTTATTTACTTTACAGTTTTCCCTTTATTTGTATTTGTATTGTTCTGTTTCATTTGGTAGTGTGACTTTTGGCGTGGCTCAGTGTATGTGTATCCCGCTTTGGGGTTATTGGCATTGGATATTCCTGGTGTGGATGGGTCCTTAGATGCGATTCGGACGCGGGACATTTTTACAGTGTTGTTTCTATTTTGTTTCTATTGTATTTATATTCTACTTGGTTTGTGCTTTGTCGAGAGAGTGTATGCTATGTGTGCCATGTGTTGTAGGCTATGGTTTTGTTTTTTTATCGGCGTCTTTATCAACTTACCATCAACTTCAAAGACTTTTTTGTTGGTGTCTTTGTCAAATTTACAATCAGCTACAGCAACAATTTTGTTGGCGTCTTTGTTAGATTTTTTGTATTTCTGTGATGTATACTAGTCAACAAAAGAAACGATACAAGACAAAGTATTTTCAATATATAATAAAATTGGATACACTGTACCAAGGTAAATAAAGGCAACAGTAGTATACCGCTGTTCGAAATTCATAAATCGATTGAGAAAAAAACAAATCCGGGTTACTAACACACAACAGAAACACAACATTAAAATGTAACACACACAGAAACGAACTATAATATAACAATGGCCATTTTCCTGACTTGGTACAGGATATTTTAAGAAAAAAATGGTGGATTGAACCTGGTTTTGTGGCTAGCCAAACCTCCCGCTTTTATGGCAATGTTAAATATAACATTAAAATGACAACAGTACATGACAGGACTACAAGACAAATAAATGGGAGAACATATAGGACAGAGAAACATACGAATAATAGCTAACAAAAGGTACCAGGTTTAAAATTTAATACGCAAGACGCGCGTTTCGTCCACACAAGACTAACCAGTGACGCTCAGAAAAGTACGAAAGCCAAAACAAGTACAAAGTTGAAGAGCATTGAGGATCAAAAATAATTGCCCAATTGGTCTAATATTTACAGAGTGTTATTTTCTTTTGAAAACCATTGATTTAAGGCAAATACGCGAAATTTTGTTTTGGGAATTTTTGTTACTTTGTCGTATTTTCACCCAAAAATTCAAAAATCGATGTTAGAACTCAAAACTTTAAACTTAAACATGGTCTACTTAAAATTTTGAAAGCCTTTGCAGATATTTGAATACTTAATTCTCATCTTCGAAATTAAGTGCAGACTTTTGTCATCATTTTCCGCAAAACAGATTTGACCCGTGTGTTCAATAACACGGTATTTTCTAACTTTCCTTTAATCATATGCATTTGCTTTGCAAATGAATGTTTTTCATTGGATAATTTAACAGTTTTTCCTATTAATTATGTTTAATGATAAATTTGAGTTCAAACTTGTGTATCGTTTCTTTTGTTGACTAGTATATATTTACCCAGTTTTGACTGCTGGGTCCAATTATTTGTCACATTAACCTATTATGTCTGTTTGGGTTGCTCACACAGTTTTGTCTATATAACGGAACTATAAACAACTGTCATACAAGTGGGAAGTTAGGCTAGCTATAAACAAGGTTTAACTCACCATTTCTTCGGAAAACGCCTGTAGCATGCCAGGAATATGACAATTGTTTTTTCATGCGTTCCGTTGGATAAGCTGCGGTCTCACCTTAACGGATAGCTCGAACGGACGCCGAACGGATGGAAAAAAAAGTTTTCCGTTGACAAAATTTGTATTTGTATCTGTTGGTGTACTGACCATATAAAACGGACGTCTAACGAATGGTTAACGGACACACACCGGATATGTAACGTTCGAGAAACGGAAACGTACTGCACAGAACGGATGTCGAACGTACATCCAACGGACGAGTACCGCATAAAACGGACACCTAACGAAAGCGTACCGGATAAAACGGATGAACAAGATAAGCGGGAAATTAAAGGCGGCAATATAAATACACGTAAATCACATAAACGTGACCTTGAAATAATTAAAACGTTTTCGTGTAACTGGTTGTAGTTTATAGTCTAGAAGGTTTATATTTGCAACATTTAAGTTCAGTCTGGCCTACATAAGAGCTGTTTGATAGTGAATACGTGCCCTTACTCAGCGATCCATTATGAATAATAAATATTCATGACATTCAAGAAATCTGACATACCAATAATAGGCATTTCTACCGCAAAATTTTCAATTGGCATTTATTCGTTTTACATTCGGGACGTATCTGTTTTATCCGTTATCCTTCCGTTCATGTCCGTTTCACATCCGTTTATCATCCGTCTTATTCGTTATACGTTCGTTATACGTCCGGTAGTAGTCCGTTGATGAATTGGTCTACCGGACCATCAACGGATGTATGACGGACAAGTAACGGATACAAAACGGAAACGAAACGGACGAGTACCATTAAAAACGGACGACTATCGGACATTAAACGGACACTTTATCCGTTGGACGTCCGTTGAAGTTTTGAACATGCTCAAAATTTTCCACCGGACAGAACGGACGTCGACGGATAAAACGGAAGCTGAACGGACATGAAACGTATATGGACGGACGTCTAACGGATACGAACGGACTTCTAACGGACATGAACGGATCGAAAAAAAAGTTATCCGTTCGGCGTTTGTTCGTGCTATCCGGTAAGGTGTGACCGGGGCTTTAATAATGTTTGATTTTGTCAATTTTATGGACTTTTCCCTCTTTTGAATTTACCTTGGCCTTCAATTTTTTTGTTAAACTTTTTTATACGTATATATTAATCAAAGAAAATTAAACAACCACTTATATTTCAAAACGATTTTAAAAAATAGAACAAGATCATATATAAATTCTCAAATTTATGAATCGATCAGAATATAAGGTTAATTATCTCAATAACAATAGAGAAACTTTTGAGAAAGTTGATCACATGCATCCAGATAGATCAACCCTGTTTGTATGAATGGGACACACTCGCCTTTCAATTATCAAGCCCAATGCCTTATAAATCTCTTCTCCAAATTCTTTATTTAACATTATGTACATATTATGTGGTAGTTATAGTGAAGAGGAAAATCATATTAATCAGTATTATTTTACGTGCTAGTGCAGTGTAACAGTAATATTTCTGATCATTAAAAATCGTTATAAAACAATGATTATGCAATACAACTTTTTTCTTTACAGTAACATTGGCACAAATGCATTGAATAAGAAAATAATAGAATATTTTAAGCAGGGTCTGGACAGAAAATCAATTACAATTAAAGATATGGAACACTTGATTAAGACTGACAATGAGTCAAGTAAGTACGGAAACGTGAATTAAGGCTCCGCAAGTGAAATACGTGCATTTATCATCTATTAGCACATGAATGAAACATTCACTTTATTAGGATTTTGCTGAAAAAATTAAATAATACGGAAATTTGCATTGTTCCACCAACCTGTGAAAATTAATGATGCTAAATTTTTTATACAACTATCTGACATCTTCATTATTTATCATCACGAATAAATAATGTGATTTCCTTGCATGATTTGGAGAATATTATTAAAGGTACAGAGTAGAAAAGTAGAAGGGTTTATATGTAGTTGATATGACATACTTTTAGAACTACTCCTATGTCGAATAATTTGTTTCAAATGTCGATATACCTGTCAAAATTAAATCTACTTAAAATTTAAAAAAATAAAAAAAACATCGGAAAAGATCACAGATTTCTAAATAAATGTTTATATGGCACCCTCAACGGAGTTGGGGTGACATATAGTTATTGTTCGTTTTTTTTTTATTATTATTACTATTATGTCACTCGATCGACAATGTCGGGTGACATATTGCTTTTCCTCCGTTTCTTTTTTATTTTTATTATTATTATTAATATGGCACCCTCAACGTAGTTGGGGTGACATATTGTTATTCTACGTTTCTTTTTTTCTGTTTTTTATTTTTCTTCCATTTTTTTTGTCCAGCTTATATCTCGGAATTTTATGAACCAATGTTAATGAACTATATCATAATGTTAACCAGCATGTGCAGATTTACAATCGGGGTATGGCATTTTCAAGATGACCGCTGTTACCATTGAAACAGCAATTCTGTCCAAAAAATCAATATGCACCAAAGTTAATGAAACTTTACAATAATGTTAATTGGCATGTGTAGATGCTCTCTTTGACTTTGGAATTTTCAAAATGGCTTCCGTTACCCTGGCAATGGGGGAGCGAGGGTGCCATTCGTTATTGCTAGCAAATACAAATCTAGTTATGGCACCCTCAACGGAGTTGGGGTGACATATTGTTATTCTACGTTTCTTTTTTTCTGTTTTTTTATTTTTCATCCACTTTTTTGTCCAGCTTATATCTTGGAATTCTATGAACCAATTGTTATGGAACTATACCATAATATTAACCAGCATGTGCAGATTTGCAGTCGGGGTATGGCATTTTCAAGATGGTGCCGTTACTATGGAAACAGCAAAAATGTCCAAAATTTCAATATGCTCCAAAGTTAATGAAACTTTACACAATATTGAATGGCATATGCAGATGTCCAATTTGACTTTAGAATTTCAATAAATAGCCGCTGTTACCATGGAAACATAAAAAATTAACAAAAATTCTAAATTATCCAAATTATGTTTAGATGCGCTCTTTGACTTTGGAATTTTCAAAATGGCTGCCGTTACCCTGGCAATGGAGGAACGAGGGTGCCATCCGTTATTGCTAGCAATTACAAATCTAGTTATTATTATTATTACTATTCCACCTGTCCAAGGTATTCCTGGGAATTTAGTGAACCAATCCTAATGAATGGTTACCGTAATGAGGACCACCATCTGAAATTTTGCGAACCACCTTTGGAATTTTAGAAATGACCGCCGTTATCATAGGAACGAAAAAAATGTGAAAAAAAAAATTTTTGGGGTTTGGTGAATTATTTGTGTATACTTTAACTTAGAATCATCAATGTAGGTGTCCACTATATACAGGTTTTGGATTTTTTTGACACTCATTGGAACTACTATGTTGCCATGGAAACTATAGCAAAATTTTAAATTTGCTCCTAACTTGATGAAACTTCACAGTAATGTTAGCTGGGATGTGTAGATGTGGCATTTGGCTTTAGAATTTCCAAAATCGCTGACGTTACCATGGAAACAATGCAAAAAAGGTCAAAATCCTCTAAAAACCTTTGTACCTTTAAAGTGGCATTTACTCTATTAAAGTGGTAGGTCAAACCCATTGAAACTTTGATGTACCAATGTGGCATCTTTCATTAAAATTTTGGGAATGGTCTCTGTTACCATAGAAACCAACAAAAATGTCAAAAAATTTCAAAATGCTCCAAACTTAATGAAACTTAAGATAAATGTTAACTGACAAGTATAGATGAGACTTTTGACTTTGGAATTTCCAAAATGGCCGTCGTTGCCATGGAAACTGCAAAAATTTCAAAATGCTCCAAACTTAATGAAACTTAATATCATTGTTAACTGGCAAGTAAAGATGAAACTTTAGATATTTGAATTTCCAAAATGGCCGCGGTTGCCATGGAAACGGCAGAAATGTGAAAAATTTAATAATGATCTAGATGTTCTGAAAATTTACAGAAAGATGTATACCAATGCATATGTGTGCATTCACTGTTTAAAATTTTCGAAATGGCTGCCGCTTAGTGGCAATGGGGGAAGGGTGATATCCACTATTGCTTGCAATAGCAATTCTGGTTTATATTTATTCTTCCACTCTTTTTGTCCACGCTAGTTCTCGGATTTAAAAGTACCAATATTGATGGTACTATACTATAATGTTGACCACCATGTGAATTTGTGCACCTGTCTTTGGAATTTGCAAGATGGCTACGGTTACCATGGAAACTAAATGTAAAAAAAAATCAAAATTCAAAATCTTTTGTTATAAGAGCCAACCTAATGAAACTTTATGCAAATGTTCTCAGTGGTGCACTGAGGAACCAAAAGTACGTAGAAATTCCAAAATGGCTGCCATTGTCATGGAAATGAGTGAAAAGTTTAACATTGACCCTATGTGAAAACACATTAAAGCAGCATTTTCTTTAAGAATATTCAATGAAACCCAATGAAACTTTAATGGATATGTACAATGGCATATGTCAATGCCTTATCTGTCTTTGATATTTTGAAAATGGCCACCGTTACAATGGAAACACAAATATTTTCAAAAATTACAAAATACTTCAAACTAATGAAACTTTACAGAAATGTTAACTGGCATCTGTAGTTGTGATAATTGACTTTGGAATTTTCAAAATGGCTGCCATAGCCATGGCAATGGGAAGAGGTGCCATCTGCTATTGCTTGCAATGGCAAATATCTAGTTATTGTTATTTTTCTGATATGTAGTCCAATGATTTGTAATCAGATTCATTTAATAACTGTTTAACCTTTCACTCCAAGTGTGGCACCCATTGTGTTGCTCATGTAAGAACAACCCCGATGAAAAGTTTAATTCGGCACGTTACATTAACGGACAAGAGGACGGGATTATGGTTACGACCATCGGAACATATCGTCGTCATCTGTCAAAACAGATATTCTTCCATAACGGTCAACTAACTCGTGATGGCTTCCTTAGAATTTTTAGAAAAGATAATTTCAACTTTTTCCACTTGAGACTCTTGGTTTAAGAGCTTCTCTGTAAGCAACACACCTTTATCAAGGAAATCAAGATAGGAAATGCAAGCTCTGGAATATGGTATCAACTGGGAGATATATACTCCATATTCAGACGCTGATCGGATGCTGCTACTTAGAAATTGAACGTTCACAATTGAAACGCTGAAATCATCTCTTTTTTTCCTAACCACCCCTTATTGTCAATGTAAGTCAAGATATGAGGCAGACTTAACTGTATCTGCTGTATCTCTTATTCCAAGTTCGATGGGATAAATTCGTTCAGCATAGTCACCAAACTTTGAATTTTTAGTGAAAGGGCATTATCTATATATCGTTTCGTTAAAGGATAGTGCTAGTTTCTTTCCACTCTTCCCAAGAATCTGCTGTATAGATTCAGCCTTATATGAATAAAAGAACCAGTCCACAAGAAGAGGGTTGGTTCTTATTGGAAGGCTGATTGATTGTTGAAAAACACGTCCTCCAAACGTAACAAATATGTTGTCAATCAGGAAATCATGCATCTTCTTACTGTCAGTTTAGAGAATTGTTTGCTTGAATCAGAGAGTGTTTATATATATATAAACAATTTATAAATATATATAAAGTACAAATATCTCTCCCTGAGACAAGATACTTGAATCTACGTTTGCCGTTCTTATTTGTGGAACAAATCCTTTTAATTTGTCTTTTAGTTTGAAAAAGGGAATACTTGTTTTCAATATATTTGGCAATTGTATTTTTGGGGTATGAATTGATAAAAACTAGTAAAAAGCGCATTTCTTGAGAGAAAAACAAATCTTATAGCTTGTTTACTGGTTCTATATTTAGTGAGCTTCAGTAAAAACTCTCTTGCCTTAAGATTAATGACTTAGATCAAATACATTTCGATGTATATAACTGCATTTTGGGAAAAAAGTGCAAACTATCACAGAATCCTCGAATACTTTTAATTTTTACTCATAATATTTGTATACGTAGTGAACTTTGGAAAAGACACTCCTGTCTGAAAATTGAAGAAATTTAGGAAATTCATTGCCTCCAGGAATAACCACATTTTTATATGCACTTCAATACCTAATTTAACCCTTGGATGAAATAATTTTATTATTCACCAGATTTTGGATCAGTATAAAACATATCTACACTTTTTTTTCAAATACAGAAGAGTGAGCCCATCAAGTTATAAAAATAACATTATGCATATCACCCTTAAAAAACATCTGCAAAGACAGTCAAGAAACAGACTCTTGATGAAAAAGATATTGAGTTAGAGATTGTTATAAGAAAAAAAACATAATTTACAGTTGCATACTACCCTAAGCTGAAAGTATATTCTTACGTGATTTTTAAAGTATCTTTGATTCGAGTTTACAGTGTTGAAGTTAGGAAAATATGCTCATATATGTATTTTGAATTGTGCCTTGCAAATAAGTATTTTATCGCCCTAGAAGACTTTTCAGTGAAAGATTCACGGAGTGACTTAGTGTCTTCTATGGTAAAGTAAACATAAAACAAAGTTGCCAACTGAAGGAAAAAACGACACCCTTTCTCCCCCTTCTCCCGGATTATAAGTAATAGCAAGAAACAATATTAAATCACGCGGAGTATTTCCAATTCTCTGTCATAAAATCGGCACATATCATTACAAAACCAACAGTGTTCGTGTTCTTGTCGACTTGTTCCATTATTCATATGAGGCTGACTTCACACAGCAGTTTCTTAGGAAGAATGAAAAGAAGCTAGCATTATCCTTTTACTTGACGTTCCGCTATATAGATGATGTCCTCTCGCTAAATAATTCAATGTTTGCTTACTATGTTGAGCGATTCTATCCCACCGAACTCGAAATAAAGGATACAACAGAAACAGTTTAAATCTGTCTCATATATAAAATTGTCAATGAGGGTCGGTTGACCGTTATGTTTGTTTGTATAGTGATTAAGATTACTACACAATGTTGATTGCTGTACCCCTATTTTTTACATTTTTACTTATTATGTATGTTTGTTTTGTTCACACATCGTTTTCAATATAATGGAATTTTATGCAACTGTCATACAAGTGAGAGGTTTAGCCAGCTATAAAACCAGATTTAATCCACCATTTTCTACATAAGAAAATGCCTGTACCACGTTAGGAATATGACAGTTATTATCCAATCGTTTGATGATTTTGAGCTTTTGATTCTGCCATTTGCTTAGGGACTTTCTGTTTAGCGGCGCCTGCATATGGAGTCTGTATCTCCCAGTTGATACGATATTCCAGTGCTTGCAATTCCTATCACGATTTTCTTGATAGAGGGTTGCTGCTTACAAAAAAGCTATTGAATATAAACTCATCCTAGATTTATCAACAATTTCAAGCGGTGAAGTCGAACATTTTACGGACACAATTACGATTGTGTTGCCTGGTATGGAATGTCTATTAAACAAATGATGACGGGTATGTTCAAACTATCGTAACCACATTCCCGCTCTCTTTTTGTTGAATATGACCTATTGAACTAGACACCTCACCGGGTTTGTCAACTTCACCGGGTTTGTATACTTACATGAGCACCCCGAGGGGTGACACATGTGGAGGAGGATTTGCTTATCTTCGAGAGCATATATCATATCCCCAGTTTTGGTGAGGTTCGTGTTGATTTGATCAGTTTTGGTTTGTCTTCCCGTCGTTGTTCTTTTTTGCCATGGTGTTGTCATTTTGTTTTCGACTTTTTATCAAACGTCAATAAGAAGTATAATCTGGAAAGCTTACCTACTTTTGTAAATAATACCTTTATTTTTTTCTACTTTATTACACACAGGAGTGGTAATTATATAGTCTAAAGCTGAAATCGCCCCACTGTACGTTCATCAATTTATTCAATTTACTGTAAAATTTTACAGCTCAAAACCTCGCGGTGTAATGTTTCCTATATCTCTTGAAGTAATTCTTCTTTTAGATGATCGCGTAAAGCTAAAAATGCAGCCGTTGTTATTTGCATGACACGTATTTCCCCGCTATTGGCAAACTTTCCGATTTACGACTGCTTAGACCCAGTCGGGAATTTTCGACCAATATTTCTTGTAAATCGTAAATCGTAAATATTTGTGAAAAGGTCGCATATCGTAAACATGGTCGTATGACCTCTTTCACGATTTACGACTTTTTGTGAAACGGTGGCCAGATAAGTATAATATTAAATCAATCAAATGAGACCTAAAAGATTTGTCGTTAACAGGAAAAGAACAAAATTAGATAAATCCAACAACACCGTAAATATAAAAATACGAAGATGTGGTATGATTGACAATGAGACGACTTTTCTGATTTTCTATAGGTTATTTAGCATATTGCTTTTGCAACATTTTCATATTATTTCGATCACTGGTATAGAAAGGGAACATAATTTGTCAAATTCTATATGTCAGTTATGTCTAAGTTATCCATAAGCATCAAGTTTAAGACCACTATCATTTAAAGTCTTATGACAAATATCTTCTTTTTCTTTTTAGATGAATTTTCCAGAAGTCAATTGTTTTCACATCATCTGATGACAGCCCATATACCATTTTTCCCAATGGAGAAAAAACATGTGAGACAATGTGTTAGAAATCAATTGCTAAGCAAGAAATATTACAGGGCCGGTGGGGCTATTGAAGATGAAGTAGTTGAAAATATAATGAGAGAACTGGATTTTTATCCGGATGATAATTCAATATTTTCTCCATTAGGATGTAAAAGGGTTTCTGACAAAGTTGATCTTGTAATGAATGACTAAATGAAACTCAGTAATGTATAAACACAAATATTTAAATGCTCCAAGATGTTTATAGTTATCGCGTTTTTATTGTTGTGATATCTTCTCTTATGTGGGAAGCCCTGGGGTTAACTTGGGTACATATGTTCACAATTTTGTTATCTTCCAACAGTAATACCCATGGCGAAATTTGGTTTCCGTTTGACTGTGCGGGTTGAATAGGTACGTCCGGCCAGAATTGGTACGTTGACCCAGATGTCTTGTACAGAGATAGTGTCAAATTCATCAAACGAAGTTTTGGCTGAGTGAAATGGCATCTTAGTTTCTTAATAATTTATACATTCATTATTGGAATTTTTTTTGAAATATTATAAAACATGTCAGTATCAACGCACTAGCTACTGAGTTAATGATACCTTCCGGGACTGAAAGATCGCCAGAAAGTTACCCAACATATATCTTGATGTGCTAGTAGTTGTCTAAATATTTGTATTGTTCTGAATTTTTTATGAGATTTTCGGGCTATTGATTACAATATTTGCTGTATTCATTTTTATTCCTTTTTTGAACATCGGTATACTACTGTTGCCTTTGTCAGATATTCTTGATAATTTGTTGATACTACCCCACATATGTACAACCTCTAGCAAAGAATGCTGCTCAAACGGATTTAGGAGTAGTCCTGAGCTTGCTGTAGTTTTTGAGTTTTTGCACCATGTTAAAAAACTCACTTTCACTTTGATATGAATAACTGCAATAGCAGCGCTTTTAATTTCATTTTAGTTTTTTAAGTTCGCATTATCTTGAATTTTGAATTGATTCACTATGCCTTTCCTATTCCATTAGATTTTGTACTATGTTTCATGATTTTTACTTTTGTTGATACGCATTTTGTCTTGACTATAACCTTAAAAAAACGATTGTCACATTCTCTATATGTGCAATGATTATCAGTTACAAAACAGCTTAAATGGCGTTGTTTGATGTATCATTCATTTGAGATTTTAATTCTAGTTATCCCCCCACCGCACAACTTTTATTGAGCAGTTTTCACTTTTGAATTCATTAGTTTTTAACATACGAGAGTTAATTAACAGTGATTTCTGAAAACAATATGTATCAACCAATTCCATTGCCTTTTTTATTACCTTACCGAAAGGCTTTTTGCAATCACTTGGCGTCCGTCGTCCGTCGTCCATCGTCGTCGTTGACCTTTACAAAAATCTTCTCCTCTAAAACTACTGGGCCAAAATTAATCAAACTTTGACACAATTATAATTAAAGTAACTAATATAGAAAGGGTGGCCGATGACAAACTTTATCGACTTCATTAAAATGGGACAACGTGACATACAACCACACAACTTGTTTTAAATTGACAATCTAGCACAACCTTTAAGATGTGTATATCTTGCCTACAGTGTGCGGGACATAATGTTTTTGGTTCGTGGTCCATCCGTTTTTGCGTCCTGTATCAAGTGAAAATGTTTATCAAGGTATTTTAGTATGAAGTTGTAGTCACATCATATTCAAACTCATTACACATATTTATCATGATGTGAACTTCAGTAATTGTATGCCAGTGCAATGCTTAGAGCACTGATTTCACTATTCACTGAATATGGAAATTACGCCAATTAGCCATTTTCACCAATTTCACTGTTAAGTGAAAAAGGAAAATAATATTGTGAGCAGGCCATTGTGTCCTGTTGACATATATTCTTGTTTAAGTTATTGTTTTTCTACTTTTATTTTGATTTCATTTCTTATTTTCTAGAAAAGTGATTTCAGTGCCAAGTGATAGCTTTCATAACACTACTAATTTTATATGGTTTCTTCATATTTTTGCTTGAAATAAGGGAGATCATTTGCTACTTCAGATTTACAAAATATAACTTCCAGTTTCATTAAGGTTACTTCACAATGAATTTTTAAAAATACGGTTTCTATATGAAAATAAGGAGATGTGGTATGACTGTCAATAAATCGGTTTTCATGAAATATGTCCTTTTCATGAAATACGTGCAAAATGGCAACTTCAGGTTTGGTTTCATCAGACTGACATAGTTTAGAGTCATTTGTAGTCCAGTATAATGAAAAAGACCTTATAAATCATGTACCAGTATGAAGTTGAAGCAAATGCCAAAATGTAAAGCATCAAATTGACCTGTCACCTTGTCCTCAACTATTAAGGTTAAGATGATCTCCGCTTCGGTTCAATATTTAACAGATCATCCTGCAGATGTAACGAACATTATTGAGAAAAGCTTTACGCAATAACTTTTATGCTTTTGGAGGAGAAGCGATCACAAGAAAAATAGTATACGGAAAAATAACTCTCAAATGGAAAAAAATTGTTTGAAAAAGATGCCTTTTAAGAGCGTGTTCAAGGTGACAATTAAACTCACAAGTCGAAGAAAAACTGATTACACCATGACAAAAACAAAATAGAAAAACAACAGAAAAACGTACCATTCAACAACACACTGTTTACTCGCGTAGTGGTATTAACCATACATGTTGTACGTGGATTCTAAAAAAAACTCTAAAGAACTTCTGGATAATTTTAAATCTCGATCTTTCTCTGCAATTAATTCTTTCAAAACTTTTGATTTTTCAACACTGTATACCACCATTCTCCATGTGAAATAAAGAAAAAGAAATAATCCACAATGCTTTTCAAGATAAAAATGGTACCATGCGCTATAAATTTATTTCTTTGGGGTATCATATAGTGGTGTGACAAATCAAGAAAAAGTCGCTTATTTAAAGAGTTTAATGGACCAAAATACCTCATGGCTGAAAATTCTCATGATGATAGAGTAAACATTATACTTTCATTTTAGCCCTGTCGTAGAGTTTTCCCAAGGTGCAGTTTTTTGTAAAATCGCCATAAAGTGTGACTTTCCGATTTTTTTCTTTTTTATTTTTAAACATGGGAACGCTTATAATAAATTCCCGAATGAATAAACCACCAAACAGTTGTTATCAAATGAAACAGTTATGTATAAGCTTTTATTCAACATCAAACTTTAATATCGCATGAACATATGAATTGAGTGAAATAGACGATTTTCAAATGTATGTGACATGTTTTACAATCTTACCGTTTGTCAAAGTATATTACTTTTCTTATATATATCACCAGTAGTCAATTTGCCCAAAAAAAAGTGGCACAACTAATATGCAAGTGGTTTTAATATATAAAAGTTTGAAAAAGCATACAATATAACTTTTACGGGCCTTTTTATAATATTCATCATATAGCACTTTTACTATTCAATTTTCACCTCAATAAGTCGTATTGCGCTCCCTTTTCCTATTTTCCATTGACTTATGATTTGCTGTGTTTTTACAAAAGAATTAAACTGTGTATTTTCTTTATTTTCGTATATAAGAATATAAATTTATATCAATGTTTGTGTACAGATTTATGTTTTAGTAACTTTTGAGGTGTTTTATTTTCTTATTGATGTTTACGATGGCTCAAAATTTCAAATGAATATTATCCATCTCCTTCAGGAGTTTCTATCCCTACAGCTTTACAATTTATACCTACCTTTTTGATAAATTTTCTTGACAGGTTAATAGATGACAATTGTTTTCATATGAAAAAAGATAACAATTCACTCCCATGTGATACTGTACGGAAATGTATTGCTTTAAGCTGAGTGTGTGATATCCCTGCATAAAAACCAGTCCACTCCTTTTAGTTGAGCATTGGCTCTTGCGCGTCGTACACTGAGGCTAGAACATTTCTGACAGGTTTCTTCAACCAAAGACACAAGACGGTTTATACATGTACACGACATATGCAATGTTATTGGAACAGTGATGTCTAGCACACTACTAGCTGCTCACGCTCTAACGGGATGCGACACGACGTCTTTTTTCTTCGGAGTTGGCAAAAAGACAGTATATAAGGCGTTGAAACAACACCAATTCAGATATCAAAGTTTGACAAATCTAGCTGGTTCTGATATTGAAACATCCAAGACAATTTATCGCTGATCTATATGACCCCAAAGGCAAGGCTCAATCAGTACATGCTGATCTTAATAAGCTGATAGTGAAGTCAGCGCTATCTAAGGATGCTGCCTTAGTGAGACTACCTCCTTCAGAGGCATCATTCAGACAACACATTTTTAGAGTTTGACTACAAGTGTTAGTCTGGTTAAATGCTCATTTCGCCAAAACACCACTCAGATCACATCTGGGGTATGAATGGACAATAGGGAATAGCTCCATAAATCAAGTATATTTTGAAGGGCCAATGTCTTTTGACTTTTTACAGTACCTTTATTGAACATGCACAAGCATTTGTGGTTGTCAGGGAAGTGACGATTGTAGAAATCAGTTTACTTATCAGATTGTTTTAGAAGATTGCAACGATGAGGATGATGATTAAGTGTGATACTCAATGCCCAATATTTCATGTGTTTGCTGCAAATGGTTTTTTTTACTTGACGTGTAGAAGGAGGTTTTCTCTCTCTCTTAACAAAAAATTCAAAAAATTAAAAAATGAATTTTTAAATTTAGAATTAAATAATAAAAAAAAATGCCAGTGGTCTCCGATCTTGACGTTGTTAACATTGGTGGGGTTGTAAACCAACTGAAGACTTTTTCAAATATTTCGAAAGTATAGCATGACATCGAATCGATACATTTTTGTCTTAGTTTTCCGTTACCACTTCAAATGGACGTGCATATTGATGTCATGAGTTACAGAAATATAAACAAATATCTTCATTTTTATCACAGTCTCTGTGAATTGTGTTTGTTTGATATATATCGTGCTTTATAATCGTTTTAGGTCAAGAGTATGCTCTTTATTCCATTGTTTGTGTTGTTTCATAAAAAGGGGGACACATATTTTCAAAATGTTATTGCTCTCGTACTGATTGACCTATTATCATAAAATAAAATGCATATGCTATCATGTTCATTCCGAGATTTATGCATCAAGACTATTTTTTAAGTTCCAAAATTCTTTTGGGTTTAAAAAAATAATAATGAATTTCATCATTTTTTCATTGAATCATGGACTGGGTGTTAACTATATTGTACTTATTTCTCCTTTGTTCCTTATGGCATGTTAACAAAACTTTCCCAAAAATATTTTTATATGTTGTCATATATTATTGCACCACTAGATATTAAATATAAATATTTTTTGTCGATAATTTCTGTAGATAAAGATAATTTTTATCATTTTCTTCCATGTTGGATGCGGGGGTATTTATCACTAATCTCTGTCAATCTGGCATAAATATGACAGGCTGAATTTGTGCAACACTCCCAGAGCATGATTCCATATAATTTTTTTCTCAGTTATCATGAGGGACTACCGAGAAATTGTCCAAAATGTCCAAAAATTACGATTTTGTAAAATTCCGCCTTTTGACCTTTGACCACAGTTTTCAAAAATTTGCACCACTTTGATACCCTACGACTTGCCTTAATCAAAGGGTATTATATTTATTTTCATAATAAGACCAAAATTAGCCGTGAGGTATTTCGGTCCATTAAATTTTTTAATTTACCTTACTTGTCACCGTACTGTAAGCCACCCGAGAGTATCCTGTCCTATACTGGGCAGTTTACATACGAATACTCATAAAATGCAGTATCTGCTCCCCGGAGCACCTCAGTTTGTGTTTAAATATAGTTCCTCTGTTTGTTTAATGTATGTGTATTAAACGGCTTCCTTTGTATTTATTTGTTACTGTGCTATTTGTGTTGCTAACGGCTTTCCATAGTTTTTAATTTCGAACGAGCGTCCTCCAGCTCAAGTTGTTTTACCAGTGTAAATGCATATACTTTTTGAATGTATCCAAGTTTGATAAAATAAAGTGATCTTTTCAATGCTAACAGTTTTATTTGCTGAACTGTTAAAAAAAAATCATATAACATTATATGATTTTATATAAATAAACAATAGCGTTCAAGTGTACTGAATAATAAATCCCAAAATACATATTTGTGGTGTCCGACGTGGTGGGAGATAGCTTACTGTACAAAAGACGGATATTTAAACTTCATTATGTTATCCTAATTCTCACCTAAAGGTTATTACTGCTTTATTTGGAAATTTATTGTTTTCTAGGTTCAAACTTGCCGCCAGCAAAACTTTGGGCTATCTACCATTACTGAATGCTCGCGCGTTTATATACTAAATTGTAAGTGTCACGTGACATACTAATCCAATGGTTACTTGTCCTTTCCGGGTAGCCGGAACTATACAAATTTCTGATAATGAAAAACATAATATGCATATCATCTTGAGTTGTCCGAAGATTGTCCTTATACATAAAATATTAAAACAAAGCTATAGCATCTAAAATATCGATAAAGAAGCTTGAAATAAACAATCGGACACCACTGCGCGCGCATTGATTTAGCAGACGATCTGCGTAAGAACATACAAAGTAAATAACATATAACATAGTTCGTTACAACCATCTAAATATTTACAATATATTAGTGTCCGGCAGGGTATAACCATAAAATATTAAATGTGTGTGGTATCAAAAATACAATATCAGATCATTTGTCCAGGGGACGAATTGTTATTAAGAGAGATAAAATCAACGTTTCATTCCCCACAAAATGGCAGACGGCAAAATCGCCGGTCAGTAAACAATTGCAGTTAAAGTATTTCCCTATGTATACCAGGCATATCAGACGTTTAAATATGAATATTTGGTTACCAGAAATGATCCTTATATATGATATATAGCATGAAGAAGGTAATCCATTAGTAATTACATACATTCCCTGCCGTAACACTTGTACACAAAAAATGTAAACAATGATAAAATCATTTCAAATTCCAGAGCTTTCACATAAAATCAGTTGCTTTACTGGATATATATCACCTTTGTACCAACATATGTACACACCTTACTTGTAAAACTATGTTTTAGCTAATGAAATGCCTCCCCCTGTAATTTATTGGCAAAAAGTGAAACTTTGGCCTGTAAAATCCATAAAAAAAAAAGTAAATTAATGCCATATCTTTGAGTACAAATGTAAAATGTTTCTCTAGCTCGCTGCGGGCCAAGTTACTATGCGTAAGAACACAACCGTTAAGTTTAAAAGATAATATTTGGTAAAAACTTGAATTTTGACTTGTGATCATAGTAATAAGTATAGTGGATTACTGCCACAATTGTAAAAAATCATTATAAAATATTTGTCAATCTTGCCACAAATTAAGTATTTACTTATAAATTACACCGCACAATTTAATACCTATTTGTTTCAGTATAACATTCCCCAGTATCTTACAGTACTAATACGGCATATTTTGTTAATAGTGAACAAAAAGGTAAAATATACTACAAAGAGGAACAAGTGATAAGTAGGCTGGCGTTCTTATTGACAACATATTTGTTGAATTTGGAAGTAGACTTTTTCAACAAGGTGTCGGCAATCCTATGGGAACGAACAGTGCACTTCTCCTTGCCGACCTCTTCTTATTTTCATATGAGTCGGAGTTCCTTCAGACACTTGTCAAAAACAAGAAGGTCAAAGAAGCCAGATCATTTAATTTCACATTTAAATATATATTGACGACGCTCTTTCCATTAACAATCCAAACTTTTCTGATTGGGTTTCATTAATATATCATACAGAACTAGAAATAAAAGAAACAACAGAAACGGCTTTTTTCTGCCTCATTTTTAGACTTATACCTCGAATTTGACATAAGCGGTCATCTCTGTAACAGAATCTATGACAGATATCAATTTCCTCCACCTTAGTAGGCATATACCAACTTCACCTGCATATGGGATATACATTTTTCAACTCATTTGGTATTCAAGAGTTTGGAGCTGCTACCCAGACTTTATAAAACGTCACCAGTGTCTGAGCAGAAAGTTGATGAACCAGGGTTATGTCAAAGAACGTTTCGTCCTTTTTATAAAACAAATTCATTGGAAGTTACCAAGACCTTGTTGATAAATATTCCGTATAAATAACACATGACAGTCTTGAAGTATAGATTCTAGGAACTGACGTTGTTTATCATCTTATTAACCTGTAATTGTGTTCTTTTATTTGTCTTTGTAAATTATAAACCTTTACTGTTTAGTCCATTTTTGTAAATATCCTCTTGGCGTGGCTCGGAACGTATGCATCCCGCCAATGTGTTGTGCTTTGATCATTTTTTGTATGTTTTCTTTGTTGACATATTTGTTTGTTTTTATAGTGATTAAGATTATAACACGATGTTGACCGCTGTACCTCTATTTATTACATTTTTTACCTTTTATATCCGTATGTTTTGTTCGCTCATTGTTTTCAATATAATGGAATTTTATGTGACTGTCATACAATAGTGTTGTTTAGCTAGCTATAAAACCAGGTTTTATCCACCATTTTCCAAATAAGGAAATGTCTGTACCAAGTCCAGAATATGACAGTTGTTTTCCATTTGTTTGATGTGTTTGAGTTTTTGATTTTGTCATTTAATAAGGGACTTTCCGATTTGAATTTCCTTGGAGTCGGTATTTTTGTGATTTTACTTTACACTACATAGAACACTAAAGATTGACCATTATGAATTCCACTAAAATCAGGCGTGAAATCAGGTACTAAGTATTCAGAACGTGTAAGTAGCTCCTGCTATTTATGAGTCATTCGTCGTGATGCTCGAGCAAATATAAATCTGGTGATCAGTCCCATTCGGTGTGGTCACTATCGAAGAAAAGAAGAAGATATATTGTTTGGAATATGCCTGTGCTCGTCTGTGACACAGGTATTCCATCACGCTCAACCAACTGGGGTGGCGTCTGTATAACTTTACCACTTGGAACATTTGGTTCAGTAGCTTTTTCGTAAGCAGCAACTCTCTATCAAGAAATTTATGATGGGAAACGCAAGCTCTATAATATCGTATCAACTGACCGATATATACTCCATATGCATGCGATGATTGAATGTTGATACATAAAAATAAAAAGTTCAAATATTCTGTCCGTCGTAGAGTTTTGTACTTAATCGATCCTCATTGTCAATTTCCAAATTTAAGTCAAAATATGAGACAGACGTACGGTGACCTATAGTTGTTAATTTCTGTGTCATTTGGTCTCTTGTGGAGAGTTGTCTCATTGGCAATCATACCACATCTTCTTTTTTATATAAACTGTATCTGTGATATTTTGTATTTCAAGTTCGATGGCATATATGCATTAAACAAAGTCCCTAAACTTTGGAATACTAGTATTACGTAAGGTGACATAGTCTATATAGCGGAACGTGAAGTTAAAGGATAAGGCTAGCTTCTTCTTGAAAAGCTCCTTTATGAAGTCTGTTTCATATAAACAATTGAACAAGTTGGCAAGGAGATTGACTCGATAGGAATGTCGAATGTTTGTTGAAAAAAACGTCATAAAAAGTATCATTTATTTTGTCAATAACAAAATAGAATCTCGTAAATTGATTGAGGAGAACCAAATCATTGTAACAAACAAAAACCGAGCGAATCATACAAACACCAAAATGAGCGAGACTGGGTGCGTCGACAGGGTAAGTTTCTCCTGCTATACATGTATTACCCGCTAAGCAAATCAACCCTCAGTCAAAATATCACAATCGTGAATACGACATTGCATATCGAACTACTATACTGATAATTAAATGAGACAAGCAACTAGGAAACCAGCTTACTGTCAAAAGTTTCAATTCAAACTGTTTGAACATAAGTAAATACCCATAAGCAATAGGAAACATACTGGAGAGAAGAAAAAAAAACATTTCCAGTCGATAAGAAAAACGAGAAACGAAATTAATGCGGAAATATATTCTGTCCAAAAAAGTGTTTACAAGTAAAGACCCAGAAGTGCGAAGGAGAATAGCAAAATTAGTAATCAAGGCAAAAGCAGGGAGAATAAACTTGACGAAAGGTCTGTCTAAGAATTCAAAAGATATTCCCTAGATATTCAATAATTAATTTATAGGGATACTTAATTGAAGCTGTAGATTGAGTAAATTCTTAACAGCAAAGGTGAAATAAAATTGATTAATTTGTGTTAATAAAAAAAAAGTTCAAAAGACGAAGGAGAGCTCAAACAACTATGGGGTCAAAAGTTAGGTAAGTTGAAAATAAAAAAAATGTAAGAGTGGCTATTTATATAGAGTTATAACACAAAAACCCCATATGTGAAAAGATGAATTAAGGCAACAGTAGTTTACCAATTTTCAAATCTCATAAATCGATTAAGAGAAAAAACGTAAAAGAATCGCATAAAATCCTCAAGGAGCGAGACCGGTTATGTAGATAGGGTAAGTGTCTCCTGCTTTTCATGCATCATGCACAATGCGAATCAATGCTTACTCAATAAATTGAGATCGTGAATATGATACAATCGTTAAATTACAAATTACACAACTATAATTGTATCTCAAGATGTAAGACTGCAATAACATGTCATTATTGAGTTCAAACACAAACATTGCATATCGGTCACCAAATTCATGATGTTGACTGTAAAACTCATGTTGTGTCGGTTTCACTCGTACCTCCTCATTATTCTGCAGTGTTTGTTTGTATGAAGCACATCCTTGCTAATAAAGACCGAATAGTGTGAACATGGAGCGTTATGTTGCGAATGAGATAAGTAAATGCAATAAGGTGGAGAAGAGGGTATGTTAATGCGAAGTTGACAGTTCAAAAGTTGAAATCATCACATTAATCATAAAATATTTTTGTTTGAAGTCCTCCATATGTTTCAATATCGAGAAAAAAATCAAGTGTTTGTAGTACCCTTACTTTTAAGGTCGGTTGGTTTTATGAGATGCAAGCACTCGCTGAAATATGGTTTACTGAGTGACAGGACATTATCAATATATCAGAAATGAAATTAAAGAACTGTCCAGGCTTTTTTGTTATTATTATCGTGTTTGAAAAGGTTTCGAACTAAAACAACTCGTCTAGATTATGCAAGCTCAATCGGGAATTCCAGATGATTGATGAGGTTGAACATTTCAAATGGAAGCAAAGAAGCTTGGTCCGTTTCTGTAGAAGTTAAACTACCATGAAAGTTTCATCAAATTTATCTCATATGTGTTGTTGGTAAATATTTGCCTTTTTCTAATTTTGATCACGAATTTGTCTTTCTGCAACAGAGGAGAAGTAGGATAATCCCGTCATAGCATCCTCTAAACATTCCTTTCTCGCGAACTTAACGTTTTCTTTCTTCCAGCTTTTTAAAGGGTTTTTAAAGGGGTGAACTTTACTGATATAACAAGTGGTTCATAATATCTTTCTTTCAATCTATCTGCTTTTGATTTAATATGACCAATTTGACTTTAATAACTTACATATCAATTCATGCCAAAATGTCCCCCAGTTTTAGACCGTTTATTTTTAGCAGTTTTCATATCATTAGAGTTATTTTTATTTAGAACAAAATTAAATTGATGAATCACAAATAAACAGTTCTGTTTTGATGAGAAATTACCAAATCAGAAGTCGAAAGTAAACAGAATGCATGTATAAGTTTTCTTTCCCTTTTATGCCTCTGTAATTCTCAATAGTCAAATCTGAAATATCTAAAATTCGTCAAATGCAGCATATTTATCCTCACTCAAGTATTGACCACCTTATTTCATCCGTATGAGGTTTATACAAGCAAACAGGCAGACCTATACTCATGCCACATCTATTTCAATGTCCCAAATGTTGCTAGATGTTGCATGTAATTCGATTCTCTCAGCTTTTTTAAAATCATACCTTGAATTCTATCTTCTTAATGGATGTATGCGATTTATACATATTAAGTGAAATACTATTGACGCTGTAATATGTTTGTGTCATTATCGAGATAAAGATTTAGATATGAAACCACAGACGAGGCCTACAATAATGGTTTAACATCAGCCAGGACCAGCCAATAAACTAAAAAAAGACAACTTGATCCAGTGCCTTCAACACGAGGATCACTTCCATCTTCATCCGACTTGGATGAGCGAAGATCACAGAACAATGTAATTAAAGTATCTTCGCAAATAACTGTAGACAATGTGCCAGTTTTAAGGACAGTGACAGCTTCCATTTTGGCAGTGGCTCATGGACCGGTGATCAATATAATGGCAGACTCAAATCATCGGGAGCCCCATTCATTCCATTCAGTTTCAGGAAGAGACATCACATAAAAGTCCACGACGCAACGAGGAAAACATATCTGACAGTTAAAGGGAAATTTCTGATCCGATGACTTCACAACCTGGTCCTAGCCGTTTTCAGAGTTCGTTAAACAATAATCTTGGAATGTTGAATGTATCTAATCAATTTGTTTCAAATGGGTCAGGAGCTTTTTTTAGTTCTTTTGATACTCGTTTACAAGTAGACTTAACCTCATCAAATATTTCAAGTGTTTTCAATCCTATCTCATCTCATATTCTGGTCAAAATTAAAAAAAAAAATATGTAACAGTTAGTTCATTGACCTGAATATACTTTTAAAATCTACTCGGGACCTTGTAAACGAGCAAAACGAGGATGAACTGGCATTAAAAGTGGACGTTTTGTCCATAGTTAATCAACAGAGAAGTTCCATCAAAAGTATCTATGTGTGGACCTCCCCCTTCACGATTTATAGAAGTGTAATGTTAAATTAAATGGCCACACACAGGTATAGAATTTTTCAAATACATGCAAACAGTCATTATGGCAGCCTTAAGTTGTTACTCTGGAGGGTGGGTTCAATATCATGAGCAATTTCGATTACGGAAAACTCTTTCCTTCTCTTCTACATGGGGAATTGTCGATATGGAACTGTGGTCGTTATTTGTATCTACTCATAACGTTAGTCCTTCTTTAAATACATGACTTTCACATGGAAGTAGCCAACAATTAAACGGTGGAAACTCTTTCAGGGGTAAATTCAATAAATAAATATACGTCACCAGCTTTCTGTATAACACTGAAACCAGTGCTCTTGTGATTGGTATATAATGTTTGTAATAAATATTTTTGAAGGATCAAAAGTAGAGTTAAAATAAATTACAAAATGAATGCTGAATACACTTATTTTTTTACTACATGGTTGAAAATAAATGGGGGTCAGTATGGGAATTCAGCTTTCTAATCTACAGTGTTTGTAAACAAGGCCATGTAAATGCCCAAAAATGCTGATGACCCTATGTTTTATTGTTCCAAAAGATGGGACTACATTTGTACTTAAGTAAATGATTATCAATGATTCTTTGTCAACTTAGATCTTTAATAGAGAACCCGTGTGATAACAACAGAGTGTTTATCATGATGATGCCTTACTTTCACCCGGTTTCATTGCAATGACATTTTATTATTATTTTTTTTTTTTTTTTTTTTTTTTATTATTTTCAGGTTACACGCATTTATATTCACTACGTAATTCGCCAATCAATGTCGATGAAGTCAAGAAAGCTCTCTTCAATTACCCGCATCAAGATGATGCACATAACTTGATTCAAGGACTCGACGTCGGTTTTAAAATAAAATATTCCGGTTCGAGACTCCCTATGGAAATAAATTCTAAAGAAATTATGGGAAGAGAGCCACCATCGTCAGGGATAAAATGTTGAAAGAAATTAACTTGGGTAGGGAAACTGGACATTTTTCAAAACCCCTGTTTCTACTTTTCTGGTTTCTCCGGTCTCGGTAAATCCTAAAAACTCTAGTTCAGAATTACGATTGGTTCATAATTTGCCCTTTCCAATACATCACTCCGTTGAAGACTTTATTTATTGACAAACAGTGCTGTTCTGAAAAATACGTCAGCATAAACGACGCAATCAATTAGGTTTACATACTGAAAAAGAACATGCTGCTTTTTTTAAGTGCAACGTAAAATCAACTTTTCGTTTATGAAGACTTTCACGTGGTGATTTTGATCTGATCGGGTTCAAATTTGAAAATCAATATTACTTAGATACATGCCTCCCAATGGGCGCTGCCATTAGTTCGGCGCTCGCTTTTTGAACTTTTTTCTATCGCCTTGCATTGGTTTGTCCAACAACAGTCAAAAAACGATTAAATTTTACATTATCTGGACAACGTTTAGTTTTGTGGCGAGGCAAAAACTTCACAGTGCCATGATACATTGAAGGTTTTTCATGATACATTGAAGGTTTTTTAGGATTCTTGTAAACTATGGAGGGTTCCCTAAGTAGAGGAAAAGACGGTCGAGTCAACTGGAGTGTTTATATTCCAGGGTATAGAAGTTGACACCATCCACATAATAATGCGACTACCAGAAGACAAACTGGTGGAGCTAAAAATCAGAATTTGATTTTGTTTAAATAGATCCAAATTCAACTTTTGCAATCATTAATTGGCGTTCTCAATATGGCATGTCAAGTAACCTTCCCGGGTCGAGGCTTTTTTTGTCGTTTGATTGATGCCACTCGTAATTTGCGTATGACCCATCAGAGTAACAAAGGTTATTCAAGGAGACCTTAATATTTGATTACTCTTTCTATCAAATTACAATGGTACCACCGTAGTTCTGATCTCGAATTGTTTACTGACAGTGCAGGTGGTTGCGAAAAAAGGTTTTGATATTCATTTTGAAGGGAAATAGGCCAAGGCGTGATGGTCTTGCAATTGGATACTTTCTGGAATTTTAACCGATATCACCTTTCTAAAATTGTTTCCTGTAGTCGTAGCTTTGAACATTTGGTTAGGGGGGGGACGGGGTCATGTTCAAAACAAGAAGATTATTTAATTTTACATAGATAATCAGAGCGTGGTTTCTATAATCTATAGAAAGTCTTTAAAAGCCCCCTAGCGTTAAGTCCCTGGTCGGAAAGCTTCTTTTGGCTTGCTTGTAATTTAACATATCAATTAAAGCCGAACATATCCGAGGTCATTTGAATTCTCTTGCTAACTCCCTGTCTCGTTGTGATTTTCAGAAGTTTCACTAGAAACTTTGCCCCACAGCAAATGCAACACCATATGTGATTCCGACCTACCTCTGGAAAGTTTAAAAGACGAAGCAGACCTTTTACTTAAATGGTAAATGGCTTCTCACTCTTGGAAAACTTATAACAGCAGAAGAATGTTTTTAAAAAATTCGCATTATTTATAACTATTTTGATACTTGGCCGGGACCTATCGATGAAATCGCTCAATTTATAACATACCTTTTATACAATCATACAAAGGGTTGTCTGCGTCTACTGTTTCTACATAAATGTCCGGACTGGTCCACACACATAAGATTCATAACGTAACAGATAACACGAAATCATTATTTGCAAAGTGATGAAAGGTTTACGCAGGAAAAATCCGCGAAAAATAAATTTTCGAAAGCCGATTACGCTAAACCCGTTAAGACGTTTAATTCACAGTTTACGCATTGTTTGTAATTCTCATTATGAAACTATCTTGTTTTTTCTGCTTTTTTTCTTGCGTATTTTGCAATGTTACGAGTAAACGAGATAGCTATAAACAGTCGTACTTACGAATGTGGGCATGCGTTGAATTATGATGATGTCACTTTTCCTAAGAGTAACGGGCAAACCGATTTACATGTCAAAATATGCAGTTCAAAAACCGATCAAAAGCATAATTCTGTTACCCTCATCATTCAGAGACATGCTGAATCGAATATCTGTCCAATTCAGCTATTACAATCTTACTTGCAGGTTCTCTTCTCCGGAGTAAATGGATCAAATAAATTATATACACATTTTAATGGCTTGGCCTTAACAAGGTATCAATATTGTTCCCTCCTTCAGAAATGTTCGGGTTTTTATGAATAACCGTTTCACATTCGTTCTCACTCTTTTGAAATAGGACAAGCTATTGGTTTGGCAAAAAGTGGTGTAAAAGACGATATTTTCAAGCAGTGCGGTCGATGGTCCTCCCTTGCATATTTCGTATTTAAGTCCTTATCTTTCATTATAGCTCACAATACGCTTTCTTTAATATTATAATACATATTACCTCCTTTTAGGTTCAAAAGCTATATGGTTCGTCGCATCTTTAATTGTATATAAATGCAAAAACAAGATACGGGGGCCCAAACATTGGTCTTCAAAGCAGAGGGGCGTACATACGCTGGCTTGGAAAAAGGGGTATGTTGTGGAATGAACTTAATGCTACAGTCTCGCATGTAATTGACAATTTTTCTCTCCTGTCATGATAATTATTCAATTTGGTTCCAACGATCAGATAAAAGTTAAAACCATTGAATTAATTCAAAATATTAAAAGGGGTTTTCTCCGTCTGCAGCTAGCTTTTATTACCTAACACTCGCACCGTGTGCAGCGAAATGGTAATGAGAAGGTATTGACATGGTGCAAAAGATGGAAAAGCTATTGAACGATCTCGAAAACGAGTAAACTCTTCAATAAAAAATTATGTCTTGAAGGACGGACACTGTACTATTCATCATCCTAATATCCGAGCTCGGGAAATGAACCTGCATAGGTTTGACGGAACTCACTTATCCGATATGGGGAATGATATATACTAACTAAACAACATTCAAGGGGGAATTGAAACTTTCGTATCATCATACAACATTCGCTCTTTCCAGAAGTATAATTGGAAATGGACTTTGTTTAGGTTTTTGTATGGGTGGAAGAGGGGGTTTCTAATGAGTGTGTATCGACCCATTCCCGAGACAAGACTAAGGGGTTATGATCTTTTCCTGCATTATACGTTGAATCATATTAGGTTTTTACTTTCCTGCGTTACCGCAGGAAGTTCTGTTGAGACCATCTCATGTATCCCGTGAGTTGTCTGTTCTGAATTTGTACCAGTTCGAGCTTAAAGTTTTATGATCTAGAAATTGTTAATATTCACTCCCTAGACAACCAGGTTATGAAGCGAATTTGAGCCGACGTATTTGGGGATCAAGGCCCTTGATCTCTTTATTATTTAACCTTGATGAACTTGAGCATCTTTTGTCACCAGTGGTGCACAGACTTGTCTATTAAATCAATTATGTCGGCATTTTGCTATCATGTCAGATCCTGTCATTCATTCGAAGTGAACTGTGGCCGCTATTTTCCACGTTAATTATTTGGTTGTTATGCTTTGCCTTTAACTTGATTCTTAATTAAAATATTGTTTAAACCGACAAAATCCATTTCCCATTTAGTAAAAAAATATACATTTTTAACAACTTCATTTTAGGTCAAATTATGCCTGCATGACCATACATATTTTGTTTTGGTTGTTATAAACGCAGTGACGCACTTACGTAACGAACATGCAATATCGAACTTTATACAATTATTTTCACAATACCAGTCCAAACAATGTTCATGACAATGATGGTATTGAAAGGCTATTTTATAATTATTTGGACTACAAACGATAAGACATAACACATTATAATAGTAAAAGGATTATACAATTAAACTTGAATGTTCTCAATAATCTTACCCGTCGTATTTAATCCAATCCATCTATCATTACAACTTTCATTATGCAAGCTGTGTTCTGAAATACTTAAGATCCAATAGATGAAAAATAATGTTGTCAACCCTATACTCGTTACCATTGTACTCAAGCATTCACTTTCAAGAAATAATTGACAGAAACTATGAATATTAACTTGCAAATTTCTAGACATCCTATTACATATTTACTTCTGGTCTCTGAAGCTCCAAGGTAAAAAAAAAACAGCTTTTGTTATTTTATATTTCCAAAAATTGATTTGAAGTAATATTTAGTTTTTAGAAAACAAATTTCTATTTTTAACTTTGAAAAGGTAATGTTTGACACAGGTAAACTATCGACAACAAAAATGTGCGCATGTGCGTTGGTTATTTCTATCGCCTTCTACAACACCCTACTTCTGCAGACTACAAGAGCGCACTTATTTGTAATGCATGGAGTACAGGTGTTGTGATGTCCTGTGGTGTCTGTCGTTGATGGAAGATGTTCGTTGTTGTTCTGCGGTTTGCATGTTGTGTCGACTATTATAAAATTTGTTTGTGCGTTTCTCTGTGATGAGTGTTATTGCGTATGTTTGAGCTGTATTTCTGTCAACGTAGTGTTGTCATTTTAGCGATATTTTTTAACATTGTCATATAAGCGGGAGGTCTGGCTAGCCATACTACCAGGTTCAACTCACCATTTTTTTCTTAAAATGTCCTGTACCAAGTCAGGAATATGGCAGTTGTTATCAAATAGTTCGTTTCTATATATGTTGGCGTTTGTTTTTGTTGCACTTCAGTGTTCCTGTTGTTCCTTTGTTTTCCTCATATAGTTGATGTGTTTCCCTCGGTTTTAGTTTGTAACACGTATTTGTTTTCCCTCAATCAATTTATGACTTTTGAACACCGGTATACTACTGTTGCCTTTATTTATATACTAAATATGAGTTTTGTGGATTGGTAGACTACAGCAGTTGTTTCTGTTTTATCGGCTATTAAATCCTGGTTATAGAGTTAATGTGAAACTGAGTGCTTTAGTGACGGTATCAATAAGATGTTATCATTGAAAAATTCCCGTGATCCGTTAGAGTTCATACAAAGGATTTGTAATAATATAAAACATTTGATCCCTCTACCCTTTACACTGGTATTCAACATTTTAAGCTTAAACTCCCGATATCCTCTTCGTAAATTATCAAATTCAGGTTAAAATAATTAGACCAATCTCGTTTCATAAAAATGAGCCATCTTTTATGCCAAAAATTCTCTGAAATTGACATCATAAAAAAAGTTTTGAGGAATGGTCTGTGTTGTTTATTATTATAACAATATGCCAGTAACATTGTCGAGATTTAGCATCAGCCATATCTCAATGTAAAAAATGTATTTCTTGTAATTTCAAGGCTGTCAACTATGGCAAATTTAAGACAGGGTAAGCTAAAAAACGACATCGTCTTATTTATTCAATGTCATAAACGAAATCTAAACAACTATAATGCATGCTTTTATCCGAAAAGGCAAACGTTTTATGAGTTGAAGACAAGGAATATATGCTTTCACAAACTTTTGTCCGATCTTACTGTCTTGTTTACATATATAAAGACACACCCGCTTAAGAGGTTAATTGTGGACAGGTTGTTTTAGGCCTATATTTAGATAATGAAGAATAGTAAAGTGATATGTAAAAATCAAATGATGACTTTAACCTGAGCAAAGAAAATATGGTCGAAATGCTCTGAATTCACCCTGTAGTCATAATTTTGATCTATGACACAATGTAAATACAAAATTAATTTTAAAAAAGGGGGGTGAGATGTATAACAATATCAGAAAGACAACCATAACCTTGGACAAAATGCCGCCAAAAAAATAACGTAAACATGATTTTGTTGTAAGGTATACATGGAGTACGGAAATATTTTTTTGTTCATAGTACGAGAACAGAAGTGAATTTATCGTCCAAATAAAATTTATCGTCATACCAAACACTTATCAAAGGTGGTACATATTAAAAATAGTGAGAAGAGATATAACACTAAACAAGTAAACATTAAATAACAAAAATGCATTACAAATTATATCAACAGGTAAAATTAACACGAAGGTACGATTTGAGAGTACTCGCAGTTACTGAAAGCTAGTAAATAAAGCTATTTTTAAAAGAATTCATATATAGTAAAATTTTAAAAGTAAAGCTATTATTCAAAATATTCCCAAAGAAATTATAGATTGTAAACTTTTCACTTTCATCTAGTTTGTATCACAGTGATGTATTAATACGCCATGTGATTACTGCCTATATTCCATTCTAATTCCATTAGAGAGGAAGCATATTCGTCAGTGTATTAAAGACTATTTATTGCTCAAGAAATATTACAATAAATATAAAGATATTAAGGATGAAAAAGTGCGAGAGATTGAAGAAGAGTTACAGTATTTTCCTGAAGAAGAACAACTATATTCGTTAACAGGATATAAAAGGGTGCCAGAAAAGACTATTTATGTTATGGAAGAGGACTGATAAAAAACGAAAACTGATGGTACATAATAACAACTGTCGATATGTTAGTTTAATGTTTTATTTGATTATGTATAAGTGCTAATATCATGTGTGTTTAGAACTATAACAGGGAGCAAAGTGTCAGTTGCCGTTGTAAAATTTTGTATAATATTTTTGAACTAGCAACAAACACGACAAATACTTCGACTGTTATTGTTTCTGGCAGAGGCATTTTCTTTGATTACCTTAAGGATAATAGACCAAAAACATTCATAAGTCCTAAATGAAAAGAATAATAAAATTAACTATTATGTTTGTCATTTGGCTTTCACCTGTTTTATTTCCCTTATAACTTTATGCATCATTCCGTAAATATATGTATATTCATGCATACTATTGTTGTAAAAAGTTTCATATACTTCTTAAGTAATTAAGGTACATTATACACCTGTATGGAGTTATTTTCTTTCAGAACGATATCTCATTCTTTTGAAGAAACAACCTTGACGATACCAGTTTAAAAAAAAAACGCTTCAAGGCATACAATAATGACCTGTGTCAGGTTATTCTTTACCCCGATTATAATGCAAATTACCGTTTCTTAAGCATCATTTGATAATAATCGTGTTGTGTTGCCAGTTTTCTCTCAGATCTGTACTCAGTGTCTTTTTGTTGTTTTGATGTACATGTACCCGGCCAGGTCCACTTGTATTTGTAGTATTTGTATTTTTATCCATCTGATGAGTTAAGCCTCTTTCAACTGATTTTTATAGATCGTTCTAATGTTGTACTGTTACACCACTGTCCCAGGTTAGGGGGCGGGTTGGGATCCCGCTAACATGTTTAATCCCGCCACCATGTTTAATCCCACCACATTCTGTATGTATGTGCCTGTCCCAAGTCAGGAGCCTGTAATTCAGTGGTTGTCGTTTGTTTGTGTGTAACATATTTGTTATTCGTTCATTTTTTGTACATAAATTAGGCCGTTAGTTTTCTCGTTTGAATTGTTTTACATTGTCATTTCGGGCCTTTTAGAGCTGACTGTGCGGTATGGGCTTTGCTCATTGTTGAAAGCCGTACGGTGACCTATAGTTGTTAATTTCTGTGTCATTTGGTCTCTTGTGGAGAGTTGTCTCATTGTCAATCATACCACATCTTCTTTTTTATATTCTATACAATTTCACATCCTAAATATTACTTAAAGGTTTAAGGAAGAAAAAAGCCTTCACTCTTTTCATTATACCAGAATACGTCTTTAACGCACAATAATAGGAGATAGAAAGTGAAAGGATATGGAGTAAATGAACATGGGACAAAATCGCACACAATACATAGAAAACATAGAAAACTATCAATGAACAGGGCTTTCATTCCTGTTCTTCATCTTGACAGTTGACGTAGGGTCTTCAACAATGAATGAATAATTTATACCCTACAACAAGGTCAAGACGGCCCCTAGCGTCGAATTAAGCGGTACTATTGATAAAAATAAACCACAGAATTATAGAATAGTCTATCCTGATTCTCCATTTTATAAGAAAAATTGAATTGACAGGCAAATGAAATAATAACCATAATTTTAAATAAGTTCCTTTTAAATTGTTGAGGAAATATTTTACTTCATCGCGAAAAAAAATGTCATAAAAGCAGAAAAAAAGATATAACACCCCTTTTATCAAGTTAATATAATAAATTACTTACAACAAAACTTGTTTTTTCATATATACCGAAACAATTGTTTTCTTTTTTCATGCAATTACAGTAAATTCAAGCTAACTGGATGGTGATTAAAAGAATTTATACCTAGATTAGTGAGTTTTACTTCGCCTTTTAATTGAGCCGTTGGGCGTTGTTGAAAAAACTATCCCACTTTAATGTTATCGGTAAAATGGGACATATTTCCCGCAAATATTTGTAGGAAATAATAACTGTTGACGGTATATAAGTCAGATAATGCATATTTTAAGGTTGTTCATGTCGTAGAACACACCTAAGGGTGTCAGGATTTCCCATAGAAGGACTTCCCTACACTCGGTCATTCATTTCAATAATCCTGACAACCCTTGGTGTGTTAAACGACAAGAAAAACCTTAAAATATGCATTTCACCGAAAAACCGTAGTTGAAAAACTGTACAGAAAGCTGAAAGGGAAACTTCCCAAAAAAATTAAAAAATGATAGTGTGTTCATTATGTATAAAAAAGCACAAATTCATAAATATTAACGTTTTATTCCACTAGATAAGAGATCAGCATCGTTTTAAATTGAGATTATCAATTCTCTACATGTCGCCGACGGCTTGCCGATTAAAATACCACGTGATATCTATAAACCATAAAGTACCAAAACAAGCAAGGACTAACGTAGTTGTAATTCAGTGTCGAAATCACTTGTGAGGCGTACGGTTGTTTTAACCCGACATTGTAATGACAAAAGCAATCCCAGTTTCCTGGATCCAAAAAAAAAAGAATTATACCAAACATGTTGTACTACCTAGCGGCAAACTTTTTAAACTAACTTGATATCGAACAATGTTTAAATAAGAGTCGAAAAAGTCGGCCGATTGGACATCTTTTTTCTTAAAAACTATGGTCTGTTGTTTTTAAACTGTTGGTTTACTAAGTTTATGAAACTATTAAATATATAGGGGAATTACTTTAGAACAATTACTTTTATGGATTCTCTAAAAGTTTAAAGTCATAATTAACTAGCGGTGTTCCGTGTAAAATTATTTTCAAAGTTCTAATTTAGTCTTTTATGCAATACATTTATTCAAGTCTGTCCTTTTCTAATTGCATGGCTAAAGGAATTATTGCCAGAGGTATTGTGAGTTGCAACGTCCAGGTATTCAAGCGATTTCCTGTCGAGCTAAACAAAACTCTTTATTATACAATTACATAATGCAGGTTTATACATTTCTTCACTGCTAAGTGTATCAGTGTACACGGCCGGGAACTTGGAAAAAAGTAAAATCACAAAAATACTGAACTCCGAGGAAAATTCAAAAAGGAAAGTCCCTAATCAAATGGCAAAATCAAAAGCTCAAACACATCAAACAAATGGATAACAACTGTCATATTACTGACTTGGCAAAGGCACTTTCTTATGTAGAAATGGTGGATTGAACCTGGTTTTATAGCTAGGAACTTTCCATTTAAAAACTATCAGATGTAATATACATTATGTGTACATTGTTTGTCTTGAGTCCGGCAGTGATTTACTAGTCATTGCTAAACTCATACGTGTATACAATTTTACTACCACTTGTTTATGAATGACATTTCTGTTGTAAAGAATGATATTTATGAAAATTTAAGTAATTCCAGCTAATGATTTGAGGAAATAAAATCTATTTAGATACTTTTTAGTAAAATTTAGAAAATTGTAAGTATATACTCGTTGTCAATAATTATGCAAAATTAGAACCATAGCCTATATATATTTATTTCACAAAAATGTATGCACTTGTCGTTCATAGGTTTACAGCTAGAAAGTTACGGAACTATAGATAGTCACAATTTTTTAAATATATATTGAAAATAGGAGAGAAAAGAATCATATAAATTGCATACTTTTGGCATATTTCTGTACATAATAGGAACGGGTATGCAAAAAATTTCTCAAATGTTGTAGGCGAAAAATACACCCATTCGATAGGTAAATATAAAAAATACATACATTTGGTAGAAACATAAGGAAACATATTGACTATCAAATTAATTTCGGTGTTTTTTACTAAGTATTGCATTATCGAAATTAAAAAATACACGGCTTGTCCACTAAGTACTATAGCCGATATTAAGTAGTATTCTATGAATTTACAAAAAGAATTGTGTTCCTGGATGTAATTAACTTTTTTTTTAGTTTAGTGATATAAGTTGAGAAAAAAAGTCTAGTCAGAATTTACACCATTCCCAACCAAGACCCCTCTTAAATCAATAATGGTCATGCTTCACAATCGTGAGAATTTCTTTGACATGGCACATTCTGTATAGGTAGCGATTTACCTTGGACATTTCCGGGTATTACAGAGCTACATGTGTATTACCTGTATATGGTAAGGTGCCATCCCATGAGGTCTTACTATACAGGTTCACGTTTATAATGGCGTTCAATACCTTTTTCTGATATAACAACATTTCATGACATTCATGCTTCTGAATGTTCTGTATACCAAATTCATATTTTATTTTCAGACCTAATGAGAATATGTTTATTTGTCAAAGAAATATATTGAGTATCAATTTAATTTCGGTGCTTTTTTTTTTACTTGTTATTAAATCACAGAAATTTTAAAATACTACTGCTTGTCGGGTATTAAGGAGTATTCTTATCTGTTTAGAGTGGGAATAATGTGTGCTACTGAAGAATATGAATGACAAGTTTTTCAAAGGTACAAGATATAAAGCACAAAAAAAAAATTATCCAGTCTGTCTTAAATACAAATCACAAATCACAAACGTTTTCTTGTACTGAATAATATATAATTAACACGTTTCAGTCGAACTTAAAACATTTATAATTACACCCACCTTTACAGTTTTATTTCCTATTTGTATTCGAGACTTACAATTGAATAAATATAAAAAAATATAACCCTTTCGAATCATGAAAACCTCCGTTTCTATTACCAAGGTAAACTCCTCATTTTGAAGTTGATTTTATTACAGTTACAGTGGGTTTTTTCTTAAACAATGAATATCTTCCAGTTTTGAATCATAAAAGATTTCTGAAATCAAAAACAGTTTGTTCTATTGGATAAAAAAAAAGAAGATCGTTAGCTGAAGTAGCCCGAAGAACGGACAGAAACAGCCAAGTTCTACCAAAAGAGATCCCATTAAGTATCTAAAACTTACTTCGGTGTTAAATGGTTTTGTGTTATTTCGGGGTTTTTTTTCACCGTGTGAACGAGGTTTTATACATGTTTATATATAAATGTTTTATATATGTGAATATTTACATTTAAGCAAAAGTATTAAAAATTTTCCATGGCGAACTATGTATTTTTTTTTTTTTTTTTGGTTCCAATCTAGTAATTCTACATAGGAAAGTTTGACTTTAGATGGTTTCCGATATTGCTTAAACACCTTTTGGCAAGGTATAACATACCAAGATTTCAAATTTTTAGATCATAGTGTTTCCGTTTTTTAACCTTGTTTAACATCGGATTTATTCATCCTACATGTATATGAAATACATGTTCAATACCTAAATATAATTTAATATTCTACGGAGATCTATTTGTATTTGACACCACCTTTAATGTATTTTAACTTTGTGTATTAAACTTAACCTTCTGTCTTATAATCCATTCGAAATGACATTCACACCTGGCACGGTGTGCCCTGGAGACACGACTAAATACCGATCTGCAAATTACCTTGATTTTATATCAAGCCTTCCACCGGTATTGCTAGAGAAAAATACACATTGTATTAACATAGTTCTAGCGTAGAAATGTTTGCTTGAATTAAGGGTCAAAACGTGCCGTGACTTGTGGTCGTAACTACAATACCCTTCCCTTTTCACGAATGTGACCTACCGAATTAGACTATTTACCGGATTTATAACAACATAAGCAACACGACGGGTGCCACATGTGGAGCAGGATCTGCTTACCCTTCCGGAGCACCTGAGATCACCCGCAGTTTTTGGTGGGGTTCGTGTTGCTTAGTCTCTTGTTTTCTATGTTGTGTCTTCTGTACTATTATTTGTCTGTTTGTCTTTTTATTTTTGGCCATGACGCTGTCAGTTTGTTTTCGATCTATAAGTTTGACTGTCCCTCTGGTATCTTTCGTCCTACTTTTATTGTCCTTACAGTCAAAGTTATATTTTCTAACTTTTTTCACCATATTCGTTGAAAAAGAAAATTAAAAAATATATAAGATTTCCTTTTTGCCCTGTCAACATGTCAAAATTTTATCTCATTAATGTAAAAAGTTGCATGTCTGTTCGTTTTATTTTCTTACTATCGCATGGTAATTAGCTATCAAAATTAGTCATCGGCGCGCTTATGGTTACGTTAAAATATGATTAAAGACCAAGATTTTAAATGATTGTACTTTAAATCCCGGCCTGCAATACCAGGAGTTAACGTCACGTACTACAGAAAGTAGTCAATAAAAAAATTATTAATTATTGATTTTCTTCTTTATTAATGCACATATAGCGATAAAACTTTGTGAATATGTATTATATGTTATAATGAACATATTTAAACTATAAGTAAAAAATCGCGAATTTTCCCTTTAAAGCAATGAAAATACACTTTACTTATCCGAAATGTCCCTAATAATCTAAAGACTATGTGTAACTCTTCTGTATTGCAGACCAATCCTACATTTTATGTCAATGTGGGGAAAGTGTACCATAAGAAAGAGGCGAAAGATAACAAAGGAAACATTAAACTCATAAGTCGAAAACGAACTGACAGTGCCATGGCAAAAAACAAAAATCGACCAAAAGAAAAACAACAATTTACAAAACACAACATTGACAAAAAACAATAAACTGAGCAACACAAACCCCACCAAAAGCGTGGGGTGAACTCAGGTGCTCCTGTAAGGTAAGCAGTTTCTGCTCAGCATGTTGCACCCAATGTGTTGCTCATGAAATGACAAACCCGGTAAAAAGTCTAATTCTGTAGGTCACATTGGAGGAAAAGAGGACGGAACTGTGGTTACGACAATTGAAACGTATATGTCGTCATATTTGTAACAGATATTCCACAACAGTCAAACAACTTGTAATAGTTTCCTTAAAATTTTCGATGGGATTATTTCAACTTCACCATTTGGAATTTTTGGTTTAAAAGCTTCCTTGGAAATGATAATAGAAAATGAAAGCTCTGGAATGTTGCACCTCCTGGGAAATATAAACCCCATATGCAGCTCTGATGGAATGTTGCTACATAGAAATGGAAAGTTCACAATTGGGAAGATATAAAATAAACAAATGCTACATTATTTGATACAGGGTTTGCTTTTATATTGTCATATTGGTTTAATATGAGCTACATTTAGCAATTTACTGGTGAGAACTTTGCAAAATTGTCAAGTTAAAAATTCTTGATAACTTTAGGAAAATCAGAAAACTACTCTGCAAAGTAAAGATTGTCTACTTGTATAGCTTAGAACAATAGGTCAAAACATGAATTGTGTTGATTCTTTTCCTAAATTGTCTTTCGGACATTAGTAAATTACAGGTAAAAATTTGCTACCTTTCTTCAACATGTTCAAGGAATGTATAATTTATGAAATGTAAGGATTTCAGGAAAACATGGATTGATTAAATGCGACAAATAATAAGTATGACTCTTTTTACGGATTATGGTTTATGACTTCAACCACCTTACGCCATGATAGCCACTGTTTTAATGAAAAAGAATATAAGGCAGAACATTATAAAACATATCATGTTAAATGATACATTTATGATTTATAATTCTATAAAGGTCTACTGGTTGATGATTCTACCCACTTTCAAACATGACTGCCATCGTTACAAAGTATAAAGGAGTATGGCCACGAAGGCCTTAAATTTGCCTTCAAAACCAAACTCTGCTATAACCATATGACAAAAACCTACATTTACGATCTTAAAATATGCATATTCAGATAACTAAACACTTTTGTTGTCTGCTGTTGGTTTTTAACAATGTTGACAGCTTCATAAGGATGATATTTTATAAGTTTTTAGCCAAATTTCCTGTGTTTATGCAATTGTAAGGTCTCTTTTCTTCTGAAAAACATTGGCCACACTCTTCGACCAAAATAAAATTGTTATAAAAAGATGTATATTGGTCAGATACACAACTTAACAAAAAAATGTGGTAGTCCTTGCATATGGCCAAATTTGTTTGAAGCAAAAACTAGTCAAAATTATAATTTTCTTCATTAGAGTGCAGAATTATGACGTCATAATGACATCACAATAGTTCTTATGCGTCAGAGCTTGTTGCATTTGTTTTTGTCAGATATTTTTACATACTTTGTCATCAAATCTTTATTTTTATTAAGTTAAATTTCATTGATTATTTTAGGGCCAATATGGACCCTTCGTGAACAGACCATTCAATATTTTTTTCAAAAGACTTTCTATTCAGATACTACTGAGCCAATTAGACAAAACTTTGCTTGTATCGTCCATAGTAGTGTTTATTTTTCAAGATCGTCAAATGCCTCCTTCATCCAACCTACATATTCCTAACAATATACAAATGGAAATTTAGACAGACAGTAAGTTCAACCAAACAATATATCCGCTCCAAATATTATTACGATATACAAATACAAATGTATGATCCTCCTTAAGAATAAACTCATCATAGATACCAGGATTGAAATTTTGTACGCCAGACGCGCGTTTAAATGATCTTATCCGCTATGAAACATACTACCACTGAAAATTGAAAATAAGACAAAAATATCATTAAAAGAGCAAAATCATGCACGAAACTAATCAATATGAACATTTGATTAAATCATATATCTCAGGTGCATATCTTACTTACTGCCTACATGGCAGGTGACACCATATGACACTAACAGCTATCAGTAGTAGTACCGATCAAATGAAACATGTAGCAATGATAGCATCATATCATACATATTTCAGTGCACATAAGTCTTTCCTGCAATCACTTTATCAGGAACACCCGAAATGAAAATAATGTAAAAAGACAAGCAATTATGTAACAAGGACGTGATTGCAAGCATCTATAGGTCACCATAGTGTGTTCAACAATGGGCAAAAATCCTATCTTATAGTCAGCTGTAAAACTCCTTTTAATGCTGCTAACGAGAAAAAACAACCTGATTCTTAACAGTTACTAAAGCTACTTCAAAGCTGAATACAACTTACAGATAAATCATGTTTTGACTTATGTAGTTGCAACAATAAAAGATTCAACCGATATGCAGCTAAGTCTGCTTCATATTTCTTAACATAATATATAGATAACCTGAAAAGATATTGAAAATAACATAGCTTAACAACAAACCGAATGAGTTCAATATTCCAATTGTAAACGATTTTATGCACATAAAGCACCATTCCAGCGGTATCTGCATATGAATTCAATTGATTTTAAATTTATGATATTTTAACGGTTACGTATTCATTTGAACGCCTTGGTTAAGGGTTCCTGCCTATAATGGGTTAAAAGGATTAAAATTGAAGGCATCTTTTTAAAAGCTTTACTGCTGCCTTTATGACCTAGTTAAACTATTCAAAATATCTATGTCACGGGTTACCATGATACTTTAAATTTGTCAAAGTCACAAGCCCTTATCCTCAAATAGTATGGATTTGTTTGTACTTTTCCTAAATGTTGTTTATATCCTATATCCAATTATATATCACAATATCGTTTCGTACAAACTTTTTCTATAAAATTAAACCGGGCAAAAGCATTATGTTGTGACAAGAGAAAAGCAGAAGGTTTGAAATAGAATAAGAGAACCATGATTAATTTTAATACTTTCAGAACACAAAAAGAATTAAAGGCCATCCTACTCGTTTCATTTAAGAATTGAATGCTTCTTAATTTATTGTGGTGTAAAAGCGTTGACCGAAGTACATTTTGTATTCCGCGCTTCATTCTAAAAATGTGCGCACGGTCAACGCTTTTACAAAGCTATAAAATTACTAAAAGAAGCATTCAATACTTATAATTACATTTTTTTGCCTGGATCATGAAAACACGATTTCTATCAATTTATTTTTCTTTTATTTACCTGTGCACTTTATCATGAGTATTACATTTCATTTTGAAATGAAGGTTAATTTCAGAGTGACGCGAGATTGCTGTTAGCTAATCAAAATAAAGTTTTATAATGTAACATACATGTAATGTAATTATTATTATATAATAAATAGATGAATTATGTGTGTACATTTCATAAGTAATACGAACATTTCAGTCGAAAAAAGCTGCTTACCCTTCCTGCGTGGTTAATTTCATGTTTGTATTTTTGGTTGGTTTGATTGACATTATTGTTGTTGTGCATGTTGTTTTTTGTTCCATTTTTCCTTTTTCTTTCTTTTGACCTAAATATTTCCTTTCTATTTTGGTGTATGTCGTTGATTGTCCTGTTTGTATTCTTTTATCATTCTTTCTCGCGACTTTTTTAATCTTTCACTGGAGTTTTCTTTTTGTTCCAGTTTCTTTTTCTATAGTGGTGTCCATTTTACTGGTTACAAAGTACTAAATAAAGTTACATGGTGCTAGCCATTCGTGAAAGGAACATAGCATAGAGATAAAAATTGCTGGCTATCTGTGATTGGTTGTTATATCATTTATATATTTTCCCCTTGAAAGCATTATGAAGTTTCATGCGAGCACAAATTTGTCCTCTAATGTTATTATTAAGGGCCGGAGTATTTTTTTTTTTTTTATTTTGATCAAAATTGTGAAAAATTTTCTGCGAAATCGTTAGATCCGTTAGGTATGGTACAAAAACCCAAAAATTCACCAAGAAAAGCAATGTGACCAAATATACCTGTGCGATAGAATCACAAATAGAAATCGCGCTCATATAAGACAGCAGCAGTTTTTCCATAAATAGTTTATGAAAAACGCCATTTAAGGAAATAATTGCCAAAAATAGCCGTCAATGAGGAAAAAATTTAGTACTTTATATTTTAAAGATATAAGGTGTTATAACAATATCTTTTCTAATTAGATTTCTGCTTTTGCTTGCATATATATAGTTCATTTGACTTTGAAAACTTCCATTCCATAGGAATGTCAAAAATGTTCAGCCCGTGCCCGATCTTCATAGCATTGTCATATCAATTCAGTTATTTTACAATTCAATTGAACATCCAAATTGAATATGAATTTCAAACTTTTTGAGCCTGTTATCTATGTTGAGTTTATGTAAACTTAGAACGATTTTGAACAATTATAACGTGTCAAAATGACAATAGCAATGAGAATTAAATAATGAACAGACAACTTCGTGACAAGCATTAGTCGACAGGACACTGCACACAACTTAGACTGTGTACATCTAACCTTGCCAATGAGTGTGCTAATTGATACTAGTAAATGTTAGTAATTCCGAAAAGTCTCACGAATAATTTGGTCAACCCGGTAATATAAATGATTGGAATCTAATATTCAGTAAGGTAAAGAAAGATTTTGGTTGTAAATTCCAAAGAAACATTATACAGATATATAATTGTTCGGGATATCCCTTTCAATGGTTGTTGTTTTGGTATATTAAATTGAGAATGGAAAGGGGGAATGTGTCAAAGAGACAACAACCCGACCATAGAGCAGACAACAGCCGAAGGCCACCAATGGGTCTTCAATGCAGCGAGAAACTCCCGCACCCGGAGGCGTCCTTCAGCTGGCCCCTAAACAAATATGTATACTATTTGTTTTCAAACAATTATTTTTCAAGAAACATGTATTAAACTCATCAAAAATACCTGACGTAGATTGTGATTTACCAACAGAAGTCAATTGATTGGGGGATCTTGGGACAACATCACTGTCAACATATTTGATATAGGTGCAAAGTATTTATATCAAGCAACAAAATAGATGTACATGTGGAGTATTCGTCGACCATGTTAACTTACCAATCTCGCACATGTGTAATTAGGAGGTTACGGCATGAAGTTTTCAATGATCCTACATCATGTGCTTATTGATGAAATATTATAATTTGTTTGAATCTAGGGAATAGATTGAGCGTAAACGGGGTCAGGTTTAAGATACATGTTTTAGTGAATCATTTTTAATGAGGGTAAGGCGGATCGATTTAAATAACTGACGCGATTGCGCACGATTTCTTTATGTTACTATAGCATTACCCTTTAATAGTTGAAAATAGATTAAGGTATTCTGAAAACTAAATATAACTTTTAATCGATTTTTTAAAAGTAAAGGCAAGGAACGATTCCCACTTTAGATGTTACGACTTGAACATATTAAAGTCTTAGATATCTTTTTAGATTTGGTTGATTTTTGTTAACGTATATTGTCTACACTAATGAATGATATTGGTATCAAGCTTATTGTACGTACGAGGTCCACTCTAGTTTATTTATTCGACATAAGAGATCGGCTTGATTATACTGGGTGTATCTACGTCCTGCGCTTTTTACAATTGAACTGTTGGATGTGTGCATAACCATCTGAGAGTCAGTATAAAAAATGTTGAAAAGAGACCTGCATTTCACTGATTTACACTCAAACATAAGTATTTGGCCAATTTTCCTATAGTATATAAAGACTGCATATCGTCTACATTCTATTTGTAATCGTTAGAATTGTTCGTGGAATGTACAGATGATCGACCAGATTTATAAAGAATCGTTGTAACTTAGTTAAATCTTTGCCACTTAAAAAAACAAGACTTACTCAACGTAAACAAACTCAAATGTTGGAGGTCCCATGACATCATCACTACAGAAAGAAATACAAAAAAGCTCAAAATGCCTTCAATGCACTTTTGAATTAATATAGAGCTACAATTTTCGGTTGATGAGCTTTTATCACAAGACCATATACTTTGTTATACTGTATGGCTTCTTTCCCCGCGGCTGTAATATATTTTTGTTCATATAGTATTTATTTACTTATCAACATTTTAATGCAGGCGGAAACCCAGTTGAAATAGAACAAAAGAATCGAATCTCTTTGTTAGAGAAGGCGATAAATGCTTACTGTAATGTTTACTGTAGTAACGCAAATTTTAAAAGTTAATAGAAACAAATAAAATAACAGTTTTTTGCTAAATTACGAAATATTTTATCATAAAAACACAATTTGCATAAGTTTTCAATTTATCTATTACATAATTAAGCAGAACAATTAGATAACAAGTCGACGACATGGGTGTCTATTAAGTTGGATCTCAAAAATGCATAACCTCCGATTTTTCAAAACAATTTACCACGGACGGAGAACATATCAATCTATTTGTTTCTTAATTTTCGTTTCTGCCCTTCCATTATGTGACTCAAGAAAAAATTCCAAAAAATGGGTAACAATTGCATCGAAAAGAGAAAATCGAGTGCACTTTTTTATGTTAGGGCGTGTTTGAGTTGAATATTTTGTCTTGGAAACGTAAAAAGCAAAAGTATTTGATACATCATCTCGCTTCAGATTCTATCATTTTTATATATCAAGGCTACAGGTTGACTTTATAACATTGAAAATTTACACAGTACTAAAAATATGAAATATATAGGTCAAGTGAAAAACCTTTCTAATGAATCGTAAAATCAGAGTAGGTGTGTTTGAATAGCAAATTTTTACTAAATGTACTTGACGACAGACTTTTAAGTTGGATCTTAAAAATGCATATCTTCGAAAAAACTTCATTTTTTTGTGTGTGATATCTAGGGTTTGTTGTCTTCAACCACTGACAATTTTTAGTCTGCCCATCCACGAAATATTGAATTAGAATTTTTTTTAAATGTTTATGAATTTTCGAAAATTCCACCTGACCACCGATCAGACAATAGTTTTAAGTTGACTGAATGCAGACAAGTACATTAACTGATGCTCGTTAGCTAGTAGATACATTTGTCTTTTAATATACAACTGGCATATAAGGATCGTAATGGTGCTATGCGGATAAATTTATCGGTTTTCAAGAGCTAAATTGGCAGCGCGTGATCCCTATAATGGCTTCCATTTTTACGATTGTCAAAATGAACTGGCGTAATTGGGAGATAATTTTGACGAAGTAGAATCCTGACTGTAATGCAGGTAGCGACGATGTCAATTCACAATTATTATCTATGTAATAATTTGCAATTAAACACATAGTATTTAAATCAAATACATAGTAAAAACCTTTAAATCATGCCTCTCCTGCTCGTCCGAATTTAAAGCATTTCTTTACTAATTCTTTCGTATAAATAAGATAGAACTCTAATATAGGGTTTGGTTGCTCGCAGTAACTTGTTCTTTTCTCTTGCAAACAATGTTTAATAACATAATATTATAATGTAAATGAACAACAATATTCAAATTGACATTTGCATACACGACAGTTGTAGTTACTGTAAGCATCTTCGATGAACTGACACCTCAACAATTTCTTCCTATAATATAACGGAACCCCACCCTTTAAACCGCCAAAGGATTTCACGTGCATATATAACCAATATATCTAAATCAAAAATAACAATAACCAGTTTTACAACTACTCTAACCAGTTTGAATATATATAACTATATTTAACACAGGGAAATCCCTATAGTCAATAGTCAAACGAAATGAAATATATGAAGCACCGATAGTAACACATTACCTTCGTATGTAGTTTTTGCTAAAATTGTTAATTTATATGACAGTAAACATTTATTTTAATGTCAATCCTGTTATTTTTGTAGTATTCATCCGAACTTCAATAAATATGTGTAACACCCTCAAACCCGTTTTACAACTACTCTAACCAGTTTGACTATTATATATAACTATATTTAACACAGTGAAATCCCTATAGTCAATAGTCAAACGAAATGAAATATATGCAGCTCCGATAGTAACACATTACCTTCGTATGTAGTTTTTACTAAAATTGTTGATTTATATGACAGTAAACATTTATTTTAATGTCAATCCTGTTATTTTTGTAGTATTCATCCAAACTTCAATAAATATGTGTAACACCCTCAAACCCGTTTTACAACTACTCTAACCAGTTTGACTATTATATATAACTATATTTAACACAGGGAAATCCCTATAGTCAATAGTCAAACGAAATGAAATATATGAAGCACCGATAGTAACACATTACCTTCGTATGTAGTTTTTGCAAAAATTGTTGATTTATATGACAGTAAACATTTATTTTAATGTCAATCCTGTTATTTTTGTAGTATTCATCCAAACTTCAATAAGTATGTGTAACACCCTCAAACCCGTTTTACAACTACTCTAACCAGTTTGACTATTACATATAACTATATTTAACACAGGGAAATCCCTATAGTCAATAGTCAAACGAAATGAAATATATGAAGCACCGATAGTAACACATTACCTTCGTATGTAGTTTTTGCTAAAATTGTTGATTTATATGACAGTAAACATTTATTTTAATGTCAATCCTGTTATTTTTGTAGTATTCATCCAAACTTCAATAAATATGTGTAACACCCTCAAACCCGTTTTACAACTACTCTAACCAGTTTGAATATATATAACTATATTTAACACAGGGCAATCCCTATAGTCAATAGTCAAACGAAATGAAATATACGAAGCACCGATAGTAACACATTACCATCGTATGTAGTTTTTGCTAAAATTGTTGATTTATATGACAGTAAACATTTATTTTAATGTCAATCCTGTTATTTTTGTAGTATTCATCCAAACTTCAATAAGTATGTGTAACACCCTCAAACCCGTTTTACAACTACTCTAACCAGTTTGACTATTATATATAACTATATTTAACACAGGGAAATCCCTATAGTCAATAGTCAAACGAAATGAAATATATGAAGCACCGATAGTAACACATTACCTTCGTATGTAGTTTTTGCTAAAATTGTTGATTTATATGACAGTAAACATTTATTTTAATGTCAATCCTGTTATTTTTGTAGTATTCATCCAAACTTCAATAAATATGTGTAACACCCTCAAACCCGTTTTACAACTACTCTAACCAGTTTGAATATATATAACTTTATTTAACACAGGGCAATCCCTATAGTCAATAGTCAAACGAAATGAAATATATGAAGCACCGATAGTAACACATTACCATCGTATGTAGTTTTTGCTAAAATTGTTGATTTATATGACAGTAAACATTTATTTTAATGTCAATCCTGTTATTTTTGTAGTATTCATCCAAACTTCAATAAGTATGTGTAACACCCTCAAACCCGTTTTACAACTACTCTAACCAGTTTGACTATTATATATAACTATATTTAACACAGGGAAATCCCTTTAGTCAATAGTCAAAAGAAATGAAATATATGAAGCACCGATAGTAACACATTACCTTCGTATGTAGTTTTTGCTAAAATTGTTGATTTATATGACAGTAAACATTTATTTTAATGTCAATCCTGTTATTTTTGTAGTATTCATCCAAACTTCAATAAATATGTGTAACACCCTCAAACGTGTCCATTATATATATAGAATAAAAAATAGATAAAATATTGTACACTGGGCGCGTCCATACCCTTCGGTATTCATTTTGGTAATGCACAATGTACAATATTTTATCTCTTTTTTTTAATCTATATATATATTCGTGTATTTTTACATCATTTTTGTCTATTCTTTACATTTCCCCCATTAATTTCTATACTGTAAACCCCATCCAGACCCTCATACAGTTGGATTTAATTGTATTGTATTGTTTGTACATCTGAAAATAATGTTAACTGTGGCAATTCTTGTGTGCTAATATGTTATTAGTTTAGCTTCGAGCATCACTAACAGTCCTTTAATTGTCGAAATGCGCATCTGGTGCAGTAGTAGTAGGTGGTGGTGTTAAATGTTCTATACAGACCACACAAACAGTTTTATCTATCTAGAAGGGTATCTATCGCCCTACACACGAACTAATTCCCCGATGTCGAACGGTTTGGCACAAAATGAATTATAATTGGTACATTTGATGTTTTAAGTCCGAATAAGTGTTAAAAATGATTCATAATGATTGACTTTTCAATATATAATTTGTGAATGTCTCAAAATATACGAATAACTGGAGGAACAGATTTTTTATTATTTTTGTATGGAATTTAATATTTATAAATAAAATACACTTAATAAAGTGGGATCTGGAGTAAAGAAAGATAAAAAAAAAGGTTTGGAAAATACCACAAAAAACAGCGGGATTTGGGAAATGAGCACCCCCGTGTCACCTACTCTCAATTCAGGTATGATCTACTAGTGATAGCAACATCTCTTCAAATTACAGCGATGTATTATAGTCTGATTGAGGCACGAATACATCAGTCTACGATAGTTAAAAAACACAGATAATTATGTTCTCGTAGTTGAATGATGTCAACATGGAGGAAAGTCATAAAACGTCATGAAATGAAGATTGCGCAAAAAGAACAGGAAACTGATATATATGTATTTTGTGAATCTTGAAGGTTACAAGATCAAAATTATTTGTTTTCAATTTACCCTATTGAAGATGGTACCCAGAATGATATCTTATGCGACTCCTGGTGCATTGTGATGGGATGATACAAGGTTGTAATTATTTTTAATTGAAAGCTTATCCATCATGTCCATTTAGGTTCTAATAATAAATCCAGAAACGAAATTCATAAAAAAATAAAGAAATATATTCAATGCATTTACGAACTCGTATAGGTCAACTATTGCCGAATTAACATATATTTTTTGTGGCTTTAATACAACGGCACAACGCAGATAAGACCTGAAATATGGAACACAACTGGACCCCAAATACATGCGCTTCTAGTTGCCTAAAGAAGAAGAATGTTGTGAAAGGCAGAACGATAAAAATAACCGACACAAGTTCACACGATTTCGTTGTTGATTATTAGGCGAGTGACTTATTTCAAAAAGACGCTTAGTTAACGACTTTAATGCACCCACCTAACACACGGCTGTATTATATATCATTCGAAAGCTAATAATCTGTACTTTCTGTTTTGTCAGGTCGTAAAAAAATCGTACGGTTCATTTTCTGTTAAATCAAGGTCAAAGGTCATGAAAAAACATTCCAATTTTTGCGATTACTAAACAAAAAGCCATTTCTTCATCACAAATCCTAAAAAAATGAAAAATTGTTCCAAAAGCAAAATATATCTTGGGGGATCGATATTTGTAAAAAAATAGATAAATAATATGTTTTAGGTCAAGGAATATTTGTTTTGTAATTATAAGATGCAATTATTAATTATTGTTCATAGAACAGCCTTCTATTGAAGTGTTTGCAGTTGCCCAAATATCTGCCATCTGCAAATAGCGATAATTTTGTTATTCTATTTTAAGATAGCACATAGCTAATTGTCAATATCAGGGAGGAGAATGATTTTCCATAATAAAAGAAGGGGTATTTAAAGTTCGAAAAGAATATATACGAGCTAATTGAGGTAAAAATATGTTTTTAACGAAGTCAAACTTATTTACTTTTTTAATCATGTATAAATGCAAACATGACTTTGCGACTAAATCGTAGGCAACATTGAAATAAGTAACCTTGTTTAGAAACACTTGGTTGTCTAAAGCGGGATGTAAACGATCTACATGTAATGCTGTGCTTCTTATTTAGTTTAAAATCGTGTTAGACATATTAAATGTGTTTAGAAGTTTAATCTCTTTAATTATTTGAATAAAAGATGCTTCTATGTATCTTTATTCTCACAAACCAAATTTCAAAGGTATAGAGATAGGATTGAGTATTTTCAACATAAGCTTTTAAAATACAAATGCAGGTCATTGTGTATGTAAAACACTATAAGCAGTTGTGAAATAAAAAAATGAAAAAGTTGAATACCTTCCTGACCTCATAAAATCATTCGCTGTTTTAGGCAGTGATCGTTTTCATGCTGTGCTGTGTTTTGTGGACTGTTGTTCGTCTCTTGGACTTTAATTTTATTTTGTTCATGATTTTAATTAAGTTTATTTGATTCATGGTTTGAGATGTTGATTGTCCCTTTGGTATTATTTTACTTTAAAGATATTAACTTGCAGTAATGAAAATCGGCAAAAAAATCGCCTCAAAGTAAAGTGAAGAAGGTTAACGCGATAAGACAAATTTCCGCGAAAATAACTTAATTTGCTCACGGTGATATATATATATATATATATATATATAGAACCAAATCGTTATCATGATACATTCAACTACAATGATCTACAATTTTTAAAACTTTTACTACTTGAAGAGTGACGAAATATATCAAAGGGACATCAAACTCATAATTGAAAACGAACTGACAAAGCCGGGCAAACAACGAACAAGACAAGCAACAGTATACAAAACACAACATATAAAACTACAGATTGAGTAACACAAACCCCCCAAAAATATTTGGGATGAACTCAGGGTCTCCAAAAGGGTGAACAGATCATGTTCCACATGTGACACCCGTCTTGTGGCTCGTGTAATTCCTACCTCGGTGCCAAGCCTTATTCGGTAGGTGACATTCAAGGCAGAAATGACGGTATTTTGGTTACGTCGATTGGAACTTATCAGTCGTCATCTGGTAAAACAGATATTTCATAATTGTCAACCAACTCGTACTGGCGTCCATAAAATTTTCAAAGGGATGATTTAAACTTTGCATTTGAACTCTGGTTTAAAACCATGTTCAAACCACCATTTTTCTTCAAATGTCCTGTACCAAGTCAGGCATATGGCAGTTGGTATCGAATAATCTGTTTCTTTGTATGTTAATGTTTGTTTTTGTAGCAGTTCAGTGTTTCTGTTGTTCCGTTGTGTTCCTCTTATAGTTGATGCGTTTCCCACGGTTTTGGTCTGTGACCCGGATTTGTTTCAGTTACTAGTAAATCGATTGATGACTATTGAATAGCGGTATACTATAGTTGCCTTTATTTAATATCTTCATTGTGAGCAGTTACGCACTATCACGACAATCGTGAAAGTAAATGCAAGCTCTGGAATATTGTATCAACTTGGAGATATATACTCCACAAGAAGATGCCGCGAAATCGCGATACAATTAGGCAAGTGTTTAAATAAAGAGTTTTATTTAATTTTGCGGGCAGTACGTCGACTGAACATGCAAAGACAAATTTAGGAAATGCAAAATTCTACATTTATACGTCATATCATAAATATTCCGACTTGTTATTGTTTCAGAGGAGTTGAGGCTCAATGAAATCGGTCTCCTCCTTTAATAGTATAGATATGCAGGTGTTGCTATAATGTTGCTACATAGAAATGAAAAGTTTATAATTGGTTAGTAAGGAGTGTTTTTATGGGTTGATTTATGCTTATCTCTTTTGTCGTAAAACTTGTTCTCAACCAACCCTCATCGTCGATTTCAAGATAAAGTAGAGTGAACTATATCTGTTGAGTCTTTTTTTTTAATTTCAATGGAAAATACGAGTCAAACATTGTGACAAATTTGGCACTATTCAGCGAGATGACATCATCTATATAGTGGAAAGTGAAGTTTCAAGATAATGGTAGCTTCTTTTCAGTCGTCATCAGAAGCTCTTGCATGAAGTCATCCTCGTATGAAAAATGAACTAGTCATTCAAGCTATTCAGAAAGTCTAGTTGTAACTAGAATCGTTGCGTATTAATGGATTTTTTTCTTCAAAATTATTCTTATTTGATGAATAAATGCATTAAAACAATGAACAACGCAATTTAAGCAATCAAGAAGTCAAGTTTTATAATGTGTATACTGGTTTTTAAATTCTTTTAAATTTCAATTTTCATCAATTTACTTTTTATTTATTTTTGTCTTAATTTTCTATTTATTTTTTATGGTTCACATTAAATTAATAAAAGGTCTTTTGACACATCAATATTTATAATGAAGCTACAAATCAAACAATTAGAAAAGTCAAAAGATGTTTATTTCAGTCTGGTAATTACAATGCAGATTGCAATCTCTTAGTTTCACCCCCTTTATTTCAAGCAATAGTATGATTCGCACACATATTTTTTTACTTTGAATTTTTCAGATTCTTAAGAATTTGTTTATTAAATCTTATATTGACCACATACAATGTTTAATTGGAAGAAATGCTTAAAAGCTGTTTTTTCGCAGATGACGGTATTTTGGGCAACTGCATGAGTTGTTATGATTTGCTGTTTGATTAGAAGTAAGCATAATTTTAGGAAATTTATGATGTCAAAAACTTCTTTGATAGTTATTACAAGGTTTTACTTAGTTTTAAGTGATTAGCAGTTGCATCAGAAAGAAAAAAATTGGATTTTCACACATTTTGTTAATTTTACTCGAATTTCAGGAAACATGTGCTGTCTATCAAAAAAACGTTTTAAATATTTTAAAATGCATTTGATTAATGACCGTTAATCTCTCTGCAAAAAGTTTAAATGGATTGCATATTTGAATTTAGTATATAAAAGTCATATCATGCAATCAAGCTGAAATCTTAGAAAATATGCACTTATTCGTCCTTGGCCTTTGAACTTGATTTGACGGAAATTGCACCGTACGATTTTTTTACGACCGGGAAAACAGATAGTACAGATGTGTAGCTTTCAAATGATATATAATTTAGCCGTGTGTTAGGTGGGTGCATTAAAAATTTAATTTTATGGTTAAAGTCACTCGCCTATATATACCTGTGGCTTTAACTTTGCCTTTAAAAGCTAAAAATAGTACTGGGTATTTTAAAAAAGTAAATATAACTTTAAATCGATTTTCGGAAATTTCAACAAACGAAAACTAATGATATAGAAACAGAAAGTCAACATTGCGATAGGATGTCTAGAAATTATCAAGTAACTATTCATAGCTTCTTTCAATTATTTCTTGGAAGTGAATGCTTGATTACAATTGTAACGAGTATAGGATTTACAACGTTATTTTTCACTTGTTGGATCATAAGTATTTCAGTTCACAGCATATATAATTAAAGTTGCAATGAAAGATGGATTCATTTAGATACAGCAGGTAACATCATTCAAAACATTCAAGTTTATTTGCATTATGTTTTTGATAGTTATATATTGTTACAATTGTTACCACCATAGAAACACGCTCTTTCGGAATGTATTCGAACTAAGTTGTTTGTGAACTCATTAGGCTAAGGTAATCGAAAATTTGACATCATCATCATGACAAAATAGTTTTTATTAAAGAAAACAATTTCAAGGCACTAGTACAATTTTCTTGTTAGACATTCCGATTCTTGTGCCTATAGATTTATAAATGTTGTGGAATAAATTGTTTTCAAGTAATCACTATATATCTCATGACAATTTTATACCTGAAAGAATTTTCGAAATGACCCTGGATTTTAACTCAAAATACTTTATATCAAAATATCCCCTTAAAGTTCTTATTTTGTCATTTCTCGTGTATGTACGAAATTTTATTCTCGGGAATTTACATATGAAAATTCCATCATTATATTTCAAAACTTCTTACAACATTTTATTCTAGAATTAACAAATGACTTGAATAACCGTGTATATGGAGAACACATCGCCGTGATGACAGTTGTTAATAACCTTAATGCTCATTTCATGAATGAAAATCCGTCCAAAGCCTTGACATTTTCCTTCCATGGCGGACCAGGAACCGGAAAGACTTTAATCACCAAAATATTAGTAGATCATTTGTACAAAGAAGGCTTTAAACGTCAGTTTGTTAATATGGTTGTAGCTACTAGAGATTTTCCTCACAAACGGAATACAGATGAAAATAATGTGAGTTTAAGATATCGAAGTGTTGTACAATAATTATATTATGTATATCATGTATATAGAATAAAACATATTTCGTTCAAAATTAGTTTCCCTGTTATCAAGTGTGACGACGATAAAAGGTATAAACAAACATTTTGGCTGTACTTCTTACATCCCAATTTTTACGATGATGTTAATTATAAAGTCCGTAAATTTAGATATGATCCATGTAAACTAATTGATCCTTTGAATAACATTATCATTAAAGGTTATCGATTTAACACAGTAGTAAAATCTTTAAATATCGCTTTTATTGGTACTAACATTGATTTTGTTTTCGAAAAATTAAAACATCCTGTCGATACTGTGTACTTATATTTTGGCATTGCACAAGGCCATACGTTTTTTTACGTCCTTACATTAAATACGTTGGATGTGTTCTGATTGATACTTTAGATTGGGAGAACATGATTAATCTAATAGTTTTAATGGCTTTGAACTAGATTTCAGTAACTGCAAGTACACTTTTTACGGTGCTTGTTTTTATGTTAGCAGTTTTTGTGCCTCGTACCGATTTTTGTAGTTCAGCCAATTGCTATTGGTTTTTAGTGTTTGTTCATATGTTGTGCTGTTACACCACTGTCCCAGGTTAGGGGAGTTTAACCCTGCCACATTCTGTATGTAACTGTCCAAGGCCAGGGACTTGTAATTCAGTGGTTGTCGTTTGTTGATGTATTACATATTTACTTTCCTTTATTGTTTTGTACATAAATCAGATCGTTAATTAGCTTTCCCTTTTGAATTGTTTTACAACCGTCATTTTGGAGCTTTTTATAGCTTACTATGAGGTATGGGTTTTACTCGTCGTTGAAGGCCGTATGGTGACCTATAGTTGTAAACTTCTATGTCATTTGGTCTCTGGTAGAGAGTTTCCCATTAGCAATCATACTACATCGTCTTATTTCATATTTTAAAATGTATATTTTTACACCCGTGCTTATCAAAATAAAACCTTTGACTGTTTTGCAGATTAAAATTAGAAAATTAATAGAAGATAGAGTAAAACAATGCGAGCGATCTATGAAGTAGATAAGCTATCACCTGACCTTATTAACATAATAAAACCATATCTGGACCACCACGAACACATTGACAACATCGTTTATAGAAAAGCCATATTCATTTTCTTGAGGTAATTTATTTTATACGTTTTGTAACACAGCAAACACTATAAATTTAGTGTTAACCATTCATTATGGTCGTAACATTATCGTTAAAGCTTTTTAGACTATTCAGTATGATGTTGATGTGTACAGGTAAATAAAGCGTTTTAGACAATTCAGTATGATGTTGATGTGCACAGGTAAATAAAGCTTTTTAGACAATTCAGTATGATGTTGATGTGTACAGGTAAATAAAGCTTTTTAGACAATTCAGTATGATGTTGATGTGTACAGGTAAAAAAAACTTTTTAGACAATTCGGTATGATGTTGATGTGTACAGGTAAATAAAGCTTTTTAGACAATTCGGTATGATGTTGATGTGTACAGGTAAATAAAGCTTTTAGACAATTCAGTAAGATGATGATGTGTACAGGTAAATAAAGCTTTTTAGACAATTCGGTATGATGTTGATGTGTACAGGTATATAAAGCTTTTTAGACAATTCAGTATGATGTTGATGTGTACAGGTAAATAACAACTCCTGAACTGTAGATATAGGCTGAATAGATCTTGGTTGAAAACGCATTGTCTAAACAGACATGAATTTACCGCAGTGGTTAGTCTAAACATTTACTGAAAGACTTAACATAACTTAATAATCTATTTTTCAGTCTCTTATAAGAGCTATTCAGATTACAATAGCCGTTTCAATTCAAAATTGGTTTACTAGTGGAACCTCTGCTCGAGCTTGACATATTTCACTGTCGCTCTTATTTAGGATGTATATGAGTTTGCTCACTGCAAAGCATATTTTATTCAACGGCAAATTTAAGCGGCAAATTTAAGCTTCGGATGCTTTAACCGGTTAACATAAAAGTAGGGCTAATTTCATTCATATTAGTTTAACAAACACGTGTCATTTTGAAAAAGTGTTTCAATCTTCAATTTATAGTATTTTAGTTCGATGTATGTACATTGTACTTTTATGTTCTGACAACATTTTGTCCATCTTTTGAATATTTAAAATCAAATATCACTAGTAAATGTTCTAAATTTCTAAGCATAGTCATTTTGAAATATATCGACAAATTTTTATTGTTTACATCGGAAATGCATAGTATGGATATTCGAAACCAAAACCCAAATTCTTTCGAAAGTAAGAACATGTGTTGTTTTTCTTCAAATTTAGATTAAACTTACTAGTTTTGTTGAAGAAGTCCTTTTGATCAAAGCAAAACAAAACACAAAATATCAATATTTGATCAAATTATATTCGACAAGAATCAAAAAGCCTGAATAACATCTTAATTTCATAGATGTTTGAAAACACTTTGAAGTATATTATTTAAGACTATTAATTTTTCACATTCGAGTAGATTTCAAAACTTTTGCACATTTTCAAGATCAACTACTGTACGATTATAATTATTTCATAACTCAAAAGACAATCTATGACTTTATTTCTTTAGCAACACTGGTCCACTGTTAAGCAAACAAATGATTGATTTCTGGCATGACGGCAAGAAGCGTGAAGAAATTGATTTAAACGATTTGGAATATGTACTGGCAAAATCTGCTACTATTTCTGAAGGAAGTGAGTAAACCTCAATTTGTACAATAAGGCCAAATTTGTGTTTTACTTTGTATGTTTGTGTGTATTTTGTGTCCATCTGATACATGCTTTTATAGTTTGTTCTAAAGTTGTGCTGTTTCATCACTCTCCAAGCTTATAGGAGGGTTGGACATCCCTGAACATGCTGAACCCTGCAACATTCTGTATGTGCTTGTCCTAAGTCATAAACCTTTATTTCAGTGGTTGTTTTGTTTTGCTGTATATCATTTTTATTTTATTCGTTTTCTCGTTTTAATTTTTTTTTTTTTTTTTTTGGCATTTGCATTTGTCATGTATGGCCTTTTTTACAGCTTGCTATGCGGTATCGGTTTTGCTCAATGATTATTCAAGGCTGTATGGTGACCTATAGTTGCTTACTTTTGCGACATCGCATTGGCAATCATACCACACATTTTATGTATTCGTAGTGGGTGTGTATTTTGCTTGTTTTGTGTTAGTCCATTTAAAGAGGAATATCAATTGGCGTTAAATCATTTTTTAACAGTTCGGTATATTTTGTCCAAGCTGACCACGAAGTGGTTCTGTCTGTTTTCTATGCTAGTAATAGCCATATATATATATATATATTGCACAAAATATTAGGAAATGTTTAGCAAAATTAATTAATTAAATGTTAAGACTATTTATGTAACGGTCTGTGTCCTTAATTTTGCCTTGATAAAAACGTTTATTGTTATCACTTTAATATGAAATTCAGCACAAATGTATAACTTTAAAATAATATTCCTTTATAACTTATATACGTTGAAAGTAATTCAAATAATTTAACGTGCCTTTTACTTTAAGGTGGATATTACAAGAGTGATCTAATATTCCATCACCTTATCACAGCATACATCCCATTTCTACCTATTGAAAAAGAGCATGTGTTTGGCTGCATTAAACATCACCTACTAGCGAAAAGGTATTACAAACATAACATAGACATTCCGATTAAAACAATTAAAGAAATAGCTCAGCAACTCCATTTTTATCCAAATGAAACAGACAAATTGTTTTCAACGACAGGTTGCAAGAGGGTAGAAGAGAAAGTTGATTATGTAATGGGAGGTACAAGTTGATGTATTGAAGATGAACCACTAAGTGAAAAAAGATGATACATCAAGATTTTTCCATGTTTTTCCTTTCGTTATAGACTACTACTAACTCGAAGATTTATCCCAACTTTAGAAAGACTTTAAAGTGAGGATTATATTATGTATTTCTAATCTGTAAAGACTCCTTTGAATATGTGAACAAAGAGTGTTGCCTGTATAACAGGAGAGTTTCTCTCTGTATTAAGAATTAATAAAAACTGTTGTGTAACAGCATATTTGTCTTTTAAATATATCTATAAAACATTAAGGAAATTAATACAAATTTCCAGAAGCTGCAATTTCAACAAAGCAGTGAACAAATCATCAGTTTAGAAAGAGTGTGTAGACTTTTGGACATTAGAATGAAACGGTTGGTTCAGGAATGCATTTAACGAACTTAAAAAAGGACGTTAAAATGATATGTGTACATAACTATATGCGAGTATCTTAAAGAGTAAACAACTGGTCGCTTAGGTAATCTATTGGCATCATCAGCCTAGAAGTCTGTGCTTCGGTACATGACTTTTAACTTAATATTCTAATAAATTTGGAAATTACCCCGGTATTAAGAAACTGAGGGCCCAAGCCGCTCAGGCTAAGTTAACTTTGGATGAATTGGTCATGCTTTTAAGGTTCCTTTTGGTCATAAAGTTCCAAATGTTCCTAGGTGCATTTGTATTTATACATTCCTGGCTTCTATAGTTAATAAATATTTTGATTTGAGCGTTCCTGATGAAGATCAAAAAATATAAAAGCGCATTGGTTGCACAAAATTTAGAAAGTGTTATATTCATTTATCATCCCTACAGATTTTGATCCCCATAAAACAATTACTTTTTGCAGTCTTGTGTACAATTTCACAAAGAAACATTGTAATTTTCATTTGTTAATGACAGTCTGACCAGAAATCAGAAGAGGAGGATGCTATAAAACCTATCTTATAAACATATGATACAGATCTTAGTATGTGTAGTGTATGTTTCTGTAAAAGGAAAAAAAAACTTGAGGTACGTTTGCAACCATAATTCAATAAAATTCAAATACATTAAACAAGTGATCATTTATCCAAGTCAACAAATGACAAACAAAGTCACTTTAAACAAGCATTCTGAGAGTATTGCATGGCAATACATAGTCCCCTACCGGTTAAAAATTCATTGTACTGGAACAAAATGCTAACTTGATCTATAACTTGTCATGGTGTAAACTATATAATAAATATCAAATCAACATCTTCAAGCATGATGAAAACAATTGTGGAAAACTGATTATTCAAGTGAATTTTCTAAGTCCAAGGACCATAACTCTGCATAAAATTATCAGAACGGAACAAAATTTGAACTTGATCTGTAACTTGTCATAATAAAACTATATACCAATTATCAAATCAATATCTTCAAGCTTGACGAAAAACGTGCGGAAAACTGATTATTTGAGTGAATTTTCTAAGTCCAAGGACAATAACTCTGCACAAAATCATCAGACCAGGACAAAATTCAAACTTGATCTGTAACTTGTCATGATAAAAGAATATACCAAATATCAAATCAATATCTTCAAGCATGAAGAAAAAAGTGTGGAAAACTGATTGGCCGGACTGACGGATGGACAGACACACGGACAGCGTGCAAAGCTAAAGTCCCCTTCAACTTCGTCGGTAGGGGACTAATAAATCGCAAAATTGGTTGTTCATTCTACAATTAATGCACTATGTGAGAAGTTTATTGGGGTAATTTTACAAAAGTTCAATTAGAAGATCCTTACAATTGCTTTCCTCATCAATAACATGTTGTGGAATCCTAAAGTCATATTTTGACTACTACTTGCAACAGAAAAAGCAGGTTTTAAATTCAATATTTATGTGTTGCAATAATTTAATGAATTAGCTGTATTAATATTCAAAACCATCTCAAATAAGTAATATTCAAAAGAATGATAATTATAATGACATTGAATTCTTTCATTTAATTGAAATCAATTCAAAATATGTTTTTGTTTAAATATCAAACGTACATTTAAACAAAGGGATTTGACAAAAGGCAAAGCCTATACAAATCCTTGCCCATACAAGATGGATGAATAAATAATCTGATAGTATATAATATATTTCTGATAATTCATAGATCATTCATTATTGATTCGTTTATCAATTCTTTCATAAACAAGAAATACAACGACCTTATAATGGCATATTGATATGGTAAACATGCCCATTTTATTTTTTCAAAACAATGAATTATAAAACAATATACTACAATATAAAACAAAATGTATTGAAAAAGAATATATTGTAGAAAAGACATTCAAATATATATTATGTACTTGCAACATGAATTAAACTCCTTAAACTCAAATTGTGAAAGTTTTTGGACAAATTTAATTAAGTCTATTAATCACTATTTCATTATTCTTATAAACATGATAAACAAGGCGAAACAGGTTCTTTTGCTGCTGTTACTAAAAATTCCATGTTTGTCAATGCTTCAACTACACGCAATATAAAAATGTCTGTACTATTTTATTTAACAGTCTTTTTAAAATCATTAAAATAACTGAGAAAATAATATATTTAAAGATAAAATAACACAGACAGTAGAACCTGGGAATTCATTTCTCCAAAGAAAGGTCCTAAGAGTGTGAATTCCACATTAAAAAAACAAATTTGTAATATCTAAGGTTTAAGATCTATTTAAAAACTATTAAAACTCACACTTTTGCCACGGATGTATTAAACCAATAAGATAACAATTAAAACATATCATTTAGTGTCAATAATAAGTACAATGCCAGAAGATTCTTATAATTGGTGTTAGGCAGTTTTAAAGGGTAGTGAAGTAGTGTATCCAATAATGTCATGATAACAATAAGCTGCACAATATGGACCCTATAAAACAACGTGTTATATTCACAAATACTTATGTTTGAACTTTTCATAAGGCACATTTAGGGACGAAAACGCAATACCCAAAAATAAAATACGAAATAAAATCTATCAAAATTTTAATGCATACAAGGTTTTATTTACGAAATAGGAAAAAAAACATTTATCTAGGTACAATAATAATTTGTACAAAATTCATTACCCTAACATTAAATAAAATCTAAAAATCCCATTTGTTTAAATTTACTTAAGGAATTTGCTAAATAGTGAGGTACCTAAAAGAGAATATCAAAATGATGGTGTATGAATGATGGTAAAATAAAGGAAATTTTTTAAATGTTGCATTTAAAAATTAATGCCCATTTGTAGATGAGGATAGATATATATGCACGAACTTTAACAAGGCAGTATACATTTGTTCCTCCTGACTAAGTTTTATTTGCTTGAAAGTGATTTATCTAAAAGAATTTCTAATGATGGTGTAAGAAAGATGGTCAAGTATAGAGAATTTTTAAAATGTTGAATCTAAATAGTAATGCCAATTGAAGGTAGATGAGGAAAGATGTTTATACAAGGGGCAGTGTTATTTGCTCGAAAGTGAGGCATCTTAAAAGAGGTTTAAAGATTGTGGAAAGAAGGTGGTCAAATATACACTGATATAGGGATTTTTTAATGTTGCAATAAAAATACAGACCATTCATGTGCAAATACGAGACAAGTCTTCCCAAACTTAAAGATTAAAATATTATCTGCCTGTTTTTCATGGAGGTTGTATTTTACAAAAAAAAGGTTTAAACAGAAGAGAGGTAAAGAATACCAAAGGGACATTCAAACTCATAATTAACAGACAAAGCTATGGCTAAAAAAAAGACAAACAGACAAACAACAAAGAAAACCATAGACTGAGCAACACGAACCTCACCAAAAACTGGGGGTGCACCGGAAGGGTAAGCACATGTGGCACCCGTCGTGTTACTCATGTAAGTACAAACCCGGTGATAAGTCTAATTTGGTAGGTCACATTTGAGGGAAAAGGGACGAGATTATAGTTACGACAATTGGAACATATCTGTCGTCATCTGTGAAACAGATATTCCATAACGGTCAACCAACTCGTGATGGCTTCTGTAAGGATGATTTCAACTTCACCACTAAAGAGGAAATACATGCAATTTGATAATACTGACCCTATACAACTTTGTTATGATTTGTTCTATAAAGTGGTTTTAATAAATTTCATAAATAAAAAGATTTAATCAACAAATAATAGTTGGTCATTTTTCATTTTAATATTTGACATGTTTGACATAAGAAATCATATTTGACATTAGAAATAATATTTGACACTAGAAATAATATTTGACGTACTGACATTAATTACTAGTAGTTAAAATGCTTCAAAACAATCACCTTAATATTACATAATCTCTGTTACAATCAACTAACTAATACTAAAGCATCATTTCACAAGGTGATACCTTAGTCTTCATAAAAATGAGATTCTTTGTAAAATATGAAAACAACACTTTAAAAATTTCATGCATCCAAAGGGTTTTCTTGGATTTACCTTTATTGGGAACGTTCAGAGCTGAATTTTTGAAAGTCAAGGATGTATAAGAACAGATACCATTGAAGAGCTATATGACCAAAAAGTACCTAAAATTAATGGCCAAATCAATCTAAGGTCAACTTTGCCTCATGGAGTTGAAACCTTAATTTCTTAATAATATATAAATCTATAAACAGATAATTCAAACTAGAGGTCTAAAGCAATCTAATTAAAATTAAATCCCCGCACTTGCTCCTCGTTGTTTATATATCGCGCGTGGGAGATCTAAAAACAGCTGCTTGAGGGTCATGTCTAGGGTACAATTTGCTGTAGCCAATCAGCAAAGGTGCTACAAACTGTTAGGGTATTGGACTGGCATATGAGTCTTAGTAGCGTCTAGAGGTCTTCCGAATGTATATAAACAAAAATGGCAGCCCCCATGCGAAAAACGTTTCGTAACATACAACTGTAATAATAGTTTGTATTATTGCCTTCCGAGGTTAAAATGGCATCAAGTGAAGTATGCACCCCAAGAAAATATCAGTAAGAACAAACATGTGTGTTTTATGCGGTTATTCTTTCATCCAGATAGAAATCTCCTCAACGGGAGAACGTGTTGAAAAAAAACCTGTTCAAACTGAAACTTCAGCAGAACTCAGAGAGAATCGCAATAATTTCTAGTGTTGTTACTGGTTTTGAGGTAAACGCTGAAGTAGCCAAGGACAATGGCGTCTGTATTAAATGTTTTAGAAAATCCAACAGTCAATCAAATTAAAGAAAGATGCATTAAAAATGCAAGAAGAACTAAGTGACTAACTTCGGGTGTCTTACCACCTGACCAATCAGAAAGATTAATTGCTAATAGATTTGTAAATCTGCAAGGTGGAACAAACAATAATATAAACGTAGATGAATACTTAGAGATGTTGAACAAGGATACAAAAGTAACATGTTCAGGACATCAGACAAAGGAAAGTATCCTTCAACACTCTAAAGAGTATCCTCACCTAGTTAATTTTGCAAGCCATTTTGATAACATTGCCAATTTAACAGGAAAGAAGGGGTTCCGCCATATACCGTCATACCAAGCTGATGTTCAGAAAATTGCAAAAGACCTACTACAAGAAAATGTACTAACATATAAAACTTCAAGAATAATTAAGTGCAAGGAGCTAAAAAAAAAGACAAAAACCCATTTGACAGTGCATTTATAGGACTTCGTACATTGATTCATCGACATCAACCAACAGTCCCCTTCCATCGCCTTCGAAACCCACATATTTGCTTGGAATTAAATTATTGTGAATAAAGTGTGCAGGTTTAATTTTCTCTTAAGTCATAACCTTAATTAGCTGGTACTTTTTTTAGTATTTTGTTGCTGATATTAAAAAAAATGTGTGTCATAAGTCAATGAGACATCAACCCAACAACAAAGTAATGAAATACTTTCAGTTTAGTTGCAGAATATCATGGTCATTTTGATAAGACAGCATAACTACCTACAAAAACATGTTTATAAAAAAGTGGCATGATTTCTAATGAGACAACTATTCAAAAGGGACCAACTTATTTTTTCTGTATTAAAGTTCACAGTTCCACCTCTGACTTTGAGTAAAACCTATAGCAAGCTGTACAAAGGCCCGAAATGACTTTATGAAAACATCAAGCACGTTTGTACAAAACAACAATGAGATAAAAACCAAACTTTTACAGATTTGTTCACAAGGCGACCAGCATGCAGATATTTACCCTATATGTACATGTAAAGAGCTGTTGATAAAACTTATACAAGGTGGTGTTGGTTAAATGTGCTTTCCTGAGTGATGAAATTATTAGTGCACATTATTTGGTTCAATTTCTATCTTAGTCAAATTAAACACAGTAACTTAATATAATAAAATGCTCCGCAGATGTCGAGCCCTGAACAGTTGGGGCAAGTATGGACACAACATTCAAGCTTGATACAGCACTGAGTTTGGATTGTGATTAAATATTTGACACAGCATAGGTTTCTGACACAGAATGAATGTGGTCTAAGAACTTGTAAATTTTTAATTTACCTATTCAAACCATATCATTATTATTTGCTTTTATATATAAATCAGAAATAACAAATTTAAAATGGAAAATTTTAAAGAAAAAAAAAATCCCCCCACCCAAATTTTTGAACCCCCTTATGATTCATCACCCCCAAACTCAATCCCAGCCTTCCTTTTGTAGTATGGTACCTTGCTGTACAATGTCAGAGAGATCCATACACTTGAACACAAGTTATTGACTGGAAACTAGAAAAATGCTTGTTTTTTGGCCCCTTTTTGGTTCAAAATTCCTAGGGAAATTACCCCCAAACTCAAACCCAGCTTTCCCTTTGTGATATGGAACCTTGTAGTACAATTTCAGAAAGATCCATACACTTACACACAAGTTATTGTCATGAAACTAGAAAAATGCTTGTTTTTTGCCCCTTTTTTGGCCCCTAATTACTAAAATTTTAAGGCAATTACCCCAAAATCAATCCCAGCCTTCCCTTTGTAATATGGAACCCTTTGGTACAATTTCAGAGAGATCCATACACTAACACACAAGTAATGTCTGGAAGTTATAAAAATGCTTATTTTTGGCCCCTAATTTCTGAACTGTTGGTACCACAACCCCCAAAATCAATCCCCACCTTCCTTTTGTGGTATTGAACCTTATGGTAAAATTTCATGGAGATTCTTTCACTTAAACTAAAGTTAGAGTGCGAAAACCACTTCGGAAAAAAATCTTCGGACGACAACGACGACGCCAACGTCATACCAATATACGACCGCAAAATATTTTTGTGGTCGTATAAAAAAGAAGATGTGGTATTAAGTCTATATTTGACTGTTTTCTTGATGAACACATTGATCTTGAACAAAGTTGTAAGTAAGATATAGTCCCACTGCATGTTATTGTCTTGAATATGCATGAAATATTTGCCACTGAAACCCAAGTGAAGAAATCAATAATCAATCAACCTGTCAATGTTTATTTTGAGCAAAAATAATCATCCTCTATGTATACTGTTGGCTACACCAAGTTAAATACAATGAGTTTGCTATATAGAACAAATATAACATCATCAAGAACAATGAACAAAAAGGTCAAAGTCATACATGTCATATGAACCATGCAAAAACTTAGCACAAAAGTACATACATCAATAGCAATAATTCTATACACCAAAGATAGTTGACTTGTTGATCAATAAACCATGAAAAGTCAAGGTCAGAAACCAAGCAGACTGATTTTTAAAGTTCGTTCCCGTGTTGTACTGTTACACCGCTGTCCCAGGTTAGGATCCTGCTAACATGTTTAACCCCGCCACATTCTCTATGTATGTGCCTGTCCTAAGTCAGGAGCCTGTAATTCAGTGGTTGTCGTTTGTTTATGTGTTACATATTTGTTTTTCGTTCATTTTTTGTACATAGATTAGGCCTTTAATTTTCTTGTTTGAATTGTTTTACATTTGTCATTTCAGGGCCTTTTATAGCTGACTATGCGGTATCGGCTTTGCTCATTGTTGGAGGCCGTACAGTGACCTATAGTTGTTAATTTCTGTGTCATTTGGTCTCTTGTGGAGAGTTGTCTCATCATGATCATTGGCTATCATACCACATCTTCTTTTTTATATAACATGTACATCTTACAATAATTCCACACCAAATATATTTTTCTGTTTGTTTATCATGTTTATAGTAATCGAGATGCAGACTTGACCCCGAATATATGCTTGTTTCATGAAATGAGGTCAAGATTAGGCGAATCTGCAACCATATCTGACAGACATGACATACATGGCAGACATGGTTTTCTCTTTTAAATTTGTTCATATTTTTCTGGTCGGGGCCTTTTGTAGACGACTAAAGGCATGGGTTTTTCTCGTTGTACTACAATTGGTTATATCAAGTTATTGAAAAGTCTGGAGGGCAGTTGTCTGATTGGCAATCATACCGCATCTCTTTATTTTTAAGATGAAAACTAGTAAATATTTTATGATGTGTGTCATTCAGTTACTGTCTCATTTGTTTTTATACGCTACATCTCTTTTTAGTCACATTGACAGCTGCAGGCATGACATGAACCCAGATCTAGAGTGGCAATACAGCAATTTTAAGGGGGTTAAAAGTCAAAAAATTTAAAGAGTCTAAAGTTGAATAAGTTACAGAAACCAGATACTGAAAAATTAAATAAATAAATATCAACTGTTTTAATCATCTTGTATTTCTAATAAAGCCATATCAAGATCTTTGAAGTATTCATAGGCCGACAAATTGTAGTCTTCAGTATCGCTATCTGATACAGCAGAATCTTCTTGCTCCTCAACAACTTGTTCTGACAGAAATAACTTCTCAAGAGGTAACATATCACAGGATTCACAATTACAAGACTTAGCACACAAGTCACAGCATGAATGTTTCCTGCTTTCTTTCTTCATCAAATCATCCAAGTCTGAATTTCTGAGGAAAATACACATCAGACCCTTTCTCCTACAATCTTTAGCTTTAAGAATTGCCATAACTTCCGGTTCCAACTTCTGCAAGTGGTATCCATTGTATAGGATAATGGCAACTGATAGATTTCCATCCCTCAAAATCTACCAGATTATTTGGAGGTCCAATTATACCACTCCACTACACTTTTTTACATTTAAAACCCATTCCCAGGGCACTGGTTGACAAAATAAGTCTCAAAACACTACTTTCCTCCTTCAATGCATTAATTATAATGTTTTTGTTAACATCTGGAGTTTCAGAACGGAACATCTCAATATACTTGGCACAATGTGGCAATTCTGTTACAATGTATTTATAAAGTTTGGAAGTGTCATTTATCGATGAACAATACAAAAGTGTACGTGGGAAGTCCTGTCTTTTTTCCTCTAATGCATCTACTAACCATGTCATTCCCATTTCAATTTCATTTTTAATTTTGGAAGATACTAGTTTAATATTAGACTTGTTTGGTGATAAATTAATTTCTGTTGTGTCCTCCGCTAGCTGCAATATTTTCCTGACTTTTTTCCTAAAGCTTACTGTGCAAGTTGCACTTAAAGCCAATACTGTAGCATCGGGAAAGAGGGATCTTTTCTGTCTCCTTCATCTTGGCCCCTGAAAGAAAAATAGAAATAAGTACATCTATAAAAACTTTTATAAAAGGTAAATATCAGCACCTCTTGCCTAATTTGTTAATTCTTACGGCAAAACAAAAATAAATACATGTATGTGCATGTCCATATTGTTATGTAACAGCCTATCATTCAGTGGTTGTTGTTGGTTGCTGTCTAGCACATTTGGTTAGGGTTTTATTTTTCATACATTCTTATAATTACATTGTAATGGTTCAACATTTTGCAAGTAGTGGTCTTAAAAGAGCTTACTTTTTAGTATTAGGTTATCTCGTTCTTGAAAGCTGTACAGTTCTGTACAAGTGGTCTTAATTTTTTAATTCTATATTTTTGAAAATCTAAAATTCATAAAAATGGGAAGGAGTACACATCAATATATAGAAACAATTCATCAAAGTTTCATGCAAATTCGTTGAATAGTTTTTGTGTTACTGTCTGACATGTTGACGATTGACAGACAATCACAGGTTAGGGGAGGGTTGGGATCCCGCTAACATGTTTAACCCTGCCACATTCTGTATAGTGCCTGTCCCAAGTCAGGAGCCTGTAATTCAGTAGTTGTCATTTGTTTATGTGTTACATATTTGTTTTTCGTTCATTTTTTGTGCATAAATTAGGCCGTTTGTTTTCTGGTTTGAATTTTTTTACATTGTCATTTCGGGGCCTTTGATAGCTGACTATGCGGTATGGACTTTGCTCATTATTGAAGGCCGTACGGTTACCTATAGTTGTTTATTTCTGTGTCATTTGGTCTCTTGTGGAGATTTGTCTCATTGGCAATCCTACCACTATTCTTTTTTATATAGACAACGGTATACCATAATACGTCCTGTAAATGTGCGAATAGAAATGAACATGGGGAATAAACATTGTATCCACTTACCAAATTGCTATTGCGTGAAACTCATCAATTACAATCAACTTAATGTTAAACTTCTTTAAACAAGTTCTCCAATAGGGATCACCAACCAATGTTTCTGGAGATGCAAAAATGACATATATCAAACCCTCTTTGATTCGATCGTCACTCTGGGGGAGATGATCCTAAAATGCAAAAAAAAAATGTAGGTGGGCAGTCTCCAAAAAGACATATTTCTATGATAACTTCTATAATTTAAATGTACACTGTACAAATACCCTTTCTCCATTTCACTGCGTTTGATTAAAGATTGAAATCCAATGAAATAATTCTTATTGTTGTAAAGTCCAATACAGAAATTAATACAGCTGAGATTTCAATGAATGCATGGCATATTTTCTCGATTTTGAGATGTTTCTGCCAATTTACCTGTTTGGCCATCTAACAAGGTCATTTAGACTGCACTTTTTCATATTTTTTTTTTATTTTTTCACTGTTTAACACAAATAACAATCTAATTTAAAAATTAAGTTTCCCACACGTTTCTGGGCCATGTAAAGCTGACTATGCTGTAAGATTTTGCTCATTGTTGAAGGTCAGATGGTGACCTATAGTTGTAAACTTTGTCATTTGTTGTCTGGTGGAGAGTTGAGTTGGCAATTATGCTTCAAGTCTTGTACATGTACGACATCTTCTTATTCTTATATGCATGTATATTTGTTTTGAGATAGATTATTAGTACATGTAATTAACAACATTTCCCTTGGACTCTGGTGCTTCATTAATACAACATTTAGTATATATCTTTATACAAAGTATGAAGAACTAGCATTATGGCCAAAACGACTGTAAAATACTGGCAATATGACCGATACAATCTGTTTTCGGTGAAATGAGACAAATTTATGTGCTACCATGGCTACGATCTACTGCTTCTGCATTTTTTTTAACTTTGCTCATGTATATCTAAGTTTCATATTACTGCTTTGTTACTGTTAGTCATGTGTATATGTTGACATACTGAAGTTTAAATGTATGTTCCTGCAAATAAATTATATTTTATTTGATAAGGCATACATGTACATCTTTGCCTGGTCAGATGCGGATCCAGGACTATGGAAAAGGGGGCCTTGCATCTAGGCACCATAAGGTGTGGGAATAACGTCTTAAGAGAGAGGCATTGCATTAATTATATAAGTAGCTCCAACAGCATAGGCGGATCGAGGGGGCCTGGGCCCCCCTTTTGTGGGAAAAATGTAGTTGATTATATAGGGAATCACTGAAGCATGACTGAAGCGGGCCCCCTCTTAGGTCAGTCAGTGGGCCCCCCTCACAAAAAGTTCTGGATCCGCCACTGTACATGGGGGATAACATGTCACCCCCTAACTGATTTCTCAGGTGTTATAAACATCTTTATTATACAACACTGCCAACACAATAATTATAATATAAATTAGGTGTTTAATGGCATTATACTATAGTATAGACTATTCCATTTATTGAAGCCTTACTACCACTGCATGCTTAAAGTTATACTAACCTTTGTATGCAGCAGTAATATTTCCAATGTGCGAGAGTTTTTCCACCTGGTCCTGCATCAGAGCTACTAAGGGACAACAGACTAAAACTTTCCAGTTAGAACTGTTTTCAATAACCTCCCGGAGAACTGGAAGGTACAGTTGAAACGGCAGTGACTTGCCAAAACCAGTCGGGAGTACAGCCACGCAGTTCTTCTTGTTAACTAAACACTCTAAAATTTCATTTTGCTCCTTCTTTATATCATTTATACCAAATTTTGGCAAAACTTTTGTCAAAACGTTGTCCAAACTGGGCGCATCCATGTTTTTTAACGATCAGATAATGGTATACAAGCCCGACGCTGATTGGTTAATCGAAATTGATTTTCTGCACGCTGATTGGTCGGTCAAAGTTCACCAAATTTGACCCTAGACATGACCCTCAAGCGGCTGTTGTTAGATCTCCCACGCGCGACATATAAACAACGAAGAGCAAGTGCGGAGATTTAATTTTAATAAGATTGGGTCTAAAGAGACTGTGTCGCTCACCTTGGTCTATGTGCATATTCAACAAAGGACACTCTCCAACATTCTAGACAAGAATAGAATTCATGACAAAAATCTGTTTTGTTGATCTTGAATTGCTGATCATTTATCTGTTTAATTTCTCTTTATCTTCTTTAGTTTTTGCTCAAAACACAAAAGAGGGTAAAAAAGTCCTCATTTAAGGGCAATCACTCCTATATAGAGTGACAGTCTACTAACTGTATTGGCAAAATTTGATGTGTTGGTTGATTTTGCCTTGCTGATCATTTTTGTGATTTAAAGTGTCTATTTATCTATTATAATTTTCATCATAAAATGCAAACACAAAAAAATTGGTAAAAATCGTCATTAAAGGGCAATAACTCCAATAAGGAGTCGTCGGAAGATTTCCTCCATATTGTCTTAATTGTAGAACTTGTCTTGCTGATCAATTTTGCTCATTTAAGTTTCTATCTATCTATTATAATTTTTAAGATATAAGGCAAAAACGCAAAAAAATTGATAAAAATCATCATCAAAGGGCAATATCTCTAATAAGGAGTCGACTGATGATTTTGACCATGTTAGACTTATTTGTAGAACTTGTCTTGCTGATCATTTTTGCATTTTAAAGTTTCTCTTGATCTATCATAGTTTTCAAGATATTAGGCAAAAATGTTGAAATTTGTCATTTAAGGGCAATAACTCCTCCAAGAACTCGTCTGAGAGTTTTGACGTACATGTATGTGGACATTTGGTAAAGCTCAACATTCTGAACACTTTTGCCCTTGTCAAACTTTCTCTTTTCAAAAAGTTTTCAAAATAATAGACAAAACTTGCATTTTATCCCTGTTCTATTTTTAGCCATGTCGGCTATCTTAGTTGTCAGGCGGGGCCATCGGACACATTTTTTAAACAAGATACCCAAATGATGATTGTGGCCAAGTTTGGTTAAATTTGGCCCAGTTAAGTTTCAGAGGAGAAGATTTTTGTAAAAGTTAACAGACAATGACAGGTGACGACGAAGGATGACGGATGCCAAGTGATAAGAAAAGCTCACTTGGCCCTTTGGGCCAGGATGACCTCAAAAGGTTTGTTATGTAAATAAACAAATTTCTATTTATGTTAACATATGATATTTACAGTTTCAATTGTACTGTGTGTCCAGGTTACCTTGAAGTCATTCCGACATGGAAAAGTGTCAATATATTGAGGGAAACAACAAAATTTAAAAGTCTGTATAACTTTAAAAGTATTACATTTTTTCAAAGTTTATACACAAGCAGTTGTGCGGCTAGAAATTTTAGATTGTTTTGTGCCATCACATGGGATAAAAATTTACAGCACAATAAAATTAAAGTAGAGTATATTCTCTTTGTTGTAAATACAAAACTATTACCCAAAATTCAAATTTACTTTCCAATACTTTGGATGCACTGCTAACATTGTGGATCACAAGATAGAAGCATAAGTAGAGGAAAATGTTTTTAATTACCAAATTCTTCATTCTTCTGGTCTTTTAAATACAACAACAAATATATAGAAAATTCACAAATAAAATGTTTAGTATGTTCAAAAGTGAAAGTGCTTTTCTGTCATTCAGTCATGGGGCTGAGGTTCTAAAATCTAAAACTAAACAAAGTCTAAAAACAAAAGAAAAAACAAGTCAACAAAAAAGTGACATTCAGTGTGATATATAACAAATATAAACAGGAATATATGTATGGTTATCTAAAGTACTTAACAAAAATAACTGGAATTTATTATCTCCATCTACTGGAAATTATCATCATGAAATAAACAACATCTGACCATGCTGATGGGGGGGGGGGGGGGGGGCAATATATATTCATAAATGGTTTCAATGTACAAAAAAAAAAACTGAACAAGATATTATAAAATAGTATAACTAAAAACTGTTGTAATCTATCATAAAAAAGTGACGCAACTGGTGAATAGACTTCTTATGGTGAATCTTTAATTACTCATTTCAAAGAAGATTTAACAAATATATATATTCATAAATGGTTTCAATGTACAAAAAAAAAACTGAACAAGATATTATAAAATAGTATAACTAAAAACTGTTGTAATCTATCATAAAAAAGTAACGCAACTGGTGAATAGACTTCTTATGGTGAATCTTTAATTACTCATTTCAAAGAAGATTTAACAAATATATATATTCATAAATGGTTTCAATGTACAAAAGAAAAACTGAACAAGATATTATAAAATAGTATAACTAAAAACTGTTGTAATCTATCATAAAAAAGTAACGCAACTGGTGAATAGACTTCTTATGGTGAATCTTTAATTACTCATTTCAAAGAAGATTTAACAAATATCAGCATAAAATTTGCAAGGACTGAGCATAGCATCCCATAGCTTTAATTTCTTCAGGAGTACATTAACCACAATATAACTATTTGTTATTGCTCAAGTGTTGTGTACATGATAAATTTCTATGAACTTTAAAAAGAAACAATTTCCTTTTTTTCCATTAGTGTGTAAAAGTGTAAAAATAAAGTTAAAAATTCTTATATTGTCTTGGTCATTGGAAAAATATACCAAAAATAACTGTTTATTTGACAATGTTATAAATTCTCATTTTTGTTACTCACTTATTTTAAACTTTTGCACTTTTTCCTTCATTTATACACAAAAACATAATTATATGATAAAACATACGATTTAATAATGTATTGATTAATGAGAGGCACTTGGACATTAAAATACTGTTTACTAGTCTTCCTGACTACCTTTCAAGTTGCTTTCTTAACAATGAATTTTACTATACTATTTCTCAAAAGAGGCATGAACAGTTGAGCTTCTAATAAACCTCTTTTTCATATATTGGCATTATCGGGGAAATAGTTTTATAAAAGACAAAGTACAATTTGCTTAATTTACTGTTAGATAATAAAACTCTGAATTAATTTTCAATAGAAACATTTATTTATCAGATTATAAAAAAGAGCAATTGAGCTACCATGTCATATGGTACAAATCGTGTAACTGTCATCGATTCGAGCTGCTCATCCCCTTACTACTTGTATACAAGGACTAGCTTCCAACCTTTCAGTATAAGTTACCTAAGTAATATAATCATTTGTCTTACTGACATTTGACAATAATTCACAACCAAAAATACTAATCTAATATAAAAATAAGAAGATGTGATATGATTATTCTTGAGACAACTATCCACAAGCACCAAATAAAGTTAAACCTTTTTTCATTTCATTTTTTAGCTAAATTTACTTGACTAATGGTGCAATGATTAATGCAAACAAGAATTAATGATAGTAAAATCCTTGACATTTAACAACCAAATATAATACAAGATAATTAAATCGATTTCTGAACAAAATTGTAGTTAAAATAAATTGTAAAAATTGGCAGTTTGACCTTTATTCTTCACAATGCTGTCCTGTTGCAGTTTCAATTATAACAATTACACACTCTGAATTCATAATATGAATTGGGTGAATATGTGCATTTTGCTTTGATGATTTAAATCTATGTATGATACGATCAATTTTTAATGGCAGAAATAAATCTTGATAGCTTCATACAATATTTTATATGACATTTAAATATTTAATTAGTTGTTATTCACCTACAGGTACTAATATATACTGTGACTAGACTTTGTATAACCTTAGCAGATACTTACTCCATATTTCAATAGCTTAGTATTCATACTTCCCTTGGTAGCTTGAGAACCTTTATCTATTTGTTTGATTCTATATTTTTATTGAAATTTATTACCACTTTTTTTCATTTTATGACAGTCATGTATTGGATGCAAGAAACAAAATTTATATTTGTGACAAAAATCATATTACAAAAAGGGATTTCTTACATGACAGCTTCTAAACAAGCATAAAATATCACTTGCATGTTCGCAATACTATCAAGTTAATGTAGTATGGAGATGCAATATGTTTTGCCTGTGAGGCTGAGTAAGATTTTGGTCATGCTAGCTCACAAGGTAACAATCCTTTGGAAAAAATATCATTCTACTGGGACACATTATTCTGATAGCATGTTGCCCAATCTTTCCTCCTTACTCTGTTCTGCACTACAAGTCAACCAGTCTTTACCTTTACTTCTAAATATTTTGTGCTTGACAGGGAAGCAGCAAAATCCAATTCTAAAGTCTTTGATTTGCACTAGCCTTGGATCTAACCCACGACATTGCACTCTAGGAGAGCAAGCTAAATTTGGGACCAATTAATCCGTTCTACAAAAAAAAGAAGAAATCTGTTAACAGCATGTGCAATATTGTTGTTGAATAAAAAAAAACAAAAAAAAGAACCACTAATCTTTTGCGAGTTACTGGTAATGAAAAACTCTGACTCTTTTCACATAAAATATTATGATTAAAATTGATTGTAAGTTATACTAAAATGATCATCACTTTTGAGTATTTTTACTCATAAGATTTTTTGTGAAAAGAACCCTTATACCTTATACCAATAAAATTAATGCAAATAACCAGTACAAAGTCTAAATACTTAAAAAATCAGAAAACAACAAAAATTATCTTAACAGGCAGATGTTAAAACAAACATAGATACCAAAACCACTGGTGTCATCTAAAATGTTTTGAATTCATCTTTAAATTTCATTTGTTGTTAAGCTGTATGTTGTTTTTTTTTTATCTTTTTCTGGTTCAGCATGCAATTATGTAATTTTTGCATATTGTTCTGCTGGCTTGTTGTCATGGTTGTCAAGGAGATCATTTTCTGATGGCTTGATAGCAAGGAGACGATCTTCTGTTCCTTCTGTTCCTTTTCCTTAACAAAAAAATAATAACGTTTCATAAAAAATAAGAAAAAGTTAAGAAAAAAAAATATTTGAAAGCAAGATGAAACATAACAATACCATACAGTACTAAATCAGTGCTAATGAACTACGATATCCTTGAATATACAAAGTATTTTACACTAAGTCATACTTTGGAGAATGAGAGATGCACAACAGTGTTAGTCTCTTTCATTTTTTTAATAACAGAAATATCAGGCATCATGTTTACCACTAAGGGAAGATCTTTCTAACCAAGTTAATTTTTTCATTGAAGTTAACATAAAAAATAAAAACATGTATTGTAATATACTGTAAACCAACTAATTTTCGCGAGCGATTTATTTTCGCGACTTTCACGAGTAGAACAATAACTTGAATAAATGTATAACTTGGATTTTTCCTTATTTAACTACATCAAATTAATTTGAAAATCACGAAAATAAATCGCCGTGCAATGGACTAGAAAGGGCTGAATGCGAAATAAAGTATCCGCGAAATTAAGTTGGTTTACAGTAATGGTTTCTAAAGCAATTGAACTTTGTTCAATTTATCTCAATTTAAATACAGAAAGGCATATAAATCATAAACATTTAACTAAACTTTATCACACAAATATAAAGATATTACTTATGAAAGTATGATTCCACTTAGAGGAATTTAATAACTAGAGGCTCTCAAGAGCCTGTGTCGCTCACCTGATTCTACTTTGGTTTTGGAAATCATGTTAAAATAGATTAAAATCATAACAAATACCCTAATAATGAGTGAGGCCAAATTTGGTTTAATATTGGCCCTGTAATTTAATAAAAAATCCTGGTGGCAATCTTGAACAGTAAATCAGCAACAAAGTAGCAACACTTCATCAGCACCTCATAAGAAACATTTATAACATGTTTGGTTTCATTCCATTCAGTGCACCTCTAGAAGAAGCATTTGTATGTATTTCCAATAGGGTCTTATGTTAAAGGAAGTCCCCCCGCTGGCGGCCATCGTGGATGAAGGATCAGCTTCAAAGTAACAACACTTAGTCAGCACCTCAACAAGGAACATTCATGCCGTGTTTGGTTTCAATCCATTCAGTGGTTCTCTAAAAGAAGACATTTGTATATTTGTCCATAGGGTCCTTTGTTAAACACTGTCCCCAGCTGGTGGACATCTTGGATGATGGATCTGCTTCAAAGTAACAACACTTGGTCAGCACCTCAAAAGGAACATTCATGTCGTGTTTGGTTTCATTCCATTCAGTGGTTCTTTAAAAGAAGACATTTGTATGTATTTCCCGTAGGGTCCTATGTTAAACACTGTCCCCCGCTGGCGGCCATAATTGGTGGATCGGCTTCAAAGTAACAAAACTTGGTCAGCACCTCATAAGGAACATTGATGCCATGTTTGGTTTCATTCCATTCAGTGGTTCTCTAAAAGAAGACATTTGTAAATATTTCCCATAGGGTACTATGTTAAACTAAGTCCCCCGCAGGCGGCCATCTTGGATGATGGATCGGCTTCAAAGTTTCAACACTTGGTCAGCACCTCATAAGGAACATTTATGCCATGTTTGGTTCATTCCATTCAGTGCACTTCTAGAAGAAGCATTTGTATGTATTTCCAATAGGGTCTTATGTTAAAGGAAGTCCCCCCGCTGGCGGCCATCTTGGATGAAGGATCAGCTTCAAAGTAACAACACTTAGTCAGCACCTCAACAAGGAACATTCATGCCATATTTGGTTTCAATCCATTCATTGGTTCTCTAAAAGAAGACATGTGTATGTTTTGTCAATAGGGTCCTTTGTTAAACACTGTCCCCAGCTGGTGGCCATCTTGGATGATAGATCTACTACAAAAAAACAACACTTGGTCAGCACTTCATAAGGAACATTCATGCCATGTTTGGTTTCATTCCATTCAGTAGTTCTATAAAAGAAGACATTTGTATGTATTTCCCATAGGGTCCTATGTTAAACTAAGTCCCCCGCTGGCAGCCATCTTGGATGATGGATCGGCTTCAAAGTAACAACACTTGGTCAGCACCTCAAAAGGAACATTCATGCCATGTTTGGTTTCATTCCATTCAGTGGTTCTTTAAAAGAAGACATTGTATGTATTTCCTATAGGGTCCTATGTTAAACTAAGTCCCCCGCTGGCAGCCATCTTGGATGATGCATCGGCTTCAAAGTAACAACACTTGGTCAGCACCTCATAAGGAACATTCATGCCATGTTTGGTTTCATTCCATTCAGCGGTTCTCTCAAAGTCCCCCTTTGGCAGCCATCTTGGTTAATTGATTTGCTACAAAGTAACAACACTCGGTCAGTACCTCATAAGGAACATTCATGCCATGTTTGGTTTCATTCCATTCAGTGGTTCTCTAAAAAAAGACATTTGAATGTATTGTCCATAGGGTCCTATGTTATATGAAGTCCCATGAAAGTTTTATTTGAATAATAAAGAAGTATATGAAATTTTGATAGGAGGGCTCATTTGGCCTGTTGTTCAGATCAGAAGTTCCTGTTTCTGTACTATCAAACTTCCGGGAACCAGTACGCTCTAATATGCAATTAAAGGTATGTTGATTTTTTCAGCACAAGTCAGCATAAGGTACAGTTTTGACATGAAATAACTGCCACTTAATTTGAACTTAAGACAAAGTAGCCATTTATGCTTGAAATTGCAGAATTTAACATAGAAAGCAATGGGGCTATGAATTAGTGGTTTTATACCTATTACTGACAGGCATGTTAAATTCTATTTTTAGAAATCATACCCTTTACAGTGAAAATTGGTCACATTTGTTGTCAGAAATCATGTTACATTATTTTTTGTATGTAACAATTATGTTAGTGTCAAATTACAGCCCTCAAATTGCTACAATAAGGTATTTTAGCCTTTTTTGGTCATTTAGCATGCACACAGTTAAGATTTTACCTGAAATTTAAATTTTTGGATTATCTAACACTGAAACCAATGAAACTTGTATATTATGACTAGTTTATAGTATAAATATCGTTTTGGTCAAATTATCTAGTGAGTGTTCATGTTTTATTGTGTTTCTTGGTGAGTTATTTATTTCAAGGAAAATTGGTGTATACTTATATAGGAATTCCAAAATCTCACTTGAAATGCATTTTATAACCATTTTAGCAAGTTGTCTATCTTGGAGATACATGAATTGCTCTTGTTGATCCATGTTTATACATAAAAGTATGTTTTTTTTACCAAATCACTATCCTTTTCCAACATGTAGAAAAAAGGGGGGATAAAATTATCAATTATATTTTATGTTTGGACCACTGTATTTATATTCAAGGAAGAATCCCTGATAAAAATAAGACATATAGGTAAGAACACTGTTATTTGAGTAGATATTAACAAATCAGAACTGGTAAAAATTGAAAAAGTGTCATATCTGTCACTATTAGTATCCATATATAGTTTTCTTTGTTTAAAGCATATGTTACTACCAGTTCAATTTGAGCTTGAATTCAGTGATATATTGTTTTGACAAAAGCTTTATGTGTTTTTCTATGCTGGAAATAGATCATAGAAGGAAATTAAGTCAAGCAGAAGTCAATATAACAAGTTTGGTGCTGTATTACTGACAGGCATGTTAAATTCTATTTTTAGAAATCATACCCTTTACAGTGAAAATTGGTCACATTTGTTGTCAGAAATCATGTTACATTATTTTTTGTATGTAACAATTATGTTAGTGTCAAATTACAGCCCTCAAATTGCTACAATAAGGTATTTTAGCCTTTATTGGTCATTTAGCATGCACACAGTTAAGATTTTACCTGAAATTTAAATTTTTGGATTATTTAACACTGAAACCAATGAAACTTGTATATTATGACTAGTTTATAGTATAAATATCGTTTTGGTCAAATTATCTAGTGAGTGTTGATGTTTTATTGTGTTTCTTGGTGAGTTATTTATTTCAAGGAAAATTGGTGTATACTTATATAGGAATTCCAAAATCTCACTTGAAATGCATTTTATAACCATTTTAGCAAGTTGTCTATCTTGGAGATACATGAATTGCTCTTGTTGATCCATGTTTATACATAAAAGTATGTTTTTTTTACCAAATCACTATCCTTTTCCAACATGTAGAAACAAGGGGGGATAAAATTATCAATTATATTTTATGTTTGGACCACTGTATTTATATTCAAGGAAGAATCCCTGATAAAAATAAGACATATAGGTAAGAACACTGTTATTTGAGTAGATATTAACAAATCAGAAATGGTAAAAATTGAAAAAGTGTCATATCTGTCACTATTAGTATCCATATATAGTTTTCTTTGTTTAACGCATATGTTACTACCAGTCCAATTTGAGCTTGAATTCAGTGATATATTGTTTTGACAAAAGCTTTATGTGTTTTTCTATGCTAGAAATAGATCATAGAAGGAAATTAAGTCAAGCAGAAGTCAATATAACAAGTTTGGTGCTGTTATAGGTATAGAACCACTAATTCAGGCCCGGTCGGAAAGAACATACAAGAAAGTAGTACATATTTTAAACAAAATAGTTCCTACGCATAGCTGTATCTTTGTCAATAGTTTGAATATTTGGGTAGTTTTAGTATCAAATGAAAGCTTTGGGACTTGGGATCACTGTAGAACCCTAGTTGAAAGTTTTATTTGAATAATAAAGAAGTACATGAAATTTTGATAGGAGGGCTCATTTGGCCTGTTGTTCAGATCAGAAGTTCCTGTTTCTGTACTATCAAACTTCCGGGAACCAGTACGCTCTAATATGCAATTAAAGGTATGTTGATTTTTTCAGCACAAGTCAGCATAAGGTACAGTTTTGACATGAAATAACTGCCACTTAATTTGAACTTAAGACAAAGTAGCCATTTATGCTTGAAATTGCAGAATTTAACATAGAAAGCAATGGGGCTATGAATTAGTGGTTTTATACCTATTACTGACAGGCATGTTAAATTCTATTTTTAGAAATCATACCCTTTACAGTGAAAATTGGTCACATTTGTTGTCAGAAATCATGTTACATTATTTTTTGTATGTAACAATTATGTTAGTGTCAAATTACAGCCCTCAAATTGCTACAATAAGGTATTTTAGCCTTTTTTGGTCATTTAGCATGCACACAGTTAAGATTTTACCTGAAATTTAAATTTTTGGATTATCTAACACTGAAACCAATGAAACTTGTATATTATGACTAGTTTATAGTATAAATATCGTTTTGGTCAAATTATCTAGTGAGTGTTCATGTTTTATTGTGTTTCTTGGTGAGTTATTTATTTCAAGGAAAATTGGTGTATACTTATATAGGAATTCCAAAATCTCACTTGAAATGCATTTTATAACCATTTTAGCAAGTTGTCTATCTTGGAGATACATGAATTGCTCTTGTTGATCCATGTTTATACATAAAAGTATGGTTTTTTTACCAAATCACTATCCTTTTCCAACATGTAGAAAAAAGGGGGGATAAAATTATCAATTATATTTTATGTTTGGACCACTGTATTTATATTCAAGGAAGAATCCCTGATAAAAATAAGACATATAGGTAAGAACACTGTTATTTGAGTAGATATTAACAAATCAGAACTGGTAAAAATTGAAAAAGTGTCATATCTGTCACTATTAGTATCCATATATAGTTTTCTTTGTTTAACGCATATGTTACTACCAGTCCAATTTGAGCTTGAATTCAGTGATATATTGTTTTGACAAAAGCTTTATGTGTTTTTCTATGCTAGAAATAGATCATAGAAGGAAATTAAGTCAAGCAGAAGTCAATATAACAAGTTTGGTGCTGTTATAGGTATAGAACCACTAATTCAGGCCCGGTCGGAAAGAACATACAAGAAAGTAGTACATATTTTAAACAAAATAGTTCCTACGCATAGCTGTATCTTTGTCAATAGTTTGAATATTTGGGTAGTTTTAGTATCAAATGAAAGCTTTGGGACTTGGGATCACTGTAGAACCCTAGTTGAAAGTTTTATTTGAATAATAAAGAAGTATATGAAATTTTGATAGGAGGGCTCATTTGGCCTGTTGTTCAGATCAGAAGTTCCTGTTTCTGTACTATCAAACTTCCGGGAACCAGTACGCTCTAATATGCAATTAAAGGTATGTTGATTTTTTCAGCACAAGTCAGCATAAGGTACAGTTTTGACATGAAATAACTGCCACTTAATTTGAACTTAAGACAAAGTAGCCATTTATGCTTGAAATTGCAGAATTTAACATAGAAAGCAATGGGGCTATGAATTAGTGGTTTTATACCTATTACTGACAGGCATGTTAAATTCTATTTTTAGAAATCATACCCTTTACAGTGAAAATTGGTCACATTTGTTGTCAGAAATCATGTTACATTATTTTTTGTATGTAACAATTATGTTAGTGTCAAATTACAGCCCTCAAATTGCTACAATAAGGTATTTTAGCCTTTTTTGGTCATTTAGCATGCACACAGTTAAGATTTTACCTGAAATTTAAATTTTTGGATTATCTAACACTGAAACCAATGAAACTTGTATATTATGACTAGTTTATAGTATAAATATCGTTTTGGTCAAATTATCTAGTGAGTGTTCATGTTTTATTGTGTTTCTTGGTGAGTTATTTATTTCAAGGAAAATTGGTGTATACTTATATAGGAATTCCAAAATCTCACTTGAAATGCATTTTATAACCATTTTAGCAAGTTGTCTATCTTGGAGATACATGAATTGCTCTTGTTGATCCATGTTTATACATAAAAGTATGTTTTTTTTACCAAATCACTATCCTTTTCCAACATGTAGAAAAAAGGGGGGATAAAATTATCAATTATATTTTATGTTTGGACCACTGTATTTATATTCAAGGAAGAATCCCTGATAAAAATAAGACATATAGGTAAGAACACTGTTATTTGAGTAGATATTAACAAATCAGAACTGGTAAAAATTGAAAAAGTGTCATATCTGTCACTATTAGTATCCATATATAGTTTTCTTTGTTTAAAGCATATGTTACTACCAGTCCAATTTGAGCTTGAATTCAGTGATATATTGTTTTGACAAAAGCTTTATGTGTTTTTCTATGCTAGAAATAGATCATAGAAGGAAATTAAGTCAAGCAGAAGTCAATATAACAAGTTTGGTGCTGTTATACTGACAGGCATGTTAAATTCTATTTTTAGAAATCATAGTCTTTACAGTGAAAATTGGTCACATTTGTTGTCAGAAATCATGTTACATTATTTTTTGTATGTAACAATTATGTTAGTGTCAAATTACAGCCCTCAAATTGCTACAATAAGGTATTTTAGCCTTTATTGGTCATTTAGCATGCACACAGTTAAGATTTTACCTGAAATTTAAATTTTTGGATTATCTAACACTGAAACCAATGAAACTTGTATATTATGACTAGTTTATAGTATAAATATTGTTTTGGTCAAATTATCTAGTGAGTGTTCATGTTTTATTGTGTTTCTTGGTGAGTTATTTATTTCAAGGAAAATTGGTGTATACTTATATAGGAATTCCAAAATCTCACTTGAAATGCATTTTATAACCATTTTAGCAAGTTGTCTATCTTGGAGATACATGAATTGCTCTTGTTGATCCATGTTTATACATAAAAGTATGTTTTTTTTACCAAATCACTATCCTTTTCCAACATGTAGAAAAAAGGGGGGATAAAATTATCAATTATATTTTATGTTTGGACCACTGTATTTATATTCAAGGAAGAATCCCTGATAAAAATAAGACATATAGGTAAGAACACTGTTATTTGAGTAGATATTAACAAATCAGAACTGGTAAAAATTGAAAAAGTGTCATATCTGTCACTATTAGTATCCATATATAGTTTTCTTTGTTTAATGCATATGTTACTACCAGTCCAATTTGAGCTTGAATTCAGTGATATATTGTTTTGACAAAAGCTTTATGTGTTTTTCTATGCTAGAAATAGATCATAGAAGGAAATTAAGCCAAGCAGAAGTCAATATAACAAGTTTGGTGCTGTTATATTACTGACAGGCATGTTAAATTCTATTTTTAGAAATCATACCCTTTACAGTGAAAATTGGTCACATTTGTTGTCAGAAATCATGTTACATTATTTTTTGTATGTAACAATTATGTTAGTGTCAAATTACAGCCCTCAAATTGCTACAATAAGGTATTTTAGCCTTTTTTGGTCATTTAGCATGCACACAGTTAAGATTTTACCTGAAATTTAAATTTTTGGATTATCTAACACTGAAACCAATGAAACTTGTATATTATGACTAGTTTATAGTATAAATATCGTTTTGGTCAAATTATCTAGTGAGTGTTCATGTTTTATTGTGTTTCTTGGTGAGTTATTTATTTCAAGGAAAATTGGTGTATACTTATATAGGAATTCCAAAATCTCACTTGAAATGCATTTTATAACCATTTTAGCAAGTTGTCTATCTTGGAGATACATGAATTGCTCTTGTTGATCCATGTTTATACATAAAAGTATGGTTTTTTTACCAAATCACTATCCTTTTCCAACATGTAGAAAAAAGGGGGGATAAAATTATCAATTATCTTTTATGTTTGGACCACTGTATTTATATTCAAGGAAGAATCCCTGATAAAAATAAGACATATAGGTAAGAACACTGTTATTTGAGTAGATATTAACAAATCAGAACTGGTAAAAACTGAAAAAGTGTCATATCTGTCACTATTAGTATCCATATATAGTTTTCTTTGTTTAACGCATATGTTACTACCAGTCCAATTTGAGCTTGAATTCAGTGATATATTGTTTTGACAAAAGCTTTATGTGTTTTTCTATGCTAGAAATAGATCATAGAAGGAAATTAAGTCAAGCAGAAGTCAATATAACAAGTTTGGTGCTGTATTACTGACAGGCATGTTAAATTCTATTTTTAGAAATCATACCCTTTACAGTGAAAATTGGTCACATTTGTTGTCAGAAATCATGTTACATTATTTTTTGTATGTAACAATTATGTTAGTGTCAAATTACAGCCCTCAAATTGCTACAATAAGGTATTTTAGCCTTTTTTGGTCATTTAGCATGCACACAGTTAAGATTTTACCTGAAATTTAAATTTTTGGATTATCTAACACTGAAACCAAAGAAACTTGTATATTATGACTAGTTTATAGTATAAATATCGTTTTTGGTCAAATTATCTAGTGAGTGTTCATGTTTTATTGTGTTTCTTGGTGAGTTATTTATTTCAAGGAAAATTGGTGTATACTTATATAGGAATTCCAAAATCTCACTTGAAATGCATTTTATAACCATTTTAGCAAGTTGTCTATCTTGGAGATACATGAATTGCTCTTGTTGATCCATGTTTATACATAAAAGTATGTTTTTTTACCAAATCACTATCCTTTTCCAACATGTAGAAAAAAGGGGGGATAAAATTATCAATTATATTTTATGTTTGGACCACTGTATTTATATTCAAGGAAGAATCCCTGATAAAAATAAGACATATAGGTAAGAACACTGTTATTTGAGTAGATATTAACAAATCAGAACTGGTAAAAATTGAAAAAGTGTCATATCTGTCACTATTAGTATCCATATATAGTTTTCTTTGTTTAACGCATATGTTACTACCAGTCCAATTTGAGCTTGAATTCAGTGATATATTGTTTTGACAAAAGCTTTATGTGTTTTTCTATGCTAGAAATAGATCATAGAAGGAAATTAAGTCAAGCAGAAGTCAATATAACAAGTTTGGTGCTGTTATACTGACAGGCATGTTAAATTCTATTTTTAGAAATCATACCCTTTACAGTGAAAATTGGTCACATTTGTTGTCAGAAATCATGTTACATTATTTTTTGTATGTAACAATTATGTTAGTGTCAAATTACAGCCCTCAAATTGCTACAATAAGGTATTTTAGCCTTTTTTGGTCATTTAGCATGCACACAGTTAAGATTTTACCTGAAATTTAAATTTTTGGATTATCTAACACTGAAACCAATGAAACTTGTATATTATGACTAGTTTATAGTATAAATATCGTTTTTGGTCAAATTATCTAGTGAGTGTTCATGTTTTATTGTGTTTCTTGGTGAGTTATTTATTTCAAGGAAAATTGGTGTATACTTATATAGGAATTCCAAAATCTCACTTGAAATGCATTTTATAACCATTTTAGCAAGTTGTCTATCTTGGAGATACATGAATTGCTCTTGTTGATCCATGTTTATACATAAAAGTATGTTTTTTTTACCAAATCACTATCCTTTTCCAACATGTAGAAAAAAGGGGGGATAAAATTATCAATTATATTTTATGTTTGGACCACTGTATTTATTTTCAAGGAAGGATCCCTGATAAAAATAAGACATATAGGTAAGAACACTGTTATTTGAGTAGATATTAACAAATCAGAACTGGTAAAAATTGAAAAAGTGTCATATCTGTCACTATTAGTATCCATATATAGTTTTCTTTGTTTAAAGCATATGTTACTACCAGTCCAATTTGAGCTTGAATTCAGTGATATATTGTTTTGACAAAAGCTTTATGTGTTTTTCTATGCTAGAAATAGATCATAGAAGGAAATTAAGTCAAGCAGAAGTCAATATAACAAGTTTGGTGCTGTATTACTGACAGGCATGTTAAATTCTATTTTTAGAAATCATACCCTTTACAGTGAAAATTGGTCACATTTGTTGTCAGAAATCATGTTACATTATTTTTTGTATGTAACAATTATGTTAGTGTCAAATTACAGCCCTCAAATTGCTACAATAAGGTATTTTAGCCTTTTTTGGTCATTTAGCATGCACACAGTTAAGATTTTACCTGAAATTTAAATTTTTGGATTATCTAACACTGAAACCAATGAAACTTGTATATTATGACTAGTTTATAGTATAAATATCGTTTTTGGTCAAATTATCTAGTGAGTGTTCATGTTTTATTGTGTTTCTTGGTGAGTTATTTATTTCAAGGAAAATTGGTGTATACTTATATAGGAATTCCAAAATCTCACTTGAAATGCATTTTATAACCATTTTAGCAAGTTGTCTATCTTGGAGATACATGAATTGCTCTTGTTGATCCATGTTTATACATAAAAGTATGTTTTTTTTACCAAATCACTATCCTTTTCCAACATGTAGAAAAAAGGGGGGATAAAATTATCAATTATATTTTATGTTTGGACCACTGTATTTATTTTCAAGGAAGGATCCCTGATAAAAATAAGACATATAGGTAAGAACACTGTTATTTGAGTAGATATTAACAAATCAGAACTGGTAAAAATTGAAAAAGTGTCATATCTGTCACTATTAGTATCCATATATAGTTTTCTTTGTTTAACGCATATGTTACTACCAGTCCAATTTGAGCTTGAATTCAGTGATATATTGTTTTGACAAAAGCTTTATGTGTTTTTCTATGCTAGAAATAGATCATAGAAGGAAATTAAGTCAAGCAGAAGTCAATATAACAAGTTTGGTGCTGTTATTACTGACAGGCATGTTAAATTCTATTTTTAGAAATCATACCCTTTACAGTGAAAATTGGTCACATTTGTTGTCAGAAATCATGTTACATTATTTTTTGTATGTAACAATTATGTTAGTGTCAAATTACAGCCCTCAAATTGCTACAATAAGGTATTTTAGCCTTTTTTGGTCATTTAGCATGCACACAGTTAAGATTTTACCTGAAATTTAAATTTTTGGATTACCTAACACTGAAACCAATGAAACTTGTATATTATGACTAGTTTATAGTATAAATATCGTTTTTGGTCAAATTATCTAGTGAGTGTTCATGTTTTATTGTGTTTCTTGGTGAGTTATTTATTTCAAGGAAAATTGGTGTATAGTTATATAGGAATTCCAAAATCTCACTTGAAATGCATTTTATAACCATTTTAGCAAGTTGTCTATCTTGGAGATACATGAATTGCTCTTGTTGATCCATGTTTATACATAAAAGTATGTTTTTTTTACCAAATCACTATCCTTTTCCAACATGTAGAAAAAAGGGGGGATAAAATTATCAATTATATTTTATGTTTGGACCACTGTATTTATATTCAAGGAAGAATCCCTGATAAAAATAAGACATATAGGTAAGAACACTGTTATTTGAGTAGATATTAACAAATCAGAACTGGTAAAAATTGAAAAAGTGTCATATCTGTCACTATTAGTATCCATATATAGTTTTCTTTGTTTAACGCATATGTTACTACCAGTCCAATTTGAGCTTGAATTCAGTGATATATTGTTTTGACAAAAGCTTTATGTGTTTTTCTATGCTAGAAATAGATCATAGAAGGAAATTAAGTCAAGCAGAAGTCAATATAACAAGTTTGGTGCTGTTATACTGACAGGCATGTTAAATTCTATTTTTAGAAATCATACCCTTTACAGTGAAAATTGGTCAGATTTGTTGTCAGAAATCACGTTACATTATTTTTTGTATGTAACAATTATGTTAGTGTCAAATTACAGCCCTCAAATTGCTACAATAAGGTATTTTAGCCTTTTTTGGTCATTTAGCATGCACACAGTTAAGATTTTACCTGAAATTTAAATTTTTGGATTATCTAACACTGAAACCAATGAAACTTGTATATTATGACTAGTTTATAGTATAAATATCGTTTTTGGTCAAATTATCTAGTGAGTGTTCATGTTTTATTGTGTTTCTTGGTGAGTTATTTATTTCAAGGAAAATTGGTGTATACTTATATAGGAATTCCAAAATCTCACTTGAAATGCATTTTATAACCATTTTAGCAAGTTGTCTATCTTGGAGATACATGAATTGCTCTTGTTGATCCATGTTTATACATAAAAGTATGTTTTTTTTACCAAATCACTATCCTTTTCCAACATGTAGAAAAAAGGGGGGATAAAATTATCAATTATATTTTATGTTTGGACCACTGTATTTATATTCAAGGAAGAATCCCTGATAAAAATAAGACATATAGGTAAGAACACTGTTATTTGAGTAGATATTAACAAATCAGAAATGGTAAAAATTGAAAAAGTGTCATATCTGTCACTATTAGTATCCATATATAGTTTTCTTTGTTTAACGCATATGTTACTACCAGTCCAATTTGAGCTTGAATTCAGTGATATATTGTTTTGACAAAAGCTTTATGTGTTTTTCTATGCTAGAAATAGATCATAGAAGGAAATTAAGTCAAGCAGAAGTCAATATAACAAGTTTGGTGCTGTTATAGGTATAGAACCACTAATTCAGGCCCGGTCGGAAAGAACATACAAGAAAGTAGTACATATTTTAAACAAAATAGTTCCTACGCATAGCTGTATCTTTGTCAATAGTTTGAATATTTGGGTAGTTTTAGTATCAAATGAAGGCTTTGGGACTTGGGATCACTGTAGAACCCTAGTTGAAAGTTTTATTTGAATAATAAAGAAGTATATGAAATTTTGATAGGAGGGCTCATTTGGCCTGTTGTTCAGATCAGAAGTTCCTGTTTCTGTACTATCAAACTTCCGGGAACCAGTACGCTCTAATATGCAATTAAAGGTATGTTGATTTTTTCAGCACAAGTCAGCATAAGGTACAGTTTTGACATGAAATAACTGCCACTTAATTTGAACTTAAGACAAAGTAGCCATTTATGCTTGAAATTGCAGAATTTAACATAGAAAGCAATAGGGCTATGAATTAGTGGTTTTATACCTATTACTGACAGGCATGTTAAATTCTATTTTTAGAAATCATAGCCTTTACAGTGAAAATTGGTCACATTTGTTGTCAGAAATCATGTTACATTATTTTTTGTATGTAACAATTATGTTAGTGTCAAATTACAGCCCTCAAATTGCTACAATAAGGTATTTTAGCCTTTTTTGGTCATTTAGCATGCACACAGTTAAGATTTTACCTGAAATTTAAATTTTTGGATTATCTAACACTGAAACCAATGAAACTTGTATATTATGACTAGTTTATAGTATAAATATCGTTTTTGGTCAAATTATCTAGTGAGTGTTCATGTTTTATTGTGTTTCTTGGTGAGTTATTTATTTCAAGGAAAATTGGTGTATACTTATATAGGAATTCCAAAATCTCACTTGAAATGCATTTTATAACCATTTTAGCAAGTTGTCTATCTTGGAGATACATGAATTGCTCTTGTTGATCCATGTTTATACATAAAAGTATGTTTTTTTTACCAAATCACTATCCTTTTCCAACATGTAGAAAAAAGGGGGGATAAAATTATCAATTATATTTTATGTTTGGACCACTGTATTTATTTTCAAGGAAGGATCCCTGATAAAAATAAGACATATAGGTAAGAACACTGTTATTTGAGTAGATATTAACAAATCAGAACTGGTAAAAATTGAAAAAGTGTCATATCTGTCACTATTAGTATCCATATATAGTTTTCTTTGTTTAACGCATATGTTACTACCAGTCCAATTTGAGCTTGAATTCAGTGATATATTGTTTTGACAAAAGCTTTATGTGTTTTTCTATGCTAGAAATAGATCATAGAAGGAAATTAAGTCAAGCAGAAGTCAATATAACAAGTTTGGTGCTGTTATAGGTATAGAACCACTAATTCAGGCCCGGTCGGAAAGAACATACAAGAAAGTAGTACATATTTTAAACAAAATAGTTCCTACGCATAGCTGTATCTTTGTCAATAGTTTGAATATTTGGGTAGTTTTAGTATCAAATGAAAGCTTTGGGACTTGGGATCACTGTAGAACCCTAGTTGAAAGTTTTATTTGAATAATAAAGAAGTATATGAAATTTTGATAGGAGGGCTCATTTGGCCTGTTGTTCAGATCAGAAGTTCCTGTTTCTGTACTATCAAACTTCCGGGAACCAGTACGCTCTAATATGCAATTAAAGGTATGTTGATTTTTTCAGCACAAGTCAGCATAAGGTACAGTTTTGACATGAAATAACTGCCACTTAATTTGAACTTAAGACAAAGTAGCCATTTATGCTTGAAATTGCAGAATTTAACATAGAAAGCAATGGGGCTATGAATTAGTGGTTTTATACCTATTACTGACAGGCATGTTAAATTCTATTTTTAGAAATCATACCCTTTACAGTGAAAATTGGTCACATTTGTTGTCAGAAATCATGTTACATTATTTTTTGTATGTAACAATTATGTTAGTGTCAAATTACAGCCCTCAAATTGCTACAATAAGGTATTTTAGCCTTTTTTGGTCATTTAGCATGCACACAGTTAAGATTTTACCTGAAATTTAAATTTTTGGATTATCTAACACTGAAACCAATGAAACTTGTATATTATGACTAGTTTATAGTATAAATATCGTTTTTGGTCAAATTATCTAGTGAGTGTTCATGTTTTATTGTGTTTCTTGGTGAGTTATTTATTTCAAGGAAAATTGGTGTATACTTATATAGGAATTCCAAAATCTCACTTGAAATGCATTTTATAATCATTTTAGCAAGTTGTCTATCTTGGAGATACATGAATTGCTCTTGTTGATCCATGTTTATACATAAAAGTATGTTTTTTTTACCAAATCACTATCCTTTTCCAACATGTAGAAAAAAGGGGGGATAAAATTATCAATTATATTTTATGTTTGGACCACTGTATTTATATTCAAGGAAGGATCACTGATAAAAATAAGACATATAGGTAAGAACACTGTTATTTGAGTAGATATTAACAAATCAGAACTGGTAAAAATTGAAAAAGTGTCATATCTGTCACTATTAGTATCCATATATAGTTTTCTTTGTTTAACGCATATGTTACTACCAGTCCAATTTGAGCTTGAATTCAGTGATATATTGTTTTGACAAAAGCTTTATGTGTTTTTCTATGCTAGAAATAGATCATAGAAGGAAATTAAGTCAAGCAGAAGTCAATATAACAAGTTTGGTGCTGTTATAGAAGACATTTGTATGTATTGTTCATAGGGTCCTATGTTAAATGAAGTCCCCCACTGGCGGCCATTTTTGATGATGGATCAGCTTCAAAGTAACAACACTTGGTCAGCAACTCATAAGGAACATTCATGCCATGTTTGGTTTCATTCCATTCAGTGGTTCTCTAAAAGAAGACATTTGTATGTATTGTCCATAGGGTCCTCTGTTAAACGAATTCCCCGGCTGGGGGCCATCTTGGATGATGGATTGGTTTCAAAGTAACAACACTTGGTCAGCACCTCATAAGGAACATTCATGCCATGTTTGGTTTCATTCCATTCAGTGGTTCTCTAGAAGAAGTTCAAAAATATAAAAATTTAACAACGACGACGATGGACAACGACAGAAGACAACGGATGCCAAGTGATGAGAAAAGCTCACTTGGCCCTTCAGCCCAGGTGAGCTAAAAATGAGTAAGTCCAAATACCTGGCATTTTGAGAATATTTGAAAATAAACTGTTGACACAGATATCACCTTTAGACATAAAATTCAGAAAGAGACAATTTGATGGACAGCAACATTGCTTATTAATTAGTCACTGGACAATGATCAGGGCCTGAAAATGGTCGACAAACTGAGATTTTCATATGGAAAATATGGCTGTTTATTGTAAGTTATGTAAGTAGTTCCTATCAATATATAACTTAAGAAGAACAGGAGTGTACACGCTGAAATTTCTCGCCTTCTTTACTAACCATTGATTTTATGTTGAAAGTCCTCAGACATGTACACCTTACAATCAATGTATGCATTAAATAAAGTTGACCTATTGCTTATAGTATCTAAAAAACAAACTTAACCATGAAAACTTAACATTGACCAATGAACCATGAAAATGAGGTCAAGGTCAGATGATACCTGCCAGACAGACATATACACCTTACAATCATTCCATACACCAAATATAGTAGACCTATTGCATACAGTATAGGAAAAACAGACCAAAACACAAAAACTTAACTATAACCACTGAACCATGAAAATGAGGTCAAGGTCAGATGACACCTGCCAGTTGGTCATGTACACCTTACAGTCCTTCCATACACCGAATATACTAGACCTATTGCTTATAGTATCTGAGATATGGACTTGACCACCAAAACTTAACCTTGTTCACTGATCCATGAAATGAGGTCGAGGTCAAGTGAAAACTGTCTGACGGCAATGAGGACCTTGCAAAGTACGCATATACCAAATATAGTTATCCAACTACTTATAATAAGAGAGAATTTAACATTACAAAAAAAGTTAACTTTTTTTTCAAGTAGTCACTGAACCATGAAAATGAGGTCAAGGACATTGGACATGTGACTGACGGAAACTTCGTAACATGAGGCATCCATATACAAAGTATGAAGCATCCAGGTCTTCCACCTTCTAAAATATAAAGCTTTTAAGAAGTTAGCTAACGCCGCCGCCGCAGCCACCGCCACCGCCGGATCACTACCCCTATGTCGAGCTTTCTGCGACAAAGGTCGCAGGCTCGACAAAAACTTAACACTGAGAAATGAACTGTGAAAATGAGGTCAAGGTAAAATAAAACCTGCGAGACTGACATGTACATCATAAAATATTTCCATACACCAAATATAGTTGACCTATTGCATATAGTATTAGAAAAAAAGACCAAAACTCAAAAACTTAACTTTGACCACTGAACCATGAAAATGAGGTCAAGGTCAGATGACACCTACCAGTTGGACATGTTTACCTTACAATCATTCCATATACTAAATATAGAAGACCTACTGCTTATAGTATCTGATATATGGACTTGACCACGAAAACTTAACCTTGTTCACTGATCCATGAAATGAGGTTGAGGTCGAATGAAAATTGTCTGACGGGAATGAGGACCTTGCAAGGTACGCACATACTTAATATAGTTATCCTATTACTCATAATAAGAAAGAAATAAACATTACAAAAAATGTTGACTTTTTTTTCAAGTAGTCACTGAACCATGAAAATGAGGTCAAGGACAATCGACATATGACAGACGGAAACTTCATATCATTAGGCATCTATATACAAAGTATGAAGCATCCAGGTCTTCTAGCTTCTAAAATATAAAGCTTTTAAGAAGTTAGCTAACGCCGCCGCCGGATCACTATCCCTATGTTGAGCTTTCTGCGACAAAAGTCGCAGGCTCAACAAAAACTTAACATTAAAACTTGCTAATTAGTTCAAAGTCACTGGACCATGTCCTAGGGGTCAGGGCCTCAAAATAGTCTTCAAACTAATATGTACTTATAATAATGCAACTTTATACAAAATATCATTGATCTATCACAAGTAGTTCTTATCAACCTGACTTAAGCAGAAAAACTTATCATTGAAAATTTCTAACTAATTAAAAGTCACTGGACCAAGACCTAGGGGCAGGGCCTCAAAATAATCATCAAACTGATATGAACTGATAGTAATGCAACTTCATACAAAATATCAACGATCTATCACAAGTAGATCCTATCAAACTAACTAAAGCAGAAAAAATTACTTGAAAATTGCTATTAATTTAAAGTCATGTGATCATGGCCTAGGGGGCAGGGCCTCAAAATATTCATCAAACTGATATGTACTGATAGTAAAATATCATTGATCTATCACAAGTAGATCCTATCAAACTAACATAAGCAGAAACCTTAACATTGAAAATTGCTAATTAATTCATATTCACTGGACTATATAGGAGGCAGGGCTTCAAAATAGTTGGAAAACTGATATGTACTTTATATTAAATATCAATGATCTATCACATGTAAATCCTAACAAAAAACTTAAGCAGAAAACTTAACAATTGTTGTCGCCGTAGCCGGAAAAGCAATCCCTATGTCTCACTTTCCACAACTTTCGTCTCAGGGCAGGCCAGACAAAAATCAAAATCCTGTGGACATGCACACCTCTATTATGTGTAAAAATATCCTACAAAATATTAAAGCTTTGGTTTAAAACTGTAGGCAGAGATAGCCAGATAAACCATAATCTCTTTATGTAGCTAGTACCAAAAAACGACTTAAGTCCAAATACCTGCAATTTTGAGAATAATTGAAAAAATCTAAATCCTGTGGACATGCACACCTCTATCATGTGTAGAAACATTCTACAAAATATTAAACCTGTAGCGCAAAATCTATAGGAAGAGATAGCCAGACAAACCATGCATCTATATCCAGACGAATGGACAGACGGGTAAATTAATATGCCCCTCGACATTTTGTTGCAGGGGCATACAAATATGGAATAACTGTGCCACATATCCATATGACCCATCCCCAGTCAGGATGTCTTAATGTATTTCTAGTTATATAGAGATTAGTGTGGATGGAAGATCATGGGTTATTTCTGTCGAATTTACAAATGTTTTTATGGTCTCTATTATTAAGAGCTGTGTATATATTGTATGATATATTGACACCTGTCTATTATTGAACACTGTATGTAGCTCTCTATATTTTTTTTTTTTATATTTTTTTCATTACGTTACTGTCTAATAGATGTCGACCCCACATCTCCATCTATTCATAAAAATTCATTTTATTATTTCTTAGGGCTAACATTCTTATTCATCATGTTCATTGTACCTCCAATTTTTAATTCTGTTTCTTCAACTGCTTTGCCAAGGTCATCATCTGTAAACACGAGCTTGTTCAACAGCAAATACAAGATAAAGAGCGCAAAGGATAAAATTGCATATAAACCAAATGTCCATCTTATGCCAATCTGTGAGTACAACTGTCCAGTCACCAGACTACCAACCCCTTTACCTAAAATAAATAAAAAATTTGTATTTATTTTACTTATTAAGACAGAACCATGTATGACACAACTGGTAGTTTTTCAATTTCCATTTCCCGCAATGGAAAATTGACCATGGGATCAATTTTCCATATGACAACTGTACCAATTTTTCTTCGTCTGATGTGCATTTTGACAATAAATGACTCTTCATTGATGCACGAGGCCAAAATACTTGAAAATCCAAAACTTATTATATAGTTTAAGAGCTTATTTATAAACCATAAAGGACAAAAAATACAGCTAAAGCTGGGCAAGGAATCAGAGCTATGCATGAGGGAGATATATTCCTTAATACAAAATGATTTCTCGAAATTTTGTAACAACAAATTTTAACAAGCATTCTGAGAGTATTGCATGGCAATACATAGTCCCCTCCCGGGTAAAAATTTTTTATACTGGAACAAAATGCTAACTTATTCTATAACTTGTCATGATGTAAACAAAAAGAAAATATCAAGTCAACATCTTCAAGCATGACTAAAAACAGTGTGGGAATCTGAATATATGAGTGAATTTTTTCAAGTCCAAGGACCATAACTCTGCACAAAATTATCAGACCCAAACAAAAATTTGAACTTGATCTGTAACTTCTCATGATAAAACTAGTAAGCACTATATCAATTGTCAATCAATATCTTCAAGCATGATGAAAAAAAGTGTGGAAAACCTATATCGCTCTAACATTAGATATGATTAACAGTTCTCTAAAATTAGATATGATGTAATACAACGTATTTCTATTTTCAAATTACAATCAAATATAATTAATAGTTCCAAATATTTTTTCTTTCATTTGTCACAAACTAATATAGTTTGTAACATATCTATAAAATGTCAACAACTTTTATCTACACAATGTAATGTAATGAAATATATACCTTAATAAAAAAAGACTTCACTTAATAACAAAAAAATATTTATATATACATGTAGCATTCAGAAAATTAGTATACAAAATAACATATAAACCTGCCACAAAATTCCTCAAACAATTTACCAAAGAATGTTTTTTTAAAAAATGAGTTATCTCCCTTTGTAAAGATTATATGGTTTAACATAGTACCCTAACATTAGTTATGGAGTTAATTTTTTTATGGATCATAACTCTGGACTAAATCATCAGACCGGAACAAAATTCGAACTTGATCTATGACTTGTCATGATAAAACTATATACCAAATATCAAATCAATATCTTCAAGAACGAAGAAAAAAAGTGTGGAAAGCTGAGTTGCCGGACTGACGGATGGACAGACGGACTAACAGACGGACAGAGTGCAAACCTAAAGTCCCCTTCAACTTCGTCGGTAGGGGACTAATAACACAATATCAGTAGTTTCATGCCAGTAGCCATGTACTGGCTACTGGGCTGATGATACCCTCTGGGACTAACAGCAATACTTTAACATGTAAACCATGCAAAACATCCAAAGTCAAGTCGATGAACCATGACTGAGGGTGCAGGTCCAAACAACTTCTGTAGAAATGGGAAATTTTATTGCTCATGAGACTGCATACTAAATATCATAAGTGGTTCCCTTAAAATAATGACCTAAACACAAATTTTTAACAGTATAAACTATGCAAAGTCAATAAACTATGATGAGGACGTGGGGCTATATATCTCCATGGAAATGAGACATTCAAATAATTATACAACGTCATACATAATATCATCGAGTTCCTATTAGTGAGTCCCCTTCAACTGACTAAATCACAAACTTGAACATGTAAACTATCAAAAGTTTCAAGGTCAATAGACCATGACTGAAGGGGTGGGGCCAGATAATGTCCATGGAAATGAGATGTGCTCATGGTCATACAATTGTACACAATACATTTATATCCTTGACCTACCACTAGTAGTTCCCCTTAAACTGACTTTATCACCAACTTTAACATGTAAACTAAGCAAAAGTCTAAAAACCAATAAACTATGACGGAGAGGGTGGGGCCAAATAATCTCCATGGTAATGAGATGTACCAATACTAATACAACTGCATATAAAATATCAATGACTTCACACTAGTGGTTCCCCTTTAACTGACCAAGTCACAAATTAATAAGTATGTATACCTTCTTACTGCTGTCAACAGAAACAGCAAGTCTAATTCAAGCTTTTTCACCTTTGTCAAATTGTGACAAAACTCAATCTATGTGGTGAATTTAAACAGTGAATGCTGGTGAAAAAGCTCTCTGTATATATATTCTATTAGTGACAATATTTGTCATATGATGGGTATACATAATAAATCAAGAGTGCTATCTGTAACCTTTAATCACTGGAAATGCCCCCTATTTCCCAGTGAATCACACAGCACCAGCAATAGTGCTTTTAAACTGAAAACCCTTGTGCGTACTGTACGCTATACAGTTAATATTTCAGCAATCAAAAAATTCAAAGGAATCCTGTTTTTGTACATTATGTATATAGCTCAAAATGCAGTTATCAAAAGTTCTATCTAAATCATGTTTTAACTGATTTTCAGACTTGCTAATCAATCAAACTTTGTGACTGTCATTATATATTATTTGAAAATTCAAGGGTTAGGTGCCAGCAAACATTTTCTACCCTGCCACTTTATGTATGTAATTCAGCATGTTCAGTGGTTGTCATTTGTTGCTGTATTTTATATTTGTTTTTCAATTATTGTTTGGTACATAATTCAGGCCATTAGTTTCCTTTTTTGAATTGTTCTACATTTGTCACTTCGGGCCTTTAATAGTTTGCTATGCCATATGGATTTTGCTCATTGTTGAAGGCTGTAAAATGACCTATAGTTGCTTACTTCTAAGTTATTTGATCTCTAGTGGAGAGTTGTTTCAATGGCTATCATACCACATCTTCTTATTTTTATATATGGTAGTCCATGTGTAGTTATTTTTAGACTATTATGTCTAATATCATTGTTACTTTAACATGTTTAACAATTATCAGCACTCACCATGTAAAAATTGTTAAAATCAACTGCAATGATTAGCTAATATAGAAAGACATACAAATGTATCCGGGATACATGTGTGATACTGATTTCAGAATACATGACTCAAGTTTCTGAAATAACATTTAAACAAGAAATTATTTGAATCTGGAATATTTTGGAATTCTGGAAACTTGATAAGAAATGTATTATGAAAACTAAACCAACTAAATACGGTTAGCCAAGCACACATAGGTTCAAATTACTTTCACTGATATTTCAGTATGAACAAACTAACCCCCTTTGCCATGCCTTCATGGGTATATATTATGTTAATATATATATAGTATAACCCTCCTTAATTGGGGTAGTTTTCATCATATATTTCTTATCAATTTTCTAGAGTTCAAAATTGTTCCAGATTCAAATAATTCCTTGCTTTTATCGCATTCACCTATACCTGAAGTTTGAAAAACCAAATGCATAAACATTTGATATATCTTATAAAAACAACCTGAAGTTTGAAAAACCAAATGCATAAACATTTGATATATCTTATAAAAACATCCATATCATTTTGACCTCAATTAGTTTTAGGTGATATAAATTTGCTTTAAAGATTGTGTAATAATGGTAACTGTTCCCTCTTTTTTCAAAATTTTTAATAAAATTTTGTGATTTATCCTCAATTATATATACATATTTGCCAGATTTTAATCAATATGAAAATCAACGAAATTGTAATCTGCAGAAATACTTACCAAATCCAAAATGGACTCCACTCAGCAGTCCTTGGATTGTTCCTGACATCCCTACAGGTGTTATTATACTGCCATATGATGTTGCTGCAGCCCACATGATTCCAAATGTAATACCATGTAACAGTTCTATTGGTAATACCCACCATGCATTTTCAAGGATTGAATACATTGTAAACCTTAGGGCATATGCAAGGAACGCAGCATATAAACATGTAACATGTCCAAATTTTTTAATAATAGAACCTGCAAAGTACAATATCGGTGTTTCTGCTATACAAGCAAACAATAAACATAACCCCGGAATAATCTTCAGTTTGTTTTCAAGTTCATCTTCTAAAAACCAGTAGAGAAAGGCCTCTATTGCACCTGTTAATGATCCAAAGTAAAACACAACTAGAAGAAACACTAAAGTTTTAGGTTCACGTAGCAGAGTTATTGTTCCTTTTAACATTTGCCCACACATAAGGGTGTCTGAAATTCTCATAATACATGAAACAATAGCTGTTGCCAAGTTTAAGGCAAAAAACAAACAAAAAGCTATACCGAAATTATTCATGTTGGTTTTTGAACTTAGTATATCCATGCTTAAAGCTGAAACAATAGCAAACACAGCAAACCCAACTGTTCCCCATAATCGCTGTTTACCCCACTTGTGCCTATTTTCTTCTCCAAGTATGTCATATAATATGGCATCTCCCAAACTCATAATAGGAGCAAAAAATATATTTCCTAATAAAAACAATATAAAAAAGAACCAAAATGATGTTTGGCTGAGATTCTCTGCTACTATACGAGTACATGTGTCAACATGGCTACATTGAAGATCACACACAAGGAATGCATCATCACTGCACAACATCTGCCAGTACTCTTGACCTTTGAACACTATATCCTTTAAGTCAAAAATCCTACAAATTTGGTCATCTGTTTTAATTTTATTGGATATAACTTCTTTGCTTAACAAATATCCAAGATCTGGAATTTGAAAACTGACATGAGATTCCCATTTTCCAACATTTGAATTCACATTGTAGCAATCAGCAATATTGTATGTGCCTGTTGCATTAGTGAAACACACTTTTTGAGGCAATTCTGGTGTTACCTTATAAGTACATTTCAAACTGCATGAAAGTTTAGACTTTGTAGCATCATTTTGTTCATTTGGCATGGTACTGATAATATATGGCACATTATTACTGCTGCTGGAGTTCACAACCTTTGTGACAAAGGATTCCTCACTAGCAATCTCTTTGGCTTTAGTAATATAATTATGGAATGACATGGGGCATTCTAGCATATTTATACTCTGGTTGACATGGTAACAATCTCGAATAAACGAATCTCCTTGACTACACATAATTTCAGTCGTCACTTTTGTATGTTCAGTATGCTTTGATGGAACAAGAATCATAAGAATAAAACTCAACCCTGTTAAAAGGCAGCAGAGAAATAGAATCAGTTTGTGTTTCTGTAATTTGTCTGCTAAAGCTCCAAATAATGGTCTGACTAAAAACCCAACAAATGGCATAAGACCATAAATTATTCCTGTCTGTGATTTTGTCATACCAATCTGCTTCATATACAGTGCCATAAACGGTAGTAGACCACCAATCGCTACAAAATGAAATAACAGGATTATGTGTATACATAAAAAAAGATAAAAATTATATGTAAAACTGTTGAATTAATATAACAATGTTGTGGAGGATTCCATTGAACCCTGTTTCTATCCTGTGATTGCTCCTGTCAGTGTAAAAGTGTAGTGTTTGACACCAAAAAATAAGTCCATTTATCAGTGAAATATGGAAACTTAAAAAAAAGTTAGATAAAACTCTTTTCTTTAGATCCTATTTTTTCATCATGAAGAGGCTTCTTTCCAGGTTTTAAATTGTTACATTCGAATTCCATGACAGTTTAAGAAAGATATTTATGTCTAAAAAATTTAACCCAAACTTGTATATGTTGTATGTAAATGTTAACTGCAAAATACTTTAAGTCATATATTAGTAAAATACTGAACAAGAGTGCACACACTGAAATGTCTCGCCTTCTTTATTAACCATTGATATTATGTTGATAGTCCTAAATGAAAGCTTTACTACAACTATTACATAAACTTAACATGATCCAAGAAAATGAAGTCAAGGTCATATAAACCAAATGAGAAATGCATGTACACCTTACAATCATTCAATACACTAAATATAGTTGACCTATTGCTTATAGTTTCTAAGAAACAGACTTAACCAAGAAAACTAAACATTGACCAATGAATCGTGAAAATGAGGTCAAGGTCAGATGAACCATGCCAGGCAGACATGAACAGCTTACAATCCTTCCATACAACAAATATAGCTGACCTATTGCTTATAGTTTAAGAAAAACAGACTGAAACACTTAAACTTAACACTGAGCAATGAACCGTGAAAATGAGGTCAAGGTCAAATAAAACCTGCAAGACTGACATGTACATCATAGAATATTTCCATACACCAAATATAGTTGATTTAATGCATATAGTATAAGAAAAAAGACCTAAACTCAAAAACTTAACTTTGACCACTGAACCATGAAAATGAGGTCAAAGTCAGATGATACCTGCCAGTTGGACATGTACACCTTACAATCATTCCATACACCAAATATAGTAGACCTATTGCATAAAGTATAAGAAAAAGGACCAAAACACAAAAACTTAACTATAACCACTGAACCATGAAAATGAGGTCAAGGTCAGATGACAACTGCCAGTTGGACATGTACACCTTACAATCCTTCCATACACCAAATATACTAGACCTATTGCTTATAGTATCTGAGATATGGACTTGACCACCAAAACTTAACCTTGTTCACTGATCCATGAAATGAGGTCGAGGTCAAGTGAAAACTGTCTGACAGGCATGAGGACCTTGATAGGTATGCACATACCAAATATAGTTATCCTATTACTCATAATAAGAGAGAAATTAACATTACAAAAAATCACAACTGTTTTTTCAAGTAGTCACTGAACCATGAAAATGAGGTCAAGGACAATGGACATGTGACAGACAGAAACTTCATAACATAAGGCATCAATATACAAAGTATGAAGCATCCAGGTCTGCCACCTTCTAAAATATAAAGCTTTTCAGAAGTTAGCCAAAAGCAGCTGCCGCCGGATCACTATCCCTATGTTGAGCTTTCTGCGACAAAAGTTGCAGGCTCGACAAAAATGAATCAAAATATTTTCATTATTTTGCAGCCGCCATTATTTCTTAATCTAAAATTAATCTAAATTATTGTTGCTTTCAAAAAACCTTTTACTGGAGACTGAATCTAAATAACTACGTCCTTATCAATAAAACAAGGAAAAATTAGATTATAAAAAAGATTGCTCTAGATAATGTCTTTAGACTATAATAAAATGCTCCGCTGGGCGCAGCTTGATACGATCGCAGATGTCGAACCCTGAACAGTTGGGGCAAGTATGGACACAACATTCAAGCTTGTTACAGCTCTGAATTTGGATTGTGATTAAATATTTGATACAGCATAGGTTTCTGACACAGAATGAATGTGGTCTAAGAACTTAAAATTTTTTAATTTACCTATTATGGTCCAATATCCAAAATCTAAATACATACACGGTTAGATTCAGCATATCAAAGAACCCCAAGAATTCAAGTTTTGTTAAAATCAAACTTAGTTTAATTTTGGACCCTTTGAACCTTAATGTAGACCAATTTGAAAACAGGACCAAAAATTAAGAATCTAAATGCACGGTTAGATTCAGCATATCAAAGAACCCCAATATTTCAATTTTTGATGAAATCAAACCATATCATTATTATTTGCTTTTATAAATAAATCAAAAATAACCAACTTAAAATGGAAAATTTTAAAGAAAAAAAAAAGGAAAAAAATTTAAAAAAAATCCCCTCCCCAATTTTTTGAACCCCCTTATGATTCATCACCCCCAAACTCAATCCCAGCCTTCCCTTTGTGGTATGGTACCTTGTAGTACAATTTCAGAGAGATTCATACACTTGAACACAAGTTATTGTCTGGAAACTGTAAAAATGCTTGTTTTTTTGGCCCCAAACTCCTAAAAGTTTAGGACAATTACCCCCAAACTCAAACCCAGCTTTTCCTTTGTGATATGGAACCTTGTAGTATAATTTTATAAAGATCCATAAACTTACACACAAGTTATTGTCCTGAAACTAGAAAAATGCTTGTTTTTTGCCCCTTTTTGGCCCTTAATTCCTAACATTTTGAGGCAATTACCCCCAAAATCAATCCCAGCCTTCCCTTTGTGGTATGGTACCTTGCAGTACAATTTCAGAGAGATCCATACACTTGAACACAAGTTATTGTCTTGAAACTAGAAAAATGCTTATTTTTGGCCCCTTATTCCTAAACGTTTAGGGCAATTACCCCAAAACTCAATTCCAGCTTTTCCTTTGTGATATGGAGCCTTGTAGTACAATTTGAGAAAGATCCATAAACTTACACAAAAGTTATTGTCATGAAACTCGAAAAATGCTTGTTTTTTGCCCTTTTTTTGGCCCCTAATTCCTAAAATTTGAGGCAATTACCCCCAAAATTCATCCCAGCATTCTCTTTGTGATATAGAACCTTGTGGTACAATGTCAGAGAGATCCATACACTAACACACAAGTTATTGTCTGGAAGTTACAAAAATGCTTATTTTTGGCCCCTTTTGGGCCCCTAATTCCTTAACTGTTGGTACCACAACCCCCAAAATCAATCCAAACCTTCCTTTTGTGGTATTGAACCTTATGGTAAAATTTCATAGAGATCCATTAACTTAAGTTAAAGTTATTGTGCGAAAACCAATGTGTCTTCGGACGACGATGACAACGACGCCAATGTCATACCAATATACGACCGCAAAAATTTGTGACAAAAGTCGACAAAAAGCTTCTGTTGAAATTAAACAAAATTTCATGAAGGTTTGACAAAGTAATTTATGTTTATAAAAACTTTAACCAAAGACTGAACCTAAATGTTGACGTTGCATATGACAACTACTAAATGTAGGATCATTTTGTCTCCCTTCCGTGCCATAATGTTGCAGGCTCAACAAAAATAGACATATGTTTTACAAGTCATTGTTTTTAATATAATTTGAGCTGCTTCAGATAGAAATCAACCTTATGCAAGTGCATGAATACATGAACAGGTGTAAGACTATGATTGATTTTCAAACATTCAAATAAAAACTAAAGATGAATTTTGGTCTGTTTTGTAGGGTTCTTATAGCAACTCAATTTTCGAACAGTTACAAACTTTGCATAGATATTTTTTCAACCCGAAAAATGGTTAACAGATACATTGATATTCATTTGCATAAGGTCAATTTCTATCCGATGAAATCATTTATTGTAATACATGTAATAATAGCCATTAAATCTTCATTTGAAATTTTAGCTCTAAGTAAGTACCAATTAGGGCCTTTTCAAACCTACTCCACACTTTACAGAATTTTGAGATTAAAGAATGTCTCGAGACTCTTTTCCTGAGGTGGAGTAAAATTGGTTTGGATTTTTGAAACAATAACTAAAGTATCATTGACAAATAGAGTGGGACTAAACTGACCTTAAACAGATTTGTTACAGATTATGTACATGAAAAACATAAAATATTTTCAACAAAAAATCAAAACGAGGAAAACACTGCTTGGCAAAGGTATGATTAAAAAAGCAATACATTGTAGTAGAAAAATCATAAATACATTTTAAAATTATTTAACCAGTAAATTAAAATATACCATGGCTTTTAAGAACAACAACAACAACACTACTTTATTTAAAGAGGGTTACACAGTTAGCTATATAACTAATCTTCCCTGAGGCCCTAAGAGAAAGAAGTAAGTTCAATTAACTGCCATATTTGGCCCCCTGTATCAAGTCCATTGTTTCAAGACAAAAAATATTTCAAGTAAACGAGTAAACATGTAAAAAAGAGGAATAGAACTTTTTTGGTCCAGCTTTTCTTAATAAACAGCTGCCCAAAGAGTGCATGATACACCCTTATTGTGCATATTGAAATTGTTGCAAGAATAAAAGGGGATATTTTGAAGGCATTTAGTCATATGTTAACCAATTCCAACAATCAAATCACTAAATCAATAAAGCAAACTCAAGTTATGGTATATAATGTGAAAAATGTACTAAAATCTGAAAATTAAAAGTCCCATAACTCAAGAGCTACAAACTGGAAAATTTTAAAAATCAAAAGAGAGCTAGCTGCCTTACACCAATCCCCACAATAAAGTAAAGTTTAGAGGAAATCAATCCAGGAATACTGGAGTAATTGTTTGATTTAAGAAAATTGCCTTAAATGTAACAATTAAACAAACCAGGAAAATTAAAAGATAAATGGAAAATGCGCCTTTTGGCCACAGATGCCCAGGCTTGTAAATATGCATGAGTCAACTTCCACATACAGATGCAGCATTCACATTGTTATACCCGTTTTGTGATTATAAGCATTGTGTATATTGTTTCATAACATTTGGTTGCGGTAAACTTAAGTTAGAGAACAGAAACGACAGATTTAGCAATTTTTCCATTTATAAAGGGGCATAAATCAAGAACAGTAAAAGTGATGCCAATCATGCCACCCAATTTCGAACTTGATCTGTTTTTTTTTGCGGTAATAAGCATTGTGTATAAGTTTTATAACATTTGGTTGAGGCAAACTCAAGTTAGAGAACAGAAACGAAAAATTCAGCAATTTTTATGTTTATAAAGGAGCATAACTCATGAACGGTAAAAGTGACGCCACCCAATTTCATGTTTTGTGGTAATAAGCATTGTGTATAAGTTTTATAACATTTGGTTGAGGCAAAATCAAGTTAGAGAACGGAAACAAATTTTGGGGACAAATAGACGGCACGGACAGGACAGACAAGGGTATCACTTATTGCCCCTGATGCCTAGCAGCGGGGGCATAAAAATCACAAGGGAGCTTTCTGTCATCAATCCCCACAATATTGTAAAGTTTGGAGGAATTCAATTCAGAAATAATGGTGTTAGTGTGCGATTTGTGAAAAATTGCCTTAAATCTAAGGGTCATAGTTTCGTAACTCTGGAATGACAAATCCAAAAATAAGAAAAAATAAAAAGAGAGCTTTCTTCCCACAATTCTTATGGTGTGTTAAAGTTATAAGAAGAATTTGAGTTTCAGAGTGTTGTTGGACAGATGGAAGGATGGATGGATGAACAGACATTGGTATACCATAATACAATGGGCATATAAAAAGATCTAAAATATAGATTTGGGTGAAAATTGACCAAATAGTCTGATTGAGCTGCATTCCAGTCGGGCTAACTGGCTCTTCAATTTTAGAAATGAGATGAGACTGGCATTACAGTTGGTATAAGAGGTTTGAAAATTATTATTCTTATAATACACTTGAGCATTTGTTTGTCAACAGGCATTTTCCCTTGTTGTACTTTGGAATAAAGCCAACAATTTAATACATCATACATATGATTATTATTATCAAATAAATATTATTCTAATTATTTTTGTTATCATTATCATAATAATCATTATCTTTTCTTTAGTTTCCTTACTTATGTATTCCCATAGCTTATGTAATCAAAGTACTGAAGTACTGAACATCGGATGACCGCAAGTTCTTGTGGATGGTCACAAGCACTTGTCTCAGAAAAAAAATCACATCTCTATACCTGAAAGTGAGGTAATGTACAGAGATATATTTTTTTCTGAGACAAGTGCATGCGTGGATGATGAATAAATGACAGGGAATTCATATATAACTATTATATTGTAGTGATACAAATCAGTATACTCTGGTTTGTTGTTATATATTATATTAATATTTGTATATATATATATAACAGTTACATGTATATATAATTTTCATCCATTTGTATATCATTCTATTCTACTATTCTAATAATAGTGCAGTGCAAGTGCATGGTGGACACTCTTCTGTAATAATTCGATTTTTCTAATAGATTGGATTTGAGTAGGCATTCATATTTTCCCACAAAATGTTCTTGAGATATTCTTCCGCATGCCTAACACAATTTTTCTGTACGTGTGCATAGATATTAATAATTTTTTACATATATATATATTTCTAACGACAAAACATTTTCATATTTTTAATTTATGTTCCAAAAAAAATATTTTTATGAGTATTCATTGAAGTAATTTATAACAAGTGATAAGGAATGTTATTTTGCACTCGATTATGTCCGCGTATTTATAGATCAGTTACCAGTTAAAAACAAAAGTCAAATCTCTATGGCAACAATACATCAGAATGCCCTCACGGTCATCGCGATGTAATAAAGTAAAAGTCTCCTTCCTTACAATTCCCATAGCTTATGTAATAAAGTAAAAGTCTCCTTCCTTAGGATTCCCATAGCTTACATGTATGTAATAAAGTAAATATCTCCTTACTTGTGATTACCATAGCTTATGTATTAACATAAAAGTCTCCTTACTTAAGATTCCCATAGCTTATGTAATAACATAAAAGCCTCCTTACTTACCATTCCCATAGCTTATGTAATAACATAAAAGTCTCCTTACTTAAGATTCCCATAGCTTATGTCATAACATAAAAGTCTCCTTACTTAAGATTCCCCGATAGCTTATGTAATAACATAAAAGTCTCCTTAGTTAAGATTCCCATAGCTTATGTAATAACATAAAAGTCTCCTTAGTTAAGATTCCCATAGCTTATGTAATAACATAAAAGTCTCCTTACTTAAGATTCCCATAGCTTATGTCATAACATAAAAGTCTCCTTACTTGAGATTCCCATAGCTTATGTAATAACATAAAAGTCTCCTTACTTACGATTACCATAGCTTATGTAATAACATACAAGAGGCTCTCAAGAGCCTGAATCGCTCACCTGCATTTCAGAGGAGAAGATTTTTAAATGTTAGCAAACTTGATGAACAAATTGTGTAAAATTGTCTTTAAAGGGCAATAACTCCTTAAGGAGTCATTTGACAATTATGGTCATTTCACTTTTTTGTAGATCTTACTTTGCTGAACATTATTGCTGCTTACAGTTTATATATATCTATAATAATATTCAAAATAATAACAAAAAACTGCAAAATTTTGTTAAAACAACCAATTCGGTGGCAGCAACCCAACTATCGGTTGTTTGATTCGTCTGAAAATTTACGAGCTGATAGATCTTGACCAACTGAACATTTTTACCCTATGTCAGATTTGCTCTAAAAGCTTTAGTTTTTGAGATATAAGCCAAAAACTGCATTTGACCCCTATGTTCTATTTTTAACCATGGTGGCCATGTTTGTCGATGGATCAAAACTTCGGATAAAATTTATAAACTAGATACCCTAAAGAACATTTAGTTAAAGTTTGAAGGTATTTGGCCCAGTAGTTTCAGAGGAGAAGATTTTTGAAATAGTTTAGGACGACAGACGAAGACAGATGACGGACGACGACGGACGCCAAGTGATGGCATAAGCTCACATGTGGCCCTTCGGGCCCCGGTGAGCTAAAAAAGTCTCCTTAGTTAAGATTCCCATAGCTTATGTAATAACATAAAGTCTCCTTACTTAAGATTCCCATAGCTTATGTAATAACATAAAATTCTCCTTACTTGAGATTCCCATAGCTTATGTAATAACATAAAAGTCTCCTTACTTAAGATTCCCATAGCTTATGTAATAACATGAAAGTCTCCTTACTTACGATTACCATTGCTTTTGTAATAACATAAAAGTCTCCTTACTATTCCCATAGCTTATATAATAAAGCAAAAGTCTCCTTCCTTCCAATTCCCATAGCTTATGTAATAAAGTAAAAGTCTCCTTCCTTAGGATTCCCATAGCTTACATGTATGTAATTAAGTAAATATCTCCTTACTTGTGATTACCATAGCTTATGTAATAACATAAAAGTCTCCTTACTTAAGATTCCCATAGCTTATGTAATAACATAAAAGTCTCCTTACTTAAGATTCCTATAGCTTATGTAATAACATAAAAGCCTCCTTCCTTACCATTCCCATAGCTTATGTAAAAAAATAAAAGACTCCTTACTTAAGATTCCAATAGCTTATAAATGTCATAACATAAAAGTCTCCTTACTTAAGATTCCCATAGCTTATGTAATAACATAAAAGTCTCCTTAGTTAAGATTCCAATAGCTAATGTAATAACATAAAAGCCTCCTTACTTACGATTACCATAGCTTTTGTAATAACATAAAAGTCTCCTTACTTAAGATTCCCATAGCTTATAAATGTAATAACATAAAAGTCTCCTTACTTACAATTACCATAGCTTATGTAATAACATAAAAGTCTCCTTACTTACGATTACCATAGCTTATGTAATAACATAAAAGTCTCCTTACTTACTATTCCCATAGCTTATATAATTACGAAAAAAGTCTCCTTACTTACGTTTCCGATAACTTGCGTAGTAATGTAAAATGGTGCACCTTAGTGTAACTAACAATTTAAATTTATTTATTTGTTCTTAATATGCGATTAGTCATTTTGCTTGTATGCACTTGCACCCATTTACATATTTGTGCTGTACTTTTTGTTGTGCATGGTTTTCCTTTTTTTGTATGAACATAATAAATCATAATTGTAATATATACATTAGTTTGTCCTCAACACTGACTCATAAATAATTTAAGTTCTAAGTTCCAGGCTCTAAGCTAGCAAGCAGATAAGATGAAGACATTGAATATCAGCAATTTATTAAACATTGACATTGCTTTACATGAATCAGAAAAGAAATTAAAAGATAACAAAACTTGAATAAGTCTTTACATACCAGCCAGGTTGAAGAAGTAAAAGCCCTTTACTCTCAACAATCCTAGATCTATTTTGTACCATTTTGCTGTTTGTGAGTCAGTCATGTTTCTTCTTCCTGCTAATTACAATATAATAATCAGGGTTTTCTCTTTCTTTTAACCTGTATGCAATTTCTATCTGAAATAAAATTAGCTTTGCTTTATCATCATATACATGTAGTGTACTCTGCAAGACTTTTCAGGGCCAGCCTATGATTTAAAATTCAGTGAGACTATTTTCTGAAAGGGTGGTATAGGTTTCATAAAAATCTGGTAAAAATTGTACACGCAAGAGTGCTTACGATGCATTTTCCATAAAATTAATATTTCCAAGGGCATAACTCTTTCCCAAAAAAGGGTATGGGTAGTTGAAAATGTTATTGTAATTAAGTGTAATGCATTACAATTTTCTATGTAATTGAATGTAATGTGTAATTGAGCACTTTTTAAATTACATGTAATGGTAATTTAATTAATTACATTGAAAAAAACATGTAATGCTAAATTACTTTTCAATTACATGTGCATGTAATTTTTTATGTTAATCATAAGAAATTATGTTAACATTAATTGTAACAGCTTCCATTTTTATTTGATTATTTCCAAATGATCAAATTCTGGATCTGGTAAGTTAAAAAAAGAGACATTTTCTAACTAGTCACTATAGGAACCTTGATTTTCAAAGACAAATTGCCATATTGCTGTTCAATGTACTATTCAGATCTATTGCACCAACAAAATATCAGTTTAGCATGTTCAACACTTCTGATAAGCAGCAATTTTTTTCAAATTTTGTTAAGACCCCTTGATTCAAAATTTTATTTTTGAGATATTGATTTTTTTTTTTAAAAGGGGGGTTTTCACATGTCGCGCCGTATCTCAAAAACAATTTATGATTATTGCTTAAAATTTTACACATATCTTAGTTATATTAATCTTAAGATCTGTATACTTTTTGGTTTTGATTCAAAATTTTACTTTAGAGATATTGAGTTTTTTGTAAAAAAAAAGGGGGGTTTTCGCATGTCGCGCCATATATCAGAAACTATTTATGATTATTGCATAAAAATTCACACACAAGATGACGGGCGTGTCATGCGCTCATGGCGCAGCTGTTTATTGTAATCCTTGACAACATAAAATCTTGTGGGTTACCAAACAATAGAACATATTTACCCACTTGGCCTCAGGCTTTAAAATTCATAAAACATGACCAAGTATTATCAGTCGGGGGACTTACTTAAATGAGTGATTAAGAAATCACTGATTCAGGTAACATTTTTTCCAGAAATGTTGGAAGTAAGAGTTGTCTTTCTTTAATAATCACCTATTTAAGTAGTACAAATAAATCACTAAGTGATTTAATTTTATGTAGCTTTAATTAAATAAAACTAATGATCCAGGGACTAATTATGTTGCTAAAATTATCAGAACCAACATCTGTGTTTATAGGATGACCGGTCCTATCAGGTGATGACCTTGTACTGAATCTGGGATAATGACATGAAAATCACTTGTTTAAGTATCATACATTGTCATACCTCTAGTTTCTTCAATAAAATCACTTCCTTAAGTATTATTATTTAAATTACCCCCACTAATTTCAACACTCCAAACAGTAAAATTTTAATGGCAATCAGTAAAATTTTATTACATAACCTGTAAGATGAAACCTTGAATTTTACAGGAAAAATACTCCAACTGCTGGGAACAATCTGTAAAGAAAGTATTAGATCATTATTTAAAGCTTTATTACAGCATTTTTTTCAAAAATATAGAATTTATAGATGAAAGATTGCATCAAAAGCATAAACCTTGCTACTTTAAAAAACCAAAAGGTTAATTTTTTTCAATTTTACTAATAATTAGATATAATCTAAACCTGTATGTTTAAAATTTTGGTAAAACTACAAAATCACAGAATTTCTAATTTGCTACTTATATGAGTGATTAATGAATCAATTATTTCAGTAATTCCCCTGACTGATTATCTAACCTATACTTACAGTCAGGGGTAATACTTGTACAAGTAATTTTTAATTACTTAAAGAAGTAAATATTAATATACTTATATAAGTAAATTTGTAAGATACTTATACAAGTGTATTTTATTCACTTGTATAGGTAAATTATTTTATTGGCTTAGTTATGTCCCTTAGACATTCAGATTTTTTTACTTATACAGGTCAAAAATCGTACTATTTTCTTTTCATGAATTTCTCCAGACTTCTTTGCTGTAATAGAATTTTTAATTGTCTGTCTTTTGCAGATGTCTTTACTAATCATGTAAGTGTAATTTCATGGACAATGAAAATCTCATTTGTCTGTTATCTTCAGAACACTGCTCATTTACAAGCCCCCAAGGGGCAATTTTTGAAGGCCTTGCACTATTACTTAAGATCTTTGCACAATTAGTTTCTTTGGTGAATTAATGAGATGAAACATTGAACTCTTATAAAAAAGTATGAGCTAACCTGAGAAAAATTGTTAAAGGCATGTTTTTACATCTCAAATTGTCGAATTTTGAAAATGCAAAATTGATTTAAAGTTACTTATTCAAACAACCCTCGTCATAAGCAAATCAAAACAAACAGTACTTATAGAACAACATATAAAAAGATGCAATCTTGATAATGTCATACAAGAATATATTGAAAATTTTTTTGATAGGTGGTGCAATATCTTGTCTGTCCTGTTACCATGTTCAGAAGAAATTCTGTTATTTAGAAAAGGTTTCAATAAAATTTTAAGCTTGTTTTTCGTAGCCAAAAAGATGGTTTTCAAGAGTAAAAACTTCTGAATATATTCCTTCTGTGAAATTATTTGCCAATTTTCCATCTTGTACCGAAAAATGCCTCTAAAAATTGGTTTTCAAAGGTTATAAAAATAACCACCAGTAATGCAAGTCTAAGATAGCAATTCATAATGTTCAGCATTTGTTCTCTCTTTCAAATAAACCCAACATCAAGTAAATCCCTCGCACGTTGGTTTACTTTTGTCTTTATTTTATTGGTAACAGGAACGTACGTTAAAGATATATCACTATATTAACTTCTATCCTGTTACCTTTTTGTCTATCCTGTTACCGATAGCAGTATTGCACCTGCAAATGCTAAATTGCGAAGATTAAGGCGTTATAACCTTTAGATGAGTTCAAACAACAAAACATTTCATTATGTGTGCAACTATATGTTATCATAAACTTTTTAAAGACGTTTCTGTTTACTATTGTCTATCCTGTAACTGTAACCATAGCACCATAGTAACAGGATAGACATAACAGGATAGACAAATTTTATCATGTTTGAATGCTGTTGTGAAATAACTACTCCCTTTGATGAAGTGATAATGTTTTTCTGTTGTAATTTTGGTTTCCAACATGTTATTGCACTTTTTGCAAGTATGATATTGGTGTAATTAATCAATATGCTGGTAACAGCATAGACATTACAAAAAAGTACCCACTATTTTTTTTCACTAAATATCTTGAAATTTCTTTTCTCTACACTGTTATACAAGAAATGTGCTGTGTTAAATGTTTAGGTTACTTTGCACTTTTGAAATCAACACTGACTAGTTCAATATTCATAGAGAAAAATTTAACGGCTGATTAAAGTAGCGGTAACAGGATGGACATGAACTTCATGTACGCTGATTGAATTTAGTTTTTAAAAAAATGGTACATATAATAATAAAGAAGCTGCGATTTTTCATTAGAGTTATTATTTATGTTCTAAAAAAGTCCCTTTTGCAGATATCAAGGCGATCAGAAAATAGGAAAAAAATCATTTGAAATGTGTTACTCGGACACTGTTACGCACATAAATTACGCAAAAATCGGACTTAAATATATTTCAATCTTATCAAAATAGATCTAAATCGTGTTAATTTATTAATGTTCTGACCCATAAATCCTACAAACTTTCATTTAAACACTAACAACGGCATTTTCCCATTAGAAATAAAAATTTTAGCATGGGTGTACTGAAAATTCAACATTTTTTGAAAATGACCCATATATTAGGCATGAACATGATGAAGATGGAATTGATTGCAGATAAGCTAAATTGTCTGTCGTAAAGGATCATAAGATGCAGTCACAGAAATTATTATTTGATAATTAAGTCTAAACTCTATGACAGATCCATGATCCATTGGATCACCAGTGAATATATATAGAAAATAAATAAAAAGGAAACCAGCCAATTTAATATGTACCGGAATGACTAGAATAGACGATACCGCGCAGATAGGGAAAAAAATATAAAAGATTTGCACAACGGTACTAATATAAAATGGTAATATACGAAAATGATGTTATAAAATCGTGTTGACAAATATTTCGGCTTAAGCTTCAATTTAAATAAATGTGACGAAGTCTAAAAAGTGTGGTACTGTGTGTACTGGGGTATTATGTTCGTGCGATGGTAATGTTATAATCTCCACTCGATACAGTATAAGCTTGTCTCTTGACGTTTACCCAACACAGACGAATCCGGGTCCGTTCGCGCCCAATCACGTTCGCCCCCATGCACGTTCGCCCCCTTTCACTTTCGCACCCTACACGTTCGCACCCAAAGTCCGTTCGCACCCTACACGTTCGCGCCCAATTTTTATTGGTTTTGTGTTTAATAATTTGTAAACGAGTTTTGGTAAGTGTATTGCTATAAATATATATTTTTTCATTGTTTCTAAATAAAGTGAGATTCTGACAACGTTTTTTTAGGTGTTGATAAAATCTTAATCATGTTTTGGTTAGTGTATTGCTATAAATATTTCTTTTTTATTGTTTCAAAAGGAAATGGGATTCTGACAACGTTTTTTTTTTATATGTTGAATAATTCGTAATCATGTTTTGGATAGTGTATTGCTATAAATATTTTTTTTTCATTGTTTATGAATAAAGTGAGATTCTGACACACATGAGATCAAAGGAGCCAAGCTGTTAAAAACAATTATCTTTCATGTTTTTTATTTAAAATCTTCAAAGTTTTACTCATACCAAGCTAAATACATGCAGTATTTACATTTAAAGCAAGTTAAAACAACCATGACAACAATCATGATTTTTAAACACCCAACAATAACATCATATTAGGCTGTGTATAAATACCAATTAGCAGTAATCATACATAATTAACATTTAATAATTAATCATCAAATCAATTTAAAACAATATTTCATTTAAAAATTCCTGAATTTTTATTTATGAAAATAAAAATATTTTACAAAACATCTAAAAATTTATCAGGTTTTTGAATAAAAAAAGGGTGCGAACGTGTAGGGTGCGAACGGACCTAGGGGGCGAACGTGTGGGGTGCGAACGTGTAGGGTGCGAACGTGTATTGGGCGCGAACGGACCCGATACCAACACAGACGATGAATGCCAAGTACATGCACTTTTTACAAGATAATCCATAATTTTGTTATGCATGCTATGGTTTTCAAGATATTCAAGACAATAAATGCATTTTATACTTATATTTTATTTTTATCCATGGGTAATTATCGTTGTGAATTGACTATTGTATCACATGGACAAAAGAGTCATTTTTTTTTAAACGACACACAATGCATTAAACTTTTACTATGTTTACAGGATCACGTTTTTTCTGTACTCAATAATTTTTGTGTTGGAAACGCGGCCATTTTGTCAATACGTTAACAAGAACCTTCACTGAGTTCCAAATTTGAACAGCATCAGTATTCCAATTGTCCCTGCAATCTTATGAAATACTCATCAAATGTAAAGTAAAAGTAACAAAATAGCACCAGGATATTATTTTTAGGACGAAATCATAGTAACCCAAAATAATACGGAAAAACAATGACATAAATCCGGTATCTGTAAGCGTACAGAGACGTGCAATAAACAGCTGCGCCATGAGCACATGATACGCCCGTCGTCTTGTGTGTGAATTTTTATGCAATAAGCATAAATAGTTTCTTACATACGGCGTGACATGGGAAAACCCCCCCTTTTAAAAAAAAAAAATCAATATCTCAAAAATAAAATTTTGAATCAAAACCAAAAAGTATACAGATCTTTAGATTAATATAACTAAGAAGTGTGTAAAATTTTAAGCAATAATCATAAATCGTTTTAGAGATACGGCGCGACATGTGAAAAACCCCTCCCCTTTTTTAACAAAATACTCAATATCTCTAAAATAAAATTTTGAATCATCACCAAAAAGTATACAGATCTTAAGATTAATATAACTAAGAAGTGTGTAAAGTTTTAAGCAATAATCATAAATTGTTTTTGAGATACGGCGCGACATGTGAAAAAAAACACACACCTAGCTGTTTTAGTTACTAAGTCCCGTAACTCAAAAAGTTTTAATCTTATTTTCACCAAAAAGTATACAGATCGTTTGACCATCATAAGAAACAACCATGTTAAGTTTCATGAAATTTGGATAAGTCATTCTCAAGTTACGGTGCGACATGTTTACGCCGGACAGACAGACGGACAGACAGACAGACAGACGGACAGACGGACAGACAGACAGACGGACGGACAGACGGATGGACGGACAGACAGACAGACGGACGGACGCCGGACATTTGTATAACATAATACGTCCCGTCAAAAATTTGACGGGCGTATAAAAGGTATTCGGTCACAATGGCGGCGTGTTAATGCTTGTGCTGTAAATAGATCAACAAATGAAATACAACTAATATCACTGGCCACAAATGTTCATTCCGCCGTGTATTTATTCCGGGTAACTGTTTTTCACTAGAGAATATTGGATGTAAATAGTGTGAAAGTTGTAAGCGTACTTTCATTCCGCCGTGTATTTATTCCGGGTAACTGTTTTTCAATAGAGAATATTATGGATGTAAATAGTGTGAAAGCGTCGATCTTGATATTGTTGTTTTGTTTATATAAGCCGGGTTATTGTTTACATAAATAAATGGGTTATAATTAACAAAAATTTCAAGGAACCAGTTTAAGGTGGTACCTAACACTACAGGGAGATAACTCTGCAAAAATCAGCTAAACGTTTAAATTACGTTGTATTGTTCAGGAAATATTAAGCTTCTCAATGATCAAAATATGGGTTTGTCAAACTGCTATATAACCAACGAAATTTTTCTGATAAAGTGGTTGGTTCAAATTTTTTGAAATTTTTATATTTTTGTCAAAGGGTCAATAGCATTTTGTCAAAATTTTATGAAAATTAAACGAGCCAAATTGATATAAGTCAAGGTGTTGGGTACCACCTTAAGATCGTTTAATTAATCAATGTTAATCTGAGTCAATCTAGTAGATATTGCTATGCAAGTTTCAAATACACTAAAACCAGAAGTCCATTACTAGACAAAGTGAGCAACCTGTGCTATATAGTAAGGCGATCACGATGTCCCCTTTATCAATGGAAAGCGCAATTGGTGGTCCCCGCAAATCTCGTTTTATAACTATATGGATTCATGGGTAAAAACATTATCAAAAAAAAAAATTCATCAAACAGATAGCTGTTAATTAGTCTCCTTGAGTGTTTGATAGATTATCAGTTTGTTGTAAATAAGGTGAGCCGACTTAATGCGGTGGTTTCTATAATATTGCCAGTTATTTAACTTCTTCATTTTAATTCAACATTTAGAAAATGATATAAAATTAAAACGTAAAATGGCGCACCTTAGTGTAACTAACAATTTAAATTTATTTATTTGTTCTTAATATGCAATTAGTCATTTTACTTGTATGCACTTGCACCCATTTACATATTTGTGCTGTACTTTTTGTTGTGCATGGTTTTCCTTTTTTTATATGAACATAATAAATCATAATTGTAATATATACATTAGTTTGTCCTCAACACTGACTCATAAATAATTTAAGTTCTAAGTTCCAGGCTCTAAGCTAGCAAGCAGATAAGATGAAGACATTGAATATCAGAAATTTATTAAACATTGACATTGCTTTACATGAATCAGAAAAGAAATTAAAAGATAACAAAACTTGAATAAGTCTTTACATACCAGCCAGGTTGAAGAAGTAAAAGCCCTTTACTCTCAACAATCCTAGATCTATTTTGTACCATTTTGCTGTTTGTGAGTCAGTCATGTTTCTTCTTCCTGCTAATTACAATATAATAATCAGGGTTTTCTCTTTCTTTTAACCTGTATGCAATTTCTATCTGAAATAAAATTAGCTTTGCTTTATCATCATATACATGTAGTGTACTCTGCAAGACTTTTCAGGGCCAGCCTATGATTTAAAATTCAGTGAGACTATTTTCTGAAAGGGTGGTATAGGTTTCATAAAAATCTGGTAAAAATTGTACACGCAAGAGTGGTTACGATGCATTTTCCATAAAATTAATATTTCCAAGGGCATAACTCTTTCCAAAAAAAGGGTATGGGTAATTGAAAATGTAATTGTAATTAAGTGTAATGCATTACAATTTTATATGTAATTGAATGTAATGTGTAATTGAGCATTTTTTAAATTACATGTAATGGTAATTTAATTAATTACATTGAAAAAAACGTGTAATGCTAAATTACTTTTCAATTACATGACTTGTGCATGTAATTTTTTATGTTAATCATAAGGAATTATGTTAACATTAATTGTAAAATAATATTTAATTCACATATATTAATAAGAAACCAATAAATCCTAATGAAACTTTTAGAGCAAACTGCCATCAATGTACTTCTAAAATATGTGGAAGTTTGACTTTGTGACTTATATGAAGGTAAAAATGTTTTAAATCCTTGCACACACTAATTTTGTCAAATAGGTATACACAATAAGTTTATAGAAATAAAATTATCAGCTGTAAAAACAAATGGCAATTAGTCTGATCAATATATGAGTAAAACAGCCTAGGGACAATGTAAACTAATACATGTATTTTATCTAATTAGCAGATGTATACAAATATATGAAGCATTATACTTCCAATTATTTTCAATGTTATGACAACTATATTTCTTTTGAAATTTTTAAAGAACAAAATAAATTTGTAATTTATATAAAACTTTTTAATTAAATTACAAAGAAATCCTTCTTCTTAAAAATGAGAAGAAAATAAGTTAGCAACCTAAGTTGGTTACCTTAATTAAAGGAAATCCAATGGTATTTGACCAAATGCAAAATAAAAAACGGATGCCTAATGATGTTTGTTGCCTTTGCCATATATATAGCTTGGCAATAGTTAAAATTGAAAAGTTTAGAAATTTAATGACAATAGACAATAGCTGACAAAAAATACCAGTTATCAAGTAAATGAAAACACTTTACATCCAAATTGTCACATAAGCTTACAATAGATATAAGAAGATGTGATATGAGTGCCAATGAGACAACTCTCCATCCAAGCCACAATTTATAAAAGTAAACCATTATAGGTCAAAGTACGGTCTTCAACACGGAGCCTTGGCTCATGCGATATATATAAAAAGAATCAAGAGGTCAAATTCAGTTGAGGGAAGAAGATTTAACATTGTTAGGCTAAATTTGAGACAAGTTAAATATATTTACATTGTACATAACATATTGGTTTATACAATTCTGATAAAATGCAATGTGTAATTTAATTAATTACTTTGGTAAAGTAATTGTAATTTAATTAATTACATTGCCAAAACTGTGTAATGGTAATTAGCGTAATTGATCATTTTTGCAATGTAATGTGTAATTCAATTAGTTACATTCCAATGTAATTGACCCCAAGTCTGGAACCTCAACCCTCATCATTTGGGTTAACTGTGGGGATTGACTAGTTGACACATGGTAGACACTGGTGGGTGGTCCAGGTTGGGTCTGGCTGTAGTGGTCATCATCAAATATATTTCAATATTCAAATATATGTATGTACAATCCATGAAACAATTATAGCTCTTTACTATGTAACCATTATGTTAAGTTCATCATCTCCATTATCAATATAATACCTAAGCTTCAATTCTTCTTTTTTTTTAAACTAAGTCTTACTTTATAAATTTCTTGACCTGACAATCACAAAATAAATGACTGCCCAATCAGATTTAGTCCTTCATAAAAAAAAATGCTGGACTATTTTTTATACGCCCGTCAAAATTTTGAAGGGACGTATTATGGTATACAAACGTGGTCTATATCCCTCTGTCTGTCCGGCGTAAACATGTCGCACCGTAACTTGAGAACGACTTATCCGAATTTCATGAAACTTAACATAGTTGTTTCTTATGATAGTCAAACGATCTGTATACTTTTTGGTGAAAATAAGATTAAAACTATTTGAGTTACGGGACTTGGTAACTAAAACAGGTGTGTGTTTTTTTCACATGTCGCGTCCTTATAATCTCAAAAACAATTTATGATTATTGCTTAAAACTTTACACACTTCTTAGTTATATTATTCTTAAGATCTGTATACTTTTTGGTGATGATTCAAAATTTTATTTTTGAGTTATTGAGTATTTTGTAAAAAAAGGGGGAGGGGTTTTTCACATGTCGCGCTGTATCTCAAAAACGATTTATGATTATTGCTTAAAATTTTACACACTTCTTATCTATATTATTCTAAAGATCTGTATACTTTTTGGTTTTGATTCAAAATTTTATTTTTGAGATATTGATTTTTTTTTTTAAAAGGGGGGTTTTCACATGTCACGCCGTATCTCAAAAACAATTTATGATTATTGCTTAAAATTTTACACATATCTTAGTTATATTAATCTTAAGATCTGTATACTTTTTGGTTTTGATTCAAAATTTTACTTTTGAGATATTGAGTTTTTTGTAAAAAAAAAAGGGGGGGTTTTCGCATGTCGCGCCATATATCAGAAACTATTTATGATTATTGCATAACAATTCACACACAAGATGACGGGCGTGTCATGCGCTCATGGCGCAGCTGTTTATTGTAATCCTTGACAACATAAAATCTTGTGGGTTACCAAACAATAGAACATACTTACCCACTTGGCCTCAGGCTTTAAAATTCATAAAACATGACCAAGTATTATCAGTCAGGGGACTTACTTAAATGAGTGATTAAGAAATCACTGATTCAGGTAACATTTTTTCCAGAAATGCATGTTGGAAGTAAGAGTTGTCTTTCTTTAATAATCACCTATTTAAGTAGTACAAATAAATCACTAAGTGATTTAATTTTATGTAGCTTTAATTATATAAAACCAATGATCCAGGGACTAATTATGTTGCTAAAATTATCAGAACCAACATCTGTGTTTATAGGATGACCGGTCCTGTCAGGTGATGACCTTGTACTGAATCTGGGATAATGACATGAAAATCACTTGTTTAAGTATAATACATTGTCATACCTCTAGTTTCTTCAATAAAATCACTTCCTTAAGTATTATTATTTAAAATAGCCCCACTAATTTCAACACCCCCAAACAGTAAAATTTTAATGGCAATCAGTAAAATTTTATTACAAAACCTGTAAGATGAAACCTTGAATTTTACAGGAAAAATACTCCAACTGCTGGGAACAATCTGTAAAGAAAGTATTAGATCATTATTTAAAGCTTTATTACAGCATTTTTTTCAAAAATATAGAATTTACAGATGAAAGATTGCATCAAAAGCATAAACCTTGCTACTTTAAAAAACCAAAAGGTTAATTTTTTTTCAATTTTACTAATAGTTAGATATAATCTAAACCTGTATATTTAAAATTTTGGTAAAACTACAAAATCACAGAATTTCTAATTTGCTACTTAAATGAGTGATTAATGAATCAATTATTTCAGTAATTCCCCTGACTGATTATCTAACCTATACTTACAGTCAGGGGTAATACTTGTACAAGTAATTTTTAATTACTTGAAGAAGTAAATATTAATATACTTATATAAGTAAATATGTAAGATACTTATACAAGTGTATTTTATTCACTTGTATAGGTAAATTATTTTATTGGCTTAGTTATGTCCCTTAGACATTCAGATTTTTTTACTTATACAGGTCAAAAATCGTACTATTTTCTTTTCATGAATTTCTCCAGACTTCTTTGCTGTAATAGAATTTTTAATTGTCTGTCTTTTGCAGATGTCTTTACTAATCATGTAAGTGTAATTTCATGGACAATGAAAATCTCATTTGTCTGTTATCTTCAGAACACTGCTCATTTACAAGCCCCCAAGGGGCAATTTTTGAAGGCCTTGCACTATTACTTAAGATCTTTGCACAATTAGTTTCTTTGTTGAATTAATGAGATGAAACATTGAACTCTAATAAAAAAAGTATGAGCTAACCTGAGAAAAATTGTTAAAGGCATGTTTTTACATCTCAAATTGTCGAATTTTGAAAATGCAAAATTGATTTAAAGTTACTTATTCAAACAACCCTCGTCATAAGCAAATCAAAACAAACAGTACTTATAGAACAACATATAAAAAGATGCAATCTTGATAATGTCATACAAGAATATATTGAAACATTTTTTGATAGGTGGTGCAATATCTTGTCTGTCCTGTTACCATGTTCAGAAGAAATTCTGTTATTTAGAAAAGGTTTCAATAAAATTTTAAGCTTGTTTTTCGTAGCCAAAAAGATGGTTTTCAAGAGTAAAAACTTCTGAATATATTCCCTCTGTGAAATTATTTGCCAATTTTCCATCTTGTACCGAAAAATGCCTCTAAAAATTGGTTTTCAAAGGTTATAAAAATAACCACCAGTAATGCAAGTCTAAGATAGCAATTCATAATGTTCAGCATTTGTTCTCTCTTTCAAATAAACCCAACATCAAGTAAATCCCTCGCACGTTGGTTTACTTTTGTCTTTATTTTATTGGTAACAGGAACGTACGTTAATGATATATCACTATATTAAGTTCTATCCTGTTATCTTTTTGTCTATCCTGTTACCGATAGCAGTATTGCACCTGCAAATGCTAAATTGCGAAGATTAAGGCGTTATAACCTTTAGATGAGTTCAAACAACAAAACATTTCATTATGTGTGCAACTATATGTTATCATAAACTTTTAAAGACGTTTCTGTTTACTATTGTCTATCCTGTAACTGTAACCATAGCACCATAGTAACAGGATAGACATAACAGGATAGACAAATTTTATCATTTTTGAATGCTTTTGTGAAATAACTACTCCCTTTGATGAAGTGATAATGTTTTTCTGTTGTGATTTTGGTTTCCAACATGTTATTGCACTTTTTGCAAGTATGATATTGGTGTAATTAATCAATATGCTGGTAACAGCATAGACATTACAAAAAAGTACCCACTATTTTTTTTCACAAAATAACTTGAAATTTCCTTTCTCTACACTGTTATACAAGAAATGTGCTGTGTTAAATGTTTAGGTTACTTTGCGCTTTTAAAATCAACACTGACTAGTTCAATATTCATAGAGAAAAATTTAACGGCTGATTAAAGTAGCGGTAACAGGATGGAAATGAACTTCATGTACGCTGATTGAATTTAGTTTTTATAAAAAATGGTACATATAATAATAAAGAAGCTGCGATTTTTCATTAGAGTTATTATTAACGTTCTAAAAAAAGTCCCTTTTGCAGATATCAAGGCGATCAGAAAATAGGAAAAAAATCATTTGAAATGTGTTACTCGGACACTGTTATGCACATAAATTACGCAAAAATCGGACTTAAATATATTTCAATCTTATCAAAATAGATCTAAATCGTGTTTATTTATTAATGTTCTGACTCATAAATCCTACAAACTTTCATTTAAACACTTACAACGGCATTTTCCCATTAGAATAAAAATTTAGCATGGGTGTACTGAAAATTCAACATTTTTTGAAAATGACCCATATATTAGGCATGAACATGATGAAGATGGAATTGATTGCAGATTAGCTAAATTATCTGTCGTAATGGATCATAAGATGCAGTAACAGAAATTATTATTTGATAATTAAGTCTTAACTCTATGACAGATCCATGATCCATTGGATCACCAGTGAATATATATAGAAAATAAATAAAAAGGATCAACCAGCCAATTTAATATGTACCGGAATGACTAGAATAGACGATACCGCGCAGATAGGGAAAACAATATAAAAGATTTGCACAACGGTACTAATATAAAATGGTAATATACGAAAATGATGTTATAAAATCGTGTTGACAAATATTTCGGCTAGCTTCAATTTAAATAAAGTACAAAATATCACTTGTTTTGTAAATGAAACAAGGAGTCGTTCAAAGGTTTCTGCTGTATTGGCATTTTGTGTAGCTCTTGTTTTCCTGATTTACAGTTTAACTAATACCTTACTATTATGTAGTTTATTTCAAATGTAATAGGCAGAAACATGAAGATAATTTTGTTATGCATGTTATGGTTTTCAAGATATTCAAGACAATAAATGCATTTTATACTTATATTTTATTTTTATCCATGGGTAATTATCGTTGTGAATTGACTATTGTATCACATGGACAAAAGAGTCATTTTTTTTAAACGACACACAATGCATTAAACTTTTACTATGTTTACAGGATCACGTTTTTTCTGTACTCAATAATTTTTGTGTTGGAAACGCGGCCATTTTTGTCAATACGTTAACAAGAACCTTCACTGAGTTTCAAATTTGAACAGCATCAGTATTCCAATTGTCCCTGCAATCTTATGAAATACTCATCAAATGTAAAGTAAAAGTAACAAAATAGCACCAGGATATTATTTTTAGGACGAAATCATAGTAACCCAAAATAATACGGAAAAACAATGACATAAAATCCGGTATCTGTAAGCGTACAGAGACGTGCAATAAACAGCTGCGCCATGAGCACATGATACGCCCGTCGTCTTGTGTGTGAATTTTTATGCAATAAGCATAAATAGTTTCTGACATACGGCGTGACATGGGAAAACCCCCTTTTTTTTTTTACAAAAAACTCAATATCTTTAAAATAAAATTTTGAATCAAAACCAAAAAGTATACAGATCTTTAGATTAATATAACTAAGAAGTGTGTAAAATTTTAAGAAATAATCATAAATCGTTTTTGAGATACGGCGCGACATCTGAAAACTCCCCCTTTAAAAAAAAAAAATCAATATCTCAAAAATAAAATTTTGAATCAAAACCAAAAAGTATACAGATCTTTAGATTAATATAACTAAGAAGTGTGTAAAATTTTAAGCAATAATCATAAATCTTTTTAGAGATACGGCGCGACATGTGAAAAACCCCTCCCCCTTTTTTAACAAAATACTCAATATCTCTAAAATAAAATTTTGAATCATCACCAAAAAGTATACAGATCTTAAGATTAATATAACTAAGAAGTGTGTAAAGTTTTAAGCAATAATCATAAATTGTTTTTGAGATACGGCGCGACATGTGAAAAAAAACACACACCTGGTTTAGTTACTAAGTCCCGTAACTCAAAAAGTTTTAATCTTATTTTCACCAAAAAGTATACAGATCGTTTGACCATCATAAGAAACAACTATGTTAAGTTTCATGAAATTTGGATAAGTCATTCTCAAGTTACGGTGCTACATGTTTACGCCGGACAGACAGACGGACAGACAGACAGACAGACAGACGGACAGACGGACAGACAGACAGACGGACATACAGACGGACAGACGGACAGACAGACAGACGGACGGACGCCGGACATTTGTATAACATAATACGTCCCGTCAAAAATTTGACGGGCGTATGAAAAGTATTCGGTCACAATGGCGGCGTGTTTACGTTTCAAAACGAAAGAAGCAAAGTTCATGCTTGTTCTGTAAATAGATCAACAAATGAAATACAACAAAAATAAAAACTTACCTCTAATACTTTGTTAAGTGTCCTTTTAGCTTGATTACATTAAATGTCCTCTTCGGAATCGACTTGTATAAGCACTGAGTATAGTCCGGGGTAATACTGACCGGTGGATTTCTTGGAACAATTCATTTTTAGATTTAATCATCCCAGTACGTGTTTGAAGTTTTCTTTTTACATATAACCAAACGTTTTCTATTATATTCAAGTCTGGTGACTGTGCAGGCCAGCTCATACCGTTTATTCCGTTCCGAGCTACAATCTCTTGGGTGGACCGTGCACGATGGACAGGGGCGTTGTCATCCTGGAAAAAATAATTTCCTCCCGGGAAATGCCGAGCTATCACTGGCCACAAATGTTCATTCCGCCGTGTATTTATTCCGGGTAACTGTTTTTCACTAGAGAATATTGGATGTAAATAGTGTGAAAGTTGTAAGCGTACTTTCATTCCGCCGTGTATTTATTCCGGGTAACTGTTTTTCAATAGAGAATATTGGATGTAAATAGTGTGAAAGCGTCGATCTTGATATTGTTGTTTTGTTTATATTAGACCGGTTTATTGTTTACATAAATAAATGGGTTATAATTAAAAAAAAATTCAAGGAACCAGTTTAAGATCGTTTAATTAATCTGAGTCAATCTAGTAGATATTGCTATGCAAGTTTCAAATACACTAAAACCAGAAGTCCATTACTAGACGAAGTGTGCAACCTGTGCTATATAGTAAGGCGATCACGATGTCCCCTTTATCAATGGAAAGCGCAATTGGTGGTCCCCGCAAATCTCGTTTTATAACTACTAGTATATGGATTCATGGGTAAAAATATTATCAAAAAAAAAATTCATCAAACAGATAGCTGTTAATTAGTCTCCTTGAGTGTTTGATAGATTATCAGTTTGTTGTAAATAAGGTGAGCCGACTTAATGCGGTGGTTTCTATAATATTGCCAGTTATTTAACTTCTTCATTTTAATTCAACATTTAGAAAATGATATAAAATTGGCAGTGTCTGCGCGTACCCGCATGCGGGTACAAATAGTCAAATTGCCATTCAAGGTAGCACGGTAGTATTTGCATTCCGGAATTTAGGTTGCTCTTTTGTGTACCCTACCTAAGTCAATGTATTTGAACAGTGTGATTGGACAAAAAATACAGTGTCAACTGAACATATTTTCCCAAACTGAGGGATGAATCAGGTGTAGAAAAATATGAAATAATTTTACATACAGGTGAAAATGAATTTTTGAGAATTTTTTTAAATTTTGTATTCACTGCATGATAAAAGACCTAAAAGCACTAGTGGCCTTATGTTTTTAAAGATAGCAAAAAAAGTAAACGGTCATGATACATATTTAAATTCATTTCTGAAAATTATAATGAAAGTACTTCAGTAAACTGTGTACATAGAATTTTGGGCAGTGCTAGAAAGTGGTGAAAAGTCTAAAAAGGCTATCATTATCCCTTATGGGCCAGGAAATACTACCGTGCCACCTTAACTGGAATATATATGTTTACAATAAATCAATAGAGGTCCTTTTTTCACCTATACAATTTGTAAGTTTATCAATAAAAAGTTGATTAAGGGCAACTAGAATAAAAACAGCCCTTAAATTCCACCCCTGGGAGTGAAAATTGCTGATTCAGCAAATTTTACCTGATGTGTGGGTAATAATGTAAAAATTTACCTAGAAAGTAAAATTTGATTATTTTTTATGTAACTTGCAGTACATTTTTAATAATAAATGTTTGCTTTAACTTTTCGCAGTGTCTGACACATGTGCAACAACTGGAATTTGAGACGCGACATATTTTAGTTGCCTGTAAGTCCTATAATTTTCACCGAAATAAGTAAAGTGCATAATTTCTTATTTTTTTCCACACAAGTACAGCTATACTAGTTTTCTTTAGGTTTAATTTGTAGTTCTGTGGTAACATGGCACCAGTGTGAGCTTTTTTGGAACCAGTAAGTGGTTAAGGGGTCCTTACTTATTCATTTAGCCCTCATATTTAGCTGAAATAAAGATAGTATTAGGGGTTTCTTTACATTGACAAGACAATTATTTGGACAAAGAATGTGATGAAGATTGTATATCAGCAAGATTAAATAGTTTATTCATTTTCCATGCAAAAATGATGAATTGTTTTGATTTTCTGACCCTGAAATACACAATAAAGGTAAATTGATTATTTATGGGGACATAATTTAACTTAATGCATACATGAGAAATAGACAAACAGTCATCTTAGAGATATATTCTAGTACATGTATTGTCAAAAAGACTTTAGAATAATAGTTAACTGCTATCTAAAGACTCTTGTTAAATTGCCTTCATGATCTGGAAATGCTTAAAGGAATGTAAGGCATGCTGTAAAATGTGGAATGGACTTTACTATCATTTTTCATGATTTGGTGCTTAAACTGTTTCTTTCAGTCAGATTAACTATAAATAGAGTTGGCAATCCAATAATTCCTCCTGAATCACCATGTTTTACTTCTGTGTTGATTTGAAACATCATATATTTGGGTTTTGTTCACTCCTTAAGTAAAAATGGCAAGATGAAAAAAAAGGTAAAATCTGCCAGCTGGGGTAGGGGTATAATCTTTAAATTTTTTGGGATAAGGAATAAGTACAGACTAGTATTCTTTATTGTAATATGTTTCCTAGTAAGAAGTCAATGCATCATAGGTGTTATGACTGGTTTCAAGTTTGTGATGTCTTGGTTAAGGTAGCACGGTAGTATTTGCATTCCGGAATTTAGGTTGCTCTTTTGTGTACCCTACCTAAGTCAATGTATTTGAACAGTGTGATTGGACAAAAAATACAGTGTCAACTGAACATATTTTCCCAAACTGAGGGATGAATCAGGTGTAGAAAAATATGAAATAATTTTACATACAGGTTAAAATGAATTTTTGAGAATTTTTTTTAATTTTGTATTCACTGCATGATAAAAGACCTAAAAGCACTAGTGGCCTTATGTTTTTAAAGATAGCAAAAAAAGTAAACGGTCATGATACATATTTAAATTCATTTCTGAAAATTATAATGAAAGTACTTCAGTAAACTGTGTACATAGAATTTTGGGCAGTGCTAGAAAGTGGTGAAAAGTCTAAAAAGGCTATCATTATCCCTTATGGGCCAGGAAATACTACCGTGCCACCTCATAAGCTACGCGTACCCACATCCGGTTTTATAATAAAATGCCGTCGGATCGGAAATGAAACGTGAAATATATACGGAATTTGTCGCAATTAGTGAAAAAATTGATTAAATCTACTAAGAATATTAACTATAATTTTTTATATATAATAGAATTCTTATAAAAAAATAAATGATAATCTTTTGCATTACAAACAAGTGAAAAACAATATAAAGTAAAAACAGTTTAGGTTCTTTTAAAATATATATCTAAATAAAATAGATTATCTATACATATATTTGTTCCAAATCTTAGTTAGTTACATGAATCTTTTATAATTGGTTTAATTTGACATTATTACTTGCTTCTTTAAATTTGCATTTACATTTTACAATAGTATTAATGTTTATTATGTTTTTCTTTTACAGGGACTGTACAGTTTCATTTTCCATCAGTGTGCATTTAATTTGCAATGTTTATTATGTATCATTATCTAATAAATACAATTTGAAAATATTATTTTTCATACTCTTCACTCGTTCTACACGAAATCCCCATATTATCGATAATTTCCGTATATATTTCACGTTTCATTCCCGATCCGATGGCATTTTATTATAAAATCGGATGTGGGTACGCGTAGCCTATGAATGACAATTTGACTATTCGTACCCGCATGCGAGTACGCGCAGACACTGCCTATAAAATTTTATAAACGAATTCGTTGGTACCATTTTTCATCGCGCAAAGGCAAATGAGACCTATAAAATCTGCCGTGTCGGAATAAAAATGTATTGTCTATCTAAAAGATATAGTTTTTTTTTGTAAAAATGTAGTCATAATTGCCTCTTTTTTCAAAAAGAACGTTGTGTTGACGAATTATGTCTCGGTTATTTACGGTATCAAGAAAGCTATATACGGGGATGTAAACGACGGGGTTTTTTCTTCGCTTCTACCGAAATATAATAATATCCAACCATTTGTTGCTTCAGATGATTTCGAAAGAATTTCGAATTTCAAAAGTCTCTTGTTTTTTTAGCTCTTAAAAGTAAGAGACATACATGTCCGTCATTACGTTCGCCATCATAATATGTACACGTGAGTCAGTGTTGCTAAGTGTCAGTCTTTTTTTTTTGTCGTTCTATACTCACAAGACTGAAGACATCTGTAGATCATGCGGATTAAAAAAAAAATGATTTATCATGTGTTGCTAGCTGTTGTTATATTTTTGTCCACATTCTTCAGTGAAATTTATCAAACATTGTTTTTCCCTTGTTTGTTCGGTCTACGTTACCAAAATCTACACTCGGATCACCTACTGTTACAATATGATGGGTATTTTTATATTTCTGACATAGTTCAAAAATTTGATCTATTGTTTCAGAAATTTCTGTGACATGTTCTTTGCCTCCAGTTGATGGTAAATACTACCAATAACTTTTGTTTATATAATCCATTGATTTTGATTGCTTGTATTCTTTCCTCCATATTCCAGTGGTTTGATTGAATAGTCAATTTCTTTCTTCCAAATATTAGCTACACCATAACCTCGTGGTCAATATTTTTGTTCTAACAGGCTGTATTTATCGATTCCTTTTCATATACAATCAATATAGTTAGCAGTTACTCCTACTAAATTTATTTGGTTTTGACATAGCAAATGTTCTTGCACCAGAATTATTTGATTTTCTTTTAATAAATGGCCTCGAAACTAGTTCTAATGTTTTTACAGTTATATGTTATGCTGCGTAAATCATGCGTATCAGTAGAGGATTGATTGATGATTTCTTTCTTTAATTGCTGCATAAGGCTCCTTCTGTCTAAAACATGATTGGTTGTTGCTGATTAGATATTTGGGTTCAGAGCTTGCTGATATGTTGGTATACTTTTAGCATCGGTGTTGTGATGACCTCTAGATAAATGGAAAGCATACTGTTGATGGTCTTGGACTGTAACATGACGTCTACATTTTTCTAATTGCGATTTTATTTATGATGATGCTCTATTCTGTCAGTTGAATTGCTAATTATTTCTAGTATTTGCGGACTATTTTCTAATCATGTTTGAATTGAGCTGTGGATTTCTAGTTGGTACTTACAGGAAATTTAGAGTATGACAATTAGAGATGTTCCAACATGATTGATTGATTCATTTGTAACCCATTAAAATTCGTATTTTGAAAATTTTCATTGAAACTATTTACTCGAGTGGGTAAACGAACTGACAAGGGACTGTCCTTGGTTACATTGTTGTCATGAAGCAACACCGATAGTTGTAGTACTTGAATATCCGTATATCGAGGTTCCGATTGTGTTGTTTTTGATGGAGTACTTTTTTCAAACTTGGTATTTGCCTTCGGATTTAATTGTTCATTACTAAGAGCCTTATTTTGTACCATTGTGTTCAAATGAGTGTCCAGTTGGTCAAAGACAATATCTGCTAGTTTGCTGTGCAAGGACAGGATTTTTTTTTTTTTTTATTCTGTCTTGCATTTTTTTCTCCTACTAAATCACTGGTTCTACGTGTATCAGTCTTTGGGTTTTCACTATGGCAGTCGGATTCTTCCATTCTCTTTTTCTTTGTTCTTACACGAATATCCAGTTCGATGTATCTGGCCTCAACATAGAGGCATATAGTTACGAGTTGTATTCTTATTTTGTTTCTCATCATTCACTGCCTTCTCACTAATTTTTAGTTGTTCCTCCAAGTTTCGCAGCTTTATTTCACGTTCTCTTTATCCTCTGAGTGTAATGTTCATTATTTCGTTGTCATCTGGGTACACGTGCTTATTCGGTTCAATATTTATTTTATTGTTAGGTTTGGCAGTGTTTTAATTTTTTTCTTCACTGATCGGACCTTTCGTTTTTTTTTTTTTTTTGGTTGTCTTGACTTCCTCGAGATTTAATGATTTTATTGTGGTTTGATGGTCTGATTATATGGTCATTTTTATAAATTTCCTGTTACAAAACTTTTTCGAAAAACTAAGGATTTTCTTATCCCAGGAATAGATTATCTTAGCCGTATGTGGCACAACTTTTTGGAATTTTGGGTACTCAATGCTCTTCAACTTTGTACTTATTTGGCTTTATAACTATTTTGATCTGAGCGTCACTGATGAGTCGTATGTAGACGAAACGCGCGTCTGGCGTATTAAATTATAATCCTGGTACCTTTGATAACTATCTGTAAGGCAGTTTGTTGACACGGTGTCATCGTTCTGCCTGATGTTCCATTTTCCTGAGTAGGATTCGATATCTTCTTCTCTTATATCAGTACTCGCTTTACAGTGTATGCATATTACTATCCTAGAGTTGGAATCATCATTTTCGATACAAGCTCTGTGAACTATGTTACAGCATATATCACAGCTATCTTTACGACTGTCACTTTGAAAACTGATATCACATACCGTACACCTGTCCACTATATCTATATCTGCCTCTTGAACTTCATCAAAACTAGTTGAGTCTAATTCTTGGGTTAATGCTAATATGTTAAAATTGCATCAATTTCCTGATCTCTACATATTGTACATTTGAAATATTTCCCACTGTCTCTATCTAACTCCTCAATTTCATCAAAAGTTAACTTGTGGCACGTATATAATGAACCCAATGGCTACCCACAGTACTGAATGCACCACGTGTTCTACAGTTTCTCATACATTTATAACATGTAATGTCGTCCAGACTTGTTGCATCGGGGGTTCTCTGTGAACTGTCGTTATTTAAGGTATTTATGACGATTTCCAGTTGTTCCCTCGATATCCTGTCCAAGTTGTCTACATCTATCCTGGGTGGTGTCATTTATGTACTTGTATATGTTTGTTACATCTCTGTTTAAGAAGTTCTCTGGGTGCTTCCCGTTGTCTGCATGTAGTATATCTGCTTTAAATAGTATGGACAGACTCTCAACTATCAGTATAAAGTAAAATTAATAAATATGAAATGTTACCGAACATATATGGAAAGTGGTCTTTAAAAAAACAAATTCCAAAATCAAATATGGCGCCTAGTGACCGGTTCATTAGAATGACAAGATGACTTTTGCCCTGGAAATGTACACAAATAATTTGAATTCTTAAATATTGTAGGTAACGCTTTGAAAAAAAAATATATTAAAAGAAAAAAAAATAATTAAAATTTCAGAAAAATATAAATGGCGGAAATGATAAGAAAAATAAAAAAAAAATATTGACTATAAAATTATCCACTGAAACGGTTTGTTTCCTTTATGTACTCTTGATATTTTCTGCATTTGGCAGTTGTCTAAATTTGTTGGAATTTGACCGGTTATAAAGTAAATTTGACGAAATAATTTGTCTCTGGCGTCGGAAAATAGATTAAACTCAAAAAAGATAGTGTTGTACATCTTCTCTTTGCTTACAGTTTTCACAGGTGACGAGTTGCTTTATTATCAACTGGCATGCATTAAGTTTAAATAACCTGTTCTTAAACTGTTGATTAGGTTCAATTTTTTAGGGAAGTCTTTCTTTGCTTTATTGTTATACTTCAGGGTGAAATCTAAAATAATGACGTCCGGGATTGCTGTTTTCCCACTTGCGTTGCCATTATTTAATAACAGAGTTTCTCGCATCCTTTTTTACATCTTGTTTTGTAAATGTTATATTCTCAATTGCTAATATTTCTGTTTCCTTTGTAGCTTCTTTTGCCAAGGTGTCTACTTCATCGTTTTCTCTTATGTTGGCATGTCCTGGTGTCTAGATGGAATTATTTGAAATTCCGTGTTCATTTAAGATTTTTATTTTTCCTTTGATTTCATTTAACATGTTAAAGGTTTGGTGGTAGTTGTCACTTTTCAAATTTTGAGATAAGATGCTTAATGCAATTTGACTGTCAGAAAGAAAAAATTGATAAATTTTCAATAAGAGATTCTGAATAAGTGTCGATATAATCAAGTACGATTTATATTGCTTTAAGTTTAGCAAAAAAGATTGATCCTTTGTTTTTCTTCTTGATTATTTACGGGATAATATAAATAAAGGCAACAGTAGTATACCGCTGTTCAATAGTCATAAATCGATTTAACTGAAAAAAATCCGGGTCACAAACCAAAACCGAGGGAAACACATAAACTATAAGAGGAAAACAACGGAACAACAGAAACACTGAACTGCTACAAAAACAAACGCCTACATACATAGAAACGGACTATTTCCGAAACACGACCCGTCTGTAAAAGCGACTTTTGAATTTTCCTTTTTCTCTTTGGGTTTTTGTTCTGCATTTTGAACTGCCGATGTTTTTCCAGTAATCGGGGACCCAAACAACTAGTACAAGACCGTAATTGGTATTCATTTTGAGGTTCTATCTTGTTTATGACAACCGTTTCTGTATTTTTCATGTCCTCTGTTTGTTGATACATTTTGCCCCATGGTGAGATATATTTTTCTGGCTGTTCTTCCTCTTTAATTTTTTTTTAATTTGGACATAATTGCTATAGGATTTTTTTTTTACCCAATTCTCTGATTGCAATTTATTCTCTTCTTAAATCTATTGGTAATGCTCCTCTTAGGACTTCTAAAGCTTCAAGATTTGAATGAGATGGCAAATCTAAGCACATTGCTAACCTTTTCTTTGAATTTCATTTAATTTGTCAAGATGAAAAGACTTGCTTGTTTGCAAAATAAGTAGCCGTGTTTTTAACAAAGTAAAAGCGTTGTTAGTAGCTATCAGAAATTAAAAAATAGTCATTAATTCGAGAAAATAAAGAAACATTGATCACACAGAAAGAAATCATACTATAAATTTGGTGCGTCAAAAGCGTTTTTTTTCTTTCAAGACACTCAAACCCAAAGTGAACCATGCATGAGGATCTGGATTGGGTTTAAAGAATAAGGAAAAATAGCAAAAATAATAATGAATAAAGAAAGATGAGCAATTATTTTCAAAAATAGAGAAAAACGGGGTTCAAAAGTATAAGAATAATTATGGAAAAAAAGAATTTGGTGATATGATACTGATTATCGAAATGACCGATGTACTGTAGACTGAATAAAGAAATAATTTTAAAAGTAAAATCATTTTCATGACTATTTTTCAGTAATAGTTGGGGTTTTTTTAAGGTAAAGAAAAATGCCCTAAATCTTTTTTTTTTGTTTTTTTTTTAAATACAGAATTCAAGGACCTCGAATCCAGACCCTAATGCATGGTAAGCCAAATCACCATACTCATATTTATGTCTCCGCAAAAAGGAACATAAGAATAAACGTCAATATCCACATAAGGCCTGAGAGGATCGGAACTTATATTTTCTAAATAACTTCTTACTTTGTCAACGGATAATTTACGAAATGTTATAAATCATGCCAATACCGCATCACTGATTACTTAGCCGGTAAGCTGATGATACCTTCTTAGAGAATGAGCCAGGAAATGAAAATAATCAGTAGGTAAAATGAGAGTGCTTTCTTCTTTTCATTCTTCTTGAGAAATTTATCTCTATGAAGTCAGTATTATACGGACAAATGAATATGTCGGCGATACAAGGAGCACAGTTGGTTTTCTCGTTTGATCAATGCCGACTGCCACATATGTTGTCAATAAAAAGGAAATCAAACATTTTGGTGATGTTGTAGAGCACTTTGTGCTAAAAAAAAAAACAAACAAGTTGTACCTGCCTAAGAAAAAATATGTGTAGCTACATGGCAATTCTATTTTAAGTATTAGATAATTGTTTCTATCTATTTATCATTATAATCAAAGAATCCTTTACCATGTAAATAATAGAGAAATCAAATGAATCGATGTAGAGTATACTGTTACACTAGGGGAGGATGGACTTAGATTGTTTAAAAATAAATGAGATGTGGTATTATTAGATAGAGACAACTATCCATCCATCAAGACCATAGTACAAGGATCTGACCAATTACAGGTTACCGAACGGCCTTTAACAATGAGCAAAACCCATACGTAGTAACCTATGATATCCCTAACAGCTAAACGATCCAAAAGAGAAAACCAGTGTTTTTCTTATATAGAAATCCAGATCAATTTTTGAAATCTATATTCACGTACACCTATAGGGCTATATGATGCTTCATGATTATATATTATTCTGATATTGAAAATTCATAAAATCACGCTTACCAGAATCTTCTGAAATACATGTATCACTGTTAAGTTCTTCTGTTGCTCAAAAGAAAAGTTATTTCAGTCATAGTCCAAAATATGAAATGAGACCATTTGAAACAATCTGTTCCACAGAAAAACTCATCAATATTCCTTTCAGATCCGTTTGGCATGTTTAAACAATAATGATAGTTTTCTATTAAAACTAATTCAAATTGTAACAGTGTACTTTCCGTTAAACAGTACATTGTCCACTGTTATTGCCGCGGTTACTCTCATAAAGAAATAGCTAAATATAATTGGGAATCTTCCAGGATATATATATATATATATATATATATATATATATATATATGTTTGCCTTGATTGAATTCTACTATTCTACTCAAAAGCAGTTATTGAACATTCGACACCCACGAGTTTTTGATAAAACGCAATGCATTAAATACATTCAATGACCCAGTACTTAATCTATAATATGAATAGTGTATGCCAATCCTGATATTAGTTTAATAAACATATTTTGTATGAATGATAGGAGATGTAAAGTATAATTTTAAGAGATAATACACAAAAGACATATTAACACAAAGGAATTTAGAGGTTAACGTACAGTCTTTAACAATATACAGATTTCTATACAAATGTTAAGGTGTGAATGAAGTAAACAGAAATATTCCATCAACATTAAATTCTCCAAATAATACAATTTAAGGATGATTGCTTGTCTTCTTTTTGACTCTTTGTCATATATTCGGAATCCTCTGGTTTTATCAATTAAAAAGTTTTCCCGCTAACCCCTACTTTTCTTTTCATCATTTGTTTACATATGGTTAAAAAGCAAGTTTAGAATGGCTTATATTTCAAAAAACAAGGACATGGACCTATAACTTTTTCTGCTTTTTAAGTTCAGTTATCTATATACTAATAATTTCTGACAGTCTTTTGAAAAGCTTGTTATTTTGAAACAGAGTAGCAAGCATCCTTCACAAACCGATAAGAAATGACATAATAGATATAAGAAGATGTGGTATGTGTGCCAATGAGACAACTCTCCAGCCAAGACAACCACCGACGTGTTCCTGAACATATAGTAAACTAGTTTTTAACATATGAGTATCCCATGCGCACAACACATGTTCTTGAAATAACATTCAGAAGGTATGCTTGAGACCAAAAGTTTGGAAAGCCAAAATATAAAACGTAAATCGAGTAGGACAAAATCACATGAGCTTAAACAAAACACAATAAACTGTCTAGAATCACTTTGCTTGAGACTGTTGCATAATTTTATGAAATAGAAATTAGCAGACAAAATGAAATATCGGAATCATACTATTGATTCTGGTCTCAAATATGAAACAGACAGTAGTAATATGAATATGCAAGCAACTTACACATGACAGTCGAAATTTAGAGAAAGGTCCCGGTATAATCTGATTCCAAATAAAAACATATAATATTATACCGAAGTTAGACTATACAATTATAAAAGTTTATTGGAAAATCAGGGTTTTTTTTTTGTAAAATAGAAAAAAGATCAATTTCGCGAATTATGCACTTTTTTATATCCAAGAATACTATGATGTATTATTTTTTATGGTGTTCTTAATTGAACAAAGACTGTCATTAAATTATGCTAGCCAAAACCAACTTATAAATTTTTTCAGATTTCCCTGGCCAAACAGCCATTTGTAAAAACATGACTAAAATTTAGTTACGGAGAATATTGTTATGTACAAAATACAAGAACAGTTAGAATAAGTCGACCGCACAGTTTTCCCATGTTGTCATAAAATACGCAATAAAGCCTAGTGGTTACAGCTGGTAATCAGTCAACTGGTGGCATGTTGTCGTCTAAGATTTTCTGTTTCTGGTCAGCTAGTATGTTTTCGATTGCAATGTACTTTCTGTAGCGTGGAGTACGTGTACCACCTACTGATTCTGATTTCACTCGTTCTTTTCTGACGTAGTTTTATCAAGTTGTAGGTCTTCAAATATGGATGTTCCACATGATTTTTAAGGTTTTAAGTGTCTATAGTTGGTTGTTCTTAGATCTTATTTTTCTGAATGTTTGCAAAAGTAGCAGTTACCATAAGTTCTGTATTTGTTGATATAGTCGAGAAACTAAAGTGTAAAATTAATGTTGGTGTTGGCTTCTTAAATATATTATGTGGCATTCTAATAGACATACTTTACATGTACCAGTGAAGTCGCTCCTGCTCATTTTATCTCTTTTGTCGTAAAGTTTTGTTTTCAACCGACCCTTATTGTCAATTTCTAGATGTAAGTCAAGATATGAGACAGACTTAACTGTATCTGTTGTATCCTTTATCTCAAGTTCGATGGGATAAATGCGTTCAACATTGTCACCAAAGTTTGAATAATTTAGTGAGAGAACATCATCTATATAGCGGAAAGTGAAGTTAAAGTATACTGGTAACTTCTTTTCTTTCTTCGTAAGAAGAAGTTCCTGTATGAAGTCAGCCTCATATGAATAAAGGAATAAATCGACCACAGTTGTTCCCATGGGAATGCCGATTGTTCGTAATCTAAAAAGTTAGTTGTTTATAGTTGTAGTTGTACTTTATTGCGTTGATATACTCTTTCGGAGGAGCCAGCAATCCTTGTGTAGATGATTTTACTTTTTACAAGGTAGTAATTAGTTAATCGATGTACCATCTGATCACCACACATTTTGCAAACCTGCTTAAAGGTGTTGAGTTTTAAATTGTCGTTAACTTCAAACTACACCATTTTGCACCATAATTTGCAATCAAGAACTGATTTTCAGCATATTCAGTTGTGTTGAGTGTTCAGGGTGCTGACAAAATGATATAAGTTGCCATACAATAGTTTTATAATCCGCGTATGAATTTTTAACAAAAACTTTTAACAAAAAATCTTTAGAGTAAAAAACTCGTTGGTCATGAACAATATAGTATAACCTACGATCAATTATGATAAATAGATTTATTTTTTTGGGGTAAAATGGGCCGCTAGTATATTTGTAACACTCAGAAACGTGTCCATCCCCCCAAACGTGTCCGAATCCCCCAAACGTGCCCATATGACGCCACTGAACTCCAAAATATGTCTACTTGTAAAAGGGCGCAAAATCGTGTCATTTTTATAAATGCCCAAACGTGTCCAATCTCCTAAACGTGTCCATATGAAGCCTAAATGTTTCCTTTCTCTGAAAGCTCAATCGTGTCCATATTATAAAAAGTAAAATAACAAAATTACCGAACACCCAAAGATGTCCCCCGTTATTTGGTTATTGCTTTTTCATTGACGTATACTCCTTTCACTATGTCATTGCAAATAGACCACTTTCGAGTTCATCCTTCACCGGAAAAAACTCGTCAATTATGCGCGCCTTTATGACGTCATTTACCAGATAGAGGGGATCGCCTGTATCCCTGCACTATAAACGTTCATCAAGCGTCTTAGTGATCCTCATTGTGCAGGATAAACTAGAAATAATGTTTTTTTTGTAAGTACTTAATCACAATTCCCTAATAACAGTAGTACTGATTGTCAATTATGAGAATTTAATTTGCCGAATAATTCGTGCAATATAGCATTATAGTTTTCCAACCACTTGCTCAACATTGGAACGGAAGTGACGATGCCCCTAAACGCACGAATGATGTTCACTAAAACCAGAGTTTTTGACGGAAATGCATCGAACTCGAAAGTTGTCTATTGAAATATAGTCCTTTGGGTCTTTATCAAACTAACAGTATAACCCGTGGCGAAGTGGGGCCTCCGTTCGGCTGTGCGGGATGTAAAAGTACGCAGCCATGTCATGTTATAAAGTGGATATTAAATCAGATACCTCGTGTAGGGAGAATGCCCTCTCTCTGCACATTAAAATCCTTGTAACAACGCTTTCAGGATGCCGTCGGTGGTATGCTGCAAAGCAACATTTTTGTCCCTATCCATATACCCTTATTATCTAGTGACAGTTAGAATTTCCCCAACTTTTATTTCAAATGGCCTCTATTATATAAGGGGGAATAAAGGAGTGTCATACTGAAGTCCTGAAAAAATAAAGCGGTCTTTCCCCGCTCCCGGAAAATATTATTTAATTCCGAGTTCCGATTAGTGCAAATTCCTAATAACCGTACAAATTTAGGCCCAATCCCAAATTCCCGGAATAATAAAGGCACAATCCCAAAGTCCCGGAAATTATTCTTATAGAACCTACCTATAGTGTTTATTGTTAATATGTTGTTGTCATAATAATGCATGAAATATTTTCCACTGAACGCAATGTCTCTTGTTTGTGTGTCTTTAAGCATTGTTAAGTGATGCTCGAAACCCATAATTTATAAAAATAAAAACCCGAATACCAGTTAATGATTTCAAGAGCTTTTAAAGAAACAGAACTGTTGAAAAAAATGAAAAACACCTTTGCAGGAAGCCGGCCGTGCAATATCCTTATACATGATTAATATAGTAAGGCATTACCGCAGTTTATTAGTACAAAATAATTTACTTCTTTCAACTGTGTTCCTTTTTTAATTTCCGGTAATTGTGCCCAAAATACTTCAGGATTCATGTCTTTTGAATGCGGATTTATCTTATATCTTGTATCATGAAATTGGCGTAAACGTTATTGACGTCACTGAGAACATAATAGCGCTAAAAGTTTTGAGACGTTCAGGCGTTTTAAAGTGGACACGTTTTGGCGGACACGTTTGGGGGTTATGAAATCGGACACGTTTTGACGATATCAACTTTTAAGGACACGTTTGGGGGTAATAGACACGTTTGGGGGAATCGGACACGTTTGGGGGGATGGACACGTTTGGGAGTGTTACATATTTGATGAGGATTTAAGTCAATTATAGAGGCTGTAGTCTAAAGCTATAACTTTATACATTGTTATAATGCCAAAACGGTTATAAGGCAAAATGCTAATCAATATTTGGTGTATATAATGAAAAAGAAAGTAAAAAAAAAAAACGCTCTACTAGATATCACAATTAAATAATAAAATTGGAATCAAATAGTATTATTATCGTATCGGACTGAGTACATAGAAAAGACAACGTCATGGGTTTATATGGACATCAAGATTGTGTAATGTAAGTTTTATGAACTATGCGCATCTCCTTGCCGACCTCTTCTTATTTTCATATGAATCGGAGTTCCTTCAGACACTTGTCAAAAACCAGAAGATCAAAGAAGCCAGGTTATTTAATTTCGCTTTCAGATATATTGATGATGTTCTTTCCATTAACAATTTAGACTTTTCTGATTGGGTTCCATTAATATATCCCCAGAACTAGAAATTAAAGAAAAAACAGACACGGCTTCCTCCCCATCATTTTTAGACTTATACCTCGAATTTGACATACACAGTCATCTTAGTACCAGAATCTGTGACTAACGAGACAATTTTAATTTTGAAATTATCAATTTCCCTTACCTTAGTAGCAATATACCAACTTCACCTGCATATGGGGTATACATTTCCCAACTTATTCGGTATTCAAGAGCTTGCAGCTCCTACTCAGACTTTGTAAAACGTCACCTGAGCAGAAAGTTTATGAACCAGTGGTTTGTCAAAGAACGTCTCGTCCTTTTTCCAAAAAGTTCATCGGAAGGTACCAAGACCTTGTTGATAAATATTCCGTATCGACTTCACAAATATTACACGATGGTCTTGAAGTATAGATTCTGCGTACTGACGTCGTTTAACATCTTAATAACGTGTTATAGTATTCTTTTATTTGTCTTTATTAATATTACTTTTACTGTTAAGTCTGTTTATGGTGATATCCATTTGACGTGACTCTGTACTTATGTATCCCGTCATACTTTGAACGACAAAATTATTTTATATCTACCTGTGTGACGTCAAACGCGCGATTCTACGCCAGTACTTAAAACCTTCCATCCTTTATGGTGGATTTTACATAGATAAATAAAATCGTATAATAAAAAAGCAGAATGAGGATATTTGATTTAATATATGCCTTTTTGATTGTGCTTCTTTGTTACATTTGTCTGTTTTTATAGTGATTAAGATGATAACACAATGTTGACTGCTGTACCCCTATTTTTGATATTTTTACCTATTGTGTCTGTTTGTTTTGTTCACGCATCGTTGTCAATATAATGGAATTTGATGCTGCTGTCATACAAGTGAGAGGTTTAGCAAGCTATAAAACCAGGTTCAATCCACCATTTTCTACATAAGAAAATGCCCGTATCAAGTCAGGAATATAACAGTTGTTATCCATTCGTTTGATGTGTTTTAGCTTTTGAATTTGCCATTTGATTAGGGACTTTCCTTTTTGATTTTGAGTTCAGTATTTTTGTGATTTTACTTTTTTTTATATACGTTATAGGCTGTTTTCTCTATGACAGTCCGTATTTTACTGGTGAATCTAGCAGAGCAGGAACTAGTTCACTTATCGGTAGGTTAAATTTCCTGATCTGATTTTTAAAATGTCTATTGATGATTTTCGTAGCTTGAAATTTTAAAATTTTTATTTTATTTTTATATTTAGTGAACAGTGGATCGATGCACAATGTTAATATAATATATCATTGATATGGTACGTTTTGAACATGTAATGTTCATAACATTGAATTGGTAAGGATTTTCAAACCCCAGGCAAAGATGGCCTCAGCCAGATTTGTCCCAACTTTATGAACATTTTTTAATGCTCTTGAACTTTGTCATACTAACTAATTGTGCATGCCGAATCAATTTTGATTCGAATACCACTTATGAGTCTTATGTAGACAGAACATGCAGACTTAGTTATAAGCCTGGTATCCTTGATGAAAATTTGCCTTTTTCTTGTTTCAGGTTTATTATTTTCAATGTTTGTCATGTCGCAATTGGCAATTGTTTTCTCTTATCTTAGATATCCTTTATAATAAAAAAAAAATGGTTTTTTTTCTTCATTATTCCTTCTATGGTCTAGGGTTAGAGTGTTTCGTTATGTTTTGTTGTTACTTATTATATTTTGGGAACGCATGCTCTTCAACTATACTGCTTTATCCTCATCGTTAGAATTTAGCGTGTGCCATATTGTAAAGGGAAAGTTGCTAACAATTTCATCGTAGTCCTTCCGGTTGAATTTTGAATCCTGTTGACTAATCTTAATTTTCTATGTAATATTTTACAGACTTTTATATACCTTTTGTCTTTCTTACTTTTTTCGTTTAACTCTGTTTCGTGTGCTTGGACTTCTCTACAGTTAAAAACAGATCGCCATTTCAATAGCGAAAATTGGTATGCTTAATTAAAGAAATACACGTACATGTTAAACAAATTATGTGGCTTGCCTAGACAGTACAGATACTATTCTTATCTAATAATGTGCAATTTTGCTCTTTGTGCATATCACATTTGTCTTTTCTTCAAGTAATCTTAACGACGAAGTAATTGAATTTCATCCGAAAGAAAAGAAATTACTTAGAACGATTAAATACTGATCAGCAGAAGAAAAAGTCTACATAAGCAATAAATTGCATACCCAAGTTTAAAATGTGTTTTTATACTCATTGGAAGTCTCTGTCGTGATATTAGAAGTAACATTTAGATGTATTAGAAAAATACTAAAAAGACAACTACTTATCTTAACATTGTTGTGGACGTATTGTAAAGAAATATAAAAGATACTGACAGTTTGCAAAATGTTAACATTTTATTATAACAATAAAAGTTCAGTCACTTGAAAGCATCTTATTTTGAATCGATCACAGTGCATTTGTAACTCTACTCTGTCTTCTCTTGCTCTATCTTTTGTTAGATTTGTTAATGATTCTGGATTTTTCACCTGATAGTCTACGACATGGTTTTCCATGATTTATGAAAATCCCGGTCACAGAACCAGCAATCAGTGTTGAGACAATACCAATAATAATCAAAACGGTTATTGCGAGGTGTTTACTGCAGTTTCTGGAAACAAGTACACACGAAACAGAAATGCATGATACACCTACGGATATCCAAACCAGGGAACAAACAATTTTCAGGCAGAATCTTTCTCCCATTTTTGAAAACATACTCAATCCGGCACAAAATACGGAGGTACCGCCTACAATGGGTAGTGCACTTAATCCATTTCGTGTAGCAACATCTTCTGAGCTACATGTAAAACTGTGAATTACTTCTGCTGCTAAAATAAAAATTACTCCAGTCATGGTCCAGAATATCAAACAAGACCATTTGAAACAATCTGTTCCACAGACAAGCGCGTTAACATCCCTTTTCGACATGTCAACTGAGTTATAATGTTGTTTCCTCTTTTCAAAATAAAACAAATTTAAGTACTAACAGCGTGGTATTTATTGAACAGTGCATTTCTACATTATTGTCATCACACTGTTAAAGAAGTGACAAACGAATTGGGTTTGTTCCAGAATTTATTAATTTATTAATTTTAATATCTGGTTTGAATGAATTCTACTGATGAGAAGATAATTATCGTTTAAACCCATGTCTATGTACTTAAATGTAATAATTGATTTTCCAAAAATGATAACCTTCAAAATAAATGCAACGAACCAGTACTGTATGTACCTATTAAAAATCTAATACGACATGTAAGGATTGTATGCCATTGTAAGTTAAACATAGGTTACATTGATTCATGGGGATGTGGGGTAAACGTCACAGCAACCAAACGACGCAAATCAAATGACATTTTTATATAGATATATCCTTTAATTTATTCTTATTTTGTGGTTTTTGAATGAATTAATTCATTTACGTATTACAGTAAGCGTCTATTATGTTCTCATTATTGTAGTCAGTTGGTTTTAGAGAATAAAGTACAAGCAACAGTCCACAAACACTACAAAGAAAACTAAAGGAATCGGCAACACAAACATTACTATAAATCGCCTCGAGTTTAAAAGCGGTTGTTACTCAAATAAACAGTTAATATCAAATATAGGCCGTCAACATGAGGGTCTTTAATTTAAAAAAAATAACATTCAGATTGGAATTCCAAGACTTTGACAGATATATTCATAAGCTCATACTTGCGAGACTTAATATTGAAAAGCGAGGAATACAAGTAGAAACTTTGGAGAGCACATAACGTAAAAGAGCCTAATCATAACCCAGCAGGCACAACAACGTCGATTCAACATTGAATAAACGTCAGATTTCAACGTTGAATCAATGTTGAAAAGTAGTGTTGGATTGAAAATTGATATGACGTTGAAAACATAACGTTGATTAAACGTCAGCTCCCAACGTTGAAAATAGGTTGAGTTTTGGTCTAAATTTGGTCGGTGTATGTTGAAAACAAATCGATTGCTGGTTGAACTATGGTCAAAGAAAGTTGAAATCAGGTCGAATGTTGGTTGTACTGTGGTCAATGAAAGGTGAAATCGGGTCGAATGTTGGTTGTACTGTGGTCAGTGTATGTTGAAATCAGGTCGAATGTTGGTTGAGTTATGGTCAGTGTATGTTGAAATCAGGTCGAATGTTGGTTGAACTATGGTTAGTGTATGTTGAAATCAGGTCGAATGTTGTTTTTACTGTGGTCAGTGTATGTTGAAATCAGGTCGAATGCTGGTTGAACCGTTGTCAGTGTATTTTCAATGAGATTTCTGCTTGTTCGAATATTTCCCTTTTTATATTTCTCTACATTTTATGATTACAGCTAATTTCCTAATGCATGTAGAGTAAGACTTTGGTTAGCTTGCTTGCTTTGTTTGTATATTGTACAACTATTATTGGGATAACGTCCAATTAAACTTAAATATAATTTATACAGAATAACAATGCCTGTCTATATTGTTAGCAGATGTTAATCTTAATTACAATGTTTGAGCTAACGTTTATACAAACATAGCAAGCAAGCTAACCAAAGTCTTACTCTACAAGCATTAGGAAATTAGCTGTAAGTGGAAAATAAGTCATTCCCTTTGTTTCGGTAATACTGGTAAGGAGACCACTCACTTCTGAATCTGGTATTTATAATACAAGACTTGACAAGAAGAACAGGCACAACTTTTAACCTTACCAGGCATAGATAATCTGAAACTTTATTGTGTCATACATAAAATATGTTTGTGACATAAAATAGTAGTTATACAACAAGTTGCTCACATATGCATCTTACAATTTCAAACAAACACAAACTGAATACTTAATTTTATTTTAAAAAAAATAGTCCTTCTGCTAGACACATTCCCAGATATTTCAGGGGCATATTTTAGGCATCTTGCACAGTAGTTCCATATTGTGGTCTCCGTTGCACATTCGTAACTACAGCATCTGCAACAGAAAAAAAACATATTGTACTATCTTTATCATATTAACTCGATTAAAATCATTATGCAGCTCAAATATAGAACACTACTGTCATATGTGAACAAATAATCTCTGTGCAATGCTATTTTTATTTATTTAAAACTTTATCAAGAGCGACCATGTGGGTTTTTTTTTTAAACTTGAGTTCAGATAGTAAAAAATAAATATTTTTAATTAAAAAAAAAACCTATACTAGATTTTAGTAGACAAAGATGCTAGAGCACATTTTAAAGAAATTGTGACAAAATCTCACACATTTTTAATGTGGAAAAACAATGGTATATATTTCAATACTCACCCCCTTATTATTTCAAACAAGCTGGAACCACCAAAGGCATGTTTATTCTTTTTACCCGATATGTATTTTTCAGACATGTGTTTATTGGTAAGACATCATCTACAAAAAAAAAAACACTTTTAAGTGCAGCATTTCCAAATTGTTAACTCCCTCTTTAACTTTAAAATAAAAACGCGTACAAAATTTGGACTTCCAAAACCTTTCATTGGGGACTTCCCGTTTTGAATTTTCCTCGGAGTTCAGTATTTTTGTGATTTTACTTTTTTTCATGAATTGGTTGAAAACCCTTTAAGTCCAACTATTTGTATTGTAGCATTACAGGAAATTTATCCTGCAGAATCCAACAAGATTCTGGAATCAGTGGCGGATCCAGCAATTTTCATAAGGAGGTCCACTGACTGCATAAGGGGGGGGGGGGGGGGCTGCTCTAGTCTTCCTTCAGTGATTTCTTATATAATCAACCATTGTGTTCTCTCAAATGGGGCCGGCAACGTCCCTAACTCGGCCTCCAGGAATCAAGGGCTTTATAATCAATTTTAATCCTAAATCATAGTTTAAAGGTCTCACAATAAGCTAATGGGTTTTCAATCTTTTTTATCTTGACAGTCACTCATCATGAGATACAATACAGCATCACAAGCACCGATATCTTGACAGTTACTCATCTTGAGATACAAAAATGCCCCACAAGCCCCGAGATCTTGACAGTCACTCATCTTGAGATACAAAAATGCCCCACAAACACCGGGATCTTGACAGTCACTCATCTTGAGATACAATAATGTACCACAAGTACCGAGATCTTAACAGTCAATCTTCTTGAGATACAAAAATGCCCCACAAGCACCGAGATCTTGACAGTCACTCATCTTGAGAAACAATAATGCCCCACAAGCACCGAGATCTTGACAGTCACTCATCTTGAGAAACAATGATGCACCGCAAGCACCAAGATCTTGACAGTCACCAATCTTGAGATACAATAATGCCCCACAAGCACCGAGATCTTGACAGTCACTCATCTTGAAATACAAAAATGCCCCACAAGCACCGAGATCTTGACGGTCACTCATCTTGAGAAACAATAATGCACCACAAGCACCGAGATCTTGACAGTCACTCATCTTGAGAAACACAAATGCCCCCACAAGCACCGAGATCTTGACAGTCACTCATCTTGAGATACAAAAATGCCCCACAAGCACCGAGATCTTGACAGTCACTCATCTTGAGATACAATAATGCACCACAAGCATCGACATCTTGACAGTCACTCATCTTGAGAAACAATAATGCACCAAAAGCACCAAGATCTTGACAGTCACTCATCTTGAGAAACAATAACGCACCACAAGCACCGAGATCTTGACAGTCATTCATCTTGAGAAACAATAATGCACCACAATCACCGAGATCTTGACAGTCACTCATCTTAAGATACAATAATTTACCACAATCACCGAGATCTTGACAGTCACTCATCTTAAGATACAATAATGCACCGCATACACCGAGATCTTGACAGTCACTCATCTTAAGATACAATAATGCACAGCAAGCACCGAGATCTTGACACTTACTCCTCTTAAGATACAATAATGCCCAACAAGCACTTATTTCTTTACAGCAACTCCAATTGTTATTATAAAACATCCATAAAACAACGCATCCTATATTGCATGATAGGATCCATACACTTTTTTTAGTGTTTCCGCAGATAAAGCTTTGGATGGTCATCTTAATTAGATGCTTTACTTTAATATAATTCAAAAGAAATATTATTCACGTATAATTAATTATATTGAGACATGTCATTTTATACCTAAATTCTTCATCAATAGATACTTTCGGCATGGTTGCTTAACGGAAGAAGTAGTTCAACTTTGAAACTTTGTTTACATTCTTCTTCAAACTGCAATAAATTCCAGTCTTTCGTGATACGTGTTATGAAATTAACGTATTCATGCATATAGGTTATGTTTAGATATTAAAACTAAAGGATCGAATATTTACTATTTCCTTGAATTTTTTGTGCTGTAATAATTCAATAATGTCAATTGATAAAGCATTTATTTTGACGTTATCATATACCAGAGACATATATACCTGCATCATACCAACTTTGAAATTAGTAAGATTGTGTATTAATTTGTTATGGTCACACGTGTTTCTTATCTGCCGTATTGCTTCACTTATACCAAGATTAATAAATCCTCAGAATACATGATGTGAGTGACATCTATTCTGATCAACAGAAAATAATTTGTTTGCTTTAAATGTGTTTCAAGGTCAAGAATGCCATGGGTTGTAAATCTTTTGACTTTTAATTACATCAACATATAAAAGAGCGGGTTTGAGATCACATAGGTGAATTTCAATGATTGGTTTTAATTATTTGCCAGATGAATAAATTCTTCAATTTCTACGATGTTCCATGGTATTCAAAAAAATCCACCTTTCTGTATCTGCAATGATAGAATACTTTGCCATATACGCTTTAGCTTTTTACCAAATAATTGTTCATAAACCCCACCCCCTTTTTTCAAGTTTTACATTATAAGTTGCCTCACCCAATTAAATGTACAAATATATCTTAAGGTCAAGGTGTTCCCCGATGCTTCAAAAATTTGTATCTTGCCTGCTGGATAATGACAACTATACGTACATGTATAATTATAAATTATATCCGATATAGATCTGCTTAAATAACCTGACCTCATACTTGCTGGGACAGCGAATAATTACGGCTACATTAATGTTTACATTAAATTATCATATAACTATCATTAAAACAAACAATAAATGAAAATTATACTTACTTTGCACTGCATAGAGCAACTGTTAACTTGTTGTGGTAATCAAATTGGCGCAAATAAATTCGAAATGTCGGCCTCATACGCATGCGCCAATCGGAAAAAGAAATCTGTTTCGCGTTATTGAAATATTGTATCGCAATTTGAAGATTAATTTATATATGCAACGGTAATCATTGAATTTATTTAAAAACATCAGTAAACCAATATAAATAAAAAGTGAAAATTAAAGCAAAAAGGACTATACAAAATTGGTTCAATCTCATCTTAAATAAAAATTTCGGTCGACACTTACAGTCATCAACCTTAAATAAACCTTTTATCAACGTTTTATATTCAACCAATTAAAGCATTGAAAGCATCAACTTAAACACAATGTTGATTCAACGTTGACAGTTCAACGTTGATATTTTTAACCACAAATCAACGTTGATTCAACAATTTTGGTAATATCTTAAAACATTATTTAGAAACAAGTTCTGTATAAATTATAAGATACATAAAACGTTTACGTTTATTGCAGTTTTTCTTTGACATTCTCTTTCCTACAGCATATCATAATACAATACTTAAAAATAACTTCAAAGAATAAAAGACAAAAACTAGTTCGGTCGTGTAAAACAGATAAACGTCTATCATAAAATAAGAATACCATGGCATATCTAGCGATGCTGGTCTAAAATGTTTCGTTCCATACTTAGTCACCAAGTCTATCCAATAAGCTGCTCTCTCGGGTGTTGTTTGTGGGCGACTAAGGAATATCTCAGATGCCCTTTTAATATTAGACTTAAAAGTGGAGTTATGTGCTACTTTGTTAATATTTTCAACTTATTCGTCCTCAGAAAATTCTAAAATATCCATTGCAATTCCATAACCCTTGTCTTCTTTAATAGCGGCATTTGATCTTTGATCAAGAGAAATTGGAAATGCAATCATTGGTACGCCATGGTAGAGAGTTTCAAAGACGCTGCTCTTCCCACAATGAGTAATGAATAGTTTCGTTTTACATGCCCAAGCAGATCATTCTGTGGTAACCATGGCAATAGTAAATGTTTCCATTTTCTTGTTCATAATCTCATCTACGAAATATAAAATTATAAAGTGCTCCATCTTTTGAAAGGCTGCAATTAATTAATTTATTATTTTTTCAGGGCAGAATTTAATTACGCTACCAAAGGAAACAATTACCCAGCCATATATAGACTTCTCAACAAATGACTATATCCTATATATCAACGATTCAGCGGGACCAGCTGATAATCCACCACATAAAATTACATTCCAGGCAATGGGAATAGACTATTTTCATATTACCGACTTTTGACTCAGGAGTTTATATTTTTTCGACAGATTACCTTCCCTTTGGTAGGACATCCTCGTACTCGGTCAAGCAAGAGCAACGTAAAAGGGTAAAATCAAGCTTTCAATCGGTACACTTTTTGGGGATATTAACTGTATTATATTTTCATTATAAAATAATCGGAAAACAGTAAACTTTCCCCCCATATTACACAGATTATATGTTTGATTTTACTTCTTTTGGTTGCTCTTACTTGACCGAGTACCACGATGTCCAACCACATATTGGGTAACCTGTCGAAAAATTATACAATCCGGAGTCAAAAGTCGGTAATATTAAAAAAAGTCTATTGGATAATCGATAATTGAAAAATATCCCCATCAAGTATATGTAGCAAAAGATTTTCGAACGCAGGCATTGTGGGTTTGATAAGTTGAAGATTATACAATACGGAATTAATCATACGTTCCCCGAAAGTCATATTGTCTGTAAATCCTGATCAGAATGCTGGCATATATGCAGAATTAAATGGCGTTCGGTGGAGATTTGGGTCATAGTGTGCAGAACTAAAAATGAAAGGTAATGAAAGTTTGTATGCCAAAATTTCGTAGCAAAGAAAAGGGGCATAATCAACGATGGCATAGTCAAACAGCTGCTAAGATTCCGAAGAGTTCATCATCTGTCAAAAACGAATGACAGTGATCATATGCATTTCGGAATAATTAAAGTAAAGGAAAAGACATAGAACCATTCATTTTCATTTCCAATATAACTTGTACAATGTCATGTACAACTTGAATCCATGTTTTAAAAAGACTTTTTGCTACTACAGACTTAATCGATAATCCCTTGGATCGTATTTCTTTGTCCATTGATGTTCAAAACACAAATGTTGCCGAGTGATTGTACTCTTCTAATTCTTTTGCAATGGCCACAACAGGAGAGATGTGACTTCTCGGTCGTGCTACGAAAACAATACAATTATACAAGTGAAAAAAATAAAATTACAAATGCAGCAATAAATAAAAATACAGTTAGACGAAACTAAACTAACAATTTAACATGGGTGTTCAATCGGAATGCAGAACTAACTTGATATCAGAACTATGAAAATCAAAAATATATGACAAACAAGAACTGTTGACATATACCTTTTGCGGTGTTTAAATCACAAGCCTTGTATATTTGATGAGGGTTTTTTTACTGCTGTTAACTAAATTTCCTGAATATTTCATTGTTACGAATATTCGGTTAACCGACTTTTTTTTTATATAAGACTGCATGCGGGATCAGACATATCTAGTAGTACAGAAAATATAAACGTACATATACACATTTCGTAATGTTAAACCCAAGTGTCAAGTTCAATTGGATTTGTATTCAAGAAAACCTAAAGGTATTGAAAATTATTGAAAAAATGTCGAAAGCCGTACGGTTACCAATAGTTGTTAACTTCTACGTCATTTGGTGTCTGGTGGAGAGTTTTTTCATTGGCAATCATACCACATTTTCTTTTTCTTATAAAGTCATAGCCACTTAATACCCCCCCCCCCCCCCCCCCCCCCCCCCCCTAATCATATATTATTTTCAACGCTTTTGTCTACATAAATTTGTCACGAACTGTAAAGTATTGTTGGTTCCATAAAAATACAAGCTTCTTAAGAAATAAAATGCATTCATCTATACTAGGGAGTGAAAAAATCAAAACGGAAAGTCCCTTATTAAATGGCAAAATCAAAAGCTCATTATTTTTAAAGGGACAGTCGGTTGGTATAAAACGATTGACTTGAATATATGCGATGTCCAGTTACTCCATATATAAGTAGACAGAAAAGACCAGACGCAGTATTTATCATAAAAGTCCAAAGATGTCGTAAAATGGGTTTGCATCGTAGATCAAAATATATTAGTAATTAACTTCTAGTTGCAGTTCAAGGTTGGGGTACCATGCCAACGTTAGGAGTCGTATTTGAAAAAAAGTTTACGCATTTACTATATATGTAACCGCGGCCCAGCAACTCCTAAAACTAAAAGAAATGAATAAAAATAGATATAAAAATCGGCCTATGACTTGATAAGTTGAAGCCTGGAAAAAATCATTTACAAATTTGTAACTGTTTTCAGATGGTTCCTTCAAATTCCTCGAGATCAATTGAATAAGTATTTTGAAGAAGAGATTAACACTTTACTTTGACTTATATTTTGCTGGAACTGAACTATACCTAACATAACATGCATAATCGAGAACGACTACTTATAAACTATTACGCTTCGCATGCTATGTGGTGTAGAGACATGCATCACCAATCTAAGTTACAAGACAAATTAAAAAAAAAATGTAAAAGCTTTCTTTGATTTTTGTACTAACTTCATTACAACAAGTTTAAATTACATTTCTAAAAGAAAGCTAAGAATTGTTTGTATTGTAGTAACTTTAATTCATTTGAAATTTGTATCCAAATACGCTGTTGGAATTTACTAAGCGCCAATAAGATACAATAGTTTTGTATTTTATAAATTAGTGCCTTCGATAATAAAAAAGTCGTCATCGAATAGTCTCATTATGCCGATATTCAAAAAATAGGTCATAGTAACATGCCAAAGTATTTTGTTTCAGTATATTCTAGATAAATAAACAAAAAGCAAATTTTACACAAGGTACCCCCATAGCCAGAAAATATCGTGGCTAGTCACATATAGTTAACGGCGTTTTTCTCACAATGACGTTCGAACTCCATAAGCCTGGAAATGCCAGGGCGGGTCACATTATATAAATAACACATAGCTGAGAGGGTGAAAGAGCAGATTGTTACCCCGCGTAAACATTGTCAACTGAAGCGAAGCCAAGGTTGACAATGTCTTTTCGAGGGGTAACAATCTGCTCTATTACCCTCTCAGATATGTGTTATTTAATTTATTATACTGAATGTTCTGTTATTACTGTCGATTAAATTTCAAATTCAAAGTAATAAACTATGACGTCTTGTACATAACAACCATCCGTATTTAATAAAGAGCACGCTTGATCAAGCGTCTCCGTGAAGGGTAATAGAGTATTTGCCATAGGATAGAGTCGTATTTAATAAAGCGCACACTTGATCAAGCGTCTTCGTGAAGGGTAATAGAGTAATTTAACACCCTCGTATTAGCCAATCAAAACATGGCATTTTAACGTGAAGTATAATAACTATGATTGTCAAAATTAGTTGTGTTTCTCAATTATAAAAATATATTGTTATAAGCTGCTTTGCTCTTCATGGGCCCTTTAATCGGAATAAAAATATCTTATTTTATAAGAAAATATGAAAAATCTACAACTAGATTTTAAAATAATGCAGATTTAGATGTCAAAACAGGTCGGTTTTATAAATAAAATCAGTTCTTGTTTACATGATGTTACTGATCAACTATTAAATTGACTTCCTACTACATATTGGAAGGTAATATAAAAATTATTTGATAATCGCGAATACGGTGTACAATTTAATTGACTTTGTGATGTGCTTAAATTTTTGTCACTTTTAAACTCAATGTCTTGTTTTATAAGTTTAAATGACCTAAATCTAACTGCGTTCTAGGGGGAGTAACCTGGTATCTTTTGATATTTTGTTTCTTTTATTTTACGCTCTTCGATGAATGTACCTTCTTGTGATCCTCGTTATATCAGTGTGTATATCAATTATCTATGTCGACCTAAATCTATTCATCACTATTGTGATTCAGATCAATATTTACACAACCATATTATAATGCAATACTTTAGTTATCATTCAAGTAAATTCAAAACAGTAAGAACTTTGCTGTCTGGATATTACTAAGAAAATTACCCAAAATGACGTTGACCTAGGATTTCTGTTTGAAAACCTACTCCTAAGTATCGTTCAGTGTATGAGGATATGAATGGGGTTTGCAGAATATTATTAATAATGATAAACCTTAGAATTAAAGAATAGAGAAATAGAAAAGCCAGTAAAAAAATAAAGGATTTGGAAATTAAACCCCCACCCAAACTCCCTTTCTTCCTTAAAAATATCCCGTACGTATTTTATTATTCACAGTTCATAAATTAATTGATGTAAATTTGAAAATGAATTCCTGACAATTTTTATATAAAACCTGTAAGGATTTTGAATAAACCGTAGTTGCTTTCTAAACATCCAATGACTAATATTGCATGCACATTCTATACGAATAAAACTTTGTACTGATGCAATCATATGCCAACACTATACAATTATAGATCTTTTTTTATAAATGATATGTATTTAAATATGTATCATGCATGTTTTAATATAGACCCAATAATATAATATTCACTGAGACCATTTGCGGAGGTTTGGCAATTTTTCATTGGTCATTCAAACTTGTATCAGAAAATGTATTTTCATTTCTCAAATGAGAATATTTGACTCAATATGAAGATGAATTTTCTTCGAAGAAAAAACAACATTTAACTTCAATGAGTCTTTATGTCGAAGTGTGCAAAACGAAAGACCTTTATTTTCATAATGTGATGAACTGCATGTCTATTAGTTTGTTGTTTTAATTAAACCATTCAGTTAAAAAATTATAGTGCCACAAATAGCTGTTTAACTTATTATTTTTTTTTTATTTCTCCTTTGCCGACACTGTACATAGAGCGAAAAACGGAGTTAAGATATAAGTTTTATATAAAAAGGATACTAGATATGTATAGGATATAGCATATTTTGAATTAATGTAATGGAGAGTTTTAATAAACAAAAATAAAGAAGAAAAAAAACCATTACGGAATAACGAATGACGCCTAAATCAACCAAGTTTCGTTCAATGTAATAGCGATATAGATCGTTAAGTTTATGAAATAAAAATTGTCTTCGAGATAATAAGATGTATACAAACACACTCAAAGAACGAATATAAACAAAAACATGTGGAGTTTACGTCAATGAGACAGCAACACAACGACACAAATGACCAAATAATATCTAGAGGACGACATACTGTCTTCAACAATAGACATGTTTTTATACATTTAGACAAGCTCCAAATCGCCCCGAGTCTACATTTTATAAACAAACTCGTTACTCAGCCATCAACACACAATTATGCAAATTCCATGATTTATTATTAGCAGTTTAAGTAATCTGATTTTGCTTTCAGTAAATGCGTTTTTTATACAATTTTACTTTAAAAAGTAATTTTGTGTTTTTTAATGTTTGTGTTGCCTATTATATCGTTACTTTCAGCCATATAATACTTTGAATTTAAAAAAATAAAGTTAATTTGTTTTTTTAGAAAACAAACCTTCATCTTTATCAGATCCTCAGGAATGTATCGCTTTTGGTTTATTGTTTTCCCGTAATCTAATTAGTCGACAGCTTTTTTGTATGCAGTGATCTAAACCATGAAGCATCGCGTTCAAAAATAGGCAACAACACTGCTGAAGTGCGAGAGGAAGGAAGAAAAGGTATACACACGTGAAATGTAGATTGTGTTAATTGATTCTAAAAGACAAAGTTATACACAATTTACAAATAGAAACGCATGGTAAATATAAAAAAAAATCACTCTATCATCTCACTTACTTTGCACATGCTTCACGATTCTGTCTTAACTGTTGTTCAAGGTCACAACTGGTACACCTCGGCACCAAAACCCGAAATTTAATTAGCAACGATGTTTTCCATTACCAATCACAGAATGAAATAAATGACTGTATTAAAAAAAACGTGCACAGAAGACTTAATTAAGTATATATGCATGCATTCGTTCAATAATTTCATTAACATTATAATTACTAGAAACTCGTTTTATATTACTTTCAAAGTCCTTTTTCTATACCAGTTTTTATTGAATGGGCCTTGTGTATATTTTTAATCTTCTGTTGGTATAAAAGGTTATCGTTATCAATAAGTCTAGTAAGACAAGGAGATATATTTTTAAGACAATTTCTAAATTTGTTTGTTCAGCCAACATGAGGACATTTTGCTTTCATCGACGTCATTTGGACTTTGTGGATCGTTGTCTTATTTGCAAACATACCACATTTCCTTATTTTATATTTCGTTGCGTAAGCAGAATTAAAAATTATATTGCTAAAATTACATTTCCGTAAAAGAGGACTGAATAGTGGGAGGTTTGGGCTTCTGAAAGTGACAATGAAAAACAAGAAGCTTTCCTTTACTGTGAGTAGTGGATCGGTGTTCTCTTTCAATTTCGTATTTTTAATATATTTTTGGAGAACAATTTGTAATATGGAGGGGGAATTGTCCCCCTGCTCATCCGCCAATGCATTAGCTTTATTGGTTGTCTTACTATCTTTGTTTTCAATTACGGCATACGCTAGTTTTTTTTTTTCAGAAATGTCAGGTTTAAAATAAACCGATTAAAGGTCAACCTTCCGTCCTTGTTTTTTATCAAAAAAGCACGTGCGACAGGAGGTCACACTGCAAAGTATTCACGCTTTATATCTTGGTTGATATTTGGTGGTTTACCAATTTACTCCATTAGTTCTAGCTGTATCTGTTTAAAGGTTTCTGTCGCGTTATTGATAATAAGAAGTGATAATTCTGAGTAATGAACAAAGAAAAGGTGGTGCATACGTCAATGAGACAGCAACACAACCACGTAAAAACAAAAGAAATCTATATCTATATAGGTCAACATTCGGCCTCCAACAAAAGATAAGTGTCTATTGTATTGTCAAGCTCTTAATCGTCCACAGTCTGAAAAAATATGAATATTTTTATGAGACTATATATAAAAGATCTGCAATCAAAACGAAATTTTCTAAATGACAGAAAACATTAAGATATAACTTAAATACTAATTGACGACTATCCTGACTTTGAACAGATACATGAACATACGGGGGGTTAGATTAATGTCTTTGAAGATAATAAGCATTCCTTTTTGGATCTAGATTAGTGAAATAATAACGATACGAACTCTATAATACATGCATCAAAGATGGCAAAACACCAGCATAACCAATATTATGCAGTATACACCACAAAATGCTCGCAGTTATTGACACAAGCTCAACGTCATTATCCTGCTGAAATGAAATCACGTCGATCTGCACTGTAACATTGACGACCGTTTTTTTTTAATTAGATTTCATATAACAATCCTCAACCCCGCCCTCCAAAGAAAACAGTAAGACACGATCTTATGGAATGCAAAGATTAAATCTGAATAAAGTTTATTTTCGCAAACAACATAGATATCATCAAGTAAAACACTAATGGCTGTAATGTTATCCTTGTCTAAAAGTTTTGACGGTTTTTATATTGAAATAGGATAACAAAGATAAATGACATAATAATGTCTCGATAAAGCGTTATTATGATAATGAGGAGAAGATACTATATTTTTGTACAACATTTTCTTTGTCCATTAATAATATTATTTGTGTTAAATATTGATTGAAGTCACAGCCAATGAACTCTATTACAATTTATAAATTGATATAATTATTACCCATACATATTTCAATGTTATCAAAGTTTAAGTCCTGTTCATAAATCCTGACTTTTCTGTGTTATAATAGAAGGAATTTCTCTTGGCCCTTTTCTTCTTCCATTAGGCCTGGTCACTGATAACCCTTACCATTGTGATACCCTTTCCGTATAATTATTAAGATATTTATAAATATCTGTATTTCAAAACAGTTTTTTTTTTTATTTTAGACTGAAGAAGTAATCATTTATGCAATTTTAATATAATTTTGGTTTGTGACTTTATTTGGGACAATAAAGAAAAAAACTCTATTTTCTCATTAGATATATACTTGCATAGAAAGTTTGTTCATGGGTAATAATGTCATACTATGGTTTAATGAGTTGAGACTATTCGAAACATGATGTTTTACAGTGAAAGAGAAAAAGTATAAATTGGCAACGAATTAGATATGTACACATGATCTGTGAAATACTATATTCAAAGAAAGCCTTTATCTGGAAAAAATCATGTCTAGAGACAGAGAAAAAGCAATAAAAAATCTGTTAAGATTGATTTGTTTTTAATTTATTCATAACAGTTAATGACAAATAGATTAAAATATATATGCAGTGGTTGTCGTCCGTTGATGTGGTTCATAAGTGTTTCTCGTTTTTCATATAGATTAGACCGTTAGTTTTCCTGTTTGAATGGTTTTACACTAGTCATTTTTGGGGCCCTTTATAGCTTACTGTTCGGTGTGAGCCAAGGCTCCGTGTTGAAGACCGTACTTTGACCTATAATGGTTTACTTTTACAAATTGTGACTTGGTTGGAGAGTTGTCTCATTGACACTCATACCACATCTTCTTATATCTATAAACAAAAAATAGTTTATTCACAGTTGTGTACATCAAATTATTGCCAACATATAAGTACTTACCCTTGACAACTCTTTTTTTTATTGTTCACATTATATATATTTAAGTCCTATATCTTCTTGACTTTACTACTGGCATACAAGAAGACAGTTTTTGGATGATCCAGATTAGTTTTCTAGTGATCTCTTTCCACTGCTGCTATAAGATTGACGCTTGTAAATCAAAATCACAAGAACAGAACTACCGGTCAATATCATGACAATACCAATAACAATCAATACGGTTATGGTGATGTGTTCACTGCAGTTTCTGTTACTAGTACACATGATACAGTAATGCATGCCTATCCTTTGAAACCCAAATAAAGGAGAAAACATATCAACTCTCAGGCAGCATCTTCCTCCTATGCATGTTAGTAAACAATCTAAGTCCGGCAAAAAATACGGAGAAGCCGCCGAAGAAGAGAAGAGCCATCAATCTATATCGTAATTCAGAACTTTCTGGGCTACACGAGTAACAGTGCATTACTATTGCTGCTTAGATAAAATTATCTCCAGTAAAAGTCCAGAATATGAAACAAATGCATTTAAAGTTTATCGTTCGACAAAAACACGCGTTAGTATTCATTCTTGATCTTTTTGTTCATGCACTGAGTTGTAATTATCGTTTTCTCCTTTCTGTCATTAAGCAATTTAAATTGAAAACAACGTAGTGTTAGTGAAATAGTACACATCGTTATTGCAGTGTTTACACTGCTAAAGAAATGATCTTCAGGGTTGCGTTTGTTCTAGAATTGAAATATATCTTTTATACCCTGAATAAACTCCTCTGGGGATCAGTTATTGATTCTTTAATACATACATAAAGTATCTTAAATACAATTACATAATTTACATAGACAATAAACCTTTTAATTCAGTCAACTAGAAATATTTTATATATCTGTAATCTTTTGAAGACAGAAATATGACATCAGTATAACGATGTTATTAGAATGTATGATATAATATCGTGTGCACAACACATTTTTCATCAGAAATAACCTCATGTCAAAACGTTTGGAATGCCAAAGACATGAAACGTGCGTTGGTAAGCAAACATTAATCCAGATGAAGCTAAAGCCGTCTGTTGTAAAATTTGCATAGTTTCATAATAACATAATATTGAATAATTAATTAGAATGAACAGGATCTAATTACCCTTCCGGAGCACTTAATATCACCCCGGGTTTTGGTGGGGTTCGTGTTGCTCAGTCTTTAGTTTGCTTTGTTATGTTTTGTGTACTTTTTATCTTTTCGTCGTTTTCGTTTTTTACCATGGCATCGTCATTTTGTTTTCGACTTATGAGTTTGAGTATCCCTTTGGTATCATAAAAATGAATTACAAATTCCACCAGTCAGAATCCAGAATATGAAATGAGACCATTTGAAATTATCAGATATACCAGAAAAGTGCGGAAATATCCCTTCTAAATCTTTTAACATTTTTAAGGAAATACAATGATTTGCTCAAAACAAAGTCAAATTCTAAATAATGTAGTGTTCGATTTGACAAAATAGGAAAGGAAAGCAGATCCTGCTCCACATGTGTCCCCTGTCGTGTTGCTCATGTAAGTACAAACCTTGTGATAAGTCTAATTCGATAGGTCACATTCGACACAATAAAGTCATATGAAACGAGCTACTAGTTAGTTAAGAAATTATTGAACCGTATTTAGTCCTTTGTGCACTTATTTGCATTTATTACAAATCCATAACGTATAATTGACAAAAATATATTTCATTCTGTGATTGAGCTGATAATTACCTTTTGGGTTTTGGTGCTGAAGTTAACTAATCGGTAGCTTTTCATGGAGCACGTGAAAAATAAGTGAACATGAATAAGCGATGTAATTTAGTTTTTATTTATATTTTCTATGCGTTCCCATTTGTTAATGAAACGTTGTCCTTACAGTTGTTAAATGATTTAGTGTATCAATTGGCTTTTGTCAGAATCGATTAGTATTATCTTCTTTCCACGTTTATTTACCTTTTTGTCACCACTGGTTTTCCCTCGCATCTGCGCTGTGCGGTTACCGGAGTGTAATGGTTAAGGTCATTGTATACGTACATACTGTCGACGAATTAGAGAACGGGAAGACAATAATTGAATAGCAGTACATTACTGAAGATAGATTGCGACAAAATAGAGGATTTAAAAAAGTTTATGTACATGTGTTTTATAGTAAATCTAGGCCTTTGAAGTATATGTAACATATTCAAATTGTTTTGTTAAATTTGAAATATCATATGACTTTAACTGTTGGGTTTTTCCAAAAACTATTGAAGAGGAGTTTTTGATCGTTTAATACCCAGTTTTATTTATTTGAACGCAATTAAAATAAATTCAGTCGACCGGTACTATATGTCATATATATAGATATAAGAGGATGTGGTATGAGTGCCAATGAGACAACTCTCCATCCAAGTCAAAATCAAACCATAGGTCAAAGTACGGTCTTCAACACGGAGCCTTGGCTCACACCGAACAGCATGTTACAAAAATTACTAGTGTAAAACCATTCAAACGGGAAAACCAACGGTCTAATCTATATAAAAAACGAGAAACGAGAAACACTTATGAACCACATCAACAAACGACAACTACTGAACATCATATTCCTGACTTAGTACAGGTGCAAACAATTGCAGCGGGTTTAAACGTTTTAATGGTACCAAACCTTCACCCTTATCTGAAACAATAGTGTAACATCACAACATAGAAAGACACACTATGAAATATCAATTGAAATGTCTTAACTCAATCAAAAGACATATTAACACCATTGAACATACAATGAACAAATAAATTTGATCTATGATACAATGTAAATACAAAATAAATAAACTAAAGGGAGAATAATTAAAGTAACATGTTGTACCGCTGTGAAATGTTAAATAATTTAAGAAAATCAATATGCTTGAACAAAAATATCAGTCATTTGCAATTACTTTAAACACAGTTTAATTCGTTCACAGAAAAATCTAAAATATCCATTGAAATTCCATAACCCTTGTCTATTATAACAGCGGCATTTGATTTTTGATCAAGAGCAATTGGAAATGCAAGCATCGGTACGCCATGGTAGAGAGCTTCAAAGACGCTGCTTTTCCCTAAATGAGTGATGAATAGTTTGGTTTTTACATGCCCAAGCAGATCATTCTGTGGTAACCATGGCAAAAGTAATATGTTTCCATATTTTTTTTCATACTCTCCACCACGAAATATGAAATTGAAATGCTTCGTCTTTTGAAAAGCTGAAATTAATTTATTCGTGATTTGTTCAGGCCATCATTTAATTATGCTACCAAAGGCAACAATTACTAAGCCATCTTTAGACTTCTTAACAAATGACTCTATCCTAGATATCAACGATTCAGCGGGCCTGGCTGCTAATCCACCACATAAAATGGCATTCGAGGCAATGGGAATTGGATAATCCATTAAAATATCCCCGTCAATTATGTGTAGCAAATAGCTATTTTTTAATTCGCTGTTTGACACAAAAGGCTTTTCCGAAACATATTTAGCGACTAGATTTCCAAATGAAGGCATTGTGGGTTTGATAAGATGAATAGTATACAATACGGTATTAATCATTCGTTCCAGGAAGGTCATTTTGTTTGTATATCCTGACCAGTATGCTGGCATATAGGCAGGATTAAATGGCGTTCGGTGGAGATTTGGATCATAGTGGGCAGAACTAAAAATGAAGGGTAATGACAGTTTGTATGCTAACATTTCGTAGCATTCAAAATGGGCATAGTCAACGATGGCAAAGTCAAATTTTGCAGCTTCTAAGATTCCGAAGAGTTCAGCATCGGTCAAAAACGAATGACAGTGATCATTATGCATTTCCAAGTAATTGAAGTAAGGGAAAATACTTAGAACCTTTCATTTTCATTTCCAATATAACTTGTACGTCATTAAAATAGACGGTTTATCAAAACTGTTTGCTACTACAGACTTAATCGATAATCCATTGGATCGCATTTCTTTGTCCATTGATGTTGAAAGCACAAATGTTGCTGAGTGATTGTACTTTTCTAATTCTTTTGTAATGGCCATTACAGGAGAGATGTGACTTCTCAACTGGGCTACGAAAACAACATATCTTTTACAGTCCACATTATAAATCTGTGTCAAAAATCCCAGGGTCAAAGCAATAAAGGATCATTCTGAAGAAAAGAAAATCACAAATTCAGTAAATGAAAAATACAGTTAGACGAAACTAACTATATAATTTTACATGGGTTTTAAAGCGGAATGCAGAACTTGATATCAGTTCTATGTAAATCAAAAATATATGACAAACAGAAATTGTTTAAACAAGAACTGCTAACCTGTATCTTTGGCAGTATTTTAATCATAAGCTTCGTAGTGTTTTTACTGCTCTTGGATTAACAGAATTTCATAAATCTTTCTGTATCACGAATTTTCAGTTGATCGACATTTTTTTAGAGATAAGGACACTACAAACCTGTCAAAGTCTGAAATGGCCTATATCTGTACTCGACTGTACTGATTTTTTACTCGACCAGTCTGAATTGGTCTGAATTGGTCTCGACATTACTCGACCCCAGTCTTAACCGCTCTCGACTGTATTGATCTGTACTTGACCCTTATCTTTGCCATTGAAAATAGTCTGAACTATTACTCGACCAGTCTGAAACAGTCTTAACCCATTCTCGACCTGAACTCGACCTATTTTTTCAGTCTTAACCATACTCTACCAAAGGTCTGAATAATACTCGACCAGTCTGAACCATACTTGACTAAATAACCTGTACTTTTTTTTTAACTGTTAAAATAAATTTCTTCTTTACTGACAGACAGGAAAACAGCCACAATAAAATAAAGATATATACATATATAAACAGATTTTTACATCATGACATGATTCTCAGATTTATCAAATAGAGATAGTTAAATTAAATTAACTTAAATAATTTAATTATATGAGTTTTAAAGTTTTAGAGTTTTGTTAAAAAAAAATATTTTCTTTTACCTGAAAACCACACCTATACTGAGGGTAATAAAACCTTATCGAGGCATGTATATGGAACGCCTCAGCTGTCTTATGTGGAACTCTGGTATTACTTTATGTTGTTTTATTATTACTTGATGATATTTTGTCTTTACTTAACATGGTTTTGACATTACGTAATGATGTTTTGATATAACTCAATATGGAATAGTCATTATTTAATGATATTTCGATATTACACGATATGGTTTCGTATTGACTTGATATAGTTTTGTCATTACTCGATGTGGTTTTACCATTATTTAATGTGGTTGTGTCATTAGTCAATGTGGTTTTAACATTACTTGATGTGAATGTGACTTAATGTTATGTAGTTGTTTCATTACATGATGTGGTTTTGTTATTTCGTAATGATGATTTACCTATTCCTTATATGGTTTTAACATTACGCAATAATGTTTCAAAATTTGACGATTTTACACTACTTGTTGGGTTTGTTTCATTATTTGATGTGGTCCTGTCATTCTTTGATGTGGTTATCCCATTACATTATGAGGAAAAACCACGTGACCAATTCGGAAAAAAATATGTTCTATTTTTAAACATATTTCAATATATCATTTGTTTAATGTGCTTTGGATGGGTATCGCCATCCATTGAGTTAAAGTTCATATTAAAGTTCGAGTGGTTGTTCAGAGTTATTTGGTATGAAAAAGTAGAACGGCAGACAATAATGAGAAAAAAAGTATTAAAAAGTTTACAGTATTTCGGACATAATTGGGATATCCCCAAACCACTTGGTCTTGTTATTTTTATCCTAAGTTCTCAAACGGAAGCAGTATTTTTGTAATAAATTTGTAATATATTCCACGGAACCCTGTGTCTCGCCTGCTATTGCTGCTGTAAGTGTAAAAGCGTCATGTTGATCGGCTGTACATTTATCTATACATTTATCGGTAAAAACAAAATTAAAAAAAAAGTTTTTCTGTAGATGCTTTTTCTTGAAATTGAGGAATAACTCCTGTACAAGTTTTAAAACACTTCATGGAGGTTTATAAATTTATCACAAAACAGTTTATTTCGGTTTTATTTAACTAAAACAAAACTGTATTGTTTTCAACAATAAGCAAAATCCATACCCTATAGAAAGCTATAAAAGGTCCCGAAATGAAAAATGTAAAAAACTAGAAACCTAACGATCTATAGATAGATAGATAGATTCTTTATTCACCAAAAACTAATTACAAGTTTACAGAGAAACATACAATATAAATACAGATACAATAGTTGAGGTAAAGTACAAAATTATGATGGCATACATGTTTAGTAACATGTATAATGAAAGGTTAAACCCAATAGAAATTTTAAAAATGGAGATGGAGACGCCACTATCGACGACGTAATATAGGTTTGTTGTGTCTCCGACTGCCGCTACATTAATGTCGCAGGCTCGACACAAATCAAAAGACTTGAACTTTATTGTTAACAAATGAAACACTTCAAATCAACTCACACTAAAGTTACAGGGAAACGGGAGGAGGGGGCTCAGACTTAGCGACAAAACATAATACTATAAAATAAGAATTCTCCGAATTTTGTTTTTAGCGTAAATGATCATTTGAACTTATACGAATATCAATCTTTTATTTGAAATCAATCCCTGATCTACCTCGCACTAATTGAAAAATATACTTTTTGGAATATCGGTTTCACATGTGACGACGGACATGTTCCAGTGGTCGTAACCATAATACCGTCATCCTTTCCTTGAATGTGAACTAACAAATAAAACCAAATCACTGGGTTTGTACTTTCTCGAATAACACGACGGGTGCCTTTCTGGAGCATCCGATATCACCCCGATGGATTTATATTACCAAGTCATACCGATCTATTGAGTCAGCCTAATGAAACTCATTTGTATGCCACCGCAACTGAAAGTTGGGGGCATATTGTTTTACCCCTGTCTGTCCGTCCGTCCGTCTGTCCGTCCCATTATGGGTATATAGTTATTCCGCAGAACTCCTCCTACAGTTTGAATCCTAGGAAGTTTTCTCTTTACTGTCTGTTTGTACATATATTGAAGGTGCATGTGCATGTGGTCATGGTTTAATGTTAATTAATATTTGCTCTTTTGGGAGATAGTTGAAATTTGTAATTTTTTTTGAAATTTACTTGCATAAGAGCGTTTCCAGATAATTCCTCCTACAGTTTGGATGCTAGGAAGTTAGCTGTTTGTACATATATTGAAGTTGTGCATTTGGTCAGGATTTTTAATTTTATTGTCTTTTGCTCTTTTGGAAGATAATTGAACTTTTTTTGTCATTTTTGGGGTATAAGCGGTTAAATGAGTTGAGTGCGGGGGCATAGTCTATATATATATTAAACTCTGCCACGTGCACTTTCTTTATGTACCTGCCCCAAGTCAGGAGCATGAATTTCAATTGTTGTCGTTGTATAAATGTGTATCATTATTTTTAAGTCTCCCAAACGAAGTTTGGGAAGACTTATTGGTTTTGCTCAGTTTCTTCTTCTTCTTCTTCTTCTTCTTCTTCTTCTTCTTCTTCTTCTTTTTCTTCTTCTTTCGCCGCTTTTAAATTTGAACTTGTCCGCACCCGTTCTCCAAAACCGCTTGTAAGATTAACTTAGGGGTTCACAATATGTTAGACTAACATGTCTAGTGGTGCAATCAGGGTTTTGTTTGTGCAATAGGGTTTATAAAGGGGTACTTTGAGGGGCAAAATGAAAGGACGGTTTTACTATAGAACCCTATGGGATTTTATTTTTTAAAATTTTAAAATTATTATAAATTGAAAACCGTTTGTGATAGACACAATTTTTTTAATTGAAAATGTTGTAAATGATAAAGCACATTAAATGAAATACAGGGTTAGTCCCTAGGGCTCATCCCCACCCCCTGCCATTTAAGAAAGTTCTAATACCTTGTAAGTGGTCAAGATCTCCACCCCTAAACCATATATATTGTGGTTTGTTATGCTAAGATGGTTTGAATGATATACAGGGTAAGTCCCCAGGGGTCATCCCGACCCCCTGCCATTTCAGAAAGTTCTTATATCTTGTAAATGGTCGAGATCCCCACCCCTAAACCATATATATTCTGGTTTGTCATGCTAAGATGTTTTGAAGGATATACAGGGTTAGTCCCAAGGTGTCATCCCGACCCCCTGCCATTTGAGAAAGTTTTAATATCTTGTAAATGGTCGAGATCCCCACCCCTAAATCATATATATTCTGGTTTGTCATGATAAGGCACATCAAATGAAATATTGGTTAGTCCCAAGGGATCATCCCCCCCCCCCCTTGCCATTTAAGAAAGTTCTAATATCTTGCAAGTGGTCAAGATCCCCACCCCTAAACCATAAATATTCCTGTTCGTCATGTCTCGAACATTTGAATGACGTATAGGGTCAGTCCCCAGGGGTTCCCCCACCCCCCAATGTATTAGTATCTTGAAAATGGTCGAGATCCCCACCCCTAAACCATATATATTCTGGTTTGTCATGCCAAGATGATTTGAATGATATACAGGGTTAGTCCCAAAGCATCACTAATGCATATAACTTTACTGGACCAAACCAATTTTCACTGGACTTTGCCCAATGTCAGGCGTCCCTGGGAATTACGAATTATAGTAGCTTCGTTTGGGAGACTTCGTAACAGCATCCTGTTATAATCATTTCTTGTTTTTTGTAGATTGTTTAAATATTTTTTCACATGGTGCATGGTGGCCTTTTGTAGCTGACTATACGGTGTGTTGAAGGCTGTACGGTTGCCTTTATATGATTTCTTACATCCACTGCATTTAAACTCTGATGAATAGTTGTCTCATTGTCAATCACACCACATCTAACTTTATTTCAACTTGTATGTTGCGTTTAGTATACTGTAACATTGTTTATCGTTTGTACGCATACCCTGGAGCCCTCTTTTCTGAAGCCCGAGCAAAAGTCCTTTTTCCGTGATAGAAAATTAAATTACGAACTCCAAGGATTTGTATAGTGAGTATACAAATCGAACTCATAAAAGATAGCTCGAATTTCAACTCAAAATCTTAATTAATCTAAATGAGACTTAAATTCGAATCTAACTTAAACTCAAAAAGTGACTCAAATTTAATGTTGTTACTAGAACTCTACCTTTAAATGTGACTCAAACTCGAAGTCCAACTCGAAACTCAATGCTTACTAAAACTTTATTTCTAATAATGACTTGAATTCGAAATCGAAGACTAACTCAAAGTTAAACTCAAACAGTAACCCGAACTTTAATTTGAACTCTAATTCGATGGATGGCCATACTCATCCAAGGCACATACAACATGGAAATCTATCTAAAAATAGAACAGGTTTTTCCGAATTGGTCACGTGATTTTACCTCATCAAGTAATGCGATAACCACATCAAAGAATGACAGGACCACATCAAATAATGAAACAAACACATCATCTAGTGTAAAATCGTCAAATTTTGAAACATCATTACGTAATGTTAAAACCATATAAAGAATAGGTAAATCATCATTACAAAATAACAAAACCACATCATGTAATGAAACAACTACAAAACTTTCATTAAGTCACATTCACATCAAGTAATGTTAAAACAACATTGCCTAATGACACAACCACATTAAATAATGGTGAAACCACATCGAGTAATAACAAAATCATATTGAGTAATGACAAAACTATATCAAGTCAATACGAAACCATATCGTGTAATATCGAAATATCATTAAGTAATGACTATTTCATATTGAGTTATATCAAAACATCATTACGTAATGACAAAACCATATTAAGTAAAGACAAAACATCATCAAGTAATTTCAATGTTAATACTATTTATGTAACGGTCTGTGTCCTTAATTTCGCCTTGATAAAAACGGGTTTAAAAAAGTTTATTGTTATCACTTTAATATGAAATTCAGCACAGATGTATAACTTTAAAATAATATTCTGTTATAACTTATATACGTTGAAAGTAATTCAAATAATTTAACGTGCCTTTTACTTTAAGGTGGATATTACAAGAGTGATCTAATATTCCATCACCTTATCACAGCATACATCCCATTTCTACCTATTGAAAAAGAGCATGTGTTTGGCTGCATTAAACATCACCTAGTAGCGAAAAGGTATTACAAACATAACATAGACATTCCGATTAAAACAATTGAAGAAATAGCTCAGCAACTCCAATTTTATCCAAATGAAACAGACAAAATGTTCTCAGCGACAGGTTGAAAAGGGTAGAAGAGAAAGTTGATTATGTAATGGGAGGTACAAGTTGATATATTGAAGATGAACCAGAAAGTGAATAAAATGATACATCAAGAATTTTCCATGTTTTCCTTTCGTTATAGACTACTACTAACTCGAAGATTTAGCCTAACTTTAGAAAGACTTTAAAGTGAGAAGTATATTATTTATTTCTAATCTGTACCGATTCCCGTGGATGTGTAAACAAAGAGTGTTGTTGCCTGCACCACAGTAGTGCTTCTCTCTATATTTAGAATTAATAAAAACTGTTATGTAACAGCATAATTATATTTTAAATATAAGTGTATCTATAAAGCATTACGAAAATTAATAAAATTACCCAGTAGCTGCAATTTCAACTAAACAGTGAACTAATCAATTCGTCAGTTTAGAAATGGGTTTGTAGACTTTCAGACATTAGAATAAAACGGTTGATTCAGGGATGTATTTAACAAACTTAAAAGAAAACAATGTTCAAATGATATGTGTACATAGTTATATGTAAGCATCTTAAAGAGTAAAAAAACTGGTCGCTTATGTAAACTATTGGCATCATCATTAGAAGTCTATGCTTCGGTACATGACTTTTAACATAAAATTCTAATAAATTTGAAAATTATTATTAAGAAGCTGAGGGTTCAACTCACTCAGGCAAGGTTGATTTTAGATGAATTGGTCATGCTTTTAAGGTTCCCTTTGGTCATAAAATAGCAAATGTTTCTAGGTACAATTGTATTCATACATTTCTGGCTTTCTACAGATATTAAATATTTTTATTGGAGTGTTCCTGATAAAGATGAAAAATACAAAAGCACATTGGACGCAAGGAATTTAGAAAGTGTTATATTCATTTATCCTTCCCACAGATTTTGAGGCTCCATAACACATTGATACTAGCATTTTGTATTCTTCAGTACAATTTCATAAAGAAACATTTTAATTTTAAAGTTTTAACGACCAGAAATAAGTTATTAAACACACAATACAGAATTAAGTACATGCATTGTATGTTTCTATAGAAAAAAAAATTTAGATACGTTTGCAACCAATATTTAATTTTCAATAAAATTCAAATGAATGAAACAAATGATTATTTATCAAAGTCAACAAATGACAAACAAAGGCACTTTAAATAAACCGCAAAATTGGTATTCTATCAATGAATCTACTATGATGGTAGTTTATTGACCTACCGAATTAGACTATTTACCGGATTTGTAATACCATAAGCAACACGACGGGTGCCACATGTGGAGCAGGATTTGCTTACCCTTCCGGAGCACCTCAGATCACCCCCAGTTTTTGATGGGGTTCGTGTTGCTTAGTCTTTAGTTTTCTATGTTGTGTCATCTGTGCTATTATTTGTCTGTTTGTCTTTTTATTTTTGGCCATGGCGTTGTCAGATTGTTTTCGATCTGTGAGTTTGACTGTCCCTCTGGTATCTTTCGTCCCTCTTTTATTGAAGTAATTTCATAAAAGTTCAATAAGCAGGGTTGATATGCATAAAACCACTTAAATTAAGATGTCCAATCGTAGTACTAATTTATCGTAGGACATGTAGAAAAATCCGTTCGTTCGGAACAAATCTTAGCATAAGTAGTTTTATGCATATCAGCCAAGATCCTTACAAATGCTTTCATCATCAATAACTACTTGTGAAATCCTAATGTCATATTCAATAGTACTTGCAACAAAATGAGCAGGTTTTAAAAGGTTTGATACCACCAAAAAATAGTACATCACTTCCGGATTCATATGAAAAAGGGTTAAAAAAAATATTCCCTCAAATTTGTCAATTGTAAGAAATTAACTCTATACAATATCAAATGTACATTTAAACAAATGGATTGGACAAATGGCAACGCCTATACAAAACCTTTCTAGAAATTAAAAGAAACAACAGAAACGGCTTCATCTGCCTCATTTTTATACTTATACCTCGAATTTGACATAAGTGGTCATCTCAGTACCAGAATTTATGACAAACGAGACGATTTTAATTTTGAAATTATCAATTTCCCCCACCTTAGTAGCAATAAACCAACTTCACCTGCATATGGGATGTACCGTTCCCAACTCATTCGGTATTCAAGAGCTTGCAGCTGCTTCTCACTTTGTAAAACGTCATCAGTGTTTGAGCAGAAAGTTGATGAACCTGGGGTATGTCAAAGAACGTCTCGTCTTTTTTCTAAAAAAGTTCATCGAAAGATACCAAAATCTTTTTGATAAATATTCCGTATCAACGTCACAAATAATACACAATGGTCTTAAAGTATAGATTCTAGGTACTGACGTTGTTTATCATCTTAATATCGTGTTATAGTATTCTTTTATTTGTCTTTGTAAATTATTACTTTTCCTGTATAGTCTATTTTTGGTAATATCCATTTGACATGGTTCAGTACTTATACATCCCGTCATTGTGTTATTGTGCTATGGTAAATTCTTGTATTCTTTGTCTTTCATTTTTGATAATGTTCTTTTTCTATATGCTTTTTTTGTTTTTCTTTGTTGACATATTTATTTTTTTTATAGTGATTAAGATTATTATACAATGTTGACTGCTGTACCGCTATTCTTGACATTTTACGTACTATGGTGTTTGTTTTGTTCACACATCGTTGTCAACATAATGGAATTTTATGCGACTATCATACAAGTGAGACGTTTAGCTAGCTATTAAACCAGGTTTAATCCACCACTTTCTACATCAGAAAATGCCTGTACCAAGTCAGGAATACGACTGTTGTTATTCATTCGTTTGATGTGTTTGAGCTTTTGATTTTGCCATTTGACTCGGTAATTTTGTTATTTTACTTTTTCCTATACGAGATGGATTGAATAATCTGATGGTAATATAATATATTTCTAAAAAGTGATATGAAAAACACGCCCTTTTTATTTTTTAATTTAAAACAAAATGTATTAAAAAGACTATATTGTAGAAAAGACGTTAACAATAATATATACAAAAGATTATATAATAAATAAATAATAACATCATTGCAACATGAATTACACTCCATAAACTCGAACTGTGAAAGAAAGTGTTTGAACAAATAAAACTAAGTCTATCAATCACAATTTCATTATTCTTATAAACAAGGTGAAACAGGTTCATTTGCTGTTGTTACTAAACAATTCCATGTTTGTCAAAATAAAAATCATCTATAAGCTCCAAAGACCTAATTTACAACAACATTATTTTCAGTACAAAAAAATGTTTCGACTCATTAGCTTGGTAGTCCCTACTATTTTATTAACATTCTTTTTGCCATCAAGGATTAACTGAGAAAATAATATATTTTTAAATATAATAACAATGGGAATGGGCAGCAAAAATTGGAATCAATTTCCCCAAAAACAGGTCTTTAGAGTGAGAATTTAAAATTAAAAAAAAGATTTAAAACAAATGCATTGTATTATACAGGTTTTAACTTTGTTTTAAAACTTTATTAAACCTCATACTTTTGTTATGGATGTATTATAGCAATAGGATAACAATTAAAATATACCATGAAGTCTAAATAAAGAATTTAATTCCATATTGATAAAACTTTAGCACTTTTTTTTATATGAATTCAGATTTTGAATTAAACAGCATATTCACCTTTGGAAAATGAATATCTACCATGCATTACGTCACATGCTTTTATGTATATAATAATGGTAAATTCCTTTGATGTACAGTTGGATTTGGCAAATAATTGTCATTATAAACATTTTCTTTCTTGGAATACGGAATAAAAAAAAAATTTTGTTTTGGTAAATATGTTGTTAACTGACTTTTGAAAAACTGATATTCACTTCATATGTTAGCTTCACTGAATATCAGTTTTTCAAAAGTCGATAAAACGTCGTATCTATTTGATCAACAGACAGTAATTATATAAAATTCAATGCAAGAACTAGTGCTAGACAGTGTTAAAAGAGTGAAAAGTACTTAAAAGTCCAATGCCACTAGAATGTCGTAATTTGTGCTAGGCAGTGTTAAAAGAGTGAGTAGTAGTTAAACGTCCAATGCCACTAGAATCTCAAAATTTGTGTTAGGCAGTGTTAAAAGAGTAGTAGTTTTAAGTCCAATGCCACTAGAATCTCATAATTTGTGCTAGGCAGTGTTAAAAGAGTGAGAAGTAGTTTAAAGTCCAATGCCACTAGAATCTCATTATTTGTGCTAGGCAGTATTAAAAGGGTGAGAAGTAGTTTAAAATCCAATGCCATTAGAATCTCATTATTTGTGCTAGGCCGTGTTAAAAGAGTGAGAAGTAGTTTAAAGTCCAATGCCACTAGAGTCTTGTAATCTGTGCTAGACAGTGTTAAAAGAGTAGTAGTTTTAAGTCCAATGCCACTAGAAACTCATAATTTGTGCAAGGAGGTGGTAAAAGTGTGAGAAGTGGTTTTAAGTCGAAGGCCACTAGAATCTCATAATTTGTGCTAGGCAATGTTAAAGAGAGAGAAGTAGTTTAAACTCCAATGACACTAGAATCTCATAATTTGTGCTAGGGAGTGTTAAAAGAGTGAGAAGTAGTAATTTAAAGTCAGATGCCACTAGAATCTAATAATTTGTGCTAGGCGGTGAAAAAGAATGAGAAGTAGTTGAAAGTCCAATGCAACTAGAATCTCATAATTTGTGCTAGGCAGTGTTAAAAGAGTGAGAAGCAGTTTAAAGTCCAATGCCACTTAAATCTCATAATTTGTGCTTGGCAGTGTTAATAGATTGAGAAGTAGTTTAAAGTCCAATGCCACTAGAATCTCATAATTTGTGTTAGGCAGTGTTAAAAGAGTGAGAAGTAGTTAAAAGTCCAATGCCACTAGAATCTTATAATTTGTGCTAGGCAGTGTTAAAAGAGTGAGAAGTAGTTTAAAGTCCGATTCCACTAGAATCTCGTAATCTGTGCTAGGCGACGAAAAAGAGCGAGAAGCAGTTTTAAGTCCAATGCCACTAGAATCTCATTATTTGTGTCAGGCAGTGTTAAAGAGAGAGAAGAAGTTTCAACTCCAATGACACTAGAATATCATAATTTGTGCTCGGCAATGTTAAAAGAGTGAGAAGCAGTTTAAAGTCAAATGCAACTAGAATCTCATTATTTGTGCTAGGCAGTATTAAAAGAGTGAGAAGTAGTTTAAAGTCCAATGCCACTAGATTCTCGTAATCTGTGCTAGGTGGTGTTAAAAGAGTGAGAAGTAGTTGAAAGTCTAATGCCACTAGAATCTCATAATTTGTGTTAGGCAGTGTTAAAAGAGTGAGAAGTAGTTTAAAGTCCAATGCCACTAGGATCTCGTAATTTGTGCTAGGTGGTGAAAAAGAGTAAGAAGTAGTTTAAAGTCAAATGCCACTAGAATCTAATAATTTGTGCTAGGCGGTGAAAAAGAATGAGAAGTAGTTGAAAGTCCAATGCAACTAGAATCTCATAATTTGTGCTAGGCAGTGTTAAAAGAGTGAGAAGCAGTTTAAAGTCCAATGCCACTAAAATCTCATAATTTGTGCTTGGCAGTGTTAATAGATTGAGAAGTAGTTGAAAGTCCAATGCCACTAGAATCTCATAATTTGTGTTAGGCAGTGTTAAAAGAGTGAGAAGTAGTTAAAAGTCCAATGCCACTAGAATCTTATAATTTGTGCTAGGCAGTGTTAAAAGAGTGAGAAGTAGTTTAAAGTCCGATTCCACTAGAATCTCGTAATCTGTGCTAGGCGACAAAAAAGAGTGAGAAGCAGTTTTAAGTCCAATGCCACTAAAATCTCATTATTTGTGTCAGGCAGTGTTAAAGAGTGAGAAGTAGTTTAAACTCCAATGACACTAGAATCTCATAATTTGTGCTAGGCAATGTTAAAAGAGTGAGAAGTAGTTTAAAGTCCAATGCCACTAGAATCTCATTATTTGTGCTAGGCAGTATTAAAAGAGTGAGAAGTAGTTTAAAGTCCAATGCCACTAGAATCTTGTAATCTGTGCTAGGTGGTGTTAAAAGAGTGAGAAGTAGTTGAAAGTCAAATGCCACTAGAATCTCATAATTTGTGTTAGGCAGTGTTAAAAGAGTGAGAAGTAGTTTAAAGTCCAATGCCACTAGAATCTCGTAATTTGTGCTAGGTGGTGAAAAAGAGTGAGAAGTAGTTTAAAGTCCAATGCCACTAGAATCTCATTATTTGTGCTAGGAGGTGTTAAAAGAGTGAGATACTTCTTAATGCTGTGTGCTTAGGAAAGAAGCAGAAAATACCAATTTTAAAGTATTTTGTTTGAACATGCTAATACGAGACCAATGATGTGGTTTAAAAGAGTGAGATGTGGTGTATCATAATCAGTTAAACAACATGGACATATAAAACAACATGCGATATTCACAAATACTTATGTTTGACCTTTTTACAAATGTAAGTTAAAAAATAGACTAGAGGTGCACAACACAAAAACATAATATACAACGAAAATCTGTCAAAATATTTCATGTACATGGGTTGTACTATTTTTAATTCAGAATCAGATACAACCCTTTTTTAACATTGGGCAAAACTCATTACACTCACATTAAATAAAATCTCAAAAGCTCATTTTATTGTAGATGCTTGAGGAAAGATGTGCATAAAATAGGCGGTATTCATTTGTCACTTCTGACAAAATAGTATTTGCTGAATAGTGCGGTATCAAAAAAGAGAATGTTAATGCCAATTTGTTGGAAGGAAGATGAGGAAAGATGTGCACACAAAAGGCAGTATACATTTCCCTGCTGAAAATTTTCATTTGTTTAAAAGTACAGTTTCTAAAAGAGAATGTAAACGATGGTCAAAGAATGATCGAGAAATGGAAAAAAAAGATAAAACTTAGCTTCTTAATTTTAATGCCCATTTGTTTGAAGGATCTTGCAGGTAAAAGAATGTTTATTGTTAGTGGAGTATGATCAAATTCAGAAATGTGATCTCAAAGTTAATTCAAAATGTTAATGCCCATGTGCTTAAAGGCAGTTGAGAGTAGACATCAAAGCTCAGTAAATGTTGCAATTTAATATCAAAGCTCAATTACTAGATGGCAGTAGACTTTAAATGTGAATATTTAAAGCAGTATGCATTAGTCCCTGTTGACAAACCTTTTTATTAGTAGTGATTTTTAATTGGTCTTTTATGATTGTGGAGACAAGATGGGATATTTTTGCAATGAATGTCTGTTTTAACATTAAAGAAATTAGTCTAGACTAAGTTCAGGAAATTAATATTTTATACACAAAAATGTTAGTGTGCATTTGTCTTTGTTTACAAAGTTAAATTTGCTCAACAGTGGTATACTAATAGGAGAATGATCAACAGATGGTGGTTGAAAGATGATCAAATACTGACAAATAAGGCTTTTTTAAATGTTCCATGATAAATCCTGTTTGCTATGAACAACTATCAAAAACTATGGTCTAAGTGTCTGTATAACTAATGGTGACTTTGCAATTGTCCTGACTTTTTAGTGAAATCTCAAATGCTAACTCTAGTTCAACTTTGAGTTTTGAGATTTGTTTAGTTGGCTATATCATACGAAAAAGTTTGAAAACAAATAAGCTTTTTGGGTAATGTTTCTTTGTTTGATGAAAGTTGTCAATATATTTTTTCTTTAAATTTTCACATGAAACTTTTTTATGGATCTTGTGCCACGGTTTTATTCACTAATGTCACTTCTTAAAAAGCTTAAGATAAGCAGTGTTCTATATAGAGACAAAACAAGAGGCTCTCAAGAGCCTGAATCGCTCACCTGTATTTCAGAGGAGAAGATTTTTAAATGTTAGCAAACTTGATGAATAAATTGTGTAAAATTGTCTTTAAAGGGCAATAACTCCTTAAGGGGTCAATTGACAATTTTGGTCATATTAACTTTTTTGTAGATCTTACTTGCTGAACATTATTGCTGCTTACAGTCTATATATATCTATAATAATATTCAAAATAATAACAAAAAACTGCAAAATTTTGTTAAAACTACCAATTCGGTGGCAGCAACCTAACAATGAGTTGTTCGATTCGTCTGAAAATTTCAGAGCTTATAGATCTTGACCAATTGAACAATTTTATTTGACGTCAGATTTGCTCTAAAAGCTTTAGTTTTTGAGATATAAGCCAAAAACTGCATTTGACCCCTATGTTCTATTTTTAGCCATAGCGGCCATGTTTGTCGATGGATCAAAACTTCGGATACAATTTTATAAACTAGATACCCTAAGGAACATTTAGTTAAAGTTTGAAGGTATTTGGCCCAGTAGTTTCAGAGGAGAAGATTTTTGAAATAGTTTACGACGACAGACGACTACGACGACGTCAGAGGACAAACGACGACGACAGACGACGGACGACGACGGAAGCCAAGTGATGGCATAAGCTCACATGCTCACTGTGAGCTAAAAAAAAAAAAGGAAAAGAAGGTATTTTACAACATACATTAAAATGGTTTACACTTTACAATTCCGTACAAATTTGCTAGCTTTGATATAAAACCATAATCTGCAGGTAAAATAATAATACATGTCATGCATGCCCAGATATCAAACAACTCTCATAAAATTTGAGAACTAACAAATATTTAAGGCATATGCATGAGTTGACATGGGTTGTTCTTTAGTATACTTAACAAATGTAAAACTTTGTAAATTCTAGAAACAAATCTGACATTAAAAGAAAATCAAATGTGTTTTGTTCATCTTGCTGAAAACAACTAATAAACCATGTAATCATTTGTCTATAAACAATATTCTAATTTATACTAAATAATGCATTATATCTTTCAACACAATTTATAAGAATGTCCTTTTTTATATGAAACATAAAAATACAGACGGATCTTACTGTCATAAAGCAGTTTAAACACATATCAAAATTCATATACATGTAAGCATTACAAGTATGTTATAAAACATTACAATGAACATACAAAAATTTGGATGACTCCATAATAAAAACAATTGTACATACATGTAAATCATAAGGTCAAATCATGTATCTACATACCACCAGTTTTACAAAATGAGATTCTTTGTAAATAAATTAAAATGCTGCTATACTTTTTCACTTTCCATAACATGTGAGGGAGCATTCTGTTTTTCTAAGAACAAACATTTTTTTCCACCTTCAACTAAGAACAAACTAATTTGTTCATTAATATTCATTTAACATGGAAGTTCCTAGGACAGGAGTTTCATTTTAACCATTTGATTTGGAGTGAGATTGGGTACTTATTATCTATAGAAATAAATTATTTCTTTTCCTTCCTTTCTGAAATATATTATTTAGTATCAAGGAAATAAAAAAAATGCTGCCCACAAAATATGATTAGTCAGTTCTTAGGGTCTTTAGAGTTTTAATTTTACTTTTATCTATACAAAAAATACTTACAGAAAGCTAGACCATAGCATTTAAAACATTCATTCATTCATTCATTCATTCATTCATTAATGCCTAATGTCCAATTGCAAATATGTCATGCACATGCAGGATGCTAAACAACTAGTATAAATAAAACAATGTATATCATCTAAAAACAACTGGAATGTTTAAATCAAATCTACTCATAAAATATCAAAACTAAAGATTAATCACTGGTCATGGCTGGATCTTGTTTTTATTATTTTAGCCCCTCTGACTTTTCTTTTATTAAAAGCATTTGAAAATTTGCTCAATAATATATCTTTCTTTCCTAATTTAATATAGTACATCTTAAACTTCATAACTTCAAAGTTATATTCAATCATTGTTATTTATATAGGATTTCAACATTTCTCAAAACAAAATGTCTGGTTTATTGCCAAATATTTGAATGTTTGTATTATTAACAAACACAAAAGACATATATGTGGGTATATTTTTTTTTCAAAAGCAGAACCAACAAGAGGCTGTCAGAGTGACAGCAAACCAGATTTTCCTGCAGAGGTCGAACCCTGAACAGTTGAGCAAGTATGGAAACTACATTTAAGCTTAAAACAGCTCTGAATTTGGATTGTGATTGAATATTTGACACAGCATAGGTTTGTGACACAACATGAATGTGGTTTAAGAACTGAAATACTTGAAATTGGACATTTAAATACCTATTATGGTCCAATATCAAAAATCTTAGTACATATTAGAATCAGCATATCAAAGAACCCCAAGAATTAAATTTTTGATGAAATCAGACAAAAGTTTAATTTAAGACCCATTGGACCTCAATGTGGACCAATTTGATAAAGAAGCCCACAATCCAAAATCTCTCAATACATGGTTAGATTCAGCATTTCAAAGAACCCCATCAATTATTTTCTTTGTTGAATCAAACAAAGTTTAATTTTGGACCCTGATTTGGACCAACTTGAAAACTGGGCCCAAAAATCTAATATTTAAATACAGGTTTAGATTCATCATTTGAAAGAACCCTATATATATTTAATTTATGTTGAAATGAAACACAGGTTAATTTTATCCATAATATTTTCTGTGCAAAGGGAAATAACTCAAACTGGATATGATGCAATTTTTCAAATTATAATCAATAATATAAAATCAACAACCAGTGATGACTAATTTCTCTAAAATTAGATATGATTTAACACTCAAACATTGTTAGAATCAGCATATCAAAGAACCAAAGAATTCAATTTTTGATGAAATTAATCAAGTGTAATTTAGGACCCTTTGGACTTCCCCTATATTTCATTTGATTTGTTTTATTGTCCCATAGGGAACGAAAATCAATTTTTGGACATACAGCATACGTACTTACAGACAGACAAGGGTAAAACTTAATGCCCCGTCAACTACAGCGCAGGCATAAAAGTGTGGCAAACTGATTTGCCAAACTGAAGGACAAACAGACAGAGAGACAGACAGAGAGACAGACAGACACACAGCCTACCAAAAAACTTTCAAACAATTTACCAATGATATTTCGCCAATAACTCAAATTTATTTCCATGAACCAGTAACAAAACACCAAAATAATTCTCTAAAATTAGATATGACTTAACCACTCATAAATCTCTAAAATTAGATATGATTTTATATCTATCAATTAAACACATCACTTTTCAAAACAAATAACTCAAACTTATTTACATAAACCAATAAAAAACCAGCAAAATACTTCTCTAAAATCAGATATCATGTTATATCTATTTCCATATTATAATCAAATTTAATTAATAGTTGCTAATATTGTTTCTTTCATGTGTCAAAAAATAATACAGATCTGCAACTTATCTATCAATGTCAAAAACTTTATCTTATAATAAAAATAGATTATTATCTAATTAAAAACAAGTTTAGATTCAGCACTTAAAGAACCCTATATATATTTAATTTATGTTCAAATATAACACACACAAACTGATTAATTTTCCCAGGGGACCTGCCCTTTATTTCATATTTGTTTTTTTGTCCCATACAAGGATATATATGGTTTAGGGGCGGGGATCTCAACCATTTATAAGTTCTTAAACAGGAAGAAGGTGGGAATGACCCCAAGGAACTCACCTTTTATTTCATTTTATTTGTTTTATTGTAACGTTACATACAAGAATATATATGGTTTCGCCGTGGGGATCTTGACCATTTACAAGTTTTCAAAAAAAAAGAGAGTAGGGGTTACCCCAGGGGACTTCCCCTAAATTTAATTTGCATTAATTTATTGTCCCATACAAGTACATATATGGTTTAGGGGTGGGGATCTCAACCGTTTACAAGTTTTCAAAAAGAAGGGGGTAGGGTTTACCCCCGTGGACTTCCCCTATATTTCATTTGATTTGATATATTGTCTCATACAAGAATATATATGGTTTCTGGGTGGGAATCTTGACCGTTTACAAGTTATCAAAAAAAAGGGGGGTAGGGGTTACCCCAATGGACTTCCCCTATATTTCAATCAGAAAACAGTAAATTTTCAAATAAATCTGTCACTCCAATCATTGGAGTCCAATGATTATCATATGCTAAAATATTTCAAAGATCTAATTAATAATGAAAAAAAATCATAATCATATGCTGAAATATTTATAATATCTAATTGAACAGAACTATGGTTGTTTAACATAGTACTCTAACGTAATTAATAATCTAATAATCTTCAAAATGTCTAATAATATAGCTTATAATCATTACCACTTAGGAAATAGATAATTTTCAAATAAATCTGTCACTCCAATTTTTATTCTGAGATAAGACAAATCATAAAAAGATAACAACAGTAAAATATTTAAAAATTCTACTTTTGGATATTAAAAATGAAGATAACTCACAAAGGAGATATACTAAAATCTTGAAAATTAATAGAGACTTTCATTAAGTCCCAGGAAACACAACAAATTTGTTAAAGCGTTTTCATGTTATTGTGCGGAGCCGCCCGCCGTAAATAACCATTTTAATAACCTATATTTCCTTCGAAAATCCGGTTAACAAAACTGTTATAAATAAATCAATTTTCTCATAAGAAATTTTCTACAAAGGAATCAACTGTCTGCTTTGAAGTTGCAAAACTATTGTTTATTTAACCGAGTCAAAGGATTTCAATCTTCAAAATAGTAAGCAAACTTCAACATTGAATTCTTATAGATTTGTAATTTCTTATTTCATAAGTAAATGATGAATATCAGTACAAACTATGTATGCTGAAAAGGAGAACAGCTCCTGTAACTTTAATTTCCTTAGAGGTTGGTAAACCATAACAAAACTTACATAACTATATTTTGGTCATTGAGTAGAAAATTTACATTTATTTTAATAATAACCAATTTCCATGGTTACAGTGTAGGAAAAAAGACCTAACTTACTACTTGTCACTCATTTCCCACTTTTGTCCTATGAAACACTTCAGATATAGTTTCTATAAAATATCTATATATCAAAAAATATTTGAATCAATGTATGACAGTTAAAAGGCACTTGTATATTAAAATACTGTCACCCTTTCTTAGTGGTTACCTTTAATGTGGCTATAGCTTCTTACTACAAATTCCACTTTATACTACTATAAAGTGTGAGAAGCTTAGCTTCAAATCAACATATCACTCAAATACTTAATTTCCATAAACAATTAAATGTCAATAAACAAGAATGTGTCCATAGTACACGGATGCCTAACTCGCACTATCATTTTCTATGTTCAGTGGACCGTGAAACTGGTGTCAAAACTCTAATTTGGCATTAAAATTAGAAAGATCTATCCATAGGGAACATGTGTACTAAGTTTCAAGTTGATTAAACTTCAACTTCATCAAAAACTACCTTAACTAAAAACTTTAACCTGGCGAAAAGACGGACAGACGGACCAATAAACGAACGGACGCACAGACCGAAAAACATAATGCCTCTAGGCGGGGCATTAAAAATAAAGGACAACTTAAAAGTTTTACTAAGACAATATAAAACTCAATTAATTTTAAGCATAATACAACTGTCAAATATAAGGCTTTAAAAATTATTGATATGAATAAACCTTCCCAAATGTAGCAAATGTTACAAATCTGCTAAATCGCATTTTTGTAATCTGCTCACCCCCTTTTTACTTTCATGCAGAGATAATACTCAAAATGTATGTAAACAATAATTGGGGACTATATTTTTTCTAGTCTCAGCAGAAACTAACTTCAAGGCCTTAGTTATATTAGTGATAGACTTTCTTTGATAGCTGGAATTTTTTTTTATCTGTGATTATTTTTTAAGATTTAAAACCAAATTCTGTACATTACTATGACAACCTTCTATTTGGTGTAAAAACAGATTTTCTATATCATAGCTCAAAAAAGGAATAGTGGTTGCTTATAGTGAAGTAACAAATGTAACATCCATACTCAAACTGATATGTTAATTAATTCAGAAAATACCCTGCTATGTACTTTTCAAAACCCTTAGTTGGAAAAGCTAGGATAAAATTGAAAAAAAAGGCAGGACAGGAGTTGTGAGTAAAAAAGATGGCAGGATGAGCATCTTTGCAAAAAAAAAAGACAAGATGACAATTTATGTAAAAAAAGTCAGGATAAACTAATTCAAAAGGGCAGGACTGAATAGAGTGAATAATAAAAAGGCAGGAGAGAGATTACAACTAAAAAAAATCCAGGACATAATTTTTCATCCTAGTCCCCTCCCCCCCCCCCCCCCCCTATAAAATTCAAAAGGTAGCTAGCTACCTTAGGGACTTTTATAGCTGACCATATGGTATGGAACTAATGCATTGTTAAAAGCTCAGTTTTCTAAAATTGCTTGCATCAGCCTTATTTGGATTATGGTGAATACTTGTCTCATTGCCAAGAATACCACATCTTCTTATTTTCATATGCTACCACCTGACTGTCTTGGCTGTTCTAAAAAATGAACCGACAATCTTTTGCAAGTTGCTTAAATGACAATCTCTACCCTACACTGAATAAGATACAGTAAATGCATTTTCATATTTTTGCAAATAACTATAAATTTCATCTGTTCTTAAACTGTCTTATCTGTTTCTTGTTCATCATGAAAGTCAGCATGTTTATCATTCTGCTCTGTTGTCTTGTTGTCAAGGAGACGATATTCTGCTCCTTCTCCTACAGAAAACAATTAATTTTCAATATCAAAATGAATGAATAATCAAAAACGTGACAATGCAGAAAGTAAAGTGAACCTTGAAACATATATGTACACTTTCAGATAGAGTAGCTTACTACATACATATTATTAAACTATAAACAGAGAACAAAATAGTTCAGTTATATCAAACAAGAACATTCAAATCATGATAGTTATGCAATAATAATGAGCTTCCATGCCTCATTTAAAAAATTACACTGTTTATCAATTAGAAATATTTTTTTTATTTTTAAAATGTGCAATTTATAAACATTTAGTGATGATTTTTAATTACAATTTCAATTGACAAAAAGCTTCTCACCACAATGTATTAGATTGTAAAGTAAGTATAGTCTTTGTTCATGTTCTGGATCATATAAGTATTTGGATCATACATGTATGGTCATAACCATATGTTTATATACTCATATGGTCCAACTATACATGTCTGGTCCGGTCAATTTACATTACAAATGTTGAAAATGACATAAGGCTTATTTAATATGAAATAAAGTGAATTTTATCTCCAGTTAGATTTAAATTTTAGTATAAATAATCATACATGCATGGTTATTATATATTTCCTCAGGAAACACAATCTGTCAACTTTTATACAAAGAGACAATCTAAAATCATAAAGTCTGATAAAAGCAGACAACACAAGGATTGAAAATTAGAACCTTGTTTTCATTATCAGTTCACTAAAAAGATAACCAAAGTGAATCTCCGTTTTAAAATTAAGGCTTTTAACTCATGCAATTCTGAGAAAAAATGTTCTTCCTCTAAGGTATTAACTTCTGTTCTACATTAAATGAATAGAAATCACTCATTCACAAAAGATTGAAAAAATTGTGTGTAAAGTTCAAATGAAATTTTCCGTTGACAAACAAAAAAAAATTAAAATATTACTGTTGCATTGTAAGTTTTTTTCTATTGATAGTACAAGCTTATCTCCCTAATAGAAAATGAAAGAATATGGAGTAAATGTACATGGGACAAAATCGCACACAATACATAGAAAACACTAAATTTACTTCTAAATGGTTGCCTTTTGAAGTATTTCTATGTTCAAAAACAGGTATACTAATTTTTTTTTCTAACTCATCTAAAGATAGTTGATTGATTTTTTACCATGCCGGATGACATCACATATAAAGAACACATCTTTTTGCAGCTCAGTAAAAATATTGTCTTTATATTGTCATTATAGAAACAGATTCTACCACAGAATCTGGTATAATACCATACTTCTCCACACTCAACATATGGCAAACAGACCATGCTTTTTAAATTTGCAAATTTAACAGTGTACTGTACCTCCAATTTTCAATTCAACTTCTTCATTTTTTTCAACAGGCCCTTCTGGACATCCATACTCTTTAAACACAAATATGTTCACCAGCCCATACAAGATAAGGAGTACAAATGATGATATTCCATATACACGAAATGTCCATCGTATACCAATCTGTGAGTACAACTGACCAGTCATCACACTACCAACCCCTTTTCCTAAAACAAAAAAAAACATTATTTTATAAAGATTTGAAAAAAACTTTTAAAAAAGTCTGATGAAAACAAATGAACCCAGCACATTTTATTTTTTGTAGGGGAGAGGTTACCCCCACAATTTATTCCAAATAAAAAAAGTTGTAAAAAACATGAAATTCTCAAGATATTGTAGTCTTCCCTATATTTGATGATTTTTATAACATAATACACACACAGTGATTAAGATAAAAAGTGTCATTTTTTAAGGCAAGGGCAGACACTATAATTGACAAAATGTTTTGTCAAATATCAATGTTTATAATGACTATCATTTTAGTAATCATCATATAATTTAAGATGTACAGATAAACTGTAATTATTTGCATATAAACTTACAACATTGATTAAAATAAGCTTCCCTCAAGTTTCTTAGATACATGTAGTATTTTTATGGCCCTGTCAGTATAGTTTTACCCCTGGCATTATTTCGTTATTCCTTCATGTTGCAACGACTATTTTTCTAAACGCCTTCACATATTGAGCTGATTTTTAGATGTGTCTACCATAATGAGTTACAGATCAAGTTTATGTTCGGTTCCGCTTTGCAGATTTTGGCGGAAATATTTGGGCCTTGATCTTTGATAGAGGGGCTATTAGTGTCAGTTTGACACATCTAGTTAAGTTATAAATACATTTTAGACAAAAGTGAGAAAAGCCATAAATGTATCATATAAAATTTCAATATCAAAGTGACAATTTTTCTTCTGTCTTTAAGATTATCTGTCCTCTTTTATTAATAAAGAAAATATTAAAAATTTTACATTCTATTCGTGATTATAAGTATTTTGCTCAACAATGAATACTAAAAGCAAAAAAAAATATCAACAGATATACATGTACTTACCAAATCCAAAATGGATCCCACTCAGTAGTCCTTGGATAGTTCCTGACATTCCTGGAGGTGTAAGTATGCTGCAATATGATGTTGCTGTAGCCCACATGATTCCAAATGTTATACCATGTAACATTTCCACTGGTAAAACAGACCATGCATTTGTAAGGAAGGAATAAATTATAAACCTTGCAGCATATGCAATGAAAACAACATATAAACAATTAATATGTCCAATCTTTTTTATAAAAAAACCTGACACATACAATAACGGTATTTCTGCTGAACAAGCTATTAATGAGCATAACCCTGGAATAATTTTCAGTTTGTTTCCAAGTTCCTCTTCTAAAAACCAGTAGAGAAATGTCTCTATTGCACCTGTTAAAAATCCAAAGTAAAACACAACTAGAAGAAATACTGCAGTTCTAGGTTCACGTAGCAGAGATATTGTTCCTTTCGGCAACTGGTCACAGGCAAGGTTGTGTGAAATTTTCATAACACAAGAAATGAAAGCTGTTGCCAGGTTTAAGGCACTAAACAAAAAAAATGCTACACTGAAACTATTCATGCTGGTTTTTGAAAGTGCATCAATGCTTAAAGTTGAAACAATAGCAAACATAGCAAATCCAACTGTTCCCCACAATCTCTGTTTACCCCATTTGTGCCTTTTTTCAGCTCCAAAACTTTCATTCAATATTGCATCTTTCAAACTCATTATGGGAGCAAATAAAATATTTCCCAGTAAAAGCAGTACGAAATAAAACCAAAATGATGTTTGACTTAGATCCTCTGCTACTTTATGAGTACATGTGTCAACATGGCTACATTCAAGGTCACACACGAATTTTGTGACATCACTACACAACATCTGCCAGTACTCTTGACCTTTGTACACTACATCCTTCAAAACAAAAGTCCTACAAATTTGGTCATCTGTTTTAATTCTATTGGATATAACTTCTTTGTTTAACAAATATCCAAGATCTGGAATTTTAAAACTGATATGAGATTCCCATTTTTCAACATTTAAATTCACACTGTAGCAATAAGCAATATCATATGTGCCTGTTGCATTAGTGAAACATACTTTTTGAGGCAATTCTGGTGATATCTTATAATTACATTTCAAACTACATGAAAGTTTAGACTTTGTTGCCACATTTTGTTCATTTGGCATGGTGCTGATAATATATGGCACATTATTACTGCTGATTGAGTTCACAACCTTTGTGACAAAGGATTTCTCACTAATAATCTCTTTGGCTTTAGTAACATAGGTATGGAATGATATGGGGCATGCTTCCATGTTTATACTTTTGTTGACATGGTAACAATCTCGTAAAAATGAATCTCCTTGACTACACATAATTTCAGTTGTCACTTTTGTATGTTCAGTATGTTTCGATGGAATTAATATCATAAGATTAAAGCACAACCCTGTTAGAATGCAACATAGAACTAGAATCAGTTTGTGTTTTTGGAATTTGCCTGCTACAGCTCCAAATAAAAGTCTGACTAAAAACCCAACAAATGACATAAGACCATAAGTTATTCCAGTCTGTGATTTTGTCATACCAATCTTTTTCATATAAAGTGCCATAAACGGTAAGAGAGCACCAACAGCTATAAAATAAACAAAAAAAGTTAACATGTATATGTATGTAAAAAGATGGAATTTAATGTAAAAATAGTGAAATAACAGTTAGCATCTGAAAAATCAGCATGTTTTTTAAATGTTCTTAAAAGAATGTCAAAATAAGGGGATATTTTTTTATGGAAAAGGTGTTACAAACAGCTCAATTAATATCCACACTTGAACTTGGAACATTTAACTGATTACAAATTGAAAGCAATGTGCTGCTGATTATTTATTAACATATATTGGGTATATTGGCACAACATCTACATGTTTACCCAAAATGATAGAAATTATCAAATAATCAGAGTTAAATTGATAACACAGAGTTTTGTTTTACTTCTTGTGAATTGAAATGGTACCTTCAAACCAGTAGCCTCTGCTTTAATCAAAGAGTTAATAGCTCTGAGGGAGAGGGGGAGATACGAAAAGGATACCTTGAAATACAATGAAAGCAGACCACACCAACCCAGCCTTCCTGTGCCATTATAGCTTTCCACATTTTTTTCTTACAAAAATAATACACTACTAGTAACACATATCTCCACCAAAACAGATTACACTAAATATAAAACTCTCTGCATACTGTTGATTCATATAAAACTTTGTATAATTCTATACATCATGTTCATTGCATCTCAGCATATTCAACTTTAGGGAAGCAAATGTACCCGGAATTGATTAGAAAAAAGAAAGACAATGTAACAAATTATTTAAGAGAGGATTCATTTCAAGACTGAGCATAGACTCTTAATACCTAAAGGGAATTGCTGGTTCCCTAGGACTGATAAAATCCTACTTATATAAATCTGATAAAATTCATATTCACTGAAATTGAAAGTTGAAAAAAGGCCAGATCACAAGATTTTCAGGGCTTTGAACTGGATATAAATGTATTACTTCCAATGTACTTCTTTCAAAATTGAATTTATTCATGTTTTCGATATTATTAATGAATGGTAAAAATGCAAGAGCAGACAACTGGGTAAACAGTAGACCCTATTTCACATGCTTGCTTGATTTATTACATACATGTATATTAGCATCAATATTTTGTTTCCATTTTAAAATACATGTGAAACTAAAAATATGGGTAATATATCTTTTTAAACAACATTGTTTACAAGTCAAAAGATTAGTACTGTGCCATTTTATTTACCAGCTAAACATCACATTAGCAAATTATGCCGCTTACACTGATTTTAACATCATTGAACAGTCATTTCTGTGTGGAACAAAAGTTGCACTGAAACATTGTTTGTCCTCTTTTTATTAATTTCATATGCTGTGTCTCCGCATTTTATTTGTTTAACCTTAGTCCTAGTATAGGTTCTTGTTGCAGTAACCCTACCAGTTTTTATATTTCTTTACAATTAAGAGCTTGACACATCTTATAGACTACAGATTACTTTTGGATCATATCTTCAGCTTTAAATGTCTTTTGTTTTTTGTGTGCCCTTAGGTTGCTGTATCATTGAAAGTTACCCCACATATTTAATTCATATTATTATACTTCATGTCATAATGCTAGATTTTAATTGGTTAATACAAGGGAGATAATTTACTCTATTCAAGGGCAAATACTCTATTACCCTTCACAGAGACGCTTGATCAATTGTGCACTTTATTAAATACAGATGGTTGTTATTAACAAGACATCACTGTGTATTATTTGAATTTAAAATTTAATAGACAGTAATAACAGAACATTCAGTATAATAAATTAAACAACACATATCTGAGAGTGTGATAGAGCAGATTATTACCCTTGAAAAGACATTGTCAACATTGGCTTTGCCTCTGTTGACAATGTTTTTTCCTGGTAACAAACTGCTCTATCACCCTTTCATCTATGTGTTATTTATATACTATTCTAGCAAGCAAATTAAATGGAAAGACTTAAGGATGTATTCTTCTTTTTTGTCGTTTCAGTCTCGTTGAAATCTTGTTCTGGAATTATTTCCAAAATATGTGATACATGTGGAAAACATCAATGAATTTAAAAAATGTTATAATCAAACTTAACTCTGTGAAAAAAAATTGTATATTTACAATGATTAGTTTTTGAGTAATCAATTTTTCAAATTTTATTACCAATCAAGTCAGTCTTTTCAGCCAAAGCTATGGGAAAATGGGTGAGGGGTACAAGAAATGATTTTACCAGAAACATGTACATCCCATATCACTTTTTTCTTTTCATATTTCTTAGATATGTATCTTTTTCAATCATTTATAACAAAGAAATTGATATAATATGCATTTTGTTCTTAAAACAGAGAAAAATCACAAATTTACAAAACTGACAGCATGGTAAATTTGACACAAAAAAGCATCAAAATATGATAAAACTTTCTTATATTAACACCTACCTATAGTTTTTTTAAGTTAAATTTATTCAGATTGGTCCACTTCATCTTTATTGAAAGTATGAAAAAAAGTTTAATTGTGGAACTGTGATTTTTTTTCACGATAACAGCCCAGAAATAGGTAAAAATTGAAGAAAAATGGGAAAATCATCAAAATTGGGTACTTACAAAGGGCTGTAGCAAAAAAAGAAGTGCACCACCATATTAATTTTTCTTCATTAATTATTATTCTATAGTCATATAAACCCAAAAATCAGGTTAAGCAAAAAAAGTTTAATTCTAGAAATTTTTGGCTCCTCAGAGGTGTACATCCTTAATGTAATACTTTTAAAACATACCAGCAAGTGTGAAGAAGTAAAAGCCCTTTACTCTCAACAAACGTGGATATACCATTTTACCATGGTACCATTTTGAAGTTTGTGAGTCAGTCATGTTTCTTCTTCCTGCTGATAAAAGTATGGCATAATTAAAAACACAATAAAAATCTGTACAGCTAATCAACAGCCTGTAAAACTACAATATACAATTATATCTTAACACTTAAAATGCACAGGGATAACTAAAACTAAAATTTAGATGAAGTTAAACAGGATAGACATATAAGGGTTTAACCATTTCCTTTTAAGTGTGTTAATCTCTCCACATATAATCTGTAACACAGTTCCTTAGTGAAGAATTCAGACATTATTGCAAGGTTTTATCAATGCAAAAATGTGACAGTATCTGGTTTGCTATAAGAAAATCTGTGCATTCATAATTTCATTTATGATTTTCCTTCATAAATCTTTTTAATCACATTAATTAGATTTTGAATATTGGCCAAAAGTCAGGGATTCACAATAATAAATAAATGCATTAATTTTGAATTTACAGTATATTAGGAATTTTTGTACCTGAAAACAGGAAATGGAAGTTACTGAGCACTTGCATGTGTAACAGGATCTGCCTACCCTTCTGGGCACCTAAGACCACCCCCAGTTTTTGGTGGGGTTCGTGTTGCTCAGTCTTTACTTTTCTATGTTGTGTTTTGTGTACGATTGTTTGTCTGTTGGGCCTTTTTCTTTTTTATGCCCCATTTATGGGCATTATGTTTTATGTCTATGCGTCCGTTCATTCGTTGGTTTAAACTGTCCCGCTTCAGGTTAAAGTTTTTGGTTAAAGTTTTTGGTGAAGCTGAAGTCCAATCAACTTGAAACTTAGTACACATGTTCCCTATGATATGATCTTTCTAATTTTTATGCCAAATTAGAGTTTTTACCCCAATTTCATGGTCACCTGAACATAAAAAAACGATTGTGAGAGTGGGGCATACGTGTACTATGGACACATTCTTGATAGCCATGGCATTGTCAGTTTATTTCTGACTTGTGAGTTCGAATGTCTGTCTGGTATTTTTTGCCTCTCTTGTACATAATATATGTTGTAACTGTTTGCTTGCTCTCAACATTGGTTTTCCAAATCTCTTTTCCAATACAATTGATCATTTCTGTTTTGGGTAAATGGAAATATTTCACACTTAATGAAGAAAGAATGGGAAAATTTACATGTAAAAATTATTATATATCAGAATTTTAGAATTCTTCAGAAACTTGAAAATTTCCAGAAAATTGAAGAAAAAAGTCCAAAAATCTCATTAGATTTCTCAAACCAATCATACATGTTATATGTTTACAGAATAGATGATTGTCTGATTGAAATGAACGGTCATGTCAAATCAATACTTGTCTTGTTGGATACTATTAAACAAACAGGACCGCAGCTTCACTGTAAATAGTTAATAAAATATAAACACAATAAAATATCAATTCTTCTTCTTTAAGTTTTCCAGTCTTCCATCTGAATAAAGATGATTAATAACTGGTGCATGTGTGCCCTATTTATTTAAAACAAGTTAATATAAAGTTATATACAAATAAATGTGGATAGTGTCCACATGTGGACACATATGATGCCACCACTTGCATATCATATAGTTATAAAGGGACATAACTGAAGAACGGTAAAAGTGACGCTACCCAAATTTGAACTTGTTCTGAGTTTTGTGGTAATAAGCATTGTGTGTAAGTCTCATAACATTTGGTTGAGGCTAACTTAAGAAGGGAACAGAAACTAAAAATTCAGCAATTTTTCTATTTGTAAACATGCATAACTCTAGAACGGTTGTGTATAAGTTTTATAACATTTGGTTGAGACCAACTAAATAATTCAGCCATTTTTATGTTTATAAAGGGACATAACTCATGAATGGTAAAAGTGTCACCACCTAATTTCGTACTTAATCTGTATTATGTAGTAATAAGCATTGTGTATAAGTTTCATAACATTTGGTTAAGGCAAACTAAAGTTAGAAAACAGAAACACAAAATTTGTACTTGATCTTAATTTTGTGGTAATGTATATTGTGTATAGGTTCATAATGTTTGGTTTGGGCAAACTTAAGTTACAGAATGGAAACTAAAAATTTTACAATCTTTCGATTTATAAAGGGGCATAACTCAATAATGGTTAAAGTGACACTACCCGAATTCAACTTGATCTGTGTTTTATCAGTGGAAGTCAAAATTAAACATTGCATTGTATAAAGCATTGATTGTAGTTGATTCAACTATAATCATAGACAAAGGAAGATAACTCAAATTTTAAAAATTACTTGATATTTAGAAGAAAATAAAAAATTTGCTATTTTTCCATTTATAAAGGGGCATAACTCTAGAACGGTTAAAGTGACACCACCAAAATTCAAACTTGATCTGTGTTATGTGGTAATAAGCATTATGTATAAGTTTCATAATATTTGGTTGAGGCAAACTCAAGTTAAAGAACGGAAACCAATTTTGGGACGTACGGACGGACGTACAAGGGTAAAACTTAATGCCCCCACCGCTACGGCGGGGGCATAAAAACAGTGCAGAGAACAGACGTAGTGGTTAAAACTATGTACAGGAGATGAATCTATTAAATGAGAGTGGAGAGAACAGCATATGGAAGCTGCTCTCTGAAAGAATCAACTGTCTCTGAATTAACAACTGTAGTTGGTAGGAGATTCCATTGCGTTATTGTGTATGGGAAAAATGAAAATCTGTATGAGTTTTTAGATGTATAGATATGTCTGAAGGTGTGTGAATGATGTTTTCTTGTTCTTGAGTCTGATGGAATGAGAATTATGCTATATGGTATAGCAACAAGATGATGTGTGATCTTGTACATCATAACCAGGCGTGCACGTAATCTGTGTTGTGTTAATTGTGGCCAGTTGAGTGTATTGTGCATGTTTGATACACTGCTAGTGTTATGATACCTGTTGCAGGCATACCGAGCAGCTCTCCTTTGGACTATCTCCATCTTCAAGATAGATTCTGAATTGTGGGGGTCCCAAACTGAGCAGGAGTACCTGAGTTTGGGACCGACAAGTGCTTGGTATGCCTGGCTCTTAATGTTTTGATTTGATGTTTTCAGGTTTCTTCTAAGAAAGCCTATTGTTTAATGGCTTTGGAGATATTGTCATCTTTATGTTTGTCCCATTTGAGGTTAGATTGTAGTGTGATGCCTAGGTACTTAGCAGATGTAAGAGTTTCTAAAATATGATTGTGAAGAATGTAGTTATGTTGTAAAGGTTGACGTTTAGTTGTGACAGAGAGAACAGTACACTTGTCTGGGTGGAAGGCCATCAGCCAGTCCACTTCCCATTTTGCTACTGAATCAAGATCAGCTTGCAGTTTGAGGCAGTCACCCTGGGATTTAACTGGCATGTATATGATACTGTCATCAGCAAATAATCTTAGTTTGCTATGAGTAAGGTAGTCTGGAAGGTCGTCAATATAGGCCATGAATAGGACTGGACCTAAGACAGTACCTTGTGGAACCCAGAGGTGACTGGGACTATGCTTGATGATCTTCCCTCCAGAACAACTGTCTGAGTACGGTCGGAGAGAAATGCAGAGATCCAGTTTAATGTGTTTCCATTAATGCCAAAATGATTTAATTTGTAGAGTAAGTGACGATGTGGAACTTTATCAAAGGCTTTTGCAAAGTCCAGTATTATAACAGTCAGGGGTACTACTTGTACAAGTAATTTTTATTTACTTGAAGAAGTAAATATTAATATACTTATATAAGTAAATTTGTAGGATACTTACATGTATACAAGTGTATTTTATTTACTTGTATAGGTAAATAATTTTTTGGCTTAGTTATGTCCCTTAGACATTCAGATTTGTTTAGTTATATAAGTTAAAAAGTCATCCTATCTTCTTTTCTTGAATTCTAAGGACTTCTTTGCTCTAATAGAATTTTAAATTGTCTGACCTTTTGCAGATGTCTTTACTAACCATTTAAGTGTAATTTCATGGACAATGAACATGATGAAAATCTCATTTGTCTGTTATCTTCAAAACACTGCTCATTTACAAGCCCCCAAGGGGCAATTTTTGAAGGCCTTGCGCAAATACTTAAGATCTTTGTGCAATCAGTTTCTTTGTTGATTTAATGAGATGAAACATTGAACTCTAATAAAAAATTATGAGCTAACCTGAAAAAAATTGTTAAAGGCAATGTTTTTACATTCAAAATGAGAATTTTTGTGGGATTGTAAAAAAAAATTACTTATACAAGTAATTTTTTGAGAAAATTAAGGGGAGATTATTCAAACATTATAATTAACTTATATAAGTATATTATTATTTACTTCTTCAAGTAAATAAAGATTACTTATACAAGTAGTACCCAGGCTGACTGTATAAGATCTGTTTGTGTATTTGAATTGTTCATGTTGAAGTTTATTGATGGAGAGTTGTTTCACAAGATCAAGAGTGCTGAAAGCCATGCTGGAGGTCGTACAAGATGTTATTTGATTCAAAATGTTTCATGATGTGTGATGTGACTATGTGCTCCATTAACTTGCAGAAAATACAATATTGAGATTGGTCTATAGTTGACCGGTTTATGTTTGTCCCCCTTTTTATGGTGACTCTAGTATGTTTCCAGTCGTTATGTGTGATTCCAGTGATATAAGATTTTTGGAAAATTTTGCAAAGAATTGGTGCGATTTGTGTCTGCATTTCTTTGAGTAATTGTTTTGCAAATAAAACATGGAGTCGTTGAAAGTTTTGTTTATTGTAGCTCTGGTATTTCTGATTTACAGTTTCACCAATACCATGAATACCTATATATTATGTAAATGGTTGAGATATAAAACTTTTTTTAGACAAACACATTAAGATAATTTTGTTATGCAACTTATGGATTTCAAGATATTGAAGGCAATAATCATGATAATTGCACTTTATACTTATATTTCATTTTTAGCCATGGTTAATTATTGTTGTGATGCGATTATTCATTCTCATGGACAAAAGAGTCAATTTTCTGAAACGACACACAATTCATCGAACTTTTACCATGACTACATGTACAGCCTACAGGAGCATGTTTTTCTATACTCAATAAATTTGGTGTTGGAAACGCAATCATTTTTGTCAATACCTTAACACGAACCTTCACTGGGTTTCAAATTTGAACATCTTCAGTATTCCATTTGTCCCTGCGATCTTGTGAAATTAAATACTCACCAAATGTAAAAGTAAAAAAAAAATTTGGACTTGTTACACCAAGATTATTTTATAGGACGAAATCATAAAAACAAAAATAAAACGGAAAAACAATGACATAAATCCGATATCTACCAAAATATATGCTGATGATTTAGTTCTTATTCTGAAACTGCTAATGGCCTACAAAAATGCCTTGATAAGCTAAGTTTATATTGCACTAGTTGGGATTTAATTACATTAAATCTTGACAAAACCAAAATTATGATTTTTAACAAATCTGGTAAAAAACTTTAAAAGACAAGTTTGTATTTAATGATAATGTTTTGGAACACTGTACAGAATATAAATATTTGGGTATACTGTTTAAACCCTCTGGTAGTTTTACTGAGGCAGTGAGACTTCTTTGTAAAAAAGCCTCAAAAGCTATATTTTGTATTAGAAAACTGTTATTTTCTGAAGATATTAATGTTTTACCTCACCTCAAGCTTTTTGATGCTTGTGTTAAACCTATACTTCTTTATTGTAGTGAAGTTTGGTCTCTATATATGATTAAAGATATTACAAATCTAGAGTCAAAATATTGGTCATTGGCTACCAATAAAATTCAGATTAAATTTGCAAAAACTTTAATTGGAGTAAATAAAACAGCTGTCAATTTAGCAGTGCTAGCTGAACTTGGTATGTATCCAGTTTTTATAGAAGCATTAAAACTGTCAATTGGCTTCTGGTTGCATGTGATAAAATCTGGTTATAATTGTTTACTTAAAGATGTATATAGTTCAAACCTGCAATTAACCAATGGATTTGCGAAAAAGATTGAACAGCTACTTGCTACATTAAATTTTTCACATGTTTGGGAACATCATGATACTATTTCAAAAAGGCGTTTATTATATGCACTTCATACCAAACTTAATGATAAGATATCTGAATTATTGGAAAGAAAATATTTTTTGTGATGATAAATCATTGCACGGTAATAAGCTCAGAACATATAGGCATCTTAAAGAAAATTACAAATTGGAAACCTATTTATTGTTAAATATTGACAGAAAAGTAATAGGACATTTTGCCAAAATTCGCATAAGTAATAGTGTTCTTAAAATTGAACAAGGACGACACACTAAAACACCTGTAGAAGAAAGAATTTGTCCCTTGTGTCTTTTAGTAGTAGAAGATGAATTTCATTTCACTATAATATGTACAAAACTAAATACAATTAGAGAACAATTATTTTCCAAAATTATTGAAATAGTTCCCTCTTTTTTAAATATGACTAATGAAGCAAGATTTAAATTTTTGTATACCTGTGGTGAGACTGATATAATTAAAATTATTGTAAAATTCATAAGCACCATGTATAATTCTAGAAATGCTTTATTGAGTTCTTAATAACTTTGTGGTACCACCTCCTCAGCAGAGATTATATACATTCATTTATTATTGTAACAATATTTTCTTTTTATAATGGAGGGGATATACAGTTATATATATATAATGTTTATAAATGTGGTCAGATTTTGTTTGTATGTTTTTGTATTGTCTTGGTAACAATCCTATAGTTTTGGATTTTGAACCAATAAATTATCTTATCTTATCTTATCTTATCTACCAAAGTGATGGCTTTTTAGAAGCTGTCTCCTATCTTCAATCTTTGTCTTGATGTCAGGGCAATCTCTTATGTAAATAATCTTTTCTTGTTCAATGATAATCCCTTTACCTTACCCCTGTAACTTTATATCCTACAAAGGATAACCATTGACTAGTAATGCATGTCTAACTATCCTTCACCAGAGACATATAATATATGTCACGGTCTCTACCTCCACCAAACACAAACAGTTATTGTCGGATTACAGAAGCTTATATACAGAGGTGCAATTAAAAACCTTGCACGGTTTATCAAAAACTCACCTATGTACACCCAGGAACATAATATATGTTAGATATACTGTTCCGAGGTACACCCTACTTTTACAAAAACACGTACAGAACTGTTATATTTAAAAGAGAAAAAAAAGTTCCACTCTTCTTGAGAATTGCTTATACACACCGATTGTTCGATATGTCACTGGTTCACGGATAATAATTAATGTAATAAAACTCGTTTCATATAAAACGAATTAAATCAACCCAGTGGCGGCTTCAGGGGGTCTGGGGTTCGGAACCCACCTTTTTTGACGATCAATGTTTTTAAATGAGGACATATAGTTGGACCCCCCTTTATGTCCTAAAAAATAATTCAAACGGTAAAAGCCTTAGAGGCTATATTGAACGTATGGATTGGATCTAATATTGCAAGTGTAAGTTTCATATTGGCCGTAGCCATCGCCCAATCTCTCTCTCTCTCTCTTATCACACATTCCTTTCCGAAGTTATGCTGTTTTGATAGAATCGTTTGTATATATCGAGCACTATGAATTACAAACTTAACTGTAATATCCTCGGGCAACTTATATCTTTGTTGATTTTAATTATGTCCATAATAATTTTCAAATGTACTTCTGGGGTTAACCTTCCCACTTCTGCAAGCAGTTCTCTTTTGTCGCATTGTAACGTGTACACAGGGTAAGCGTGTCTATTTCTATTTTAGAATAGGTTCGTTACCAGTTTGATACTGGATCCAAAATGTTCTATTTACAAAATATATTATAACAAGTAAACTTTATTCATAAAGTGACATCAGTGAACTAAAATGTATACAACTGCTCTTTGCATTCTCTAATGCACTATCTATAACTATTCTACTTAAAATATATACAACTGGTACAACTTTGTACTATTACAAATTTTTCCTGGGTCAGGAACATGTCCTTCTGGTACAATTAAGTACCCTACAAGTTTACACACTTGTCCAATACGTTTTGGTACTATTATGTACGCTACGTATACAACTATTAAACTAAGCTGATCCTCGACTGACTACTTCTAAGAACAAAGTGTAGTAGTCAGTCGAGGACCAGCTTATTATGAACCCTACAAGTTAACACACTTTTCCTATACGGTACAACAATACCAGGTTCAGCTTGTAAACTCCAACTTGTACAAGTCCGTATTTCTAACAGGTACCAACCTGTTCTTTATTACACTTAAGTAATACTAACTATTATCGAATATCAACGTACTTACCGTCACTTGGTCTAACGTCTCCGTAAACTTGTTACAATCGACCTTGAGCAAGGAATCTCTCCTGCTTATTTATTCCAATGGTAGCCGTACCATTCTTGAAGGAGGGGTGTTCTTCCAAAGTGCCGCATTATTCGAATTAGAGTTTCAACAGGAACTCCCCTTCACATTTGACCTGACCCAAGGTTTACCCGCCAAATATCTTATTCTTTTCTAAGTTTTATCAAAGTATATACAAATACATAAAATAAGGCTTCTGCCAAACTGTAACTAAGGTAAACTATCTCACCTAAGATACAAACTCATGCAGATGACAGCATATTTGATATTATCGATACTCAGTATTCTTATATAATCCAATGATTCACGACAAAGAATCAAATACTCTAGGGTTTCTGATGTATTATCACAGGCTAAACAGTCATTTCCAATTGACTCGCTGTATATTTGTTTCTTAAAAGTTATAATAATTAGGAACCAGTGATCATGTAGATTAACGGATATTCTGGTTTAGTTCCCTCGTTGACTGTTTGATTATAATAATGGATGTATTTTCCCTGGCCAATTATTACTTATTTTGGCTTTCTAACTATTTTGATCTGAACGTCACTGATGAGTCTTATGATGACGAAACGCGCGTCTAGCGTATCAAATTATAAGCCTGGTACCTTTGATAACTATTGACAGCTTAGATATCTTAGTCTATAATGCAAAGGTACGAATCCAGCTTTTTGCAAGCCTTTCTTTCACCAGTTTGTTCTAGATATCCTTTTGCCAGTACTGAGATTTCAAATAAGAGTAGGCATTATCCAAACATATCGATGTAGTAATTTTTCGACGTCGATAAACCAACAATTGCTATCCAAAGATTTTAAAGTTGGTTGCCTTTTCCCGAGCTGTTTTTCTTTTCTTGTTTTACTTTGATTACATTGCATTGTTATAAAAAAAATCAATGTTTTGAAATGGATTCGAGTCTCAATTGGTAAGAAACCACTTAGCACCTATATTGGTGTATTGGGAAGCATTGACAATATTTGCAGTGACAGCCTTTTAAAACAGCATGACGCAACAAAAATGTTGTGAATAAAAAGTAAATCAAACATTTTGATGATGTTTTAAAGAACTTTTGCTTAAAACAAATTACAAGTTATGGTTGCCTCAGACAAAGTATGTGTAGCTACATGGCAATTCTATTTTAAGGTTTCTGTCTATTTATCATGCTAGAATTATAGAATAACTAATCGAAGAATTCAAATAGAGAAAAATATTCAACGAGTGACCGAACAACACATTAATTCACGAATGCGCGTAGCGCATGAGTTAATCATCAGTGTTGTTCGGTCACGAGTTGAATATTTTTCGATATTTGAATTCTTTGATTAGTTATTCTTTTTATTACATTGGCAAATGGCTTTTTTTAATGAAATTAATGTAGAAAATGTAAGGAACTATATCTTTTTCCTACGCATTCACAATTTGTTTTGATCCGACGTTATCGACGTCTTGACAACGCCTATTGTTGTATGACGTCAGAGAGTGAAATAACCACGTTTATTTCACATGTGAAATTATCGGTTTTTATTTGACTGGGAAATCAATGTAATTCATTGCTACCAATGTAATAATAAAGAATAATTTACCATATGCATAAGAGACAAATCAAATTCATTAGAGTATACAGTTGCAATACACCTTATCGCTATTCCCGGCTGACCCGAGAATCTGTCCCGCTTGAACTTTTGACGTCATACAACAATCACTTTTCCATTGTGGCGTCAGATATTTTGTATTGTGACGTCAACATTTTACGGGAACCTGTTTGATGTCCAGTAATGGCGGACAAATAGCGATAAGGTGTATAGGGGAGGGTAGACTAACAATGTAAGATTGTGTAAAAAATAAATGAGATGTGCACACGTGGTATTAATAGAAAAAGACAACTATCCATCAAGACCATAGTACAAGGATGTGACCAATTACAGGTTACAAAACAGCCTTTAACATCGAGCAAAACCCATACGCATAGTAACCTATAATATGACTAAATGAGAAAACCAGACGTGCTATTCTTATATAGAAATCCAGATTTTTAAATTTATATTCACGTAGGACTATATGATGCTTCATGCTTCACATGTTATTCGGATATTGAACATTCATAAGATTACGCTTACCAAAACAAATTTCCAGATTTTTAAAGATTTTCTCAGTTCTCAATTTACATAACACAATTCCTGTCTACCCTTCTTGAAAACTCTGTCTGGCACAAAGAACGGAGAGTCCGCTTACAATTGAACAAGTTATCATTAATTTCCATCATGTCCATGTAAGGAAGCAGAATCTTATGAGATACGGGTATTACTGTTAAGTTCCTCTGTTGTTTAAAAAAAAAGTTATTTCAGTCATAGTCCAAAATATTAAACAACACAATTCGAAACAATCCGTTCCATAGAAAAACTCATCAATATTCCTTTCAGATCTGTTTGGCATGTTTACACAATAATGATAGTTTTCTCTTAAAACTAATTGAAATCGTAACAGTGTAGTTTCCGTGTAGTACACTGTCCACTGTTAGTGCCTTGGTTACAATCTTAAAGAAATAGCTTAACCTAGGATATGCATAAATATGTTTGCCTTGTATGACACTAAAACGTAATACATTTAATAAATCCAATGACCCAGCACTTGATCTTAAATATAAATATTGTATGCCAATCCTGATACAAGTTTGGTGAACATATTTGTATGAATAAAAGGACATGTAAGAAATAACTTTAAGAAACAATACACCAACGACAACGATAACACGAAGGAATTTAGAGGTTAGCATACAGTCTTTAATAATATCCAGATATCTATACAATATGTAAAGGTGTGAATGAAGTAAACAGAAATATTCCATCAACACCAAATTCTCCAAATACATGTAAATCAATCTAATTAAGGATGATTGATAGTCTTCTTTTTTACTCTTTAACATATAATTAATCGGAATTCTCTTGTGTTTTCAAAAAGTTTGCACGTAAACCCCTACTTTTTTTTGATCATTTGTTTATCTATAGTTTGAAAAGCAAATTTAGAATGGCTCATATTTAAAAAAATGAAAAACAACGACTCGGACCTATAACCTTTTTCTGCTTTAAAAGTTCAGTTATTTATATACTTTCAATTTATGGCCGTCTTTTCAAAAGCTTTTTATAGTGAAACAAAGTAGCGAACATCCTTAACATCCCGATAATAAATGACATAAGACAATCACCGGCGTGTTCCTGAATATGCAGTAAACTAGTTTTGTTTTAATATATAAATGTCCCATGTACACAGCACATGTTCTTGAAACAACCTTCAGTAGGTATGCTTGACGACAAAAGTTTGGAAAGCCAAAATTATAAACATAAAGGCGCAGCAAAACCCACATGATCTTAACCAAAACACCTTAAACTGTCTGGGATCACCTTTTCCTGAGACAGTTGCACAATTCTATGAAGTGAAACTAAACAGACAAAGTGAAATATTGAAGAAGAGAGAGAAAACAAGAGGGACGAAAGATACCAGTGGGACAGTCAAACTCATAGATCGAAAACAAACTGACAACGCCATGGCCAAAAATAAAAAGACAAACAGACAAATAATTGTACAGATGACACAACATAGAAAACCAAAGACTAAGCAACACGAACCCCACCAAAAACTGGGGGTGATCTCAGGTGCTCCGGAAGGGTAAGAAGATCCTGCTCCACATGTGGCACCCGTCATAAAATCATGCCCGCCAAAAAGAAAAAAAATCGAAACCCTGGCCATTTTGAATGTACAAGTAGTGGTACCGCTGTTAAATCATTATACTTAGTCTAGTTATATGTTTTTGAGGGTGTACATCACGTGTTTTAATAGCCTTCATCAGGTAAGCTCTTGTTCAAAAGTCTATAGCTATAAACGATGAAGGAAGTAAAGAATATAAAACATGTATTATGGATTTATCAAAGTCAGTTTTACTAAAACATACTATTGCCATTTTTCTCAAATATGTAACAGAAGGTAGTTATATGAATATAAAGGAACCATACAAATCTCAGTCGAAATTTTAAAAAAGGTCAAAACGGACAAACATGGGCTCGAAGACAATCGAAATTTCAGGATCTGAAAACACAGTAACATCAGGTGCACGAGAAAAAAGTGAAATCACAAAAATACTGAACTTGAAGGAAAATTCAAAACGGAAAGTCCCTAATCAAATGGCAAAATCAAAAGCTCAAACACATCAAACGAATGGATACAAACTGTCATATTTCTGAATTGGTACAGACATTTCCTTATGTAGGAAATGGTGGATTTAACCTGGTTTTATAGCTAGCAAAACCTTTCACTTGTATGACAGTCGCATCAAATCCCATTATATGGACAACGATGAGTTAACAAAACAAACAGACATAATATGTAAAAATGGCAAAAATTTTGTCAATGCGAAGAGTTATATTGTATTTGTTTTTGTTTTTTAATTCTTTAGGAGTAATTTTTACAAAGTTGAAAATAGTGATTGTATTTTATCTGTAAGTATGTGTTAATAGTTATAAAAACATCTATTGTAATTGTTTTATTGATAGATTTTTGATCGTGAATTGATAGTTGTTATCTACAAAAGGACAAATGAAAGATCATATAAATACATGCAAGGTTTCGTGCGTCAGTAGTTGGTCAGATTATATCGATATTATGGGACATTTGGCTTCGGAAATCGTTTTTGTATGAAAAACATAGACAAAATTAATGACACAGAACTGACTATTGTTTATCAATATGTGTATATAGTCTATATGGATTCTTTAGGGATAGGCTATGGTTGTCATTTTATTAATGTTACAGGAAAAAAAAGCAATTGACAATTAGGAATGTAAAAGACAGGTCAAAGAGTTTCAATTGACGACATTTTCAAAACTCTTAAGAGTAAAAGCACTCGTTGTTCACGAACAATATAGTATAACCTTGTATCAATTCTTTAAAGCATGTATATATTTGTTTTTTTTTTTTTTTTTTGGTTAAATGAGCCGGTAGTATCTTTGATGAGTATTTATGCCATATATAGGGACTGCAAATCAATGTGTGGTGTACATAATGAATAAGAAAGTAAAATAAACGCTCTACTTGATATACCAGTTAAATATATAGCTACATTTGATATTTAAAGTATAAAAATCGTAAAGAAACTGAGGGTATAGAAAAGACACGTCTTCATGTAAACAAAATACGTAAAACTATTGATTGAAATAAAAAGCAAATTAGCAAAAAAAAAAGAAAAAAACCAAGTATTTACATTTAATAGATTGGATTAACATTGAATACATGACACTAATTCGAATATATCCAATTTTAAACACTGATATCAAGTTAAACTAGTTTATTGATATATAAATCTATACAAATAACCTCTCTTTCTTAATAACTATTTTGATCTGAGCGTAACTGATGGGTCTTATGTAGACGAAAGCGCGTCTGGCGTATTAAATTATAATCCTGGTACCTTTGATAACTAATTAGTTTTTATAAATTTCCGATAAGACGTTAGGAGTTATGGAACTTTATTCTTTGAAAAAGCGACGGGTGCATTATGCACTCATTGCGCAGCTCTTTGTTATCTTTGTTAGAATTTCTAAATTTAAAAGTCTTGACAAATTTATTTCAATTAATAAAAAAACACATTTGACGTGGCTCAGTACTTATACATCCCACCATTGTCTTATTGTGCTATGCTAAATTTGTGTATGCTTGTCTTTCGTTTTGCTAATGTGCTTTGTCTGTATGCCTTTTTGTTTTCTTTGTTGACACATTTGTTTGTGTTCATAGTGATTAAGACTATAACACAATGCTGACTTCTGTACCCCTATTTTCAACACTTTTGTTATTTTTTCTTAAAATGTCCTGTACCAAGTCAGGAAAATGGCCATTGTTATATTATAGTTCGTTTCTATGTGTGTTACATTTTAATGTTGTGTTTTTGTTGTGCCGTTGTTCTCCTCTTATATTTGATGATTAATGTTGTGTAACGAAAACCGAGCGGTCGGGCCTGAGTGTTAAACTATAAATGTTTATCCCTTAGTGCGTTGCTATAAAATGTGTTTTGTTAGAATGTACGAGTATATAAGAAATAAAAGTTATAACTGGTGACCCTTCTTTGGTATCGTGGTACTATGTGGTACTCTGGTATTCTGAATACATACTGGTAAGGCTGGTTCCTCTGGTAAGGTAATGACTCGGATATAATAGGGTAGATTGGAGTATAGGTTTTTATATGGTAACTCTCGATGTTTGTAAGAATAACAGACTCGTTAAATAAGAAATCAACTTGTATTAACTTTAAGATGCATTAAATATCAACAATACATATAAATATTAAATAACTTAACAGTATTCTAGTCTAACAGATAAATACTTTATTAACCTTCTATCGTGAATTAAAGAAAATGGATAGCGGAAAAATATACCCAGAAAGTTTACTAATCGTAGTTTGGTAATCGGCAAATGGTAAATCAAATTCAATGCCAAAAGATAAAGTTTCTCTCGAGAAGTTAATCTCTAAATGCAACTTGGAAAGGAATTAACAAACCCACATTATACGGACGTAGTCTCCTCGGACATTGTAATAGTGTTGGCTGTCTGGTTACTACTTGGTCTGGTGAAGACTTATCTGTATTCGCCGCCGTATTTATACTTAGGTAAACCAATTTACCGATTTGGTTTACCATTTACCATTCCGGAAAATACCTAAATTACCAAAACCGGAACTGACGTCATTGTACGTCAATTGAAATAAACAATTCACAGGTGTTCCGAATGTAAAAAACATAGGCAAGAATAATAAAAAGTTTTAAAGTTAACAATGTTTAAAAATAATTATACAAGAAATATATAATAAGAAAAGTCAATTATCGGTAAGATTTAAACAACGTCATTACACAATTTTAGGGGAAACAAGTTCCATTTCAGGGAACCCACATTTCGTTACAATATTATAGTTCGTTTCTGTGTGTGTTACATTTTAATGTTGTGTTTTTGTTGTGTCGTTGTTCTCCTCTTATATTTGATGCGTTTCCCTCAGTTTTAGTTTGTAACCCGGATTTGTTTTTATCTCTATCGATTTATGAGTTTCGAAAGGCGGTATACTACTGTTGCCTTTATTTACATAATATGTCTGTTTGTTTTGTTCACACATTGTTGTCTATATAATGAAATTTTATGCGACTGTCATACAAGTGAGAGGTTTAGCTAGCTATAAAACCAGATCAATCCATCTTTGTCTACATAAGAAACTACCTGTACCAAGTCAGGAATATGACAGTTGTTATTCATTCGTTTAATGTGTTTAAGCTTTGGGTTTTGCCATTCAATAAGGGACTTTCCGTTTTGAATTTTTCCTCGGAGTTGTTCTATTGTTATTTTACTTTTGGCATACCAAAATTGATTTTGCGTTTTTATACTCATTGGAAGTCTCTGTCGTAGTATTAGAAGTAATAGTTAAAGAATGCTAAAAAGACAATTACTTTTCTTAGCAATGTTGCGGACGTATTCAAAAAGAATATAAAATACTAGCAGTTTGAAGTAATGTCAAACAGTTGATTATCACAATAAAAGTTTAGCCACTTGAAAGCATTTTATTTTGAATTGATCACTTTACATTTGTAATTTTACTCTGTCTTCTTTTGCTTTATCTTTTGTCAGAATTTTAAATAATTCTGGATTTTTCACCTGATAGTCTACGACATGGCGTTCCTTGATTTATCAAAATCCCGGCCACAGAACCAGCAATCAGTGTTGAGACAATACCAATAATAATCAAAATGTTTATTGCGAGGTGTTTACTACAGTTTCCGGAAACAAGTACACACGAAACAATAATACATGACACTCCTACGGATATCTAAATCAAGGAACAAACAACTTTCAGGCAGAATCTTTCTCCCATTTTTGAAAACATACTCAGTCCGGCACAAAATACGCAGAAACTGCCTACAATGGGAAGAGCTATCAATCCATTTCGTGAAGCAACATCTCCTGGGTTACATGAAAAACTGTGAATAACTTCTGCTACTTATATAAAGATTACTCCTATCATGGTCCAGAATATTAAGCAAGACCATTTGAAACAATCTGTTCCACAGAAAATCGCGTTAACATCCCTTTTCGACATGCCAACTGAGTTAGAATGTTATTTTCTCCTTTCGAAATAATACAAATTTAAGCAATAACAGAATGGTATGTATTGAATAGTCAAATCTACATTGTTGTCATTACACTGTTAAAGAAGTGAAAAATGAATTGGGTTTCTTCCAGAATTAATTAATTTTAATATCTTATTTAAATGCATACGGAAGAAAAGACAATAATCGTTTAAGCCCATGTCTATTTACTTAAATGTAACAATTGATTTGCAAAACGATAACCTTCAAATAAATGCAAACAACCACTATGTATGTGTTGAAAATATAAAGCGACATACCAATTTTAATTAAAACAAAGGTTGTATGTGTATACATAAAAGAAGATGTGTGGTCAACCTAAATAAGACAGCAACCAAACGATACAAATAATAAAATGCCTGCAAATTTGATTTATATCGGGCATTCTAACATTTACACTACAGACACACAAATGATAAAAGTCTTATTTTATCAAGATAACAGTTTAGGCACAAGATGAAATAAAATCGTATTGAAATATATATTAGTATTCTGTACAACAAAAGGCCATCTGTTTCAGTCTCATTCCAAAATATGACAAAACAATAAGTTTTTTTGTGTTTATAGAGCTAATTTTTTCTAACAGGTAAACTTGCTCTTTATCAAATATTAGTAGGCGTGGTTGCGTGTGTGTTCATCCTTATACTTGAATAGACGTATACGAGTATCATTGAACGGGAGGTTTGGCTAGCCTTTAAATTAGGTTCAACCCACCATTTTTTCTTAAAATGTTCTGTACCAAGTCAGGAATATGGCAGATGTTATCAAATAGTTCGTTTCTATGTTTGTGGGCGTTTGTTTTTGTTGCACTTGAGTGTTCCTGTTGTTCCTTTGTTTTCCTCTTGTAGTTGATGCGTTTCCCTCGGTTTTGGTGTGTAACCGGGATATGTTTTCTCTCAATCGATTTATGACTTTTGAACATCGGTATACTACTGTTGCCTTTATTTGACATTCCCATACGGAACAAAACGTTTACGTGTAATTGTAACATTTCCTTACTTCAGAGACTTATACTTTTGTACAGGACGATTTCCTCAACCCCTCCTTACATATTTTATATGACAAAAGAGTATGAAGATACCAAGAGGGGGGATGAAACATCCTCTTGCAAATAAGAAGAAAATACGGAAAGAGTATATTTAATACAAAAGGATTTACATGTTAAAAAGTCTCAATGTTAAACAGCGGTATACTACTGTTGCCTTTATTAGACTAAAATAAAGAGCAAGAACTCCCAAATTCAGTAACATCATGTGCGTAGGTGCTTCTTCTATCACACGAAGCGAATACAATGCTTTTTTTTTAAACATGGTGGTGATTAATCTCTATCTGTTCACGTGTGTTTTCATCGGTGTCATCTCTGGTGCAATAGTCAGAAGTAAATTTTCCCTTTTTTTATTTTTTACCTTTATACTGACTTGTTAATTGATCAAAGTAATGTCTAAATCTTGTCGATATGAATGTATTAATATTAGTATTCTTATATCATACATTATGAAACAAAGTAAGTGAAAATGACCTTTTCGTAACTTTTATGATTTAGTTTATATATATGAATTCAATTTGCATTACAGGCGTACGAGTAGGTTTATTGCAGTTTTTCTTTGGCATTTTTTTTCCGACAGCATAGTTTAACACAATATTTCAGAAATACCTTCAAAACATATACGGCCAAAACGATTCCCACAAGATAAACTAGATAAACGTCTAACATAAAATAGCAATACCACGGCATATCTAGCGATGCTGGTCTGAAATGATCTGATCCATATTTAGTCACCAAGTCTATCCAATAAGCTGCTCTTTGTGTTGGTGTTTGTGGACGACTGTGGAATATCTCAGATGCATTTTTAATGCTGAACATGAAAGTGCTGTTATGCACTACAATATTGATGTTTTCAACTAATTCGTTCACAGAAAAATCTAAAATATCCATTGAAATTCCATAACCCTTGTCTATTATAAGAGCGGCATTTGATTTTTGATCAAGAGCAATTGGAAATGCAAGCATCGGTACGCCATGATAGAGAGCTTCAAAAACGCTGCTTTTCCCACAATGAGTGATGAATAGTTTCGTTTTTACATGCCCAAGCAGATCATTCTGTGGTAACCATGGCAAAAGTAATATGTTTCCATATTCTTTTTCATACTCTCCACTACGAAATATGAAATTAAAATGCTTCATCTTTTGAAAAGCTGAAATTAATTTATTCGTTATTTGTTCAGGCCATGACTTAATTATGCTACCAAGGGCAACAATTACTAAGCCATCTTTAGACTTCTTAACAAATGACTCTATCCTAGTTATCAACGATTCAGCGGGCCTGGCTGCTAATCCACCACATAAGATGGCATTCGAAGCAATGGGAATTGGATAATCCATTAAAATATCCCCGTCAATTATGTGTAGCAAATAGCTATTTTTTAATTCGCTGTTTGACACAAAAGGCTTTTCCGGAACATATTTAGCGACTAGATTTCCAAATGAAGGCATTGTGGGTTTGATAAGATGAATAGTAGACAATACGGTATTAATCATTCGTTCCAGGAAGGTCATTTTGTCTGTATATCCTGACTAGTATGCTGGCATATAGGCAGGATTAAATGGCGTTCGGTGGAGATTTGGATCATAGTGGGCAGAACTAAAAATGAAGGGTAATGACAGTTTGTATGCTAAAATTTCGTAGCATACAAAAGGGGCATAGTCAACGATTGCAAAGTCAAATTTTGCAGCTTCTAAGATTCCGAAGAGTTCAGCATCGGTCAAAAACGAATGACAGTGATCATATGCATTTCCAAGTAATTGAAGTAAGGGAAAATACTTAGAACCTTTCATTTTCATTTCCAATATAACTTGTACGTCATGAAAAATAGACGGTTTATCAAAACTGTTTGCTACTACAGAATTAATCGATAATCCATTGGACCGTATTTCTTTGTCCATTGATGTTGAAAGCACAAATGTTGCTGAGTGATTGTACTTTTCTAATTCTTTTGTAATGGCCATTACAGGAGAGATGTGACTTCTCAACTGGGCTACGAAAACAACATATCTTTTACAGTCCACATTATACATCTGTGTCAAAAATCCCAGGGTCAAGGCAATAAAGGATGTTTTCCATTCATACTTCATTCTGAAGAAAAGAAAATCACAAATTCAGTAAATGAAATATACAGTTAAACGAAACTAACTGTACAATTTTACATGGGTTTTAAAGCGGAATGCAGAACTTGATATCAGTTCTATGTAAATCAAAAATATATGACAAACAGAAATTGTTCAAACAAGAACTGCTAACCTGTATCTTTGGCAGTATTTTAATCATAAGCTTCGTAGTTTTTTTTACTGCTCTTGGATTAACAGAATTTCATGAATCTTTCTGTATCACGAATTTTCAGTTGATCGACATTTCTTTTAGAGATAAGGACACTACAAACCTGTAAAAGTCTGAAATGGCCTATATCTGTACTCGACTGTACTGATTTTTACTCGACCAGTCTGAATTGGTCTGAATTGGTCTCGACATTACTCGACCCCAGTCTTAACCGTTCTCGACTGTTTTAATCTGTACTTGACCCTTATCTTTGCCATTGAAAATAGTCTGAACTATTACTTGACCAGTCTGAAACAGTCTTAACCCATTCTCGACCTGTATTCGACCTATTTTTTTCAGTCTTAACCATACTCTACCAAAGATCTGAATAATACTCGACCAGTCTGAACCATACTTGACTAAATAACCTGTACTTTTTTTTTAACTGTTAAAATAAATTTCTTTTTTACTGACAGACAGGAAAACAGCCACAATAAAATAAAGATATATACATATATAAACAGATTTTTACATCATGACATGATTCTCAGATTTATCAAATAGAGATAGTTAAATTAAATTAACTTAAATAATTTAATTATATAAATTTTAAAGTTTTAGAATCTTGTTGAAAAAAAAGATTTTCTTTTACCTGAAAACCACACCTATACTGAGGGTAATAAAACCTTATTGAGGCATGTGAGGTGCTTCTTGTTTGGCATGTGTCTTTTTTTAAACTTAATTTTCCTAAATTCCTTAATAAAAAATACATAGGTTTCATGGTTACATACAATAGTTCTACATGTATAACCAGCTTTTTTATGAGGTAACAACAGCCAACAACATCACTGAAATTGTTTAACCTTATTTCAGAAATATATCTATTTTTATTAAAATTTGCGATATATTATATATAATATATATCCAAAAAATTAAAGAAATTAATAAAATAGTTTTTTTCTGATTAGTGGTAAAGTATAAAGTAATGCCTCCTGCTTGGGGCAAACTCATTAAAAAGATCACACCTGGTCAGAGAGTAATAAATTTGAAATAACATCCATTCAAAATTGCAACATCCTGTAAAGCTTAAATCGCAAGGATTTTTGAATTCACTAGATAAGTAATACACGAGTTTAAGAAAAATAGGGCTTTCTTTTTACCTGTAAAATACAAAATTTCAATCCTGGTATCTATGATGAGTTTATTTACACACATGTAATGATGTAATTAAAACTTATTAAAGTGCTTTGTGTATGTCATGTCTTTAATTTGGACAAAACTTATCTATATTTAATTGAAATGAACTTTTACTGCATTTTTGGAACATATTTCCTTTTTTGAAAGGTTATCAAGGATTGCTATGAAAGTTCAATGATCATGATTATGTTAAATTCTTGGTTTTACAAAACAAAGGTGTCATTTTTAAAATTTATTAAATTGCTTTATATACTATCTTATATATATATATATATATTGATAATAATAAAAAAACGTTCACTGCAATATTAACTGAACTCAACTGACACCATAATTCTATATATACCAGGCTTAAGTTAATGGTGAAAATTGTCCAGGAACCATAAAATATACCTGAAACATTGAAAAAATTTGAATAACATTGAAAATATTAGTCACAATTCAGTTTTGAGAATATTTGATCACCTTGTTTTATTTTAAAGATGATATATATGTGTATATAATTGTTGATGAATATGGTGTTAAAGTTATATTATGTTTATTGTGGAATTTTGGTTTCAATGCTATATTGAATACATTTTTAATTCAAATTGTTGTTCAAATTTCTAGCCAAGGGAAATAGCTGTTGTTAAAAACAGTTCCTAAATTGATGAAATACAATAGATAGATACATAAAAGAGATCTAGGTTTGTTAAGACTTTGTCGAGTATGGTTCAGAGTAGGTCGAGTATGGTTCAGACTAGGTCGTGTATGGTTCAGACTACGTCGAGCATGGTTCAGACGCGTATAAAATGGTTAAGTACTGGTCGAGTACAAGTTCAGACTGTTAAGTATGGTTCAGACTACACTCGAGTAATATCAAGTAAATTTCAGACCAATTCAGACTGGTCGAGTAATAATCAGTACAGTCGAGTACAGATATAGGCTATTTCAGACTTTTGCTGGTTTGTAGTGGGATGCAGCCGGGGTTCGACACATTTAGAAGAACAGAAAAAATAAACACACGCGTAAAAACTCAAGTGCCAAGTTCAACTGGATTTTTGTTCAAGAAAGCCTAAATTTAAGGTATAGAAAATTATTGAATCTTATACTAATAAATGTTTGAACTTAAAAAACAATCAATATAATACAATTGAAATAAGAAGATGTGGTATGAGTGCCCATGCATGAGACAACTCTCCATCCAAGTCACAATGTATAAAAAGCTAACAATTATAGGTCAAAGTACGGCCTTCAACACAGAGCCCTGGCTCACACCGAACAGCAAGCTATAAAGGGCCCCAAAATGTAAAAATAAAGTTTAATTCCGTACTCATAGCAACAATATTATTATATTTAATCTTACCTGTGTACGTTGTTTTATTACTGTAATGGCTATGTTATATAGGCATCTACGTTTTAATATTCCATTTATATTGTGTCAAAGATCAAACTGATTCGTTCAGTGTATGTTTCCCTCTTTTTGTTTAAATGTCTTTTTAAACGAGTTAAGCCAATTCAATTGATATTTTATAGTATGTATTTTCATGTTGTAATTTTACACTGCTGTATCAGGTTATGGGGAAGGTTGGCGTCTGTTGAAACGTTTAAACCCAGTGCATTTGTATGCATCATCGTAAGAATGTAACCTTTATAATAATTATGTATCATGTTATATATAGATAAAGCAATCTCTGAATAGAATATTAACGTGGATATGTATTTATACATCCCCAAAACCAGTCAAATAGAATACAAATTTAGTTATCTTTTAATTTGTTGATGACAAAATCGATGTTAGTGCCAATATAAACCATATTCTAAGATCTTATTACAACATTAATAAGATAACTTCTACTAATAAGTATGTTTAAAGGTTCGATGAGTTTACACGGATCACATTGTGATTTCCGTCCTTTTAGTGTTTATATGTAACCCACTGAGAATATTTGCCTGTTAATAATTTATATATTTTGTTTTAATGCTGTTTTTTTTACACATATGCTTACGACTTTGGTTTCGTTTGGGCTTAAAATCTTAAAATTAAGTTGATTATATGCATATTTATATATGATCATTGTCAAAATTATTTGTGTCTGTCTATTATCAAAGAAATATTGAAATAAATTGCGTTGCTCTTCATGGGATTGATTTTGAAGTTTTGTCATCTTTATTCTCATTTCCTTTTTTCTAACTTTAAATGAACTCTAATCTAACAGCGTTCTCGGGGAAGTAACCTTGAACCTTTTAATATTTTGTTTCTTTTAATGTCACTGTCGGTTAATGTACCCCTTTTTGATCCTGGTTATATCAGAGTGTATATCAGTTATCTATGTCGATCTAAATTCTTGCATAATTGTTGTCAGTTCAGTATTTACATAGATATATAATGAATACTTAAAATTTACAATTCAAAGTACTGTAAATAAAGACAACAGCAGTAAACGTAAACTAGAACATTTTGTGTTTCAATGGATTCCAACATCATACAAGGAAGCTCTAATGTATAAATTGTATCGTAACTACTATAGATTACTACAATAGCTATTTCTCATTTTATATACACAAGTTTTTATGAAATAAAATCCTTTATACGATTTTCAATACAATGGAATTTTATGCGACTGTCATACAACTGAGAGGTTTAGCTAGCTTTAAAACCAGATTTACTCCACAATTTTCTACTTAAGAAAATGCCTATACCAAGTCAAAAATATGACAGTTGTTATCCATTCGTTTGAAGTGTTTGAGCTTTTGATTTTGCAATTTGCTTAGGGACTTTCCTCCTAGTTCGTTTTTTTTTTTTGTTATTTAACGTTTTTAGTAAAGATTTCAAAATCATTATGATCTTAAATAATTTCCGGAAAATTGGGTCTGTTCCCTGATAAGGCTGAATGCTTAATTTTCCTATTAGATTTAGGACTTGATATTTAATGTATTTGTTTCTTTTAATTTCACTTTCGGTGAATGTACCCCTTCTTGATCCTCGTTATATTCTCGTTATATCAGTTATCTATGTCGATTTAAATTCATGCATCATTGTTGTCAGTTCAGTATTTACATAGATATATAATGAATACTTATAAATCGAAATTCATGAATTAATTTATGTAAAACCTAAATCTTTACAATTTTGTTAAAAGACCTGTAAGGGTTTTGAATAAACTGAAGTTGTTTTCTAAACGTGCAGTGACAAATAAATATTGCATGTTTGTTCAGGACGAGTAAGAATGTATACTTATTTTAGTCATATAGTGCGGTGACAAAATATGACAAAAGTCGATTATTAAAAGAGTTTTAATTTCGCTTCATATTACACGGTTAAAAATGTGCACCCTAATAGAAAAAATATGTTTGCTTTAATTTAAGATTGGTCGTCAAAAAGTCGTATGGTGTATTTTTTTAATGTTATCGTTTAGCTTTCAAATTTGACTAATAATGCAGATCATAAGTGGCATGCAGTTTGGCTTGTTTTTCAAAGACTGCAATCAATTATAGTTCTTTTTCTTATTTTATTCAAACATCACACATAATAATTTATTCATTAATCGAAAAAGCTAGTCATAAAAGTCTTTTGGTGACAAATTTTGAAGGCGCAAAGTACTGTAAATAAAAGCAACAGCAGTAAACGTAAACGAGGACACTTTGCGTTTCAACGGATTCCAACATCATACAAGAAAGCTTTAATGTATAAATTAATAAAACTGTTATTTCTCTTTTAATTTACACAAGTTTTTATGAAATCAGATTCTTTGAAACGATTTTTAATACAATGGAATTTTATGCGACTGTCATACAAGTGAGAGGTTTAGCTAGCTTTAAAACCAGGTTTAATCCACCATTTTCTACATCGCAAAATGCCTGTTCCAAGTCAGGAATATGACAGTTGTTGTCGAATCGTTTGATGTACGGAAAGTTGGGACTGGCCCCTCATTGAGCTGAATGCTTTATTTTCCTCATAGAGTTAGAACTTGATTTTTTTAAATATATCTGTTAATGTTTTATTGATTTTTTTGGGGTTTTTTTTGTGTTCGTAATTCTTTCTGAGGTTGTGTTGATATAGTTCTATTTTTATAAGAGGCAAAATCAGTTTTTGAGTTGTATAGTTATGAAATTGGGATCCGACAAAATCTCAAAAGACGACAAAACTGGAAAGTCCGTTGAATCTTGGCAATAGCATTTAAAAGAAACATACATTAAGTGTAATACTTTGATAGTGTTATATTCTCAAAAGCAGAAGGGGTCATTGTCTTATTTACCTAACAGTTAATTGCGGTATTTTGACACAGTTGATAGGCGTAAAAATGAAATTAACTCTAAATTTATGATTTTGACTTCGGTTCATTCTAAGGGAAGTATGAAAATTGATTATTATAAAATGTTATACGAATGATGAATGAGTCAACATAACTTAACGGTTTTTACCGTCCTTATGGTAATTGGAAATACAGAACTTTCTCAAAGACTTCAAGAAAACAATTTTCCCAAGTCTCTAATTCGAAGTTCAGATATATGAAGATTGCCCTTCACTCTATAACCAACATTTTAGTCAGGACTTACATTTCATACATCCCAGTGGGCTTGTGATAAAGGATACTACCGAATCTAGAATGGCTGCGTCATATCTTGTCCTTTTCTTTGATTTTGACACGTATTGTAGACTTCAAACATAAATCTATGACAAACGTCACATGATGATTTTAAATTTCCAATATCAATGTCCCAGTTCTCAATAGTAGCATACCCATTGCTCCATCGTTTGGCTTATACGTATCTCAATTGATATCTTAGACTCATGCATCCTTACACAGTACCTACTTAATGAACTAGGAGGTACTTCTGACACAAAACTGCCTATAAAAGAGGCGGCAGATACCAAAGGGATATTGAAACTTAATAGACGGAAGACAATCGGACCTTTTACTACATTAGGAAATGCCTGTACCAAATCAGGAATATGACAGTTGATTTTCCATTCGCTTGATGTGTTTGAGCTTTTGATTTTTCCATTTGATAAGGGACTTACCGATTTGAATTTTCCTTGGATTTCGGTACTTTCATTATTTTACTTTTCACAGCGCCATGGTCAAAGTCGAAGAAGAATATAATGCAAATACAACTCTACTAAACACTACATATATAGAAACTAAAGCAGGTCAACACGAACCTAACTAAAAATCTTGATTTATCTCATCTGTCACCCAATGGTTAGCAGATTATGCTCTACATGTGGCATCTGAGTGTGTAATTAATTTACTCGAGTAAATACGATTTCGGGTATATGACAGTGTTATGAGGAAGAACCGGCGATAGAAATAGACACAACGTTACAGTCACCATCAAGAATTGCGTTACCTTTAAGCTCTACCATGACTTAACTCACTAACATCATCTTTTCGCGGTTAAGATACTGAAATACTAAGTAGAAACCAAATCTATCATTTGCGTCCTATTCCCGTTTGTGCCATTTTGACTAGAAAAATAGCAAAAGATACCAAAAGGACATTCAAACTCATCAGTCTAAAACAAACTGACAACGCCATGGCTTAAAAAGACCAACAAGACAAACAGACAAACAACAATACAAAAAAAAACACAACATAAAAAACTTAAGCCTGATCAAAACGACCCCCACCAAAAATGGGGATGATCTCAGGAGCTCCGGAAGGGTAGCTAGATCCTGCTACACATGTGGCATCCGTCGTGTTGCTCAAGTCGGTACAAACCCTAATCATTAACCGGCGAAACCGCCTACAATGGGTAAAGCTATCAATCCGTCTCTTGTATTGCAGAATCTCCTTGACTACATGTATAACTTTTAGTTACTTCTGCGGCTATAATATTCATTATTCCAGTCAAAGTCCAGAACATAAAAAGGGAACATTGGAACCAATCCGTTCCACATGCAAGCGCATAAAAATTCCTTTCCCATTTTCACTGAGTTATAATGTTGTTTTCTCCTCAGAAAAAAAAACCCATTCGAATCGAAGTAGAAACGACGTGGCATTTATTGAACAGTGCACTTCTACGTAGTTGCTATTACACTGTTTAAGAAGAGAAAAACGAATTGGGTTTGTTTTAGAATTTATTTATTTTAACATTTGTTATGAAAGAATTTTACTAATTTAAAGGAGCAGTTATTGACCTTTTAAACCCGTGTCCATTCACTTAAATTTGTCAATTGATTTGCAAAAACGATCAAATCAAAATAAATCAATTAACCAGTATGTATATGTTGAAAACGACATACCATTGTCAGTTACAACATAGGTTATATAGATATATGAAAATAAGAAGAGGTCGGCAAGGATCGAGAGGCGAACAGTTCGTTCCCATAGGAATGCTGACAATTTGTTGAAAAAGTGTACCTTCAATTTTAACGAATATCCATTCAATAAGAAACTCATCAAAATATTGATACTGATCACTTGTTCCTCTGTGTAGCATGTTTTACCTTTTTGTTCACTATTAACAAAGTATGCCGTATGGTATCACAAAGTAATAAATTTATAGCGTATGCTACCATTATTATGTTGAAAAGCATTGTGGATTATTTCTTTTAGCCGATTTTTTCAATTTCACATGGTGAATGGTGGTATACAGGGTTGAAAAATCAAAAGTTTTGATACAACTAATTACAGAAAAAAATCGAGATTTAAAATTATCCAGAAGTTCCTTAGAGTTATTTAGAATCCACATATGGTTAATACCACTACGCAAGTAAACAGTTTCACAGTATTTCTGAAGACCTTCTTTCACTGCGGACAGAATGTTTGTCAATCTAATGGACATTTCTTTAGTCGAACATGCAGATGAGCCGGCAATGTACCGTTGTTTGTACGGAAAATTCTAGGAGTTTAACTAAATGTGGCGATAAAATTTCATGAACAACATGTGGTCCCGAGTACTTTGGTTGAACCTTTTCTCCCTTTCCAACTGCTTCTTTCAACATATATACAAAATCATCAATGTTAAGTTTAAGCGGATATGTATTTTTGTGTTCGCGTTCTTTCATAATTTCACTTGCTTTTTGTGCATTAACAACTGCTTCTTCTCGGATTAGTTTCAGTTTGTCTATTTGTTGGTTCATATAACTATGATAATCACTATGGAGCGAATTAAGGTCTATTCTAAGTTTTGAAACGGATAGAGGAAATTTTGGACGAAATCCGTAAACCATTTCGTACGGAGAGTATTAAGTTGAGTCACTTGGCGAGATATTAAAAGAAAATGTTATTGCAGGTAACATATTGTCCCACTGTAAACCATTTTTAGTATAAGGTGTTAAACGTTCTGCAACAGTCATATGTGTACGTTCGCACAATCCTAGACAATGGTGTATAAAACTTAGAGTAAAGTTTTGATTTACTTCTAAAATTTTGCAAAGCTGATCAGTGCGTTATGAAATAAATTCACTACCTTTGTCACTTATAACGCAATCAAACACGCCAAAAGTACATACTAATTGAAAAAGTGCATGTGACACTGTAACTGAGTCTGAACTGAGTACACAAAATAATAGTTTGGAAAACATATCAACTGCTGTGAAAACATATGCGTTCCATTTTTATGTTATTAGCAATGGTCCAAACACGTCTACCTGCCAAGTTTGAAATGGTTCTGTAGGTGTTCGAAAAGAAATTATTTCGGACTTCGTATGAGCTTTTGTCATCTTTCGTTCCTAACAGTCGTGACAAGAACGAACATAACTTGACACTGTTGATGGCAAGTTTTGAAAATAAAATTGCTCTGAAATATTGTCCACTGTCTGTTGTATACCCATATGGCCCACTAAAGGTGTTTGGTGGTAAGTTTCTAAAATTTTAGGTATGAATTGTTTAGGAGTAACTAACTGAAATTCTCCCATTCTTTGGGTGCGTTTCGACTTTGCAACCCGCGAGTGAAATAACAAGTCATCGATTATGTAGTCAGGTGCTTTAAATAACAAACGACGAGCTTCCTTCTGACGTTTTGGTAATCTTCCATTTTCTAGGTAAAGAATAATTGGAAGTAATGTTTCGTCCAGTCTTTGTAAATGTTTAATATTTTCTTTTTTAAAATCAATTGGCTGATCACGTGACTTATCAGCTGTGCCAACAACATTGATATCCTGTACTTTTGTGAATTCAGTATCAAATCCGTATTTATGTACATGTAAATATAAACTCTTACCAATTTGATCACAATCAGTACCACACAAATCATTAAAATCAATAGGAGGCCTTTGTAAAATCGGAGTTAACTCATCAATCCGTAAGTTATCAGAGACATTTTCATATCTATTTACAAACAAAGTATCACAAGCACAGTCGGATATGCAATCATTTCCACATACATCGAATAAATCTGTCGGGTGCCTCTGTAAAATATAATTGTTTTCGGAACCATCTATGTCACAAGAACTATCGATAAAAAGTGAATCGTTTTCATTAGTAGTTCGGTTATCATCTGGGTAAATCGAATTACAAGTTCCCCACTGTTGGCTAAAGTCACTGAATTGTTTGAATGTCAATTTACTCGACTCCTCCTCGGTATCTGCTGTATAACCCGTTTCAATTTCGTCAGTACTGAGTTTTGCAAAATTAACAAATTAAATTTTTCCAACTTCTTCGACTTCATATGGAAAATGGGGGTCATTTTCATTAAGTGATTCTTCTGCATTAACGTCCAGTAGTGGCACATTTTCGACTCTTGAAAGTGCATCGGTAACTTGCATATCGGCCGCAGGCTTGTATTTGATATCAAATTAAAATTTTTGTAACACAGCTAACCATCGATCGTAAATTTTGAATTAATGATCGCAACGCCTGGTGGTCAAAATCTACGGTGAATCTTTCTCCGCGTAAATAACTAGCACAGTCAACTATACTTGTAACAACTCCTAGTAATTCCAATTTGGTTGGTCCGTACGATTTCTGTCATGAGTTCAATGATTTGGACCCAAACCGTACAACTCGAATTTGTTCACCTGTATCACTTGTGTGTTTTTGATAAAGCATGTAGCTTATACCGGTCGCTGAACTGTCTACTACTAGGAAAAATTGTAAATCAAATCTAGAAAATGCCAAAACTGCGGATGTTAACAATAAATGTTTGATTCTTGTAAATGATGTATCTGTTCCTGTGACCACACAAATTTAGCAGATTTCTTTAATAATCGAGTAAGCGGTTCGGCTGCTGAGTTGTAGTTTGGAATACATTTCCGGGACCAATTAAACATACCTAACGCACGACGTACCTGTTTAACATTCTGCGGAGGAGGAAATTCATTAAGCCCTGATACGGTTAGGAGGTGGTCGGATGCCTTCCTTTTTTAGTGTCCTAAAAATATTGCTGATGAATTTGCAAAAGTACATTTCTGTGGATTAAGTTTAAGCCCTGCATTACGGAAGCGACCAAAAACTTCTTTAAGATCAGACATATGTTGTTCGAAAGTTTCGGAGCAAATTAGAACGTCGTCAAGATAACATAAGCACGATTTAAATGTCAAACCTCGTAAAATCTTGTCCATTAACAACTGAAATGAGTTTGGAGCTGTGTGTAAACCCATTGGTACTCGCAAAAAACTTGTTAGTCCCGAAACATGTATTAAAAGCGGTATACTTTGAACTATTTGGTGACAACCTCATTTGAAAAAATCCACTACTCATGTCTATTGACGCTATATAATTTGGAATTCGTTCCGTAAAAGATTCCGTTAGCTCTTGTATATCCAGAATAAATTATTTAAGAGGCTCCGTTTTGGGTTTTAAATAACGAAAGTCGACACAAATCTAAACTGTCTTCAACTAGTAGTTTTTTCACTTATTTGTCCAGAAGAAGGTTTCGAACGTTTTGCCACTAAAATAACTGGGCTCGTAATAGGCACCTCTTCAGTTGCGTTGAGTTCACAAAGAACACCTTTTTGTAGAAGCTCATCAAGATGGTGTCTTAATACCTCCTTTTTGTGAGGGATTAATCTATACGGTTTTTGATGTAAAGGTCGCATATCTGGTTTAAGTATGATATGGTGTTGAGCAATACCAGTGCAGCCAAGATTCGGTCTATCCGTGGTAGCAAATACTTCCTTATTGTCACATAATAAATGATTTAATGCTTTTGATCGTCCTTTAGATTCGAATTAATTTCAAAATTGTCTAGAAATTCGCAATTTATGCTGTCACTTTGTTCAGTTGGACATTGTTTCACTAAATAATATGTTGTACAACAGGAACATTGTTCATGCAATTAACATGTCGGACCTGGTACTCTTCGGTCAATTGACTAAATTTGGCAATGATTTTACCTTTCGGAATAACAACAGAATTACTGCCGGGATTCTCTTTATCATACTGGTCAACTCGGAAATTTGTGATTTCATTTCTGATATTTCATTGGAATGTGGAGCATTTCGGAATGAGGGACCTTTTCTGACAACGGCGCATTGTTCGTGAATTCTATATTTATAGGCCTCGTTTGCTTTGGCAAATGATAAAGATTCTGATTGAGTTTTAGGATGACTAGTCCTAACATGAAACACTAAGTTCTCAGGTAAACCATTGATAAAACGAAACATTATTTCATATACAGGTTTAGCTAATATTTGTCCCTTTTCTTGATCTTGACGAGAAAAATCTTCGACTTCATGTGTGGGACCCACTTGCGTATTATGAAATGTTTCACTCTCTACAACTACAGAGGGATGCTGCCAACCAATTTGAACATAATTGTCTGTAAATAGTCTTTTTACAATAGTCCATGAAAGATCCGGACTAAGACCGTTAAACCAAGTGAGGGCAGGTCCCTCCAAATGAAGATGAAAAGCAGAAACTTTCTTTTCATTTAAAATGTCGTGTTCATGAAGCTTACAAAATGACTCAAATTCTCGCAGAAATTTTGTTCCATTGTCTTTAGAATATCCCGCAAATTATTGGCATGTACCCAATTTTTCCATTACTGCAATGTTCCTGTGTTTTGAACTTGAATTAATAATTGAGGGGGTACTTGTGCTAAATGTTACTTTCTTCAAACTTTCGGAATTGAATTTATTATTTTGTCTAGCGGAAACTAATTTTTCATCAATATCAGCATGTGTTAATACGTTTTTTGTGAAGTATGGCTGAATGGGGTCTACCTCAGGTGTTTCTGGAGTTTGTACCATTAAATATTTTTCTGCAAGACTTGAGTCAGAATCGGACCTTATAATTGGTGAATATGTTTAGCCCAAACAATTTTTACTGAGGAAAGTGTCACTTAAACGGATTTTTCTGAAATGTTATTAAATGACAGAAATGTTGGGGTTGAGGTAAAAATTGTCATCGTCACTGCCACTTTGATTCATTAGAGTTCAAGGGAGATGCAGTCCAACATAGTAAGTTCAAAATAAAACGCTCTACAGTAAGTTCAGAATAAAACGCTCCACAGTAAGCTCAGAATAAAACGCAAAGACATAAATAAATTGTTTTTCCAAGCCCGAAAACGAGGTGCCATGTGTTGATGCTAGGTGTCAAATTTTTGAATATTATTTTCAATGTTATTGTAGGAAATTCTTACTTCGTGTTCACACACTATTACAACGATGATGTATTAAAGTAATTTGGGTACCTCCACCATCTAGGGAAGCTTGCTCACATTTTCTTGGAAGACTGAGCCACATATAAAAACAAACGTTTCTCATCAACATTTTTATTATAATTCCTAATTCTCTAAATTCTAATTACAAAACAATATCCGGAACATAATATTGAAGAAACTATACAAAGAACAATAACTCTTATGAAAACTCACTGACAATGGCAATCTACAGGTTACAATAAACCATTGGATTTTATGGGCGCAGCCATTTTAAAAAGATAACATGGTATTCAGAATTAAGAGTATGGCTAATCCTGATTGGTCGATATGTGCGCCCGTTATTTTTTATTATTAGAGACTTCGTGCACTTCAACGATACGATGAGACACGTGTTTTAAGTGCAAAATTGATAAGCATGGGAGATAAGTTCAAATAACGTTAAGAAAAGCTACGGGAACCTATATTTTTTGGACCAAAAAATACTGTCCGAATAATTTTTCTGTAATTCTAGTAATGTTTCGTTAAAAAAATCAACTTTCTAAAGTCTGTATCTCAAAAAAGGCTATCAGTGTCGCCTATGGGGAAATTAATTGTTTATTACAATCTGCATTCTAACAACAACTAGATTTAAAATAATGCATATTTAATATTTTAATATATTCTAATATTATAATCTATACAGCATCGACATTTCTTTATTATAGTGCTCAAAAAGTGCCAAAAACAGTAATTTTACTTGATATTTGATGTGAAATCGTATTTCTTGGTGACAAATGAATTATTGATCAACAAGTTTTTAAGCTATAGTCTGTTTCATATTTGTATTGCGTTTTACATTAGAAACAAGGATGGGCTCGACTTTTGACTTACTGTGGAGAGATTATGTCATTTTCTGAACTTCTGCTGATTTGTTTGTAAAAAGCACATACACGTCTAGAGTTTGGATACAAAAATCGATTTTAAAAAATGACAATCTCGACCCAAGTGCTGTTTTCGAAATTACCAAATTCAGTGAAAATGGACAGAAATGATCCCCTCCAAACATTAAAATGTTAACTCGAATGGCAAACTATAAAAAATAGAATAGGCATGACATTTTGTAGTTAAAGAATAGTTTTCAATGTTAAACACAAATATTTACACTTTTTTCATAATTTGAAATACTATAGTCTGTTTCAAAAATGTGCTTTTATACGAAAATGGTTTCATTTAAAACTTGTTCAAAATTCACCGTAGTAGTTAGGTCTTTCCACTTTTCGGTGGAAAGACCTATTGTATTTGTTCTGATTATTATTAGGTCTTTCCACCTTTCCGTGGAAAGACCTATTGGTTTTCTTCTGATTATTTTTTTTTTCTTCCGCCTAATTTTTTTCTTGCGGTGTATTTTTGTTTCAAAAGATGTCGCTTAGTTTTTTGGTATATGATATCATACAGTCTATACGCTTTTGAAACTGACCCTGCTTAACCGAACACTTTTCTTTGTAAGAGTTATCTCCCCAAACACTGTTTTTCTTGTTATGAGATCTCCTCCGCAACCGTAAAAGAAAGCGACAAATTTATTTTTCCAAATTGCTCGTTATATCCTCAGGATGTTAGGTTTTATTTAGACCGAAGCTTTACGAAGACTCCATATGAGAGTTATTTCCCCTTTTGTATTTGATATATGTGAAATGTATTTGTAACTGGAAAACCATAAGTGATAGAGGCCTAGGGTCTTTTGATTTGAGGTCCTTGGTCCATAAAAATGAAAATGAGGTCAAGGTCAAAGGTCAAGGTCATGTTAAAAATTTTGATTTTGGCTTGTTATCACTAATTTTCAGAAATCTTATAAGATATCGACAAATTTTTTTACAGAATTGTTAGTTGCGACATGTCGTAACACGTAAATTTGAGTTGAAAGGGTACAGAGACATTTAATGGGAGTTTTCTCCCATATAATATTCAAAATTACACGTATGGTGATATAACTCATTCATCATATATATTTGAGACCTAGGGTCTTTTTATTTGAAGCCCTTGTTTCATGACCTTGAAATTTGGGTCAGGTCAAAGGTTGATTCGACGTTCTATATTTTGACCTTTGCTTTTACCTCATATATATACATGATAAAGCCATGGGACTTTTTGCATTAGGTTGCAAGCCATTTGACCTTGAAAAAGCCAACCGGAAGTGACCTTTTGTAAACCGGAAGTAGCTATTTATTGTACTAAATTAATGTAAAAGTATATAGAACTATATATTTTTGGAATCAGTGTCAAGTAAACTTTCAAATAATACCGGAAGTGACATTTTTCAATCCGGAAGTAAAAAATTATCTCCCTTATTTATATTTTTTTTGTAAAGAAACCATATATTTTTGGAATCAGCGTACATTAAGCTATCATTTGACGCTTGAATTGACATTTAAAATCTAATTTTAATATTTTTCATATCAAAATAGATCCTTACTGGAGGAAAGACCTTCAATTGTTCTCTGAACAATTGGTTTTTAATTATTATTATAATTATTTTTTTTTTTTTCTTCCGCCAAATTTTGTTCTTGCGATAAATATTTGTTTCGCAATATGTCGCTTAGATATTTCTCATATTGTATCGTATAGTTCATGCGCTTTTAAATTTCACCCTGCTAAGCCGAACAATTATCTTTGTAAGAGTTATCTTCCTATTCACTGTTAATCAAGTGTGTGCATCTCCTTCGTAACAAAAAAAGATATCGACAAAATTCTTTTTCTAAATTGTTCGTTACATCCTCAGGAATTTTTGGCTAATTTGGATCGAAGCGATTCGATGAAATTTTATAGGAGTTATCTACCTTTATCAAATAAATTTGTCGTTATGTTTTTGTTACTCATAAACTGTAAGCCGTATAAACCTATAGTCTTTTTATCTAAGGTCCTTGGATCTTAACTTCGAAAATGAGGTCAAGGTCAAAGGTCAAGGTCATGTTCTGAATTTTATCTTTTGCTTGTTTTTGCATTTTCTCCGATATTTTTAATGTTATATATTAAAGAACAAGTGCAAAATGTTTGTTATATTGTGATAAAGATATGATACATTTGGTCTGAGACAATCCAGCGACATCTTATTGGAGTTATTGCCCCTGAAATGTTTTATTTTAAGGTAAATTGATTATTACTTCATATTGGTACATGATAAAGCCATAAGATCTTTTGCAAAATGTTGGGTGACTTATGACCTTGAAAAATGTCAACCGGAAGTGACCTTGAGTGAACCGGAAGTAGTCTTTTTTGCACTTATTTCACGTAGAAGTACATAGAAACCATATATTTTTTGAATGGTCATACATTAATCTATCATTTGAGACCGGAAGTGATATTTTATACACCGGAAGTAGCATATTATCTCCCTTATTACAGGCATAAGTATATATTAACCATATATTTTTGGAATCAGGTTAAATAAAGCTATCATATGAGACCGGAAGTGACATTTTCTAAACCGGAAGTAGCCAATTATCTCCCTTTTTACAGGCAAAAGTATATATAAACCATATATTTTTGGAATCAGTGTAAATAAATCTATCATATGAGACCGGAAGTGACATTTTCTAAACCGGAAGTAGCCAATTATCTCCCTTTTTACAGGCAAAAGTATATATAAACCATATATTTTTGGAATCAGCGTAAATAAAGCTATCATATAAGACCGGAAGTGACAATATACAAACCGGATGTTGACAATTATCTCCCTTATTTCAGGCAAAAGTCTATAGAAACCATATGTTTATTGAATCAGTATGAAGAAACCTATGATTGGACGCCAATAGTAGCTTTGAGTAAACCAGAATTAGCTTCTCATAAATTATTTAGAATTGATGTGAAAAGACCTTCAATTGTTCTTTGAACAATTGGTTTTTAATTACATATTGGATCGATTTGGTATCAATATAATCAGTACTTGATGACATATAAAGAATCATTGGAGTAAGTGGAGATCATCTTCGGGTCCTTTTTAGCAGTACCGCATTTACTAAAAAAATCAGAATTTTTTTTCACATTTTTCAACTGGGGTCACCTCTGATAAAAAATTGTGAAAATTCAGAGAGTAATGCGAGAACGTTTTTAGGATGATTTATGTGTGGCATATATATTTGTGCATCTAACGCACTATGAACTGCATGGTTTTAGAAAGTATGAAGTACCGTATAGGTTACAATAAACCATTAGGTTTTATGGGCGCAGCTATTTTATGAAGATAACGTATTCAGAATTAAGAGTATGGCTAATCTTGATTGGTCGATATGTGCTCCGTTATTTTTTTATTATCGGAGACTTCGTGCACTCTGCATTATAAAAAAGGCAAAATAAATTATTTTCCTTAGCCCTAACGGAACTGAGATGTCTTTTGAACACTAGGTTGAGACACGTGTTTTAAGTGCAAAATTGATAGGCATGGAAGATAAGTACAAATAACGTTAAGAAAAGTAACGGGAACCTATATTTTTTGGACCAAAAAATACTGTCCGAATAATTTTTCTTTAATTCTAGCAATGTTTTGTTAAAAAAATCAACTTTCTAAAGTCTGTATCTCGTAAAAGGCTATCATTGTCGCCTATGGGAAAATTAATTGTTTATTACAATTTACATTCTAACAACAACTAGATTTAAAATAATGCATATTTAAATGATTAAACAGAAAATGTGTGTAAATAAAAACATGAATATATAGATGGTTATACTGATTGGGATTTATAAATAAAACTAGATTTTGTTTACATTATATTACTGATGAACTATAATATTGACTTCCTTCTGCATATATTAGAATTGTTTGATGATCGTGAATTTGGTGCAATACTTAATTAAATAGGCTTAAATTTTTGCAATTTAAAACACAATATCTATATTTTATCAATCTAAATAAACTCAAATTCAACTGCGTTTCAGAGGGGAGTAACTTGGTATCTTTAATGTTTCACTTTCTTCGATGAATGTACCCTCTTGTGATCCTCGTTATATCAGTGTGTATATCGGTTATCTATGTCGATCTAAATCCATGCATCATTGTTATTAATTAGTTCAGTATTTACACAACAATAAAAAGAAAAGAGATATAGAATAGCCAGCAAAAAAATAAGGGATTTGGATTTTAAACACCAAAAACCCCAAAATCAAAAATTCTGTCCGTATTGTATTAATTGATAAATTAATTAATGTAAATTTGAGACTAAAATTTTGACAACTTCGATATAAACGAATTACCTGTAGTTCTTTTCTAAATGTATAGTGAATAACATTGCATGCATATTTAGGACAAGAAAAAAGGTCATATTCCAAAACTATACAATTATAGACTTTTCATAAATGACGTTTGTTTAAATATGTTACACATTGACCCAATGATATTATACTTACCGAGATGGCCAATAAAACTTATATCATAATTGTATTCATTTCTTAAATGACAATATTTTGATTTTCTCAACAAAAAAAAGACTGAATTTGAATGAATTGTTGTTTCGAAGTGTGCAAAACGAACGATCGTTATTTCCATAGTGTGATGAACTGCGGGTCTATTAATTTGTTGTTTTAATTAAACCAGGCAGTTAAAAAATATAGTCCCACAAATAGCTGTTCATTTTTTTTCTCTTTTTTTTCTTCTTTGCCGACGCTTTACATATATAGCAAAAACGGATTGTAGATATAAGTTTTATATAAAAAGGATAGTAGATGTTTCTTGGATAAAACATATTTTAAATCAACTTAATGGAGAGTTCGTATTGTTAATTTTAGCATGTTTAGGTTTCGTTGTTATTCTGTGGTTTACATATTGAAATGGTGTTTGCAGATGGTTGTAGTTGAGGAATATGCTAGGAAATGAATAAATAGTGAACCAGACAAACCAGAACTGGAAACTTTGTCTGAATGGATCAAAGCTATTCGATCTTGCATTCAGAAGCGCATTCCGAAACTACGATGTACCATGAGCACAAGGGTTTCTAATCCATTCAAGAACCTGGAGGTTGTGGATGCTTTTTCCTCTTTGCATGACAAATATGTCGTTGTTTCAGCAGATAAAGCCTCCAATCATATTGTCTTTGTATGTAAAAACCATTATTTGCAATGTCTCACAAAAGAGGTTGGAATAAACAACACAACTGGCAATCCGACATATTCTTTAACATCATTTACAAAGGATGAAATTTTACAAAATCGTCAATCTTTCCTTCTCTCTTTTGGTATTAGCATCAGAGAAAACGAAGAAAATCTACCGTCATTATACTGATACCAAAACTTCATAAAACTCTGTATTAAAAACGATACACAGCTGGATCATCAAGATGTTTGACTAAATATTTTTCTAAAGTGATGAATATTATTCTTTCTACAGTAAAAGATGGCCTTCAAAAATATTGTGATGAGATATATTCAACCAGTGATGTTAATCAGATGTGGATTCTCAAAAATTCTAAAGATCTACTTCTAAATCTAGTTAGATCACAATCTCTGCAATTTTGCAGCAGCATTAAGACCTTTGATTTTTCTACGCTTAACGCTACTATTTCCCATGCTCATAATATTTATATTCATTTCTAAATGACAATATTTTGATTTTTTCGAAGAAAAGACAAGACTAAATTTGAATGAATCGTTGTTTCGAAGTGTGCAAAACGAACGATCGCTATTTTCATAGTGTGATGAACTGCGGGTCTATTAATTTCTTGTTTTAATTAAACAATGCAGTTAAAACATAGTGCCAAATAATAGCTGTTCAACTTATTTTTTTTCTCTCCTTTGCCGACGCTTTACATATATAGCATAAAACGGAGTCTAGATATACGTTTTATACTAAAAGGATAGTAGATGTTTCTAGGATATAGCCTATTTTGAATTAACTTAATGGAGAGGTCTTATTGTTAATTTTAGTATGTTTAAGTGTTCGTTTTTATTCTGTGGTTTACATGTTGAAATGCACTATTATATCATTTATTTATGTATTTCTCTGTCCTGAATGTTCTGTTTTCCTGTGACGTAATGCTGTCGTTTAAGCGTTATTTTTAACATTGTCGTATAAGCGGGAGGTTTGGCTTGCCATAAAACCAGATTCAACCCACTAATTTTCTTAAAATGTCCTGTACCGAGTCAGGAATATGGCAGTTGTCACCCCATAGTCCGTTTCTATGTATGTTGACGTTTGTTTTTGTATCAGTTCCGTGTTTCTGTTGTCCCGTTTTGTTTCCTCTTATAGTTGATGTGCCTCCCTCAGTTTTGGTTTGTGATCTGGATTTGTTTCAGTTAAATCGATTTATGATTATTGAACAGCGGTATACTACTATTGCCTTTATCAAATTGAAAACAAAAACGATTAAGGAATAACGAAAAACGCCTAAATCAACCAGAGATGGGTCCGATTACTTTCAATGTAATGGATTGAATTACTATTACTTTGTCAATTGTACGATTAAATTGAATTAATGATTACATCATTTCTCAAAGTAGCTGATTAAATTAATGATAACATTGTCAAGTAATCATGATTACATCTGATAACAATGAATTTCAAAATAACCCATTTGAATGATGTTAATATATAAATATTATAACTGTAGCATGTTTTGAGAAAGGATTTTATTTGATAAAATCTTCTACATTAGGAAATGCCTGTACTAAATCAGGAATATGACAGCTGTTATCCATTCATTTGATGTGTTTGAGCTTTTGACTTTTCGTTTTGAATTTTCTATGGAGTACAGTAATTTGTTATTTTACTTTTTGATATGTTTTTAAATGATAACTTCAAAATTCATCGATTTCATATATCACAAAGATTCACAACACATATACATGAAAAATTTTTCACTGGTTATGGCCCTTTACACTTTACCATTATATAATTATTAATCCATGAAATATTTTGACTTCGATTGAATAAAGGTTTGTAAAGAGGCTTGGTCATTGTTTTTCTGACATCTTACAGATTTTATATGTATTTCAGTTATCTGTCATAAACAGATCTAAAATTGTAATAGTATTGTGTAATATTATATAATCATTGCATTTTACATGTAATTATATATACCAACATTTGTTTATTTTAAACAACATATTTGTCACAATTTTTGTTTATACTAATTAGATAAATTTTCTTTTATCTTTGATCCTATTGCCCTAAGTACAGAATAGGTAATTGAAATAAAAACATACTTTAATTGGTCTCCTACCTGTCAATTGAAAGGTGACAATAATCACAATATTAACAAAATGATTATAATTCAGGGTTAAAGAAAAGAATAACATGAACAAAACAGTCATTATCAAGAAAACATCTTTTAATTGTGAATATATGTATAATACTTTTTACTTAGGCTAACAAGGACTTTCAATAATGTTACAGTTTATTTTTAAAGAAGTAAATGAATCAATTAAGTCTAAACTATACTAGCATGAATTATTAACATTAAAAACCTATTCGATAAAATAGTTATTCCTTGAAAAAAACTTCTTTTTTTATAAAAAAAAAAAAAACAGAATGCTAAGCCTTTCACCATGTTCACTCCAAATCTGAATTATATCAGAAATGTAGATCTTTTAATCCTTCAAATTTGTTATAAACATTATTCATATTTCTTTTGATTTATTCAATAAAAATTAAGAATGTATCTCGTTGAAATCTCGTTCTTGAATTATTTCCAAAACATGTGATACAAGTGGAAAATATCAATGAATTTAAAAAATGTTATAATCAAACTTAACTCTGTGAAAAAATTGTGTTTTACAATGAGTAGTTTTTGAGTAATAAAATTTTCTAATTTTATAACCAATCAAGTCAGTCTTTTTAGCCACAATGTAGAGAAAATGGGTGAGGGGTACAAGTACATCCCATTTGAAGTTTTTCTTTTCAAATTTCTTAGATATGTAGTTTTTCAATCATTTATAACAAATAAGTTGAAATAATATGCTTTTTGTTCTAAAAAAAACCAGAAAAATACCAAATTTACAAAAATAGCAGCATAGCAAATTTGACACGAAAAAGCAACAAAATTTTATAAAACTTTCACATATTAACACCTACCTATAGTTTTTTTTTAATTAAATTTATTCAGATTGGTCCACTTCATCTTAGGTGAAAGTATGAAAAAAAGTTTAATTGTGGAACTGTTTTTTATGATATAAGCCCCAAAATGAGTAAAAATTGATGAACAATGGGAAAATCATCAACATTGGGTACTTTCAAATAGCCGTAGCTAAAAAAAAAGCAGCGCACCACCATATGATTATTTCTTCACCAATTATTTTTTTACGGTCATATAAAGCCAAAAATCAGGTTAAGAAAAAAAGTTTAATTCTAGAAATGTTTGGCTCCTCAGAGGTGTACATCCTTAAAATCAGCGTCTTAATTGTCCTCATTAACCTCTTATAAATCTAAAAAATCAAACATACTATAATAATAATCCTTGAGATGTGTCAAAAAGTTTGCTGTTGTCTTTGTATGTCCAGATATAACACATGTGCAACTTAAAAATGTTCATAAAATTTTATGAATTGTTTTCATTGTAATCAGAATGTAATCAAAAAGTAATAAGGATTACAAGGTATTTTGAAAAGTAATTGATTAAATTAAATTACATGTAATCAGTTTTTTTTTTTGGCTGATTAATGATTGCAATAACTTGAAAAATTGTAATCAATTACAGCTGGTTATTGATTACAATTACAATTACCCCAAGTCTGAAATCAACCAAGTTTCGTTCAATGTATTAGCAAAATTGAGTGTCAAGTTTATGAAATTAAAATTGTCTTCGAAAATATAAGATGTACACAAAATGACTCAATGAACGAATATAAACAAAATCGCATGTGGAGTATACGTCAATGAGACAGCAACAATACGACACAAATAACCAAATAATATCTAGAGAACGACATAATGTCTTCAACAATAGACAAGTGTTTGTACATTTAGACAACCTCTAAATCGTCTCAAGTCTACAGCGTATATTAAAATTATAGATCTACAATTAACATACAATTATACAAATTAAAAAAAAAAATTAAGATATGACTAACTATACTGAAGATTTTCATGACTACGGACGTGACGTGCACTGGGAAATCTGTCGCAGTTAAACTGGCTATTTTCATATAACAATCCGTCTCAGTTGTACTGTTGTTGTCCTATCAACACGTCTTGTTTTTTAAAAGATGAATACCGTTTCAACAATGAATATATAATAAACTGTTATCACAGAGATATGTCTCGCTTTTTTGTAATTTCGATATTGCAAATGTTGAAATTGAAAAAGCAACACTTTAACATGTAAGTTTTGCATATTTTCAAAGTCAATGAACCATGACTGAAGGTACATGGCTAAACAATCTCCATGGAAATGAGATGTGCCAATTCTTATACAACTGCATACCAAATACCATTGACTTATCATAAGTAATTCCCTTTAAACAAACCTAAACACAAACTAATACATGCAAACTAAGCAAAATTTCTAAGTCAATAAACCATAACTGAGCGGGCGAGGTCAAATAATCTCCATGGTAATGAGATGTTTTTATGCTTATACAACTGCATACCAAATATCATTGACCTACCACTAGTGGTTCCCCATAAACCGACTTAATCACAAACTAATACATGAAAACTAAGCATAAGTTTCAAAGTCAATAGACCATGACTGAGGGGGCGGGGCCGAATAATCTCCATGGAAATGAGATAGGCCAATGCTTATACAACTACATACCAATTATCATTAACTTACCACTAGTGGTTCACCATAAACAGACCTAATCGCAAACTAATACATGAAAACTAAGCAAAAGTTTCAAAATCAATAGACCATAACTGAGGGGGCGGGCCCAAATAATCTTCATGGTAATGAGATGTCCAATACTACACAGCTACTTTAGTACAAGTAATCTTGATGTACAGTTCTAAAGATGCATATCAAATGTACGTCCGTAAAGCTGTATATAAACTGTACAGCTGTAAAGCTGTATATAAACTGTACATCTGTAAAGCTGTATATCAACTGTACAGCTGTAAAGCTGTATATAAACTGTATATCTTTAAAGCTGTATATAAACTGTACATCTGTAAAGCTGTATATAAACTGTACATCTGTAAACCTGTATATAAACTGTTGTTAGATATTGTATCACACAAGATGCAGTGGTAGAATCTATATGTTTAGCTTATACACAGATTTAAAAATGTGCAGTTAATGTACATTTTTACAGAGTTGCAGTTTATATACAGCTTTAAAAAAGTACAGTTTATATACAGTTTTACAGATGTACAGTTTATATACAGCTTAACAGCTGTAAAGTTTTTATATACAGCTTAACAGCTGTAAAGTTTATATACAGCTTTAAAGATGTACATTTGATATGCATCGTTAGAACTGTACATCAAGATTACTTGTACTAAAGTAGCTGTGTAATACAACTGCATACCAAATATTTTTGACTTACTACTAGTGGTTCACCATAAACTAGACCTAATCACAAACTAATACATTGTTGACGCCGCCGTCGCCGACGCCAGAAACAGCATACCTATGTCTCGCTTTTTGACTCCATCAAGCGAGACAAAAATGCTTCATTTATTTTCCTGTATAATTTGTCTTTGCCATTTCAAAAAATACCTATCCTTCTGTATTGTTTATGCATGTGAGTGTATACAATGACTATCTTTTTAAAATCCTACATCTATACAAAACCCCTACAAATATACTGCTATTGGGTTATTGTCGTCCTGTACTCTAATTAGTCAACATCGTTTCCATATGCAGTGAGCTTAACCACGAAACCTCCCAAACTTAGTCAAAAGCACAGCTCAAGTGCGAGGGGGAAACCGTAAAACAGAAAACTAAACACTCTTGGAATGTAGAATGTGTTAATTAATTCCAAAAGACAAAGTAATACACCGAATATTTTAACAACAGTTATGACAAAGTTCAATTTGCAAATAGAAACGCATAGAAAATATTAAAAAAGACTATGTCTATCATCTCACTTATTTTCTACGTGCTCCATAATTCTGTCATAACTCATGATTAAGGTCACGATCAAACAATCGGAAGTTACATAGCAACTAAATTTTTCGACCAACAATCACCGAATGAAATATTTTTTGTCGATAATACGTAATGGTTTTGTTACAAATGTATTTTAAAAAACGTACACTCAGGACTGAATTGAGTTCTTTTCTTGACATTATAATTACAAGAAACTTGTATGATTTTCCTGTACTACTAGTAGTTTTTATTACATGTCCGTTATGTATATTTGTTTAATTAACTGTTGGTAGAAAAGGTGGTCGTTATCTACTAGTCTATCAAGCCAAGGAGATATGTGCTTAGGACAATTCATGAAATTGTTTCCCCCTCAAGTAATAGGTCGCAAGACATTTTATCGAAAAATTCAAAACTACTAGTAGACATTTAAGCTCCAACATTATAACCCCTTTTCGTGATTGATGATTACGTGCACTAGTATTTTCGGGTTTAAACTGTGATGATCTCAGGTATCCCCAGAAGGGTCAGATCCTGCTCTACATGTGGCACCAGTCATGTGTTTTCCGTGTAACTACAAACCCAGTGGTAAGTCTAAATTTGGTATGACACATTCGAGGGAATGAGGATGGAAATTGAGTTACGACAATCTGTCATGGCGTTCGAATTATTTTTTTCGAAGGGAGATTCTTTGCAGGCAGCAAACTTCTATCAAGAAAATCATGATAAGAAATGCAAGGTATGGAATATCGTTTCAAATAGGGGATATATATTCAATGTGTATACGTAGGCGCTGCTGGAATGTTGCTACATAGAAATTGAAGGTTCGCGTTTGGTAAGATGTACTCTTTTGTACTCTATCGACCCTCATTGTCAATTTCCAGATGTAAGTATGTACTGTGTATGAAATGTCACTGACGATGTTTACATTTTCTGTAAACAAATTGTTTATAAAAATTAGATAATTCTAAACACTAATGTTTTCCTATTCCTAGCCATAGCTTTATTTAGCTAAATTTTAGCACAGCTGTTTTGGAATTTCTGTGCTCTTCAGTTTATTTTGTTCGGCTTTCAAACTGTTGATTCTGGTTGCACTGATGAGTCTTGTGTAAATGAAACACTCGTCTGTGTACTTAAATAAAGTATGTATCTTAACTCAATTTTAAATGTATCTAACAAAACCTGAGACACTATAACAACCAAACAATTCGGGAACTTAGCTTCAAATTTTATTCTTGTTTTCGTTTGACATTCTTTTTCCTATGGCATATTAGGGAACAAAAGTTTAAGAAAAGTTTAAAACAGTAAAAACCCACGACTAGTACAACTGTGATAAACAGATAAATATCGAGCATAAAATAAGAGTACCACGGCATATCTAGTGACGATGGTCTGAAATGTTGTTTTCCATATCTTATTACCAGATCTATCCAATAGGCTGCTCTTTGTGACGGTGTTTGTGGACGACTGTGGAATATTTCAGACGCTACTTTGATATTGCTTATGTAAGTTTTATTAAACGCTACTTTTTCAATTGTTTTAACTAATTCGTCCACAGAAAATTTTAAAATATCCATTGATATTCCATATCCTTTGTCTTCAATAATTGCAGCGTTTGCACCTTGATCGTGAACTATCGGAAACCCTATCATTGGTATGCCATGGTAAAGAGCTTCAAAGACGCTGCTCTTTCCACAGTGAGTGATAAATAATTTCGTTTTGACATGTCCAAGTAGATCATTCTGTGGTAACCATGGCAACAGTAAAGTATTACCTGTTTCTTTTTTATCATCTCCATACTGAAATATAAAACTCAAGTGTTTTGTCTTTTTAAAGGCTAAAAGAAATTTATTCAACATTTGTTCAGAGCATGACTTAATTATACTTCCGAATGAAACGATAACAATGCCTTCTATAGACTTTTCAACAAATGTATCTATCCAAGACGTCAAAGGTTTAGCTGGTCTTGTTCCTAAACCACCACACAAAATAACATTCGGTGAAGTTAAAAGTGGATAATCAATTAAAAAATCGCCATCAATTATCTGTAAAAGAAAGCTATTTTTTAGTTCGCTGTTTGATATTAAAGGCTTTTCCGGAACATACTTGCTGACAAGATTTTCAAAAGAAGGCATTGTTGGTTTGATCAGCTGAATAATATATAACAGGGAATTTAGGACACGTTGTTCAAAAGTCATTTTGTCTGTAAATCCTGACCATAATGCCGGTGTGGTGGCAGGATTAAATGGTATACGATTCAGTAAAGAGTCATAATGTGCACCAATGAAAACAAACGGCAATGAAAGTTTGTACGCAAGGATTTCATAACATAGAATACCAGGAGCGTTGGCAACGATAGCATAGGCAAACTGTTCAGAAGATAAAATTTGGAAAAGCTCATTATCTGTCATTAAGTTATGACAATGTTTAGATGCTCTTTTCAATATTTGAGAAAATGGAAAAGACTGAGAATGATTTAGTTTCTCAGCTACAACTTGTGTTACCATATCCATTGATATATTATCAAAACTTTTTGCTATCACAGATTGCACGGATATTCCTCCCGATCGTATTGCCTTGTCCATGGCGGTAGACAAAACAAATGTTGCTGAGTGGTTGTATTTCTCTAATTCTTTTACAACGTTCAATACAGGCAAGATGTTACTCCATAACGGTGGAACCAGAACAACCATTTTTTTACACTCTACGTCATAGCCGTATAACAAACATATGATGGTTATTGTTTTAATTAATCTTTTCCAACCATACTTCATTCTGAAATACAATATCAAATACAGAGAGACAATATTTATGAATATAAAATCGTTATCTTTATACACAGATAGAAAAATGTGCAAATTTTGATTCGTCTATCAAATAATTAACAAAAAACAATATACTAGTAGTCTAAGACGCTAAGACTTCGTTGGAAACACATCAGCATTTTTTTTAATAAAATAAAAAGTGTTCACTTAGGGCACATCGTTAGCTTAAACTGTTCCACTTGCCGTTGTACTTGCCTCGCTTATTCTGGCTTGTTAAACAATCATATTTCTTTATTATTATTATTATTATTATTATTATTATTATTATTATTATTATTTCAAACAGTTGTTAAATTGATATCTTGATACAGCAATTTCATTTGAATACAGTCACTCTTCTTCAAATGAAGAGGTTTCTGATTACTAGAAAGCTTTTGAACGAATGGTTTTTTGTGGAAAAAAAAGTTGTAGGGCTTAGTCATGGTTTGGTTTGTACATTATTGTTTTGACCATTGATACATTCGTCCAATCGCAAAACCGTCCTCCTTTTATCACAACACCGAAAGCAACTTATCACCGGATTTTCAGTTAATGGAGCAGGATCTGATGACCCTTCCGGATCACTTGAGATCAATTCGGTTGTTTTTAGAGTTTGTATTACTTAGTCCTTAGTTTTCTATCTGAATGTGTGGTGCTTTGTTGCTTTTTGTCTTTTATCTTTTAATTACTACTATTGTGATTTCTATGTTTTTTTCTAGTTCCGAACTGAATTTAAAATTTATGTTTTATTATTGTTAGAAAAGAGATATGGACCAATCTGTATAACGCCTTATCGACCATTATGCCGGATTTTAACTAGAGTAGCAAATTGGGTCACTAGTAATGTAGTTGTAATTGCTGACCCTTTATTTAACGCTCAAATCTAAACTTTTGAAAGCCGGGGATGTAAAAAGACGTAGAAACATTTAAACGAACTAAATGATCAAGGTGAACTTAAAGAGTATAACAACCTTCATCTTAGGTCAACTTTGCATGAGGGATTTGGAATCTTAATTTTTAATAAGTTTCGTGGAATCTTGTTCCTTTGTCTGGAAATTTAAATTTTCCAATTTCCACTTTATTTGAGTTAATGAACGTTGTACGACTTTGCCCCCAGCAGAGCTATAGAAAAACAGTACATTAACGGGTGTTACACGGACACTTTTTAGCTGATACACGGACACTTTTTAGTTGTTACACGGACACTTTTTATGAATAGAATCACTCGTGCATGATCAGTGAGTTCACGGGCACTTTAAATTTCAATTAGATTTGAACTTTTTGTTTCACCGACATATTTCCTGTCTTTTTAATTAAAATATTTACGTTAGCATCAATAACTATATTTTTTTCAAACAATTCCAGTAACTATTCATATTAGTACACTAAGGGATTGACCATTTAACTTCAAAAGGTGGGTTATGGTTTTTTCCTAAAAAACATTTTGATCCCCAATTTTATGAGAAAAATATATAATATATTATATAGTTGAAAAACTAAATAATTTTCTTACTCAGAAAAGAACACACCCCTTTTGAAGCTAAATGGTCTGTCCGTAAATGTTTTTTTTTTTCAATATATGGACATGAATAGTATTCTGGACAATGCTGAAAGAAATGCTGGCACCAACGTTTATACTTCAATAAAAAAGACAGGAAATATATATAAAAAAATCAAATCTAATCAAAAGATAAAATCCCTATCAACTCACCAATGCACGATTGATCCTATAAACACAAAGTGTCCGTGTCCGTGTCCGGGGTCTGGAATGGCACATCCTGCATTCTTTCAACAAAAAAAAGGATGAAGCCTGTTTATTTTAAATTTATTTTACCCCCCCCCCCCCTTCCCCCCCCCCCCCCCCCCCCCCCCCCCAATATAAATCAAATGGTAGCTTGCTTACCTCTGAAATCTTTTTTTATACATTACTTACTTGCGAAGTTGCATTTCAAAAATTCTCAAATGTGTATAACATTCACCTTTAACGTGAAATGGTTCTTTTTATAAAGTTATTAGATTCTTGAATTTTTTGAGAAAAAAACTCTCGGCTGAAGGGAAGTGAGAAAAAAAAATTGAGTTTAAACTGTAACTTACATTATCTGGTATATGGCCATTTAAGTTTCTAATATCTTTAGTTTTGCTACCTCTTCTAAATGCAAAATGTACTTCTTCCTTCTTGAAACGTCGTACAAGTCAGATACAAAACAAAGGTAACTAAAAACAGGCCGGAAACAACCTGCCGTATAGTTTGTCTGCACTTGTAGTCAGGTCAAGGTCCTCGGCTATCGCCTCGGACCTTGACCTGACTACTCGTGCAGAAAAACTATCCGGCAACGGTTGTTACCGGCCTGTTTCTTTGTTACCTTTGTATTGTATCTAATACGTACAGGCATAGACGGGTATGCTTCCCATGTCGACGCATCCAGTCAGGTTTCTTTTGTAGTGCATGCGATCCTCATGATTTTTGTCTGATTTGTTTTTATCTGTTCGACTTTCGAGATTTGAACATCGGTCAACTAATGTCCTTAAGTGTTAAAAGAAAATATGTTGACGCATAATCCCTCTACCTCTAGCATATTACAAGTTTGCGAACAAATTTATCAAAGTATCGCTTGTTCCAATGTTTCTGCTTTATCATTGTTATAATTTACCTAAAAGTACTAACATGAAATATCTCAAGTTTTAACAGATTTTTCACAAACTAAATCAGAAATAAGTTTATTTACCTGGAGTTGCTGATAATTAAATTGTCGAATGGATCTTAATTGATGCCTGTATTAACTCATCACATTATATCTTAATGTAGGTCTAACATTTAATGCAGTCAGAACAAGGTTATGAACAAACCCATATGAGTGTATTGAACCTGCACAAGGTATAGAATTACGACAGTCGTAAATAGGTCATTTAATCACGTTTCAAATACAGTGAATGTCCTCAGCCAGTTCAAACCAGCGTCCATCTTTATTTAACTTGTGTGCGATATTGTTTTTTTTATGTTCTGTTGCATATTAAAGCATGGAAATTCTTCCTGTTATATGATATATCCTAACCGTGTTGTACCGATAAGAATTTGTTTCTCGTTTTAAACATTGTAGTTATGTTCATAAAACATAAATCGTCCAAATACTTATCCGGTAAACGACGTGAACAAATTGTTATTTAATGTTGAAATGCACATTTGGTACATTAGAGACATAGGAAACGAGTTTCTTGTAATTATAATATTGAGGAAAATGTTGAACTAATGCATGAATAGTTACTAAAATAAGTCCTATGTGCACGGTTTTTTTTTACATCTATTACGAATCCATATCATTTAATCGACAAAAAAAAATCCATTTAGTGATTGTTAATCGAAAACTTTGGCTGCAAATTTACTTTCGGGTTTTGTAACAATCGTATAAACCAACAAACACTGGCATTTTAGCATGAAGTATTGTAAATTCATTTGATCTGAAGTAATTTCACCTGAAAAACTGTATGTACGTGCATGGATCCATTGAAATTATGCTGAATATATTTCAGAACTATGACCCCGTATAACGTCCATCATGCATATTCTGAACACACCGACCGTGACTAATTATAAAGGAAGGAGATGTTTACTCGTGCTTCGATTTAATTTATTTACAATGAAAACCACCCAGGCAATATGTGGTCATCAATAATGCACAACAATTAAATTGACATATTTCACAACAAACAAAAAGCAAATAAATGTTTATTCTAAAGATAATTGTTTCAAACCATCAAATAAATCAACTTTTGTGCTTTGAAGGTCGTGAGTATCGATAGTCCATTATATTTTTTGACGGGATTTTAGAACGTAGATAGTGTTTGTTTCATAAGTTGAGCTGTACTTTAAGTAATTGATGAAATTTTGTAGCTAGGTCATTTCCTCTTGCAAATTCTAACCAGAATTGGCTGGTTACACAACGAAATTTGTAAAGACGATAATTTTTGTATATAGTGGTTACGACATATTTATTTACTTCACTAAACTTTATGCTGTGGCTTCATCGACAATTGTATTGTCAAACTTCAGTCGCTACAAATCTGAGGATTTCATAAACGTCACAAACGTTATGACTTTACATCTATATTTTCAAAAGACAAAAAGATGCAAAAGAATAAACATTTATAATTCTTATATGATTTGCATATCTATAAATACTTGAAACGGATTGGTCAATTAGAATTTTTTACCTTGGTTTACACTTCGATAAACCATGTTTCCGAAACTACTTTCGTACCATCTATTCATGCGCGATACACATGCATATGCAGGGAGTCCGGGATTTTCAGCAAATTGAGATTGAAAAACAAAAACATAACAGGTTTTTTTCTATTTTAATGCATATGTAACCAAAAAAAATATTGCATTAAAGCTTTAAAAAGCATAAAATTAAAATTCATGAAAAATTTCGCGAAATTTCATGAATGATTTAGCGCATTTACGTCATGGCAAAACACGACGTCATACAAATGAAAACTTTCAAGCGAAAGATTATTTCGTTACTTGTGCGCTTCAAATTCGGATAATATCTCATTAAAATGCAGTTTTTGAGGTAGGTGCTATTTCATTTTAGATTCTGTTGCATTTATCGAACATTTACGGATTTTAGAAATTCAATATGGCGGCTAACTCCTTAGTTACGACATGTGCATTGTAGTAGCCATCAAACAAAAAATCTTAACTAAAAATCGCGAATGTTTGGCTGAAGAATTATAAGGATTTAACACATTTTTTCTAGAGGTTATTGATGTGTAAACCGGGGCTCTTACTCACAAACTTAACATAAAAGTCCTTCGGACTTTTATTCAGTTTGTGAGTTAATCGCCCCGGTTTACACATCAATAACCTCTAGAAAAAATGTGTTTAATCCTTTAATGAACAAGTCCATAATAGATATTGTGAAGCTTTTGATATGTTCCAGATGTCGTAACTACAATCCCGTCCCCTTTTACCCGAATGTGACCAACCAAATTAGACTTATTACCGGGTGTGTACTAACATGAGCAACACGACGGGTGCCACGTGTAGAGCAAGATCTGCTTATTCTTCCGGACCACCTGAGATCACCCCCAGATTTATAACGATGTAGGACCAATCGATTGTTGTGGGGTATTTGCTACCTTTTGTATTCAACTCTGAAAATCAACTCAATCAATTCTTTACAAATAGTTGTTTAGTGTTAACTCAATCAATTCTATTACTTCAATTTACTGGGAGCACAATCGTTACAATCGTAATCAATCGATACAATCGTGATCGAATTAATCCATTCTATTCCTTAAATTTACTAGGGGCACGATTGTATCAAACCTATGCAATCTTTACGATCGTGCCACAGTTGATCAACTCAATCGATTATATACCTTCAATTTTCTAGGAGAACGATTGTATCAATCGTATTTAATCGATACGATCATGCCACCGTTGCTGAACTTGATCGATTCTACTTCAATTTACTTTGAACACGATCTTATCAATCGTATTCAATCGATACGATCAACTTAATCGATTCTATTACTTCAAATTACTAGGAGCACAATCGTATCAATCGTATTCAATTGATACAATCGTACCACAGTTAATCAACTCAATCGATTATATTACTTCAATTTACTTGGGGCACGATCGTATCAATCAATTCTATTACATAGATTAACTAGGGGCGCGTTCGTATCAATCGTATTCAATCGATACGATCGTGCCACAGTTGATCATTTCATTCGATTTTATTCCTTGAATTTACTAAGGGAACTGTTGTATGAACTGTAATCAATAAATATAATCGTGCCACCGTTGATCAACATAATCGAATCTATTACTTTCTTTTTAGAAGTAGGGGAGTCGTTATTTCTGTATCTGTACTGATCTGAAGAGTTGGATGAATAAAATAACATTTCCTGTTATATTGAAAGTTAATTGCATCGACAGCTGAGGTTAATGTTTTCGATTGTGTCGATTGTAATGATCGTGCCTTCCATATTAGTAAAAAGTTGATTGAAGGGCACGATCATATTGATTGTATTCAATCGATACAATCGTGCCATAGTTGATAAACTTTTTTGTTTGAAATGAAATAGAATGAAATAGTTCAATCGGTTTTATTTCCGTTTCTGTATCAATTTGAAGAGTTGGATTAATAAATTGCATTTCAAATCATATTGAAAAGTTAATTACATCGACATGCAGCTGAGGTTAATATTTTTTTTCGATCGTTTCGATTGTAATGATCGGGCCTTTCTTATTAGTAAAATATTGATTGAATAGACAGCCGATGTTCAATCGTGATCGATTGTGTCGATCGTAACGATCGTGCCTTTCATATTAGAGAAGGGTTGATTAAATCGACAGCCGATTTTCAATCGTAATCGATCGTATCGATCATGCCTTCCAAATGAATGTTAAGTAAATCGATTCTATTACTTCAATTTACTAAAGGTACGATCGTATCGATCGTATTCAATCGATACGATCGTACCACAGTTGATCAACTTAATCGATTTTATAACTTCAATTTACTAGGGGCACGATCATATTGATTGTATTCAATCGATACAATCGTGCCATAGTTGATCAACTCAATCGATTCTATTACTTTTTTGTTTGAAATGAAATAGAATGAAATAGTTCAATCGGGTTTTTTTTCCGTTTCTGTATCAATTTGAAGAGTTGGATTAATAAAATGCATTTCAAATTATATTGAAAAGTTAATTACATCGACATGCAGCTGAGGTTATTATTTTTTTTTCGATCGTGTCGATTGTAATGATCGGGCCTTCCTTATTGGTAAAATGTTGATTGAATCGACAGACGATGTTCAATCGTGGTCGATCGTATCGATCGCAACGATCATGCCTTCAATAGTATTTTGAAGAGTTAATTGAATCGACAGGTGATGCTCAATTGTATTCGCTTGTGTCTCCATTTTGATTAGATGGGTTGATTGAATAGACAGCTCATATTCAATCGTAACGATCGAGTCTCTTCTGTGAAGTGGACATAATTATAAATTAACTGTTTACAAAGCTTTGAATTTTTCGAATAACTAAGGATTTTCTTCCCCAGGAATAGATTACCATAGCTGTATTTGGCAAAATCTTTTTGGAATATTGGTTCGTCAGTGCTTTTCAACTTCGTACTTTATTTGGCCTTTTAAAATTCTTTGATTCGAACGTCACTAATAAGTTTGTTGTAGACGAAACGCGCGTCTGGCGAACAAACTTTTAATCCTGGCATCTATGATGATTTTATTTTATCATTTTGATGGGTTGGTTGATTCGACAGCAGATGTTCAATTGTTATCGATTGGGTCATTCTTGACGATTTAGAATTCTTTCAAATTTTGATGAATTGACGAGTTGATTGAATGGATAACAGCAGTTCAACTGTTGTCGAATCAATAGATTGTCGAATACTGTACCTTAATGCGCGGTATAGCCATGAACTGATGCGGCGTAAAGTAACCACCAATCAATTAATCAGGGAGTATATTAATCTTTAAAAAAACAGACTACAAATAATTGAAAATGCAATAGAATTTTTGGTATGGTACCAAAAAAAGTTTCTAGAAAATGTGCAAACAAATAATTACTTAAATTTTCAAACTTGGATAATAATTGTTCACTTTTTTATATAGTCACTTAAAACCGAAATAAAGCTTGAAGACCACATGTATTTATTAAATAGACTAGGTTTTAAAAGATACAATTAGTCACAAAAATGCATGTCGCCGTCCATGACTGAACATTAAAAATTTAAGGAAACCCAGAATATGCAATGAACTTGAATGACTATCATGATGTCCTTCATTGTAAGCATTCTACAAAAAAAAATTTTAAAAATCCTTATTCAAAGAACTTCGAAAACCAAGATTGAATTTTGACAAAGTTTAATAAAATTTACAATTCCCCAAAAATGAACCTTTCCCAGCTTTCCACAACGTCGGTACTAATGTCTATAGCATTCACCAGAATGGTAATCTACACATTTCACAATACTGACTCTATAAGCAGTTTCCGAGATATTGTCTTTGTTATAATTTTTTACGAATAAAAGATGTTGAAGTGTCGCCTTTCGTCAAAATGTTAACTTTTATGACCTATATATGTAATGGAAATATCTTCATGAGCTTTATCTTTCAGGTATTTTACAGTAGAATAAATAGAAGGCGAGTGATTTTCTGTTTAGATATTCATGATTGAAGTCATACTTTTGGTTTTTTTTTTCAAGCATTGATGTTTCAAGAAAAATGTGGATTCCCGAGATGTGTCTATATATATATATACATACGTGCTCATGAACGAATATGGTGATGCTAAAAAGTAATCTGGAAGTTTTCAAAACTTTTGGTTATGGTGACTAATAGTAATTCAAAAAATATGTGTGTTGGTTTTTTTTCCTTCAACGGAATTACATACAATGTCTTGTCTGGGTTTTTTTAAGGTCGCAATTTCAAGATTCGAAAAGTTGAAATTTCGAGTTAAAGTCGAAATTTCAAGATTTTAAATGTCAAAATTTCGACCTTGAAAAAAGAGTTCAATGTCAATTTTATTTTTGCTATGTCCCTAATACGATTTCATATGATCTGCATCTTGGTAGACATTAAATGTTATTTTTCTATCTTTGTTGTGAATTTTTGTAAAAATAAATGTGGCTATACATGACTAAAACTTCGGTAGGGTTAATTTGTTTGGTGTCGATTTAGGCTTAAAATTTAAAAGTTACAAAATACACTGGGTCATACATCTGTGTTAACGACCTAAAACTATTTAAATTCAAATGTCATTTGATATACGGGTAAGTTTGAAATTTCGTGACGGTGAATCGTTACGTTCAAAAAGTATTAGCCCGTGTAACATTGAAACACCAATTGTTTAAAATCATTTATCAGAGACATTTATCTGCATTTATGAACACAAATAAGTTAAAAGACGGTCATAACTTTTTGTTTCGACTGGTTCTTGTTTTTTTCTTCATGTTTTCCTTTTTTAATCAAAGCAGAAACATATATATATAAGATATACTGTGAAAGTTAACTAGTTCTATTTCTCGACTGCCATCAGTTGTACAGCATATAACTGGACCAGCTGACTTGGGAAAGGCATATTCAGAATTTGGCGGGGTAAAACATGTTTGTGAGCGCTCAACCCCCTTTTCTTAAACTTCTGCAGGGTCAGTCATCTGACATCACAACAAAAGATCCAACTGAACAAAAATCTGTTGGAAATACCTTATATCAACAGATTGGTATCAATGGAGTCATATAAATATAGCATTCGTCACAACTCGGCCGATTCCGTATCTTCATCTGGAAGGAGAGTATCGGATTCACCCGGGGCCTCGGTGGCCGAGTGGTCTAAGTAGTTACTAATGTAATCACTAGCCAGTCAACACAGGTTGTGAGTTCGAACCCCGCTTGTGCGGGTGCGCTCGACTCCAATCTTAATTGACTAGGATTGTCAGTTTTCCTATCGAAGGTCGGTGGTTTTCTCCGGGCACTCCGGCTTCCTCCACCAATAAAAACTGGCCGCCACGAAATAGCCCAAAAGCGGTGCTTAAAAGTGGCGTTAAAACACCAAAAATCAATCAATCAATCAATCGGATTCACCCGAGGATTGCCGATTGATATATATAGATATATGAATAGGTATCGGGTTCGTTCGCTCCCAAAACACATGAATATATGGCTATCTGTAATAGTTATCCCATGAGGACGTGGTGTGTCTGTGTAAGATCACCCCGATTGCCGGAGGCCAGAGGGTGATCTTACACTGACACACCAAGTCCGAATGGGATAACTATTTTACATCCCAGCTGTTTTAGATTAGGCGAAAAACCATTTACAATTCATAAAATCTAGTTTAGAACGCCACACAGGGGCAGTCTATACTAGCTCAGACTGTCCCTGCGCCACACAACTATTATAATAAATATACTTTATATATTACTGTATAATATATACCCTTTATGTCCCCCTAACACGATGTTTAAATATGAAACCATATCAACTCGCCCCACTGGCCAATCGGCCCACACTAAATCGCCACTTTCTAAAAAATCGCCCAACTCTTGTTTAACAACTCACCCCACTTATGAATAAGGGTAAAATCCCATTGAACAATCAGTCTGACAACTCGCCTTATTTATGAAAAGGGTTAAAATCCCACTGAATAAAGGTCTGCCAACTCGCCCCACTTATGAAAATATCTTGCTTCCTTTAAATATGTTAAATTACTAAAAGTTGGTATCCAGTCGTCCTGGTCTAGGGGTATGTGTCGTGGGTTGATATGCTAAAGGTCTTGAGTTCGAATCCCAGCATAGACAATGGATGTTTTCTACATGAAGTTTGAAAGTGTGTCTTATCTCAATAAATATTTCTAAGTTTTATTGTGGATTAGGCATTCCCGCCAAAATGTTACAAAACAAAGGAAAGCATGCAAAACAAATTTAAAGAAACTCAAGCGGGGTGATCTGATTGGGACCCTAGTAGAACAAAGGAGCTGGGATGTTGTTGTTATTCAGGTTTTGTCTTTCTAATATTTCGGACACCGAAGTGTTCTCATTTTGCGCTGCTTTTTTATTCTAATCATGATAATCAAATGGTTGAACTTCAAATTTGAATGAAGTTTGATTGTATATATATATTTGGATGATTTGTGCAAAGTACAACATTAAACATTTCATATTTTTGTCAGACCAAAGTTTTTTTTTTGTTTTTTTTTGTGCTGACGAAATATAAGTTCATACAATTTTATATGTCCATAACGCTTATAAATACTTCAAACTTTGTAATGCAAAAACATGCCAGACATGATGCATTTTGCCGGAAAAAGATATTCAACTTTACATTTTGATTTTGAACGAATGTCTTCAACAGTTCTAACGTAATATGCTACTGTCCTGGTGATTTTTTTATCCTGTAAAAGACAAAAGAAATATTTATAGCATTTTGACTTTTTGGAAGGATTATTCCCTAAACTTTATAACTATACAAAAATATCATAATCTTTTTAAACTTATTAATTTCTAATTTTTGAAAACACTACAAATAATAAAAAAAAAATCCTGTTCTTTACTATACTTTTGACAATATATTGAGTTAAACAAAAGTTACCATTAGTGGCAAGGTTCCGGTGAAAAAAAGTATCAAAAATGACTGTCTTGTTTTAAGAGGGGCGTAAAGGGGGGTTATCTGCACGGAAGAACGCGAAATAAAATTCAAGTGCCATTTCACGATGAACGAACAATTAAAGTTTCTTGCACGTTGATCTTTTTACCGATATCACGGAACACGGTGAAAAACGAACGTTTTTCACGGCTGCACGTGAAATAAAAATGGCAAAACAGGTTGCACGAAAATAACCCTTTACCTCCCTCTTTTAAATGGAATGTTAACCTTGTAGTTCGGTACCAAACTACCAAATATTAGAACTATCCTAAAGGGAGACTACTGTCGATACAAGTGGCGGGAAACGTAAAAAACATTATATAACTGTATAAGTTATAACTCATCACAATGGTTGAAGGGCCTGGTTGTAAAATAAAAGGAGAGAAAATAAAAGGAAAACTAAATGGAAAGATTGTAAAATCAGTTAACGGAAATGCAGTAGATAAGGTTCTCTAAGAGTTTTCGAACTTTTCTATATTTTAAGGTTCATCATGACATAACAAATGGACAAAAATGACTGTGTTTACACAGGGGTTTGTTGCAATTTCCCGGGTTTACTATCCATACGAACCCCGAGAAAATCACAAGGGAAGAAAAAGTTAGTGAAAGTCTTAGAAAAATTTTGAAACAATAATTCGAAGCAACGTCGCAAATGAGCTTCCTCCCTTGTGATATTTTCGGGGTTCGTATGGATAGTAAACTCGGCAAATTGTAACAAACCCTTGTGATGTTTACATACACTATTCCAAATAATTATGACTCTTTCTACAATGAAGGCGTCACAGAAATAAAATTAAAATAACCTTTCAAGACGTCATAATTATTTGGACTATGTTTACACATAAAAAACTACTCTAAGTACAGACTAACTTGTGTAGTTGGAAAAGTTTTACGGACTGGCATCCACTAGATATATAAAAGTTGCATGCATTTTGTTTTTTTAGTTAGGCGAAGAGGTAATATGATAAAAGCTTTTAAAATTATAAAAGGAATCTTAAGATATATCTTATGAAAGATTTTTTACTGTCATCAGGACAAATACCCGTGGGCATAATTGGAAATTAGCAAAACCTAGATGTAACACTTCTTTTCGTTTAAGACATTTTTCACAACGTATTATAAATGATTGGAATAACCTACCAGTTGAAGTTATCTCTTCAAAAACTGTGGAAGCTTTTAAAATTAGAATAGACCGTCATTGGGAGTCAGTAATGTATCAGTTCAGTAATTGATGAGGACACAAATAGTTTTTCTATAACTTTTTAATTGTGTGAAATATTGCACCAAACCATGCAGGATTGATGTTTGTATCAGTTATAAAAGTGTACCAAAATAAGAAGGGCTAAAAAGGATAGGATCCTTCCATATGAGCCCCACAACGATCTTACAGGATCTTGCAGGAAAGATAAAATCTTTTTTTGATTTTGATGGGCATTTTTTTTCGTTCCTGCTGTTGGTGTAAATATTGTGAAAATATTTGAAATTCAACGGTTCCAAAAAAAATATTTTGTGCAGTTATGTAGAAAAAAAGTTCTTGTGAAATAGGAGCACTGTCAGTCAGGGGTACTTCTTGTACAAGTAACTTTATTTACTTGAAGAAGTAAATATTAATATACTTATATAAGTAAATTTATAGGATACTTATACAAGTGAATTTTATTTACTTGTATAGGTAAATTATTTTTTGGCTTAGTTATGTCCCTTAGACATTCAGATTTTTTTACTTATACAAGTAAAAAAGTCATCCTATCTTCTTTTCTTGAATTTCTTAGGACTTCTTTGCTCTAATAGAATTTTTAATTGTCTGTCCTTTGCAGATGTCTTTACTAATCATTTAAGTGTAATTTCATGGACAATGAAAATCTCATTTGTCTATTATCCTCAGAACACTGCTCATTTACAAGCCCCCAAGGGGCAATTTTTGAAGGCCTTGATCTTTGCGCAATTAGTTTCTTTGTTGGATTAATGTGATGAAACAATGAACTGTAATCAATAATTATTAGCTAACCTGAGAAAAATTGTTAAAGGCATGTTTTTACATCTCAAAACTTGAGATTTTTCGGGATTGTAAAAAAAAAAATCACTTATACAAGTAAATTTTTGAGAAAATTAAGGGGAGATTATTCAAACATTATAATTTTCTGATATAAGTATATTTTTATTTACTTCTTCAAGTAAATAAAGATTACTTGTACAAGTAGTACCCCTGACTGACTGTACTAAGTGGGGAAAAAAAATAGATCATAGAGAAAAATAGATAAAATTCATTCTGAATTGAAAATTTAATTTGAAATTTACATGCATTCATGGTTGCTGAAATTACAATTACACATCCTCGCCCCAGAGTATGTGTTCTATCTGGACTAATTTATCAAGGAGAGTTTTCCCTCAACACAGCAGCTGACAAGATCAGTCTCTGTTCTGCCTTAGAGCCTATACAACAGACACAAGAAACAGAAGGATAAAACAACTTATATAGGGCTATGAGAAGAAGACAGTGAAAAGAATCGTGATGCTGCACTACAAAAAAAACATAATTTGAAAATGTGTTGTAAAATTTTGTAGGTAAATTTAAAAAATGATATTATAGTTGCCTGCAATTTAGTATATACTTTAGTACACATGTATTTGGAATATTAACACCATATAATTAACCTATTTACACATTTGAAAGGGGTGCTAGGTTAAAAGGTACTAAATTTATAATCATTTTTCTAGGAGATTAAGCCAACTAAAGGTATAACAACATCACAGTTCCATCAGCTGATCGGTCGGAGGTTAGATGAAGTACAGACAGTAGGAAAAGAGCTCTTCATGTACTTTGGAGACATATGTCTAAGGTTTGATTCATTATGTTGTAAAAGCGCTTTTCAAGCTTTGGCCATTATACAAGTAAAATGTGCTTACGGTTTTCATTCCCTAAAAGTAAAAATTAAAGGATTTGAAAGTACTTGGTGTTGGTTGGGATTAAACTAAAAATGAAAGCCCCAATCCAGACATCCAGAACATATGTTTTCACTCAGTCCTGTTCTACCATTTAATTTGTCAATAAACACAGTGGGGTTTTTTTTCAGCCTTATATTACATATTTTCAAAAAGTTGAATCCATTAACTTAGAAACCCATAAGGATAATGGTTTTTCCACAAACCAAGACAAGACAAAGAATGGTAGTGTGTATTAAAGCTGAAAATCCCTTCAAACATATACAAAAAGAAAAAGCCACACTTTAAGAGCTGTTGTTCATCTCTATTTTACAGTGAGGCCTTCAACAAGTAATAACTGCATTAATGAACATTTTTACATCTTGTATATATATCCTTGAGATATACATTTGTAAAGCATGAAGATTTTTTTAATTATTTGTACTTTTCTTAATAAATAACAAACACATATTCATTCAACAAACATTTAAATTTCAACGACATTCACATTGTATTCAACTTTTTGTTTAAGTTTACTTCCATGCATGTATACTTTCACTTTCTATTTATACTTACCATGGTCAGTCAGGGGTACTACTTGTACAAGTAATTTTTATTTACTTGAAGAAGTAAATATTAATATTCTTATATAAGTAAATTTGTAGGATACTTATCATGCTTATACAAGTGTATTTTATTTACTAGTATACAGTGTTTTCCCTAGGCTATTCAAGCATTGCGGTACCGCTACGCATAAATTTTGACCGCCATGCTTTCATCATTGCCGCAATGCATCCCGCTATCTGTGAAAAGTATTACTGTGTAAAATATTTATTATCGATATTTTGAAAGTGAAGTGACAAGTGACAACACTCCACAGGTGTTTTAAACTCATCCAACTGATAATTGGATGCATCACGTCGCGCGTGCCGTGATTTTACAAGACTTTGGTTACATAATAGCAGTTGCCAGTTAGCTGATAAATAAATTTATATAGTCAGATTAATCTCCAATGCATATGCTTTCTGTGCTAAATAAAAAGATTAACCTTTTCCAGTATAAATTTCACCTTTAAAAATAAAACGGGTGTTTGACATCGTTATTTTACTGTGATCTTTTAAAAGTAGAAATTTAAATTTAGGTATAGTCTCTGGTATTATAAAAATAAAACTAATGTAATTTCACAGAGAATGGACAAAAAATTTTTTTCTAATAAAGTTTCGCAGTTATTTCCTCCAAACGTTTATACAAATCCTTGTTTCCTCAGCTATATTCACATCGATGAATAATTTTTTGATTGGTCACAACAATCAATTATTTTTAGATTAGCCGCGGTTGATTGATTACAATGTATATCAAAGAATACACATCACCGCCACTGGGCTGAGAAAAAGACGTGTCTTATGAAATATTTAAAAGATTTGATAGAAAAACTTTCCAAACATACGAAGTTATTTATGGAAATATTGTTTTTAATAAACTTCTGTTGTTCTATTTCAATTTCAATGGGTCACAAGCTTAAGTGCAGCGGATTCGTTTGCCGTTTTTTACACAAGTGGGGCTAAATTTTTTTCACTTCGGCAAGATAGGCTTTTTACAATTATGAAGCATTATAAATAAATTGGACAGGAATGTATTTAAAAGCAATAGTTAATTGTCATGAAATAAAATGTCAGCTTAGCTTCCAAACAAGTAATTGCCAAATATGTCATCCGTTTGTCCGTATGTCAGGTATTCTTCATTGACAACTTCTGTAATTAAGACAAATAAACTTTTGATGCCACCTACGATAGTAGAGGGGCATTATGTTTTCTGGTCTGTGCGTTCGTTCGTTCGTCCTCCTGTGCGTCCGTCCGTCTACCCCGCTTCAGGTTAAAGTTTTTGGTCAAGGTAGTTTTTGATGAAGTTGAAGTCCAATCAATTTGAAACTTAGTACACGTGTTCCCTATGATATGATCTTTCTAATTTTAATGCCAAATTAGAGTTTTGACCCCAATTTCACGGTCCATTGAACATAGAAATGATAGTGTGAGTGTGGCATCCGTGTACTATGGACACATTCTTGTTTTTATTGTTTCCTGTAAAATCTCTGTGAAGTAATGATGATATTCAAAGTGTTATTTAACAACTTGCTGTTGATGCTGAAACCATTCTGTCAGCAAAATTCGAAGAACAATCATCATTTTAACAACCATGTCCAAGCAACCATCAAAGAAACGTCGCCTTACTGGTCCAACTTTTTTGACAAGTTGGTTAGAGAAGTCTACTCCTTCATCAAATTGTAGTCAGACAGATGAAAATCATCACCATGAGCAAAAGCCTTGAAGTTGAAATTCAACCTTCAGCAGAATGCACTGAAAGTCAACATGTACCAACAGACCAGGGACTTTCTATACTAGACTGTCCCTGAACAGACACAAGAAACTTTACCAGTACCATTGTATCACTGAAAGAAAATACGAGAATCACAAAAGATCCAAGTATCTTTGTCTGTCTAAGTTTTGCCAGTTTCAACAGCTGATTGTGAAAGGTGTTTTTCATGTTTAAACAGAGTTAAAACACCTTTGACATGTTTGAGAAACAGACTTTGCCAAAAAGTGCTGAATTCATGCTTAATGCATATATGCATATATCAATTGAAGGACCAGAGGAGGAAGATTTTTGATTTTGAAAAAATGTATGTTGACCTTTGGAAAGTTGAAACAGAGGAAGATATCAACAAACTAATGTGTACATGACATTAATTTGTAAATAACTATTGCAGACTGGATTATTTTTATTATTTTTATTATTGTTTATATAAGGTCTTTCATTAATTCCTCTCATCTGTGATAAATACTTTAAAGTTCCATGACTTATATGAATTGCTGTACCTATAATAAAACAATTAGATTGGTATATGGCTTTAAACATATAAAATATGTAGCGTAACTAATTCTGAAAAAGAAGCATCACGCGCCGCGTTGCAAATTCACCATGGACCCACCATGCATGAAAAATTTTCTAGGGAAGACACTGGTATAGGTAAAAAAAATTTGGGCTTAGTTATGTCCCTTAGACATTCAGATTTTTTTACTTATACAAGTAAAAAAGTCATCCTATCTTCTTTTCTTGAATTCTTAGGACTTCTTTGCTTTAATAGAATTTTTAATTGTCTGTCCTTTGCAGATGTCTTTATTAATTATTTAAGTGTAATTTCATGGACAATGAAAATCTCATTTGTCTGTTATCTTCAGAACACTGCTCATTTACAAGCCCCCAAGGGGCAATTTTTGAAGGCCTTGCGCAAATACTTAAGGTCATTGCGCAATCAGTTTCTTTGTTGAATTAACATTAACATGAGATGAAACATTGAACTCTAATAAAAAATTATGAGCTAACCTGAGAAAAATTGTTAAGGGCATGTTTTTACATCTCAAAACTTGAGAATTTTTGTGGGATTGTCAAAAAAAATTACTTATACAAGTAAATTTTTGAGAAGATTAAGGGGAGATTATTCAAACATTATAATTAACTTGTAGAAGTATATTTTATTTATTTCTTCAAGTAAATAAAGATTACTTGTACAAGTAGTATACCTGACTGATGGTTACATTGTGAAGTAATTTATGCATAGTCTCTCTCAGAGATTCAATTGCATTATTATCAACCGCATATCATCATTATGGTTGGAATGAATCTACATGCTCATTTGAAATACATACACATAAAAAGAAATTTAGAGAACATGTCATTGAGATAGCAACCCAACATCATAAGTGAACTAAATAGACATTTACAGATCATCATATGACCTTCAACACAGAAAGAACACAATTCCAAACAGGTGAGTAAATTCAACTGAAAGGGCTCATATCTGATATCAACACAAATTAGAATCCTAGGTAGACTAATCAACTGAAGAGAGAGGAGTGGTTGGAATATTATTCAACCATATTTTGTACTTATAATCTCATTATATTTTTGTCTGACTTGTGACTAGAGCTGTTGAAATACAATATAAGGTATTGGTGACACAGGCCAAACTTATCTGTGTGTAAACAGTTATTAAATATTTTTGATTTGGTGAAGATTGCATGAAACATATGAAATGCAATCAAAACCCTTCTACCATGTATACCATTGGCTTAATAGTTATATATTCTAAGCCTCATCTTTATCTTTGAGAATTCAAATAACATAGTGCAAGAGGTTAACATTATCAAGATCATATCCATGCCCATGCTTAATTGTATATATTCTAAGATATTCAAGTTATCAAAATGATGTGTATGTGTATAACCATACTTGTCAAGAAAACTATCTTATTGAAAATAACATGTTCATTGCATATAAAATGTATAACATTTTCTGTTCTGAAAAAAAAAGTTCAGCTTCAATTATCATGATTATAGAAAAAGAAAGATGACTCAAATTCAAAATATTTCCTAAATGTTTTAGATTGCAATTCAATATTCTATTTTAAGTTCACATTGTAAAATGAAAGCAGACTTTACCCTTCAGTGCTTACAAGCACTTTGATATTGAACTGATTATTATTATGTTTGTGCATTGAATCAATTTGTTCATTTCTCTTTCAGAGTGCACTTCCTAATGGCAGGGTCATTTCTTGTGAACAACAAAAAGTTGGATCATGATCATGGAGGAACTGCAGAAACGGCTTCTCTTGAAATACAACTCTCTGAAGACAAATTAAGTTTCTATAAATCTGGTGTTAACATCAGGTAAATTATTGACCCTTATGTCATTGTTGCAGAGTTACAAATAATAACAGTAAAACAAGTAAAATAAGTTCATTAGATTTTCATTTTGCTACAAGCAAGAATTACAGCCTCCATGTTTTATGATAAATTCTAAATGTATAACTCTGCTAGCTGACTTGTTCTTGTTCTCACATGAAGCATAACTTATACAAAACCATCTTATAGACAAGACTAAAAGATATAGATCTACCAAAAATTCTTTAATTTCAATGTTCGATATATTGATAATATTTTTATGCCCCCGTCGTAGGCGACAGATGCATTAAGTGTTACACTTGACCGTCCGTCCTTCCGTCTGTCCCTTTTTTATTTCCACACTCTGACTTAGGTTGCCTAATGCAAATTTTATTATACTCGTACACAAAACTGAGAACCACAACACACAGACAAGAGTTGGATAGTGAGTTGCCTTCCGTTCTAGAGTTATACCCCTTTTTAACTTCGAACACATTCTTCTTTTATTTCTTTAAAAAATTCTTTGCATACAGAGTACTTAAATCTCATATTGTAAAACAACAAGAAAATGTGCTTTATGTAACACATCTTTTTACCTGAAATTGATGCTGATAGACAACTATGGCAAACAGGATGACTGTAGTTTTCAAATATTCAACTTCCTATTCTTGAGTAGAAATTTACCATTTGGCCTGGTCTTCAGCTTTACTGTATCAATGGATGGATTTCCCTGAACAATTTAAGGAATAGAAAATGTCTCTGACCACCCATATGTTTATTTTTTTAACCCAAACTTTCTAAAAACAATGTTGATTTTTATAAAGAACCCTGACTGAAAAGGTATAAGCATGGTCAATGTTGTGGAAAACATTATGACCCCCTCTAGATCTCCTCCCCCAGAAAAAATGAAGAAAAACAAAAGAAAAGTAATATTAAACAAATATGTTTTTTTCTCTAAAATTAGAGTCTAGACAAAAATATTCTGAATTCTCTATAAGATTGAAATCAGTATTTTATAGTGAGATTACTTAACAAAATTTAATATGATGTTACTTATTAGATATATAATGTTTTTTAGCTCACGTGGCCCGAAGGGCCAAGTGAGCTTTTCTCATCACTTGGGGTCCGTCGTCCGTCGTCTTCGTTAACTTTTTACATTTTGAACTTCTAGAGAACCACTGAATGGAATGAAACCAAACATGGCATGAATGTTCCTTATGAGGTGCTGACCAAGTGTTGTTACTTTGAAGCCGATCCATCATCCAAGATGGCCGCCAGTGGGGGACTTAGTTTAACATAGGACCCTATGGGAAATACATACAAATGTCTTCTTTTAGAGAACCACTGAATGGAATGAAACCAAACATGGCATGTATGTTCCTTATGAGGTGCTGACCAAGTGTTGTTACTTTGAAGCCGATCCATCATCCAAGATGGCCGCCAGCGGGGGACTTAGTTTAACATAGGACCCTATGGGAAATACATACAAATGTTGACTTTTAGAGAACCACTGAATGGAATGAAACCAAACATGGCATGAATGTTCCTTATGAGGTGCTGACCAAGTGCTGTTACTTTGAAGCCGATCCATCATCCAAGATGGCCGCCAGCGGAGGACTTAGTTTAACATAGGACCCTATGGGAAATACATGCAAATGTCTTCTTTTAGAGAACCACTGAATGGAATGAAACCAAACATGGTATGAATGTTCCTTATGAGGTGCTGACCAAGTGTTGTTACTTTGAAGCCGATCCATAATCTAAGATGGCCGCCAGCGGGGGACTTAGTTTAACATAGGACCCTATGGGAAATACATACAAATGTCTTCTTTTAGAGAACCACTGAATGGAATGAAACCAAACATTGCATGAATGTTCCTTATGAGGTGCTGACCAAGTGTTGTTACTTTGAAGCCGATCCATCATCCAAGATGGCCACCAGTGGAGGACTTAGTTTAACATAGGACCCTATGGGAAATATTTACAAATGTCTTCTTTTAGAGAACCACTAAATGGAATGAAACCATACATGACATGAATGTTCCTTATGAGGTGCTGACCAAGTGTTGTTACTTTGAAGCCAATCCATCATCCAAGATGGCAGCCAGCGGGGGACTTAGTTTAACATAGGACCCTATGGGAAATACATACAAATGTCTTCTTTTAGAGAACCACTGAATGCAATGAAACCAAACATGGCATGAATGTTCCTTATGAGGTGCTGACCAAGTGTTGTTACTATGAAGCCGATCCATAATCTAAGATGGCCGCCAGCGGAGGACTTAGTTTAACATAGGACCCTATGAGAAATACATACAAATGTTTTCTTTTAGAGAACCATTGAATGGAATGAAACCAAACATGGCATGCATGTTCCTTTTGAGGTGCTGACCAAGTGTTGTTACTTTGAAGCTGATCCTTCATCCATGATGGCTGCCAGATGTGGACAATGTTTAACAAAGGACCCTATGGACAATACATACAAATGTCTTCTTTTAGAAAACCACATACTGAATGGATTGAAACCAAACATGGCATGAATGTTCCTTATGAGGTGCTGACTAAGTTTTGTTACTTTGAAATTGATCCTTCATCCATGATGGCCGCCAAAGGGGGGACTTCCTTTAACATAAGACCCTATGGGAAATACATACAAATGCTTCTTCTAGGTGCACTGAATGGACTGAAACCAAAACATGGCATAAATGTTTCTTATGAGGTGCTGATTAAGTGTTGCTACTTTGTTGCTGATTTACTGTTCAAGATGGCCACCAGGATTTTTTATTAAACAGGACCAATATTAAACCAAATTTGGCCTCAGTCATTATTAGGGTATCTGTTATGATTTTAATCTATTTTTACATGATTTCCAAAACCAAAGTAGAATCAGGTGAGCGACACAGGCTCTTGAGAGCCTCTAGTTTTTCATTTCCAGATCTTCCCAGGTGTGTCAAGAAAGATATGAAAAATTTCATGACCTTGACATTTGTTCCCCAGTGTTCAACCAGAAAAGAGCTGTTGCTATGGTGATGGAACAAACAGACAGAATGGTCTGTGATGTTTTACTTGATCAAGATATTTTACCTGGAGTTGGAAACATTATTAAAAATGAGGTAAGAACATGAAGAAGTACATATTTGAATTTTTCTTGTGGCCATTGTAAACAATCATTGGTATTGTGGAGTTGTTTCACTGCTTCTTTATAAAAACAATTCTTTTTTTATATTGTTTCCGTTTGAGACTTCCAAAGGGTAATATAAAAATTACCAGCACAAGGGTTTGATATTTTTGTAAACAGTAGACAATCAGACCAAGTGGCACAATGACACAACTACATATATCATCCTTTGATGTGTTGATTTTCATTGTCCGTAGTGTGGACTGACGGAGGACATTTTAGAGCATTAATAGGATATTTTAGTGGGAAAAAATTGACGTTTTAGCTCCTTAGTATAACCCAATTTAGCGCATGATTTTTAATCAATTTTATTGAAAAGTGAAATTATCAATCAGTTCTAGCCTAAACATAGAATCTTCCATTACATAGTATTCGGTCAGATAATCTGCTAATTCCACACATATCTTACCTTCTGGCACAATGGACATGAACTCTTCTACAAAACAATCAGATACAACTGTATCATCTAGAAATGTTATGCCGAATAAAGTGTAGATGAAAAGAACTTAATAATCCAGCATAATCACTGTTCATAGTTTTAGCATGGTCAATATTCTATCAGCAGGTAAGTTGTAGCTTAAATGGGCTATAGAAAATACAGGTAAACAGATTAATCCAGTGCTAAAATGTCCCATCGTAGTTCAAAATTTTTCAAAAAATGTCCTGCTCCCATGTGGACACTGTATTACTTGAAAAAAAAACATACACCTTCCCAATGTATTACTTCATGTTTTATGCCTCAAATAGCAAGATGGGGATGAAATTACACTGTAAAAAACTTTGGGTCATGAATTTTAAGATGAAGTAGGGATTTGGGTCAGTTAAAAAGGTAAAATATATGTTTGCCTAAAGATGTCAAACTGAATTCACGACCCCATCAACATTAAGTTTTCAATATTTTGAGTTAGAGCTTATGAAGTTTTTTATAATTTTGATAACACTTGTCCCAAAAGTTGAACACCACACTGTAAATTATATAATCGAGAAAGAGCAGGTGCGATTTTTTTAATTTGCATTTATTGTTCAAAAGAAATGCACTACAAATTTATTGTGTTATTGGGCCAAGTATGAAGCTTATATGGTGGAATACATTAAACAAGTAACATATGTGACATCTACAACATACATGTATATAAGCAACAAAGACATATACATGTACAAGTACTATTAAAAAAATTTCAATGCAAAATAAATAAAAAAATTTCTGTTATTATCATGAATTTTATGCATTCAAAAACTTTGGTGAAAAGTTCGGAAGGGAGGGTGAATAAACTAATTTTGTGACTACTTTTAGGGTATTCTAAAGTATTAACTAAATAAGGATTTTTAAAAAGTGTAAAGTGACCATAATTCAGAAATCTAGTATTTATCATTTGCTAAAGGAAAATAACTACAGTAGTTTGAGAAATTTCATCAAGTAATTACTAGATTTTAGTATTAGACTTTGATACTCTTCTGTTTATATATACATTTATAGATATGTTACTCTAATTTTCAGGCATTGTTTGACAGTGGAATAAAACCAGACTCTAAGGTAGTTATATTAAGGACATGCAGATAGCTACTGTGAATTTTTGTTGGGAACAATTTTATTTGATTGAGGAAATGTTCTTTTTTGCATGTTATTTTTTAGTTTTGTAAAAATCTGCATACAGACAGACCTATAGGGAATGGGTATTTAGTTGAACTCAAAATATACACACACATAAAATCAATGAAAATTAAAAACACACAAATAAGAATAAATTCACACTCCTCAGTATATATAAAATACTTCAAAGTAGAATATATAAATTTGGTGATTTGTTCTGAATAGCAGTTTGTTTTCATACTTAGATCATAGATATCTATTAAGGGCAACAATGCCATTTTGCATACTTTGAACACATAGAACAAGATTAAAAAGTTTGATTTAGTGATAGTTTATTTTGTTAGGCCAAAAAAAAATATATGTCTGTTTAAGGTTACATCCATTAAAAAAATAGGGTAGGTAGGTAGGTATTTCCATTTTATTTTATTTTTTCATTTTTTTTTTTTTGGCGAGATGTGTGATGTTGTTACATGTTGTTTTAACTAATATAAAGTGACTATATTAACTTTTTACTGTCATATAAACTAAAAATAAATTGTTTTGTCCTTTCTAATATATAGGTTTATTAATGTACATGTATGCAGAAATAAATTCATTATGCTGTACTGGTGTATGAACAATCAATATATATAAAACAAGAAGACCCATCAGAAACGAGGAAAGATGACAAAACCTGCACTTATACATATGAACGTACTGGTTCAAGTTTTGAGGGTTGTACCAACTCCTTGTATTAAAGAATGTTTCTTTCACTTTTGCAAATTTGATGCATTAAACTTTTAATAAATTAAATTCTTTTATACCATAATAAATAACCTTCCCAGGAACATTGCTGACAAGTTTGGTACTGTGTGTTTTTTTAGAAGACATGGGGAGTAGACACCCCTGCAGACCATACATGTTATTAAATGTGTGGTATTTACATTTATTTATGAGAGGTTAGTCTGAAATTATCTATCTGTCAGTACTTGGCTAACCTCTACAAGTACTGACACTTACCTGCAGAATTAATAAATAGAAAAAAAACATGCCTGTTTTAACAGGTTCAATTCCTGGTTTGAAATATATTTGCAGGGATAGGTGTCAAAAGGGTGATGTCAGATGACTTTTAATATTTAAAAAAAGTTGGGTATGCTTGTCCTCCAGCCATCATAACTTGAAAAATTTATTGCAATGTTGGTAGCATTGTCTGCCGCTGTTTGGACAATAGATACCAAATTATTGTTGATTTCCTTCTCTCATAAAATATCTATACATTTAACATTGAATTTATCTACAACATCTCCAACAGTTAAGTTCCCGTCAACAATATAACCGTCACCTTGTTGAATTTCAGTCTTCCAAGTCACCGTTACTTTGTATGTTTTTGCAGGTTGTTTACTATGGTACAGATCAAACACTAGGTACCAATTATTAATTTGTTTGGTAACGTTGTCAAAATAGATTTTGTAAGCATGTGGTCGCATTTTTTTAACTTTAATGTGACCACGCTTGCTGCCTCAGCCTGTTGGGGCCATACAAGCTGCCATTGAGATCTAGAACGTAAAAACACTTCAATATCGAGTCGGCGATTTTAAAATTAAAGCGCTCCGATGATCACGCACCTACTTTCACTATTGTTTTAAACTGAAAGTAGGTGTTTCCTGCTTTGTACTTTCACTTTCGATTTCATTTTTGAATAAAATGACATAGGGTCGGCAATCCAAAATAGGGATGGTCGGGTAACCATAAACAGACATATATTTTTTTTTGGCCTTAAGAGTTGAGCAGGGTGATTCAGTTATAGGCAAGGCCAATAAGATTAATAATAGTTTATATGGACAAATAGTCTAAACATGAGAATACAAGAAGTTGCAAATTGAATGTTTTAAAGCGCATAGGCTTTTCTAAGGATTTAAATGAAATTCAACTTAATAGCTTCTACTTTTAACCGAAGTATATTACTTGAAAAAAGTTGGCTGAGTAGGAAACTGACATTTGTTGTTTTCAGAGTTGTCTTGTATTTACTTGAGGACAATAATTTGAATATATAACATGAATGATAAGAATATATATCACTTTTTCAGGTAAATGAGTTGAAAGAAGAGCATGTACTACATTTAGTGAAGATGACCAGAGATTTCTCTATGATATTCTATAAGGTAATAGATGTATATTGATTACCATGCATCCCAATCAATAAAAAAAGAGACAATAAAAAATATAAGTCTAAAAAAATCCAGAAAATACAATGTTCCAAAAATAATAACAACAAAAAGACAAACAACAGTATACAAACCACTACATAGAAAATTAAAGGCTGAGCATTTTAAACTCGACAGAAAAACCAGGGAGAGGTGCTCCTAAAAGGGTAAGCAGATCCTCCCACACCAGTAGCACCCTTTGTGTAGCACATGGCAAGTTGAAAATTTGGTGACAAGTCTCATTTGGTAATGTCGTAATCAAGGACTAGAGGACAGAAGTGTGGCTACAACAGTATGAACATATGAGGGTCTGAATTGGGTTTACAGAATAGAGAATTATAGAGAAAACATGCAGAAAAATCAACCAAAAAAATAAAGAATACAGAAAAATAGGGTAAAAAATAAAGAATAGAGAATAATGGGGTGCTAAAGTATAAAGAATAATGGGCAAAAAAAATTGAAGAATACAGAAATGAAGGACCACATGACTTCCAGACCCTCACATATCAATGATCATTTGTGACACACTTATTCCATCTTTTCAACCAAATTATGATGGTGTCCATACAAAGTTTTTTTTTACCATATTTGTGCCAATGCCACAGTCAAGACGTGGTGAGAACTTAAGTATTTACTGCACCTATAACATTTTTCAATAAGATATATTTATCCACTTTAATGCATTTATGATTTATATCAAGCTTATTCAAATTTTATTAGAAAGTCCTATGATATTGTCAGAATGCATTGTGCATTTAGATATTACACTGAAAATTTGATGATTTATATAAAATTTCTGTCATAATGTACTAGTGTAGGAGTACTGGTACGAATTTAAGGAAGTTTATGAAGATCTACAATAAAGGAAAATGTACACAGTGTGATGGTAAAGTGGTGATATGTAGACTTGGTGAAGATAATGACAGGGTGACATACTTCTGTGGACAATGTCAGGATAACAATCTCAAACAAAAACAAACAAGGTAAAGTCAACACTTATTCGCTAAAAAGACTAATGTTGCAGTAAACCTTTATGTTATAATTGACAAGATTATACATGATACATATAAGGCGATAAATTTAGCTTCTTCATGATCAAGAAAAGTCTTGATTTTTTTAATCGTAAAAGGATGTAGTCTTGTTGATCTTTTGTTCATATATCAGTATTTGAGTCAAGTAGCAATTTTGGATAAGTCAATGGACTAGGATATAAGAGATGTTAAGAAATTTTTGTAAAAACAATGCTGCCTGCTAGAAGAAAAATGTTTGTTATATTTTCAGCTCACCTGACTTTTCTCTTCACTTTGCTTCCATTGTCTGTCAACCTCTTTTAATTTTTACAAAATCTCCTCTGAAACTGCTGGGCCAAATTTAACATAACTTGGCAACATCATTCTTTGGGTATCTAGTAAAATGTGTTTGATGACCCCACCTGCCAACCAACATGGCTGACATGGCTAAAAATAGAACATTGGGGTAAAAGCTAGTTTTGTCTTTTATCTTCAAAACCACTATAAAAAGAGATAATCTGACTGGGGCAGAAATGTTCAAAATATTGAGATCTCCCTACTGTCCATTTATATCAAAACAGTCAGACAACTTCTTTTAGGACATATTGCCCTTAAATAACGGTTTTTCTAAAAAATTTTCATTTTTGCCTATTATCTTGAAAACTGTAATGGATAGAGAGAAACTTTTAACAGCAAAAATGATCAGCAAGGCAAGATCCACAAATAAATCTATGGACTGAAATTGTAAGACAACTCCTTATTGGATTTATGTGCTTTAATAATGATTTTCACCATTTTTTGGCTTTTCTACCTTGTATCTTAAAAACTGTAATAGATATACATTTTGAAAAAAAAAAAAATGATCAGCAAGACATCTTCAAAATGTCAAGATGACTGAAATAGTCAGTCAACTCCTTAATATTATCTTGAAAACTATAAAAGATAGATACTTGTACAATCATAAACAAAGGAAGATAACTCCAACTCAAATTTATAATTTGCATATCTAATAACAATTAAACGCTTTATTTTAAATTAACAAAATTGCAAAATGAAAGCAATCTTTACCCTTCAGTGCTCACAAGCAATTTGATTAATGTCACTTTCTAGAAGAATTTTTATTGTGTGGCTTAGGTAAAAATTTCCTGTATTAAAAACCAAAATCTAAAACTTTGATCATTAGTTATACCAAGACACCGTGTTATTAACACACACTATTTTCTTCTTGAGTTATTTATGTTGAGTATACATTATGTTATTAAGATTGCAACAACAACAGAAAAATATTTATAGGTCACTTTGAAGTTTACAAATGATAGGGACAGTATTTTAGTGTGGATCAAGTAAAAAAGAAATATGAAAACTTCAAGATTCATTTCTTTAAAGAATTTTTTGTTGAACAGTCTAACTCTGTCAGGACTTATCAAGACTTTTGTTTCAACAATTATAACTTAAAAAAGCTAGTGTCTCATCATATGTCCAAAGGAAAATATAAAATGATTTGGTGAATAACATTATTTTGAGAAGACAATTATGTTAAATTTATGTTTTAGAACATTACCTACAAAGAATAGCTTACTTGGATGGGTACAGACAGGCAAGCTGCAGCAGACGACACAAGCAGAGGAAGCAGTTGATTGGGCATGCTCAGTTTGTACCCTTGTAAATAGAGCAACAACAGTCACATGTGATGCATGTTTGACAAAAAGGGAGAGTAATCAAACCCCAGGTGTGATGAAACAAAACAGTAAGTTAATGTATCAGGGGAGACAAAAAAAACAAAGATTTATAAAAAAATCAACTTTTACGTCATTGGTTTGCACAGTACTTTAGTGCAGGAGGTTGCTGGTTCAACCCCGACCGGATTAAACCACAAACTTTAAAATTGGTATTTGCTGCTTTTCCGCTAAGCATGGGGCATAAAGAATTTAGAGCAAAGACAGGTTGGCTCGTAGTCCGAATAATGTGTCGATATGGATGACATGTCTTTCTGCAGATTATTACCTTGTGAACTAGCATGTTAAAAATCCGGTTCATTGTATTAGTCTAGTACAAAGTAGGGTTCATACTCATATAGCATTAACCTGTTCCTGAGTATGCATTGAATTTGCCACTGGACATTAAACAGCCATCCATCCATCATACTGTACTAAATCTGTTTTAAAATTACCCACTTTGTTTCCAGTTTTAGTATTTTAGAACGGGAAACATTCTCAGGTGAACTGACTTGTTTCTTTTCAATGTAAACCTGAAGGAAGGATAAAGTTTTGATATAGATGAGCTGTGAAAAATGTTCCTTCTGTAACCACATATGTTTCAATCTCATGTTCACCATTAATGTATTGTGCATCTAAAGGGTGAAAAGTTGTGTCAGTATTGTGATCATTGACTGTTAAAAGCCTACTCTTGAAACCTATATTTATACTGTGGCTTCAAATTATTTAAAATTCATGTTTCTTAAAAAGTGGATAAGCTTAAATATAAACAGATAAAAAAGGAAATTTCAAATCTCAAATTCAATTTTACTGATAAAACCTTTTGAAACATACATTGGCAATCATACCACATCTCCTAATTTGGATAATGTTCATATAGTTAATGTATTATCACTTGTTTTTATTTTGATTTCAGGTAAAGCTGCTTCTACTTTGTCAAATGGAACAAAAGATAATCCTATAAACTTAACTGCTAATTCTCAAAAGAGAAAATCATCAGATCCTGTTACTTCAAGTAACTTAAAGAGACAAAAAATAGACAAAGTTGTCAAAAATGATGAAAAACAAGATATTGTTGTCAATAAAATTCCCCTTTGTCCTGGACATAAACAAAAGTGCAATTTGACAGAAGTCAGGAAAAAGGGAGATAACTATCTCAGATGGTTTTTCAGTTGCAGTCTTCAAAGATCAAAACAATGTAAATTTTTCAAGGTTTGTATTTTAAAAATTGTCATTCATTATTTAGTTACTTTTTCTTTTATAACAGGTATGTTTGATTACAATTGAAATGAAATTTTAAAATAGAGAGTGGTTCGACTTTCAATGAAAAAAACTATCAACAAAGACTGAATGATGAAAAATTTATTCCAATTTTGGAAATACTATGAAGTCAGAAATGTTTGAGATGGTTTTTTCATTACGAAAATTGTAATAGGACAGGTACACATTTCACAAAACTTCCATGGTAAGCTATAAGGTAAAATATAGAAAAACACGCATCAACATGAAATATAAAGAAAGTAACTAACCTGAATTGTAGTATAACATTAAGACAAAATAAGATATCTCTAAAAGTCTCTATACCAAAATTGAAAAGGGTCTCTTTTACAAAGATCTTGACAAAATTAGTCAAAATTTAGAAATAAAAACTAATTTTGTGAATTACAAAATTCAAAGTATCATCATGTAGTATACTATGTCTTTGTATGTCAAAATGTACATATGCAAGAAAAGAAAATATGACAAAATTTATGAAAATAATCAATCTTTACTACAATTGTTGTACCTTCTATTTCTGTCATAAGGGGGATGAGACAATTGTTGTACCTTGTATTTCTGTCATAAGGGGGGATGGGACAATTGTTGTACCTTGTATTTCTGTCGTAAGGGGGGATGGGACTATTGTTGTACCTTGTATTTCTGTCATAAGGGGGGATGGGACAATTGTTGTACCTTGTATTTCTGTCATAAGGGGGGATGGGACAATTGTTGTTCCTTGTATTTCTGTCGAAAGTGGGATGGGACAATTGTTGTACCTTGTATTTCTGTCATAAGAGGGATGGGACAATTGTTGTTCCTTGTATTTCTGTCGAATGGGGGATGGGACAATTGTTGTTCCTTGTATTTCTGTCATAAGGGGGGATGGGACAATTGTTGTTCCTTGTATTTCTGTCATAAGGGGGGATGGGACAATTGTTGTTACTTGTATTTCTGTCATAAGGGGTGGTGGGACAATTGTTGTTCCTTGTATTTCTGTCATAAGGGGGGATGGGACAATTGTTGTTCCTTGTATTTCTGTAGAAAGGGGGATGGGACAATTGTTGTACCTTGTATTTCTGTCATAAGGGGAGATGGGACAATTGTTGTACCTTGTATTTCTGTCATAAGGGGGGATTGGACAATTGTTGTTCCTTGTATTTCAGTCGAAAGGGGGATGGAACAATTGTTGTACCTTGTATTTCTGTCATAAGGGGGGATGGGACAATTGTTGTACCTTGCATTTCTGTCATAAGGGGGGATGGAACAATTGTTGTACCTTGTATTCTGTCATAAGGGGGGACGGGACAATTGTTATACCTTGTATTTCTGTCATAAGGGGGGATGGGACAATTGTTGTACCTTGTATTCTGTCATAAGGGGGGACGGGACAATTGTTGTACCTTGTATTTCTGTCATAAGGGGGGGATGGGACAATTGTTGTACCTTGTATTCTGTCATAAGGGGGGACGGGACAATTGTTGTACCTTGTATTCTGTCATAAGGGGGGATGGGACAATTGTACCTTGTATTTCTGTCATAAGAGGGGAGGGGACAGTTGTTTTGCCTTGTATTTCTGTCATAAGGGGGATGAGATATAAATGTTATGTAGATTCATATATTTTCGTGGGTACCAATTTTCATGTATTGTTGGAAACTTGTATTTTCATGGATCTTTGATTTTGTGGTTTTGCCAACATCTGCATACAATATAAAAATAAGAAGATGTGGTATGATTGCCAATGAGATAACTCTCTTCCAGAGACCTATTGACAGAAGTTAACAACTATAGGTCACCGTAAGGCCTTCAGCAATAAGCTAAACCCATACCGTATAGTCAGCTGTAAAAGACCCTGTATTACAAATGTAAAACAATTCAAATGAGAAAACTAACTGACTGATTTATATATGCAAAACAATGAACGAAAAACAAATATGATATACAGCAACAAACGACAACCACTGAATTACAGGCTCCTGACTTGAGGCAGGCACAAACAGAATGTCTATATAAGCCTAAAGAAAATGTGTATTTATCAAACATTCAAATTTGTGGTTTACTTATATCAACGAAATAAACGAAAATTGGTATCCTACTATTTATAATGAATCCACAGTAACAGAAACATTGTTATTTCATTTTTATGCTAATTCTTTCAGTGGGCAGATGAGAGTTTTCCATTGTGTGAAGGACATGTGAAACCCTGTACAATAAGGACTGTGATGAAGCAAGGACAAAATAATGGAAGGAAATTTTTCACATGTAGTTTTCCTAAAAATAAACAATGTGGATATTTTGAATGGGCTATTGGATATGATTGATATCCTCTTTTCAGCATTTTAGTACTTGTAATTTTATCATATCAATGTATCGAGTAAAATCATTTTTAATGAAATCTAATCTGTCTGTAGATAAGATGTTATATGTCAACAGAAAATGACATTAGAATGTCTTTCAGTATTTTAAAATACATTAAATTTGCTGCACAGTTCAGTTAAAATTGTGAAGCTGGTTGTTCTTCTGTGCAAGCTGTTCAAAAATAAAATAAAATATTGGAGTTAAAATATCAATTTATGTCTTCCTGTAGTATTACTTTCATCCAGGGTAAGAGGTTTTTGGTAATCATGGTAATATGAAAGTTTGCATCTGGTAATGAGGAAAAATGTGTAGTTGCAAAAAACAATTATATTTCTTTTTATATAAATTGTATTGAATGCTCTGTTAGTTACCGAATAGGAGGAGGTAATTTACTTTAGAACCAATGAACAATTCTTTTACTAAAAATTATAAAGTTTTGTTTAAAAAAAAAAAAGGGTAAGCAAATTGACTGATTCATACAAAGTGATTCCCCTTAATATAATAATTCCATATTAGAATGGCTTTTATCCAGGGTGATTTACCCTTACATTGGATATAGTGATTTCTGATTCAATGCAAGTATGATTTAGAGGGAAATGTACATTAATTTGTTTAGATTACACCAAACAGTCCACTTGCATGACAGAATCAGAGAATTCAAAGTAGCAATTTATTTTGCAACACTATTTAGCTCACCTCCAACTTGTATCCTGGGATCAAATATGGCTGATGTTGCTTAATATAGAACATATTGGTAAAATTCAGGTTTTGTCTTATTTATCAAAAAATAAAGCAGTTAGAGCAAAGTGGTAAACATGTTCAGCAGGTTAAGGTCTATATATCTTACAGCACTTTCTTATGGCAAGCCGTTTTACTATTTATTCTAATTTCAAGATATCTAATAATTCTATAATATATCTCATATAGGTTATAAGATATCTTATAAAGTTTATAAGATATCTCGTTTAATTTTCTTTATAAGATATCTTATAAATTATGAGATATCTTATAGATTATATGAGATATCTTATAACCTATATAAGATACCTTATAAAATATATGAGATATCTAATAAAGTAAAATAAGATATCTTATATAGAAAATATTTATAAGATATTTTATAAACTTTATAATAGATATCTTGTATACTTTATGAGATATCTTATATACGTTATAAGGTATCATATTTAATCTAGTTTTTAAAAGATATCTTATAAACTTTATAAGGTATCTTATATAGATATCTTATAAAATTTATAAGGTATCTTACATAGATATCTTACAAAATTCATAAGATATCTTATATAGAAAATTATATGAGATATCTTATAAAGTATATAAGATATCTCATATAATATATAACTTCTTTTAAATTATTTGAGATATCTTATATAAATTATGTATTTGTAAACTTTATAATATCTTCTATACTTTATAAGATATCTTATAAACTTTAGAAGATATCGATGAAAGTATATAAGATATCTTGTAAAGTGTATTAGATATCTTATAATGTTTATAAGATATCCTATAAAAACTAGGTTATATAAGATATCTTATATATTATATGAGATATCTTGAAGTTAGAATTAATAGTAAAATGGCTTGCCATACTTTCTGAAAATGATCAGCAGGTCGAGATTTATCTTCTGAGGAATGTTTGTGATTAGATCAATTTAAGGGAATTCACTTTTGATAAGACAATGATATTTGGTATGCAGTAGTATAAGCATTGGCACATCTCGTTTCCATGGTGATCATTTTGGCCCCGCCCCCACAATCATGGTCTATTGACTGCATAGTTTACATGTTATGGTTTGTGATAAGGTTAATTTAAGGGAAACCACTTATGACGAGTCTATAATATTTTGTTTGCAAATGTATCTCAGAAATTATTTTGCCCTGTTCTTTCAGTCTATTGATTTAGTAATTTACTTTAAAGAATTGCTATTTTAATTTCAACATTTAAATTTTATTATCAAATTATATACAGGCGAGATATATCTCTGTGTCAACAGTTTATTACTTTTTTTGATTTTTTTTTTTTTTGTTGTTGTTGCATTAACTGTAAAATGGACAGAGAAACACAGCATACAACTAAAATGTTCTGCACAATAAAATTTTCAAATAAGTCAACATGGTCGTAATTGTCAACAGACTCCTTATAGGAGTTATTTTCCCTGAATAATGAGCTGTACCCATTTTTTTTTGCATTTTTATCAAAACTACAGTAAATAAATAGAAACTTGATCATGTTAAAAAGCCAAAAGTGATCAGCGAAATAAGATCTGCATAAAAGTCAAAACATGTGAAATCGTCAGACTCCTTATAGGATTAATTGACCTTGAAGGATGATTTTTTCACAATTTTTTATAATTTTGACTATAATTTCTAAAATTTAAAAGATAGGTTTAAACTGTAAACAGTTATGAATTACTATCAATAAACAAGGTCTACAGATATGCCACTAAATAAAATTTAAAAATTAGTTAAGGTAAAAATAAACATGAAGATGGCAGATTTTTACCAGGTAAGCAATTCAGGCTCTTGCGCTCTTCTTGTTTTAATGAGGGTATACTAATGTAGAAATTATGTCTTGCCTGCGATGAATGTCACAGAATGTAAGCCAGGATGATGCTGATCAAGTGGCAATGGATTGAAATATTCTTAAAGAGCATAGAATACCTGGATTCTTCATATCTTGCAAAAAGATGCCGTATGGTCTGAAGTTTGCTTCTGCAAATGTTAGTTTTCTTTGACTTCATTTTTTAGGGCTCAGTGGTTGCTTAAAAATCCTAGTTTTTAGCTCACCTGGCCCAAAAGGTCATGTGAGCTTTTACCATTACTTGGCGTCCTTTGTCGTCTTCATCCTTTGTCGTACTTATGACAGATCTCCTTGAAACTAGGTCAAACGGTACCAAACTTTACCTGCATGTTCCTTATGGTATCTTGTTTAAAACATTATATATGGGGTTTTGATCCATCAGCAAACATGGCCGCTGATGCTTAAAATAGAAGATAGTGGTCAAATGCCTTTTTTGGCTTATATGATCAAGTTTTGGGGTATAAATGACAGCAGGTGGAGGTTTATTTCCCACAAAATTTGAGAAAAATCAGACAACCCATGTTGGAGTTATTGCCTCGAATGTTCTTTTTATGCAAATTTCGAAGTTTGTAACCGGATTTCCTAAGAAAAATATCGGTTATTATTTTTGTGATGTACGGGGACGGTCGGGCTTGCGGCTGGGCGGCTGCCAAACAGTGTCCGTTCAATAACTTGAAAATGCTTTGACGAAATCTTTTCAAATTTTATATGTTGTTTCCTGTGACTAAATGAAGGTCAAGTTCGATTTTCATGATTTTGGTTTTTATCGTTGTTGAATTGTAGACCTTTAAGTAGCGAAAAGTGATACTGAGAGCACTTTTCTGTGCAATAACTTGAAAACACTTTGACGAAATCTTTTCAAATTTAGATATGTTGTTTTCTGTGACAAAATGAAGGTAAAGTTCGATTTTTGGAAACTTTATTTTCGTGTATCTAATTGGAATAAATATCCCATCTGACACGAATCTGAGAATATAAGAATTATAAACTATCTGACGGAGAGATGAATGAAAGAATGAATGATGATCGTCCAACTGACAAAATTAACCACGTGCATTCAGGACGACGACACATTCGTATATGACACAAATATGAATCCTGCAAGATTGGTGGAATTTATTATAAAAAATGCGAACACAGTATATGTGGAAGCTTTTTGCCATCTTCTCTGAATGGATCGTCACGGGTTTTTTCCTCTTTCTAAAAATGTTTTGGAAATAAAAATAAAGTTGGGATTGAGGATACCTGATGAAATTCTACACAAAAAGCGCGATGTACGCACCAAATTAGTTTATGTTTATTTGTTGTTCTAAACCGACATGCATATAGCGTCCGCCTGAAGAAAGCCCATAATTTGTTTAATATTAAAAGATCCGTCGTCAGGTTCCCGTATTCCGATAAACTACATGGGAGTTAGTCTATTATCATGTGTTGTCAAACTCTTTAGGGCATTTGTCAAAAAGAGATTAAAAAGTTTTCTCGAGACAGAAAATATTCTGGTAGATATACAGAATGGATTCAGGAAAAACAGGTCTTGCGAAGATCATTTGTTTACTTTAAACAGTACTGTGAGAAACAACCCAAACGTTTTTGCGGCATTCGTTGATTTAAAAAAAGTGCTTTGATTTCATTGATAGAGACATGATGTTGTATAACTTGCGCTTAAATAATATAGACGGAAAAATTTACAATTCAATTAAAAGTATTTATCAGCATACAAGTTCCTGTGTGCAGATCAACAAAAAGCTGACGAATTGGTTTGACTGCAAATCCGGCGTAAAACAAGGTGATAACGTTTCCCCGACGCTTTGCTCTATCTTCATCAACGATCTCGTTAAAGAAGTTAATGATTTAAATTTAGAATTTGTTATTAATGGAAGACAGCTTTCGCTTTTACTTTACGCTGATGATGTTGTATTTGCAAAAAGTGAGGATGAACTTCAACAAATGTTAAACGTGATTCAAAATTGGTGTAAACGATGGAGGGTTCTGATCAACACGGACAAATATAAACTTGTAGACCTGTTGGTGACCTTCTGCTGTTGTCTGTTCTATGGTCGGGTTGATGTCTCTTTGACACATTCCCCATTTCCATTCTCAATTTTATTGTGCGTACATTTTCGTAAAGGACGTTAAAAGCAGAGTGAATTTGAGTTTTCAATCGGCAATAATGCGTTAAAAATAGTGGACGATTACAAATACTTAGGTGTAACTTTTAACTGCAAAGGTAACTTTGATTTACATGCAGAAACTTTAGTTAAAGGTGCAGGAAGTGCCATAGGTAAAATCCTCTCGAAAATCCATAGTTTAAAGGATTTTGGATTTCAATCTTATGAAAAACTTTCAGTTTCAGCATTAGGTAAAATCATTTAACATGGATTACGAATTTTGCACAAACAATTGGTGTAGTGACTTAAAGATATTTTCATTGAACTTAATATGTCACATTATTACGAAAGTAGAACAATGGTGAATTTGAAATCTTTTGAACAAATTGTACGAACTTATTATTGTGGTATATGGAGAGAGTCCTTGATAAATAAAACAATGCTATGATCCTACTTAAACTTTAAAACAAACTGTGAATTAGAACACTATGTAAAACTAAATCTTAAGGAGAACGAGCGATTTGTGCTAGCCCAGTTTAGGTGTGGGATATTCCGTATCAGAATTGAGACTGGTATATATATTGGGGAACCAGTAGAGGATAAACTATGTCGATTTTGTAGTTCACAGAATGTTGAAAGTGAACATCATTTTCTTATAAACTGTACATTTTTTAATGATATCAGACAAACTGTTTTAGCGAGATATTAGCGTTGCCTGACTATATGCAGCTAGATAACCAGCGAAAATTGACGTTACTAGTGAACCATCCAAGGAAAATACCTAAATACTTAGCAGCGTCACTTTTCCGTAGAAAACAAACAGTCAACTCTAGTTAACATTCTTAAACTTTATTAACTTTAGAACCATTTCTGAACTTTTATAAACGCTAATTCTTAAATTATGATTATCTTTCTCTCGAATTTAAATTGACAATTAGCACGTGATATTGAAACATTAATATTGAATTAAAAGTAAAAAGTGACTTATTGGTCCATTGGGCCGGGTGTCTTTTGTATGTCGGATTATATTTTGTACAAATATGTATATATTTATGTTGATTTACACATGTCATTATAATAAACAATTTACGTACTTACTTATAGCGTACAGGGTATGACAGTTCACGGGAAACATGTCATCCTACCTGGACCGTGATAGTTTTTCAACACCCAAGCCGATGATTAAATATATTAGATATATGTATTCAATCTTGACATGTAAAACACATAATAAATTGAGTGTTATACACATTCTTGCGTAAGAAAGCTAATATAATTTAATGTTATAAAACTAATATTATTTTGATATAGACTTTGGCCCAAGTGCACATGGAAATGCATTGTGACTTATATACAGAATATATATATCTGACTCTATTTCTCAACAAGCCAAAGTTGATGCCTTTTAAATTCTACTTGTTACCAATGAAGGTAAGTCAGAAACATATTTAACTATGAGGAATATTATGCAAATAATGTGGCTTCAGTCCTTTGGTGCCAATTGCTATTTTAAAGATATATCATTTACGCCAATATTTATTTGTGAAAGGTATCAATTGCACCAGAATACGGCGCTACATAAATTATTTGCGCTAAATTACTTGTATGCATATTTATCAATTACATCTGTTTACCTGTTGCATATATCAGACCTCAGTAAAATTATAGTATGTTTATGCAATAAATGGGACTTAAAGAATAGTGGACAAATAAGATGGCATTGGACAACATAGTCAATACTGCTATCATATATAACTAGATAAGCAGCGCGCAATTACCGTTTTAATTGAATCTGTTATCATACTTGGATGCCATAAGTTATATTTGCTGATTGTACATTCAAGTGTTGTCTAAAGTCTTGAAGAAATTAATTTTATAAAAATGTATACAATACACAACCTCCATTTAATAGTTTACAGTACCTATGGAACAATCTACGTAAGTACCAGACATAACTCCGAAACATTCATTTAACGTTGAAAAATCCAAATGTATTTAAATAGTATAAAAAAAGACAAAGAAGCTGTAGAGACCATGTTTGCGTTTTAAGAAACCTTTAGTCTTCAATCTCAAAAGGTCGTCTAACCGGAAGAAGTTTTATTTTTTATCTGCATCCTTTTAGAATGTCCTATTCATTGGCTTTAACTGACACTGACCTGGTCAGTGTAAATAGTCTGTGCTAAGCACGGATAAACGAAGGGAATCATTGTTATGATAATTGGTTCTTTCTGTAAAAACAAAAGACGCATTCGTATAAACAATTATTTGGGCCAAATGATACAAGATATATTGAAAACTAGGTATTTTTGCTGACGTATTATTGGCGCAAACAACTTGTGGCGCGAAAGGACGCATATTTGACGCAAATGGATAACTGGCTTCCCATTAATGAATATTGTGACTCATGAAGAGTCAATTCTTAAAATGAAAATCCCTGCTTATACGTAATGCAGATCAGTCAAACTTAACAACAAATAAAATTGAAAAAACAATATTTACATATAGCATTACAAATAATTGAATATATGATAAACTAGCAATGATCATCAAAGGGGGGTGCCAGAGAATGTCAATATTTCTTTTTCTTAGTGCAGCAGAGTGTCCAAATTGCTACTTTAGAAAACAAATGAACGTATAACGGGATGTTAATTTTCGCTTATTTTATCGGATGGACCGAAATCGCTTTAATAAATCCCGCAAATGTTTCTGCACATACTTAGGGTTTCTAAATAGTAATAAAATGCTCCGCAGGGCGCAGCTTGATACGACCGCAGAGGTCGAACCCTGAACAGTTGGGGCAAGTATGGACACAACATTCAAGCTTGATACAGCTCTGAATTTGGATTGTGATTAAATATTTGACACAGCATAGGTTTCTGACACAGAATGAATGTGGTCTAAGAACTTAAAAATTTTAAATTGGACATTCACCTATTATGGTCCAATATCCAAAATCTAAATACATGGTTAGATTCAGCATATCAAAGAACCCCAAGAATTCAATTTTTGATGAAATCAAACAAAGTTTAATTTTGGACCCTTTTGACCTCAATGTGGACAAAGTTGATAACAGGGCCCTAAAATCAAAAATATAAATACATGGTTAGATTCAGCATATCAAAGAACCCCATATATTCAATTTTTGTTGAAATCAAACAAAGTTTAATTTTGGACCCCGATTTGGACCAACTTGAAAACTGGGCCCATAATCAAAAATCTAAATACATGTTTAGATTCAGCATATCAAAGAACCCTAAAAATTCAATTTTTGTTAAAATCAAACTAAGTTTAATTTTGGACCCTTTGGACCTTAATGTAGACCAATTTGAAAACGGAACCAAAAATTAAGAATCTAAATACACGGTTATTTTCGGCATATCAAAGAACCCCAATATTCAATTTTTGATGAAATCAAACAAAGTTACATTTTGGACCCTTTGGACCTCAATGTGGACCAATTTAAAAACGGGGCCCAAAATCCAAAAACTTAATACACGGTTAGATTCAGCATATTAAAGAACCCCAAGAATTCAAGAATATAACCCCATTGAAATTGATCAAGAAATAAGCAATTTATACGAAGTATCTTCTTTTGCACAATACTGTGCAATTGAATATTTCTTGCTATTGCGCAATACTGTACAATTGACAATTTCTTGCTATTGCACAATATTGTGCTATTGGATATTTCTTGCTATTGCGCAATACTGTGCAATTGAAGATTTCTTGCTATTGCGCAATACTGTGCAATTGAAGATTTCTTGCTATTGTGCAATACTGTGCAATTGAAAATTTCTTGCTATTGCACAATACTTATTATATAATAATTTACACATCCTGTTTGGTGTGTATCTCCTACCATATCATTATTATTTGCTTTTAAATATTAATCAGAAATAACCAACTTAAAATGGAAAATTTTAAAAGAAAAAAAAGGAAAAAAAGAAAAAAAAAGAAAAAAAAAATCCCCCCCCCAATTTTTTGATCCCCCTTATGATTCATCACCCCCAAACTCAATCCCAGCCTTCCCTTTGTGGTATGGTACCTTGCAGTACAATTTCAGAGAGATCCATACACTTGAACACAAGTTATTGTCTGGAAACTAGAAAAATGCTTATTTCTGGCCCCTTTTTGGCCCCCAATTCCTAAACGTTTCGGGCAATTACCCCCAAACTCAATTCCAGCTTTCCCTTTGTGATATAGAACCTTGTAGTACAATTTCAGAAATATCCAAACACTTACACACAAGTTATTGTCATGAAACTAGAAAAATGCTTGTTTTTTGCCCCTTTTTTGGCCCCTAATTCCTAAAATTTTGAGGCAATTACCCCCAAAATCAATTACAGCCTTCCCTTTGTGATATGGAACCTTGTGGTACAATGTCAGAGAGATCAATACACTTACACACAAGTTATTGTCTGGAAGTTACAAAAATGCTTATTTCTGGCCCCTTTTTGACCCCTAATTCCTTAACTAATGGTACCATAACCCCCAAAATCAATCCCAACCTTCCTTTCGTGGTATTGAACCTTATGGTAAAATTTCATGGAGATCCATTCACTTAAACTAAAGTTAGAGTGCGAAAACCAATGTGTCTTCGGACGACGCCGGACGACGCCAGACGACGACGACGACGACGACGACGACGCCAACGTCATACCAATATACGACCAAAAAATTTTTAATTTTTGCGGTCGTATAAAAACGGAAAAGTTTCTTTAAGGTACTGTCGACAGTTATATAACGGTACATCTTCAATATTTAAAATTACTTCATGATTTATAATATAGGTTCTTTCTCACTTGACATCTATGTATCTTAAGAATTTGTTGAACAATATTCATTAGTGTCAAAGTTAAAAACATTTGTTTGTCATATGTTCCTGAGCAAAAATCAATTTATTCGTACATTTAAGGTGCTGTCATATTCATCATTGATTAACCGTAACAAACACCCAATCCTGTCAGGACTACGGCTCTTATGTCTATACAATTTACAAGATGATGAACTAATCAAATGGATATTGGTTTTTTTTAACTCACAAACTATATAATTAGATACTTGACAATTGAAATGAATGCAGACTCACATGATGAATGTTTTTTTTTTCTCAATTTATGCTTATTATCGTAAATAAACTCGCTTTTTGTATTTAAATCTCGCATATATACAGATCCAGAATAAAGAATTATTGGTACAATTCAGTACTGTTTTTTTTTCTGCAGTCAATTTAACTGGTCAGCATCTAATCTATCAAAATAAATATTTAAAAATGCAATTGATCCGTTAAAATAAAGCAAAACTTTTCGTATACATATCTTTTTAATCCAACACCCCGAAATTGTACACATGAAAATATAACCCGTTATAGCCGTGTACATTATTAATTAGACCATTGGTGCCGACCAACTTTCATAATCACAATTTTCAACATGCCTTCGTGCAGCGTAACATACCGAGAAATGTGCAACCTTGCCCCTGCACATTATATTATTGATTATTTGATTGTTGCTTGGTTAACGTCTAGTGGCTCTGAGACGATCTGTCTTGGCTGTCTCGCCTACATTGCATCTCATTGACGAAAAAGCAGCAAATGTGAAACACACAACTTAAACGCACCCCTTCCTCGGCATTCGAAACAAGCCCGCTAACAAGAGACCACATGACGAGAAAGATTTTCGTTCATCAAAACTGAATTATATTTTCTATTCACATATAATCAAGATGTCAGATTTCTAATATTCATTTAATATATATAAAAAAAGTAAAAATCGTGTTTGAAAGTTAAAAAATTATCCGGTTCGATATCTCTGCGATCAATTATTAATGTAGCGGAACTTTTAATTAGAAATACAATCAGATGTAATATATTATTCAAAAATTCCAAATATATAACTTTTTGTACTCAACTCGAAGCAAGTGCTTTGGTATTTAAAACTGCAAAATTGCACTAAATGATCAAAGGTTACACGAACAATTTGAATGTTTCTACATCCAAGAAATACGAATATTTACTAAATTTCAGATTCTGTTTAAAGCATACACAAAAATGTTATACATGTGTACCTTGTCATTATCTTTAAGTATAATTTGTGGTGTTTATAGAATATGAATTTGGAAACAGACAAACGGTAATTCCACTCATCCAAGTGAGGCACGTACATATTGTGTTATTCATTCACAAACTAAAAATCGATATGTTTATTTCTCTTAGTGAATACGAATCCGACGAAAGTGAAAATATAAGAAATAATTTAGTTTTTTTTAATCCCATGGAAAGATTCGCGTTTACAAGATCTTCGCTTGATGACGATATGACTAACATTTACATACTAGTAGACCTGTTTAAGGTAATTCATTTTCTTTGTTTAAAAAAAATGGTTAATATGTATAAAATTAATATTGCCTTATGATCACTCCGGATTCCAAGATTTGGCAGCATTCAGAAAATGTGTTATACAGTGCAAATGACTTGCAGAAAGTTTAAAATTAATCAGCTATCACCAACTTTTCACATGTTTCTATAAATAAAAAAAAGTGAAGCCAGAAGAGTGACACAACCTCGTCTGAATCATGTAATTAATGTTTTTCACGACAGAATGTCCAGAATACTTAAAAAATGGGTTTTTTTCAAGAACTTCCACGTATAGAAATACTTAGAACAACTGCTTACAATTTTTATGTTCCAAATGTAAAAGGTGTAGAATCTTCTTTCTTTTTAAGTGGTATTAAAAACTGGATTGCCTTGCCAGATCATGTAAAAAGTATTCATGTGAATTCAAAAAATAAATTTAAGTTTGAATTAAAAAAAAATACACCTAATGAGTAAACTCAGGTAAATGTCAGATGCAGATTTTATATTTTATCAGATTGCTGTTTTATACGAAGGATTTAAGCTGTGATAGATACTCTTTATTGATTTTTCAATTCAATATTCTATTTAAGTCTCATCTCTCAATAATATATAATACATTACATTTAGTGTTAAAATATATAAAAAAGAGAGCCATTCTGTACAGAATTATAAGAGTCTATAACCGTTACATTAAAACATTATAAACAAGAATATGTCCATAGTTCACGGATGCCCCACTCGCACCATCATTTTCTATGTTCAGTGGACAGTGAAATTGGGGTCAAAACTCTAATTTGACATTAAAATCAGAATGATCATATCATAGGGATCATGTGTACTAAGTTTCAAGTTGATTGGACTTCAACTTCATCAAAAACTACCTTGACCAAAAATTTTAACCAAAAACCTTAACCTGAAGCGGGACAGATGGACGGACGAACGAACGAACGGACGCACAGACCGAAAAAACATAATGTTCCTAGGTGGGGCATAAAAAATGTTTTATATAACATATTTATAAGTCAGTACATTCTTTAAATAAGATAACAGGCTTTGGCACAGCTACGAATCACATTGATATCTGAAAATAATAACACTAATTTCTGATTATCATAAAAAGTCATAAAATCACTATTAAAATGTTTTGCTACATCAATTTTTTTCCTTCTAAAAATCGTCATTTAATGGACACGATAAAATAATATGGGCTTCATCTTCTAAAATATCTTTACAATTATCACAGACTCGCTCCTCTAAAAGTCATTTTTCAAATCTCCCCGTTTCGCTTCTTAATGGTGCCACTCAACTTCGAAATTTGGCAAAAGAATCCCTTTGTTTAAATGGCATTGGAATTGTACAATATGTTTCAGTTTCAAGACTGTTTGTTGCCACCTATACCAGATAAAGTATTCTCTGACTGTAAATTGCATTGCCACCGATCGACATATGTACTAAACATTTTAGACATAATAATATTAACAACTGAGGTACTATCAATATATTCTCATATGTTACACAAATATTCTGCATTGTACACACAAAATGTTTTCCTTACATAAAAATTCAAATTTTTTATACACTTGTGTTTTCTACTCATAATATCTGCCAATATGAAAACCTTTCTGTTTAACTGATTAGAAATGATAAATTATTTATTTTATTAACAAGACTACAAGGACCCCATGGGAAATAAGCTTGTTTGCTTTCATGGGTCGTCCTTGGGTTAAGGCATTAGATGTACCTAAAGTCACAACCATTACTATATTTTAAGATTGTATTTAGCTAAGTTCTAAATCTTATCATGTATTTGTATATATTGCCTTTACCCGAATAAAAATTATTATTTTTATTTATTATTATTAAGCCGAACGACCCAAGTAAAAGATAAATCAATGCATATATAATTCCTATATAAATCAATATATATATATAAAAAAATACTCGTTAAGATTCCAAACTGAATTATATTAACATAATTTCAAGGTGTCAAATTTCTAATATTCATTTGTTACATGAAAAAAATCGTGTTTGAAAGTTAAAAATATACACTGTTTAATATCTCTGCAATGAATTAATGTAGCGGAAATTTTAATAAAAAATATTGATAAGATGTAATATATTTTTTATCAATTCCAATTTAACAATTATTCCAAATAAATTTATAACTTTTCAACAGTAGTCAACTAACTCTAAGCAAGTAATTGGTATTAAGTTCAAACTGGGGTGTTTGGTTTTAAGGTAGGAAATCATTTTTCACTTATTTTTTTTAAGTTATATATGAATGTTGTGATCAAATGAGAAATTGTTCTTGAAAACCTTATAATAATACTTTATATTACTTTATTTGATCACTCAGACGCACTACATACTGGTAAAAAGAGGAATACAATATTTATATATATATATACAAACAATACAAAACAATGATGGATATGAAAAAAGAATGCATTATTATCCAGTCCATTCACAAAATGTTTGAGTTTACTAATAACAATGACAAATTTTTATACTTTTAAATTAAGCCTATCATTTTTTTGTTGTTGATAACTTGGATATCGAGTATAATAAATAGGAATATGCTAATTTCGTATGTCTACGACTTTCGGAAACTGAAACTCAAAATGATAATGTTACTCAGCGCCAATACCAATATGACATAAGTGCATGGCACAATCTTTCTTCTTTTGGAATGTTTCTCCATCTTCCCGTTTCTATGGGTATTTTCAAATTACAACACCTCAATTTTGTTAAGAACTGTCGTTCTTTTGGAAATAATTTTAGAAGGCAGTTTTCTGATTTAAATCAACTATACAATTTTCTTCTCGATGAATTTTTATTTGACTGTACCATAGTATACTATAACCAAGAGGGCAATATAAACCCCAAAGTACGTGAAACTGATGCAGACAACACCATGGCCGCTTTTTATTATTATTTTAGCTAAATCTATAGATACTATTTTTTTGCTAAACTATATATATATCTCAAAAGTACGAGGCAAGTTAACCATTTTGCATGCATCTTGCATTTCAACACTTGTAAAGAGAGCTCACAATATTGAACTGCCTCAAATAAAACATTAGCAAAGAAATGTCTTAATGTAATAAAAAGTAAAATTACAAAAATACCGAACTCCAATTTTTTACATGTATGAATGTTTAAAAATATCAAAAGTTTATGATATGAAAATCTCTTTATCAATCTAATTATATATTTCTGATTTCGTTATACTCATATGAGCAAGTTACGATTGATTTTAATTAGATTGTCTCTTTATTTTCATAAATTCAGTGAATTATAATACATTGGAGACGACATACATAATGGAAAGCAACTTCACAAAATAAAAGTATCACAAAATTGTTCACGATTGATTGACTAGATTAGAACGCTCAGTGACAAATATTTCATGGATATTAAGAACGAAAATAAATTTATTAAAGAATCGATAAGGTAGGTTCTCCATAAGGATTTTTCTGGGATTATGACCTAGGAAATTTGCCCTGCAACTTAAAAGAGGATGCGTAGTGTTGACAGAATTAGTCTTACAATATGTCGCATACGTTATACGGACCCTCAAAGAGTAATTTGAACGTGTCATGTAGTTTTTTTTAATAAAGAGTGTGGCACTTTCCGAACACAATGCCTAGGATTTATTTTCCCTATTCCCTCCGGAAGTTTGGACAACACAGCCAAATGGATACTCCCTTAAAATGCGTGGGTATCGATAACGTTACAGAATAAGTCATGGTGATCATATTGCTATACGCAAGTCAACCCTTGAGATCATATTGTGCTATGCCTTTAGATGAAGTCTAGTCTTAGACAAAGAGATTTAAAAAAAAAAAGACGGTTGCCTTCTGGTTTTGAAATGTAACAACAGCAGGCTAAGTTCAGAGAAACCATCGTCCGAAATATTTGCCACGGGACTTAAAGCAAACATCAATGACTTTGACAACCAAAGATACCACTTAAGTATTTTGATCAATTAAATGTCATGGTGATAGTTTTGCTGTAATTTATTTGTTAATTAGATGTGATTATGATAAATAGAAATTGGTGCTTCTGTCGCTATAAACGAAGGTCTGGATGGGGATCTTCATTTTTGTATGCTTTTTTTATTTTTGACTATTTTTCTCAATTCGTTTTTTTTTCTTCTTCAATTTTTCTCCTATCTTTATGTTTTAGCACTCAACGAGTTTCTTTTTCTTTTAATTTACCCATTTTTCTCGATTATTTTTGCTTGTCCTTTGATCTCTATTCTGTAAGTCCCATCCACACCCTAATAAATATTAAGTCATGTCCATATTAGATATATACTAGTCAACAAAAGTAACGCTACACAAGTTTGAACTCCAATTTATCATAAAATATAATAAATACGAAAAACTGTTAAATTATCCAATGAAAAACATTCATTTGCAAAGCAAATACATATGATTTAAAGAATCTGACCAAATAGGAAAGTGAGAAAATACCGTGTTATTGAACACAGGGGTCAAATTTATTTTGCAGAAAATGATGACAAAAGTCGGCACTTAATTTCGAAGATATATTAAGTATTCGAATATCTGCAAAGGCGTTCAAATTTTTAAGCAGGCCATGTTTAAGTTTTAAGTTTTAAGTTCTAATATTGATTTTTGATTTTATGGGTGAAAATACGATTTCTTAAATAACAAAAATTGCAACAACAAAAAAATTCGCGTATTTGCCTTAAATCAATGGTTTTGATAAGAAAATAACACTCTGTAAATATTAGACCAATTGGGCAATTATTTACCTTGGTACAGTGTACCCAATTTCATTATATATGGAAAATGCATTGCTTTGCCTTTTATCGTTTCTTTTGTTGACTAATATAAAAATAGAATGATGAGATGGTTCAGTGGAATATTCAGGTTAAACGTATTATACAAATCAGTTAAAAATAGAATTAGCGTAAAAGAATTCACTACGACAGATTTAAAGTACATTTTTCTAATAGTTAATTGTACTGCTCTTAAAAGATAAAATATCTTTGATTCAAATATGAATTAACTAGAAAAAAATCTCATTTATCTTATCGAATATCACGGTTATTGAAAAAAGAAATCAATTAAAAAAAAACTACATAACTATAGTTTTGTATTATTTCAATTTAGGTACTGTATACAGATTTTATAACTGATTTTGGAAGGATTTTGTATGGAATAGTAAAACCGATAGAATTATCAAATATTTAAATCATTTCCCCATATGATTTCTAAAGATGATTTTAGATAACATTTGATTATAATGTAACTGAAATGAACACGGTCCCACGCCCACGAAGTAGAATACTGTACAGCTCGTTCCAATTCTCGCCCATACTTAGGTTCCAACACGTTATCTTGAAAAGAACAATGAAAATTAATTATATCGTGTGAAAGCGGTCATATTTACAAAATGGTTTAAATGATGATTTCTCAAAATAATAAGTTATTGAAAAATTAATACTCAATCATACTGAATTTTCCAACAATCTACACAGTCAACTTTTTATCTTGAGAATCCGTGTTTTTGTCATTTTGTGTATGTCATGTTGATCACAGTTTTTTTAGGTCTTTGTAAAATTTATTCACAGCGTTTAATTGTAGTTTTTTATGTTGATGGGTTCATATAAACCATATATCTCCTTTGTTCGAATTAACATATATAAATGCCCTAAAATAATGAGATAATTTGCTAACGAAATGAAACTTCGAAAAAAAAAAATATTTTTTTTTGTATCCATGATGACTAACACCATGCGAACTATGACTCTGGTGCTTGTTGTTGTTTGTGTTTGATTTTAGCATGCTATAAATTGTATTTCACAAGATTTTATTTGATCGAACAAAGGAGCAAAACAATACCTGTACGACGTGCTTGCATGTTAAAAGTTTTATATAATACTAATAACAAATGTATATAATTTCCTATAATATGATGCTTTGTCTAATCTTGATCTTAAAAAACAACGACATTGAACTAATCGAACTAACTTTCGCGTTATGTAATCAACAACAGAGTAGAAGATTTGTTCATATTTTATTTAAGTGTGGTTGTGGTGCATGAAATAAAAAAATATAAGGGGAAATAAGAAAATCCGTTCACTATCAAATATAATATTGTAATATATATCCATTCAAGAGTAATGCCAATTTTGACGATATATGTTTTAGGGGTTCAGGAGAAGTAATATGCTATCCGAGAAGTGAAACGGATCTTAAAACAAAAGTATAACCTTTCTAAAAATGTACGGAATGATTCGCAATATCATGAATAACGTAAACATGAAGTAATAATTGTTGAACGCGGGTCTTGAATACCCATACTGTAATTTTATTCCCTCTTCCTATTTTAAAATTTTCTCCTGTTCTGGACCTGTAACCAATCAGTTTATATCTCATTCTAGCCAATAGAACCATAGCCACATCATAAGACAACCAATCAGAACCGATATTTTAAAGTAATAATTTCAAGATGGCGTGAATATCGAATGAAACTAATACTTTAGTAGCTTCGCACCGTGATACCAAGCAATCATGAGCTTTTGGTATGATGTCAAATGAATCAAATATCCACTAAAGATAAATGGACGAATTTTAAGGTGTAAACAACTGTATGGCCTTGAAATCCAACAAACAACGAAATACTAAGATATAACAAATGTATAAAAAGTACAAAGCTATTTTTATTGTGGTAATGTTTGCCAAAAAAGTCCACTACCACCTAAAACAAACAGTCACATCTTAAATTAAGACCAAGACGTCACCTCTTAAATTAAGACCAAGACGTCACCTAATAACGCTTTGATATTTTAAATACGATGACGAATTTGGTATTTAGTTTCATCAGAGTGACTCCGGCTGCTAAATTTTCTTATTGACTGAGGCAACGTTTAGTGGTTACCTCTTGTGACGTATAACCGTTCGCGGCGAGGTTGTTTTAACTTTCAATGCTTTATACAGAGGTTAATCAATTTAAACAAGTACTGAATTAATTCATCAAGACGATGAAATATGTGTGACCAACATCAAATAATCCACAGACAATTAGAAACATGCGTATAGTGCATGAAAGCCAATGACAAGATTCCTAGTTTGGGAGAGCCACATACACATGTGATAGGTTTATTAAACTAGTTTGATAATATTCAAAATGGAATACAAACCATGGTATTGAAAACGCAAAAGAAAAATCAAACAAGAAAAAAAAGACTTGAGTCAATTACGTCAGTACTACAGAAAACCAAGCCACAACTAAAGAAAAATGTTACTTAATATTACTGAAAGCTAGTTCAGCACTATATAGCATTTGAAAAATAATCTTGTTTAATATCGGACAATATACTTCAGATTCCATATGCATGGTAACAACGTTTACATTGTCTAGAAAAAACCGCGATTTGTATAACATGATAGACAACGAATAAAAACGTCAGCCATACGGGTATATTTATGCTATTACAATGTAAGAATAAGGGGAGTGACACGAGGGTGCTCATTTCCAAAATCTCGCTTTTTTATTGTTTTAAACTTCTCACTTTTTTACCCAGATCCCACTTTTTCACCCTCACATCCCACATCCCAAACGCGTGCCATCCCGCTCAAGAATGCTATTTAAAAATGAAAATTTATTTCAAATCAACATAATAGCTACAAACTCAAGTTTTTGGGAGAAGAGTTTCTCTGATATAAAAGTATAAGAATAAGATGGTGTGGTATGATTGCTAGTGAGAGACAACTATCCACCGGAGTCATAATGACGTGAATGTAAGAAACTATACTGTACGACCTTCATCAATAGCCAAAACACATGGTACCGTATTGTCAGTTATAAATGGCCCCGACATGACAAAATATGAGACACTTTTAGCGAGAATATAAACGGCATGATTTATAGCAAAACAATAAACGAAAAACAAATATGATGGACAGAAACCAACGACAACCATTGAATTACATGCCCCTGACTTGTGACAGGCACATACAGAATGTGGCAGGGTTAAACATGTTTGTAAACACTCAATTGGCTTTCCCCTTGACATGTTGATGGTATATCAGTACAACATTAAAATGGCTTGATTCATCAGATTGGTACGAAGCACAAAAAACAACTAACATAAAGACAAAAGACATGTAAAGGTTAAGTCAGATGTACTATGTCACGTACTAGTATTTGTTTATGAACAGTTTATATTATATATATTATAGAATGTTAATTAATACTACATGTATTTGTTTTACTATTTAAAATAACAACATCAGGAATAAAATATGATTACCAATGTCATTGCAACATACCAAATAATCGGTTAAGATCTTGATCGAACCCGTTTTAAGTATTTCAAGCATTTAAATGGAAGCTGAGAACATTTACGTGTATCCGAATTTTTAACCTATTGTACTAAATCTACCATTAAATTTAAAAAATGCAATTAAATCTAATCAATTTAACAAACAATTGGTCATTTATCATTACGCATTTGATGGAGTGAAATATTATAGATTTTTGTCTTCGCAAACATTTCTGATTCCGGTGGGATACTTAATGAATTTCTGGACAAAAAATTGATAGAAAGATGACACAACACTGTCCCCTTTCGTCACATGTATTCCTGTAGAGGCTATTTTTATTTTTCGAACAATTTGGAATATTTCGCTCATGGTTTTCAGTAAAAGGTAGGTATAATAAAAATATGTGAATAAAATATTATTTTGTTTTAAATATTTTATATCAAATGAGGATTTTATAAATGACACGTTGAATTTTATAGTTAATGTGTAATAACTGCATTTGCCCTGCATTTATGTTTTTTTTTTAATTCCAGATTTCTCATGAATACAATCTAGCAATAGCGTTGAAATAGTTAAAACTAACAAATAAAATAAGAAAAAAAAACAACATAAGATTGAGTAATAGCAACCCCAGCGAAAAGGGGGAACAAAGGCAAGTATTACATGTAACTTCAACTTGCTACTATCATTGTGACTTTGTAAATCAATGTTTCTACATTGCCTATGAGTTAATTAAATTTTTGACAAATTCTTAATTCTTTCTCGACTTAAAATAAGGTTTCAACTCCCTCGAGTAAAGTTGAACAATGTTGTTTTTTTTAATTTTATTTAAAGGGTCGCGATTGAATATGAATTTCCCAACATGTAAATAAGACTTTCGCTTTCCAAACATCTTTTAGTTGGATTTGTATCATCGCGATCACGCAAAATTCTTTAAATTTATCTTTGGAATGTAGTAAGAAGCCACTGACTTTCTGTAATCCGGCAGTCAAAATACATTGTAAAACATACACATTTGCTACTGTCGTTAGGGATTTCTGGATTAATATTCATTGGTAACACTCATAATGAAGAAGTTTGCAAAAGACTCGATCTTAAAAGCGTCAAATATCAGTTCTGTCTAAATAAATAGACCCCTCAAAGTCAACTCTGCCTAAATAAATAGACCCTTTGTTTCAATACTCTACTGATATCCTCCTTACGTAACAGTCTCCTGATACCTTTCTAAAACTGCAGTCTACTGATACCCTCCGACACCAACAGACTAATAGTGTCATCAGAAACTTACGAAAGTAGCAGTCTTATGATACCTTCCAAAACTACTAGTCTAAGACCGTCTAATGATATCCTGTAAACGTAACAATCTTTTGATACACCCTGCATGAAAGTTAGTTTAGTGGTACCCTCAAAACTAAGTCTGATGATACCATGGCATCTGAAGTTGCTGTTAAAATTGCTCCAAAACCTACAGTCGTCTATTAAATATCAATCTACTGGTACAATCCGAAACGTACAATCTAATGATATCCTCCGAAATTAATACTTAGTAATCTCCCGAAACCCTCCGAAATTAACAGTATACTGATTGACTCCGAAACTAACAGCATCACCTAACCCGAATAATTCAGTCGATATATTCCGCTGATCTACGATAGCTACATTAAGTGGGAGTGAGTGGGAGAGTCAATCAAGGGGAGGGACTGAATTATTCGGGTTAAGCATCACCTTCCTTAACAACAGTCTACTGATACCCTCCAAAACTAACAGCCTCAGTCTCCCGATACCCTCCGAAACCAACAGTCTACTGATAACCCCCCCCCCGAAATTTACAGTTTCCTTATACCTTCATTAACAACAACGGCTTATGATACCAAATATACTTGCACCTTCTAAAACTAAGTCAAACGATATAATCTAACAAGATATATTTCGATGACACCCTCAAAAACTAAAAAAATTTCAGCTGTTATAATTCTTTTCCCGAAAATTAAAAACATAATAGACTGTCTGCTGATTCTATTACTTTTTGTAGGCCGTTTTCCTTCCTGTTTTTTTTTTTGGCTCCCGTATTGTATTTGCAACATTAATTTTTCATTTTTCTTAGCAGAGAATTTAGAGGCCCTTTTGAAGAACTAAATATAGTTAATGCATTGTGAATACTAAAAAAACGTATAAATTGTAATTTTACACATATATAAAAATGTGCACCTATCCTTATTTTCAAAGTTCTAGATCCATCACTGATTTTCTTGTAACATAATCTTCTTTTGCGCTTTTTTATTACGTAATCAATATAAGCTTTTAGACTGCAAAACTTTGATACGTTTCATATTTCCTACTGAGCTAAGAGTTAAGTAATTTTATCTGCATTTAATGCATGTTAGTTGAAATAAAATTAATCAATTATTAATTTGTACTTTAGCGTCGCTTTGTAATTTTTCATTTTCTATTTTTACGGTAAAACTTTTGATATTAACAATAAAATATTTGCAAATATCAATATGACATTCGATTATCAGTCTTTAACAACGATTCTTGTTACAAATATAGAATTGAAATTGAAATAATTAAATCGAGATAAGATTTTAAAAAGTTTATTCAGTACTATATTTTTTTCATAAATTTATTTTCTGCGTAGGAACACTACCTATTCTTTACACAAGATTTTGTTTTTGTTTGTTTTGATTTTTGATACATTTAACCATGGGTAACCGTACGATTTATACTAATATCTATATAATTAAATTTTTCTTCATTGTTATACTTTGGACAGACACAATAAGGACCTGTTTGCATCATCCTGACTGACAAAGAATGTAAACTTTGATACTAAACTAAATTAAAATAAATCCTATGAATATAATGATGAATTAAGTCGAATCGGGTTATTTAAAAAAATAGCCTATCGTTTTCTTTTTAACGGTAAAAATGAATAATGCTTTTGTTTGTGCTTACAATCTCTGACGCTTCACAAACAATAAGTTTTTCACGGGGATAGAAAATTTATGTCATTTGCGTTATAAATTCACATAAATAGTAATGTCTATTGACCGTCACGGGTGTGAACGCACTATGCTGAAACAGAAGAAACTCAAACAACAGTTTGGAAATATAACATTCCGTTAATAAATTTTAAAATTATTAAGAAACTACGGTTTCAATTCACTCAGGCAAAGTTGACCTTATAGATGGATTTGGCTTTTTATATGTTCTTTTTGGTCATATAGCTCTTCAACTCTTTCGGATCTTGTATACATCCTTGGCTTTCAAATATTCGACTTTGAGCGTTCTCGATGAGGGTAAATCCAGAAAAGCGCTTCGGACGCATGAAATTTATAAATTGTTGTTTTCATTTTTGGCAAACTTACTTTGTATTATCTTTTGATATTTTAGAATTTAGAGGGAACATCTTTCTCTTTTACGTGTATGTGTAGAATTAATAATATCAAAATTTATATTTAGGCGAAGAAAAAAAAAATTAAACGATGTATAGATTTAAAACATTTAGATTTTCTATTGATGTTAATGTATATATCTGTATATTTTAGAATTGAGTAGTTGTTAACATTACAGAAATCACAAGAATTCATTTCGTGTTTTGAAGTATCTCTATACATTTTCGGTTTATGATTTTTTATTGATTTGAATTCAGAGCACTTACATAAATTAGTTTTTAATATAAATTTATTGGACAAAGATTTCGAAATCTTCTACACTGATTTTTAGAAGCCAAACTTTTAATGTTTCTATTCTTAAATTTTGTTTTGAGAATTATGTTTTATCAATCATTTATGGCTCTGAAAATAGGTGAATACACATACATAAAAAATACAAAAAAAAGCAAAAGATAAAAACGTGATGAAGACGAAACTGAAGATACATGGCATGATTCTCAACGTACATCAGAGAAAATTTTTCATGAATGTAGACCCGCGCTGAGAACAGATATTCTATATTATATGCATGTTCAGTATTTCAGAGGGTTTTTTTGGTGGGTTGTCGTCTAATAACATCACACCTCCTCATATTAATAATGATTGTTCTCCTTAATTTTTATACGAGTTTCTGAAAGATAAATCATTTTTGTAATACATTGTTAATCGCGTTAACTGCTTAAAACTTTGTTGATGTTATTTTTGCAATTGCTCAACTGTTTACCTTCTAATGGATGAAAAGAAACGAAAAGTCAAAACACTTCAACACCGCTGAGCCAGCAGACATGTATTGGCTTGAAACAGCTGTTCCACAAAACATTTAGGATTTGGCCAGTTCGAAGCATTTTTCCGTTTTCTTAACTGAATAGTCGGGTGTTGGTGGTTGCTGTGGTCTGTTGTAATGGGAATATTTTTGGTTATTTGTGATATCCTTTATATGTGATATGTATTAAACAACTTGGCAGGAGAACGAATTCATATCCCGAAGTTTTCAAGTAAAACGGAGTGTTAAAACTGAACGAGTTTTAGTTAGTAGCAGCCGTTGATTTTAGCATTACTCCTTTCCTGTGCAAACGTGGGAAAACCTGGTTTATTTATTAGTTAAAATTGGCTTTGAAGTAGCTTTCAGTAACTGCGAGTAATCTTTGATCAGTACTTTTTGCTTTTTGTTATTCGTTTTTTTTTTTGCTGTGCTTCACGCTGATCTGATGCGTCAAGTTTTTTCCAATTGACTTTTAGTTTTTTTTTTTGTGTGTAGTTTTTTGTGTGTGTGTGTGTGTGTGTGTGTGTGTTGTGCTGATAGCGGTTACACCACTGTGTAACTCCCCCATGTTTTGGGAGGATTGATCGCTCACAAACATGTTTATCCACGCCACTTTCTTAATGTACATGTTCCAAGTCAGGAGCCTGTGATGCAGTGGTTGACATTGGTTGCTCTATGCAACATTTAAGACATGACAGTACTGTTGTTGAAGAGTTGCCGCCGTCAAGTTTTACTGACGACGCGTAGCGGAGACAGTAAAACGGATATTTGCGACCGTCAAAACAAAATTGACGGCGACAACTCTTCAACTACTGTACTGTTTTTTCCGATTCTAAGGCATTGCATAAAGAATTAATACATTAGAGCTTAAAAAAAAGTATACATACATTTGAAATAAAATAAAATTCCGCGAAATTTCATGAATGAATTTGGCGCATATAGACGTCATGACTAAACGTGACGTTATACAAAAGAGCACTTACACACTGAAGGTTAAATATTACGTTACTTCTACGATTCAAATTTTGGGTAAAATTTCACCAAAATGGCGTTTTTGAGGTAGGTGCTGTATTATTTTCGATAATATTGTATTTATCGAACATTTGTTGATCCAAGCATTTCAAAATGGCGGGTCACTCCTTAGTTATAACATGTCAACTGTGTATTTGATGGTAACTTTTAGCAATGCCAATGAAAAAGACATGTTACATAAAAATTGCATTAGAATTGTTTTTCGGTTTTTGATTTTAGCATATTTATTTATAGATAAACTCATCATAGATACCAAGCTTAACATTTTGTACACTAGACGCGCGTTTTGCCGGTCTTCAAAAGACTCACCAGTGACGCTCGCATCAAAAAGTTTAAAAGGCCAAATAAAGTACGAAGTTGAAGAGCATTGAGGACCCAAAATTCCGAAAGGTTTGGTCAAATACAGATAAGGGAATCTATTCCCGGGGAAGAAAATCCTTATTATTTAGAAAAATTCAAAACATAAGTGCTGACTACTAGGCTGGTGATACCCTCAGAGATGAAACCTCCACCAGTAGTGGCAACTACCCAATGGTTTCAAATAAACCCATCATAGATGCCAGGCTTGAAATTTTGTACGCCAGACACGCGTTTCGTCTTCAAAAGATCCGATCGTTTGTTTTCTCTTATGAATTGTTTCTCTTTTTGTCATTCCGGAACCTTTTGTATATAACATGAGAGTACCCAAATTGCACCTATTTTGACAGTTTTTTTCACCTTTTTTTTTTATGATCCAGACAAAAGTTTCCATTATGGGTTTATTTTGTAGATGTATTCTTATTTACTATTTAATTCCACCAGTTTAATTTTGAATCCATATTGAATCATAGTTAAATGGGTTTGAACCGATCTCCAAACTATCCATGATTCTGTAATAAAGAGTACCCAAATTGCATCCATGCTTAAATTCACATCCTTAAAAATCGAATAACAGATGTTTTGTTTTATTTCTTCAAATATTTAGAACAATTTGACATTAGTCTATGCTTACTATTCATTTTTTAAGAAATGGATGCTTGTAACCTATTTTATTTGCTCATTTTTAAAAGATGACTTTTTGAGAACGTCGCATCGTGACGTTTCCGCAGTTTAACTTTTTCCAGTGAATGCTTCATCTGTTGATATATACTGTAAACGTTTAGTGTATATTTAAATACATTCACCTATGTTGAAAGAAGTGTATAATGTCAAATCTTAAAAATACAAATTGTTTAGTCTCAAAAAAACTTGTAAGATTTCCTCAGCTATTTTTGTTGAATAGGTGCAATTTGGGTACTGTGACGTTAGCTTACTATACGATATGTGTTTTGCTCATTGTTAAAGGCCGTACAGTGACCTATAGTTGTTTCAATCCTTGCCCTCTGGTCTCTTGTGAATAGTTGTTTCATTGGCAATCATATTATATTTCTTATTTTTATAACTCAATCCTATTGTAAGACCATTCATGCAATATAAAATAGACAGTAACGGGAAAAGCCAAATAACTATGACAAGTTGACACATAGAAAATTGAAGATACCAAGGGGACATTCAAAACACGAACCCCATTAAAACTGGGGCTGAACTTAGGTGCTCCTAAAGGATAAGCAGTTCCTGTGTCGCATGTAGCACCCGTCGGAAAAGAGGAGTAACACGGCATCAAATATACATAATATAAAGAACATTTTAAATATAAAAGCAATTATGGGTCAAAAATATTACCTACAATTTCTATCCAGTGTCACCATATATCATCTGTTCTTGGAGATAGGTATATATATTTGAATTAGCTTACCATTCACTTTTCTGATGGATCTCTTGAAATTTGAGACTAGATAGTCCTTAACAAAAAATTGTAGCATCACCCTAACGAAACTGAAGTTGTTATATTGTTGTTTAGAAAAGTCGAGACAATTTCGTTAATTAAATTTAAAATCGAATAGTGTTTTCAAGAATCTAGCACTAAAATTTCTAGGGTATCAAATTAATGTATTAACGGGGAATTTTTTTTAATAAACTTAATAATTTTCGACTGATATCAAGTAACAAAGGGAAACAACTCGAGGCTAGTGGCGATGTAAAGTTTCACATTTGTATTAACACTTATCGGATGAATTGTTGTTTATTTTTACTATTTCATACTTAGGTTGCTGTCTCATAATCCACATCTTATTAATAATTTCTGTATGATAAATTATGTTCGCTGCAAAATGGCCATGTTATTCAAAACTTCTTAAAACTTTTCTTCTCTAAGCTACCATGCAACTTCTTACACTCTAATGAATGATAAAGAAAAGAAAAGTGAGTCAGTCATACTTCAACCCATGTTGCTCTTCATCAAGGGTTATCGTTATATTATAGGGTTAAAAAAAATCTAAATTTCATCACATATAAAAGCCACAGAAATTTAAAAAAAAATAATATTTTATTCCCAGCTTTTCACAGTCACAGCATTTATTACGACAAGTTTACGAATTATTCATTAAAATCATTCTGTTTGGCCTAATATATTTAGTGTAAACAGTATTTCATTTTGAAAAAAATAACATAAACATTACAATATGACAGTTTTATTATGATTGGAAAACAAGTGAATACATATTGTTTAAAACGCCATTTTTGAAAATTTTATAGAATCCTTGGTTTATTTTCATAGTTTTTGAAAGAAAAAAGGTGCCAATGTTAAATGAAGTAAAATCTAGAGAGATTCATTTCCCGCCAAATTTTCAATTGGTTATATCTCAAAAACAAGGACACAGCCCTTTAATTTTTTCTGCTTTTTAAGTTCCGTATTTTATATACTATCAATGTGTTACAGTCTTTTAAAAAGCTTGTTATTTTGAAACAGAGGAGCGAACATCCTGTTTTATTATGCTTAATTTTATATATTAAATCTGCCAGTCCAAACTCGGGATCATCATAATTATTGTCTTTTGTTATTATCTTAAATGGGTTTTGTCTTGAAGTAAATTACGTTTTGATAGTAGGTCTCTTTTGAAATTATTCACCACTTTTCTCAACTCTGGGCGATTATGAGCTTGATAACATACTTTTGTTTGGACACTAAGGGTCTTCTGTTTGTTGTTGTTGGGTTTTTTTTAATGTTTTGTGCATTTTTGTTATTTGCAATTGGTTTGTTTGTATGTTAAGGTTATTTGTTGTTTGCTTGGTTTTTTGTTTGTTTGTTTGTTTGTTTGTTTGTTTGTTTGTTTTGGTGTTTTTTTTATTCGGGGGCTGTTTTCTGTGTCGCTTGGTGATTTCGTACCCCGCAAATCTCTTTATTTATGTTCATTCAATTTGTCATTCTTTTAATTAATTAATTAACATTACTTTACTTTCAGTAATTTACAGATGAATGGCGAAGACGTTTCTTAGATTCCATCCAGCATGTCGAACACATTGGGTAAAACATTGTAAGTTCTCGTTTCTCGTTTTTTATATAGATTAGACCGTTGGTCATTTTTGGGGCCCTTTATAGCTTGCTGTTCGGTGTGAGCCAATGCTCCGTGTTGAAGGCCGTACTTTGACCTATAATGGTTTACTTTTACAAATTGTGACTTGGATGGAGAGTTGTCTCATTGGCACTCATACCACATCTTCTTATATCTAAGTAGTCAGAATAATATCTGTCAAATCGTTATTGTTAACCTGCTGTTGTCTCCTTTCTATTATGACTTTAAGATGTCATTTTGTAGTTTCATTATGTTTTGGGGTGGCTGTCTAATTCCAGCCATTCTTTAAAAAAAAAGGGGATTCCAGCACATGCAAGTCATATAGAAAAGGGGGGGGCGTTCCAACCATATGTCCCTACACAAAACACCCCCACCTGGATCCACCACTAATTGATGTATACCATTCAAAAATCAAAGATAAATTTATAAATTATACCATATCAGGCGTTTCACCTGACAATGCAACACGATGAAGCACATCACATCATTGATTTTAGGCACCGCGACCATTCAGTTTTTTTATTTTGTTTCGGTGAAGGGGAGGGGGGGGGGGGGTCATGTTATTTGTAAATGATTTGATTGATACTTAATTTCTTGGGAAAAAATAACCTCTAATGGAAGTATTGAAACAATAGTTTGTTTCTTTTGAAAATTAATAAATTAAAAAGAAGAAAATTGATTTTCTAAATGAATAATATCTTGTTACTTTTTGTTATTGAAAAAATAGTTTGTATTTGATTAGAATTGGATACAACAGTCTGTGCTGAGAACCCCACCCACACAAGTTGAATGGTCGCTGACGACGCTGACTTATTTACAAATCTAAGAAAGATAACTCTGCACCCACAACAATATTATAAATATATTGTCTACTGACTACATTTTCATTTTAAATATATCATAATGTCCTGTCTGCCATTATATAGATAACCAAAATCTAATGTGATACAATAAAACTAACACAAGAAGTTTTTCGATCATAAAATTAAAATGATATCATTGATTTTTAAACAAAATATTAAATGACATTCGTTCGTTACACACCACTAATGTTCAAGTAACACTTTATCTACTGCTTCCTTTCAGATACTCTATGGACAAGGCTCATACTGATCCTATCGATTTCATGTAGTGTATCTACGGAAAATACAACAGAAACTACAACTACAACAACGGAAGCTATCACTACAACTGTGGAACCTACAATAACAAATTATAACACTACAACTGTAGAACCTACTACAACGGATGCCATCTCTACAACTGTTGAACCCACAACAGTAGAAGCTAACACTACAACTGTTGAACCTACAATATCGGAAGTTATCACTACCACTGTAGAACCTACAACAACAGAAGATACCACTAAAACTGTTGAACATACAACAACAGAAGCTATCACTACAACTGTGGAAACAACAACAATAGAAGCTGCCACTACTACTATTCAACTTAAAACGGAAGCTATCATTACAACTGTTGAACCAACAACAACTGAAGTTACCGTTACAACTGTAGAACCTTCAACTACAGAAGATAGAACTACAACTGTAGAACCACCTACAACAACAGATACCATCACTACAACTGTTGAACCTACAACAACTGAAGTTATCATTACAACTGTAGAACCTACAACAACGGAAGATACCATAACAACTGCTGAACCTACAACAACAGAGACTATCACTTCAACTGTCGAACCTACAACAAATGCTGCCACTACTACTGTGGAACTAACAACAACGGAAGCTATCATTACAAATGTTGAACCTACAACAACACAAGAAACATCTAAAACGGTAGAAACTACAACAACGGAAGATACCACTACAACTGTTGAATTTACAACAACAGAGGCTATCACTACAACTGTGAAACCTAGAACAACAGAAGCTATCACAACAACTGTAGAACCTACAACAACAGATGCCATCACTTCAACTGTTGAAAATACATCAACAGATGTCTTCACTACAACTCTTGAACCTGCAACAACAGAAGCTATCACTACAACAGTTGAATATACAACAACAGAAGCTTCTACTTCAACTGTAGAAATTACAACAACAGAAGATATAACTTCAACTGTAGATTTTACAACAACAGAATCTATCACTACAACTGTAGATTTTACAACACCAGAATCTATCACTACAACTGTGGAACCTACATCAACAGAAGCTCTGACTACAACTGTAGAACCTACAACAACAGAAGGTATAACTACAACTGTAAAACCTACAACAACGGAATCAATCACTACAACTGTGGAACCTTCAACATCAGAAGCTATCACTACAACTGTGGAACCTTCAACATCAGAAGCTATCACTACAACTTCGGAACCTTCAACATCAGAAGCTATCACTACAACTGTGGAATCTTCAACATCAGAAGCTATCACTACAACTGTAGAATCTACAACAACAGAAGCCATCACTACAACTGTAGAACCTACAACAACGGAAGCTATCACTACAACTGTAGAACCTACAACAACAGAAGCTATCACTACAACTGTGGAACCTACAACAACCGAAGCTGCCACTTCTACTGTAGAACTTACAACAACTGAAGATATAACTTCAACTGTAGAACCTACAACAACGGAAGCTATCACTACAACTATGGAATCTTCAACATCAGAAGCTATCACTACAACTGTAGAATCTAAAACAACAGAAGCCATCACTACAACTGTAGAACCTACAACAACGGAATCTATCACTACAACTGTAGAACCTACAACAACAGAAGCTATCACCACAACTGTGGAACCTACAACAACCGAAGCTGCCACTTCTACTGATGAACTTACAACAACTGAAGATATAACTTCAACTGTAGAACCTACAACAACGGAAGCTATCACTACAACTGTGGAACCTTCAACATCAGAAGCTATCACTACAACTGTGGAACCTTCAACATCAGAAGCTATCACTACAACTGTGGAATCTTCAACAACAGAATCTATCACTACAACTGTGGAACCTACATCAACAGAAGCTTTGACTACAACTGTAGAACCTACAACAACAGAAGGTATAAATACAACTGTAAAACCTTCAACAACGGAATCAATCACTACAACTGTGGAACCTTCAACATCAGAAGCTATCACTACAACTGTGGAATCTTCAACATCAGAAGCTATCACTTCAACTGTGGAACCTTCAACATCAGAAGCTATCACTACAACTGTGGAATCTTCAACATCAGAAGCTATCACTACAACTGTGGAATCTACTACAACAGAAGCCATCACTACAACTGTAGAACCTACAACAACGGAAGCTATCACTACAACTGTAGAACCTACAACAACAGAAGCTATCACTACAACTGTAGAATCTACAACTACAGAAGCCATCACTACAACTGTAGAACCTACAACAACGGAAGCTATCACTACAACTGTAGAACCTTCAACATCAGAAGCTATCACTACAACTGTGGAACCTTCAACATCAGAAGCTATCACTACAACTGTGGAACCTTCAACATCAGAAGCTATCACTACAACTGTGGAATCTTCAACATCAGAAGCTATCACTACAACTGTAGAATCTACAACAACAGAAGCCATCACTACAACTGTAGAACCTACAACAACGGAAGCTACCACTACAACTGTAGAACCTACAACAACAGAAGCTATCACTACAACTGTGGAACCTAAAACAACCGAAGCTGCCACTTCTACTGTAGAACTTACAACAACTGAAGATATAACTTCAACTGTAGAACCTACAACAACGGAAGCTATCACTACAACTGTGGAATCTTCAACATCAGAAGCTATCACTACAACTGTAGAATCTAAAACAACAGAAGCCATCACTACAACTGTAGAACCTACAACAACGGAAGCTATCACTACAACTGTAGAACCTACAACAACAGAAGCTATCACTACAACTGTGGAACCTACAACAACCGAAGCTGCCACTTCTACTGTAGAACTTACAACAACTGAAGATATGACTTCAACTGTAGAACCTACAACAACGGAAGCTATTACTACAACTGTGGAACCTTCAACATCAGAAGCTATCACTACAACTGTGGAATCTTCAACATCAGAAGCTATCACTACAACTGTGGAATCTACTACAACAGAAGCCATCACTACAACTGTAGAACCTACAACAACGGAAGCTATCACTACAACTGTAGAACCTACAACAACAGAAGCTATCACTACAACTGTAGAATCTACAACAACAGAAGCCATCACTACAACTGTAGAACCTACAACAACGGAAGCTATCACTACAACTGTAGAACCTTCAACATCAAAAGCTATCACTACAACTGTGGAACCTTCAACATCAGAAGTTATCACTACAACTGTGGAACCTTCAACATCAGAAGCTATCACTACAACTGTGGAATCTTCAACATCAGAAGCTATCACTACAACTGTAGAATCTACAACAACAGAAGCTATCACTACAACTGTAGAACCTACAACAACAGAAGCTATCACTACAACTGTGGAACCTACAACCTTCGAAGCTGCCACTTCTACTGTAGAACTTACAACAACTGTGGAACCTACAACCTTCGAAGCTGCCACTTCTACTGTAGAACTTACAACAACTGAAGATATAACTTCAACTGTAGAACCTACAACAACGGAAGCTATCACTACAACTGTGGAATATTCAACATCAGAAGCTATCACTACAACTGTAGACTCTAAAACAACAGAAGCCATCACTACAACTGCAGAACCTACAACAACGGAAGCTATCACTACAAATGTAGAACCCACAACAACAGAAGCTATCACTACAACTGTGGAACCTACAACAACCGAAGCTGCCACTTCTACTGTAGAACTTACAACAACTGAAGATATAACTTCAACTGTAGAACCTACAACAACAGAAGCTATCACTACAACTGTAGAACCTACAACAAAAGAAGCTATCACTACAACTCTGGAACCTACAACAACCGAAACTGCCACTACTACTTTAGAACTTACAACAACTGAAGATATAACTTCAGCTGTAGAACCGACAACAACAGCAGCTGTCACTACAACTGTTGAATCTACAACAACAGAAGATATCACTACAACTTTAGAACATACAACAACGGAAGCCATCACTACAACTGTACAACCAACAACAACGGAAGCTGCCACTACTACTGTAGAACTTACAACAACTGAAGATATAACTTCAACTGTAGAACCTACAACAACAGAAGCTATCACTACAACTGTGGAACCTACAACAACCGAAGCTGCCACTACTACTGTAGAACTTACAACAACTGAAGATATTACTTCAACTGTAGAACCTACAACAACGGAAGCTATCACTACACCTGAGGAACCTACAACAACAGAAGCTATCACTACAACTGTGGAACCTACAACAACCGAAGCTACCACTACTACTTTAGAACTAACAACAACTGGAGATATAACTTCAACTGTAGAACCTACAACAACAGCAGCTGTCACTACAACTGTTGAATCTACAACAACAGAAGGTATCACTACAACTTCAGTACATACAACAACGGAAGCCATCACTACAACTGTAGAACTTACAACATCCGAAGCTGCCACTACTACTGTAGAACTTACAACAACTGAAGATATAACTTCAACTGTAGAACCTACAACAACGGAAGCTATCACTTCAACTGTAGAACCTACAACAAACGAAGCTGCCACTACTACTGTAGAACTTACAACAACTGAAGATATAACTACAACTGTTGAATCTACAACAACAGAAGCTATCACTACAACTGTGGAACCTACAACAACCGAAGCTGCCACTACTACTTTAGAACTAACAACAACTGGAGATATAACTTCAACTGTAGAACCTACAACAACGGAAGCTATCACTACAACTGTAGAACCTACAACAACAGAACCTATCACTACAACTGTAGAACCTACAACAAACGAAGCTGCCACTACTACTGTAGAACTAACAAAAACTGAAGATATAACTTCAACTGTAGAACCTACAACAACGAAAGCTGTCACTATAACTATTGAATCTACAACAACAGAAGCTATCACTACAACTGTGGAACCTATAACAACCGAAGCTGCCACTACTACTTTAGAACTTACAACAACTGAAGATATAACTTCAACTGTAGAACCTACAACAACGAAAGCTGTCAGTACAACTGTTGAATCTACAACAACAGAAGCTATCACTACAACTGTGGAACCTACAACAACCGAAGCTGCCACCACTACTTTAGAACTAACAACAACTGGAGATATAACTTCAACTGTAGAACCTACAACAACGGAAGCTATCACTACAAGTAAGGAACCTACATCAACAGAAGCTTTGACTACAACTGTAGAAACTACATCAACAGAAGGTAAAACTACAACTGTAAAACCTACAACAACGGAATCAATCACTACAACTGTGGAACCTACAACAACCGAAGCTGCCACTACTACTGTAGAACTTACAACAACTGAAGATATAACTTCAACTGTAGAACCTACAACAACAGAAGCTATCACTACAACTGTGGAACCTACAACAAACGAAGCTGCCACTACTACTTTAGAACTAACAACAACTGGAGATATAACTTCAACTGTAGAACCTACAACAACAGCAGCTGTCACTACAACTGTTGAATCTACAACAACAGAAGGTATCACTACAACTTCAGTACATACAACAACGGAAGCCAACACTACAACTGTAGAACTTACAACATCCGAAGCTGCCACTACTACTGTAGAACTTACAACAACTGAAGATATAACTTCAACTGTAGAACCTACAACAACGGAAGCTATCACTACAACTGTAGAACCTACAACAACAGAAGCTATCACTACAACTGTGGAACCTACAACAACCGAAGCTGCCACTACTACTGTAGAACTTACAACAACTGAAGATATAACTTCAACTGTAGAACCTACAACAACGAAAGCTGTCACTACAACTGTTGAATCTACAACAACAGAAGCTATCACTACAACTGTGAAACCTACAACAACCGAAGCTGCCACTACTACTTTAGAACTAACAACAGCTGGAGATATAACTTCAACTGTAGAACCTACAACAACGGAAGCTATCACTACAACTGTAGAACCTACAACAACCGAAGCTGCCACTACTACTGTAGAACTTACAACAACTGAAGATATAACTTCAACTGTAGAATCTACAACAACGGAAGCTATCACTACAACTGTAGAACCTACAACAACGGAAGCTATCACTACAACTGTGGAACCTACAACAACAGAAGCTGCCACTACTACTTTAGAACATACAACAACTGAAGATATAACTTCAACTGTAAAACCTACAACAACAGCAGCTGTAACTACAGCTGTTCAATCTACAACAACAGAAGATATTACTACAACTTCAGAACCTACAACAACGGAAGCCATCACTACAACTGTGGAACCTACAACAACCAAAGCTGCCACTACTACTGTAGAAATTACAACAACTGAAGATATAACTTCAACTGTAGAACCTACAACAACACAAGCTATCACTACAACTGTAGAACCTACAACAGAAGCTATCACTACAACTGTGGAACCTACAACAACCGAAGCTGCCACTACTACTGTAGAACTTACAACAACTGAAGATACAACTTCAACTGTAGAACCTACAACAACAGAAGCTATCACTACAACTGTAGAACCAACAACAACAGAAGCTATCAGTACAACTGTGGAACCTAAAACAACCGAAGCTGCCACTACTACTGTAAAACTTACAACAACTGAAGATATAACTTCAACTGAAGAATCTACAACAACAGAAGATATCACTACAACTGTGGAATCTTCAACAACAGAATCTATCACTACAACTTTGGAACCTACAACAACAGAAGCTTTGACTACAACTGTAGAACCTACAACAACAGAAGGTATAACTACAACTGTAAAACCTACAACAACGGAATCAATCACTACAACTGTGGAACCTTCAACATCAGAAGCTATCACTACAACTGTGGAACCTTCAACATCAGAAGCTATCACTACAACTGTGGAACCTTCAACATCAGAAGCTATCACTACAAGTGTGGAATCTCCAACATCAGAAGTTATCACTACAACTGTAGAATCTACAACAACAGAAGCCATCACTACAACTGTAGAACCTACAACTACGGAAGTTATCACTACAACTGTAGAACCTACAACAACAGAAGCTATCACTACAACTGTGGAACCTACAACAACCGAAGCTGCCACTTCTACTATAGAACTTACAACAACTGAAGATATAACTTCAACTGTAGAACCTACAACAACGGAAGCTATCACTACAACTGTGGAACCTACAACAACAGAAGCTATCACTACAACTGTGGAACCTACAACAACTGAAGATATAACTTCAACTGTGGAATCTACAACAACGGAAGCTATCACTACAACTGTAGAACCTACAACAACGGAAGCTATCACTACAACTGTGGAACCTACAACAACCGAAGCTGCCACTACTACTTTAGAACATACAACAACTGAAGATAAAACTTCAACTGTAAAACCTACAACAACAGCAGCTGTAACTACAACTGTTGAATCTACAACAACAGAAGATATCACTACAACTTCAGAACCTACAACAACGGAAGCCATCACTACAACTGTTGAACCTACAACAACCAAAGCTGCCACTACTACTGTAGAAATTACAACAACTGAAGATATAACTTCAACTGTAGAACCCACAACAACACAAGCTATCACTACAACTGTAGAACCTACAACAGAAGCTATCACTACAACTGTGGAACCTACAACAACCGAAGCTGCCACTACTACTGTAGAACTTACAACAACTGAAGATACAACTTCAACTGTAGAACCTACAACAACAGAAGCTATCACTACAACTGTAGAACCAACAACAACAGAAGCTATCAGTACAACTGTGGAACTTAAAACAACCGAAGCTGCCATTACTACTGTAAAAATTACAACAACTGAAGATATAACTTCAACTGTAGAATCTACAACAACAGAAGATATCACTGCAACTGTGGAATCTTCAACAACAGAATCTATCACTACAACTTTAGGACCTACAACAACAGAAGCTTTGACTACAACTTTAGATCCTACAACAACAGAAGGTATAACAACAACTGTAAAACCTACAACAACGGAATCAATCACTACAACTGTGGAACCTTCAACATCAGAAGCTATCACTACAACTGTGGAACCTTCAACATCAGAAGCTATCACTACAAGTGTGAAACCTACAACAACCGAAGCTGCCACTACTACTTTAGAACTAACAACAGCTGGAGATATAACTTCAACTGTAGAACCTACAACAACGGAAGCTATCACTACAACTGTAGAACCTACAACAACCGAAGCTGCCACTACTACTGTAGAACTTACAACAACTGAAGATATAACTTCAACTGTAGAATCTACAACAACGGAAGCTATCACTACAACTGTAGAACCTACAACAACGGAAGCTATCACTACAACTGTGGAACCTACAACAACCGAAGCTGCCACTACTTCTTTAGAACATACAACAACTGAAGATATAACTTCAACTGTAAAACCTACAACAACAGCAGCTGTAACTACAACTGTTGAATCTACAACAACAGAAGATATCACTACAACTTCAGAACCTACAACAACGGAAGCCATCACTATAACTGTGGAACCTACAACAACCAAAGCTGCCACTACTACTGTAGAAATTACAACAACTGAAGATATAACTTCAACTGTAGAACCTACAACAACACAAGCTATCACTACAACTGTAGAACCTCCAACAGAAGCTATTACTTCAACTGTGGAACCTACAACAACCGAAGCTGCCACTACTACTGTAGAACTTACAATAACTGAAGATACAACTTCAACTGTAGAACCTACAACAACAGAAGCTATCACTACAACTGTAGAACCAACAACAACAGAAGCTATCAGTACAACTGTGGAACCTAAAACAACCGAAGCTGCCACTACTACTGTAAAACTTACAACAACTGAAGATATAACTTCAACTGTAGAATCTACAACAACGGAAGCTATCACTACAACTGTGGAATCTTCAACAACAGAATCTATCACTACAACTTTGGAACCTACAACAACAGAAGCTTTGACTACAACTGTAGAACCTACAACAACAGAAGGTATAACTACAACTGTAAAACCTACAACAACGGAATCAATCACTACAACTGTGGAACCTTCAACATCAGAAGCTATCACTACAACTGTGGAACCTTCAACATCAGAAGCTATCACTACAACTGTGGAACCAACAACAACAGAAGCTATCAGTACAACTGTGGAACCTAAAACAACCGAAGCTGCCATTACTACTGTAAAACTTACAACAACTGAAGATATAACTTCAACTGTAGAATCTACAACAACAGAAGATATCACTGCAACTGTGGAATCTTCAACAACAGAATCTATCACTACAACTTTGGGATTTACAACAACAGAAGCTTTGACTACAACTGTAGAACCTACAACAACAGAAGGTATAACTACAACTGTAAAACCTACAACAACGGAATCAATCACTACAACTGTGGAACCTTCAACATCAGAAGCTATCACTACAACTGTGGAACCTTCAACATCAGAAGCTATCACTACAAGTGTGGAATCTCCAACATCAGAAGCTATCACTACAACTGTAGAATCTACAACAACAGAAGCCATCACTACAACTGTAGAACCTACAACAACGGAAGCTATCACTACAACTGTAGAACCTACAACAACAGAAGCTATCACTACAACTGTGAAACCTACAACAACCGAAGCTGCCACTACTACTTTAGAACTAACAACAGCTGGAGATATAACTTCAACTGTAGAACCTACAACAACTGAAGTTATCACTACAACTGTAGAACCTACAACAACCGAAGCTGCCACTACTACTGTAGAACTTACAACAACTGAAGATATAACTTCAACTGTAGAATCTACAACAACGGAAGCTATCACTACAACTGTAGAACCTACAACAACGGAAGCTATCACTACAACTGTGGAACCTACAACAACCGAAGCTGCCACTACTACTTTAGAACATACAACAACTGAAGATATAACTTCAACTGTAAAACCTACAACAACAGCAGCTGTAACTACAACTGTTGAATCTACAACAACAGAAGATATCACTACAACTTCAGAACCTACAACAACGGAAGCCATCACTACAACTGTGGAACCTACAACAACCAAAGCTGCCACTACTACTGTAGAAATTACAACAACTGAAGATATAACTTCAACTGTAGAACCTACAACAACACAAGCTATCACTACAACTGTAGAACCAACAACAACAGAAGCTATCAGTACAACTGTGGAACCTAAAACAACTGAAGCTGCCACTACTACTGTAAAACTTACAACAACTGAAGATATAACTTCAACTGTAGAATCTACAACAACGGAAGCTATCACTACAACTGTGGAATCTTCAACAACAGAATCTATCACTACAACTTTGGAACCTACAACAACAGAAGCTTTGACAACAACTGTAGAACCTACAACAACAGAAGGTATAACTACAACTGTAAAACCTACAACAACGGAATCAATCACTACAACTGTGGAACCTTCAACATCAGAAGCTATCACTACAACTGTGGAACCTTCAACATCAGAAGCTATCACTACAACTGTGGAACCTTCAACATCAGAAGCTATCACTACAAGTGTGGAATCTCCAACATTAGAAGCTATCACTACAACTGTAGAATCTACAACAACAGAAGCCATCACTACAACTGTAGAACCTACAACAACGGAAGCTATCACTACAAATGTAGAACCTACAACAACAGAAGCTATCACTACAACTGTGGAACCTACAACAACCGAAGCTGCCACTTCTACTATAGAACTTACAACAACTGAAGATATAACTTCAACTGTAGAACCTACAACAACGGAAGCTATCACTCCAACTGTGGAACCTACAACAACAGAAGCTATCACTACAACTGTGGAACCTACAACAACCGAAGCTGCCACTACTACTTTAGAACTTACAACAACTGAACATATAACTTCAACTGTAGAACCTACAACAACGGAAGCTGTCACTACAACTGTTGAATCTACAACAACAGAAGATATCACTACAACTTCAGAACCTACAACAACGGAAGCAATCACTACAACTGTGGAACCTACAACAACCAAAGCTGCCACTACTACTGTAGAACTTACAACAACTGAAGATATAACTTCAACTGTAGAACCTACAACAACACAAGCTATCACTACAACTGTAGAACCTACAACAACAGAAGCTATCACTACAACTGTGGAACCTACAACAACCGAAGCTGCCACTACTACTGTAGAACTTACAACAACTGAAGATACCACTACAACTGTAGAACCTACAACAACAGAAGATATCACTACAACTGTGGAACCTACAACAACAGAAGCTTTGACTACAACTGTAGAACCTACAACAACAGAAGGTATAACTACAACTGTAAAACCTACAACAACGGAATCAATCACTACAACTGTGGAACCTTCAACAACAGAAGCTATCACTACAACTGTAGAACCAACAACAACAGAAGCTATCAGTACAACTGTGGAACCTACAACAACCGAAGCTGCCACTACTACTGTAAAACTTACAACAAATGAAGATATAACTTCAACTGTAGAATCTACAACAACAGAAGATATCACTACAACTTCAGATCATACAACAACGGAAGCCATCACTACAACTGTAGAACCAACAACAACCGAAGCTGCCACTACTACTGTAGAACTTACAACAACTGGAGATATAACTTCAACTGTAGAACCTACAACAACGGAAGCTATCACTACAACTGTGGAACCTACAACAGAAGCTATCACTACAACTGTAGAACCTACAACAACAGAAGATATCACTACAAATTTAGAACATACAACAATGGAAGCCATCACTACAACTGTAGAACCTACAACAACCAAAGCTGCCACTACTAATGTAGAACTTACAACAACTGAAGCTATCACTACAACTGTGGAACCTACAACAACTGAAGATATAATTATAACTGTAGATCCTACAACAACGGAAGCTATCACTACAACTGTAGAACCTACAACAACAGAAGATATCACTACAACTGTGGAACCTACAACAACAGCAGCTGCCACTACTACTGTAGAACTTACAACAACTGAAGATATATCTTCATCTGTAGAACCTACAACAACGGATGCTATCACTACAACTGTAGAACCTAAAACAACAGAAGCTATCACTACAGCTGTGGAACCTACAACCACCGAAGCTGCCACTACTACTTTAGACATTACAACAACTGAAGATACAACTTCAACTGTAGAACCTACAACAACAGCAGCTGTCACTACAACTGTTGAATCTACAACAACAGAAGATATCACTACAACTTTAGAACCTACAACAACAGAAGCTATCACTACAACTGTGGAACCTACAACAACCGAAGCTGCCACTACTACTGTAGAACTTACAACAACTGAAGATATAACTTCAACTGTAGAACCTACAACAATGGAAGCTATCATTACAACTGTAGAACCAACAACAACAGAAGCTATCACTACAACTCTAGAACCTACAACAACCGAAGCTGTCACTACTACTGTAGAAATTACAACAACTGAAGATATAACTTCAACTGTAGAACCTACAACAACAGAAGCTATCACTACAACTGTAGAACCTACAACAACCGAAGCTGCCACTACTTCTGTAGAACTTACAACAACTGAAGATATAACTTCAACTGTAGAACGTACAACAACAGAAGCTATCACTACAACTGTAGAACCTACAACAACAGGAGCTATCACTAAAACTTTGGAACCTATAACAACAGAAGCTATCACTACAACTGTAGAACCTACAACAACCCAAGCTGCCACTACTACTGTAGAACTTACAACAACTGAAGATATAACTTCAACTGTAGACCCTACAACAACAGAAGCTATCACTACAACTGTTGAATCTACAACAACAGAAGATATCACTACAACTTTAGAACATACAACAACGGAAGCCATTACTACAAATGTAGAACCAACAACAACCGAAGCTGCCACTACTACTGTAGAACTTACAACAACTGAAGATATAACTTCAACTGTAGAACCTACAAGAACGGAAGCTATAACTACAACTGTAGAACCTACAACAACAGAAGCTATCACTACAACTGTGGAACCTACAACAACCGAAGCTGCCACAACTTCTGTAAAACTTACAACAACTGAAGATATAACTTCAACTGTAGAACCTACAACAACAGCAGCTGTCACTTCAACTGTTGAATCTACAACAACAGAAGATATCACTACAACTTTAGAACATACAACAACGGAAGCCATCACTACAACTGTAGATTTTACAACAACCGGAGCTGCCACTACTACTGTAGAACTTACAACAACTGAAGATATAACTTCAACTGTAGAACCTACAACAACGGAAGCTATCACTACAACTGTAGAACCTACAACAACAGAAGCTATCACTACAACTGTGGAACCTACAACAACAGAAGCTGCCACTACTAATGTAGAACTTACAACAACTGAAGATATAATTTCAACTGTAGAACCTACAACAACGGAAGCTATCACTACAACTGTAGAACCAACAACAACAGAAGCTATCACTACAACTGTAGAACCTACAACAACAGCAGCTGCCACTACTACTGTAGAACTTACAACAACAGAAGATATCACTACAACTTTAGAACCTACAACAACAGAAGCTATCACTACAACTGTGGAACCTACAACAACCGAAGCTGCCACTACTACTGTAGAACTTACAACAACTGAAGATATAACTTCAACTGTAGAACCTACAACAATGGAAGCTATCACTACAACTGTAGAACCAACAACAACAGAAGCTATCACTACAACTCTAGAACCTACAACAACCGAAGCTGCCACTACTACTGTAGAAATTACAACAACTGAAGATATAACTTCAACTGTAGAACCTACAACAACAGAAGCTATCACTACAACTGTAGAACCTACAACAACAGAAGCTATCACTACAACTGTGGAATCTACAACAACCGAAGCTGCCACTACTACTGTAGAACTTACAACAACTGAAGATATAACTTCAACTGTAGAACCTACAACAACAGAAGCTATCACTACAACTGTAGAACCTACAACAACAGAAGCTATCACTACAACTGTGGAACCTACAACAACAGCAGCTGCCACTACTACTGTAGAACTTACAACAACTGAAGATATAACTTCAACTGTAGAACCTACAACAACGGAAGCTATCACTACAACTGTAGAACCAACAACAACAGAAGCTATCACTACAACTGTAGAACCTACAACAACCGAAGCTGCCACTACTTCTGTAGAACTTACAACAACTGAAGATATAACTTCAACTGTAGAACCTACAACAACAGGAGCTATCACTAAAACTTTGGAACCTACAACAACAGAAGCTATCACTACAACTGTAGAACCTACAACAACCGAAGCTGCCACTACTACTGTAGAACTTACAACAACTGAAGATATAACTTCAACTGTAGACCCTACAACAACAGAAGCTATCACTACAACTGTTGAATCTACAACAACAGAAGATATCACTACAACTTTAGAACATACAACAACGGAAGCCATCACTACAAATGTAGAACCAACAACAACCGAAGCTGCCACTACTACTGTAGAACTTACAACAACTGAAGATATAACTTCAACTATAGAACCTACAACAACGGAAGCTATAACTACAACTGTAGAACCTACAACAACAGAAGCTATCACTACAACTGTGGAACCTACAACAACCGAAGCTGCCACAACTACTGTAAAACTTACAACAACTGAAGATATAACTTCAACTGTAGAACCTACAACAACAGCAGCTGTCACTTCAACTGTTGAATCTACAACAACAGAAGATATCACTACAACTTTAGAACATACAACAACGGAAGCCATCACTACAACTGTAGAACTTGCAACAACCGGAGCTGCCACTACTACTGTAGAACTTACAACAACTGAAGATATAACTTCAACTGTAGAACCTACAACAACGGAAGCTATCACTACAACTGTAGAACCTACAACAACAGAAGCTATCACTACAACTGTGGAACCTACAACAACAGAAGCTGCCACTACTAATGTAGAACTTACAACAACTGAAGATATAATTTCAACTGTAGAACCTACAACAACGGAAGCTATCACTACAACTGTAAAACCTACAACAACAGAAGATATCACTACAACTGTGGAACCTACAACAACAGAAACTATCACTACAACTGTGGAACCTACAACAACAGCAGCTGCCACTACTACTGTAGAACTTACAACAACAGAAGCTATCACTACAACTGTAGAACCTACAACAACAGAAGCTATCACTACAACTGTGGAATCTACAACAACCGAAGCTGCCACTACTACTGTAGAACTTACAACAACTGAAGATATAACTTCAACTGTAGAACCTACAACAACAGAAGCCATCACTACAACTGTAGAACCTACAACAACAGAAGCTATCACTACAACTGTAGAACCTACAACAACCGAAGCTGCCACTACTACTGTAGAACTTACAACAACTGAAGAAATAACTCCAACTGTAGAACTTACAACAACGGAAGCTATCACTACAACTGTAGAACCTACAACAACAGAAGCTATCACTACAACTGTAGAACCTACAACAACGGAAGCTATCACTACAACTGTAGAACCTACAACAACAGAAGCTATCACTACAACTGTGGAACCTACAACAACAGTAGCTTCCGCTACAACTGTAGAACCTACAACAACAGAAGATATAACTTCAACTGTAGAACCTACAACAACGGAATCAATTACTACAACTGTGGAACCTACATTAACTGGAGATATAACCACAACTGTAGAACCTACAACAAAGGAAGATACCACTACAACTGTGGAACCTACAACAACAGGAACTATCACTACAACTGTGGAACATACATCAACAGAAGCTGCCACTTCTACTGTAGAACTAACAACAACTGGAGATATTACTTCAACTGTAGAACCTACAACAACGGAAGCTATCACTACAACTGTACAACCTACAACAACAGAAGCTATCACTACATCTGTTGCACCTACAACAACAGAATCTACAAGTACAACTATAGAACCTACAACAACAGAAGCTACCACCACAGCTGTAGAACCTACAACAACGGAAGCTATCACTACAACTGTACAACCTACAACAACAGAAGCTACCACCACAGCTGTAGAACCTACAACAACGGAAGCTATCACTACAACTGTTGCACCTACAACAACAGAATCTACAAGTACAACTATAGAACCTACACCAACAGAAGCTATCACCACAACTGTAGAACCTACAACAACGGAAGCTATCACTACTACTGCTGAACCTACAACAACAAAAGCTTCCATTTTAACCGTAGAGTCTAAAACAACAGAAGCTACCACTACAACTGTACAACCTACGACAACAGAAGCTACCACTACAACTGCACAACCTACAACAGAAACTACCACTACAACTATTGTGTCTACAACAACAGAATATTTGCCAACATCTACACATACTAATGGCAGCATAAATTCAACCAATCTTAAATTCGGTAAACAAATTACTTAATCAACCCTTTTATGTGATACAAAGTAGAGCTATTAAGACTATTGGTTGTTTCTTTTCTAATTGATATGTACTTATTCATTTGTTTAGAAAGGCAAGTAAGGGTTGCATATATAAGAATTTCAAAATTGTGATGAAATATACTGAAACAAATATGCTGCTGTAGGCCTGTCTGGGTCAATGATAACCAGACTGCATTGTATTTTCTGACATTGCATCGTCATTTGTTTCATATCAGATCGCTCCATTAGGTTAATACCTTGTAAAGAAAAGGGTTGTGTTATGTGGATCCCTCTGATGTTTACCTTAAACGAACAGATTCGAAATCTTAGTTTTTTCGTCCTAGTATTAATGAAATTATTTTGGTATTTTATCGTCTTTGGAACAAACGTATCAATGATAGTAGCTTAATTAGTTAATATTCCTGAAAAAAAACCAAAAAACGTCAAGGTCACCTTATTCTTTGATAAATATTTTTTTTTTAATTGGTCCCCTTCGCTAACGTAGACATTGCTGATACATATATTAGCCCTTCTTCAACTATTTTTTCTATATTGTCATCATAAACTTTATTTGATCGAACGATTGAAATACGATTATCCCTAACGTATGCTTATTTGTATGAAATGTTTATCATTGAATGTTATGAAATCATCAATCAATCCTGAAGGTATGTTTAAGTCTGTTTTTCAGACACATTTTCTGTCACTAAATTCCTTGATAAATAAAATTTTCGTATTCACAATCATCCTTTTCAAAGTTTCAAGACAAAAGTCACAATGACCTTACGTTTTACTCAGATACTGCTATGTGTAATAAGGAGTGACACGCTTTTGGGATGTGGGATATAGGGGGTAATAAAAAGTGGGGATGTGGAATTAAGGGGGTAAAACAGTGGGATCTGGAAAAAAGAAGGAACTAAAAAGTTAGGTGGGAAATAGTAAAAACGGGATTTGGGAAATGAGCACCCCGTGTCACCCCTCTGTATAAGTATCCTCGGTTTTAATGCAGAAATGCAATCATTATTGAGAGTTTATTGTTTTAAAGCTATAAGCAATCAAATCCTACTTTTGAATGTATAATTGAGTATTATGTTAAGTTTAGTATTTCAAAAATCCACCGTAGTGCACTTATGATGTTCACTCTCTCAGTCCTCTTTATGGTACATTAGTACAATTTTGTATTTGTATCTACAAACACTTCATGATTTTCTAATTCTATATCAAGTTTGCAGTTAGGTTTATAATCAAAGTCAAATGGTAAATAAATTTATACGTAACAAATAAAGTAATAATGTGTTTAGAGAGTGGGGCTGGGTGGATCCGTATCTAATAGCCACGACCTTTTATCTGTCATTAATTTTTTTTATTCAGCTAACGATGAAGCAGACGATACCATCCAAACCGTTGGTATTGTCATTGGTGCCATAGCAGCCGCTGTAATTGTCACCGGTGTAGGTGCTGGTGTGGCAGTACTTAAGTATGGTGGAATGAGAAACGTCAGAAGAGCTGATCCATTCCATCGAAGAGTCAGTCCTTCAATAGAGGATGACATTCAAATTGAATCAGACGATGACCTTTTCGCGGACTACAACGACAGTGCACTTCCTCCGCGTTCAACAACACTTATAATATTGGAACCAGTAGATTCAAACTGCTGATTATTGTTGCTGTTCTGTCTGTTTATTAATATTTCATCATAAAGTTGTATAAATTACAAACTTAAACAAGTCAAAATAACTAATGATGATTGAAAAAGGACTCAGGTGTATCAAAAGTAAAAAAAAATGCCTTTGTGAAGCATCTATGGGTGAATTTTGCTTTGGGTTGCGGTAAAGTGCTGTCGAACAATTTAACGAGAGCAAAATGTCTTGCTTGATTTCAAATTAATTTGTGGTTTGTAAATCATGGTAACAAATCATTTTTATATTATTTTGTAAAATATCACATATTTTTTATACATGTTTTTTACATGTGATTGCGCATGCATGTATAAAGTTTGTTTTCTAAAAATACCATAATTTTTGCTTAATTCCTCTTTGGAGTAATCATGTTATACATAAACGAAACCAGACAATATACATGCATAAAATTGAGAATGGAAATGGGGAATGTGTCAAAGAGACAACAACCCGACCATAAAACAGACAACAGCAGAAGGTCACCAACAGGTCTTCAATGCAGCGAGAAACTCCCGCACCCGGAGGCGTCCCTCAGCTGGCCCCCAAACAAATATATATACTAGTTCAGTGATAATGAACGCCATACTAAACTCCAAATTGTACACAAGAAACTAAAATTAAAAATAATACAAGACTGACAAAGGCTAGAGGCTCCTGACTTGGGACAGGCGCAAAAATGCGGCGGGGTTAAACATGTTTATGAGATCTCAACCCTCCCCCTATACCTCTAGCCAATGTAGAAAAGTAAACGCATAACAATACGCACATTAAAATTCAGTTCAAGAGAAGTCCGAGTCTGATGTCAGAAGATGTAACCAAAGAAAATAAACAAAATGACAATAATACATAAATAACAACAGACTACTAGCAGTTAACTGACATGCCAGCTCCAGACTTCAATTAAACTGATTGAAAGATTATGTCTTCATCATATGAATATCAGGCACAATCCTTCCCGTTAGGGGTTTAGTATCATACCATCATAACATATATGAGAAGAACATAACCCGTGTCATGCCAACAACTGGTTTTAAATAAATGTGTTTAGTGCCGATATTTATATGCATTTTAATGCCGTAATGTCTTCACAAAAATGGGATCTTATTTAAAGGATGTATGGGATAAACACCAATGAGACAGCTAACAAATGATAAACGAAGGGCATCTAGAGGTGACTGTGACATATAGTCTTCAATAATATACAATTATAGCCTTTGTATGAGGTCGATACGATGTTATATCGACAGAAGAGAAGCATATTGACTGAAGACGAAGTCTGAGGTCGATATGCTTATCTAGGTCAATATAACATCGTATTGACCTGAACCAAAGGCTACAATTGTTATATTATTTATCAACAACTATTGCATGAACAATGTAAAATTAGGGATTTCTAGAATGTATTTTTAGTAACATGCTGTATGCCCTGTGCAATATGCTGTTTTTGACCTATTAAAAGCTAAATACAATAGTATTGGCGTGCAAACTGAGTACATGTGATCAAGTTTAACAAATCACAAATCCTTAAAAATATTCGATTAATAATATCATGTCATACCTATACTATATGGCAAACTCTAAACCGCTCGTTGTGTTAGTCTGAACAGTAAACTGACTTAATGAGGCCATCGTACTTAAAAACGTTTCTCGATATTTTGATTTTATTGAAATGTCATACGAGAATATGCTCCACCTGCTCGATCAATATAAATCGGCACTTATTCTCCAATGTCATAACTAAACACTGATTAAACGTTTAAAAGCAGTATATCAAAAACTTTTCTTTGTTTAACCATCGTTCTGAACATGTATTGAAATATTTGCCATTGGACGTTAAGCAATCAAAAAGCAATTAATAGATCTGTGTTTATCAGGGAGATCGATGAGTAATGACTAAACTTTAATGCTCAGCAATAGAAATTATACGATCGGAACAAAATAATCAATTCATTCCTACAAGATGTGAATCTCTCCATTTCAACTATACAGCAAACACTCATCTGCCGAAATATTTCCAGCTCGATCATCTTGGAGACTTTCTTGAGCATTTTTTTGTAGCAATCCTATTTTGTTTATCCCTGTTATTTTCCTACGAGATTGTAAATTGCAAATAGTGGGATACGTGAAACACGAGCTCTGGGCTTTTGTCTCCATCCTTATGTTATAGCCGGGTTCCAGGTTTTACTTTATGGGTTCCATAATATAGATGATGACTTATATATATAGACCATGCCGTCATGGCCACACATATAAAACATTTTAGTTCCAATAAAACAGTGACTTAATGGCGGTTTTCGGGCGTTTTTACCAATTCCTTTCCCTGTTTAATTTTACCACTAGAATGTACACTTGACTTGTAATTCAGGGAACCATTAATTTTAGGTTTTTGAGGAAATAATTGTGTATTAAATTTTAAAAACAAAAATCGCGCGGCAAAGCAAAAAAATAAGAATGCGAAGCAACAGATGAAAATGAATATTTAATCAGCAAAACATTCTCCTGTCTTCCATCCCCACCCAACCTGAATATCAAATGATGGTCCCCCAATTACCACTGGGACCTAACACATGCATAACTATTAATTCACACCCGTAGCTTAGGGGTTCGGGAACCCCCTCCCCTTCTTCTTTCTTCTTTAGGTACACAATATTCCATTGACATCCGATGATTACATATTGTCGCATACGTGGACTATTTATAAAATTTACCCCAATTTAAACAAGATATAATTATTTAGTGCAATGAATATAACAAATTTGTGATTAAAACTATATACACTCTTAATTTATTCCCCCCTTGGAAACAAAAATACCATAAAGTCAAGTTTCAGTTTGAAGTCAGAGCGTCATGACCCCAAATACCCCCCAAGAAACGTCCTGTCTACGGGTCTATGGTCCCAGTTTATAAGTTATAAGTAATATGAATTTTAAGGAATTTCACAATTTAAATACATATATATCATCACAAGTAGTCACTTAGTAATACATAAATGATCTGCAGCATAATCAAATTATTGTAAAGGACTGCGCATGCTTTTCACATACACCAAAAAAAAAATCTATCACTTAGAATTTCTGAGATACAATCCTAATAATAAATACACTATAACATCACCAAATGGAACAAAAATGCGGTCAAGGTCATAAGTTTGGCAAACATATTTCTAAAGATAAATTCACGCCATTTTCATATAGATACACAGGAAAATATACTTATTGCTTACCACTGAGCGTCAAATAAAAGGAAGATCATTTGACAAAATTGTGTCAGACGGATACATCCTCCTACTCAACAATTCACATACAAAAATTTTATTTACTTGTGTTTTATTGTCTTCGTAGAACAGACATAATTCTGAAAATTTAACCAATCCGCTTTAACGTGAAAGTGAAGTCAAGGCCATAGGAATGCGTCAGACTGTAATATATCTCTCACAACCAATCAAGATACGAAAAAAAACGGTTGATCTGTCATGGACAGTTATTAAGGAACAAACTTCATCAAGAATTCTGAACTTACCACTAGAGTATGAACATGAGGTCGAAGCCATATGAAATAAGTGTCAGACTGGCATATACTTTTCACAACCAATCTAGATTCCAAATACGGTTGACCTCTCCGCGTGTAAAGCTACTATGGAACAAATCTAATAATAAATACTTAACTGGCAACTGGAGCATGAAAATGAGATATATATCCTCATAACAAATTATCTTTGACCCATGTATGACCCTTCGTGTATAACAAAAGAGGAAAAGACCTCATCCTGAAAAATGAACTTAATCACTGTAGCATGAAAATGGGGTCAATGGCTTAATACTATGGGACATCACTATCAAATGGCCTTTTTAAAAGGTACGTTGAGGTATCTAATAATAGATATTTAATTGACCACTGGAGCTTTAAAATGAGATCAAGGCCATGTCATATATCCTCACAGCTAAATCTTTGATCCTTCGTGCATAACAAAAGAACCTGAACTTAATCACTGTAGCAATGAAAATGAGGTCAATGGCTTCCGGCATATTATAGGACATCACTAACAATTGGCTTTTTTTATAAGTTACGTTGAGGTATCTAATAAAAGATACTAGTACTTAACTGACCAATGGAGCATGAAAATGAGACCAAGGCCATATGACATATATTCTCACAACTAAATCTTTGACCCTTGTGTATAATAAAAGATGAAAGGACATCATCCTGAAAACTGAACTTATCACATGTAGCCATGAAAATGAGGTCTGGGTTAATATTATGGGACATCACTAACAAATGGCTTTTTTATAAGTTACGTTGAGGTAACTAATTAAAGATACTTAACTGACCACTGGAGCATGAAAATGAGATCAAGGCCACATGATATATATCCTCACAACTAAATATTTGACCCTTGTGTATAATAAAAGGGGAAAGGACATCATCCTGAAAACTGAACTTATCACTGTAGCATGAAAATGAAGTCAATGGCTTAATATTATGGGACATCACTAATAAATGGCTTTTTATAAGTTACGTTGAACAGAAGTATCAGATATTGAAGCTATCTCATTTAAAAAAAATGCATAATTGTTTAGTGAAAACCCTCTTTCATACAAATGGCAACTATGCTGAACATTGCTATTTATTTGAATAATGTGATTATGAAATATTTCCTCCATAACCAAGACTTATTCAATGCAAAAGGAAGTAAAAAATAAACTAACTGCCTGCGTTTATCTCAAGACTGGCAATAGGTTTGATCCTAGGTCGGGTCAAGTCAAAGACTTCAAAGGTAAGTAATTGCTGCTTTTTGACATACAGGAGCAAGCGCTAAGTAAGATTGGTCAGACTTCAGACAATATATCCTACAAAGGTAAAATGATGTCTTTCTGTATATTGTAACCTTTAGAGCAAGTTTGTTTTAAGATCTTGCTTAGCAGGTACCTCTCATACAGCATGTACAGAGTCGAGTTGATATTGCAGTAAGGTGTCCTCTTCTTGGATAGGGTTTTATAAATAACTGGTGAAATCCATCCATCAAAGCTTACTGATTTTACATACTTTGTTTTTACTTTTTTGTTCATATATTGTGCTGTTACACCACTGGCATGGGTAGGGGGTAGTTGAATATTCACAAACATGTTTTCTCGTTTTTTATATAGATTAGACCGTTGGATTTCCCGTTTGAATGGTTTTACACTAGTAATTTGTGGGGCCCTTTATAGCTTGCTGTTCGGTGTGAGCCAAGGCTCCGTGTTGAAGACCGTACTTTGACCTATAATGGTTTACTTTTATGAATTTTGACTTGGATGGAGAGTTGTCTCATTGGCACTCATACCACATCTTCTTATATCTATTAATCCCACCAGCATTCTTCAAGTGCCTGTCAGAATCCAGTAGTATGTAGTCAAGTAGTTGTCATTGGTTTCCATGTCATACTTGTTTTCTGTATAATGTGTTCAGCTTAACTCTGGTTCTTACTTTTCTCTTTTGAAATGTTCAACATTTTGTTATTGCTCGCTCGTATCTTTTTAGCTTACTTTATAGTATGGGTTTTACTCAGTGTGGAGGCTGTACAGTGACCAGTAGTTCAATGTTTACATCCTTGTCTTTTGGGTATTGGCATGATTTATACTTGTCTCATTGGCATTCATACTACATTTCCTTATCGTCATAGTACAATGTATTTATAAATGCTATTATCAAGAAATTATTTTTTTGGGACGAGCAGACACACAAATGGAAATTTCAATGGTGATTACAAGTACTTTTTACATGTGAACATTGGCCTTGTCATTAAGAATATGTAACAATTGTTGACATCAATCTTTTAAATCAAGATGTCATTCATTGTACCCAAATGGTGACCGTATATATGCTAATACTCACAATATTTTCTTTAAGAAGACCAAGTTCTTAGTGGGTGCTTATTCTTTTGCTTTCTGTTCTTGTTTGTTTATTATTTTCTTCTTTCATTTATGGTTTGTATTGTCATTTTTCCAATGTTTAAAATATGGCTTCAACCTCCAGTGTGTATCAAGAAGATAAAGTCTTTTTTCTTCAAGGTAAAATAAAGATTCATACCTATGCTAATAACTGAACAACCAGCTTACCATTATCATTATAAGATTGATCAACAAACCTTGAGGGCATATGATACAATTTTGATCCCACAGTGATTTTTTTTTTTAAATTTGCATACAAGCTATTTTTCACCTAGTCAATATAAATATTTTTAAAATATATACCTCCATGGGCTACTTTTAGAGATAAACGTGGTCGAAATTATAGACATTTACTCTAACCTTCGATTTCTTGGAAATTTCTATCCTTTGGACTGACATACCTAACTTTTTTGTTTCAAAAGATAACCACAACCGGATTTTGTAAAAGCATTTGGAATATCTTCTTTACAAGTGTGCTCAACGTTTGTGTAAAAACTCTTTGGAAATAATTAAATTTTTCTTAAATTTTCATGATTTTAGAATTAAAACAGCATTTTTAGCTGTATATTTATCTAATTTTTGAAAAATTCATCGGTGATTTGTTTATAAATAATGGTACATATAATCTTCGTACATAATCAAGCTAAATGTCATTTTTAAAAAGAGATGTCCATGTTCTCGCTTTCAAGCTAATGGTTAAAATCAGTCGAAAAATACATCTTTTTCCAATATGTCACAGTTTGACGTAGCGAAAAATTAAATTTTACGTTAGCAACTTCATTACCGCCTCTGTAACTGTATCGTATGCCCTTAACATTAAACTTAAGTGAAACCATTCTGTTTTGGCTCAATCTACCTTGGTAATAAATCCACATTTCACACGTATATCTAGTTATTTACTTGATTCACCTTTTAGTATTACAGCAAAGCAAACAATAATAGTTGATTTATAAAGTAAAAGTTTGAGTAATATAATATAAAGATTCTTGCTACATGAACATATATCTGTGCTTGTACTCAGGACCTGCCCTTTGCATTATCGCTATTAAAATTTCATCTTTCTGACTTTGTGTTATTTCCCTTTCTTGTGGTAGAGGTAGTTCTATGCCTTCATCCAAGAAAAACTGCAGCAAATGAAAATGTCCATTCTTTGCTGCTAATGTGAGAGCAAATTCCCCTTGGCTTGTCAACATCTCAGGTTTTGCACCCTTATCCAAAAGGATATGACATAGTTCAGAGTATCCATTTTCAGCTGCAAGATGAAGTGGGGATATTTTTGTTGATGTTGTTGAATTTACATCTGCCCCTTTGCTCAACAAGAAATTAACGATATCTTCATGGTAAAACAGTGTTGCAAAATGCAGTGCCGTCCATCCAGATATACCAGACTGATTAACCTCTGCATTATTTTCAACCAGATATCTTACGGTTTCTAAATCTCCTTGTGCTGCTGCTTCTGCTAGTGGTGACCAAGGATCAAAGACGCTGTTACCCCTGCAACCTGTTCCCAATCCTTGGACTAGAGTAACAATCTGTTTATCTCCAGTGCATGCTGCTGCATGTAAGAGTGATCTGCTACCTTCCATTGTAGTTTTATTCAACCTGTCTTTGTCATTGTAGTGAAGTTGTCTGATTATGCTTTCTTTACCCGCCAGTAAAGCTTCATGTATAGGTTTATGTCCGTTAGAAGTTTCCGCCTCTAAATCACACTTTAGGTCCATCAGTGCTCTAGCTGCACCATCATCAGTATTTCTCACTGCCAGATGCATTGGTGTGTATCCATCCTCTAGTGCTGCATTGATATCCAGTCCTTTCTGTTTTAAAGTTTTGATTGTTTCTCCAGAACCAAATTGAGCAGCAATATGCATCAATGTTGGTTTCAACTTCATCAAATCAAGTAAATCATCTCCATACAACTCTTTAAACTCATCGTCTGCAAGATTTTCAGTTGAGGTCAGTGGTGCTCCTTCCTCTAGGAGCAGCTTTACCATTTTTCCATGGGAAATGGTAATTCCATAGCAAACTGCAAACAATGCAGCTTGAAGTTCATCCTGGAACCATTGTTCTTCTTTAAATTCTTTCAATTCTTCATTCGTGAGATATTGCCTCACCGTAGCTTCTTGCCCATAGAATGCTGCCCAGAAAAATAAAGATCTATTAAATGGACCTTTCTGTTGTATGACTGGTAACAAACTTCCCATCTCGCCCATAAATTCAAAGAAATCCTTTGAACATTTTTCATTGTTCAATGCAGAATGAGAAGCAATTAACCTGACATTTCCAGACAGGATCTCAAATACAAAACGTTGTGCGAGTTGTGAATGTTCTTTTGGCCATACAGTGATGTATGACTCCATTTTACCACCAAAATAATTTCCCGTTCTTAATCTCTCCATTAAAAAGTCATGTGAACAAAGTTCAACAATTTTCTTTGGAATTTTACGGTTGATTGATTCAGCTACAAGATGCATGACATGTTCATGGCAGAAAACCCAGCAATGAAGTTGTTTTGGAATAAAGAATACCCCATTCAGTAGAGTTGCTGCAAACCTCATTTTCCCAAGATTTACCTCTCGTGAAACTTCTAAAGGCTCTATCAGTTCTCTGAAAATCTTTTGTTCCCTGTCTGTGTATTGTTCAAATACTTCTTTATCAAGATCAAGTTTACCATCAAACAAAACAGCAACAGCTAAAGTGTAGAATATAATTTTATCAAAATTATACACCTTCTGGATAACATTCTCAAATGCTCTACTAGGATTGGCAAAATATTGTTTGCCCTCCATATGGAAACTCTTCACAGCAGCAAAAAGTCTGCATTTGATTGGAAAGCCCTCCTTCACTTGTTCATACTGTAGTTCGTCTCTATCACGGAATCCCATTTTAAAGTCATAATATTCACAGATTTTCTCAATGACAGATCCTTGATCAGAATAGCCAGGTTTAGGAGCAGTGAGATCTATGAGATGGTTTGTGGAAAAGATTCTTTTTCTCGTGACGTAAGATGGCAGTTTATCAAACTGATGTTTGTGACATGTTGTAATGAGAAGAAGATTTGGTTTATTGTCAATGGCTGTTTGAACCATGGTGTCTAGATGAGGAATCCAGGGTTCTATCTTATGCATACTCGTAGCTGCTTCACCAAATATATCATCAACGATGATCACCTGCTTCTTGTTTCGATCAACTTTCATGTACCATTCCTCAGGAGAATTTACATAGATACATTCGTACAATTCTCTTTTACTTTCTGGAATGCTGTTTTCTTTAAATTCTCTTTCAGTCCCTGCATGTGAGCCCCATTTTAAAGCTTTAGGCTTCATGATAAAGCTGATCATGAGATGTTCTGCCATGGATGACTTGCCATCACCACAGAAACCAACTATAGTTACATATCCGTTATACCATAGTGTCTTTCTTGCTTTATTGTAATAATAACGCTCATAATACATTTCTTCTGGATTCATTGGTGTTGTCTGGAAGAAGTTATTCCACACTGCAAAAGACATTTAAAGAGTACTTAATATATTTGTCTTGTTTTCTGTTTTCATTCAACTGTTACATAGTCCCAGACAAACAATGAGAATGTGTAAAACATGGTTTGACCCAACGTTTTCATTCAAAAGTCTATGTATACATAGTTAATCAGCAGTTGTTCCAAAGATAATAAAGGTAAAAAAAAAACCAAGAACAGTTTTGTGAAAAGCGCCATATTTAGCCCTGAATATTAGGTACTTTGTTTGAAGATAAAAAATGTTTCAATTTATTGAAAAGACAAATAAGAAAGTGAAATAGAACTATTTTTGTGAAGGTTTTCTTATAAAGCATTAAGATTTACAACCAAAATAGGCCAAATATAGATTTTGTTGAAATTTGACCGCAGACTTCAACAAACTGAATATAAAAATCAGATATGTAAAATTTTAAAACCAACATTATGTTAAAAGATCTTTCTTGTAGATGCATGCGCTTTTATGTTTCCAGTCAAAAAAAATCAATGGAAATTTACCAGTTTTCTTAAATTTTCGTGGAAAATCAAAATGTGTGCTATTTGTGACTTCATGAAAAGAATGCTAAAATGTAAATTTTCAACAAAAAGGTATATTTCCTATCTAGTCATTGTTTAAAAACAATGATTCACTGTTATATTGGTCAATAACTCCTAATTTGAAATGTTAGCAAGAAATAGGGACCATTTTAGGGCCTTATTGAACCTACGCCTTTACTCTTCCATATGTGTTGTTAGTATTTGCTTGTATGTATATTGTTTAGGGAAGTTGGGTGTTGGTTGTTGGTTTGGTCTGTTGTTACAGTTCAATTTTTAGGGTAAATCCTGTTATACTTTTACGCATGATGCAATAATTTCTGAATGTATAGTAAATACTAACATGTAACCTCTGATTCCTGTAGGTATTTATCAGGTGTCAGCTCTTTAGGTGTTTTATGTATCTCTATGTATTCAGGTCTAGGTTGGATTGGAGCAGGTCTGGACTGATGTGAGAACCCGAATGGCTGTACAGGATGTATTGGTTGGAGAGGCTGGGCTGGATGATATCGAGGTTCCTGTGGACCAGTTGAAAACTGGAAGGTACTTGAAGGTGCTGGTCTGGTTGGTGTTACTGGTTGCAAAGGTTGATCTGATGCAAAGTGAAAATCATCATCCTCTTCATCTAAACTTTCCTCGTCATCTTGAATTAAAAATAAATTTCACTACAGTTTGAAACAAGATTATAAATATCTAACATTATCATGTAAGAATCTGACAATATCGAGTAAGAATCTAACAATATCACATAAGAATCTAACAATATCAAGTAAGAATCTAGCAATATCAAGTAAGAATCTAACAATATCAAGTAAAAATCTAATGATATCAAGTTAGAATCTGACAATATCAAGTAAGAATCTGACAATATCGAGTAAGAATCTAACAATATCACATAAGAATCTAACAATATCAAGTAAGAATCTAGCAATATCAAGTAAGAATCTAACAATATCAAGTAAAAATCTAATGATATCAAGTAAGAATCTGACAATATCAAGTAAGAAAATTATACAATTCTACACCGTTAGAAACAATTCTACATTTTAGATACTTTTTTGTTAAACGTTCTATGAACAAGAAAAGAAACTGGTAAATGGACAATTTCTGTTGCATCAAAAATAAAAAGCTTTCCTTTTTTAAAAAGTTTAAATAGCTGTTTCATGGTTAGTAATTACAATGTACTTTTTGCAATTTATGATTTTTATTAATTAAAAAAAAAACTAATATGTCAGCAAAAGACCCGCTGGTATATTTATTTGTGTGAGGCAAAGAAGCAAATAATTTATACTGATGCAAACAAATGCATGTATGTTTATGGGCTATCAATATTTTTTGGAATTGTGGTACAAGCAGATATGAAATTAACCACAAAGTACATGTTTTACTTTTAGATATAATGTATTTATTTAAAAAATCATAATTTTTAAATCCCATGAACTACCGTAATGACATTTTCATAAACCACAAAAGTTTTAATCAAATTTTTTTTATCCAATTTCACAAAACTCCTTTTTTGTCAGTGGGAATCAATTTCATTGGCCTCCTTCCTATACTTTTGAAGTGTTTGCCTATACAAAATCTATTTCCCCCTTCCCATTCACTTTTTTAAAAGTTAAATAACTGAAGCTTGCAATATTGGTTTACCGTTAGGTGTCAGCAAATACCATTTAAATGGTTTAAGCTGTCCAGATGGTCTTAGAAGAGATATTTATAATTATCATAATTGATGACAACTACCTTTTCCTGTCAGACAAGATAAAGGGATAAATAGATCTAAGCGACACACTACATTTGTAAATGTATTACTTCGACCCTCTTAGAGGGTAGGAATGACCTTTACTGACAGGCATCAAACTGTCATTTATAACTATGTTAGCATCAAATTGGTTAAAATTTTACCATGATTCATCAAAATATACTTATCGTGATTCGTCAGAGTTCTCAAATCATTATCGGTTACCTTTATTTTTGGAAAGAATTTAACGTGATTCATCAAAATCAGTCGATTTTTTTATCATCATAAAGAAAATGTACATTTTATCATCATGCGCCAAAAATTACCATTAACGTCATTCGTCATGAAGGTACCCATTACGACCCTCCTCTTAGTCTTAAACACATAAAAAAGTGGAAACAATGCAAGACTCACATGCATTAAATTTGTCTATAAAAGAATTATCATAAAAATGTTAAAACTGTTTGTAACACTATGCTTTTTTTTTTAGATTGGATTGATTCATTGATTGATTGCTGTTTGCTTAACATCAAGTGACAATTGTTGCATATATATTTAGGACAAGAACAAACTAAAAAATCCAACAAATAGATATCATGGACCAAAATTAAATGTGGGAAATTTAGGCTGCCACTGGTAACAGAGGGTATGTTCGATCAGGGCAAAACATTTCCTTGCAACAGACCATCAATTGTTGGTCTCTGTCATTGTCTGTAACATGTAGTGAATGGGCACTCCCCCTGCAAGAAGCATCCTGTTTGACATCCCCCATCTCCATTCCAACCAATTGTGTCTGTGTACTTCCTGCACAAAGCCAAAAGAACACCTTTTTTTGGTATGGTTTATTTGGTTGAGAAAAGTTTGGGTGACCATATTTCTACAACAAAGCTAACCATTAAGGTACCAGTATGCTTTTTTAGTTAATGGGCCTTAACCCATAATCCTGTTCTTTCTCCAAATTAAAGGGCAGCAAGTGAATAACTGTCATTTTTCACTGTTAAAATTGTAAAGCTCAGTATGTACATGTAAATATTTTACCTGCAGTGAACACTAGCTGATCACCTTCCCCAAGATTTACATTCACCCCCAAGTCTCCTGGTCGAAGTGGTCCTGCCATATTTTTTTCAAATCTAACAAAAGAAAGAAATGTCACATATAAACATGATATTGTTGGTTAATACTTCAGAACTATTTAAGTACATTTACATGTACTATAATAAAATACACAAGTCGCTGGTTAATGGGGAAAGTAATATATGGTAAATACTTTTTAAAAAGACTTATGTTTTGATGCTGAAGACTGTAGAGTGATCTCTATATAAAAATAAGGAGAATTATTATGATTACGGTTTTATAGACTTAAGTGCTTTATATGATCTGATTTTCACAGTAATTTTTCTATTAAACTTTTGTTGTACTGCTGAGGGAGATAAAAAAAAAAAGAAGAGTGATGTCATAAGCCTAAATAAATGGGGAATGTGTCCATAGGACACAGATGATGCCCCTGCTTCCATATCATATAAAGCTATAAAGGGACATAACTGAAGAACAGTAAAAGTGACACTACCCAAATTTGTACTTGATCTGAGTTTTGTGGTAATAAGTATTGTGTATAAGTTTCATAACATTTGGTTGAGGCTAACTTAAGAGAACGGAAACGAAAAATTCAGCAATTTTTCCATTTGTAAAGGGGCATAACTCTATAACAGTAAAAGTTACACCACCAAAATTCAAACTTGATCTGTATTTTGTGGTAATAAGCATTTTGTATAAGTTTCATAACATTTGGTTGTGGCAAACTAAAGTTATAGAAAGGAAACCAACCTTGGGACGGACGGATGTACGTACGGACGGACAAGGGTAAAACTTAATGCCCCCTTCGCTACGGCGGGGGCATAAAAAAGTTAAAACCCCAACATTTTGATATGTGCCTGAACAAAGTCAGAACTTCAACCAGTAGTTAGCATCAGTTACTGTATATCTTAATTTGTTTATTTCTTATAAAGAATTTGGTGTTGATGGCAAATGCATGTACTTCGGTAATAATTATAGTGGAGGAATGATAAAAGTCGTTACCTGGTATTTGTTCCTTGAAATTGTGAATTCAAGGCCTTAAAAATTATATTAATAAGAAAACCTAACAACATGAACAAAAGGACAGAGAACATAAAGAGCATTCTATGATTTATTGTATCATACTTTCTGCAGGCTAGTTAAAAACCAATTTCAAGTTTTCGTGTAAAGACATCATAAACAATCTGAATATAGCACGACCTTGTTCAAAAAAAAAAAACATTAATGTATTGACAGGATGTACATTGATTGATTGATTGATTGGTGTTTAACGCCACTTTCAACACTATTGTGCTATTTCATGGCGGTCAGTTTTTATAGGTGGATGAAGCCGGAGTCCCCGGAGAAAACCATCGACCTTTGGTAGGAAAAGACAGGATGTACACCATAAGTATTCATATAGCACTATATTAAGTAATAATAATTTCATTCTTTAATTTCAAAATCAATGTTAGTAATAATAAACATGATAAACATAATTGTGAAAGATCTTACATTTTGTACTACAGCATTATCTTATCAATTTTCCAGGATTCAAAATTATATCAGACTCAAATAATTCCTTGTTTTTACCTTTTTAGTACATGTATGTCACTTTATTTTAAAACACTATAAATAAACTGCTTCGCTGAGCGCAGCTAGATACGCCCACAGAGGTCCAACCCTGAACAGTTGGGACAAAAATGGACACAATATTCAAGCTTGATTCAGGTCCAAATTTGGATTGTAATTAAATATTTAACATATTATTGGTTTCTGAATAAATGTAGTCAAAGATCTTGAAATTGGTTATATGAATTGAATTTATATTCAATTAAAGATTTCTTGCTGTTGTGCAATACTTAGTAAATCTGTTGTCAGACTATAAACAAATAAAGTTCAATTAATTCTCAATGTCATATTAGAAATTTATGAAAATAAAAAGGGAGCTTACATCAATAGATATAAACAATTCACCAAAGTTTCATGAGAATTGGTGACAGAATTTTTGAGGTTTTGTCCGAAAACTGGAAAATAACCCCTTTTTTTAATGAATAAAACCCCATAACTCAGAAATGTAAAATGTAAAATTTATAAAATTCTAAAGGGAGCTTACATCAATACATACAAACAATTCACCAAAGTTTCATTAGAATTGCTGAAAGCATTTTTGAGTTTTTGTCCGAAAACTGGAAAATCCCCCCTTTTTTCATGAATAAAACCCTGCAACTCGGAAACGTAAAATCTAAAATTTATAAAAATTGAAAGGGAGCTCATGTCAATAGATATAAACAATTCACCACAATTTCTTGCAAGTTGGTGAAAGTATTCTTGAATTATTGTCCAAAAACTGGAAAATCCTCCTTTTTTTAATGAATAAAACCCCATATCTCGGAAACGTAAAATCTAAATTTTATAAAAAACGAAAGGGAGCTCACGTCAATAGATATAAACAATTCACCAAAGTTTTATGCAAATTGGTTAAAGCATTTTTGAGTTAATGTCCGACATGTTGACGACGGACAGACGGACGGACGGACGGACAGACGGACAACGGTATACCATAATACGTCCCGTAAACGGGCGTATAAAAACTTATGATAATCATCTTTATACACTAACTAAAACACAATTAAACAATTATTCAATACAAACCTTTAAAAAGGGTGCGAAAGGTTTCTTTAGTAACTTGTGGTAACAAAATCCCTGACTAGAGCATACTGGTTTTATTGTAAAAACTGTGGGCTTTGAGCTATTTTTAAATTTAATATAAACTGAACATTTACATTGACACAGCTACACTAACCTATTATCTCATAGATAAGTCTCGCCTGTGTGACCGATTACAACCTAAACATCCGTTTATGCTGCAGATGCTTATGCTGAAAATGAGCACACCTAAGTCTTGCTTTAAAGACTATAGTTGTTGGTGAGACAAAAATGGTGCTAATTTTTGTACTTTTTATATTGTATCATTTGTTGTGTTGTGAAGTACAATATACATGTATGGAGGATTTGTATAGTATAGTTCACATTTGTTTGAGCTTCATATGGATTAGAACACCTCTAACATCCATACATGAGTATAAGGGTAGTAGTACAAATCCTTGAATGTATCTATAAAGGGTCCTCTATAAAGTGATGAGATAATTTTATGGTCTAAAAGATAATGTTTTCATTTGTTTCAAAGATAAACTAGATGAATTATGTGTGAAAGGTTTAGTACTCAGACTAAACTGAAGCATCTTACACACCAAGTAAAAGCATAAAGTACCTGACTATGACTATATTGAAATTGAAATTGAAACAACGCTGGTTTAGGTAAAACCCCAAATATATTTTTAGTAACAGGAAATGATCCATGTCCGATCCATGTTACACATCTTTAAACCGGGATTGTAAGGGGAACAACTCAAGATTTATTTCTGTCTGGAGACGTGGTAAGATAAGAAAGAAGCTTTATCTGATAGTTTAAGTAACATTAGATTAATAACATATCCTTATACAAATTTTAATAGCAGATGTATATGCATTAGTAAACGTTACACATCGTACCAATGTCATGAACTTTTTTTGGTAGTCTAAACAAAAATTGTTATCTCCACTGACACTGTATCAACAGGTCAGGAATAACCACCAATTGGTGGATTATACCTCAATTAACGTATAATCCACCAATTGACATATAATGGTATAGACCAATTGACGTATAATTCTTTGTTTTTCAAAGCAAATTATTCAACCAAAATGGAGCATTGTTTTCTTAAAACCATATTATTGTATGAAAACATGTCAAACATTCCTAGTTTAGTATAGTGACATAACATATTGCATTTAATCAATAATTGTATTTGCAGTTTCTTCTATTGTTATCTTGTCAATTCTTGATTGGCAAATTTATCACTTATCACCTGTCAATGGACATCAATACTGTCTGCAGTCATGTGATTATGAGTACAACTCCACAGGTGAATGAAGCTCTTTGTTAATACTTGACTTTCATTATTAAAAGTCAATCATGGTCAATAGTACAGATGTTTCATCAAAAGAATTGTTGTACACATGCATTCTCAAGAGATGCAGCAGGCTTTGACAAAACTGAAACTTTCGGAGGACTCAATAATGGTCATAAAATAGGTTGTAAGTTGCAAAATGATGCTCCTATCTCACACTAGCATTTTATAACAAAAAAACTTGCATTATACATCAATTGGTCTATACCAATATATGTCAATTGGTGGATTATACGTCAATTGAGGTATAATCCACCAATTGGTGGTTATTCCTGACCTGATCAAGACTATCAAGTGGTTTATTTTTACTTTTACCTTAAAGTTAACTTACTTTCTATAAATATAATTTGCCACTTAAATAAAATGTTGGCTAAGTCTGAAATGAATTACCATAAATTTGGAACAGTCTTCATAAACTGTTTAGAAATTTATCTAAAACTATATTTCGTTAATAGACCACTTTAGAGTTATGTCCTTCACCAGAAAATTTCGTCAATTATGCACGCCTTTATGACGTCATTTACCAGATAGAGGGGATTGCCTGTATCTCTGCACAATTAAAGTTCATCAAGCGTCATCATGATAGTTATTATGCAGGGTAAACTAGAAATAATGTTTGTTCCGTAGGTACTTAATCACAATTTAATGACATCAGTGCTGATTATCAATTATAAAAATTTAATTTGCCAAATAATTGGTGCACTATAGCATCATATTTTTTTCAACCGCTCGCTCAACATGGGAAGGAAGTGACGATGCCCCTAAACGCACAAATGATGTTCACTAAAACCAAAGTTTTTGACGGAAATGGAACGAACTCGAAAGTGGTCTATTGGTTTATATAGTTTGTGTTTGGCAAGTTGAGACCTATGAGGTAGGAAGGCGTCACAGAAAAAAAACTAAAATAGCCTTTTTTAAGACATCATAAATATTTGGACTAGTTAAGACCCTGTTTAAAGGGAGCATAAAGGGCTCATGTTAGTCGAATAATCCCCTTTCCCTTCCAGGGATTGTGTCTATTACTTTAAAATGTAATTGATTAAATTACAATTACTTTGCCAATTTAATGTAATCGATTAAATCACAATTACTATGCCAATTTAATGCAATCGATTAAATTACAATTACTTTGCCAATTTAATGTAATCAATTACATTACAATGACACCTAAATTTAAATGTAATTATTTTTACATTAGATTACTTTTACTTTGGATAACTTACGATTACATTGTATACTATGATATTAAAGAACTTTTTATAAACTTTTCTATCCTTACATAAAAAAAAAACTATTTTTTGTGAAAAACTGTGTTTTATTTAATAAAATAAATACATGCATCTTAAATACATTGTATTCATGTTATTAAGAACTTGGGACTTGGATCAGTGTAACATGTGTATTGTTTGATAGCATAGACAAGTGTCATTTCTCTGTAAAAGAAATAACATTATTTTTATAATTTTTTTAGCCCAGTTCAAATTTACAATTAAAAAAAAAGACCTAAACAAATAGCATGAATAATAAAAAAATCATAATTAAGTAGTTTTATTGTCTGTGGGGTCATAATTGACACATACTTATGTTTTACAAGTGACAATCACTGCTTCATTTTTTGGAAAAACAATAGATGAGCTTGGGTATTAAAATTAATTGTCTAAATTGCAATAATTAATTACATTATAAGTAGTTTATTTTCATTATGTCTATGAAAAATTCCAATACCTGATATTCTTAGAAAGCACATATCAAAATATTTATGGAAAACATAATTAATACAAATTGAAAAAAAAGAACTTGGTTCTACAATTTACATACATTGTACCATTATTATTTAAGTGTGCTCATTTATGTCAAAACTGGATTTAAATCCCCCAAATTAATGCTCTATGCTCTTGAATGTCCATGTAGTTAGAACAAAATTTTGTTTGAACTAAAATTGGAGTTAATATCAGAACTGTTCCTTCAGGGAACAAAAAATGTTTTCAAAACATATCCTTGTATCAGAAGGACCCAATCTCACAATGAAACATTTGGATATTAGTGATGTACATATGCTAAAACTTTTTCTTACTTGTTTATTCTTACTATACATGCTATAAGTTATTATATATATTTTTTTAAAGAAAAAACAAATTGAAATCTTTGGCTTCATACAGATTGACCAAGTTTTTGCCAACCCTGATTCTTAGCCACTTTAGACTTTTGATACCACGCCTACAGTGGCTGTAAAGCAACTGTTTGTAAATATTTTGATAATCGATTTGTGGTTCCCTTGTTTTCAGTTTTTCAATGGTTGAATTTAATTAAGATGTAAAATTTCCATGTCTACATGTATTCTTGTTATGCTATGATGACATGCCTGATACCTTTTTTTTGTGTTGTAGGTAATGGTAATGTGGGGTTGATATCTTTAATAATCTTATTAAACATTTGTTAAATACAACCCACATTCCTTTCAATTTATATTGATATTCATCTGAAATGCAGAAAATAGTCAATGGATAAAATTAAAATGCATGCTAACATCACCCTTCTTCTTTAATTTTTAGTGATCTATAGAACAAGATCAGTAAATCCATGATTAAGACCTGGGACTATTATACTAGTATAATAAACTAGTATAAATTAATAGTCCCAGTTAAGAATTGTATTCCCTGGATAAAGTTTTCAGAATTGAAAGAGATTTAAATATATATATATATATATTCACATTGCATATAAATAAGTCTAAATTGAAAACAACGTTCAAACCTATGATTGCATTGGATAAAAACTGCAATTTTTATACGTGTGCATGCAAAACAAATTTCTTGGTAGAGGGGTCTAAATACAGCACAAACAACATTTTCCAAAAGACCAAAAAAGTGAAAAAGTATATTTAAACAAAACGCATTTGACTAACAGGTCGAAGAACGGCTGTTCTTAAACCCTGCTGACTGCCATTGGCGATTGCCAAATAAACAGATCACAAGATGTAACAAAATGGACATTACATATATATACCTATATGTCTTTTCTTTTCCAATTTCTATAAATGAAAGGAGATGTATGTATATATGTCAATGAGGGTATGTGAGTCACCAAAAAGCCCATACCACCATCCCCCATCCAAAAAAAAAATTTATACAAGTGTACATAATAATGTACATGATATATGTATCCTTTTTAAAGAAATACACTATTTATGATTTTCATTGGTGAATAGAAATTAGCTGGTAGAGTTGGTTTTATTGTCGAGCCTGCGACTTTTGTCGCAGAAAGCTCGACATAGGGATAGCGATCCGGCGGCGGCGGCGGCGGCGGCGGCGGCGTTAGCTAACTTCTTAAAAGCTTTATATTTTATAAGATGGAAGACCTGGATGCTTCATACTTTGTATATGGATGCCTCATGTTACGAAGTTTCCGTCAGTCACATGTCCAATGTCCTTGACCTCATTTTCATGGTTCAGTGACTACTTGAAAAAAAAGTTCAGATTTTTTGTAATGTTAAATTCTCTCTTATTATAAGTAATAGGATAACTATATTTGGTATGTGCGTACCTTGCAAGGTCCTCATGCCCGTCAGACAGTTTTCACTTGACCTCGACCTCATTTCATGGATCAGTGAACAAGGTTAAGTTTTCGTGGTCAAGTCCATATCTCAGATACTATAAGCAATAGGTCTAGTATATTCGGTGTATGGAAGGACTGTAAGGTGTACATGTCCAACTGGCAGGTGTCATCTGACCTTGACCTCATTTTCATGGTTCAGTGGTTATAGTTAAGTTTTTGTGTTTTGGTCTGTTTTTCTTATACTGTATGCAATAGGTCTACTATATTTGGTGTATGGAATGATTGTAAGGTGTACATGTCTAGCTGGCAGGTGTCATCTGACCTTGACCTCATTTTCATGGTTCAGTGGTCAAAGTTAAGTTTTTGAGTTTTGGTCTTTCTTTCTAATACTGCATGCAATAGGTCAGCTATATTTGGTGTATAGAATGATTGTAAGGTGTACATGTCTAGCTGGCAGGTGTCATCTTACCTTGACCTCATTTTCATGGTTCAGTGGTCAAAGTTAAGTTTTTGAGTTTTGGTCTTTTTTTCTAATACTATATGCAATAGTTCAACTATATTTGGTGTATGGAAATATTTTATGATCTATATGTCAGTCACGCAGGTTTTATTTGACCTTGACCTCATTTTCAAGGTTCATTGCTCAGTGTTAAGTTTTTGTGTTTTCGTCTGTTTTTCTTAAACTATAAGCAATAGGTCAACTATATTTGTTGTATGGAAGAATTGTTAGCTGTACATGCCTGCCTAGCATGGTTCATCTGACCTTGACCTCATTTTCATGGTTCATTGGTCAATGTTTAGTTTACTTGGTAAATGTTAAGTTTATGTGACAGTTGTAATAAAGCTTTATATTTAGGACTATCAACATAATATCAATGATTAGTAAAGAAGGCGAGACATTTCAGCGTGTGCACTCTTGTTATTCATTTGTTCTTAAATCAGTCTGCACCGTTAGCCATTAGGCCAATGCCCCAGACTAGTAAAATTTTATTCGTACTAGTACATGTAGTAAGTAAGTAAGTATTTGCATTACTTTGTTTAGACACATAAGAAAAATTTCAGAATATTGGTCTTCGGACTAGTAGTTGAAAAGATTTTGGTGCAGACTTAAACTACTGTTTTGTTTTAACACATGAATTGTCATGTGACTGTAGTCTGTAATTAGATAATTTTAAAACCTGAAAATTCAGTTACATGTACATGTACCAGTCATGTTAATATCTATAAATGATATTTATTTCACCTGTAATATAGCTTTTATGATTTGATCATTATAATTTGGATTATCTTTAGATTCATCAGTATTGACATGATTAAGCTAATCATTTATTAGTATAATAATATGATTTATTTTCTTGTTACACAAGAAAGTGCACCTTTTCTTTATAATGAAAGTTACATGTTGTGTTGTAACCCTCAAGCTTACACGATTAATATAGACAATTTGGATGAAAACAACCAGTTATAATTCAATTCAGATTTATACAGGTTAGATAATTTTGAGTTCATCATTTTAAAGTATAAATTAAATATGATAATGATTAAGATGTTTTATTCTAGTCAGTATTCAGACATATATTTCTTTTAAATTCATTTTAAATTCAAGGCTCAGTGTTGAAGATCGTACTTTGACCTATAATTGTTTACTTTTATAAATTTTGACTTGGATGGAGAGTTGTCTCATTGGCACTCATACCACATCTTCTTATATCTATGTACAATTGTACATAAAATGTATAACTGTCATCAGAAAAATTTACTCAGTTTGTAATCAGGTAGGCAGGGGTTTTTAACTTTGATTTAAAAAGAATAGCAAGTACAAATGTAGAAGAGTAGAATCATTCCAATTTGACTCAGCAGGTTCTTACAGAGAAGCATAAGGTGCATATTTGTATATTCCTGATAAGATAAACAAATTGCATGAAAGTATTTTACTCCCACTAACCATGCTAACAGAAAAGCTTACTTTGCTTCAATGAAAATTGATATTTTAACTGTTTTCCACTTTGGTTTAAGAAAAAATATGAGAACTGTTATAATACTATTGTTATAAGACAGTGTTTCATTGATAAGAAATATCTGGGACTATTATACTAGTATAATAGTCAGTATAATAGTCTCAGGAATTATAAATAAGGAGATGTGGTATGCTTGCCAATGAGACAACTATCAATAAAAACCACAGGACAAATTTGAAGATATGAAACAATTACAGATCACAGTACAGCCTTCAACAATGAGCCAAAACCATACAAGAAAAAAGCTATAAAAAGCCCCACCCCAGGATGACAAAATATGAATCAATTTGATTATTTCAAATTTAAATGATAATTTCTAAATAATTATACTTGAGTCTTGTGATTTTTTAACACATTTCAAATAATGTATAATGTTGAAATGTAGATATTCTTAAAAACAAGCAGTTGACAAAGCAAGAAATTATGCAAAACGAATCATCTGTCCACACATTTAATAGAATGTGATTGAGGTCAAATTTTTATACGACCACAAAAAAAATTTTGTGGTCGTATATTGGTATGACGTTGGCATCGTCATTGTTGTCGTTGTTGTCCAAAGACACATTGGTTTTCACACTCTAACTTTAGTTTAAGTGAATGGATCTCTATGAAATTTTACCATAAGGTTCAATACCACAAAAGGAAGGTTGGGATTGATTTTGGGGGTTATGGTACCAACAGTTAAGGAATTAGGGGCCCAAAAGGGGCCAAAAATAAGCATTTTTGTAACTTCCAGACATAACTTGTGTGTAAGTGTCTGGATCTCTCTGACATTGTACCACAAGGTTCCATATATATCACAAAGGGAATGCTGGGATTGATTTTGGGGGTAATTGCTTCAAAATTTTAGGAATTAGGGGCCAAAAAAGGGGCAAAAAACAAGCATTTTTCTAGTTTCATGACAATAACTTGTGTGTTAGTGAATGGATCTTTCTGAAATTGTACTACAAGGTTCCATATCACAAAGGAAAAGCTGGAATTGAGTTTGGGGGTAATTGCCCAAAACGTTTAGAAAAAAGGGGCCAAAAATAAGCATTTTTCTAGTTTCCAGACAATAACTTGTGTTCAAGTGTATGGATCTCTCTGAAATTGTACTGCAAGGTACCATACGACAAAGGGAAGGCTGGGATTGATTTTGGGGGTAATTGCCTCAAAATTTTAGGAATTAGGGGCCAAAAAGGGGCAAAAAACAAGCATTTTTCTAATTTCAGGACAATAACTTGTGTGTAAGTGTATGGATCTTTATGAAATTGTACTACAAGGTTCCATATCACAAAGGGAAAGCTGGGTTTGAGTTTGGGGGTAATTGCCCTAAAAGTTTAGGAATTTGGGGCCAAAAAGGGGCCTAAAAACAAGCACTTTTCTAGTTTCCAGAAAATAACTTGTGTTCAAGTATATGGATCTCTCTGAAATTGTACTGCAAGGTACCATACCACAAAGGGAAGGCTGGGATTGAGTTTGGGGGTGATGAATCATAAGGGGGTTCAAAAAATTTGGGGGAGGGATTTTTTTTTCCTTTTTTTTTCTTTAAAATTTTCCATTTTAAATTGGTTATTTCTGATTTATATATAAAAGCAAAAAATAATGATATGGTTTGAATAGGTAAATTAAAAATTTTTAAGTTCTTAGACCACATTCATTCTGTGTCAGAAACCTATGCTGTGTCAAATATTTAATCACAATCCAAATTCAGTGCTGTATCAAGCTTGAATGTTGTGTCCATACTTGCCCCAACTATTCAGGGTTCGACCTCTGCGGTCGTATCAAGCTGCGCCCAGCGGAGCATTTTATTATTACATTTGATGATTTCATTAGAAAAAACATGATACAAGTTGTAATTAATCAGTGAGACAGATTCATAGACTTTTATACATTGAATTCCATAAAATTTAATTTACTGTGGTTTTTTTTTATTTGTGTGTATCAATTTTCATGGATTGATGAAAAATTGTATTTTTGTAGATATTTGATTTCATGGTTTTACCAAAGTCTGCACATAAAAATATAGAAAACTTGTACTTCTTTGAATACTTAAACTCATGGATTTGCTAAACCCACTTAAGTTAGTTGATACTGAACCATAATTAAATTTTGATATACACTTTGCATTACATGACTTACAGAAACTAGTGTGACTTAAAAGGGGCATTAGCTGTCAAATTCATGTTCTCCAATTGGACTCAAATTTTCATATTTGATTTATAACATACTAAACCATATATCCAAATTACAAAAAGTCTAAAATAAACAATTAACAATGCATGGACTCGATAATATGTATCAACATGATCAACAACATTTCGTGTGTATTTTTGTCTAGACATCATCTAATTAACCATCAAGATGACCTCCGAAGACTGCCGACGGTCATATAACCCGATATAAACATAAATATAAATAGACAAGGACCACATGCAGTTGGGTTTTTCTACCTGATTTCATATTGTATTTTTAAAAGTAAGATTATATCGTGTTTACCTGTAACATGTGTAAAAGAATTATTGTTTTGTGGATCGAATCAGCTAACCAAATGGTTCATCCTTGTTTCACTTTCAATGTTGACATTCTTTTCCTTTTAATAGCTGAATACATGCGTATCCCATCTCCAGCTAAGGGTTAAATTGAAGGTCACATGAATACTGATTCAATGAGTTTGAATTATTTACTTGCAAGTGAATAATTCATCACTGATGTTTGTTTGATTATTTTTACAAAGTTGAACCAAATTGACTGGTAAAAGGCTTAAGCGAATTATTTTTTCACTATTTCACTTTCATTAATGATTGAACAAAAAAAATCATATTTTTTTTTTTTTTATATCTCAAAACAAATGCCCCTTTAATAGACCTAAAATGGTTTACTTTTATAAATTGTTACTTGGATGGAGAGTTGTCTCATTGGCACTCATACCACATCTTCCTATATCTACTAACTCTAGTATTTGATGTGTCTCAATGAAATTGTTCTATGATTCAACTTGAGACACTTTGATGGCCAGTTGAAATTTTAATTAAGTCAGGTTTAGAAATGTATTCCATATATATATAATAGATAAATACATGTTTAAATCAATATCTGGTTTTTAAAAGCATCATGAGCATTTATAATATTTCTTCATTTTATCTTATTTGTAATTGGTTTTTAAACTTATTGACTATAATTGTAAAAAGGTTTTAAATTACACCAGCAAAGTTAAATTATTTACATATTATAACTTAAATTTGAAATCATTTATTGTTTTAATGATAAAATGAATGCATTGACAACTCTGCAAAGTTTTCTGAGCTACAACATGTACAATATGCATTATTTTTTAAGTTGACAAAGCATGAAATTACACAAAATGAATCACTAGGCTGTGAAGAAAAATGTTCATAGCATTTCATAAAGAAAAAAGTAAAAATTATGCAATATTATCCACTTTGCGTTTAATAGTTAGGAAAAATATTCATATATATATATATTGATAAAGGGAGAAGAGTCATATGAGTGGTAAATGTAAACATCAATGAGACAGCAACCCAACAACACAAAATATCCAACAGACATCTTGGGGTTAATATATATACATATATGCCAATATGGTCCAACAACAAACAAGAGTCTATACCCCATGTCAAGCTCTAAATCAACATAATTCTTGAGATGAATTGTCAAAAAATACAAAGAAAATATCAAAGATTTGTATGAGAAAAAAAACTTTGTTTATATACTTGTACCATTGTTACTATAGGTGGGGTCATTGTGTCACTCAAATATGGCCATTTATTTTGAGGTATCACAGTATTTCTAACTTGTACTAACATTTGGTTTATCCTGTGTCAGTGTTTACAATTGAATATAAATCTTTTCTGAAGAGTAACTTTATCATGTTTATAAACATTGTATAAACAAGAAAACTATTCATCTTTGGTGTGTTCAGATTATCAGTGAAAAGGATTTATATCTAGCATGTATAGTTAATTAAGCCAACCACAAAAAACTTTCTGTAACAGTTCAACACCCAAACTCAATCAGGTGTAAAAATGTACCGTAATATCTTACATATATCATGTGTATCAATGAACATACATTTGTGTCTTTGAACCTGCAGTTTAAGGTACCCAATAACATCAATAGAGGTTGTAATTTTATATACACATGATGTGCATGAGGTAAAAGATTGTAATTTTACATACATATATATACATGATTTTTCAGGGTAATGTATTGTTGTTTGTAATTCCCTAAGATTCGTTCAAATTTTCTTTTTTTGGTACTGTATCAGGGCTTAACAAGAATTTTAACAGTAGGACTACTATTACAATCCTTGGGGTAAACATGTTCAGATTTTGTAAAGGTTACTGACCATATATGATAACAGCTTTCATGTTAGTTAATCTTATCATTTCTGGGTCAGTGAACCCTATATGTCATGTAAATTAGTATTACATGAACATGACATATATAGTCTCCAGGCTCCCCTTCTTAAACATCTATCTTAGCTTATTACCATTTTTGTAGCAGTTTAAATCTTACCTCATTTTCAGGCTCTTGAACTCTTTACTTTGGAGTGTCAGATTCTTAATATCACTTATATATAGTGACTATAGAAGGTGTTATTTTACATTTCTTAGTACTGGGTGGATACAGCTGTTTGTGGTCTGTTTGTCCCTGGGGAAATCATTGGCTCAGAAGTCAGTGTATCACCATTGACCTGCTTTATAACATGCACTAACATACATTTATTTTTTAATTTACTGATCATAAATTTAGAATTTATCAAGAAACTATGGTTCTAATTACCTCAGCTAACATTGGACTAGTCTAAAATCTTTAACAACTAAAGCATTATGAACACTATACATATATTACCCGGGTTTTTTTTCGCTAACTTATATGTAGTTAAGTTAACTTAAAAATTTAATGAAATCTCACAAAATTTGAAAACTTATCGTAAATTAGAGTAACTTACACAATGACTTACAAAACAACATTTTTCTCAAATAACCTTCCCGTTTGAATGGTTTTACATTAGTAATTTTTGGGGCCCTTTATAGCTTGCTGTTCGGTGTGAGCCAAGGCTCTGTGTTGAAGACTGTACTTTGACCTATAATGGTTTACTTTTATAAATTTTGACTTGGATGGACTCATACCACATCATCTTATATCTATTAAATGATTATCACTACATCATTTACTGGAAATCTTAATCCTATGATTTACAGTTAAATGGTTTCTAGATGGAGAAAGTGTCCAACTTCATACTTAAATTTCAAATAAAATAGAATTTACAGCAAACTTGAAAAGTAAAGATTTTCTTTACCAAATCCCCTTAAAAAGACCCTGAAAATTCAAAATTGAATTCTCGTAAATAGACTTTACAAATCTCATTCAGTATAAGCATTACCTTATTTAGGTGCATTCTAGGATGAAATGTAGTAAAATTTTGAATTTCAACTGCAAGGGTATTCAAAGCTAAATTGGATGTATATTAAGAAGTTTATTCCCTACCCCTTGATAAGACCCTGTACCATGTGTACATTCACAAATTAATTAATTTCAGGAAAATTTACAAATTAATAGCAATTGTTCAAATTATTGAGTGCACAGGTACATGTACATGATGTATATAGACATCTTCACATAAAATAAATTTTATCTATTTATTACATGTTTTAGTCAATACTTTCAAATAGATCATGAAACACATGTTTCAGGGAATTACTTATGAATAACATTTCTTAAAAGGTTTATTGAGAACTGTCAGTCATGGTAAGATAAGAAAAAAGATATTAGCTTACAGTATTATATATCTTGACTTTATATACATGTCAATATTTTGGTGACAGCTGTATAGTCATAAATACATCTTCTAATATAATCCTAAAAACTTAAAACCTACATAGCCTTTCTTTTTTGTATTTCCAGTTGAAGTATAAACATATCATTTACACATTTTTTTCTCAATTCTTGATATTTATTTATTTTTATGCCCTGCACAGAAGTATATATATACTTCTTGCAAAAAATGTTATGGTCACTTGCTTTCATTTCATATAAATTTCAAAAACACAACATTTAATTTGGTGCTGTTCGTGCTGCTCAGTCTTTTGTTTTCTATGTTGTGTTTTGTGTACTAATGTTTGTCTGTTGGTCTTTTTCTTTTTTAGCCATGGCGTTGTCAGTTCATTTTCGACTAAGAGTCTGAATGTTCCTCTGGTATCTTTCGCCTCTCTTTTACTTTTATTTCCAGATTTTAGATATAAAAAAAAATATATGTAATTTTAAAACATGTTGAATCAAAAGTTTAGCATAAATTGTCTTTTTAGATAAAATCAGTATCATTCCACATACAATCAATTATACATTATATTATATAGCTGAAATTGACATAATGAAGATATTGATTTCAAAGTAGTTGTTAACGTCTATGTCATTTGGTCTCTGGTGAAGAGTTGTCTCATTTTTATAAAATAAAAACATATGATGGAATCAAAGGATTTGTCTTTCAGCCAATAAAAGATCAGCATTTGTATGAATTATAACCTACTTTGAATATTTAACCATAAATGATAAATGGACAAATCTCACATGATTTGTGATGAAATTATAAATCAACAAGTTGTCATCCTTAATTAACTAAAAGATATTTCTTAGGTCGTAGGGCAAAGTCCTTCTTTCCTTAAACATTGGAACAAGTCAGGAGTGACATATAGCACACTGGAATAAAAACTAAAACAGGCAGAATATATGGCAGTCTTCACAAATATTAACCACAACACCTGCGGCCAAGGCTAGTAAAAATGTTGCATGGCCAGTAACATTTTTATACGACCGCAAAAAAATTTTGTGGTCGTATATTGGTATGACGTTGGCGTCGTCGTCGTCGTCCGGCGGCGTCGTCGTCCGAATACATATTGGTTTTCGCACTCTAACTTTAGTTTAAGTGAATGGATCTTTTTGAAATTTGACCATTAGGTTAAATACCACAAAAGGAAGGTTGGGATTGATTTTGGGGGTTATGGTACCAACAGTTAAGGAATTAGGGGCCAAAAAGGGGCCAAAAATGAGCATTTTCTAGTTTCCAGACAATAACTGTGGAACGGTGTATGGATCTCTCTGAAATTATACTACAAGTTTCCATACCACAAAGGGATGGTTAGGATTTGCTTTGGGGGGTTATGGCTCAAACCGTTTAGGAATTAGGGGCAAAAAAGGGGGAAAAACAAGGTTGTCCTGGTTAATGGACAAATACTTTAGTACAAAACATATTTAAAGCAGTGTAAGGGAGATAAATCAAATATATCATTGAAATTATCTCCCTTACACTGCTTTTAAATTATGTATAAAGTAATGGTTAATGAACAATAAAGATAATCTAAAACAGTGTAAGGGAGGTAATCCAAATACAACGTTTTGGTTACTTCCCTTACACTGCTTTTAAATTATGTTTAAAGAAATGCATATTTATAAAGGAAGACCAGTAAAAATATCTGCAAATGTTTTCATCTTTTTTTTTTACAAAAAAATCCATATGAAAGATTTGACACTATATTTTTATTAATTCTATTATAAAATAGAAGTTAGCACTATGGTAAATTTAAATGGGTAATTATGGTTGCCAACTCCATTGGAAATTTGAATTGAGATTATGACCATATCTTGAGGGAAAGAATTTTTTTGGGGGAAAAAGGGGGGGGGGGATAAAAAGAAATTGGGGGGGGCCAATTTTTTCTCATTTCAGATTTCAGAAATTAAAAAGAATTATTCTTCAAATATTAATTTTTTTTCAAATTTCAAATATTGAAAAATTTCAAGAAGTAATCTTTAATTGCACAGTATGGCGCATTAGATTTGTAAAATCCTTGATCACATTTATTTATTTGTTATGCCGAATCTAACAGTGTATTTAGATTTTTAATTTTGGGTCCAGTTTTCAAATTGGTCTACATTAATGTCCAAAGGGTCCAAAATTAAACTTTGTTTGATTTTAGCAAAAATTGAATATATGAGGTTCTTTGATATGCTGAATCTAAACATGTATTTAGATTTTTGATTTTTGGCCCAGTTTTCAAGTTGGTCCAAATTGGGGTCCAAAATTAAACTTTGTTTGATTTCAACAAAAATTGAATATATGGGGTTCTTTGATATGCTGAATCTAACCATGTATTTAGATTTTTTATTTGTGGACCCCGTTATCTAATTGGTTCATATTGAGGTCAAAAGGGTCCAAAATTAAACTTTGTTTGATTTCATCTAAAATTGAATTATTGGGGTTCTTTGATATTCCAAATCTAACCGTGTATTTAGGTTTTTAATTTTGGGTCCTGTTTTTTAAATTGGTCTACATTGAGGTCCAAAGGGTCCAAAATTAAACTTAGTTTGATTTTGACAAAAATTGAATTCTTGGGGTTCTTTGATTTGCTGAATCTAAACATGTGTTTATATTTTTGATTATGGGCCCAGTTTTCAAGTTGGTCCAAGATAGGGTCCAGTATTTAAACTTTGTTTGATTTCAACAAAAATTGAATATATGGGGTTCTTTGATATGCTGAATCTAAACATGTATTTAGATTTTTGATTATGGGCCCAGTTTTCAAGTTGGTCCAAATTGGGGTCCAAAATTAAACTTTGTTTGATTTCAACAAAATTGAATATATGAGGTTCTTTGATATGCTGAATCTAACCATGTATTTAGATTTTTTATTTGTAGGCCCCGCTATCAAATTGGTTCATATTGAGGTCAAAAGGGTCCAAAATTAAACTTTGTTTGATTTCATCGAAAATTGAATTATTGGGGTTCTTTGATATGCCAAATCTAACCGTGTTTTTAGATTTTTAATTTGGGTCCCGTTTTTTAAATTGGTCTTCATTGAGGTCCAAAGGGTCCAAAATTAAACTTAGTTTGATTTTAACAAAAATTGAATTCTTGGGGTTCTTTGATATGCTGAATCTAAACATGTGTTTAGATTTTTGATTATGGGCCCAGTTTTCAAGTTGGTCCAAGTTGGGGTCCAAAATTAAACTTTTTTTGATTTCAACAAAAATTGAATATATGGGGTTCTTTGATATGCTGAATCTAACCATGAATTTAGATTTTTTATTTGTGGGCCCCGCTATCAAATTTGTTCATATTGAGGTCAAAAGGGTCCAAAATTAAACTTTGTTTGATTTCATCAAAAATTGAATTATTGGGGTTCTTTGATATTCCAAATCTAACCGTGTATTTAGATTTTTAATTTTAAGTCCCGTTTTTTAAATTGGTCTACATTAAGGTCCAAAGGGTCCAAAATTAAACTTAGTTTGATTTTAGCAAAAATTGAATTCTTGGGGTTCTTTGATATGCTGAATCTAAACATGTGTTTAGATTTTTGATTATGGGCCCAGTTTTCAAGTTTGTCCAAGTTGGGGTCCAAAATTAAACTTTGTTTGATTTTAACAAAAATTGAATGTATGGGGTTCTTTGATATGCTGAATCTAACCATGTATTTTGATTTTGGACATTGGACCATAATAGGTAAATTAAAAAAATTCAAGTTCTTAGACCACATTCTTTCTGTGTCAGAAACCTATGCTGTGTCAAATATTTAATAACAATCCAAATTCAGAGCTGTATCAAGCTTGAATGTTGTGTCCAAACTTGCCCCAACTGTTCAGGGTTCGACCTCTGCGGTCGTATCAAGCTGCGCCCCAGCGAAGCATTTTATCTAGAATAGAATAGAGGCTTCATTAGTCAAAAATATTTTTTACGACTAGCAAGTCTAAAAATGTTTTTGTAAAAACTAAAAGGAGATTAGGTTTTTTTATTTGTATAATGGTACTTTTAAACACTAGATTTTTATTTTCAGGGAGGTGGAAACCAATGGTATAGTTGCTGACATAGCATCATGAGGAGGAACACTGTGACCTTACTCAAGTTTTTAGTAGCAGCTGTGCTGTGTATTATGGCCATCAAGTACTTTACAGGTGGTCATGGAGGTGCAGAAGAGGTGTACGTTGATAGCAAGTTTCCTCATGAAGGAGGAGGAGGAGGAAACAAACGTGTAAGGAATAGAGATAGTGTTGAGAAGTTTTATGAGTGTCAGAAGGCGATACAATGTAATACTATGACAGTTCAGTATATAAAACTTTGTTAACTAAGGAATTAGGGTTTTTATAAATCAGATCATGAAAAACCATGCAAAATGTCTTGTTTTTTACGCCTCAAAAAAGTATTTAATAAGATTTTTTTGTCAATCCAATTTAAGATTGCCTATGCTTATGCTATCATCAGACAATGACAGAGGAAGGGGATCTTTCCAGAAGGTGCATTTTGGGGATTTTAATCATGTTTGTTGGCCCTGTAAATTTGAGGAAATTGAAAATTCGCATCATACCATCAAAAATCATTTTTTGTAAACATTTGAAGGAAACTTTTCAGAAAATGTAAACATCAATTTGGCTGTGACGTCATAAGAATAATATAATAAATGAGATTTGCCAGAGTTTGGCCATCAGTGCAAAAATTTCAAAAACATTTTGCCTAGATAAAGAGTACAAGTGTCACCCAAAATAATTTTTGTCAACTAGTAGACAATCACCAGTTGCACTTCATGTGTGTTAATACTTTTAGATGGGAGTAGTGCTATAAAAATTATTTTTAAGCATGTATGATGGTCAAACTCAATATTTTGTAAAATTTTTCAATTTCACTAGTTTACTGTCATTTCATGGCTGCATAATTTGTAAAAAAACAGTGTTGTATTATAACAAAAAAACAGAAATGAAATATGCATAGATTCAAAATTTAATTCTGCAAATTGGAGAAAGGTTTGATTTTAGTGCTAATTTGGGTCCAAAATTGTACCTTCTCCTTTTCCTGGATTTTGTTTTTTGATGCTTGATGAAATGCTATTTCTCATTGAATTGTAATGGGCAAATTACGTACTTGTCTGGACCAATGAAATTCCAAATCAATGAATTTTCACTACAGAAACTACAGAAATAGGAATTCTCTTAAAATATTTTACAAAATTTTGTCTGCAATCAGTTAAAGGTATCTCTGATATTTTGTAAAGTACTTTCACTACATTTTTATATAAGAATTGGCTAGTTACTCCTGAACAGTAACAGCATACACACATTTTTATTTTCAAAACTTTGTAGAAATATTTGGCAAATTTATACTGTGTTTAAAGTACTATTGTAAGAGGCTATAAGGTAAGAGAAACTTAAATTATATGGTCAACTATACATCAACATTTCCACCCACAGAAAGTGAAAAGAACAATAGATACAAGTAAGAAAAACTTACTGAAAAGTATTATTAAGAATCTTCATCAGATATTTTGTATTGTAGGCACTGATTGTTGGAGATGGAGACATGAAAAAAATAGATTGGCATAATTATAAACAGATAGCTGAAGAAAAACAAAGAACCGGTGAGGATTTCCTATTATCGTTATTTAATCAGCAAAGACTTTTAAACACTTTATAATAGTTGTGGGCTCAACTTAAAAAAAACAACATAAAACAGATGTTGGATGCCTGGCAGTTTGTTGCTTGTCTGTGTGTCTATTTTTAAGTTCACATGACCTCAGTGAATAGAGTTAAGCTGTTGGTCTGTACAGAAAGCAACACGAAGGATATATATATCTGTTCATCATTTTTAAAGTCATGTTTGTTTATGATACTCTTTATCACATACTATTAAAAGGAAATTTTTCAAGAGGTTTTTATGCCCTACCTAGGGGCATTATGTTTTTCGGTCTGTGCATCTGTTTGTTCGTCCGTCCATTCATCCGTATGTCCCGCTTCAGGTTAAAGTTTTTGGTAAAGGTAGTTTTTGATGAAGTCCAATCAACTTGAAACTTAGTACACATGTTCCCTATGATATGATCTTTCTAATTTTAATGCCAAATTAGAGTTTTGACCCCAATTTCACAGTCCACTGAACATAGAAAATGATAGTGCAATTTGGGCATCTGTGTACTATGGACACATTCTTTGTTATCTGCAAATTTTGCAACTAAGATAAAATCATGAAAATATATCTTTGCACAATTTGATCTTTTGAGGATGATTAGAATAAGGGACAAGAAAAAAAACAAGTAAAGATTTGTCCTTATAATGGCCAAATTTTTATTCTGCAAACAAATATACCACTTTACATTATATCTGCTAGAATTGGTTACATTTGATCTCATCCTTGTCCTGCATTATTTTATTAACATGATTATATTCTGGGGTTTCCCCATAGTGAAATGGATGTGTTCAGTTTATAGTTGTTAGCAGATGATGAAAGATCTTCCATGGAAATCTAACTAATTAACTGTCTTTAAATGTTTGAAATTGATTAAGCTCTCTATTTGTAGGTCCTGGTGAGCAGGGACAGTCTGTCATATTAGATGCTGGGGAAGAGAAGAAGAAAGCAGACTTATATAAAGTGAATGGTTTTAATGCCTTTGCAAGTGATAAGATCTCCATGCATAGATCCATGAAGGACATCAGACATCCTGAGTAAGGTTTTACTTTTGTTCGATTTAATTTAAAAAAAAGATATTTAAAATTTTTTTAGATAAAACATTGGCAAAACATTTAATCAAGATTATAAAGATTGAATTTTTATTACTATGTTTTACTCAATATGAAGATACTATTAGATAGACGCATATTTTACTATAAAAAATGTTTCTATATAAAGATCCATGAAGGACATCAGACATCCTGAGTAAGGTTTTACTTTTGTTAGATAATTTAAAAAAAAGATATTTAAGATTTTTTTAGATAAAACATTGGCAAAACATTTAATCAAGATTATAAAGATTGAATTTTTATTACTAAGTTTTACCCAATATTTAGAATATAGCAAAGTGCTCTCAACCAATGAAATTGTAGGATCTGATGCCTCTTAGTTGTGAAGAATGAATGCAAATCATGTTCTTAGTAAGGGATTATCCTATTATTCATTGTTATTTGGGTCTATTTACAGTTCAAAACAAAGAGTTTCTATAAATGAGTTACAACTGCCCCCAAGCACATTTATCAGATTGAAAGGATTTATCACAAAGTGACTAAAAGTTGAATTGTGAAACAAAGAAAAAACTCTAAATAAGTTGAAGTTTACTGTGCAGTTAAATTGGTACCGTGAATGTTATTATTATAATATTCTTCAAATTACTAAATAATTAAACAATATCAAAGCATTTGCAAAAAAAGAAAAAAAAAAAGCTTTGAAATAAAAAAAAACAACAACTTAATATTTAGCTTTCAAAAACTTTGATTACTGGATCAGCAGTTTGGAAGATTAGTTATTTCCAATATTCCGACAAAATAAAAAAAGAACTAAAAAAAAACAGGAATTTAATTTTAGTTTTGAACATATTAAAAACTTTTAAAGGCATTTTATTTGAAAATTTCCCTGACATAATGAAATAGTATTTGATGTAAAAAGCCAGACCAAAATATTGGCTGTTAAATAAAATTTAGTTGTAACTCAAATGTATCATTTGATTTACATGTAAACTGTAAATTAAAAAAAAGGATAATTTCTCACTAAAATATTACATGATATACATTCATACTCACAATCAGGAAACATATACAATTCCTACAATTTCTTTGTTCTGTTGTGTCACCTAATATCTATAACGAAATATTTTTTAAAAATAATTCCCAAATGATATGAAAGTCCTTCCATCACTAAAACTTATCCATAAATGAAATGCCTAAAAAGGAAGTCATGCATTAATTAAAAACATTGCACTGACAATGAAACTAATTCTTAAATACAACCAATTAAGAGATCATTTGAGAACCTTGACCACTTTACAATATTCTAAGTTTGTAAGAGAATGATAATCCCTTACTTCATGATAAGTACTCACTAACGCTCGTACTTAATCATGAAGAAAGGGATTATCATTCTCTTACATATACGAAGATACTATTAGATAGACGCATATTTTACTATAAAAAATGTTTCTATATAAACTTTCATAAACCAAGCTTAATATCGGTACTCACCAACCAAATATAAGTACCTGAACTGCAAGATTCTTGGATTAGTACTTGTACTTAATACTGTAAGAATATTGACCCTTGGGGCAGGTTCAGAAACAAAAGTAAAATTGTTCCATAATCCAAGCATACTTCTAATATCAAAATAAATCAATCATACAATAATTGCTTGAGCAATTATTACAAACTTGGAACAATTGTAAACTCATTTATATATGAATTTGTTAAGGCATTTTTTTTTTATGAAAACAAAATATTTGAGCATGTTCTGTTGCAGCAAATGAATCAAATATGAGTTTTTATTTGATTTTTTATCATTACAGTTGTAAAAATAAGAAGTACTGGAATAAACTACCAACAGCTAGTGTAATAGTCCCTTTCCATAATGAACACTGGTCCACATTACTTAGGACTGCATGGAGTGCTGTTGAGAGATCACCACCAGGTCTTCTAAAAGAGGTCATATTGGTTGATGATTTTAGCAGTAAAGGTTTGTTTTCATACTAACTTCTGTATTTAGATATGACCCAAAAGGTATTACAGAACAAGCTATCATACAAGTGTGAGGGTTGGCAAGCTGTAAAAGCTGGTTCAACAACCATCACCTTCGTTCAGATGTGCTTTAGACAAAGTAAGAAATAAGACAATCAGCTACCAACTGTTTCCATGAGAACTTTTTGAAAAAAATATCTCCAAAAACTAACCAGAAAATTTTGACATTGAATTTGTAGAAGATACTTTGAAATTTAGTACATTTGTGATCCTTATTCATTTATTGTCAAAATTATCAGATTATTATTATTAGACATCTGTGTTTTACTATATATTGTGCCATTAGACAACTGTGTGTCATCATGTATTGAGTCATTAGACATATGTGTGTCACTATATATTGTGTCATTAGACATCTGTGTGTCACCATCTATTGTGTCATTAGACATCTGTGTGTCACCATATATTCTGTCATTAGACATCGGTGTGTCACCATAAATTTTGTCATTAGACGTAGGTGTGTCACCATATATTGTGTCATTGGACACTTTTGACTACATGATTTAACTCTGTTAATACCTGCCTGATTTTAATGGAAAGAATAGTCTCTCTTCCTGGTCATGTGGTAGCGTGCTCGCCTCGAGTGAGGGAGGTTGTGGGTTTGACCCAGTCGGATCAAAACAAAGAATTTCAAATTGGTATTTGCTGCTTCTCCACTATGGAACAGCATTGAGGAGAAGGAACAAAGACTGTTCCACTCAGAGTCGGAATAAACTTTTAAAGTGTTGGAGTAATTAGGTGATGTCTTCCTTGAGAATTTTACCTTGTGAACTAGCACATTAAAAATCAAGCTCAGCATGTGGGTCAAGTACAATGCAGGGTTCATATGCATATTGTGTTAACATGTCTCATCCTGATTATGCATTTAATTTTCCACTGGACGTTAAACAGACATCCATCATTATCTTCATAAAAAGGAAAGACAGATGAGTCAAAACATTCAACCATTCAGCAACCAATGTTCAATTTATCAATTTAAAACTGTCATTAAAATTTCCAATACATGTTTTCCTTTCAATTACCATGTAAAACAAAAGATATTTATTTTCAGAGTTTCTTAAAAAGCAGTTAGATGAATATGTTGCTGAACAATTCAAAGACTTTTCCACCATTGTAAAAGTTGTTAGAGCACAGAAACGAGAAGGATTAATAAGAACGAGGTTACTGGGTGCTAAAGCTGCTACAGGAGATGTTCTCATCTTCCTAGACTCTCATTGTGAAACAAATGTCAACTGGTTACCTCCTCTTCTTGGTTAGTAATTAGATTTTGTTGTGTTAAAACTGCTATGAGTAATGCCTGTGTCATTCAAGACTCTTACTATAAAGTCTTTATCAATTGGTTACCTTCTCCATTTTGTAAGTAACCAGATGTTTCATCTGCACCTATTAACTAAAATACCTTCATTACCATAGATGACTCATCTGCATATACAAGATATACATGTACATTCTTTCTTACTAAAGTAAAGTATTGCCACCTATGTTCAGTGGATAATTTGAAAGCTAAATTTTTTTTATGTTTATAACGTCACAGTACCCAAATTGCACCCATTTAGCAAGATTAGCAGTGGAAATCTTACAATTTTTCTTAGAGACTAAGCAATTTGTGTTTTTATGATTTGACATTATGCACGTCCTGCAACATAGCTAAATATGTTTAAAGATACACGAAACGTTCACAGTATATATCAATAGATGAAGTGTTCACAGGAAAAAGTAAAGTCAAAGGAAACATCGATATGCGACGTCCACAATAAGTCAACTTTTAAAAATGAGCCATTAAAATATGTTACAGGCATCCATTTCTTAAAAAATGAATAGTAAGCATGAGCTAAAAAAAAATTGTCAAATTGTTTTTAATATTTGGAGAAACAAAACAAAACATCAGTTATTTGATTTTTACGGATGTGAATTTAAGCATGGATGCAATTTAGATACTCCATATTACAGAATCATGGATCGTTTGGAGGTCGGTTTAAACCCTTTTTTCAATGATTCAATATTGATTCAAAATTAAATTGGTGGAACTATATAGTAAATAAGGATACATCTACAAAATAAACACAGAATGGAAACTTTTGTCTGGATCATAAATAAACGTAGGTGAAACAATTGTCAAAATAGATGCAATTTGGGTACCCTCATGTTACTTGTATCAGTGTCATAGACCTTATCACTATTTGACAATCTGCAAAACTTTACCCAGGAAATACAGATCCAGTGTCCACACCTTGATAACAAGGATCAGACAAAGAAATCTCAAATCCACTCTCTATTTTGAAAATTATAAGGTCAACCAATGAAATTCTTCTGCCAAATTTTTGAAGGTGTACATCATTATGACAAAACAATATTATCATGAAAAGGTCTTTCCAAACAGACAGTAGTACAGACAGTAGTACAGAGTGTTGTCAGATCCTTGTAAGCTTGTTGGACACAGGACCTGTATTTTAATCAGATTTACCCAAAACATGGCTGGGTTCAGATCAATGAATAACTCACATTATCATGACTATCATTCTGATCAAGCATATTATGGTAAATTTTCTTACTAAATCATATTAATAAATCTTGCATTTCAGTCAACTTTTTAATTTACATTAAAAAATGCACACTCTCATTTCCACAATCATAGTATCTATTTTTATTGAAAAGTGGAACATCTTAGCTTTGTACATGTATTTTCTGTTTTACTTTCTACAGATCCAATACAAGAGGATTACAAGACTGTTGTGTGTCCATTTATTGATGTGGTAGACTATGAAACATTTGCCTACAGAGCCCAGGACGAAGGTGCAAGGGGTGCTTTTGATTGGGAATTCTTCTACAAAAGATTGCCATTGAGGCCAGAAGATCTAAGACAGCCAGCTGAACCTTTCAAGTAATCAGATATTTAATGTTTTTGTGGTCAGTTATTGTTTGATATTTATTTTACTGAAAAAGGGGCTGATTCAGGAGGCACATTCCCCTAAAATCAGGAAAATGTAATTTGTTTTGCATAAGTTGATGTGCTGCCCTCTTTTAAAACCTGGATCTGCACCTGCTAATGTGTAACATGGTCACCTCCGAGATCTTGAATACCTAAAAGATTTTTTGACAATGTAAATAAATAATGCTTGAAGAATTGACTGATCTATTATTAATGACATGACTATTTAGAGAATTTATATTTAATCTGACAGTGCAGATTTGCTAATGGAACTCACTCTATGTTTTTATTTTGTTTCAGTTCACCAGTAATGGCAGGTGGCTTATTTGCTATTAGTGCCAAGTGGTTCTGGGAGATGGGTGGCTATGATCCAGGACTAGATATCTGGGGTGGAGAACAGTATGAACTTTCATTTAAGGTAACAGGGTGCACTTATGACTGTGTCCTCAATCTTTAGAAAGTTTTTTCTCTGGAAATTCTTTTTACTAAGAACAAATTAATTTTCTTCATTTCATCATCATTTAACCCCTTTGATGGTACAAAACTTATGCTGTTACTTTAAACATTTATTTTTCATTTTTAGTATGTGTACCTTGTTCATCTGAAGTATTTTCTTGAAAAAATAACGTGGACTGAACTTTTTATACTTAATGCTTTACAAAAGAACATAGATTTCACATATTTTGTTTCGGTTCCAAGCTTTACTGCAGTCAAGTCATCATCAGGTTTTAGAAAAGTGTCCTTTTAAAAAAAAAGTTAAGTTTCTTATCAGTGTGTTATTGCATTAATAAAAATATAGCGCAAATGTTAGTGCGCTGATGTTGCACACTTAAAAAAATGCAGGGGTTATTAAGAGAATTTATGATCTATATCAACTTTTCATAGTTAAGAAAATTCTTTAACAAAATATTTGTGAGAAAAAATGAATACGATTTAATATTTTTAAATGTTTATTTTTGTTGGTGTTTTTTTCACATGTTTTAATATAATGTCCTATAATTTTAATTTTGGTGGCTTTTATTTTCATGAAACAGAATGTTGTTAGTACAATCATGAAAAGGCAAATGTCACACTTGCTACCTATTAAAAAAAAGTTAAAATGACACTTAATTTCAGATATGGCAATGTGGAGGTAAAATGATAGATGCACCTTGTTCTAGAATAGGTCATATCTACAGAAAATTTGCACCTTTTGCCAATCCAGGAGTAGGTGATTTTGTTGGAAGAGTAAGTATCTCATACACAATAATTGATGTTTTTGAATTCTTCAAGGGCCTCAGTGGCCGAGTGGTCTAGGTAGTTCAACTATTGTATCATTAGCCTGTCAACACTGTGGTTGTGAGTTTGAATCCTGCATATGCAGGTAGGTTTGACTCCAATCGACTAGGATTGTCAACTTTCCCACAGAAGATCAGGGTTCTTTCTAGGCACTGGCTTCCTGCGCCAATATAAACTGACGATCACAAAATAGCCAATTGAACTGAAACAGTAGTAAAAAAAAAACAATCAATCAATTAATAAGTTCAGCAAAACTTATTTTGTGTAATTTGTAAAATATATTTTATTTTATGTAAGTTTTTATTCTTGATTTATAATAAGTGATTAAAAATATTTGTAAAAAGTAAATTTAATCTGATGGAACAAAATTTAGTAATTTGTTCCTTACAAATTTTTACTCAATTGCATATTCTAGGAAATGTGATCTTGGATTAAATCTGTTATGAAGAAGTATAAAAGTTTGTGATAATGAATTCAAAGTATATATTAAATAGATCCAAAATGGTGGTCTGTTGGTATTGCCACTATGTAATTATATAAGAGTTTTCCCTATAACTTATTTTAAGGATGAGGGAATGACTGGATGAATGATGGCTATGAATTGGAAGGATAGGGCTGAAATATATAGATTGATAGGGAATTTCCTATAATAAAGGATGAGGGAAGATATATGAACTGTATAGTAAAAAAAATATAACAAATATGTGTTCCTATAAGATTAAACATTTTTTTAGCTCATCTGGCCTAATAGTTCATGTAAGCTATTGCCATCACTTGGCTTCTAGTGTCTTTGTCCATCAATCAGTCTGTCCTTCCTTCTTCGTAAACTTTTTTTTTTAAATTTCTCCTCTGAAATCACTATAACCTAACTTTACCTGAATGTTCCTTAGGGAATTTGGTTTGAAATTGTATCCAGGGATTAGATCCATGAGGAAACATGGCTGATGTTGCTTAAGATAGAAAATGTTGTTTATATGAAAGTTATTTGGTCTATCGTAAAAATAAATTGCGTAAAAATTATTACTGGAATCTCTTGTAACCAATTTAGTAAAGGATTCATTATTACTGTAAACCCACTTTTTTCACAGATACTTTCTAGATGATTTAGCTCTATCTGCTATAGTTTCTGCCAACATTTTTTTTTAAAATGGTGAATCGCAATTTTCTTACTTTGTTGGTGTATTCAGATATCCAAGTTTGACATATTCTGGTTATTTTTCTACTCTTGAAAGTCAAAGAAATAAATTGCTGGCAAAAATTAGTTGATAAATCATATTAGAATTATTCTGTATTTCAGTACTGAAAAATGTTTGTATTATTAAGTAGCACAGATTATCTGTTACAGGTCATAATTATTTTGGTTTAATTTTAGAACTATAAGAGAGTAGCTGAGGTATGGATGGATGAATATGCCTCATATTTATACAATCATAGACCACATTATAAATCAATAGACCCAGGAGATTTAACAGCACAGAAAGCAATCAGACAGAAACTGAAATGTAAACCATTTAAATGGTTCATGAAGGAAGTAGCATTTGATTTAGAGGATTATTATCCTGCAGTAGAACCACCTCCATTTGCTAATGGTGAGGTAAGCATGTTAAGTAGAGGACTATTATCCTGCAGTAGAACCATCTCTATTTGCTAATGGTGAGGTAAGCATGTTAAGGTGTCGAAGATTTAGAGGACTATTATCCTGCAGTAGAACCACCTCCGTTCACTAATGGTGAGGTGAGCATGTTAAGGTGTCGCAGATTTAGAGGACTATTATCCTGCAGTAGAACCACCTCCGTTCGCTAATGGTGAGGTAAGCATGTTAAGGTGTCCAAGATTTAGAGGACTATTATCCTGCAGTAGAACCACCTCCGTTTGCTAATGGTGAGGTAAGCATGTTAAGGTGACACAGATTTAGAGGACTATTATCCTGCAGTAGAACCACCTCCATTCACTAATGGTGAGGTGAGCATGTTAAGGGGTCACAGATTTAGAGGACTATTATCCTGCAGTAGAACCACCTCTGTTTGCTAATGGTGAGGTAAGCATGTTAAGGGGTCAGTCACAGATTTAGAGGACTATTATCCTGCAGTAGAAACACCTCCGTTTGCTAATGGTGAGGTAAGTATGTTAAGGTGTCACAGATTTAGAGGACTATTATCCTGCAGTAGAACCTCCTCCGTTTGCTAATGGTGAGGTAAGCATGTTTAGGTGACACAGAAAAAAAGTTCCTTTGTTATATTAGTTCCAAGGAAAAAAAATAGTCTGGAATATTTTTTTGCTGGATGAAATATTACAATATATTGTTATTGATGGTAAAATGGGCATACAATATTTGTTCAAAAACAGACATTTAATCATACTATGGTAAATAATAATCTTTATGGAGGAACATATGCCAGGGCCCAGGAGGAATAGAAACTCCTTTACGAAGGTCTGGAATTGTTTGCTTCTACAATAATTTAAGATCTTGATTTAAGATTGAATGTGTAATGTTAGCAAGAGTTCATACAGAAATAATTCTTAAGAATTGTGTTACAAATTTGTGAACTATTTTAAGAAAAGTCTGTGATTGTTCATTCTATTCACAAGGCAAAGCTAAAAGCATTTTACAGTTGTTCCTTAAAAATAAAACCATTAATTTTTTACGACAAACATTTTGACAGCTAAACAAATGTAAGACATGCTTTTGAATGTGTCAAGATGAGAAATACAGTTAAATCGAAAGTCTTGGTTTAAAGTTTGATCAACTCTGTCAGAATTTAATGTATAGAAGGTAACTTTTATCATCATTGCAGATCAGAAATGTTGCAGTTAATATCTGTATAGAAAAACAATTTAAAAGCCAGAATGAAAGAGTTACTGTATTTTAATTAGCTTTAACTGTTATTGCCGATCAGAAATGTTGCAGTTAATATCTGTATAGATACACAATTTAAAACCCAGAATGAAAGAGTTACTGTATTTTCATTAGCTTTAACTGTTATTGCAGATCAGAAATATTGCAGTTAATATCTGTATAGATACACAATTTAAAAGCCAGAATGAAAGATTTACTGTATTTTAATTAGCTTTAACTGTTATTGCTGATCAGAAATGTTGCAGTTAATATCTGTATAGATACACAATTTAAAACCCAGAATGAAAGAGTTACTGTATTTTCATTAGCTTTAACTGTTATTGTAGATCAGAAATGTTGCAGTTAATAACTGTATAGATACACAATTTAAAACCCAGAATGAAAGAGTTACTGTATTTTCATTAGCTTTAACTGTTATTGCAGATCAGAAATGTTGCAGTTAATATCTGTATAGATACACAATTTAAAAGCCAGAATGAAGGATTTACTGTATTTTAATTAGCTTTAACTGTTATTGCAGATCAGAAATGTTGCAGTTAATATCTGTATAGATACATAATTTAAAACCCAGAATGAAAGATTTACTGTATTTTCATTAGCTTTAACTGTTATTGCAGATCAGGAACGTTGCAGCTAATATGTGTATAGATACAAGATTTAAAGGCCAGAATGAAAGATTTTCTATAGAACCTTGTATTAAAGATGGTGGTAATGCTGGAGGGGAACAGGTAAAACTTGACAAATATGCTTTATCCCAATCTCTCCGTCAAAGTATTCTGTTTTAGAAAACATAGTATTATGTCATTAATGCTTTTGTTGGTCATAAAATTGTTGTCAGTATATCAAGCAAAGAGATGAATATTTTGATTGGGATAATTTCCATATCGCTGCTTAGATAAATGTGATAAATGGCCAACCTAATATATTGCTGTATGTAGGGTTGCACAATGGACATTGAAAATAGACACATGCTTGAAATGTGGTAAGTTGACTTAATGACCTTTTCAGTACAAGGATGTATGGATACATTTTGTCCATAAACATTTAAATGACATCAGAAATTGGTGTATAATAAAAATATGTTCTCTTTAGACAATGGGGGTGGTAAAGCGATATTATTGTTCAAAATAATTCCTTTTTCTGTTCTGAACTGGCATTATTATTAGTTGATGTTGATTGTAAATGAATAGAAATGCAACTTTCAAGCTCAATAGCTATTTTTCAATCTTTAAAATACACGTTTATTTTCTAATTCTTTAGATTACTTAGTAAGAAAGAGAGGGCAGTCTTTGATAGGCTGGTGGAAACAACAAAGTCCACCTAAGCTATTGTGAAGTTCTATCCATGTTTTCAAGTTCAGATATTATGAAATAAAGAAATACATAGAGAATATTTAAATATCACACTAGTATCAAAAAATCTGAGACACCAATATAATTATATTGGTAAAGGGTTGATACAGTGTGTGATATTGAACAATTTGTATTGTATACGGCCTTTATTATATACCTAAAAATAATTGTCAGTGACCTGTCATAATACAGATAAACAGATTAATTTAAGGGTTTGATATGGCATTTGAAACGAAGATTGTTGCCTATAACATCATAATGGCCGATACTGAACAATTGCCACTTATTCAATTGCAAATACAATTTCCTTGTATTTTCTAAAAAATTTCTTTGAGAATGTAAAGTATTTAAAATGTTTTTTTTATTTAATCTACAGAACATAGAATTTACTTGGCATAAAGATATGCGTCCAGGAAGGAGATCTGTATGTTTTGATGTATCACAATCTATTAGGAAAGCACCAGTTCTTTTATATAATTGTCATGGTATGAAAGGAAATCAACGATTCAAATATAATATAGTAAGTAAATTTACCAGTTAAAACTATCATAATAATAAATACACATTGTATGTAGTTTGAGTTGCATCTTACTTTATCATTATCATAAAAAATCAGTGACAAATATTGGATTTGCTGAGATAAACATGAATGCCCCTGCTTGCAACTAAAGTTTCGATACAAGGTCTGTAATTAAATAAGTAAATGAAATAACAGCAGTTTTGAAGGTATTTAAAAAAATTATTTCAAATATGTCAGCTTATCCTACAGTAATTTCTATCTTCACAAAAAAATCATTATTCTTTATACTGTATACGAAGTAGTTTTCGTGGAGTAATTATTTACACAACATTCACAAGTAAAAAAACGATAATAAAGACAACAACACCCATCAATTACCACATGGTAAGAGTTTATTCTGGTCGACATGTTTCGCCATCAAGCGTGGCGTCTACAGGACAATATTACACATGAAATCAAACAGTGAAGTACAAATTTGGCGGTTCATGCGGTTCACCGGAAGTAATATTACAATAATGGTTGTTATGACGACGTTATAGATATAAATAGAAAGTGAAAGTGAAAGTGAAATAAGAATTTAGTTAAGTTAAAAGTGAAAATTAGTCAATAAAGTTATTAGCGATGTGGTTAGCTGCTATTCACACACGTCTGTGTAGTTATTCTCATGGAGGTTTCTAGTGGTATTGTTGTAGAAATGATGAAAGTAGATCATAAAATGTCAGTTCATTTCCAAATTGGACAACACCCCACTGGTCATCCTGTACCAATTCAACTGGCTTAGCTCCGAGGGAGGTACTGCTTCCAATTGTGTTGGGAATAGTGTGAAATGTATGATCACCACAAATTTTGGTAATTGTAAATCTTGGTAGATTCGTTAATTTTTACTTTGTTAATAAAGTGTCCATGAATCAAGATTTTCTTCATAAATATGTTTTGTGGTTCCTGTGGTTCATTTCGTTTCTGGTTTCTTCCTCTTTTCTCTAAGTGGATTGTCTGGTATTCCAAATAATTTTGACTTTGTGTACTTATGTATTGTATGTTAATCTTCAGTCATGGACTGCTCCTTATGTGTATTTTTCTGTGGTTGCTTCTGTTTCCAAATCTCTCCTTCTTTTTTCCTCGAATCTGGTAATTTTTGGGAAAGGATCGAGAACTTTTTAAATGGTCTGGGTTATCGTTAAGAATATATTATAAGAATAATACATTCTTAAAGAGGAGCAGCAATTACCAATCTTCACTTGTTTAGTTTGAAGAGGTAAGGGATCAAACCAATGACCTCCCACACTTTCTCAAGGCAAGCATGCTAGCTCTGAGAGTGCCAAGGGGGTTTGTATATATGAAACTACAGCAATCTATTTCATTCTTTTATTGAAAAAATTAACTGATATAGCATTAAGTGTTGCCATTTGCTCTGAAATTTTAACACTTATTGGAACACTTGGTGAAAGCACTTATTATACAAGCCTTATTACTTACAAAACTTTTTTCTGTTTTTTTTTTTCAGGACACAAAACAAATATTTCATACAATTAGTAATCAGTGTTTAGACTGTGATCCAAATAATAAAGAAATATTTATGAATCCCTGTGATCAGTCCTCAGATACACAAAAATGGAAAGTAGAACATGTAGAAGAAGATAAAGTTAAACATGAATGGGGTGCACCTTAATGTAGGAGGGATTCACAGGTGATTGTAAAAGATGAATAGTGTGCACAGAAAATATGTAAATATTTTGTGGGAAAAGGCAAGTCTGTAGTAATGTACAATTTGTATTGTATAAATGAGGTATGCAATTTTAATGGTATATTGTTTTTTTTATATGATTTATTTATTATTCAAACATTTTTAAAATGATTATATACATTCCATCAATTTTATCCTTTGAAAGTAAAGTGGTATCCACAAATATGTGTGCGGGTGTGTGTATATGTGAAATTAGGAAGATGTTGATAACTTGATGGTGTGCTGATTTATAATGTGTGAATGAAGAATTGTGGTGTGATGAGAGTTAATGTCAGTAGAATGTTTGCTAGATTTAGAATGAATTGATCATGTGTGAATGAATTGTTGTATATATTGAACTATCAAGTGTTTGCTGTAATAGGGAAGTAATTCATCGATTGGTAAAAATGCTTCTAAAGGATGGTTTCCAGCTCACATTGAGTCGACTATTAAAATACATCAATTGTTTCCTTATATATCTTTTCTTATATCCTAATATGTAACCACATTTTTGTTTATATTGAAACTGGATTAAGATTTTAAAAAAGTCCTTCCAAAGTACAATTCTTTTAGCTGCTTCAATGTTAAAAACTTTTTTTTATTGAATATTGTTTATAAGTTATTTCTGATAATTATCCTCATAAACAGTATTGCTTTTAAGATGAATACTGGTTATTTCGTTAAAGAACTTAAATTATTACTGATGCGACTATTTCTTTTTGGGAAAGAAGATTATATTGAAAATTATTCCGATAAAAATTTACATATTATAAAGTCCACTGTTGTACCCACCATTGATCCTGACCATTGTCAGTATTGATATCATAATACTTAAAGAAAGTAATACTTAAATACGGATTTTTTCTTTTTTCAACTATTATGTAGAGATATAGTGCTCAAAAAATCTTTTATAAATGTGGTTATAAATTTGTAAAGATGCATATTTGTTATAGTATTCATTTTTTTTTCTCTCTTTTTTTTGGTTGATTGATAGAAGTCTTTTAATATTAAATGTCTAATAGTTTGTTGAATTTGTATTTAAAATATTTATTTCAATGACCTGTCTATTCATTATATAATAGAAATATTTTTACTGTTCAGTTTTATTAAAACCCTGAACTAAACTTTGCTGCCTTCATGAAACAAATGTAAGAGTGAAGTAAGTCTTTTATAGTTTTCTTTGAGTTGTATGTCAAAGTTGATTTCTTGGTACATCGAAGTATAGAAATGTAAGATCTTATTTGTTCCTATTTATTAATAGTCCATGATTTTTCTCTTTGATCTGCATATAATGTTAAGCTGCACAAATAGAAAGTTTATCTGTACTAATAGTTTTGACCAAGACCAATAGGAGGAAAGTTTCTGGTATATGTCAGATATTTTTGAAAAAAAAATCCAGTATATTATGTTAACAAAAATTTCCACTGTCTGATTTCAGCATTTTGTGGGGATGTTTACATTGGTTTTTTTTTTTTATTTAAACAGCTGAATTTAGCCTTCCTTTGTAGAAGTCATGAATAGTATATATTATGAAAACTTATTTAATTATTTACTACTTATTTCAATCTCAATACTATGCAAGTCAGTGAAAATATGTAATTTACTGGATTCAAAAATTTAGCGCTCATAATTCTATTTATCAAAATCCATGCCTTCAGTTAAAAGTTTTATTGTGGTCACAAAAAGCCAGATAATTGTGATTATTTCACAGTGTTTATTTGTTGTAAGAATTATAGCTATTATCCTCACTCATCCCCCAAAACACCAATTCCTTTTTTTTTTTAACTCTACTGAAACATTCCTTTATTTTCCCCGGTAAATCATTTATTAGATTGTTATGGTTATGTGGTTTTTTACAAATAAGATTTAGATATTTTTTTTTTTAATGAATATACTACATGATTTACTATTATCAGATTTACTAACCATATATGCTTCTCTGTATTTGTATATTTTCTTATTGTCTCACCTGCAAAAATTATTGACGATAGTGATGTAAAGGTATGCTAAGCATGTCCAATATGTAAGCATTTTGCATAGGTTTATTTTTCAGAAAGTGAAGGAGCTGAATAATCCATATTTATATACATATGTGTTATGATCTACAGTTTCTATCTGGCATATGTCAGTTGATCCTAACCTTATTTTTTTATGGTTCAGTGAGTTTGACCTCATTTTCATGGCTTATTGATCAATGCTAAATTTTCATTTTAAATGAAGTATGACCTTGACACACAAACTTGCAGCATATCATTCTGTTATATTTAATTAAGCATGAAAGATATTTAAGTGTTTCCTCTCAGATTTACTTGTAATTTTTATATTGTCATTAAGCGTCATTATTATTTCTGTGGAAAAAAAAAGTTCTTTACTGTGCATAGTACAATCAAAATACATGTTCCGTGTGATTCTTGTCTCTTCTGTTATGTAGATGTGAATTTTTTAACTTAAATAAAACCAATAACGTGGAATTCTTCTTCATGTTGCAATTTGTTTGTCTTTTGGTTTTGTGAATTTTGGTTTTATGTTGTAACATATAGTATTATGAAAATTTTTTTCTTTTTATGTATTTTGGTTTTTCGTTTTTAACTGCAGTGATTACATAGTTACTAAGGGATCATAGATTTATTCTTACGAGGAAGCTCCGAGCATGCTCGGAGGATGCTCGGAGCTTTTTTAGTAGGCTCTTCTCAGCAGTTTATGTGACAATAATTATCATGATCCATTAAGATGTCAATCAAATCTATAGCACTTTTATAATAAGGAAAGTAGAGCATTATAGAGGAAGCTCCATTAACACCTGTGTAAACATCTGGTCTATTCAAACAAATCTTGCATTAATTTTACAAAACTATAAAATAGATGAGAAATTCTTCAATATTACTGTACAATGCTTGGTATCAAGTCTTCACAGAAAAAAATGATTTTAAAACATTTTCTTAATAATTATCATTCTTTTTTGTATTTAAAATTTAAATATATTTTAAATTTATACTATATAAAATGAAATATAAAAGTCATCAAAGACACAAACTATGGTTATTGATTTATAACCATACTACCAAAACATAGTACATTCAGTTTCAGGCGAAAAAGGGTTGATCTTTTTTTATATTCCATTTAATTTTACAGTTGTTTGAAATTAACCCTCCATTTCATTGCAGAAAAGTTTTTTTGAGTTGTAAACATGTATCTTGGGTGTTTCAATTTAAGCAATAAAAATATACTATATTCTACAGGGAAAAAAGGGGGAGAGAATTTGATTGGTTAACTTCTGGTGATGTTTACTTTCTTATATGCACTGAAAAGTTATGCTATATTTTCACTGTAGTACAGGACAGGATAAAACTTTATTTATGTCAAGTATTTCTTTATTTAAAACATAGATAAATTCTGCACTTTTTTTTTGAAATATAACAATCATGATAATTAAACAAAGACTAAATATAGGGGGGAAATAATTTTACTCATGCAAAGTATTTCTTTATTTAAAACAAAGCTAAATCTGCACAATTAAAAAACAAATGCCAAGTAAAGAGAGACGTACTAAAAACAATGGTGGTATTACCCCTCAAACCAGGTTTCCACTAATGAATTACAACTTTTCTTAAAGTAGCTATAATTTTCTATAAAAGAATTTAGTTTGCTATTTAAAAAACATATTACCATTGTTTAGTTAGGGGCATTATTTAAACAAGTAATTTTCAAAATTACCTATACAAATTATGTTGAAAACGAGGCTGTTTCAAATATTACTTCTATATCCTGAATAATTAACTTCTGTTAATATTATTTTTATAGGTGACCATTCATACAAGTTTTACTAGCTTTAACAAATTTTCACAGACATCTGGTTATTTTCCCCATGAAATATACTAGTAAAACTATTTAAATCCTCAACAAGCACTAATTGCTTTTCTGATGCCACACTTCTTGGTCAAAGATTGGCCTCTTGGGGCTATTAAAATATCATTTTCCCTTAAAATCTTTAATAGAGATAGACAGTTATAACTAGATATGGAACCTTTTTTTAGACTTGAAGTTATTTATAATTTGAATCTTAATCAAAAGCAATTACATATATTCCTTAAATAATTGTAAGTACTAAGTTTTTTTAAGTTGTATAAAATAATTTATTAAAGTTATATTTTTTAAAGTAACCTCTCTACATGCTCTATACTCATCTCAAATTGAATAAATACTTAATTTTATTTAATGAAATGATATAAAAATTCTTAAAAACTACATTTAGTCCATGCTTTATTTGACATTTAAAATAACTATTGAGTTATTAAATAATTTTTAAAAATGAAAAATAATTATAAAAGTGACTAAAAAAAATTACTTTTAGTATCGTCACCTGACTGTTGTTTGTTTCTCTATAACTTTTATGTAGCATATTATATAATATAACTATTCTTAAATCATATCATTTAATTATATAATTTGAGAATTTTTTTATTATAAAAAAAGGAATGATTATTAAATATAATAAGAAAATATTTAAATGACTTTTACTTTTTGTGGAGACTTGAGATTTCTTTCCAAGCATTACACAGCACTGTTGAAGAATTTTTAATCTATTTTATAGTTTTGTAAAATTTCATGCAAAATGTATTTGAATAGACTAGATGTTTACACAGGTGTTAATGGAGCTTCCTCTATAATGCTCTACTTTCCTTATCATAGAAGTGGTGTAGATTTGATTGACATCTTAATGGATCATGATAATTATTGTCACATTAACTGCTGAGAAGAGCCTTCTTAAAAAGCTCCGAGCATCCTCCGAGCATGCTCGGAGCTTCCTCGTAAGAATAAATCTATGATCCCTAATACCTTTGGGTTGTGTACATTCATTTTGTTATTTATATCTCTTTTTACATGATCAAATTTATGCTAATAACTTCTTTTCAGATTCGAACATAAAAACTTACTTTAGATTTTTTCAATAAGATAAAAACAATAAAACACTAGAGTATTCAGAGAAAATGTTGGTTCTAACAACGAATAGTTTGCAAAGAAAGTTGTACGATTACATATCAGATGACATTTCTTTGATAAATATATTTTTTGGGACAGAGACATTTTTTTCATTGTTGCATTCTACTAGTTGTGGTTAAAAAACTTTTCTGCAGTATATAACTTTTACAGTAGTAATTGATAAAGTCCCATGCAAGAAGTCCTATGCCCATAACAGTAGTGTGCTAAGTATGAATATTTTTTTATTTTTTTTCCATGTGAAGCATATTTTAACTTTTTTAAATGAAAATGATGATATAGTTCAAGGTGAGATGGAACCCAACTTATGATATGATCTTGCCAAATGTTAAGTAATTCATACTGAGGCATTCTAAATTCAAAATAGAAATATAGCTGTAAAATAAGATGTAAGTAACACAGTTTTGTGAATCCTTGATAATGGAAGATTCTTGTTTGAAATATAAACTGGAGGAAATATTTATAAAAATTGTAAATTATGCTTCAAATGTTTACAAGCTTTTTGTCAGAGCCCATTCTAAAATAATACTTAACATTTTGTGTTAATACTCATTGAGAACCAGTTCAGCTTGGAAGTTTCATCATAATTTTTGACATTTTTCATTTAAATCCATATATCATATTTATTCAATTTGAAAGATTTATTTTCTTGTGTAAGAATTGATTTTCTCAAGAATCTGAATGATAAACTTTTGCATGCATTTATTAATGCGATTTTTGAACAAGGAACAGAAATGCAAGATTAATTATTACGATTTGTGGAAATTCTACATACAAATAAGACCTTTTAAATTTATAATGCAAGTTTTTATTTTGGCAAATCCTTGTCATTAAACTTCTGAATTTACAGTATTGTCATAGATGTATAAAAACGCACTCTTAAAAGGGTTTTATCAAATTCTTCAAGAATTTTATACAAGGTACTTAAAATGTAAGTTAAGATTAAAAAATATATATCAAAACATGGAAATGTCTATTGAATGTACCTATTAAATTTTGTCCAAGGCCCTTTGAGTTTGATGTGACAAGAACCAGTTACTTTGGTGTTTATCTTTTATTTTTGCTGTTGCATTAACTACCTCAGGCAAGAAAATTGATATCTCTTTTAATTTAAATATTTTTTTAAAGTTTACATAGGGGAAAAATGTAATTAACACATGAATGTCATGCAGTTCTGTATTATTGTATTTGATTCATTAATGGAAATTTTTGTCAAATTAATTTTTATAAGTGCAGCTATATTTTTCAATGAAAGCAAATAACAATATAGATTCTATGTTTTTTGTTGTCAACTTTTCTTTTTAATTTTAAACCCTTATAAAAGCATGGTAGCAGACGGTCAAAATGTTGCTTGGAGCCATATTGATCTTTATGTAAATTCAAATCATTGTTGAAGATATTGTGCCATAGATATGTTGACTATTTTGTAGCATTTCATGAAATATTTGTCCATGAATATCTATCTCATAATGTTTCTTTTTCAAATACTGTGATTTATCATTATTTGTACCATATTAATTTTCGTGGGTACAAATAGTACTTAAAAGTAAGTGTTCCTCAAAGTAAAAAAATCTTTTAGACTTAAATGCAAAGTACCATAATACTAAACAATCAAGTATCCAAGAAAAAACATTTTCCTCATCCAACTGAAATAGGTACCCACAAATTTAAATTGGTAATTATAATCCACAATTAAGATTCTTCAATTTTTTTAGTCGGTGTTAATATTTTCAATTTTTTTAACACTTTTAGATAATTTGCCTGAGCAGATGGTACATGTATGTTTGGATGATCATAAAAAAGGATACTTTTCTAATCTAGCTATGTTTGTTGTTGCTAAATAGCAAATTGTTTCATATATGAGTATAGAAATTTTGTTTCATATATGAGTATAGAAATTTTGTTTAATAAATGAGTATAGAAATTTTGTTTCATATATGAGTATAGAAACTTTGTTTCATATATGAGTATAGAGATTTAGATTGAAAATATAGCTTCTAGTCATATTCATATCCTATACAATTCATATTTCTTTAGAATTATTGTTTTTTACATATGATATATATCAAAATTGTAAAACGTAATGGTAATGTGCATTATTATGTAAATTATTTGTTTCATACCATGAAAGGGCTTTTATTTTGGGTACTTATTATTTTTATTATTTTTTTAGAGTATAATCTGATTAAAATACAGATCCTCTGTGTACCCTTAGCTTTCAAAGATCTGACTATGCTCCATTCTACTTTCTGTTTTATAGACCTTTTGATATATTCTACTTTCTGTTTTATAGACCTTTTGATATATTCTACTTTCTGTTTTATAGACCTTTTGATATCCTCTCATTTTGTTGTAATGATACATACCTTCAAAAATTTAAAGGCAGGAATTTCATTGGCTGATGTAATTATTTCCACAGACAAGAAATCAGAACCAAGTATTGTCAGATGCTTGTAAAGAAAGCGTGGACACAGAATTTTTTATTTTAATCAGATTGTTAATAGTTGTTATGTTGAAAGTCTAAAACCATGAACCATGTCCAGGACCTTTCAATATGTGAGTAAGTTTCATTGATTCAAGATATGCTTGAAAACAATTATTTTATGAATTCACAACACTTCAGAGAGATAACTCCTGATAAGTCAACAGTATGTTTTAACACCATTTTCATATCAAAGCATCTCATTAATGAAGACTAGCATTTTCAATGAGGTTGACATCTCCTTTTTCTAGCTACTGGATAGTGGAATTTAAGTGTTTAAGTTCTTGTAGTTCAATAGTTAAGTTTTATATTTGAATAAATGATTAAAATATTTATAGATATTAAAGTCATGCTTTCATGTTCATGGGGTTGTAAAAACATTGATTAAATATCTACTATAAAATCTTTCATATCTTTGAAAATGTACTTTTCTAATTTAATTTGAATAAAGGATGTATGCTACTTTTGCTTTAGAGTTTTTGTCAAATATTTGGAATCCTCTAGTTTTATCCATGTAGCACCAATAAAAAATTATGCCCGCCTACCCCTACTTTTCTTTTCATAATTTTATAACATGTTGTTTAAAAAGCCATTTTTGAAAATCTCATAAAATCCTTGTTAATTTTTCATAGTTTTTGTAAGGATAAAGGTGAAAATGTTAGATGTATGAAAAATTTTCAATTACTTTTATTACAAAAACAAGGACACTGACCTGTCATTTTTTTCTGCTTTTTAAGCTCCGTTATTTATAAACTATCAATTTATAACAGTCTTTTAAAAAGCTTGTTATTTTGAAACAGAGGAGCGAACATCCTTAAATCAAAGAAAATCGATGTATTCAGTTTTATCACTACTTACATTATAAATGTTGTTGACTGATTAATTCTTGATTTATTGTTCACTGCAACAGTAGAATTATTTAAATGATATAGGTTTGCTGTACCACATATTGCAGTGGTGTAGGTTAAATTTCAGCTGGGTTCCCGATTTTGTAGTGCTCTAGTTCTTTAGTTATAGTGAACGATTCAGTCGTTACAAGTTGACAGGAAAATCAGTTGTACCAGGTTACACTCATAAACCTGTAGTTATAAAGTATAAAGATTTCAAAAGTATAGAAAAATCTGAACATCTTAATGATCATATACAATTATGGGTGCCATCATTTTATATTTTTGAGACAATATGGTTTTTTTTTAATGAACAAAACAGAAATTTCTTTAATTATCTTGGAAATACAATTTTTAGATACATGGTCAAATCAATAACAGGCACCCCAATTGCTCTTTTTATTTTCTGAAGGGGATTGGTATAAAAATTATCCAAAAAGAACATCAGTTTTTTTAAACAGCAATGTTTTGTTTCATTTACCTGGGAATGATTTCCCCATATGTTAACTACATGTATATAGAATCATTAAGATTAGAACACTAATTAGAACACTACATTTATTGGTTGAAATTTTGAACATACACACATATAGCAATGAAATCTATAGGGTGCCATACTGTAATAAGATGTTATTCTTATTGGCATGATTAGAGGTGTTTTTTTTATGTGCTTCATATGTGTGTTGATTTATTAGTGCACCAAGGTATTATCAGTTATATAGAAAAACATTTTTTTAGTTATCCCCTTAACAAAGTCACAAGGCACAGAAGATGCATACAAAATAAAGAACTCATCTAAGATACAACCATGAAAGTTAAAAGGTAAAAAAATAGTCCTTTAAAAATACTAAAACAGTAAAATAAAAACAGAAAATGGTGGCCCAATATTTCTTCCATAAAGGTTATTGTCAAGAGTAGTTAAACAAAAAATAAATGGTCCAGATTAAATGAAAATGGAGCAAGGAAAAATAGATGAAGAACTAAATTTAAAAGGAGATTAATAACACTCTATAACTGAAATGATGAATTCTATCATTAGGTGAATTTGTTAAGTACGATAACTGAATAATGTTTCTCAATGATCACAGGGTGTGGTGTTGTTTATTTTTTTTTCAATTTGTGTTTGCTTGTTCCATGTAGTGTTAGAATTGACCAATAAGATGTGTTAAGTTGAAATTTCAAAATCCCAGTTTTCTATTCTCAGGGCAGTTCTTTTTGTGGCTGTTGTAATTGTTTGTCTGTTTTGAACTGTTTAAGAAATTCAAAAACTGTGTATCCATATTTGTTTTTTTTTCTTTCATGTCAGAAGATTTTATATAGACTCTTATGACATTAGAATAAATGTAAAAGATATTGTTTTGCAAATTAGCTGTATAGGCTAGAAGTATTTAGTAAAAAAGGTGAAAATAATGTTTTATATATTTTATTTATTTAGGTTTGTTAAAGTTTATGCAATACCTGTTGATACATCTGTAGTATATATATATATATATACATGTATATTCCAATTGCAGTAAGCTGTTGTTCTTTTGAATACAGATATATAAAAATTACTAATATTTATTTTTTAACTCATGACTAATAATTCAAAATGTTTCCTCATGATTTAGAATTAAACTTTTCTGTCAACAGAAAAAACATAGACTGATATGTTAGTTCAACATAACAAAAGCCAATTGTTGATCTGTAAATTTGTAGATGGTTTACATGTCTCAGTACAATTTCTGGAAATTGTGGGATTAAAATATCCATTTGATATTGTTTTATTATTTATTTTTGAAAAGGAGCCATCAACTTATAGGACTAATGTATTCCAAAATTAGAATAAATGTCTAGTTCTCTCCATCCTTTTAATAAACAAAACCAGGCAAGATATCTAAGATTGCTGTGATTTCTAGTATTGTAAAGGTTTTGTCAAAAAACAATCCCATTGTATTTCTAAACTTGTGGAAAGAGGAAATGACACAAATAAATGCAAGCATATGAAACAAAACAAAAACACAATGTTGCTGTTCTTCATCTCAAATTCATATTGAGGCCTTCAACGTCGAATCTTTTAAAGTTTGTTGGCAGTTTTCTTTTTTGTCATTTGCATATACTTTATATCTGTCCAACAGCACAAACACAAACTGTCTTTATAAAATTACTAATAAAGTCACTATGATTTTCTCTGTTTAGAGACTTCAAATTATCTTTTGCATGTATTGTACATCTGTCCTTTTCTGAAATGCCTGGGTCATTTCATAGTTGCACCTCGAGTGAGAGAGGTTGTTGGTTTAATCCCAGCTGAGTCGTTTGTAGATGAAATGCGGCTCTTGCGTACGAAATTCTAAGCCTGGTCTCTTTGATCAGTTTTTTAAACAATATTATTGGGCATGTGACCCCAGATTTATCTCCCTTACAACGTTCTCATAACTCGCAAACACCAGATGATAGATTTCTATTAACACCTAGATCATCTGAATGTTTATGCTACTCGGATCATATGTGGGAACAAAACAGTGCTTTATCCAAACATTTTATAACTTTGAGGAGGTGGGAAGCTTGACTTGTAAAAAACAAGAGAAACTTGGACAGACGCTAATCTTCAAGACCAAGAAATAGCATCTAAAGAAAATGTTTGTAGTTTACTGATAATTGGACTCACTTTTTAGGTCAACATTACACTTTTACACTGACAGCAGCAATCGCAGACGAGACACATGGTTCCGCGGTAACCCCTTACGAATTTTTGTAAGGAGTTTGGGAGCCGAAATTGGCCCAAACAAAGATTTAGTGATGTCACTGGTTTTGAATTCAAAATCTGATATACTTGCAATGTTTTTACTGCTATAATTAAATTCATTTCAAGAGGTTAAACTATATGGTCAAGTGTCCTGTATTCCACTATGCTCAGCGCCTTTTTGTCATTTTTTATACGACCGCAAAAAAATTTTGTGGTCGTATATTGGTATGACGTTGGCGTCGTCGTCGTCGTCGTCGTCGTCGTCCGGCGTCGTCGTCGTCGTCGTCCGAATACATATTGGTTTTCGCACTCTAACTTTAGTTTAAGTGAATGGATCTTTTTGAAATTTGACCATAAGGTTAAATACCACAAAAGGAAGGTTGGGATTGATTTTGGGGGTTATGGTACCAACAGTTAAGGAATTAGGGGCCAAAAAGGGGCCAAAAATGAGCATTTTCTAGTTTCCAGACAATAACTGTGGAACGGTGTATGGATCTCTCTGAAATTATACTACAAGTTTCCATACCACAAAGGGATGGTTAGGATTTGCTTTGGGGGGTTATGGCTCAAACCGTTTAGGAATTAGGGGCAAAAAAGGGGGAAAAACAAGGTTGTCCTGGTTAATGGACAAATACTTTAGTACAAAACATAATTTAAAGCAGTGTAAGGGAGATAAATCAAATACATCATTGAAATTATCTCCCTTACACTGCTTTTAAATTATGTATAAAGTAATGGTTAATGAACAATAAAGATAATCTAAAACAGTGTAAGGGAGGTAATCCAAATACAACGTTTTGGTTACTTCCCTTACACTGCTTTTAAATTATGTTTAAAGAAATGCATATTTATAAAGGAAGACCAGTAAAAATATCTGCAAATGTTTTCATCTTTTTTTTTTACAAAAAAATCCATATGAAAGATTTGACACTATATTTTTATTAATTCTATTATAAAATAGATTAAGTTAGCACTATGGTAAATTTAAATGGGTAATTATGGTTACCAACTCCATTGGAAATTTGAATTGAGATTATGACCATATCTTGAGGGAAAGAATTTTTTTGGGGGAAAAAGGGGGGGGGGATAAAAAGAAATTGTGGGGGGCCAATTTTTTCTCATTTCAGATTTCAAAAATTAAAAAGAATTATTCTTCAAATATTATTTTTTTTTCAAATTTCAAATATTGAAAAATTTCAAGAAGTAATCTTTAATTGCACAGTATGGCGCATTAGATTTGTAAAATCTTTGATCACATTTATTTATTTGTTATGCCGAATCTAACAGTGTATTTAGATTTTTAATTTTGGGTCCAGTTTTCAAATTGGTCTACATTAATGTCCAAAGGGTCCAAAATTAAACTTTGTTTGATTTTAGCAAAAATTGAATATCTGAGGTTCTTTGATATGCTGAATCTAAACATGTATTTAGATTTTTGATTTTTGGCCCAGTTTTCAAGTTGGTCCAAATTGGGGTCCAAAATTAAACTTTGTTTGATTTCAACAAAAATTGAATATATGGGGTTCTTTGATATGCTGAATCTAACCATGTATTTAGATTTTTTATTTGTGGACCCCGTTATCTAATTGGTTCATATTGAGGTCAAAAGGGTCCAAAATTAAACTTTGTTTGATTTCATCCAAAATTGAATTATTGGGGTTCTTTGATATTCCAAATCTAACCGTGTATTTAGGTTTTTAATTTTGGGTCCTGTTTTTTAAATTGGTCTACATTGAGGTCCAAAGGGTCCAAAATTAAACTTAGTTTGATTTTGACAAAAATTGAATTCTTGGGGTTCTTTGATTTGCTGAATCTAAACATGTGTTTAGATTTTTGATTATGGGCCCAGTTTTCAAGTTGGTCCAAGATAGGGTCCAGTATTTAAACTTTGTTTGATTTCAACAAAAATTGAATATATGGGGTTCTTTGATATGCTGAATCTAAACATGTATTTAGATTTTTTATTATGGGCCCAGTTTTCAAGTTGGTCCAAATTGGGGTCCAAAATTAAACTTTGTTTGATTTCAACAAAAATTGAATATATGAGGTTCTTTGATATGCTGAATCTAGCCATGTATTTAGATTTTTTATTTGTAGGCCCCTCTATCAAATTGGTTCATATTGAGGTCAAAAGGGTCCAAAATTAAACTTTGTTTGATTTCATCAAAAATTGAATTATTGGGGTTCTTTGATATTCCAAATCTAACCGTGTATTTAGATTTTTAATTTTAAGTCCCGTTTTTTAAATTGGTCTACATTAAGGTCCAAAGGGTCCAAAATTAAACTTAGTTTGATTTTAGCAAAAATTGAATTCTTGGGGTTCTTTGATATGCTGAATCTAAACGTGTTTAGATTTTTGATTATGGGCCCAGTTTTCAAGTTTGTCCAAGTTGGGGTCCAAAATTAAACTTTGTTTGATTTTAACAAAAATTGAATATATGGGGTTCTTTGATATGCTGAATCTAACCATGTATATTGATTTTGGACATTGGACCATAATAGGTAAATTAAAAAAAATTCAAGTTCTTAGACCACATTCTTTCTGTGTCAGAAACCTATGCTGTGTCAAATATTTAATAACAATCCAAATTCAGAGCTGTATCAAGCTTGAATGTTGTGTCCATACTTGCCCCAACTGTTCAGGGTTCGACCTCTGCGGTCGTATCAAGCTGCGCCCCAGCGAAGCATTTTATTTTCTTGAGATACCTGTTGAAGTGTTTGAGATTAACTACTGATCTCATTTTGCCATTTTGGGAACTATGAAACAATGTACTGTAAAAAACTGTCGTTGCATCTGGCAGATTAACAGGTTGAACAATTCTTTTTTTTTCAAAGAGTATTTATTCATCCTTTAGGTAGATCTCACAAGAGTTCCTTAATTAAACCAAGCATAGAACGTTCGTTATCAGCCGAACTTGAATTGTAAGTTGAAATATTAAAACTGTATCTAGGAACTTTCTTTTACCAGCTATCATGGTGTACCAAAGCTCTAGAATCATGTTCTCTATTATTGTTAGTAAACTTCGGCAACAAATCGACGTCCAGTTGATCAAGTTTTTCTTTACTTTTCTCAAGTTTATCTTCCGAACCTTTGCCAAATACTAGTACTAAAATCCGAAAGAGGCGAGGAAAGAGGCAAACACAAGACCTTCTTAGCGTGTATGTCCTTCAATATTATTCAATTATCGTTCAAACTTTAAACTTGTAAAAGTCATAAATTTAGCAGAAGACTTTATATATTTGATTAACCCTTGCATCATCTTTTCAAATAGAATTTGTTTAACTAACCTCATGGAAAAAAGTAAAATCACAAAAATACTGAACTCCGAGGAAAATTCAAAAAGGAAAGTCCCTAATAAAATGGCAAAATCAAAAGCTCAAATACATCAAACGAATGGATAACAACTGTCATATTCCTGACTTGGTACAGGCATTTTCTCATGTAGAAAATGGTGGATTAAACCTGGTTTTAAAGCTAGCCAAACCTCTCACTTGTATGACAGTCGAATTTACGTTCAGTGCAGAACAGTGACGATCTGCGTCCTTAAACGCTGTCAGTTTCTCAGGATCTTTTATTTCCATTTACCCTCTGAGTTTTCACCGAGTAGACGACGCAGCTTTTTTGTCATTGTCCAACGTCCAACGCTACAGGACGTAATCCACAAACAGCACATAAATGGGAAAAAAAGTCACTCGAAAGGTATTAGACGGAGTGAGAACTTCATGACTTTTCGCCGCCGAAAGATTAGCTGAGGAGTATTAACACTAATATTATCTAGGTGTTATAGTTGTTTGAAATAACCTGGGTGTATGAATTTTAAAATCTTTGTAAAGGAGATAAATATAAAAAGCATATTCCTTTACTGGTAAGCAAAATTAGATATGAAAAGTCTTCAAATTATTTTAGAAAACAAATTAAGTAAAAACAAATAGATTTTTTACAGATCAACCTTTAATATACATCTTAAATAGACATTCACCTGTCCTGAGTCAGGAGCCTGTTGTTCAGTGGTTGTCGTTTGTTGGTGTGGTTCATAGATCTTTCTCGTTTCTCGTTTTTATATAGATTAGACCGTTGGTTTTCCTGTTTGAATTACTTTACACTAGTCATTCTGGGGGCCCTTTATGGCTTGCTGTTCGGTGTGAGCCAAGGCTCCGTGTTGAAGGCCTTACTTTGACCTATAATTTTTAACTTTTTATACATTGTGACTTGGGTGGAGAGATGTCTCATTGGTACTCATACCACATCTTCTTATTTATACTCAATGTTAAATTATTTCGGTCTGGAACCAAGGTCAAAAATAAACTCATCATAGATACTGTGAAGGTTAAGCAGATCCTACTCCACATCTGGCAAAAAATATAAAACGTGGCAATATCAAGAATCAATAGTTAAAAGCTGCTAATTATATTGTAGAAAAGAATATATATGTGTGCATTTCATGAAAAGAATAAAACATTGTAATGTTTTGAATATCCCTCTCTTATCTTCCGTCTCTCTTTTATATATAGGAACGATATTTAATGAAGCATGCATCAAATAGCGTCTGCATTATAATACTTGTTTCAGTCACTAAGTATAATGGTGGCATATATAGATGAGCAGTAGCTGTTATAATGCATCCACTTCTCCTACTTTTTGTTTACCTAATGCACACATGTCCATTTATAATGATGTGCAAGTATAAAAAGTCGTAATACTATTATGTTTTTCAGCATCTACAAAGTTTCTTGGTATTCTATTCCAAACATTATCTGGATGGATTTCTTCATTTCCACAAGAACAATATGACATATGAACATGTGTTTATCTTCTTTCTTCCACTTAATGACATAATGCATTCATGAAGTATAACAAAAATACCGAACTCCAAGGCAAATTCAAAAGAGGGAAGTCCATATACACTGACAAAATCAAACGCTATCGATCAACGGAACAAGCGAAAAACAACTGTCATATTCCTGATTTGGTACTGGCATTTTCCGAAGAAAATAGTTGTTTAAACCTGGTTTTATAGACATTTTCGTATAATTTGTTCACCAAATCGCTCGAATATATCTTTAACCAAGGCAGTGGATGCAAAAGAATGTATTACCGTGCTAATAGTGTGTGTCCCTACCTTGTTACATTTTTTTCGCCTGACGCTGAACCATGCTAGTATGTCTTGTATATGTTTGTTTTTGCTAGTAACACTGGTGTAAGTCAACAGATTTGAAAGCATCATTATTATGGTCCTTGCATACATCCACGGCTTCTCAATACCTATTTTAAATTTTGAAACCTTTTACTGTAACTGCATATCCGGTGTTGTAACCTGATTTAAGTTCCAGAACCTTGTCTAAAATTAATGGTTTTAAGAGCGCGCGCACACACACACACACTGGAGTTAATGTTTTCGAGAACTATACACACATAATACAATATTACCTTCTTGAATCAATAAAACCACCACAAAGTACCTTAGAGACGAAATGACAGAGATACGGCGATTTTTTTTTTTTATTTTTTTTTTGCTGCTTGTGAAATTAGTTCAGCGTTTTACACATTACAAGCACACATAATGTACCAGCCGTCGGAACTAATGTATGAATGGGGGGACTTACTTTCATGAAGTTATGCATTAACTTCAATAATTTGATCACTCATGAATATGAACTTTCTCTTTAAACCATTGGAAGCAAAAGAAAAACAGAACAGATTTTTTTTTCATTTGCTCTGCATTGATTATGCAACTGCTACAATTAGTATGATAACCTGTATGAGATAGAATTCTAATGATACCTTCTATTTTGGTTCATTTAGGAGTTCTGTAGTAAATTGTGACGTCACATTCATTGACGAAAGTAGTTTTTATTCATTATTCTAACATTTACATATTCGAGGGAGGCTACTTGAAAAATGTCTATATATAATAACGTCCCCAGCCTGCCATGGATCGATTTCAGTGAAAATTAAATCAAGGCCAGTCAGTGGTATGTCATTTACGGGGAATTTGCGGTATTTTTATAGCCAATCATTAAGCGTTTTACCAGGAAAAGAAATACCATATGCTGCATGTATCATCTGAATTAAAGTATCTATCGTATTACATCCACTTTAAGGACACTCTGACTGCCTAATATGTGTATTGAAATCATAAAAAGACATGCACCAGATTTTAAAAGAAACACTTAATATTTTCTATAGACTTTGCAGTTTATGATAACGATACCGTAACCCTGATAAAAGTTTAGATGTGCGAAGAAATTTTATGACGATTTTATTCTAAAAATCATAATAATCGTGAGATTTTTTTTTTTTGGGGGGGGGGCGATCAAAAGGGGGGACGCCCTCTACACCCTATCCTGGATCCGCCACTGGGTAACCCTGAGATAACAGTTTAGATGTGAGAAGACATTTTTAAAATGAAAGTCAATTAACATTTGAAAAAAACACGTGAAATGGTATTAATTGCGAAATGTAACATCGGAACACCGACAAATGAAGATTAGTAATCACTTGAAAACTGGCAGATTGAGGGAATTTTATTTTGATACTTAAGATGGCGGTTTGAGTAGGAAAAGGTTATTTAAAAATTGACTTTTATAAGATATCTCATTAAAAATAAATATCCCCTTTCTCACAATTTCGTAAGTGTAAATCCTTGTGTTGTAGTTGAAGTGGAAATTAAATGTCCATGACAACAATCATTTTGCTATATAAACGCATCTGTACTAACACCCTATAACACCTTGGTGCTTCTAGTTTCTGCTGAAGAATATAACGGGTAAGTTTGATTGAAGGATTTTATTTTATCATTATTTTGTTTTATTTTTATTTTATATTATTATTGTTTGGGGGAAGATTTTTATATTATTATTGTTGGGGGAAGCGAGTCAGATCTACATTTTCATTACTAAAAAAATCATTTGCAGAAACATTTTTATTAATGTTAAAGTGATTGTTATAACAGTAGTACTGAGTATACTATTTCCATCCAGATCTTAAACTTATGAAAACACCACTAGTTGCATTTCATGAGATAAATAGAATTGAGAATAAAAACGGGGAATGTATGAAAGAGAAAACAACCCGACCAATGAGCAGTATAAGGTCACCAATGGGTCTTCAACGCAGAGAGAAAATCCCGCACCTGGAGGCGCTCTTCAGCTGGCCCCTAAACAATAATGTATACTAGTTCATCGAAATGGACGCCACACTAACCTGCGAAACATATAAATGAACCAAAATTTAAAAAAAAACACACAAGCCTAACAAGGATTACAGATTCCTGACCTGGGACATGCGCAAAAGTGCGGCTGGGTTAAACATGTTTTGTGAGATCTCAACCCTCCCTCTATACCTCTAGCCTATGTGGGATAAACGAACACACAGCAATACGCACAGTAAAACTCAGTTTAAAAGAAGTCCGAGTCCGATGTTAGAAAAGGAAACAGAAGAAAAGCAAAATGACAATGATCAACATATATTTACAAAGGACTACTTGCAGTTACTGATATGCCAGCTCCACTTCAATCAAACTGATCGAAAGGCATTTTCAGGCAAATAATCACATTTTAGGAACATTTTAGTATTGATTGATTGCTATTGAAAACAAATGAATGATATCTATGACATACCAATGCTTTAGTAAGACTTCTCTTGCCAAACGATATATATTGAAATATTGAAACAATTGAGGGAAAATTTTTGTAATATTTAATTACCCTTTAAGCGCTGTATATGCACAAAAACTATAATAAGTTTTAGTATTAAAAGGCTCCGAACAATATGCCATCTTCGAAACATTTTTACGTTATGACAACAAAGAGTAAACATAGTGATGTTCTTTTTGTCATGACGTAAACATGCTATAAATACTGCAAAGAAGCAACAACTGATTATGCATCTCTTTTATCTAAGAGAAATATTAAGCATTACAATAATCTGCTCTTTCTGGTTATCAGTATACTCCTTAGATCCAACTGGTTCGTTGCAGTGGGTGTAAGCGGTTTTCTAGCATCTTCTTTACCAAACTTGTATTTTGCTTGTACGTCTTTGTTATAACCAGTTTTATACACCTCGCAAACAATGTTTGGGGGTATACAGGAATGTCCGTCTGTCTGTTAGTCCGTCCGTCGGCGCATAACTTTTGTACCGTGCAACATAGGTTAACCAAACTTGGTATGTATGCATTTGCATCATGGCCTGGGGATGTGTCATATACCAAAGTCAGGTCACTCTGACCTTGACTTTGAACCCAATGATAGTAAAACCCTGTCCTATTCGTGTCCGGCTTATAACTTTTGTAACGTAAATTTTAGGTAAATCAGACTTGGTATGCAATTGCCTCTTGGGCTGAGGATGTGTTACATACACAAGTCAGGTCACTTTGAACTTGACTTTGACCTTCGGCCACTATGATAGTAAAACCTTGTCCAATTCGTGTCCGCCTCAAAGCTTTTGTACCTTAAAACTTAGTTTACCAAACTTGGTATGATGTTGCAGTTGCTTAGGTGGTGTCTTATTTCAAAGTCTGATCACTCTGACCCTGTCTTTGACCCTTGACCCCTATGTTAGTAAACGTGTTTGGGTCATATCGTTTGTACTTTAAAACTAAGGTGAACCAAACTGGTTATGCATTTGCATCATTGGCTTGGGGGTGTATCATATACCAAAGTCAGGTCACTCTTACCTTTGACTTTGACCTTCGGCCTCTATGATAGTAAAACCTTGTCTTATTTGTGTCAGCCTCACAACTTTTGTACCTTAAAACTTAGTTTACCAAACTTGTTCCTTTGGCATAGTCTTACGATGTTTATATATCCCAACTCGTTCGCTATGCCCATGTCTGTAGTGACCTTATGACATTCAATGAGCGTAATCTATGTATTACTAGTAAATTATTAAATCAGGGATTTCGTTACCACAAATTACTTAAATCCTTTTCATCCATAGATACAAAGATTTGGTTTGCAAGTTTGGCTGTACCTGTAGAAAACTTGTTTCAAACGGAATAGCACATCCTAAATTTTACAATGATGTTGTTAACCGAGCCCGGAAATTTATATACGATCCGTGTAAACTTATTACCAATCCTTTAAATAACCTTATTCTAAAAGGTTACCAATTCAACACTGTAATCAAATCTTTGAATATTGTTTTTATTGGTATAAATATTGATTTTGTTATCAGTAAATTAAAACCATACTAAATATTATTGTTATACACATATGTACTTTCACGGTGCTACAATCTGTCGATACCTATATTTTGGCATTGCACAAAAGATCATTTTTTTCTCTGACTGTTAATGACGTCTTTACACTAAATCCATTGGATGTTGGTTGAATAAGAATAAGAATAAGAATATTTATTGAATCCAATTAAAGGGCCCGTTTCCGAGCATATACATGTATATATATATATATTAGTTATACAGTATTTTTTAAAGGGGCACTAGCTGTCAAATTCATGTTCACCGATTGGACTCAAATTCTCATATTAGATTTATAACAATGTAAAACATTTATCCAAATCATAAAAAGTTTTAAATAAACAATTCACAGGGCATGGGCTCGATAATATGTAGCTTCGTTTCGTGTCACAATAGGACTGATATAGTTGGGTATGACGGTATTTTAGTCTAGATGCCATCTAATTAACTATCGAGATGACCCCGAAAACAACCGACAGTCACATGACACGATATAAACATAAACATAAATATCAATAGATATATGGACCTCGTGCAAATGGATTTTTCTACGTCTGTTTGATTTCAATTTTAAGGTTAAAAAAATAAGTTAATTTTCGATTTTACCTGCATAAGAATGATTTTTTTGTGGATCGAATCAGTCAATCAAATGATTTACCTTTGTTTCACTTTCAATGTTGACATTCTTTTCTTTTAATACCCTAACACGCACCAATCATGCATAATCCATCTCTAGCTAAGGGGTTAAATTGAAGTTCACATGAATACGGATTCCAAGAGGTCGAATTAATCACTTGCAAGTGAATAATTCATCATCGATGATTCTTAGTTTATTTTGACAAAATTGAACCATACTGGCTGCTAGTAGCGAATAATTATTTCACTATTTCACTTTCATTAATGATTGAACAAAAAAAATAATTTAAATTTTTTATGTATCTCGTAGCTAGTGCCCCTTTAAGATATATTACATCAAAAATAAATGATTAAATAACTATACTCCATACCAGATGGTGTTTATAAATAAATAAAATAGAATATTAACCCTCTCTAATACATAAAAAATAAACTACATCATTACTACATGTATATTTAGTTTCTGGAATGCAAATTTTCTCTTATTTCAAAACAAGTACTAATAAATCTTGAACTTGACATATTAACATTTTCAGACTCACAGGACATCAACCTAATAAACAGTTCATACTTTGAAATATAAGGGAAGTTTTTACATTGAATGCATGCTTCATTAAGAATAAAATTCCTTTCCTTTTCGTATTCAGTGCATTCCATTAAAAAATGAAACTCGTCTTCAACCTGCATATTTTTACACTGCCCACAAAATCTTTTATCTTAATCGATTTTTTTATATCGACCTTTCTCAATAGCTAACTGATGAGCACTGATTCTAAATTGAGTTAAGCTTTTTCGATACTGAAATTTATTAACTTGACAAAAATATGCTTCCCTTTTGAAGATGTTTTTAAATTTGAAATAAGTACGCAATTTTCTTTTTTTAACATTTGCATTATCGTCTATAGTATTTTTCCAGTAAATCTTATATCTACTAATCAAAATATTTTTTAATCTTTTCAATGTCAAAACTTTTATTATCAACATCAATACATCTTAAAATATATACAATACTAGAATACCAGGATGACTTATTACATTTGTGAGTGTCCATACTCGTGACCAGGGCTTGTTTTAACAAATAATCCTCCTCTAAATCATTAATTATTTGTTAAAATTTAAGAATATAACAAATAATGTCAATATGCAATGTAGTACGACCTAGCTCTCCCATAACAGCTAAATTACATGACTTTTTACATGGATGTGTTCTAATTGATATTTTAGTTTTAGATACATGCATGATTTTTTTATTAGTTGTTATGGGCTTTGAACTAGCTGTCAGTAACTTCGAGTACTATCAGATCTGTACTTAGTGTCTTTTTTTTGTTAGGGATGAGGGATGGATATTTACCCTGCCATGTCCGGTCTGTTTTTTTTTTTGTTTGATGTTTTTCTGCTTTGTATCGATCTGCTGATGAGTTAAGCCTTTTTCAACTGATTTTTATAGTTTGTTCTTAAGTTGTGCTGTTACACCACTGTCCGAGGTTAGGGGAGGGTTGAGCGCTCACAAACATGTTTAACCCCGCCACATTCTTTATGTACCTGTCTTGAGCCTGTAGTTTAGTAGTTGTCGTTTGTTCATGTCTGTCATATTTGTTTTTCGTAAATTGTTTTGTTATAGATTAGGCCGTTAGTTTTCTCCATTGAATTAATTCATATTTTTCATGTCAGGGCCTTTTATAGCCGACTATACGATATGGGTTTTTTCTCATTATTGAAGGCCGTACGGTTGCCTATAATTGCTTACATCCACTTCATTTGAATTATGGTGGATTGTTGTCTCATTGGCAATCATACCCCATCTCCTTATTTTTATATTGTTTGCCTCGTTTTTTTATGTATAATTTATTTCATTGCCCTGTGGCAGTTCAGTTTTGTTGGTATGAATTTGTATGAACATATGCATGCATATTTACTTGCATATCCGGGTTTTTTTCAAGCCAATCAATGCTAACGAAATCAATGTAATTCAAGATCTTATTTTTTCAGCTTCAATGGGATATCTTGGTCTTTGTGGGGTTCTGCTGAGTTTGTCTTTGCTTATGCTACTGCATATTCCCTCATCTGATGCGAATGTGGTTGGTGATTGCTATGAAGACTGGAGCAGATGCACAAGACAGACGAGTTGGTTTACCAATATAGCTTGGCAAAGTTGCCAGACTAGATGCAGGTGCCAGGGACACATTGGTGGTAGGTGCATCGAAGTTCCATCCAATTGCCCACTCTGGCAGAACCAAAGATTGATGTGTAAATGTCATGGAACAAGATCTGGGTCAACACCATGGTGGTGCGGTTTTTGAATTTCTTTCGAAAATGACCATTCTATTATCAACATGTATGTACATATAAAAGGTTGATCAACATCATTAAAGCAAATAACATTTTTATATTAGCTTGTTTTCTTTTGCATTTCATACTTGTTGTAATTCTTAGTTGATCAGAGCTATCACTGATCTCTAGAAAAAATAATTTTCGTGTTTGGTTTAAGTTATAATGTCTACATTTCAAATTTCATTCGCCCCGTCAGGTTGTACATTTCACTTGGTCTTGTATAACTTGTGTTAGCGTACTATTTCTTCATGAAGCGTTTTGCCTGCAGTTTAATATAAAGTTGGTCTGAAAAGCTAATTCTTAAATTTTCATTAAGAATTCTGCTTAAAGTGCAAGGCTAATGAGCGTCTAGTTGCTTACCTGTTGAATGCATTAACATGTGTAATGAAGATTTCACGGTGATCAACTATTATTCAGTACCTTTTTATCTCAGTTTCATTTTCAACTTATCTTAGTGTCACTGATGAAGAATTATTTTCCAAAATGTGCACATCTGGGCCCTAACACCAAAATTCAAGCATATATTTAGTATGTTTAAAAGAGTTTCCACACCGCTGAATCGATTTTATATATATATATATATATACAGCGCCGGTCCAAAGTCGGGAAATGAAAGCCATTAGTCTTATATACGTAGTGTCTTTCAGCTGGTGTTGATGTTTAGTACGTGGGTGGGGTAATTTGTATTGCAGTTACTTTTATTACACAAATTTCATTTACAATACTACATTCCTTTTTTATTATTATTTTTATAACATGATATGAATATATCAAAGTTTAATGAGTATTACACAAGAGACATATATCAATCAGCTATGATATATACCCTTATCACCGACTACAACTTGATAGAATTTAAAATGAGCCACGTGACAGTTGTCTATAATTGAACAGGAACTGTGAACTCTTCCGGAGCACCTGAGTTCATCCCCTTGTTTTATGTGGTTCAAGTTACTCTTTCTTTAGTAGTCTGTTGATGCTTTTAATCGTCTTTTTTACTTTCTGATATGGTGATTTCTCATATTTGCTTTTTTGTTAATTGTTTTGAAAGTTTATTCTTGTGTTGTCCCGTTACACCACTGTCCCAGGTTTGAGCCTTCAAACATGTTTAACCCCATCACATTCTTTATGTGCCTGTCCCACGTCAATTAGGCCGTTAGTTTTCTCAATTGAACTGTTTCATATTTTTCAGCCGACTATACGGTATGGGTTTTTCTCATTGTTGAAGGCCGGACGGTTGCCTATAATTGCTTACATCCACTTCATTTGAACTTTGGTGGATATTTTACTCATTTGGCAATCATACCACATCTCCTTATTGTTATTTTTTCAGTCTTTCTTCCCCCTTTGTATTTCCATTCACCCCCTTTGGTATCTTCTTTCCCATTTTTACATAGATAATTCATTTCTTTTGTTCCAGTCGTAATGAATACGTCTTAAACTTGCAGTGATGTGAGAGTTTTTTTGCTCCGTGTTGAAGGCTTCACTGTGACTATGAGATGAAGAACAGCAATACAAGAGCCGTTCCTTTGCCTTTTTGTGGGTTTTTTTTTTTTTTTTTTTTTTTTTTTTTTTTGCTGTGCATGTACTAATTTTGTGTCATGGATGGATACCCCATATCCTTTGTTTTTCTAATATAGATTTGAAAATCGACAATTTTCCCTTTAACGTCAGTTTCTATCTTGTCATATTTTCGACCTGGTTGCATCGCTACATTTTATATCGACGTTCTTAATTCAGAAGCCATGTTTTGTGTCTGAAATCTGACACTAATGCTTAAGCATATATTCTGCACAAGGATTCCCCCGAAATTCCGTTTGAACTGATGTTGTGTAACAAAAGTTGGCTTTCTCGTTTGAATTGTTTAACAAATTTGTCATGACTGGACCTTTAATAGCTTACTATACGGTGCGTTTTTTTATTTATAGTTGTTGAAAACCGTACGATGTCCTTTATTAAGATAAGGAGATAAGGTATGATTGCCAATGAGACAACTATCCACCAAAGTTCAAATAAAGTGGATGTAAGCAATTATAGGCAACGTACGGCCTTCAACAATGAGAAAACCCCACACCGTATAGTCGGCTATAAAAGGCCCCGACATGAAAAATATGAAAAAATTCAATTGAGAAAACTAAAGGCCTAATTTATAACAAAACAATTTACGAAAAACGAATATGACAGACATGAACCAACGACAACCACTGAACTACAGGCTCCTGACTTGGGACAGGCACATACAGAATGTCGCTGGGTTAAACAGGTTTGTGAGCGCTCAACCCTCCCCCTAACCTGGGACAGTGGTGTAACAGCACAACATAAGATAAACTTTAAACATCAGTTGAAAAAGGTTTAACTCATCAGATCGATACAAAGCAGAAAAACATCAAACATAAACACAGATCGTGGCAGGGTATTTATCCATCCATCATCCCGAACAACAAAAAGGACACTAAGTAGAGATCCTGGAGTACTCGCAGATTATTGACAGCTAGATCAAAGCCAATAACAACTAATAAAAAAAGCATGTATTTAAGACTAAAATATCAATCATCCCTTTTGTCGTAAATTTTTGTGTAGAGTTTTTGGTGTAAAACTGGAATATCTAAATCTAGGAAAGGACACTTATTGCTGTTAATATTTGATTTATTTAAGGTAAGTTCCTGCGGGTAAATTTCGGCAGTATAATTAGAAAATTCTTGATTGATTATTCAACGAAAAAATATCATCAAGATAACGGTAAGTGTTGTTGAATTTATCAATTAAATGGAATTAAGACGGGTCTTTACTGACTGATTTTGACCATAAACTGTGATTCACAACAGTACAGGAACAAGGCTGCTATTACAGCCGATTGCATTGAGTGTGTAGATAAAGCTAATATCTTTGGTTAGCTTGCTTGCTAGCTGAACCGTGAAGTCAGTATTAGGAAAGGTATACTACCCTCCTTTCGAAATAGTCTAGTCCTACAGACAGATAGATTCGGTTATCTGTCGGACTAGTCAAAAGAAGGGTAGTTTACCTAATCTAATAATGACTTCACGGTTCAGCTAGTAAGCAAGCCAACCAAAGATATTAGCTCTACCTACACACTCATTGCAATCGGCTGTAAAGGGGCACATATTAGTTGTTTATATCCTCGTCCTTTTTGTCTCTGATTGAAAGTTATCTCATTGGCAATCATACCACATTTCCTTATCTCATTGGCAATCATACCACATTTCCTTATCTCATTGGCAATCATACCACATTTCCTTATCTCAATGGCAATCATACCACATTTCCTTATCTCATTGGCAATCATACCACATTTCCTTATCACATTGGCAATCATACCACATTTCCTTATCTCATTGGCAATCATACCACATTTACTTATTTCATTGGCAATCATACCACATTTCCTTATCTCATTGGCAATCATACCACATTTCCTTATCACATTGGCAATCATACCACATTTCCTTATCTCATTGGCAATCATATCACATTTCCTTATCTCATTGGCTTTCCTTATCTCATTGACAATTATACCACATTTCCTTATCTCATTGGCAATCATACCACATTTCCTTATCTCATTGGCAATCATACCACATTTCCTTATCTCAGTGGCAATCATACCACATTTCCTTATCTCAATGGCAATCATACCACATTTCCTTATCTCATTGGCAATCATACCACATTTCCTTATTTTTATAATGAAAGCAACTAATTTAAAATCATAATTTGCATCGACATAAGGCAAGTTTTCATGTTTTATGAAAGTAAAACAGAGAAGTTGGATGGCTTGTTATAGTTGTTTAATTCAAACATGTTAAGGACAATATAGACATATGTATATTCTCTATAACGCAATGACTCCCGTGCTCTTTTTGTTTCATTGATTTTTAAATATGTAATGCTTTTGATAGACGGTATCTTAGATTCACCAGTTCATGTTGGTTGACAGATACGGTTACGGTTTTTTGGGTCACAAGATGTCAATGGAAATGTTGTTGAAGTGTCGGTCAGTTCATCCTTCGTTGGATTAGTTTTATACTTCTTGATGACATATATGCGTCGTGCGCGTAGATATATCATTCTGATTGTTTTGGGAAACCAAATCGACACATTTCAATGTAAATGTTTTCGGGTTTTTTTTATCTCTACTTTAACTTATACATACACAGATAAAAGTCTTGTAAAAATAAATGCCGCACACTTTTTTAACTAATATTTTAAAAAGTATATGCATCCATTTGACATTTATTGCTATAAATAAATATTAATTTACAATATATCAATGGAAAATAATAAAATAAAATTTTATACACATTATGAAGTGATGATTGATCGGGTGCATGAGGTACTGTCTTAGCATGGCATTGATGAACTTGTTTAGAAAGTTTAACATGAAGATAAAATACAAATATCAATTCGCCGTTTCCGATTCTAATGCATTATAGGGGGGATTAAAATCGGTATGACTGGCTAATAATGGACAACGACTGTACGATTTATTATGTTGTTTTTTTTTATTTTGCCGGGTGTACGGACAGTTAAAGTACCCACATACCTAATATTCTGAAACAGTATATGTCCAAGTACCAACAGACAACCAAGAGAGCAAAACGGCCAAATTCACGAGAACTTCAAACGGAGTAACACATTTTTTGTCAACAAGTAAGCATCTCGTGCTACATGTGTAGCACCCGTTGTGCGATTTCATTGTCAAATCTATAATCGATTTTTATTCATTTATTCGGAATTTGGTTCCATATATATACACCCTACACAAGTAAAGCAATTAGTAACTTGAATACATGCAGAGACTATTTTACTACTGAATCACTTCTGGATTCAATTTCTCCCTTAAAGGAAATTCTAAGTCTAAGTGTAGTTTTCCAACTTAATGCCGACGCATCATTTCGTCTTCGAGTATCAAATTTGATTTATGCTTGCTGTCTCATTATTCATCCCCAGTTATTTTGTTTTGTATATACAACATATATATATATTGAATGTGACAGGTCCGTGGTCGATCCGTTTTCAACTTGGCATTTGAAAAAAGAGCATTATTCGAATTCTGCTTGAACTACTTTAAAGTGTTGTGAAATTTAACCTCATTCTTCACTATATTCGTCCGCTGTGGTGGTTTACAATTGAGCACAAGAAATTATCGGGTTTGATCACAACCGTCGTCCTAATAAAATCAACATCCTTTCTAATAATTTTGCTATATGGTATAAAAAATCTCACAGTTACAGCGACCATTATGTGGTATAGTGTGATTTAATTTGGCTTTGATATCACCTGTGTTTTGGTATCTTTGATACCAGAAATAGAGTAGAGTGCTATTTCTGAACTGATTTTTTTATTGTACGTTTTTTATTGTACCTTTATCTAATGTTACAAGATGGAGAATTGAGAGAGAAAAACATGTTAATCCCGCCGAATGTGCAAGTGGTTGTTCCTAGTGAGGAACCTCGTCAGCGGTTGTATTTAGTTATATCTATTGAAACGGCTTATGTCTCTTTTTTTATTTTAATAATTACATTACATGTATGTTTCAGAAGAATCCGTTATTTTGATTGGATAACAACGCTTGCGCGTCATACTAAAATTAACCTTCATATCCAAATGAAGTGTAACATTCATGATGACACGTGTCATCACAATAAAGTGTACATGTTAATTAAAGAAATAAATGATAGAAATCGATTTTTCATGACCCTAGCATAAAAATGTAATTATGAGAATTGAATGCTTCTCTTAGTAATTTTATAGGGTTGTAAAAGTGTTGATCGTACGCACATTTCTAGAATGAAGCGCGGAAAGCGCTTCCGCGCTTCATACAAAATGTGTTTCGGTCAACACTTTTACACCCCAATTAAATTACAAAACGAAGCATTCAATTCTTTAGTGAAGATACCAGAACTAAATTTAGTAGAACGTTTTCTAGACTTGTTTACTCTTGGGAATAGAGTTACTTTATAGTTAAAGAAATATTGTTTTTCGTTTATTCTGAAAATACAAAATACAGGACTCACATGGCCACCACAAAAAAATACTTTGTACATTCTTTCCTTAGTTTAAGTATACATGTTGAATTTATGTTAAAACCTGACAACCGAATTTTGTTTAAAATCGAGATTGTAGTTGTTTCTTTAAAAACTTTAAAGGACTTTTATATGAAATGTATGATTGCGGTTTGTTTATTCATAGAGAGCTCAAAGGTTTCTAGTATTTGTTCCATCGTTGGTATCTACCAATAAAAAATATTCAATATCGTCATAAGAAAACCTAAAGGCAAAAATAACTATCGACGGTTACCTAGCTTATAAGTCATTTTCCTAATTCATTTGTTTTGAACTTTTATCTTTGGAGAATGAAAGACTTGAACGTTTGGGAATGACGTCATATAGATATGATCATGATAATGGTGAAAATACAATGCAAAGAATTCGACATGAAAAAAATACATAATGCTACAATTGTTCACAATATTAAAATAAGCAACAAAACACAATACATAAGATACTAAGGGATGCTCAAAATCAGCAATGCAATATATCGTCCTGTCCCTACTTTCACCTGCTTTATATTCCTGATTGTAAATTTGTCAGTATGAACAGTGCAGAAGCCGGAAGATAAACAGGACCGGCTACCACGGCGCCACCTATTCGGGAACGATAATTTGCTACTTTTTATCATTTTGAATTATGTGACACCAACATTCACTGTGTCATGTCCGCTTTAAGTTCATAAAGCATAAACAGTGAGTTAAGATCTCATGATCATTAGAAATGAAGAGAATCACATAAATTCTAAACTAACGGCTAAGTGTTGTACGAAGTAACTTGAACACGTTCTGTATTGTTTTCGTTTTTGTACACCCTGACAAATGACAGCATTTCGCGTGCAAGTTGAGTCGGCACACTGTATTTATAAGAACAGTCGATGAAAGCATCCATAACGGAGGTTGGGATTTCATTTTGATCAGTTTGTCAATAGATATCTATATTCACCCGTAATTGTATGCAATGATATTGTTTCATTTGATTATATTCGGAAAAGCCATCCTTTATTTCGCTTTTTCATGGCAAACCGCAAATTCAAACAACCAAGTTCACCACTTTCTTCGTCTAGAATTCTAAAATTCACTGCATAATCTCCCTGAAAGTATAAAAAAAATAACATTTATTCGTCAAACGCAAATATAAAACTGAATGAATAAACTAAAAGATTTGTGATTAGAACAATAATATGGTAAAATGTAGCAAAATAAGATGATGTGATATGATTGCCATGCGACAACTCCGGAGTTAACAACTACGGTCACCGTACGGCCTTCAACAATGGACAAAACTCAAACTGCATAATAAGCTATAAAAGGCCCGATGTAAAACAATACAAACGAGAAAACTAACGTCCTGATTTGAGTACAAAACTATAAACGAAAAAACAAATATGATATACAGCAGCCAGCGACAACCACTGAATTACAGGCTCCTGACAGGCACATACACAAATATAATCCCTCATCTGGATACTCAGATGTTTAAGATGGAAAAATCTATAATATCATAATCGAAGGCTCTCGTTATACAATACTTTATATGACTTTTATAAAGATCTGAATGTATAAAAGGAAAAATAAATATTTTGAGAACTTTAAAATTTCGTTCTGACGTTACAAATTGAACTCAACATATCTGATTGATAACTAGGATGTCTATGTTGTGAACAGAATAAAAAATAAAATACAACTTCATTCCAAATTTACTTGAAAAAAATAGATATAAAAAGAGAAGAAGATACCAAGGGTCGAGCAAAATCCAAAATCTCAGAAAAACAAAGAACACAATGACAAACAAAAACAAAAAAAACCACAATGACAAAAAAAAACCCAAAAAACACAATGACCAAAAACAAAGAACACAATGACAAAAAAAACCCCAAAAAACACAATGTCCAAAAACAAAGAACACAATGACCGAAAACAAAAAACACAATGACCAAAAACAAAGAACACAATGACCAAAAACAAAGAACACAATGACCAAAAACAAAAAAACCACAATGACCAAAAACAAAGGACACAATGACCAAAAACAAAAAACACAATGACAAAAAAAAACAAAAACGCAATGACCAAAAACAAAGAACACAATGACCAAAAACAAAGAACACAATGACTAAAAACAAAAAACGCAATGACCAAAAAAAAAAAAAAAAAAAACAACAGTCTAGCTTTCAAAATCAGATTTATTGAGCAAACGAACCCAACTAAAACCGGGTTGAACGTACGTGCTCCGGAAGGATACGCGATTCATGCTCCACTATTTGCACCCGATGTGTTGCTCATGTCAAGTAAAAGTTCGACAACAAGTAGAATTCGGTCATGTTTCAAGCTTTTAAATGTAAAAAGATATGAAAATTACATTAAGACATCATATTTTTTGTTGCCTTAAATATACATTTTTATATAAAATGCATGGACAAAATTTTATGTTGTTGTCCTCACATCTATACGACAGAGTATCCATAGATTCCTCAACCAGATGTACTGAAGTACCCCAATGTCATGGCTAACATTTACAGTTCATTAGACTAAATTATCATTACAAAGTGTCAACTAAATCTTAAGCATGAAACCTGCGATGGAAATAGTAGTATTGCTATAGCTGTCATATAATGAAAGGAGCACGTGACCGGCATTCCATGTCAAAATTTTGACATGGTCACACGCGTAAATAAAAGTATAGTAACAAGCTACGACCTTAAAGAAAATAAACAAAAGATACAAAAACTTTCACTGTTTACAAACTATATCGATTAAATCGTCAATTTTCTGGAGTCATGAAGAGGAATTCGTAGATAGACTTTTACCTACACGTACCGACTTTATCTAGGTAGATTATCTTAAAGGGTGTAAATGTTATAAACAGATAAGTGTCATGTTATCGTGTCAGGGTAAAAGGTGTTGACAGCATTCCATTTACTATCGAATAACCTTGTAATGTATATATTGCATGATGTTTGGTATGTTTTGTAAATGTTACCAGATTTACATTCAGGATAATAACCCTTATATTGTAAGATAGCAGGCTTATTCTCATTTCGCCTTAGCTGTCAAAATAATTATATAAAATTAATCCCAGTTTGCCTTAGTACAAATTTTCAGGTACACAAGAATTAACTAAGGCGAAATGGGAGCTTCTGTAAACAACGTAATTAAGTTATGTTTTGTTTGTATTGCTATTAGTTGATATTTGTTATTTTGATGTCAAATTCTACCATGAAATACTATTTAAAAGAAGATATTTTTTTTTTTGATTTTTTGTGTCCCACTTTTAAAATATTTTTTTTTATAGTTGCTCTTCTTTTTCTGAAATTGTATTTTTTTACTCATGTGTTATATTTTGTAAATAAAGTCTTATTAGATATGACAAATTGGATATGGATGTTTCATATTTTAATGAATAAATAAAGACAAATATCAAACTATCATAACAAATATTTTATTTCTGAATCAGCACTGAATTCAAAGCACAATGTTATAAATAATAGCATGAGAATAAGCACTTATACATAAAACATAAGAATTATTTCCATATAGTTCATATTTTGAAAAACAAGGCACTGATGTACACATTTGAATGTTCAAAGTTCATTTAGTTTCCAAGTTTGAGGATGTAAGATGCTGCATCACCATACTGAATATAGTCAGTTGTACCATTGTGTAGGGTTTCCTTCAAATTGGCGTACTGTACTTTCTTTACCTCGTTAGATGCTTGCTCTTTCTTGAACACATTGATAATTTCAAATATGTTTGAAACATGGCTGTCCCAACAAATGCATGAATGGTGAAAATGCTGTCAAACATTGGTGGTGCTGTGTAGAAAGTTCCATCACAGTATACAGTGTCTGCAGTGCACAGTTGTCATAGATTTTCAGCAGTTGTAAATATGAGTAGCTTGTTGATGTCACCATCATCAGCTTGTAGAAATGGTTCTCTACTTGTGGTCTGGCGAAATTTTCTTTATTATATATAATTAACACAATTAAAAATTTTTTTTTATTATTTTATTTATTTTATTAAAATTTCTGTCATATATGTAAATAAATCTGTGGGAATGTATTTTTTCTCTTTCTTTTTAACTTTTTGTGTTGCACAATGTAAAGGATAATTGAATTATTAAGAATTTTTTAATTGCATAAAATTCATACAATCGAAACTTTTCTTAAATAAAGCATAAAAGAAGCAACTTTCCTACTGACTTATGTTTTATTGTAGATTTTTTTTCTGATTTCACAATTTTTTAAATCATAAAAAGTGTCTTTTTATAAATAAATATTAAAATAATAATCCAAGAGAAAAAAAAATCCCTAATTACATGTTGTTTATATTGTTATAAAAACACAGAGGTTTAATTTGTTTATTTAATTTTTTCATCTAAATTCACATTTCGCCTTAGTACAATTCCCATATCGCCTTAGTATTTATTTTACCTTTTTTACCTGGAATTTCCAGCTAAGGCGAAATGGGAACACACCAGATAGCATGGTAGTGTAAAGAAAAATAACTGACAGAAATGTTCTCTAATGTAAAAGATAGGATATGATGTATGTACCAATTCATGACACAAAATCACTACACGAACATGAAGAAGATAAAACAAAAGCAAAGGAACAGCGCTTTTATTGCTGTTCTTCATCTCAAAGTCACAGTGAGGCCTTCAACATAGAGCAAAAACTCATTGGAAATTACACTCATCTCTATAAAAAAAAAACAATTATCCTACCACAAGATGTGTGTGCTAAACCGTTCATTCTTTCCATGCTTTAAAATTGACGCTTCATTCGTCGTAGAAGTGCCTTGCAGTTATTTCCCCTACAGCATGCAATATAGTTGTATCGAGTGGTATATGTACTTTTAGCTGTGTCATCAAAACAAGTTCGATATGCTTTGATTAGTTCATAAAGAAAATGAAGAAGAAGGCGAATCATAATCGAAAAGAATGACAAAAAAACAGACGAAGTCGAAGAATGTCCATAATAAGTACAGACACCATTTGTATTATTTTGAATTTAGTTGTATGTGGCAAGTGTGTTCTTATAAATTAAATGGATGCAAATTTCAGCATTATTTTTTTATATACAAGTCGATTTAGAAATCTTTTGACTCTTATATGGACCTTTACTTCAAGACACATTTGCTTCGATAATACTCATAATTTGCTGAAAACTGTATAGAAAAATGATAAGCTTTCATGAAAAAAAATCCAAAATATCTCCATGCGCTTCAAAATTTCTCTTGTCAGTTTAAATATAAAAATCGTTCATACATATATATTTTGAAAAAGAAAATGATTTACCCCTTCGCAAATCACAGCTATTTAAAAATTGACACGATTCACATAAAATGGTACAAACAAAAGTACAATGAACAATGAAACGTTTCACTTTAAGTTTCTTCTGGTTATATTTTTAGGTTCCGTCCCTCATATAAACATCATTAAAAAGTGAATTAAATAGACCTACAAAATAAATCGTTTATATTACCGATTTTTTTTACAAATCTTTTCTTAAAAAAAAACGAACTGACACGAGCTAACTTTTCATTAACATTTAATTTCAGAAAGCACATAGTCGAGACGATGCAGACTTGACAGGAATAATAAAAAACGATGTCTGCAAACAAACTTAATGTAGTAGTCTTAAATCGACAGTTTGCACATTTCTTTATTCAATTTAAATTGAAGCTTTTAACGCTATTAGAGAGAAGGAAAAAAATGTTTATATAATACGGTAACGTATAATTACTTGTACTCATTAGAGAACCGAAAGGTTTATCTGTTATAAGTGGAGGTTAAGCGTGGTTAATAATGCGTTATTGAACCTTATAATAATTTGTTAGCTATTTACCGTCTACGAGACATATTATGTTGTTCTTGTATGTGACGGAAAATAGATAAATATTAATTATTTGTGCTAAATCATCTAATGATTTTCCGCTATTCAGGTTCTGATGTAAAATACAAAAGAAATGTAATGAACTAGAACTGAGAAAACTAACAACACATTGCTTAACAGCCTTAGGCTTTGCTTCCTAGGTGGTCCATTAAAATACACATCACTGTCATTTGAGAGTGTTGGCCGAAACTCTTTCTTATTAATCAATTCATGATAAACGCCTATTTCTATCGAGATGTTCTTTATACACGTGCCACTAAATTGACGTTAGTTGTGTTTTAAAGTAAATGTATAATTCAAGGAACGACCAATTAATTACGTATTTTATTAAATTAGTGAACATCAAGAGGAAACTGCTTTCATATTATAAGCAAAAGTGCTTGGCACTTTAAACAGATTTTTTGACATATTCAAAATTTCCCACATCGACAAGAAATTATCTTTCAAGACTTAATTTCTTAAATACTGGCTATATCGTGCCTATTTCTGTTTTAAATTCTGCAATGAAATCAAAAGATATATCAAATTGTGCAATTCATATTTACTTTATTAAGAAGATACCCATAAAATCGACGGTACATAAATTGGCATTATCATGTCAATGAACAGATAACAGTAATTACAAATTTTAAAAAGAATAAGGTGAACGATTTTTGTCAAGTGTAATTGTTTTTGTTTTTTGTTTTTTTTGTAAAATATGGTGATGTGATTTGATTGACAAAAAGGCAACCATTTAAAAATCCATAGGAAAAGATGTGAACTATTACAGGTCAAGTTGCGACATTCAACAATGAGCAAAACCCTTATTATAAATATAAAAATAAGGAGATGTGGTATGATTGCCAATGAGACAACCATCCACCAAAATAAGCTAAAAGACCCCGGGATAACAAAATATGAAACAACCAAAAAACAGAAAGCAACACCCTAATTAATTTTACAACAATAAACGAAAAACTATCATGGCAAACAATATGAAAGGTTCCCAGCTTGGGATAGGGACAAAACGAATATGGCGGGGTTAAACACGTTTGAATGCAGTCAATCCTCCACCCCCCCCCCCCCCCCCCCAAACCATAGAGATTGGCGTAACACAACATAAGAACATACCGTAAAAATCATTTGGGAAGGACTTGAATAATAAGATCGAATCTAAGCAGAAAAAAAAATTAACAAAATAACAAAAAGACAAAAGACACAAGGTACCGAACATAGAGTACTTTCAGCTACTGAAAGCTTCTTCAAATCCCAATTTCTTCTAATGAATAGTCCAAGACTAAAATATCAATCAGTACATCTCCAAAGAACCTAGTGCAAAGACGTCATAAGAAGTCCGATGAAAGCATAACCTTACATGCAATGCAAAACTACAAGTATCGACAGTTTTTGTTTTGTCTTGTTGCGCTTTTTTTAGTTTTCTAATGTTTTGTAGACTGTTTTTTGCCTATTCGTATAAGATTTTTTTTCTTTCCGTTTGATCTTAGGATCGTCTGTTTTTCTTCGACTTACTGTGGTTAACACTCTCCCCTTCTGAGGGTATTTTTCATCACTACTTGTTTGACGAATTTCACGCTTTCAGCATTGACAAAGATGTAACAAAATATTTTGTGGTTTTCATTTCACTGTATTCCACAGCACAGTAACAATCAAAATAGAAATAAAGATTTATCGCAACTTCACTCGTTAGGGATTGGTGTTTTTCTTTTATATTTACATATATAAAGATAAGCAATCTATTGTACAACGTGCAAAAAATAAACCGTTTACTGCACGATTGTTGTTTCACAAAAAGACGTCAGAGCTATTTACCCGTCAACTGTAACAAAGGTAAAAGTAGCTACTTTGTACCGGAAGTTTGAACAAGTTTGTAGTAAATTAGATTTATCTTTAGATTATCAATATGATGAAAGATTTAGATGTCTTGATTGGCATTTGCCCTGTATCAGCTTGACACTGACGGAAACGATATACGAACTTGTTTTATTAGTTAAACAAACTGTTTGATCGATATCTGACTTTTGTATAATTTATAAAATGATTATTTCTTTGCTGTATCTACTTAATATTGTCCATATATTTGCCTATCTTATCCTTTTTCCATGTTTACATGAAAAATTAATAAACAACTTACTCGAGGGGGAGTGTTTGGTTTCATTTCGTGTTTTCTTTTTTTTTACTTTATGAAAGATAATATGCTGAATTCAACATAGAAAAAAATCCAATACCGTATTTATTTGCATCTAACTATTTCTTGATAAAATTTTGGAAACAAAATTTCACATTAAACTTTAGCCGTTACCATCTAGGGTCGACTTTCACTGAAAGAGTTGGAACCTCTGTTCATGTAACATTACAAAAATTGTAAACAGTGAGTATCCATCATTTTATAGAGTAGAAAGGTAAAAAAAGGTTAATATGGACACTCTAAAATTTATGCAGACTGATTAATAACTATTTTCAGTTTCTTGTTATTTACGTTAAGTTTTGTGGATATCATTTGATAAAACAAAATAACTAGAGCTTTTTGTAACAAAATCATTTCAAAACAGTCCTTCATTAATTAAAAAAACCCACAACAAAACGTATTTTTTTAAATTTAGCATTCCTATGAAGATGACTCGTTTGCTCTTGTAAAAATGAGAATTTTGTTTATTTGATAGATAAATTAAAAAAGAGACTCACTAAAACTGTGATGACGTTTATAACTTTTTTTTAATGATTGTTGTTTGAAATAACACATTTAACGTTTAGAAGATAAAAAATAACTCCTTTCAAATGTTACTAAATGTATTATTAATCGCTTCTGAAAAAATATTTGATAAATTACAATATCTATGAATTGATATCTTTCTATTTTTCTTAGTACAGTATGCTTTTTAATAATGCAAAACTCAGTACAGATATATTCATATATTTTTTTTATTTTAAATAGATTTTAACCTGATTCATACAAAACGACGTAAAATGCTACTTTTCTGTTCTTTTATTTGGAAAATTTAAACAGATTCTCACAGTGGTATCTTTTAATATTAAAAATTTTACTTGTTTTACCACACACGAGCTATTTTTCATAAAACGTATCAATAAATAATCCTAAAAAGTCATTATTTTTCTTGGAGGACATTTAACAATATAATGCGAAAATGCAAAATTTAATCTACAAGGAGACTAGATTCAATTCAAGTACACATTTCCACAAGACCATTATGTTTTTAATTTCATTCAAGTTTCTCATAGAAAATTATACAAATATTAGATTTTTAAGCAAAATCAATCAAAAGTCACACGAAGTGATGAGTACGATTTGACAGGTATCTATGTTTGAAATATCAATACTTCAAGTTTGAAATTATTGCATATATTTTTAGAAAAATACAAGTACGAACTGATTTGAAGTCAAATCATTTTTGAACATCTCCATCAATAAATAACACTATTGTTTTCATAATTTTGACAATGCGCCGATAGTAAACTACAAAAAAAATATTCAATTTCTTTCAGTAGTATATACAATGATTTCGTTTTATAACAAATTTTGTATCAACGATTGTAGTTTTTGCTCCTTAGAGTTTTAGCTACCTGTAAAACCAGGTTTAGTCTACCATTTTCTACATAAGGAAATGCCTGTACCAAGTCAGAAATATGACAGCTGTTTTCCATTCGTTTGATATGTTTGATCTTTTTATTTTGCCATTTGATAAAGGACTTTCTGTTTTGAATTTTTCTTGGAGTTCGGTATTTTTGTTATTTTACTTTTTATATATTATCGTACATTTGAATAAAGACGGCAAACTATTTTTTGTTTTCAAAAACAGATATGTGTAGTATTGATAATACTAAGTTTATCAACAAACGATTCGCTCCTCGTTCTTTCAAATACAGTTGTCATATCATACTAGTAATGAATTGAAGTGTCAGATTTAAATTGCAACAGACCATTGATTAACATTTCCTTTGACTTACACTTTTCCCTGAAGTCATCATAAATAGAATTTGTATAAAAATTCCGGTTACATAGAAATATAGATAAAATATGATACCAAGAAGGCAATCAAACTGAAGAAGTCAAGGAAAGAAAAAAAACCACTTCAACCTAAAGACAACTAAAGATTTCTAACCCAACCCCACCAAAAACCAAGGATGAACTATGATTTTCCGGGAGGGTCAGCAGATCCTGATCCACCGATGAAATGATTCTCTAACTGAACATGAGTTGCTTTTGATAGTATTGTCATACACTGGATTGTATGTTAATAACGCCCTTTCACAGACCACTTGGCCTGATGAGATGAAAGTTTACAAGAACATCCTGTATTAAGTCGTTATAAGAGTTTGTTATTTTTGATGAATCCAGTATCAAAAATGGCTTCCATGGCCAACTAGGAGTTTGATTGACTGTAAGAAACCAATATAAAGATTTTTGTATGAGCCTGTACCAAACTTGCAGTATTTGCCGATCTAAAACCCGAGATTGCTTTAAATTTTGAACTGTTTAACACAGAAACAGTTTCACAGATTACATATGACCCATGGATGACGATTCAATGATCCTCTTCACACTTGTTTTTATCCATGTTTACAAATACTACTAAATGTATTAAAAATATGACTTTTTCCTCTACCTAAAGTTGTAATTTTGTTTAGGTTTGAAGTTTTAGGTGACAGGCAGAATAGAACTTAGTTCGGAACAATCATCTTTCAATCTATGATCAGCTTCTTGGAAACCATATACGAGTGGAAGATGTCAAGGATTAGCCTTATCCCGAGAGACGAATTTACAGACAATTATTTTATTAATATATTGTATATCTATATATATATAGTGAGTAGAGAATAGAGGCTCCAGAAAGTTGTATTTTGCCCTGATTGACCGGACCGGAAGAATTCATGCAGCTAGCAATGCTTATTACTTGTAGTATAGACATTATACAGAATAATAGTTAGTACATATCTACATTTCGAATGTTCATATTTGTTATTCGAATTCAAAAGGCCAAAATATTGACCTAAGTTAACGTTGTCCTTTTTCAATTTTGTCTCAAACCTTATTTTTACGTGTGTCATCGGTTAAAGTTTAATATAATAATTCAACATCTGCATTTAAGAAAACTCATCAAGGATACCATATTTATACATTTTACCTGTACCAAATCAGGAATATGGCAGTTGTTATCAAACAGTCCGTTTCTATGTATGTTGGCGTTTGTTTTTTTTTTTTTGTAGCATTTCAGTGTTTATGTTGTTCCGTTGTCTTCCTCTTATAGTTGATGTGTTTCCCTCGGTTTTTGGTTTGTGACCCGGATTTGTTTCAGTTAAATCGATTTATGACTATTGAACAGCGGTATACTACGGTTGCCTTTATTTACGTCAGACAATCGTTTCGTCTACATAGGACTCATGAGTGGCGTTCAAATTAAAATTCTGTAAACCAACTTATTATCGTGCATACTTTATTTCGCGTAAAATTCTTTCAAGCCAATTTCGCGACGATTTATTTTCGCGATGTTCTCATTTTCTTGATAAATTTATATAAGGGAATATCCAAGTTTTACATAATGGCGACGATTAAAATTTCGCGTTATTTTCCTTCTCGCAAAAGTTGCGAAAATAAATCGGTCGCAAAAAGTAGTTGGTTTGCAGTAATTGGAAGTTCATAACAAGTACGAAGTTGTAAAGCATTGTAAAACATATATAAATACATAATAAATAAATCATGCTTACTCTTACTTTGACAAAAGAGCCAGCGTATCCACCTATCCTAGGTATATTTACAGCTAGGTTTTTCACACTAAATACTCCAGCATGGAATGGACAATAACACTGAATATCTAAATGTCTTAATCGTTTCGGACATCTTCTCCTCTTTTCAAATCTTTCTAAATTTAAGCAAATATTGTCATACGTGCTGAAAAATAAATTAGAGATAAATTTTGTGATATATAAGTAGAGAGGAAAGCTGAATTTATCAGTGAATCACAGAAACATTACATAGGATGTATGAGAGAAAAAGTAGGAATTGTTTGGAAACAAATGAAGCAATAATAAATAGCAGTCTGACGAAACTTCCACATTAAGTTATAAGGGTTTTAGGAAGTGTAGGCCACATAGCCTTCATCTAATTTTCAAAGGGTTTGCTATGATATACCAACTCTGATTTGTTTGAATTTTTCGACCAATCAATTATATTTGATCCTCTTCAATACTGTTAATGTACTGGTCTACATTTTATACATACAAACCTCACACGTCCTTTTGGCGAATATGTAAAAGGCTAGCTTTTGATAACTTCAGTATCGATTTGTTCATGCTTGATACAGGGATAAATACTGATTAATTAATTTAAGAGGACGATAAACACAATAATGTATGACAAATGTAACAATTTTAAATTTCCATCAGTTGATTTCCCTTTCCTGAAGAGTATTGTACTTTTGCATTTTCTGTGTATGGTGAAACTATCCTACCATTGATTCGCTCACCAAAGGGCTTATGTCAAAAACGCGACTTTTCACAGATTGAAACCGTTGCTTCAGAATCAATCCTCTAAGGCATTTTTCGATTTAGTTGTCAATCCTAAGACAGTTTTAAAGTGCTAATTTGCATTTGATGTATAAATATGAATTAGAATGTAGTTGTATACAAAAAAAACAGTCAATATAAGAATTTAAAGAAAATAAACATTTGCAATAATAAAATGAAAGACGATAGCAAAGACTGATTTTCAACAATGCGTGAATTCAACTTGTGTCGCTGCATATGTCAATACAAGGTTAAGTACGCAGTATGGTATCACAATGTAAACTGTGGTCCCATAATTCTTGTTTGAGATGAAGCGGTGGATATCTATATGACGTGTGCAATACCTTAGAAATGAAACTGATACGTTCTTTTTGTGTATGAATTACTTAATTTTATAATTATATCTTTCAAATTGTTATCCTCAATTTTGAATTTTGGCCCACATTTAATTTTACACCTCTAAATTTGAAAATTGTTTGTTATTGTTAACATTTACTGTTCATACTGAATTCATAAAGTAGTTAAATAAAATTAAGTACAAAGTGAATGACATTTATCATAAACATGTAATTACTGCGGACATAATGATATATAAACACCATATTAAGTCCGGTAGACCGCACACGTCGTCATGTTCCACCCTGATATATACAGTCAGTTCAATAGAATCAAAACTATTATAGAAAGCAGATCTTCTCAATTACATCTTGTCTTACGCGACATCCTTGCTCGTACAAGGATCTTCTACTCTCGTTTTCTATAATAGGTATCTCCCATTATGTTAATTGGTCCACCTAATTTCAACCCATTGTCATTTGGAGATGATCAAACAGTGTATTGCGAATTAAAGTAGGGACGACGACTTATATTTTATCAAAGCGCGACAAGTTTGGATTGTCAAGTATTGTTATTTCGGAAAACATCGTTCAAGATATTGAAAACAAGACAACGATGTTAAGTACAGTCTATTTGAAAATACAAAAAAAGGGTTAGGTCTCAGTCTAAACGCAATTCCCATCAACTAACACTTGGTTAGCAATTGCACTTTGGGACTTGTCCACCTACTGTCCACCTAGTAGATAGTGTTTTTGGTACTCGTATGATTTAAAAGATACGTTTTGATTGTGAATTTAAATTTAGTAATTGTAATATGCACCATGATGTCATGAAATGTAATTCAATATCCTGCATTTATTATGTTTTCTCCTAAAAATAATTTCATATTCCCAAAAGTTATTCCATGTCTTTTGTTTTACTCTAGAAAGCGCTTTTTCCTGACAATTTGAAAGTACCCTGATCGAATATTGACCATCTTTTCTGTTGTTGCAGCTTATCAAACAATATGTCTAGCTGACAATCAAAACATTGTAGACCTTTCCTCTGATACCTTTTTTAATATGATGTCTTTATGTACATACTAAATACATACTATGATAATGGAATGAGTGCATTAACTTACCATGATCCTATCTGGTTATCAAAGCACGGTAGACTAAATGGAATTCTGTTAAAGAAATACTTTGTTACTTTCATCTCTATAGAAATACGTCTAGGTAAGTCATGTGTAATATTTCCCGCCATGGAAAGTTCCAGCGTTCCCGGTGTAACTATAGGATTTGGATGGATTTTTACGTGATGAAAGAGAATAGGACGATTTGGATCAGAACCTGCAAAAAAGAAAACTACTACAGAATAACAATTTTGAAAAGTCCTTTATGAATATCTTTAGGTCCATCATTAATCAATGCTTTACCACTGCCCATTGATCGCTGTAGCGCAATGAACATATTCTAATGTGATTTATTGATTTAAAGAAGTCATCTTATTTTCATATGTTTATACTTAGAGTTTTTCACCTTCATCATTAACTTTTTTCTGATTTTGGTAAATAATATATTAGAAGGATTTCAACAAAACGGCAGAATTAGATCCATTTTAGATAAAACGTGTTCTGATGTCAATGTGTATAGCAATAGTAATCTCTCTAAAATTATATCTGTAATGTTTTTCATAATTTATAACAGTATAATCATGTTGTATTACTGAAATTATTTGAACGAGCTTGTCAGCACAAAATTGAAAATGTCAAGGAGGCAGAGAATTGAAAATTATTTTTGGGAGATGAAAAAGATATTTATTGTATGAGTTTTTTAACATATTTGCCCTACTGATATTTCTTTATGGAACTTACTTTTCTTTTAAGCTCTAAATCCATGTCATCTTCAATGGGGCCTTTGCGTGGGTATGGATAAATTAATGACTAATATTTGACATTACTACAATTTGGCATTTTAAGTCTCTAAGATCCCTTTTTAATTCTTTTTGAGTTTTATTGACGTTTTATTCAAGGTCTTTGCTGATGCTTACACTTAAATAATCAACAACGTTTTAGTTTATATTGGAGCTTACGTATATGTATATCTTTATAAAATCTATATGTCTTATTTAAATCTTAAACGATAGAAGATTGTTTTAATCTTTATGTAAGACCACAACAGTTTTCTTATATATGAATACGAAATATTAGAGGCAACTGTAGTTTACCAAATATCAAAATAAATTTTTGATATACAAATCGAAGGGCTAACGCGTTGAGAGTATACACTATTTAGAAACTAAGGTTTCATCTCCCTTAGTCAAAGTTGACTTAAGATGGACTTGGCTACCATTTGTAGGTCTTTGTTGGTCATATAGCTCTTCAACTGTTCCTTTTTTATACATCCTTGGCTTCAAATATTCGTCTTTGAGCGTTCCTGTTGAAGATAAATCCAGAAAAGCGCTTCGGACGCATGAAATTTATAAAGTTTTATTTTCATTTTCATGAACCTCAAAAGGAGCGAGACCTGTGCGTCAACAGGGCACGCATCTCCTGATATTTTCGCCTTGTGTGCTATGCGAATCTAGACTCGTTCCAATTGTCACGATGGACAGTTGGACACATTCGGTAGAAATATCTTACATACCTTTGTCAGTGTCTATTCGAAATTTTATTTAAGTGTTCTAAACTTAAATGTGGTACATTTGAATGTGGATATCAAAGTCAAAATTTAGGAAAACGATGAATGTAATAAAAGTGATTAAAATCTTAGCACTGAGTAATTCAAGAATTTTACTTGTTCCCCACAAATACTGCGACCGAGAGCAAAATTGTCTGCCTTAAAATCAAAACATGCCCCCCCCCCCCCCGCTCTTTTGGCAAGTTTTCGTCATGTCGAGTGTAAACAAGAGCATAGATCAGAATTGTTCTTGTTGAGAAATTCAAATTATACATGTAACATAACAAATCTAACTAGAGAGACAGTCAAATATAGTACTGAATTATAAACTCGTCATTTAATTGTAGTTTTTACTGTCATTTATAGCAATTTCATTAAACGTTTTAATATAAAAAAAAATTAGAAGTAAAACATATTGCCATTAATGGTTATATTTAGTAGATCGCACCTGTTTTACTGTAAATTAATTCGAATCGTTCAATTGAAAGTAACTTTCCACGTAAGTATCAATTAACATGTTGAACAAATGCCTACCGCATTTAATGATGTTTTCTTTTCATCATATATTCAGTTTAAGTCGTAAAAGACAACAGTGTGTCAAAACAGGAAGGTATCAATCATTTTATAATAGGCTTCAAACGTCTTGTTCTTCTATTGTTCATTCATTAATGCGCGAGTGTAATTGTTTTAGTTATTAACGTTAACAAATCGTAATTAAGGACCTTTCTGTAGTAGGTTTGCCTTGTTTGATTTCAACGGAATCTCTACTTTGATGTGTAATAAATCTGCCCTTGACGGTCCTGATTTACTTCGATTATTTCATAGATTTTGAATCTTTAGAGCTCTTCAACTGTTTCGATTCTTATACATACTCAGCTTTCAAATATTCGGCTTTATGCGTTCTTGATACAGGTGAATCCAGAAAGTCGCTTCGAACAATGAAATTTAGAATGTTGTTTTCATTAATTATCTAATTGTTCGTATGAACATAAGATTATGCATTAAAACACGACCCTAGGGACAGATTAAGACTGTTAGAACTTTTAGTGGAGTCTTCCTTAGCCACATTCCACCGTAACGATAAGATTTTGAGAAGCGATGTAATTCTTGCCATGCCATTGTCAGTTCGCTTACGACTAATGAGTTTGATTATCCCTTTTGATAGATTTTGTCTCACTTTATCAGGACTGAAAATGAAACATATAATATTTAAACACACCTTTTTCACTGCTCTATTTATTAATTTTCAGAGGCGTATGTCCTGTCCGTTATCATCCTCAAAGAGGAATATACATTTAAAAACAAATATTTTGAATGTCAACGTTATTACGTATTTTCCCATCCCTGGCTATCAAGTGTTTAGGTATGAGCGTCTCTGGTTAATCCAGATAAAAAGCATCGTACGCACAAAATTTGTAAAGTGTGATTTTCTTTCACGAAGTGTATACAAGAGTTTCTTAATGTATTTTGTCAAAGAAAATTGCCTGTTTTCGTAATAACATATTGACGTACAACTATACTAACTGGACAAAATTACCAGTTACCAGGTGTGTCAAAAATCTAGTATTTAGCATTTGTTGTGACACTTTCAAGTGCAATTCAATTATTCTCACATGGAGTTTCAAGTTGACATGCTTAATATAATTACAGGTTTATTATATCACAGGAATTTCAAGGAGGTGACCACTATGTCATTCTGTTTACTGAAAGGTTTTACGACATCGACCACAGTGATCTAACCAAAAACCACATATTAAATAATATATCATGTGTTGACCACAAATCAACACTAAATGCCACATATTTATATTGTTATATATGGCCGTTAAACTGGCATACTTTAAATGTCTTCCATATTTTTTAAGGGTAAAAAAATCCAAGTGTGTCGGTGCATATATTTATTTATTGTAACTTGCTATACATTTACACTTTGATGAACACTACATGTTCGATAGAGAATATGCCGTTTAGATATGTTAAGGTGTTGTGAAAAAATATCTTTATAGTGGCGTTTCGTTTTGTCTTTACGAAGTTTAACCATAAATAGTGATCCATAACAGTAAAAAACAAATCTGCGATAAGAGTAGCACAGCAAGTTCCCACTAGTATACTCCCACATAAATATTATCAAACAAAACCTAATAGCTTTGATCCTTTCTTTGCATGTCAAATAAATGTTTGTTTTTTTTATTATTATTTTTATTGTAACTTTTATAACTAAAAAGGTCTTGTACATTAAAATAATAAAAGGGATAGGACAAATCATATTTTAGACTTATTGTAGATATCTGACAGTAGCAGTTATAACAATAAATTTATTATCAATCTCTGCAAAGAAAAGATTAAATATCTCATTGAAATTTAATGATGTTTTCAATCAAGATATGTCACTTTTACTGTAAATGTTCTTAAAGAATACTAAACAGAAGACTAAGCTATATCATATTATTATAGTTAGAAATAAAATTGTCAATGATATGTCAAAATGAATTATAAAATAAAATGAAGTTTCTTAATTTGATGTAGCCGATCCTTTATAATTTTGTGCAATCAAAAAGTAAAAAGTGTTTCAATCACATCTTTCTTTTGAAGAAATACCTATCGATAAGATATAAGAATTGTATTTCAAACGATTTGAATATGTATTGCAATGAATATACGTAGTATAATTATACGAATGGGTTAACATATACAAAATGTTGCTTCACCATTTTCAATTAAATCTATCAAATACTCCATAGAAACTTGAACTTAGTTAAATATAAGTGCATTTCATGTCAAAGGTTGAATTAATACAATAGGTGTATGTTTCGTATGTTGGCCCTTCGCTGTAGGTAGAATTCGTTACCTAATAACAGATTTTTTTCTCACCTGGTACAAAAGTGACATTTACATGTTTCTTATACTAGTGCTACCGATTAGTCTTATAAACAGTCGTACCTATAAAAGTTTGAAGTATTGACAGTTTTTCACAACTATTTGCAGATTTCATATTTATATTTTCTCACAACCAACGATAACAAATATCATGGGTATGAATAGAGCCTAAAGAACGTAAGGATGGTTTATTTATTTTAACATTTATATTTCAAAACTTGATAAATGACAGCGAAAAATTTCATTTTTATACAGATAAGAAAGTTTATAATTTAATGAACGAGGTCAAATACATTCTTCTATAAGTGTTAAAATAAGAAATTATTATAAACATCTGGTTTTTTTATTATTGTTATAACTGGTTGTTTGAATTGTATTTAGGCTGTACATGGAATCCTAAACGCAATATTTGTTCAACATACGTTTTTTTAACTATGGATAAGTGTTGATACAATATGTCGAGTTTTAAATACTAGTAGACTGAGACTAAAACAGATGGATATTAATTTTATTTTTGTAAACTCGTCAAAGATATCAGGCTTATGATTTGACCTACCAGACGCGCGTTTTGTCTACATAAGACTAATCATTGGCGCTCGAATCAAAACAGTTGGAAGGCAAAAAAACAAATACAAAGTTGAAGAGCATTTAAAACCGAAAGTTGACAAAATAAGAGACTATTCTAAATATACTCATCTTATCTCTCCGTTAACAAGATAGTCGCAAACATTATTAATGTTATGTTTAAGTCTTTGTTTTGTGTTTTTGTCATGAATATGTGTTTTCCTATATCTTTTGGTTTCAAGCGAATAATACAGAAACCGGACTTATACGCACCAAATGCTTACAGTATTATGTTCATTTTCCCCTTGTTATACGGGTATTTTAGAAATGTATGAAGCAATAGTGAATTCTTAAACAAGTGTTTGCTCGTAACGAATCATATGAAGGGAGTCTTTGTAAAAATATGTACATTTGAAATGGGCGCCTTTTAACAGAAAGCTACGTAACAGCACATGATTTCGTCACATTGCAATAGGATTAGATGTGTTTTTATTCAAACATGTTTCAGGGTCTTTTAGGCGTATGTAAAGCTATAAATTTCATTTGTGAAAACCAAACAGATAAAGAAAAATGAAATAGCGTTATATAAAAAACACGCGTTGTCAGCACTTTGTATGTTTGCATCGGTCCGAATGTTAATAATAGTATATTATGTATTATGCTAAAATAAATACATTGTTAGTTTTCGGGTGCCACAGTCATGGTGAGCAGAATCTGCTCACCCGTCCGGAGCAACTGGGGTCACCGCCGGCTTTTAGTAGGGTTCTTGTTGCTTATTCTTTAGTTTTCTATGTTGTGTTTTGTATACTATTGTTTGTTTTGGTCGCTTTTCATTGTTTGCTATGGCATTGTCATTTTGTTTTCGAATTATAAATTTGAATATTCCTTTGGTATATGTATCTCCTCTTTTCTAATAGACCCTACATCACACAGAAATAAACTACTGTACATCAAAATAATCGAGCTTTTCATATTTTACTCTCAGGAGACAAATGGTAAAAAGATTTCTTTATCAAGGAATGATATTAATTGTAAGTGAGTTTGTACCTTTTGACGTACTTATTAGGGGTGAATCTTCATTCCTTTCAACTGATTTGATATTCTTAATCCGTGGAGAATGAAGTTAATCATATCCGAATTTTTAAAAAGGTTCGTTTATTTCGTCATTGTTCAACGCTATCACAGTGCCAATGTTAACACCGAAAATAACGTATACTTCGGTAGAAATTTAGTCCAACAATGTTAGGTATACAAATTTGCTGTAGCAAATTTTCGTCCTCATAGTAGCGGGATTTGAACCAATGCTCCTTTTACAGCGTTGCATTTCCGCCTGCACTCTGTCCATTCTAGACCACTAGGCCAACTAAGCTTTATAGAATATAATAACTTTCCTTATGATGCCTTTCTTAATTGGATTCACCTATATAGTTGTGTAACACACTATATGTGATGTAATATGGTATAGGATGTCTTTCTTATTACCTATATTTTTCGTATTTTTCGTCTGTCGTAAAGTATGATAATAGTTATTATGTAGTACCATCAATGTGTTTTATTCTATGCATCTAGATATTGACAACTTTATGACAGGATTTCTCCACGTGATAGCTTAAGGTTTAACATCATATAAGGTCTTCAAGCATTACTTAAATCTATGATCTATCCTAAGATCCTCTAACTCTGCACAGGTGGTAGAAATGGGATAGCTTCATATATATAAATAAATAAGTGTCACAGCAGGTGGCCCTGTTTGATCTATAGAAAATAAAGGTATCTAATTAATTTAGAGAACCCTGAAATTAATATTGTTGATAGAATGTGGTCAATTGACCGCAATATTATCAGTATTTCTTTGTAAACTATTTACTATTCTGTCTTTTCTTTTGTTTATCGCATTAATAAACACACCTGAATTACAGGTTAAGATCTTATGCCACTCCGTTTCTTCAAACTTAAATTAGTTTTATCTCAAATTATATTTTATATAAGTGTAGGTATTTCGTCTGTTTGATAACATACGAAATAATTCGCTTTGACGCGATAAGGCCTATTTTAAGGTGTTATTTACATGTATGCTCCAGACCATATGAATATTTTGACCAAATGCGTATATACTCATATGGTCAGGCCATGCATCTATGGTCCTGGTAATTAAGACGATAAACGCTGAAACGTTAAACTTTAAAACTGTTTATTTGAATAGGTACAACTTCAAGTTGTCATAAAAAAGAGTTTATGAAAATAAAATTTTGAGTGATTTAATAGCATATATGGTAATCCTTGTTACATGCATAATAACGAATGGCAATATGTCGAGTTGGGAAGATAACTTCAACAAAAATCCAAATGAACGGTTAAACAAGGACTGACGTATGAAAACGTCATCATGATAAAGACGTTTTTAACTTTCGTCATACGAGTAGTCGGCAGGGCGTCTGGTGATTTACCACGTTTGTTGTACAAATTAGATGACGTCGCCGGTCAAAAACCGTAATTTATTTAAGTTGACATGTGAATAAGGTGTACTACAGTCACGTTATGATATTGCTTCGTTAGACCTTCTTTAAACGCTTTAAATATATCGACATGGCTTACGACTTCAATATCAGATGACGCAGATGATATAAGTGCTAGCGTTTCATTTGCAAGCAAAACATTTTACAAAATGTGTAAATACAGAAAAGTAATGATACATTATGGGAGTAATTGTCATCAAAAGCGTAGATACTTGAATAAAATTAGGGATGATCTGACTTTGTCATCAATATGTCTCGTATATTATACAAAACTATTGTAACTGCGATTTACTACCTTTTACTCTTCGGCTAATAAGTTTTGATTCTGTCTGTTATTTTCCGCCTTTTTTCATAACTATTTATTCATTTCTTTCATAACACACCCAAGAATATCATAACCAAATCAGAAATTTGTATCAAAATTTACTATTCACTTTTTATCCACTTCTCATACGATATTATATACTTACTTTTCCTTAATATTTGTATTTGAAGAGTAAGTAAATATATCATGATCACATCTTAAGTGTACCGAACATGATAGGCACAACGAAATATATATCAAATGAAAGTTTGTCCTTTAAACAGGTGTTCAATCGCATCCGAAACAAATAATCTTCATACTTTAGCTGTGTATATTCAACTTAGGCGTTAATTACGTAATTTGAATTTACTACCATAAAGAGACATAAATTTTACAGGTAAATTACATATTTCTAACTGGCTAAATCATTATTTTATTATCGTAGTTTCCTAGGATAGAGCTATATTTGTGTAAATGGTCCTCGTTATATGACCATTACATCAGAAGAGTAAGCGTAAAATCTTATAATTTAAATAGAGAAGCAATGGTCATCCGTGACATTTTGAAAATACCTAAGATCTTAATGAATTTAAACAGGTGCTTTGTTACGCAATAGTCGTCATTGTAGGACCAGGTGTGTTTAAATTTCTTGTTTTTCATCGTAGATGATAAACTAAGCCGAATCTTTTGAACATTTTTGGAATTGTTTTGTCTTTGATTTTTTGGTATAAACCTGCAACTAGAGGGAGATTACTTTATTTTGTACGAAGCTTCTATTGTTTCGTCCCCAGATTAGTTTTTCATTAGTCGGAAGGTCACACATCTTAAAACCGATTTAATGACCGGCATTTGTTTGAGACACTCGTGCGATAAAACTAGTTGAAATTCAACATGAAGTTCAATTGCTCATCACCAGTAGTTTACCAATGTCAGTTGAAAGTTTATATCAACTGTATCTAAAGACGTTATCAACATTGTTATTTTGAAATTGGTATAGGTATTTTCTTAATTATTTGTTTTTACTTATTTGTTTTAATTTTATGTTTTTAAAGGCAAGCCTAGATACTTTTAAGACTGAACACGTTTGGTTTTCTAAAATTGATGACGCCATAAAGCATTTACGTCACGATCCTCATGTTAAACGCATCACCTTTAAAGATGATTGCCATTTCCTGTCTGGGTCGAATAAAACAATGCCGATTTTTTTTTTACAAATGCCCTCCACCTTTTCCTGGTATCTTCATATGTTTAAAACCCATTATGATGTCATACTGGAGTCATATTGTATTTCAATGCGCGCATTACTATACATATCCTATTAAAGCAAGTATAACCTCACGTTAGAAATTATTCAATATTCAAGCAACAAAATCTTTTATCATAATGCTTGCAGTATTTCAAACCATCATTTTAATGTAATTTATCTGAATTCGTTCAACAATTTTGATTGGAATATCGAACATTTATATACACTTTATTATTCTGTTTTCTAATTCAAAGGAAGTTTTGCTTGTAATTAAAAATAGTTCATTGTCAACGTAATAGCTTGCGTTGCAAATTTCCTATATTCAAATATGAAGAAAAACATTCTTACGTTATGAAATTACAAATTCATTTTAGGATTTAACAACTCGAATCACTCTTTGAACTCCACATTAACGCATATTAATAGTAGCGTAGATGTTTTAAATAGCCTCTTTCGATCTATAAATATAAACCAATTATCTTTTCCACTTATCATTGTTTTATGGAATTTCCTGTTATTAAATCAATAAAGGTAATGAGACTAGGTTATCTTGATATTTGATATCATTGATAAACACCACTGGAAAATAGTTGGCACTAATAAGAAAAGAAGAGAAAAATATAATCAGAACAAAATAAAAACAACGAAGTTGGAATGAGGGTGCTTTGAGACTTCGGATCTTCTTTTCCTACAAAAAAATCAAAGTCAAAACAAAATATGAAGATACCAACAGGAAGTCGAAAATATGATTAAGGACAGACTGCATCAAATCAAAACGAAAATAAATGAATTCGGTATGTTTGTTTTCGATTATAATAATTTGCCTTACGTTTTTGGTCTTTTGAAAGAAATGAATTTATCTGATTAAGTTTCGTATCTGCCGGGAAAAAATAGCAAACAAAATTTGGTACAACACTTCTTTGGCGGTCTTCATCAACTTGCCTTTCTGAAATCTCCTAGAATCGATCCTTTTTTCGGCAGAACCTATTTGTGTTTAACTATTTTTCTTTTGAAGTTTACTCATTTAAGCATGCACCTAGCTTGTTCCCAATTAAAAGATATGGTATTGGAATATTCTTTAAGATTTACTTGAATACTGATAATATGTTATACATAATACACTTTCAAAATTTACATTGTGAGCAATATAGGTAAAGTTGCAGTGTGTGATACCTTGATACCTCATTTAATCTTATTGCTTTAACATAAATCTTTTCCAAAATTTATCTAGTGTGCCTAAATTTATAGTGATGATCAGATAATGAACCAAAAGGTACACTCATACGGTTATGTCCGCTTAATCTTGACACTTTATTCTGGAAAACGTCATACTTTTTATTATGTTCCTAAAAATATATTTTCCGGGGATAAGAATGTTTTTCATCCCTTCTACAATTTGTCCTACTAAACTAAGAAGTACGGCCTGACGAGTTTTCCATCTATAAATTCATCTTTAATGTACCTGCTGAATTCTTTAATTCTCACATGTGAATGAAGTTGGTTTCATTCAATACAGTAAATTAAATTTCAAGTAATTATTTGTTTTCACTTATAAGTTCAGATGGTTTAGTTGTGAAATAAATTATATACAAACGATCGTTTCTTTTTCAGATTATTTCGACGTACTTTAATTTATCAATGTCGTAAAATAAACATGTGTGGTTTGAAATCAATTTCATGTTCACGGACATTGAAATTGCACATTGCAAAAGCCATTTCTTTTTCAAGCAAGCCAAGATATACGACCTGTGCTTTCTATTTTATTATTAATCTGTATGTGAATAAATCAAATCTGAAAATAATAGATTTAATCTTATAAAATGCTTCCCATCTTCTAAAATAAATCACTGCCAAACGATCAGTGAGGGATAGATGTAGGGGGTTAGGTATATTTCATGGAGGTAGATGTTTATTTCATTTTGTTGAACCCTACAATTAGGTACAGTACATCAGTTGATTAATTGTTTTAAGACATCAAATGATCTATCAGTACCAGCAAATGCGTATAATACTAACATTAACTTGTAATAATTGAACGGTAAATGGACATTAACTATTCACAAATCAGATAACATTTGGGTGATGCAGTGCAAAACTTATATAAAATTTTAACATTTTATTTTGAAGAAAAGTAATATTGAAAAAAAAAAAATCAAATTTATCTTAAAATAAAGAGAATGGTCTTAAAAACAATTAATTGTCAATGAATAATTGATATGATCGGTGATTTCAACTCAAATTCGTAGTACTTACGAAGAAAATGTTGTGGGGTTGCTAACAAATCTTGGTTTTGAAAATGATAAATGAAAATCCTTAATTCAAGATATATGCATCAAATGTAATTCCATATTGCTATAACTACTTTTATCAGCAAAATTTGGATCATGCTTCATTCATGTTGGTGGGCAACTCGATACTTTTTTCTGATGGAATGAACAAACAATAAATACTAATATACAAATAAACTCCAACTCACCACAGTCTGAAAATTTGAAGGATTTGTTGTCTCTTTTTCTCCTGCCTAGTATAGTTGTACACCCAGTCAATAAAAGAATCAAAACTGGAAATAGAGTTAACTTGTTGTGATTAAAATTAACCATTATTTCATCAAAGCATCAATAAATAAAATGTTGTGTCCAATGTCTTAACTTATGTCATACAAATAATGATATTGCATCCAACTTTTGTCTGTAGAATATATTTTTGTTAATTAATTCAAAAATTAATTAAAATTTTCGTCATTGAACACCTTTTAAATATATCCAGTAAATTCCTCTGCAATTCCATTATTATTGAATTATGCATATGACAAGCGTTGATATCTAAGTGTCAGAATTCGTAGAACATATTACAGTCGCATGTTCATTCGTACAAATATTTACAGTGATCGGCAGATCACATAAAACTGTTAAGACCTCACACATCGAAAGCAGATCGGACGTCCCGGGGAACACCCCCACTTTACTTTACCTAAAGTTAAATGTTCTGGGCAGCGGCTAAGTTGGAAGGTTGGATCACTTCACTCCATATTTACAAGATAAAAGTTAACCTTTTACAGAAGCTACTGAACCGCATAATTATCTTGTATAATATACATTCAGTGTTTAATATTGTTCGCTTGTAGCTTTGATTTACTAAACCGATATTTTTAAAAGTTTATCCTATTTGTCGATATTCATTATGTGTATCATACATGCCAACACTGATTTTAAACAATCCAGTAGCAAATTTGCTAAAATCTATGGAGGTTTATATTAAAAATGTAAAAGTGGCGGTCAGTCATAGGCGTTTTATTAGATACTACTGGATTTACCACACACGTCGTTCGTTAAACTTGGCAAGTATACGAGATCAGGATAGGAAAGTTAAATGTTTTGAACCGTTACACTTTTTGCAATGAAATATGCAATGAAAATTATTTATTTCATCAATTTTTTATTCAAACAATATTAAAGTATTGAAATGATATTGGTTTTTATTTATTAAAATATTTCTTCAGTTTGGTATAAAAATATCTATTGATTTGATAGGAAGATTAGAACATGGAAATAAACATGTAATTAATTGTTAACCTGATACGTACATTATTTATGTTTACACTTAAGTGACATACAGGTGTTTATAGAGAGACATTTCAATAAAGACAGTACTCTACTGGTTGTGTGCCACCTTTCTATCAAATAGGTATGGCAGGTCTACTTGAAGTGTCAACTACGATACCTCCTCTTGCCAATAATACATTACTGGCTGTGTCAGATTGTTCAATTGATCTTCTATAACGAGAAAGTATAACTTATAGATAATGTTTCAAACGAATTTTGATACGCTGTTTTCTTTTTATTAAATTCCCAAATGTAATTAATTTCAGGTATGAGATGTAATTAGTCATTTATCCAGTATATATTAATAACGATTGTAAAACGATATATTTCATTTACGATTATAACTCGTTTACATAGAGTTTTAAAATAAGTAGATATCTTATGTGTACATTGTATTTACGATTATTCTATCAGGTACATTGTATTTACAATTATAATATCAGATAGGCTAAAGTTATTCCCATCTAAATGTATTCCTTTCTTGTTGAAACATATGATATTCTCAAATATAATTATATTACGCTAGTTCATCTTAGCTTATTCTTATCTCTTTTATTGATTTCATAATTGAAATAAAACACATACAGTAAGTTGTTTGTCATATTTTGTTATATATTTCTTAATTTCTTTGGCAAAATACATGTTTAACTTTTTTCAATCTGAATACAGTATTCTGTTATTTTAAGATGTGTTATGAAACGAATTTAAGTTTTTCTTTGTTGGATTTTTTATCAATCTTAATTTCGTTGAACTATGTGTATTTAAGTAAAGATCAAACTAGTTATCGTTTAAGAATAAAGTTGGCATTTATGGGTCAGACGTGATCATGTTGTAAGGCTAGGATATAATTGTCTTCAATTAAATTTGGGGAGAATGTTTTTATTTTGACTCTTAGAATATTAATCTTTGTTACTTTAATTTGCCAAGGATTATCTTCATTGTCAAATCTTATTACAATTTCAGCATTACATGTTGCACATTAATTTTCCCGCGTTTATTATTTTGAGGAAACCTGAAGATTTTGTCTAAAGTAATAAAGGTAATACCTACGAATTTTTTCGGTGCACGTGTTTAAATAATAATAATAATAATAATGACGGGTATTTCGTAGCTAAAAATATAGAAAAAATGAAACATCTGTTGAAATAAATTTCATTAAAATAGTTTAGATATCAAGATTCATGCACGAAGGAATGCAAAAAAAAAAACGTACTTGAATAATTTTATAGTTATTATATAAAATGAACGAATGCAGGACTGCCTATTTGTTACATTCTGTAGTTATTAGTTTAGCTAAATAATATTTCTCTTTTTATTTTTGTATGTATCATTCCCTGAATGCAGTTTCCAAATTTTAAGTCGTGAATAGAATCTTTGACAAAAGCGGCGAGTTCATTTTTCTCGTTGTCAACTTCCATTGCATATTGCATATTGCAATAAATGCATTGTGCTCGTGCATGTTGACATTTATTTCGGCGTTATAAATATGGGTATGCTGCTCTTAATGCTAAAACGTCTTTAGCAGGGACATGAGAAAGAACGACTTAAAACGACACTTCACAAGTTTTATTGTCACCAGCACTAATTACTTGACTTATGCGATGTTTTTATGCCCCACCTATGGGCATTATGTTTTTCGGTCTGTGCGTCCGTTCGTTCGACAGTTCGTCCGTCCGTCCGTCCGTCTGATCCGCTTCAGGTTAATGTTTTTGGTCAAGGTAGTTTTTGATGAAGTTGAAGTCCAATCAACTTGAAACGTAGTACACATGTTCCCTATGATAATATCTTTCTAATTTTAATGCCAAATTAGAATATATACTCCAATTTCACGGTCCACTAAACATAGAAAATGATACTGCGAGTGGGACATCCGTGTACTATGGACACATTCTTGTTCGACTCAAAGGAGATACCAGAATAGACGTTTGTTATAACAACTTACGGCTTGTGTCGTATTTCCTATCGTGACATATTGACTGAGTCTTGTTTTGCATAGCGAGCAGGAGACGCACCCAGACAGGCTCCTTTTTTAGGTTTTCATGCGATTCCTCAGTTATGTTTACTTCAGTTGGTTTGTATATTTAAAATGGATAAACAAAAAGTGAACATTGATAAATACTGTTGTCTGTTATCCGTATATGATTTTTATGTATAAAAAGTAAACGTTTGAATGGAATTTTAATACAAATGAAATTTATAAATAGTTATCAAAGGTACCAGGATTATAATATGATACGCCAGACGTGTATATAAAGTCTATATAAGTCATCAAAGATACCAATCCTAAATTGGTACGTTAACATAATACTCATCAGCGGCGCTCATAACGCGCATTCATATACAATATATGAAAAATAATGTGCACAATTGTATAAAAAGTTAAAAAGACAAAAGAATAAAAAATAAAAATATGACAACTAAGTGAACTAAACATGCAGCCAGTTATGTGTTCCTATCTGGTTTGAATGATAGGACAACTGCCCAAAGGTAAATGACAATTTAATCAGAAAGGGAAGATAACAAGGAGGTTATAAAAAAACATAAGTCGAAGAAAAACAGAAAATATTGAAAGAAATTATGAACACGACAAAAAAAAACCAAACAATAGTTCACAAAACTATCTTTATCTTTAAGAAAACTGATATAAGGTTTAAGTACTTTCATTCTCAGACCTTTATTTCGATATTTCGATATGGATATAATTCTTACTTAGACCGTTTTTATCCACTTTCATCGACACAAAGGTAAATATGCTGTGTATTTTTGGCAAAAGGATGAGAGAGAACATACTAAGGTGGTAATCAGGAATCTGAAGTCAAGTTAAAACAGACAACACCATTGTAAAACATATAAAAAGACGAAAAGACAAACAACAATATTGAAAAAATGCTCAGATAACTATGTGCTCTGGAAGGAAAAGATATGTCTTCTTCGTTAGTTGTGCATACCGTGTTACTCTTAGCAAATAAATCATTGTGATAATTGCATTATGTAGTTCCACGGTAGAAGAAAAAGGAACGGTATCGTGGTTAAGACACCAGAGGAACATGTATTTGGTCATCTGTTACACAGATTTTTCATAACGGTAGAGCATATCATGATGGCATCTGCCAAACTACCATTTTGAACCCTTGATGCAAGTAGAAATCGTAGAAAAAATTCAATGACGTCAGGCACAAAAGAAAATCTCAACTATGACAAGCATCACAAACCTGCTGCTTCAAGTCTGCTTGTTTGTTGTCGAAAAAACGAATGACGCGTATGCAAGCAACTTTATGTCACCGTGCGACATTAAACATTCAATATATATATATATATATACCAAATAGCAAGCCATAAAAGTCCCTGGCATGAAAAATGTGTAATAATTAAAACGAGAAAAACCAACGGCCTGGTGTAGGCTCAAACAAAAAACTTAAAACAGATATGATACGATAACTGTCATGGAATTTTTACTAGAAAACATTTTTATTCGCTATGGAGATTCCGTATATCGTCAAGTTATCGGAATTCCAATGGGGACTTACTTTGCACCACTTATTGCGGACCTGTTTCTGTATTGTTATGAGTAACAATTTATGACTAAAATTAGCAAAGACCCATCGAAACAATATCTGATACAAAAATTTTATAACACTTTTAGATATTTGGTTGATATATTGGCTCTCAATAATGACGACTTCAGTATGTACACTAAAGAGATTTTTCCTGCTGAACTGACTTTAAATAAAGCTAATACTAACAATGAACACTGCCCTTTCCAATATCTTGATATCTATATCTTTAACGGGAAGCTTGATACCAACATTTATGATAAAAGAGATGATTTTTCATTTTCTATTGTTAATTATCAATTTTTAGCTGGTGACGTTCCCTTGTCACCATCTTATGGTGTTTATATATCTCAACTTGTTCGATTCGCTCGTGTATGTAACGACGTTTTGATTTTAACGAAAGAAACCTCTGTATTACTGAAAAATTATTACACCAGGGTTTTCGGTATCACAAACTAGTCAAAACATTTACTAAATTTTATCATCGGTACAAGGACATCATCGTAAATATAAATCAATATGCAGACATCTTATACGTTCAGGTACTTCACATCCAATCTTTTATGGTATATTCTATACAAAGCACAAAAATGTCGACATTCACCTCAAAAGTTAACCAAACCTTTGAACAGACTTATTCAGAAGGGATATAGTTACGATATTGTTGTCAGGTCATTAAAGATGGCATATTTTGGTATTAATATTGATTCTCTCATAGGGTCTTTGCATCGGAAATAAACACATTTATTCTAAAACCAGTTGTTGGCATGATACGGGTTATGTTCTTCTCATATATTTTTTGGCGGTATGATACTAAACCCATAACGGGAGTGATTGTGCTTGATTTTCATATGACGAAGACATAATCTTTCAATCAGTTTAATTGAGGTCTGGACCTGGCATGTCATTAACTGCTAGTAGTCCTTTGTTAATTGTCATTTTGTTTAGTTTCTTTTTTTTACCTATTCTGACATCGGACTCGAACTTCTTTTAAAATGAGTTTTACTGTGCGTATTGCTGTGTTTTTGTTTATTCTACATTGGCTAGAGGTATAGGGGGAGGTTTGAGATCTCACAACACATTTTTGCGCCTGTCCCAAGTCAGGAGCCTCTGGCCTTTGTTAGTCTTGTATGTTTTTTAATTTTAGTTCATTTATATGTTTTGAAGTTTAATGTGACGTCCATTTTCATTGAACTAGTACACATTTTTGTTTAGGGGCCAGCTGAAGCCCGCCTCCGGGTGCGGGATTTTCTCACTGTATTGAAGACCCATTGGGGGCCTTCAGCTGTTTTCTGCTCTTTGGTCGGGTTGTTGTCTCTTTGACACATTCCCCATTTCCATTCTTAATTTGATGATAGACCGAAACCAATGATAACCACTAAATTAAAGATTCCTGACTTAGACAGGCACATAAAGAACGTGACTGGGATAAACATGTCTATGAGAGCTTAACTATCTCCTAACCTTAGACAATGGCGTAGCAGCTCAACATAAGAACCAACTGTAAAAATTAGTTGGAAAGGGCTTTAATCATCAGAAAGAAACAATAAAAGCAACTAACATAAAGACAATAGACACAAAGCAATGATCTACGAGTCGTCGCAGCTACTGCAGGCTAATTCAAAGCCCAAAAGTAACGTTTTCAAAGACGGAAATATCATTCAGTACGCATCTAGCGGATTCAATGTAAACATGTCATGAACAGTCGGAGAAAAGAATGACCTCATGTAATGCCAACATATAATTATCGACATGAATTGTTCATGATTGTATATCAATACCTAATTGTAGTTTTAATCTATTAAAAACAAAACCAATGTAAGTATCGATCAAGACATATTAAAAAATCTTACTACATTGTTAAAAAAGTATAACAAAAAGTACGTTAAATTGAGAACCTTTAAGAATGAGTCTATTCAAAGGATCAATAAGTTAACATGGATCGTATCAAAACTAACGGGCTATATAAGAAACATCACACACAAGGTAGGTTGTGATATCCATTTGTTTAAAAAAAAACCTCATTAAAAATTTAAGATTTACCCTGTCGACACACCGGGTCTCCCTTCCTTTTTGGAGTTCATGCAATTCCCTCAGTGTCTGTTGGTTACTTTGATTTGTCTCTTCCAAATTGTTTTACGAGATTTGAACACTGGTAAACATCTGTCGCCTAAATCTATAACGCATCTACTGGTACAGGTATATGTTCATGAGAGCTTAACTATCTCCTAACCTTGGACAATGGCGTAACAGCTCAACATAAGAACAACTGGTAAACAAACTGTCGCCTAAATCTAAATCTATAATGCATCTACTGGTACAGTCAAATTTGCAAAACAAATCTTTGTATGTATGAAAGAACTCAGTAAAAGTTTTAAGTAATTTGTTCGATTAGTTTATTATTACATTTTAAAGCATGTGCATTTTGAAGACAACAACTAAGTTTCCTAATGTCAGCAATCGGAACCTTACGTTAATTTTTACAAACATTTTTTAAAATTTGTCACAATGAATTCATAATTTAATCATTTGACTGAATGAAGAACAGAGACGACAATGAAAGGGTTAACTTTTTTACAATTATTAGATTGAAATTTTATTGAGCCGACTTACTAGTACTACATGATACATTGACAAGCAAAATACCAAAAAAGGCACAATAATTGAGAATTAAAAGTTCACAGTATGCAAATTTGTCCTTAAAAAATTATGAAGAATTGTTTAATCAACTTTAAAATATTTTTTTTAAGATTTTAATACCTCACTTAGTATGGCGAACTCATTTATAATATCACGCACCTGTTCAAGGTGATAAGAAATGGTCTGTTAGGTATGCATTTATTAATAATATATTGACATCTTTATATACATTTTGTACTCTATTACGCCAATCAATTGTTGTTTTATTATTATTTCTTACATATAAGTTTTTTATTAATAGATATTGCTTTATCAGATATACATTATAATATAATTAAAAGTATTTTCTTTTAATAATTCTTCGAAATGACGATTTGGTATATAGTAACGGTTCTATCTGATATATATTTATTTAGTTTGAATGTAGAAAATGGTTGCAACGTTCAGTTGTAGCACACAATTTCAGTACAATAATACTAAATTCATTGCTAACCTGATGGAAAGGGCATATAGTTGTTCTTTCTGGTTTAAACGAGATCGATTGATGTGTCATTCCCGTATATCCACACACCATTCTTTTCTTATATACCTGACACAGTAAACTAGTAAACGAATTTTGAAGCATACATAATTTCATTGCACAAAACTTACTATTTTGAGTGGGGACATAATATTGACTCTGGACAATACTGATCTTTTACTGTTTCCCTGTGTTCAATGAATAAAAGATACCAAGTTTTTTCAAAACTTTGTACACCAGACGCGTGTTTTGTCTACAAAAGACGCATCAGTGACACTCGAATAAAAAAAAGGCCAAATAAAGTACGAAGTTGGAGACAATTGAGGAGCCAAAAGTTCTGAAAAGTTTTGCCAAATACAGCTAAGCTGATCTATAAAAAGATTCTTCTAAAATGTTATTGTAAATTTGTATATGCATTAACCCGTTCTACTGCTGGTGGACTGTCAGTCACTGAATTATACTTAAACTAAGGTAACTATAGGTCTGATACTAAAGATTCCCTGACTCATCTGTATGAAGCATTTGTTTTTATTTTGATGATGTTAATTGCCATCGCTATATATCCTTTTGTGCAACATATCTAAAATCTAGTTCAGTTATCGATGATCTTAAACCTCGTTTTTTTTCAAAATATCAATATCAGTATCGTCATCGTCATCGGTATCGTCGTTACAATCGATATTATTATTATTGTCAGCTAACAAGTCTTTGATTCGGTACTTATTTATTAAAACTTTTTGTGTAATTAAATTCTGCGTTGATAAATTTAGAAATTATTTTTTTTAAAATAACCTTAAGTTTCAATTTTTGATTCGGTACTAATTTATTCAGACTTTTGTAATTAAATTCTGCGTTGATAAATTTAGATATTATTTAAAAGAAAACGTAAGTTTCAATTCCCTAATGCAAAGTTGAACTTAGATGGATGGATTTGGTTATTCTTTTATGATCTATTTAGTCACATAGCTATTTACATGTGTTTGTGTAGTTATGCATCCCTGGCTTTAAAATTTTAGGGCATGGGCGTTCCCGATGAATGTATATCCAGAAAAGAGTTTTGGATGCAACAAAATTATAAAGTGTTACTGTATTTTAATTTTTTTTAATTTTTTTTAAAAATTTTTGGGGTTTTATTATTTATTTATTTGGTATCACACTACTAACAGAAGTAATAAATCTTTAACGATAACGAGGGTCCAAACACTTCATGATAAATATACAATTTGAAAGTAAATATTTGAAATTTTACGGGTAGTTTAAATGATATTTTGTCATTTGAAGTTGACTGGTCATTCTTCTTTTGTTATTAAGAAAGTTTAAGTCGATTATTGCTTGAAGTTTACTATTATTTCACATGTCAGTGGTCATTCATAACACTCGGCCACCAGGTGAGAGTTTTATCTGAAGATAAATTGGCTTACATGTAGTCGTTGAAATATACATATGTCAAAAAGATTTAATAAATTTTCTACAGTTTATCTTGACATGTTGAGTTTTCATCCTTGACCTAGAGTGTCATACATCAATGAAATGAAAAATATTATTCTAAAAATGGACTAATTAGTGTCAATTGATATCCATTAGAATAGAAGTGTTCGTTTCCAAAACGCTAATTGTTTGTTTTTGATTGGAAACGTAAAACAATGAAAATATATTTTTTTATCTATATATGTTACAATTAACAATGCTTATTCCTTATATTTTTGATGTCCTGCTATTCAGTCCATTACATTTGTGATTGATAATTATATCCCTTACGGACCACCTGCGTATATTCAGTTTTATACTAAACTTTCACACGAATGCTAAAGGTTACGAGGAACCATTCACGTCATGCAATTCTCATTCATGGTATTTCTTGACGTCTATTAAAAGTCATCATTTCCAATGATAAACAAGCCCAGTTACATACAGCGATTTAATATATTTATTTGGTATCACCTGTATATAAAACATCGCTGTTTGTCTTATGAGTTCGATTCCATCTTATTCACAATATATTGATGATATATGGTGACTTCAGAAGAAAATGTACGAAAAACATACCATTGCCCTCTATCATATTTTCCATGTTATCCATTTATCGTACATAAATTTGGCCGTTGGTGTTCTAGTTTAAAATTTTTTACAATTGTTATGTCGGGTCCTTTATAGCTTGCTATGCGGTGTGCGTTTTTCTGATTGTTGAAGGGCGTAGCGCGACCTATAGTTGCTAATATCTACATCATTTTGTCTCCAGTAGATTGTGGTCTCATTTGCAACCATACTACATCTTTTTTTCATAAAGGTAACAGGTTGCTTTATGAACATCTATTCCAATTCCTAGTTTTAAGAAAAACCAAAAAGATTATTAAATATGATTGCTAGACAAGAAAATATAAAACATACAGAGGACGTAAGATGTTGTTTAAGAGTCGAAGATTATCGAACTCATATACAAAATAAAATTGAGAATGGAAATGGGGAATATGTCAAAGAGACAGTTTGCCGAAGTTTACTGTGTTGCAAGTTCAGTTCTTTTTTCTAGCACAAGCGCATCAAATACAAGTCTTAAATTCATGAATAAAAAAAAAGTTTGTATGTTAATGACAAGACTGTGTCGTTCATGCGAAGATTTGATCGTAGTGTGGAAATTTGCTATTAATTTAATAGTCAATTTTGATATTGTAAATCACTCAATTTTATTATCAAAATTAAAAATGTACAAGTTTGATTCTCTTTTTTTTAAATGGTTCAAATCCTATTTATCAAACCGGTCTCAAAAAGTAAAAATAAATACCAACATATCTTCAGGTAAAAAAGTAACATTTGGTGTACCGCAGGGCAGTATTCTAGGCCCTTTATTATTTCTTTTATATATTAGTTATCTCCCATGCACTTCAACTAAATCATACAAAGCCTGATTTGTATACGGATGACATAAGACCTAAATACTCTTCAAGTTCCGTTGGTGATATATGTGATAAACTTAATGACGAAATAGCAACTTTTAAAATATTGTGTGAAAATAATGATATGATTTTAAATATAAAAAAATCCAAATCTATGTTGGTTGGATCACATAGGAAGCGTCAAAGCATACAAGAAACATAGAAGATAGAATACAGTGGAATTCTTTTTCAAAACGTAAACAGTGAAAAATTACTTTGCATTTTAATCGATGATTGTCTTTCATGGAATCAACAAATAAGCAAAGTATGTACTGTAATTTCAACCAGACTAGGTTTACTAAATCGATTGAAGCATTATATTCCACAAAAGGGTTTATGTTTATTTTATAATGGATATGTACTTCCTCTCTTTGATTATTGCTGTACAATATGGACAGAAACAAGTAATTCAAATATGGAAAAATTGTTAAAATTACAAAAAGGGCAGCCAGAATCATTTTTAACAAAGCATATAATACACCGTCAAAAACTTTATTCAAACAATTAGGATGGTTAACTTTTCAAAAAAGAATCATATATCACAAAGGAGTATTAATGTATAAGTGTGTAAATAGTATTGCACCTGATTATCTGTGTCAAGTATTTAACAATAACCAACATGCAAATGCAAGATATTTTTTGCGTTCATCGGACAATAATTGATTTTTCATACCACGTCCGAGAACAAATTTTATGAAAAAGACATTTCAGTATTCCGGTACTGTTCTTTGGAAAAGTATTCCTGTAGAAATAAAAAAAGATAGAAAAGATAGAACAGTTCAAACAAAGGTATCATAATGTCTTGTTTCTAGAACAAAAAAGCTAATTATCAGATTCATATACAACATGTAAAACCAACCAAATAATGATTATCACAGAAATTTATCTATATTCTAAAAATCCATATATTTGTCTTGTACATCATTAAGAAAATAGGTTCATGAAACGAATATGTATGTTTTTCACCATTTGTTTTCCATATGTATATATAAATATTATATTATTATATTTTGAGTTATTCAGAGGGCATCAGGGGAGATTAGTATTGTACTAACTGATTTTACCCTCTTTAAATAAAGTATTTATTATTATATTATTATTTTTATTATTATATTATTATATTATTGAAATATTTAGCATTAACCATTATCATTGCTACAAACGTTTAATCCTCGCCATGACGAGTTGGTTTATCGTTGTTCGGTGAGTGTTTCATTGGTAATCGTAAACATTTCGTAAGTTTTCGTGTCTTTTTGTGATATGACGGTATATATCTAGTATGTTATTGATCTAAAACAAAACGTGCCAGTATACCAGTACGCACAGCGCATGTTTCGTGGATACCTTTTACCAACTCTGTTGTAGACAAAACAATTTAAATATAAAAACATTTGATAAGCAAAAATATATGATATTTTGGGGTCCTAGAGTCTCAAATTTTTACATGAACGGCACATGAAATGTTTGTTGTCCTCTATTTGTGTGTGTTATTGTGGGTAGGTAGGTTGTTGTGTCATCGATGTATACCACTCATCTCTTTTCATTAATCTTTATCAAATCTTATGCTTCAGTAATATTGAATTGAATTTCAAAAACAATTCCGATTTTAAAAGGAATGATTAACCTGATTTAAGCCTTAATATTTTGCCATTTACAAATACAAGAAGTACAGATGACATGGTGAAATAGTAGTATTAATACAGCTATTCCAAGTCATTAAATAACGATCCGAACATTTAATAGATTGATATCTAAAGGAAATTGATATTTACTATTATAACCAAAAACAACATTTAACTTGCAACTGCATAAGTAACTAAAGTATTGCTCCGATTGATATCTAATTTTGCATGAAAAATGTGTACTTTGGTTTTATGATAAATAAAAAAAACAGGATTTTCGTCGATATTTCATTTTTGTAGCTGACTTACATAAATCTATTTTAACCTGCGAACAGATGTATATACCTGAGTCATGCCTGTTCACTTTAAAGATGTAATTAGGAAAATGACTTGTTTGCATGTATTAAACCGGCCCTAGGACACTTGAATATGCTTAAAAAAAACTATGTGTTGCGTCGATAATGAGACGACGTTTGACTTTCTTCATGATTAGTTTGGATAGGGTCACTTATCAGATTACTATTACTAAATCGAATCGTGTCTTGTTTCACATGAACTACTTGTATATTAACAGTTGAAAGAAACATTAAGATTAGTATTTAACTGTTGTAGTACTCAATCTCATTCAAAAACAGATCATATGTCCACTCTTTGCTAACAATGATCTGACATTGCTCCGGTCTTCCCTTTTTTTAAAGATCGTTCGGAATCCTCTTGTTTCGTCGTAAATATATTTGAAGGAGGACATTTCATTTAATGAGATAATGATTACCAGAACAAAAAGCAAACCCGAGTGTTGTCAAATCCTTGTAAGCGAATCGTGGGCACAGGATCTGTATGAAGCAGTGAGGTTCAAGAGTGGAAAGTTGAATAATAAGAAATTACAAAAGGCCATAAAAACTGTAGAATTGATGTAAAGTGTAATTCACTTGTGTGATAAAGTTACCTCTTAGTGGTCAACGAACTAAAGATGGCTGCTTGCGTAATAAAAAAAAAAACATTTTGAAAGAAAAGCTAGCCTTTGCTTAGCCAGTTGCTAAGCAGTTGTACATAACAGTCGAACAAAGTATTTGTGATGTTTGAAAAAGAATTAAAAGAAGAAAGAATAAAGCAAAACTACAAATTGTTTCAAACCAGGTGCGAATTTATCGTATTGTAACATCTGTGTTATAGAAGACGAATGGTAGTATATAGAGCTAGGAATAAATGTATACATTTGTACATATATTTCACTTAGAATGCATTTGTAGTATGAGCCTTACGAGGTATGCTTAGTCTCTAATGGGACCAAAACACGCAGAACGTGTCGACAATAATGTCGATTTCAAAAAATGCAGGTGTTTTATCTATCTGAAGAACGATTATGTTTATGCAGCTTTACGTAAGATTTTGATTTAATGTGCAGTTACCGCTGTGCGAATAGAATTTAATATTAAAAACACGACACGCATAATATTTGCAATAGTAAAATATACATTGCTCTAAACGTAATTTATCACATGGACGTGACATTGTCGTAACAAAGTAAAACATTGCTTCTTTCAAAGCTCTTCAGTGGATTATTGTTCATCTAGTTCGGAAAGCCTTCTTGGTCTGAAGGTGTTAAAAGAAACTGTACCGTTGTAAATGTTCGCTTCTCAAACTTTTGAATTGTAAACCCACTTAATTTGCCTTATCCGGGGGTCTGCATTTATAAAACAGTCATCTCTATATTTCTCCATTTTTTTTTATTTCATCTCAAATACACTTCTGATATATTTCCCATTTATTTTATTTTCATATTCATTTCTTCTGATACGTTTCAAAAAACTTATCCCGAGACATCATATTTTTGTTGGTTTGTATCTCAAAACAAGTGCATGGAGCTTCGATTATTTTTCTATAGTTTACCTTAGGCAAAGTTGACCTTATATCTTCTTATTTTTATATTTATACTTATAGGTGGATTTGACTAATCTTTGTATGTCTCTTTTGGTTATATACCTCCTCAAGTTTTCGAGTATTGCGCGTTGATAACTTGCGCTGATGAGTTAAGGTGCGATGCCAGGGATCCCTTACAATCGTTAATATTAAGGGTATTTCTTTTTTGTTTACATAAAATTTGAAAGGATTGTTGTTTATTTCTGTTCACCCTTTCCATACTATTTTCTAACTCTGCCTACGACCCGTTTATACCTTAATTATTGAAGATTAAACACGCTTTATAAACATCTGTTTAAGGAGCATTGACCAAATACTTTACTCGAAAAAAATCATCTTTGAAACTGTATTGTATTCATAATCAGAATGAAAATAGCTTTTTTTCTTTCACAACTAATACTTTTAATTAGATTTATGACCGAATACTCCATGCACTTTCCGTTTTGAAGATATTATTTTTGTTCAAACAGAATTTCAAATAATGTGTAGGTGTTAATCAAACTATGCTAGCTTTGCTTCTTTGTGGGATAATAGACATTTTGATATAAGACGGGTTCAATGCGTTCGAATACTTATAAACATCAATTTTGTAATAGAATTGTTAAGGCTTGTCTTTGAATGCTAAATTGTTTAATAAATTGTGTTTCCGTATCCATTTAAAATGGTGGGTTTTGAGTTTCTTTTGACCTTTTCAAAATATAATACCGTTCATTTTCTACTTTATTGGAATTTCACAATTAGACAGTTCATGTTAAGTCTTGTTATAAATAAACCAGACGAAATTACAAGATAAGTTCAATAATTAAGAACAATTCGCTATCAATTGTGATAATATGAAAAATCAACACAATTCTAGCTCTGACGTCACAGTTATGAGCATATCTAGGATAAAGGACGTCATTATATTAACTGTATTACGTAGGCAAAACAAATTTATGTAAAAATAAAAAATTGTTCCAGGCTACTGAATTAAATTTAATTTAAATACAAAATAAATTAAAATTTCTTGAAACAAGTTAATCGATTCTTCGCAGCGTTTACGTCATTTAATGAATTCGTAGTATCAAAACGAAACTTGAAAGATGACATATATAATAAGTACGTCTGAACCAGTGAAAACTCTACGACAAATTTTATCCATCGGATCACCAGTGATGGTGATACAAGGCTGAAAACACATTTTGTATACATAATTCGTCTAAATAACAGCCCAACAATGTTAGATCTGTAAATTTGCGGAAGCAAATTTTTTGTTCTTCCCTGCCCGGGATTCGAACTCATGCTACTGAGATATCGTGGCACCAAATCGCCTTGCACTTTGCCCGATGTGCTAGACCACTCGACCTCCTAGGCTCGACAAAATTCAAGCTTTCGGTGGCCGGGTGTTACCTTTCCTCGTCAGTTTTTATCTAGCGTCGTAACACAGTACATGATATATAAGGCATGAAGATAGAATATTACAGATTAGCTGAATTATCTATCGTAGAGGATCTTACAAATTAATGTAGGATGCAGTCACAGAAATAATTATATTATAAGTACGTCTGAACCAGTGACAACTCTACGACAGATTTTATCCATCGGATCACCAGTGATGGTGATACAAGGCTGAAAACACATTCTGTATACATAGGTTTGAACGTTGTTTTCAATTTAGACTTATTTATATTTTTTCGTTTGGGCTTGTATTACATTTGCCTTCGGGGATATATGATCCGTTCATCCTATTTCGACTCTTCAAAATTCAATAGTCTATCCTAAATTGAGGTAAATTATATGGCCTTCCAAATACCGTTTCGATTCCTAACATTACTGAAGAGACATTAATTGTCGAAATCCGGATATGGTGTACAAATTTTTGCACCTCATGTTTGCGGTATACCATCTTTTCCGCAAGTTTATTGTTTTCTGTTTGGTATTAAATTAATAATAAAGATCCATTTTGTTACATCTTGTGATCCGTTTATTTGGCAATCCGGCACCAATGGCAGTCAGCAGGGTTTAAGAACATCCGTTGTTCGACCTGTTAGTCAAATGCGTTTTGTTTAAATATACTTTTTCACTTTTTTGGTCTTTTGGAAAATGTTGTTTGTGCTGTATTTAACCCCTCTACCAAAAAATTTGTTTTGCATGCACACGTATTAAAATTGCGGTTTTTATCCAACGTAATCATAGGTTTCAACGTAATAATTTAATACATCAAATCCCTAAGCTCAAGAAAGTAATAGCGTATAGACTCAAGAAACGTCACATGGATTGGAAACCGGTTTGTAGTCTTTCGCCAAATTATTTCTACATGTATTTTTTCATCATCAAAAATATCAATTGTATCGCAATATTACATTTTTCTTTTTCAAAGAATCTATTTCTTTTCTCATTAGTTAAACAGTATTACCTTGGCAAGAGCAGCAAATATATTTATATTACTGACAAGAATAAGAATTTATTTCTCATTGTTCTGATTAATCTAAAAAATCAACACTTAACATTACTTCTGAAATACTTTACAAGGTCGGCAGATGTCAATTCTAATCAAAGAAAATTTCTTTCTCATCGAAATGAATGAGATTCTTTACCTGCAAGACTTACATTCTTTACTGTTAATTTTGGAAATGCAGGTGCTTGACGCAAACTGTTGAAAGCTGTCTAGATATTTTCCATAGTAGTATTCAACTAGGTCAAACGGAATGTCATCGTATTTATAATGTTAAATGCCAATGGTTGCCACTTTGATGGCTTTATTTATTGTTATCCGAGTTTTTGGAGTTTGGGTTTTTTTTTATAATGTCTTATCATGACATTTTCTGTGCAACTGGAAATGCCTCTAATCTTTCTGTTCGTGCAGAACTTTGCTTTACCCATTTTATTTTATACCATTTAAATCAATTTTGAATATTTTGGTAGATTACCTACATCGATAATGTGATCAACTAAAACTTTAATTTCCTCAGATCCGCCTTAGTTGAAAATAGAATTTTTTTTTCTCAAAAGTATCCCTTATAATACATTTTGACTGTATATTTAGAGTTTTATGTAATTAAACTAAAGCATCTGCACTTCACTTGGTTAGTGTTGACGCTATACAATTTTGCTGTTCTGCTAAAACATTTGTGGTTTTGGTAAACGCTGGGAAGATCTTTTATGTCCCGTTTATACTCCTGAATGATTTATATACTAAGCATACCATACCTTTCGTCTCGAGCGTGCCTGGTGAGGGCGATTCAAGAAACACGCGTAAGCGCTGGAATCGATATTATTCGTTTAATATTTATCTCTGAATTCGATAGTAAAGGCATGTAGTTCCTTCATAGACTACTTCAAATTATCAATTGAATAAATGAATCCTTTAATGAAAATTCCGAATGTATATTAATTTTCTATTTTAAACCATGGTTGAATATCAATATCCGAACTTGGTTTTTACTGTGCGTTTAAAACTGTATAATGTTTTCTGTCTGAAAACCCAGAGAAAAGTTTGAGTTGTTGGTTTATATAGTTGTCCCAATCATAGATCACGTCGTTGATTCTTTCAATCTCTTCGCATTTTTGTCAATTGAAAATTGTTAGCTAACAATTTAGTTGTGATTAAAAGCTTGCCATTCAATGTGAGAGTATGGCAATCGTTTGAGATCTCAAAATGTTTCTAGATAGATATGAGAAGATGTGGCATGAGTGCCAATGAGACAACTCTCCATTGAAGTCAAAATTTATAAAAGTAAACCATTATAGGTCAAAGTACGGTCTTCAACACGGAGCCTTGGCTCACACCGAACAGCAAGCTATACAGGGCCCCAAAAATTACTAGTGTAAAACCATTCAAACGGGAAAACCAACGGTCTAATCTATATAAAAAACGAGAAACGAGAAACACTTATGAACCACATCAAAAAACGACAACTACTGAACATCAGATTCCTGACTTAGGACAGGTGCAAACAATTGCAGCGGGTTTAAACGTTTTAATGGTACTAAACCTTCACCCTTGTCTGAAGCAATATTGTAACATCACAAGATAGAAAGACACAATATAAAATATCAATTGAAATGGCTTAACTCAATCAAAAGACATATTGACACCAGTGAACATACACTGAACAAATAAATTTGATCTATGATACAATGTAAATACAAAATAAATAAACTAAGGGAAGAGTAATTAAAGTAACATGTTATACCGCTGTGAAATGTCTTTTTTAACGTATGTTATTGGGTTGCTGTCTAATTGAAGTTCATCTCACATTCCTCTCCGCAATATGTAACCGCAATATGATTAAAATGAAACAGAAATACTTTTCCATATTTGATCACTGTTGAATATACCACACGTCATAAATTGCTGTTTGTCTTTACTTTAACCAGACCATAGATAAGCCACAGGATTTGGTATTATAGTAAACTTTAACCAGACCATAGATAAGCCACAGGATTTGGTATTATAGTAAGCCCTAACCACAAATAAAAAAAGACGTCTACATCTGTTTTGTGGTTACATGGTTAAAGATTATCTGAATAGGTCTTGTGGTGTAAATCTCATTTGTGGTGTAGATTAAACTTTTAGTATTCATAAGAAATAAAATTCATGTTGTGGTTAAAGAAAATAAGTAGCAATGAAAAGCCGGAAATTGAAACCCGTTATTAGTCCACTCGTTAGCGGGATAGGTAACATAACTGATCTTTCGTTCAACAACAAAATCATGTTGTTTACTCTTATAGTGGCCAAAGCTTATCTTATCTTCTTTATTTTTTTTTTTTGGAGGGGGGGGGGGTAACAATTGTTCATTACATCTGGTCATTTTCGGGCTAACTTATGTTTAGGAACTTTAAGAGAATCTTTTTTTGTTAATGTCCGTTATCACATATTTAATTTGCTCGATTGTATTTCGAACATGAAAATAAGGAGTTATGACATTTTTGCCAAACTATATCCACCACTGACAGACCAAAGGACGAGGATGTAAGCAAATATATGTCACATACGGCCTTCAATCAGAAACAAAACACAATCCTTATGGTAAGCTTTAAAAGTTCCCGGCATGACAAGACGTAAAAAACAACTCGAAAGAGAAAACAAACGGCATGTGTGCTAATAAAGAGCTGAGCCATGAGCGCATGATACGGTCGTCGCTTTTTCAACGAATAAAGTTCCATAACTCCTCAATGTCATATAAGAAATTTATAAAAAAAAAAAAAAATGGAGATTATTTCAATAGATATAAACCATTCACCATAGTTTTATGAAAACTGCTGAAAGCATTTTTTGAGTTGCTGTCCGAAAACTAGAAAATCCCCTTTTTTTATGAACAAAATCCCATGACTCGGAAACGTAAAATCTAAAATCTATAAAAATCGAAAGGGAACTTAGGTCAATAGATATAAACAATTCGCCATACTTTCATGAAAATGGGTTAAAACGATAAAAAAAAGTATATATGGCAGACAGCTTTTACAAACATTTAATAAAAGGCTCTTAACAAGGCATATGCACAAAAGTAGCGCGGGAAAACATGTTTATAGGCGCTTAACCCTCCTCCAACCTTGAACAGTGGTATATAGCAAGCAAAACAAAAGAACAAACTATAAAAATCAGTTGAACCGAACTTGGCTCATCATATCGACAGGAAGCAAAAGAAAAACTAGTAATAAAAAGACAAAAGACACAAAGTGCAATTCTAACAGTACTCGCAAGTACTAAGAAAGCTAGATCAAAGCCAATTTCAAATAAGAGATAAGCCAGACCAAAAAGTCAATCAGTACACATCCAACACATAAAGTTTAAAGATGTCATACACAGTCTGAGAAACACATGACATTGTTCAATGCAACTAGAAGTATCGACAGCATGTAGAGCATTAAGCCATGAGTGTTTATAACTGTATTGCAGAACATAATTCTAAGTTATGTTTTGATTTATAAAAAACAAAATCAATGTTAGTACCTATAAAGACATATTCAAAGGTCTTTTGAAGATGTGATCTCAAGCCTTAAATGATCGATAGATCACTAATGAATAGTGCTTTATTTCATTTGTTTCAGAAAGATTATCATTCTTTATATATGCGAACAGTAGCTTGTTTTGTTTACAATTGGAAATCCCAATCTAAGTTTTTATTGAGTTAAGCCATTTCAATTGATATTTTATAGTGTGTCTTTCTATGTTGTAATGTTACACTACTATTTCAGGTTAGGCTGAAGGTTGGCGCCTGTTAAAACGTTTAAACCCGCTGCATTTGTTTGCACCTGTCCTAAGTCAGGAACCTGATTCAGTGGTTGTCGTTTGTTGATGTAGTTCTTAAGTGTTTCTCGTTTCTCGTTTTACCGTTGCTTTTCCTGTTTGAATGGTTTTACACTAAACATTTTTGGGGGCCTTTATAGCTTGCTGGTCGGTGTGAGCCAATACTCCGTGTTGAAGGCCGTACTTTGACCTATAATTGTTTACTTTTTACACATTATGACTCGGATGGAGAGTTGTCTCATTGGCACTCATACCACATCTTCTAATTTCTATTTGATCTGAAATCCCAATCTGATCATTTAGACGAATGATTGAAAAATATGCCTACCTGGTGGTGTACCTGTCCAATATGTCAATATATATATAACAAAATAAATCGACTAACTGATACAATGATATTTACATACTGTTGATACCTACATCATTCTGATCGCTTTAACAATGTGAAACATCTCGTTATTTAACGATTTGTCAAAAAACGCAAAATGTTGGTTATCATCAATAAAATACCATAAATCAGTGTTTTTGCAGGACGAGACTCTGCTTAACTATCGGTAGTTTTTATTATAGATTAAAGTTTATATGTAGAACTGAGACAGCAGTTTGGGCAAGTTGGTTGCTTTAATATGATGGTGAATTTTGTATTGTCCTTCTAATGATTTTAAGATATCGAACTATCCAATAGAGTCCAAATGAAGATTTAAGGAACTATAGGTCACCTGACATGACAAAATGCGAAACATTTCAATAGGAAAAGCTTATGGCCTGATTTTTTTACAAAACAATTAACGCAAAAACAAATACATGTATGACTGATAGCAACCAATGACATTTGTTCACTACTTGCAAAGTTGGCCTTAGATGGATTTGGCTATTTTTTTAGATCCTTTTTTGGTGTATAGCTCTTCAACGTTTTCGGTTCTTATATATCCTTGAGTTTCAAATATTCGGCTTTGAGCGTTCCTGATATAGATAAATCCAGAAAAGCGCTTCGGACGCATGTAATTTATAACGCGTGTTGTTTTCTTTTTTCTTTTTTTTTGCAAGAGAAATGAGCAGTCAGTCTCATGGAAAGTAAAATGTGCTATTTCAAACAGAGAAAGTCGAACAGAACTATGAAATAACGAACAGATACATGAACATTTCGATGCAGAGAAATCCGAAATTTAAAAGTGTTAATAACTTTAGAATATATGCCTTGACGAAAGCACTCAAGAATGTTATCAGATCAACAAAAGCGCGAGGAATGAACATGCGCAGAGACCGTTTTCCGTCATATGAATTAAGACAATATTCTAGTCATTTGATAATGATGTCAATACTTGTTAAGGACCAAACTAAGTGAAACATGTATTAACATCACCATAATTAAATATACAAATTGAGGAAACAGTAAAAAAATCAAAATTCGAATTTAATCCGATGGTCTAGGAATATATACTATGTATATAACTATTAGATACTAACAAACCAGAAGAAATCCATAAAGGGGTGAACATAATTATATAAAAACAACAAGATGTGGTATGATTGCCAATTTATTATTAACAACTAACCACCAGAAACCAAATTACGTACATGTAAGCATATCTAATGGTTAACCGTACGGCCATCATATCCATGGTAGCAGTTAGATATTAACAAACTTTTAAAAGCTCCGTCGACGAGTATGCTATTATAGCACTGCAACAGTTAGTTCTATGCGCGTGTCTAAAGAACTTTAATGTAGATATTGATTACATATAATCAATGATATATACTGTAAATACAAATTAAGGTGCTGAGGGCAATTAATTTCATTCATATTTTATGTAGGAACTCACAAGTCGCTGCTATTTCGCACTATGGTTTTATTAGACGAGAGAACTTTAAAATAGATAATAATGTTAAGACTGTAATCACCTTCAAATGATAAGGGAAAGATGAATAAGTAGAGACTTCTTCAATGCATTAGTATAGCGTAGAAAGTTCATAATTTGTACTGGAACGATAAAAGTACTAGCAATTAATTTATATTTGAATTACGATTATACGTACGTGTGACGTCAAAATAATTTATTATCCATTAATTTATCAGTGTGGTAGGTACGATCCACTTTCATATTAATGATTTTCGTGCAGTATTTTGAGTTCGAAATGCTCTACCTACATGTAAGCCAGCAATTTTTCAAATTTTATCAGGGATTGATGCTAATATGTTTTTATAAATATACTGAATGCGAAATACCATATGTCTAGCTTTAAATCGTCCGAACTCCGGGACATACAGTCATTAATCTTTCGAGTAAGGTTATCGAACACAGTCTCAGAAATCAACCAATCAAAATGCTGGATTTGATTTTTTGAGCAGAGTTTTGTACTCCGAGTACTGAGTATAGTTCAATGACCGAGATCCAACTTGAAGGTTATTTGAACTATATCAACAAAGATCTTTCATCAAAATCAACACCAAAAACTGACTGCTATCAAGTGCATGTAAAAAAGTATCGAAAGGTTACCAATGGTCTGCAATAGTAAAACCCCATTGTTAAGTATTCGATCATAGCTGTTTCGAATGTGCGTTTGGTTTTGTTTAGATCGTGTTAAAATCAACACACCATATCCTTTTTTAATTACTTTATATGCTCTAAATAATTATAGGGTTATACAGTATATTGTAATGTCGTTCGATCAAATGCGAAACGATGGTGACAATTGAAAAAGAAACATCGATTTCAGACAGAGGAGTAAGACGATATGAAACGACAAAAAATAATCCCTTTGTACACCAACTAACTGACATTAAGATTTCACTGATGTGTATAATGAGGATTTCGACCCATTATTCGTTCAATTTTTATGTGTTGTGTTTCCCCGTTGTTACATGTCTGACTTGGAGGTTCGAAAAATGTAGTAATGAAGCTGTAATGACAGCAACTGAATATCAAAATGTGTGAAAAGCCTTGATTAAATTTGAACTCAGCTTTAAAATAAGTTTACTTCAGTTACATAATGAATATAAATCAGAATATTTTTTGCACTTTTTTTGCCATTTGTAGTTTGATAGATTTTGGTGCATTCTTACGATTTTCCATGTGCTTTTTGTTGCTGTTTCACATCCTCAGAGTAGCAGTGGAGCCTTCAAGACGGAGTAATAGTTCCCACCTCACTGCAAGTTCAAAACGGTCCCTGTCACCGGTCATTGCTAAATATCAATCACGCTTCATTTGAGCATTGAGCAGCTGCTGGTAATATGCATGCATACAATGAGATGCTAACGACTCACTCGATCGGTCTCTTTCTGATCGTAATTTGGTACATTGCGTTAAAACAAGATTAATCATTTAATTGATTGTTGGTGTTTAACACCTATAACACTTGGCTATATGATGGTGGCCAGTTTTTATTGGCGGGGGAGCCGGAGTACCCGAATAGACCCACCGAACTTCGACAGGAAAACTTGCAATCCTAGTCAGTCAAATAGAAAGCGACTAAAAATGCCTTCAATCAGTATATCTATTGAGAAAAACATGTTATCGTGCAATAAACTCTATACTATAGGAGGTGAGAAATAATTATTGATCCTAAGCAGTATCTCATTAATACAAGAAAATATGCAGAAAATTTTAATCAATCACTTGGCGAAAGACCACCTGTTAAACTTATAGCTACATATATAAATGTCAAATATTTGATCTTTTAATTAAGCGCACACTCACAGACAATAATAGGAAATCTGTTTGGCATTCCATGTTTTTATTGTGTTATGATGTTTTTACAAGATGTTTGTTTATGCGTTGCTTTCTGCTACATGGTTGGTTGTTTTATACCATTAATTATTTCTTTCATTTTTTTCTCCAATTATTAATTAATTTAATGTAATTGGCGTAGTTGCAGTAACCTAGAGGTGTTTATCATCACAAAGAAATATTCAATGACAGCAACAAAAAATGCCACCATGCATGGTAGGCTATGATTGAGAGCTGATTCTTTGGATGTTCAATGACGTATTTTATCTAAAATTAAAACTAGATGCTGATATGTTCGTTGCACAAGTAAAAACAGTCAATTCAACATTATAGTACCCGAGGATCGAAATTTTATCTTCAAACCGTACTTACAATTAAAAATAGTCCAAAAATAAATATATATTATATAATAAAAAGAAAATATAAAGAATAGAGAATAATGAGGTGCATAAATATAAAGAATAGAGAATAACGGACAAAAAGTATAAAGAATAGAGAAAAATGGCCAAACAAAAATTAAAGAATACAGAAATGAAGGACACCCCCCTCCCCCCCCCCCCCCCCCCAAAAAAAAAAATTCAGACCCTTACTTATCATTAAACGTGTAACCAAAAAAATATGACAAAAAAACAAATATCTGCATTGAGCTATTCTACAATTCTACACTTCCGACCTTAAATATGAATCCCTACGTCGAGATTCAACATGTTAAGCTCTTTTAGAAAATCTACAATTGGTAAAGGACCAATACTACGCATAATAGAAACATCTAAAATAGGAAAGAGAAATTGACGTTGCGGACACAAGAGCCATGTTATCAAGTTTAAAATTGCAGTCCAATAATCGGACTTCTCTTTTCCAAATTTCAAATTCAAAGATCTTGTTGTCCTATATCTATAATACGGTCAGAAACAATAATGTATAACAGTAAGAATTATGTAAAACTGGCAACCAAAATTAAATGCGGGAGTTTCTCGCTGCATTGAAGACCCATTGGTGGCCTTCGGCTGTTGTCTGCTCTATGGTCGGGTTGCTGTCTCTTTGACACATTCCCCATTTCCATTCTCAATTTTATTGCTGACATTTCTTTGACTATCCAAGCTAATAACGAAATGTTACCATATGCCATCTTTACTCATCTGATAAATTTCATCATTAAAACCTAGAAGGGTGACCCTTATTGTGTCTCGCTTTTTGCACGGAAACAGTAGAACATTATTATTTTTTTTCTGAAAGAAACCCTATCGTGAAATAAACATTAAAGAATCGTAATGCAATGATAGACATCTCCGTAGAACAGTTGTACACAGCATCGATAATTATTTTATCGCCCAGATCGATTTTTACAACGTAAATATTAAACGTTTGTATGCCATAGATAAAAGTTGACAAGTTGTTCATGTAAATTATTTATTCAATGTTTAAGACAAGTATAAGCACACATGATACAGTTGAGAGACCTGTACCTTAGATAGCGTACTCCCAGATGTAGTAAACAAACACGCCGTTTTATGTTTTCGGTTTGTGATTGTATAATTGTTAAGAAATGAACCTTAAAATCGTTACTTTGATATGTTATCTAAGTTACGACAGAAGGTGTTAATTTTGTATTAACTTCAAAGTTTTTACTACAAAAAGATCAAAAAAGGTCAAACCGTTTACGCTACCTACCACGCTGTTTTTCTGTTACAGTGGTGAATAAATTCCATAGGAATAGTTTCAGAAATATCCTTCTCTGAAGTTTAATGACTTCAATGCAATGATATTTCTAAAACAATCCTGTTTTGAATAAAAACTCTATTATTTTTTTGAAGTGAATAACATTAAACAGAAGTTATGTAGGTGTACTATATTTTTTATAGATAAGTCAATATGTACATAATATGCATTGGCATCGAGTAAGTTGCTGGTTCATTTAGTTTCTCCTTTTTATGACATTAACATGGTGTTCCTGTAAAGATTGGAAAAAGGGAATGTTTGTTGGGTATAACGGAGACAGTATGCCAAAGATATGTTCGAATATGATAAATATGCAACTTATAAAGCTGCATAGAAATTACCATTATGTCACAAATCAAAGAGGAAATACTAACTCTTCCGGGACATATGAGTTCATAAATAAATTTGTTTTTTGTTTTTGTGGGTATTTTATGGTACTTTTAGTATTTTTTTGCTGACTATTGTGTGCTACCAAAGGAACCGTTTTTAAAATTAATGTCTTTGCATCAGGATCATTAAAAAGCACGTGCCATTTGAATAATGTACTTTATTGTTAAGTCAAATTCAGAATTAAAAAATATATTCAGAGTGTATCATGAAAAAAATAAAGGATTTTTCCTTTTCACGTTTTTTTTAATACTGGTAAGAGAAATGAAATAGACTTTTATTAAGTGCGTCATGAATTCATACACCATACTACTTCAATAAACTCGCCTTTTTAAGTGTCTGAATTGTCTTATTTCAAATTCGAATGTACAAATTATATACTGCGTTTCATACATTTGAGGTGAACAGGTATATCATAAACTGGATCATTTGCTGTAGTATACATTTAATCGAAAATTTGTATAACTATACAAATCCATGTTTCATAATATATTTTTTTTTTGCTTTAATTTTGACTGCTCTGACTAAAAGTACAGCCAGTCTAGTCTTCATTCAAACCTATCCCAATATAATTACTTGTATTTTCAACAAGGACCCGTATTCACTTAAAATTTGATTTTATTAAAGGATTTATTAGTTTTCACACAGCGGTCTATAGCCAATTATTCGTTCATTAACTTGTTATTATTTCTTAACCTTTTCTTATTTCTCAAATTTCCAAAGATGGTCAGTGTTGAGAAGCTTAAAAGTGAAATAGGGTATCGACTGGCGACATTGTCAATGGCTGAAGTGCGACCACTAGTAGCCAAGGCACCGATATATTTTGAATTTAACATAAAATACGATAATTCCGGTAGTATTATACGAATTTATAATTGAATAAAATTGTGATTTTAATAAATATGTCGTTAATACGAATTATAGGTGGGTGGTCTAATATTTTGGTATTTTCAAATCAATTTTAAATTAATTTTCTTTAGAAGAAGAATGAATCGAATTTTTTTTTATAAGTCCGAAAATTAATTTTCTTTGTTATTTTAAAGAGATCAAAATTATTATCATATAAACCCATCCCAACTGATTTTATAGAGTACAAAATTCTCATAGTGCTGCATATCACCACACCAAGACAGACTTTCGTCGTATCAAAACTTTATTCAGTTTATATTTTCTTTCTCACAGTTATTTGATAGATGAGATCTGATCCAATCTATTATTACTTTAGTTTAGATAATAAAAATCTTTAAATAGAACTTTACAAAAATTGACAAATGAATTGTAATATTATCCAAAAAAAATGGAGCTAAAACTGTTTCATAACAAAATTAAGAAAGAAAATCTCAACTAATAACCAGATTGCCATTTAAGTGAAATACTTAGAAATATAAAAAAATTTGTACCATATAGGACAGTTGGTAACAACTAGATAGTGCAATAAAGAATTTGTTAATGTTAAAAAAGAAAAACTAGTATAAAACTCATCAACCCGAAGGGGTATAGAAATATGGCATCTCTTGACATCTCTTGTTCCGGCAAAAATGGGTCATTCGTTTGATTGTGCGGAATGTATAAATACGCAGCTACGCCTGGTCTGAATGAAGAAGTTAAATTCGTTGCCTCGTGTAAGGAGGCTACCACGCAATATGAAGAACCCTTGCAATAACTCTCTTAGGGGCCGTAGGTGGTCTGTTCCAAGTCAAAATGTCTATCCCTAACCACCATACCCTCATTTTAAAATCGCAGTCAAAACCTCCCGTCTTTAATATGTCCCTATCGACCCCTACCTTGCAGAACAGTTCAGTGGCGGATCCAAAACTTTTTATAAGGGAGGGGGCGCTCCAGTCATGCTTCAGTGATTCCCTATATAATCAACCACATTTTTCCCACAAAAGGGGGGCCCAGGCCCCCCTCCCCCTGGATCCGCCTATGGAACTTACCTAATTATGAATGAATGAATTTTATTCTCATCAACTAATGACATAGTTATAGAGACAATAAGTATATACAACAATATAATATAATATACAGTGCATGTGTGAAATAATGATATACATTAACCAGGAGGAGAGACTTTCACATTAAAAGCTTTAATATATCGACATAATTTTTCTAAAACTGTAATATTACTTGAGGAAAACAGATTACATAATTTCAAGGTGTTTGCATTATTCCAACAAAATTCCGGTAAAAATTTTTGTCTTTCATTATCAAAAGATTTACAAGACAAAATATAATGATACTCGTCACCGATTTCAGCCGAGCCACAGATACGACACAATCTATCATTTCTTGACAGATTATGCCATCTCCCTGTCTCGACTGGTAAACGGTGACTTCCACATCTAAATTTACAAAACATATACATACAATTCAAAAGTAAAATAGATATATATTCTTCAAATTTAAATTGTTTTAAATATTCTATAGCATATACCTTTAGAGGTAGAATTCATATTTTCATGCCATTCCTGTATAAATTGGTCCTTCAGTTTTTGTTCTACACATTTAGAAATCCACAAAGCAGAAAAAGTACCCTGTTGATTCCAAATATTTGACATTCCACAATTATCTAATGTGTTTTTTATAAAACGTAACCATTTATTCTCCAAACCATAATTATTAGAGTAAATAAATAATAGCTTATATAAAAGTGAGGAGACTTTACATTCTTCTCCATGTAAGAGACGACACCAAAACTTTACCATACGAACTCTTGCATGAAATGAAATGGGGTATCTTCCCAGCTCTCCGTAAATCATAAAATTTGGAGTAGATTGTTTCAAATGTAGTATAAGTTTGCAAAATCGCAAATGAACTTTTTCTAGTAACTCCAAGTTTTCAAAACCCCAAATTTCACATCCATACAAAAGTATCGGTAAAATAGTTTTGTCAAACATATCTAATTGACATTCAATAGATAAATTGTTTTTTCTACATTTTTGTAACAATCCATACATTGCTTTTGTAGCTTTTCCATATAAATATTTTCTTGTCTTTAAAAAAGAGCTACTTTTTGAAAATATAATTCCAAGATATTTATATTCGTTTACTATCTCGATATCATGATCTTCAATATAAAATTTTAAATTCTTTGACAGTCGACCTTTTGAAAATACCATAACTTTTGTTTTCTGCACATTTATTTTCAGTTTCCATTGTTTACAATAATCACAAAATTCGTTAAGCATCAATTGTAAGTCTTCATTTGATTCTGACATCAAAATTGTATCGTCAGCATACAGTAAAATAAACATTTTGAAATAAACCATTAATTCATTTTCTATATCTTTACTAATAGTTTCTAAACCTTTAGCATTTGTAGTTTCTAGAAAGTCTTGCAAGTCATTTAGATATAAAGAAAACAATATAGGAGAGAGATTCTCCCCTTGTCTAACTCCTATATCACAAGCAAAGAAGTCAGACTTTTCATTATTATGTACTATACAGGATTTCGTATCTGAATACATATTTTTTACAACTCTAAAAAATTTCCCATTTATGTGGTTCTGTAGAAGTTTGAAGAATAAAGAGTTTCTATGTACAAAATTAAAGGCTTTTTCAAAATCTACAAACGCACAGTAAAGTTTCTTTCTTTTTAAAAACAATAATTGAAACAATACATACAGAGAAAAAGTATGGTCGTTGGTAGAATATCCGGATCTGAACCCAGCTTGATTCTCATGTAAAATCTTATAATGATCGAAAAATGTACTTAATCTATCATTCTAAATAGATGTGAATATCTTTCCAATGCAAGATAATAGTGTTATGGGTCTATAATTTTTTGGTTCCATTTTACTCCCTTTATTTTTAAAAATAGGTAAAACATTACCAAAAAGCCACGACTCTGGAACAATACCTGTATCAAAAATCAAATTGAATAAATAAATATAAATGTCAATCATAGAATCCAATGAAGATGAAACATATTCATTAATAATTAAATCATCACCTGGAGACTTTTTATTTTTCGCTTTTTTTACTGCTTTTCTGATTTCATCTGCTGTTATTTCCTTGTTAATCATCTCATTTACTTCGTCTGAATTTATCTCGTTTGTAATAACAAAATCGTCTGAATGATCTTTGTTTTTATTTAAATCTTTAAAAAAGTCAACCAAAGTTTGCAAAGGAATTTTTGAAATATCTCTTTGCCTATTACCATGAAAAAGTTTCCAAAATTCTTTAGGATTTTTTGTTCTCATGTTTTTCATTTTGTTTCGAAAATCTGTATTAAATCTCACAATAGCATTATCCATAGTTTTCTTATAAGAAAGTTCACTCACCCTTAATCTTTCTTTAAATCTATTTGAACCATATTTTTTACACAGTCTTTTTGATTTTCTGAATTCTTTTTTTGCTTTCAAACATTCCAGATCAAACCATTGCTTTTTTGAATGTCTTTCATGTGCTTTACTACCTGTCAGACCGAAAGTGTTTCTGCCGATTTCAATAAAATATTACAAAGATCAAAAACTACTTCATCTACTTCCTGTTTTCGTGCATTTTCTTTTGCATTATGTAAAGATTGTATCTTAAAAAATAATTTCTCAATCATTTCTCCATCTAAATTATCTCTAAAATCCAATGTTTTTTCACATTTCCATTTACAAATTTTTGATGTAAAATTATTTGTCTCAAAATCTGAATGCTTCTTATTTTTACAGCTCAAAGTAAGTGAAATAGGTGAGTGAATATCTGAAAAAAGTCTACAAAACTCTTGTACTTCAAAGTGAGCATATTCTCAGGAACATTACAAGTGCATATCATATAATCAACTACACTTTTATTTTTACAAGTCATTCTACCAATACTATCTTTCCCAAATCTACCGTTTAAGATAAATATATTATTGTTTTTACAAAATTCAATAAGTTTTCTACCATACTTATTTACAATAGTGTCACGATTTTTTCTATACCTTGATATGTGCATATCATCAAGAATACATATATCTGAGAATACATTTGTATCGGATATTTCATTAAATTGAGTATCATCAGTATCTTCGGTTTCATGGAAATCTTTGAGTGTTGCAGTTCGACTATTGAAATCGCCAAGTAAACACATGTGGTCATTATTCTTACTAAAATTTTGAAACTCAAATTCAATTTCCGAAAAGGCTTCATCTGACGCATAAATTGTATTTTCTGGGGGTATATAAGTAATACCAAATATAATATTTCTTGAAAATCAAAAATTTCTTTTTTTACCAGAAAACCAGAAAACAAAAGGACAATCTGATTCTATTACAGTTATGTAACGTTCTAAATATTTTTTGTAACCTATAGCAATACCACCAGATTTGTAGTTTGAAATTTTCTTTCTATTTTTATACTTGAAAATAAAGTGTTCACAATCAATAGTGTCTATATCATCAAGCTTTGTTTCTTGAAAACAAACAATATCAAATTTATTTATTAAACATTGAAATTCGGGATAAAATAATCGATGCTTGACACCACATACATGTCTAGGTTAGTCTATAAAAAGGTATATACTATGAAATTTAGAGCGAGGGGCTTGCCCCGAGCTCTTAATTTCATAGTATATACCTTTTCATAGACTATCCAATTTAGCACATATTTACAACTCGAGTAATCTTTTAATTGGTCTATTGATAGTTTATTTTGGCTGACTACTTGTATCACAGGTGTTTGTAAAACGGAGCTCATTAACGAAGTTTTGTAAATCTACTCACTAGTATCATTGTAAAATATGTGATTTCAAAAGGCCCTTGACTCCAGAATGAAAAGATGGTAGCTGCTGGTGTAAGTATGTATATTGATATAAAGTGGTGTTTCACTATACATGTTCTTCTTACATGGTAAGATGACCAAATAAATTGACCAAAAGCAGGCAATAATTAAATTGCAGTGGAAGCTTTACATGTTTTGAAAACATTTTTTAATTTCACTAAAATCTAAAGCTATAATAAATTTGAAACATATAGATAGTTTGTCCCCATAGATATAGTCTAGCAGATAGGCATTAAAAAGCAACTATCAATAGATCAGAGATTATAGGTTTTGTGTGTTTTTTTTTTTTTTTTTTTATTATTTCAAAGTAAAAACTAAAAGATTTATCAGAATATGTTTATATATATAATTGGCACATTATCTTCAGACATAATCACAATTTTTCAATTCATGACATCGTCCTGAACATGCATGAAATATTTGCCACTGGAAATTAAGCAACCGATAATCAATAAATCAATCAATTCATGACGAAATAGATCACCTTCCTTAAGAAAGTTTAAAAAATTATCACCAAGTTGCTTTAATTTCCCTTCACAAGGTTTCATAGTACACACTTTTTTGTGTACAAAGTAATTGCATGGATGATACATTATTACATTATCATAATTTTAAGATATCGTTGTACTCTAATCAACAGTGGGAAAGCCACACGTCAGTTCTGCGCCTCCTTCCATATGACGTAACGGACAAGAATTCAAGGGCGACAATCGCGATTTTTACATAGACGGCGACAGTATCGCACCATCTCGGTAATTTGTTTACATCGTGTACGTTTGATTTTTCAAGAAATTTATTATTAAAGACAATTAAACTTGCATCATTTCATCATCAATTAGTTATATAGGTAAGTTTAACAGGTGACCATGCTATTTTTTCTTCTTAAGAGATTTTATTTTACAAGAAACAAACATCTGAAAATGGCAAGTGACGTTGTTGTTTTGGAAGATAAAAATATGGCGGGTGTTTTCCCCTTCTGAAAATAACTGACACATTTGCATCCTAATGGCTATTTAAATATAAAATGACCTAAAATAGTATCTATGATGATGGGAGTCCCTAAATATTTGCATAACTACCCATCACTCCGTGTCAAATTGCAACTGAGGCTGCGAAAGGGAAGCACATAAATCGACGCCATTTTTCAACAGATCCACATGAATAGTAGGTTTCTGTGCTCGCAAAATCCTAGTAATACTCTTTTAATGGTTAGTAGAAAGATATGAACAATATCCATAACAAAATTTTACTGATCAGATCGGTTTATGCCAAATTATGGCTATATATTTGCCCCCTTTTCGATGCTGAAATTTCAAGACCACGTGTAAATAAACGCCCCTTTCCCAGCGTGAGACTTCAATTTTAAATAAAACTTTAATTTTGGCCTGTCAATGATAGCATTTATATTTTAGTTTAATTATTACGGTTGTGTAAAGCATTTGTGATCATTTGTTTGATTCTCCCGAATAGTGAAAAGGTTAGTTCAATGAGTGTGTAACAAAAAAAAATAATTACAGAATAGAGTACATGTACTACGGCTAAAAGTATAAAGAATAGAGAAAAATTGACTAAAAAATATAAGGAATAGAGAATAATGTTGTGCTAATTTATTGAGAAAAAAGAATGATGGGCAAAAAGTATAAAGAATAGAGACAAATGACCTTAAAGATTTAATAATATAGAAATGGAGGACACCCCATCCAGACCCTTGTTTATGCGAACAACAGTACCATTTTTTTGTTAAATAATCCATATATGGTCATGAAAAATATTTTGAACAGATTTCAGGTATATGAAATATTAATCAGGAGGAAAGTATCAGTTCTGTCCCTCCTTCCATGCTAAAAAAACACTCAAATTATATGTGATTGATTGTTGATTTTTAACGCCACAGTATTGGCAAGGTGTTGTGGCCAGGTTTTATTGGTGGTGGATGCCTGATTGCTCATATACTTTATAGTACAGCCCGAAGAATGCCCTCAGATTTGAGGGAATCTCAAATTTCACAACTGATTAACTTCACAGTTTGAAGTCCTTGTAATTTATATATCACTCTTCCCAATAAACTGACCACAGATGTTACACTTAGGTTATCTGATAAGAAAGTCAACATTTCGACATTTTCTGTCTTTACTTGAAATATAAATATAAATATTCTTCACAAGATTTTGACAATCTAGTCAGTGTTTTTTTTCATTAATCATGTTCAGATACAGTTAAAGGAATGTAATATGAAGTTATGATTTTTTTTTATTAATTTTCCATTTTTTTTAAATTTAGAATAGACCCATAATCGATTGTCCTTTTGAAGATTAATTTTCATTAGAAATGAATATTCTTAGTAATTTTCACATTTATTTTGATAAAATGTCATTTAATGATAAAAGGAAATTTCCTAAATATTTAAAAGAAATTCTTAATAGAATATTCATTAGGCAAAGACAATTTGGAAAAAGAACCCTCCTTTTTATACGCCTGTTTATGAGAGGTATTATGGTATACCGTTGTCCATCCGTCCGTCTGTCTGTCCGTCCGTCATAGATAACCACAGACCTTTGATTACAGCAATCCTAGTTCAGTTAACTTGCACAAGGAGAGTTTGAATTCTCAACCTGAATGCAGACTTACTTGTGCATTTACTATATATTTTTGCTCTCATACTGATATTTTGTTTGTAATTATGACGTTTACTTACATTTAATATCATAAAATATATATTAATATCTATTAAAAAGATTGATATATTATTATAGTGATGAATTTAACTTTTAACATGTTAAGATACTGAAGTAAATGAATAAATAAATAGAAAAATTTCTTTGAACATATGTTGCTGTATATGATTATGACCTTTTCTTATCAGACATATCATATAAAGTCATTAAAATAAGTTATTTATTTACACCAAAAGTCTAAATTTTTTTGTTTATTTTTTATTGAAGCTTATATACATACTTTTGATTATTTAAGATTAAAATAAGAATAATTTCAATTTCAAAAAAATAATAACAAATATCTAAAAACAAACTTAAGTATATACATTATGGGATTTTCTCATGATTGAAGGCTTTAGTGTAGCATAAAATTGCTTATATCTACTCCATTTGATTTTTTTGGGGATAGTTGTCTCATTGGCAATTATTTCACATCTGATTAGTTTTACATTAGTGAAATTAGAAACATTCAATTTAAATTAAAACTTGGACCACATAAGAATCAGTAGTCAATTAAAATGTAAATTATAATTTCATATGAAAACTCTAGATAAGTTGGGAAATTATTTTCATTTAATATCATATGCATAAATTATATATTTACAGATGCATGTAACAATAGAAATAAGGAATAAAGAAGAGCAGGAAACATTTCCATTTTGAGGATTTATGGAACAGAGGACTATTTGACTTGTTTTTACTTTAACTTGGACTTTTTAACAATAATTATGCTTCTTAAATTTTAAACTTTATTGTTATGTGTTTGTTTTTTTTTACTTTCAAAGTATTTAAGTTGTATTAAATTTTGTTTATTTGATTGAAGCTTATTTACTTATAATTATTTAAGATATTATTTACATACGTTTCATTTTAACATTATTTTTATGCATTTGTATTTATTTATCTTTTAATAAACTTTTTTTTTCTTAACATTTTTATATTTTTATATATTCAAAGTGAAACACCATAATCATTTTATATTGATGACATGGGGTAGATGTACATGAGACAATGCTACTGCTGCATTACAATAAATCATTCATAGATGCAAAGCAAGCACATTAGCCATATACATGTATGTACTGAAGTATTTGAGACATAAAAAATATCAAAGATGTAAAAGGTCTACTTTAATGATTTATTAGGTGTGAAGGACTTAAATGGAGTGGTTTTAGAATCATTCACTTCTCCCAGAGGTATCTTTGATGTCTCTCTAGTGGCCTCTCATTACATGACTTTTCACTGTTATATGCTTCCAGGGAGATTTTAAAGTGTGGTTACCACTGCATCTAAATAAATCATTTTCAGCAGATATATACATATCTCTGTTTTCAGACTATTTGATGAAAAGTTTAAACTAATATACAAATTAGAAAAATGAAAACTAATCAACTTGAACCCACAAAATACAGATGATCTCAGGTGCTCTGGAAGAGTAAGCAGAACCTGCTCCATGTGTAGTATTTAGAATGAGATGCCCAGGTGCCCTTTTTATACGACCGCCAAAAAATTTTGTGGTTGTATATTGGTATGACGTTGTCGTCGTCCGAAGACACATTGGTTTTCGCACTCTAACTTTAGTTTAAGTGAATGGATCTCTATGAAATTTTACCATAAGGTTCAATACCACAAAAGGAAGGTTGGGATTGATTTTGGGGGTTATGGTACCAACAGTTAAGGAATTAGGGACCAAAAAGGGGCCAAAAATAAGCATTTTTGTAACTTCCAGACATAACTTGTGTGTTAGTGTATGGATCTCTCTGACATTGTACCACAAGGTTCCATATCACAAAGGGAATGCTGGGATTTATTTTGGGGTAATATCCTCAAAATTTTAGGAATTAGGGGCCAAAAAAGGGGCAAAAAACAAGCATTTTTCTAGTTTCATGACAATAACTTGTGTGTAAGTGTATGGATCTTTCTGAAATTGTACTACAAGGTTCCATATCACAAAGGGAAAGCTGGAATTGGGTTTGGGGGTAATTGGCCAAAACGTTAAGGAAAAAGGGGCCAAAAATAAGCATTTTTCTAGTTTCCAGACAATTACTTGTGTTCAAGTGTATGGATCTCTCTGAAATTGTACTGCAAGGTACCATATCACTTAGGGAAGACTGGGATTGATTTTGGGGGTAATTGCTTCAAAATTTTAGGAATTAGGGGCCAAAAAGGGGCAAAAAACAAGCATTTTTCTAGTTTCAGGACAATAACTTGTGTGTAAGTGTATGGATCTTTATGAAATTGTACTACAAGGTTCCATATCACAAAGGGAAAGCTGGGTTTGAGTTTGGGAGTAATTGCCCTAAATGTTAAGGAATTTGGGGCCAAAAAACAAGCATTTTTCTAGTTTCCAGACAATAAATTGTGTTCAAGTGTATGGATCTCTCTGAAATTGTACTGCAAGGTACCATACCACAAAGGGAAGGCTGTTATTGAGTTTTGGGGTGATGAATCATAAAGGGGTTCAAAAAATTTGGGGGGGGGGGGTTTTCCTTTTTTTCCTTTTTTTTTCTTTTAACTTTTCCATTTCAAATTGGGCCACATCTAACAATATTTTTTAATGCTCTTAATGGTCATATAGCTCTCACTTGTATTAAGACTTGTATGTACTAGGCATTGAGAATTCCTGTTGAAGGTTAATCCAGGAAAGCCCTTGGATGCATTCAATTTAAAATATTTTTTTTTCATTTTCAATGAAGGAATAGTGTAATTAATGAATGCTATATTTGAAAAATACCATTGTTAATGTTAATTTCTTCAGCAGCAGCATATCTGGGTTGAACTATTTTTTTCAACTTTAGTTTTTCCTTGGGAAAAGTTGTTTTTAAAAGAAAGCCATATTGACATGATTGACAATTGATAGAGGATGATAATTATAGGTAACAGTTTTAGCCTTCTACAATTTGCAAACCAATTTGTCAAGTATAAAGGACCTTATAAAACAGCATGTGATAAAAATTATAAATCCAGAACTAATGATAAAATAAATACAGCTACTATATATATATGGAAGAAAAACAAATTTGATGAATGGCCACGTACTAAACTTTTTCAAAACAATTCTTTAAAAACATGCACACACTTTGAAAACACAATGACAAATATTTGTTACCAGGGCCCAGACACACTTATGAATGGTTAGTGTACAACAGGTTCCTTGATAAGGACAGGCAAAATACAAATGATTGTGTGTTAACTTCCCACTTGCATAGTAGTTTTATTTATACAATAAGAACAAAGACTAAAAATTCAGATTTTCATGTCACAGTGGCAGGCAGGCAATATTTGTTGATTGATACTTTTAATATTTTTTAAATTGACAAGTTGACACATTTCAGGTAAATATTTACAGAAACAAAGAATGACTGTAATCATTAGACTTAAAAAAAAAAGGCTTAAAACAGACATTAGCTGAGTGTTTACACTTTGCATTTGTGCAAGCTTTTCATTCAGACAATATTTTTTGCCCAACTGAAATTTCTTGAAAGTGGGAAAAGGGGGGGGGGGGGGCTTCCAGACAACTGAAGTCATTTCTATGGACAAATTCATTCATAGAATAAACCAGTTTCAATGTACTCCATAAATCTGTTATACACTGCAGCATAATTAAACAAATAATTAAATAAATGCAGAAAATTATTGAAACAAGGAGTCTGAGCAACATGAAAAAAATCAACAAATGACGGAGTAAAGCTGTCATCCTATCAACATTTTTATGTAAAACATTAAAAATCCAGGAAACATCATCACACTTCATTGTCTGAATCAATTTTGTGGTTAAAAACTGGTTAAATGGACATCATTTGCTCCATTTTGCAATGAAATAACGCCAAAAACGTTAGAAAAATGTTCAATTTTGACCTCCGGTTGAGGTATTTATTATGTAAACAAGACTCGAAGTGACGGGGAATTCTTTACATAGTCATGTGCCCATGTGTTTCTGGGTCACATTTATTTATATCTCAACCAATGAAAAGCTTTAGGATGCAATTGTGTCAGTTATTTTCAGACGGGGGTATTACCCGCGGTTTTTTGGAAACCAACGGAGGTAGTCTTTTGATTTATCATATTTCAATAACGAAGCACTTATTTTAATATATTTTTGGCAGTCGTGTGACAAAATCTATTCTGATGAAGATTAAACCGCAAATACTGTTGGATGATAAGTCGTTTTGATAAATTTATTGTCTGAATCATATGCTACGTTTTTGTTTACACGCTGATTACAGCGCCACCTCGAAATTTTTAGATTATGTCCCCTTTCCCGCGTGACCACCGGAAAGAACTCTTCAATGTCACTGGCTTTCCCACTGGGTATAAAGAACCATATGTATTACCCTTTATTTAAATGAAAGAAATAGCAATTATCAAAAACATTTTTTAGATCCAAAGATTTTAATAGCAGGATATTTAAAAATCAACGTGAAAACTAATTACAAACTATTTAATTTAATTTGGAACACAGCATTTTATTTCAAAACAGCCAGCGGCAATTTTTGATTTAAATATCTTCATTATGATACAATGAAATCTTACCCTTGTGGTCATTCATGTGTAGTTACTTAGTACACGGGAAAAGTATGTACTATGAAAATTAGAAGGCAAATATAAGCAATTTGATTGGACGAGAAGTTGTAAGTATGTGCTAATTAGAGATAATATTTTAATATCTGAGTTCTTGTTCACTGTATAGAGAGTTAATCCGTGAAAGTCATCCGAATCGTTAAAATTGTCACTGTTCACTGAGTTTGTTTGCCCTCCATGGTTCACCTATCTTCCGTTACTTGAGGTTTCATCCGAAGTGAGATCATCTCGTCTGTTTCGTCGTCTTGTTTTTGGACGTGCTCCTTGTGATTGAAATTCCCGTCGTGTAGTATTTTCGGCTATATCTGATGGTAGAGGCTTAATTTCTTTTCCATCAATAAAAAGACTGTCTCGTTTGATAAGAGCTTTTTTGTTTTGTTTTCGAGCTTCCTTATAATAGGGCCACAATAACTTTCTTCTTTCGTTGATTTCTTTAGGGAATTGTTCTTAAACACCAAAGGTAGTCCCCTTAAGATTGGTTGCAGACTTCCGTACTATTTCTCTGTCCTTAAAGCTTTTGAATCTGCATACAATTGGTTTGGTTTTAGATGTTGTCCCGTCTCGATTTTTTCTCTCATTCAGCTGTCCGAATCGGTGAGCTCTGTGGAAGTCAATCTCTGTTTCCATTTTCATATGTTCTGTCATGAATACTTTCAAAATTCCTTCCGTTGTATCGCTTTCCTCATTTTCCGTTGTCATAGGAATTCCTGTGAACACTAGGTTCTCACGCATCGACCGAATCTGGAGATCTAGGTGTTTTCCTTGTAGTTCTTCGAGATTATTCTGCACCCTTTGCATATTTCCTGCCACTTCGTTGTTTTCAGATCTAATAGCAGTAAATTCAGATTTCATGTCGGATAGATCATTTCTATTTACCTCAAACTGTGAGTTAATAAAGTCCAAACTTTTTTCTATGTCTCCTACTCTATCTGTAATTTTTCCTACATTGCTTGAAAATGTTTGCATACTTCTTTCAAATTTGTCAATTTTTTCACCAAAAGAGTCAAGAATAGATAATTTTGTCAACATTTCTTCCACCTTTTGTCCAAGATTGTCAATTTTGAGTCATGTCCCATATTCATTGTTGAATGCATAACTGGTTGAATATTTGGAATAGGTTGGGGTCCATTAGGATAATAGCCCGTTGGTGAAGTGAAGTTTGGGGTTGACATTTGTTGTGTTGTATACTGTGGTATGTTGGATCTTCCAGGGAGGATAGGGGAATCAATATTTGGTATGTACGTTGACATATTTATAGTCTGTAATTTATCGACAGTTTTATTTTTTAAACTATTTTTCGGTTTGTTTACATTCTCATGTTTTGAATCGTGAGTACTACTTTGTTGTTTCTTACTTGGTTTCTCCGTGCTATCATTTTCAGGTTTTGAATTCCTCCTTTTCTGACCTTTCTGACCTTTCTTGCCATCCTTTTTATGATTCATGTAGCTAATACACTATTTTGCTAATACATTCCTCATAAAATAACTTTCACAATAATAGTTAACTTCTAGTTATTATATGTATTGTTATGTTGTTCAAGTCCTGAACACGAATGAGATATCAAATCAACTAGAAGGTTAAATCAATAGCATTGCAAACTAAAAAATCCAGAAAGTTAAGCTAACTAAAACCAGTGGCGGATCCAGAGGGGGACGTAGAGGGCGTACGCCCCCCCCCCCCCCCCCCCCCTTTGCTTGCACTTTTTTTTTTTTTTTTTTTTTGTAAAATGATTAATCAGACTAGACTTCGCGAACTTTGCCATTTCCCGTGTATTCAATTTTAATGCGACAATTCTTTACTTATAAAGATAGTTTTCGCTCGTATTTACTGTAATATATTATTGATTATGTCAAAGTCATGTGATTCGCTACGGTGGAGTTGACCAGTACGTCGAAAAAACGTCACTCAGTCATTTTGAAATTCAAATTACAGTAACACATTGCTTAGGCTGAGGATGACAAGCATGACGCCTTCAAAGCAACAAAGTATTGAGCAAGAACGTATTGACTTCTATTTCACAATTCCAACCATCAGAAAGTAATACTCTATTACACTCTCATGAAAAAAAAGTTCCACAGCAATATTATTTACCTACGAAAACATGTTTAACCCCACACGCGCCAGCCCATTAATAACATTGCTGAATAGTGATCCCCAGTCAGTAAGCTCTAAATATAGATTTAAAGTCTAAGGTACGGACCATTTGATTTGAGGGGGCAGTCTGAGATATTTCAGAGAAAAAAATCTGACCCTGATTTTTGCTTTAAACAATAATTCTGGCCTTATCTGGATTGAAAACAATAATCTTGTCCACTTTTTTGCTATTAGAAAAAAATATTTTCAACAAAATTATTTAGCATTAAATGAACATGATGAATAAAGACGGGCGTATTTTTTTTTTTTTGGGGGGGGGGGGGGGGGTTGCATGTGAATCCCATATCTGACCGGAATGTCTGTTTCGCCGAACTGATATGCTGAATACTTTTTTCAAGGCCCGACTGCAACCTGCTGCTGGGTGTGGCCTATATGTCTTCATGTGTCGACAGTCATTCACAACTTCATTGTCATTTCCGACTCATTAGTAGCCTTTGGTTGATTTGGAACCCCCTCACTTCCCTTGTTGGTTTAAAACATTTCAACCAAACATTTGGATAAAAATTGCTTGTTTGTCTTTCTTCGTGTCGGTCGTATTGTAAATTTCATTGAATAGCCGTATATCTTGTTTACAACAAGAAATCTGTGAGGTTATGCTAACTAACCATGCATACAACAAACGAAATTTTCTATGTCCATTTTTTACTGACAAATCCCACATCAAATAAATTAATTAGTACATAGCTTTGGATCCATCCAATCATTTTATAATAGACAATTAATGGAGAGAATACGGCACCAAAAATGTCCAACCCCTACACTTTAACTATAAAATGCATTTTACACTTATTTTATGTTTTTTAGTCAAAAAAAGGCCCAAAAAAATTTTCGCCTCGCTCCGCTCGGCAAACTTCATTACTACGCCCCCCCTTTCCAAAAATCCTGGATCCGCCCCTGAAAACATTCATTTAAAAACTTTTAAATGAAAATTAAAATACGACATGATAAGCAGAAATATATAGATTTAATTTCGTTCTTTTTGGCTATATATATATATATACATAAATTTTTATTGTGATTTGCATGCTGCGTTGGTACACATGCATATATTATGTCGTGTGGTGAAACTATTCAGTGTATGGAGTGATTGGAAGGTGTACAGGTCTGTTTGGCAGGTATCATCTGACCTTGATTTTATTTTCATGGTTCATTGATCAGAGTTTCGTGGTCTTGGTCTTGTTCTCGGTTACTTTAAGCAATAAGTTAACTATATTTACTAGTGTATAGAATGGTTGTAAGGTGAAGATATCTGTCTAGCAGTGTCAATCTAACTTTGAAAAAATGAATTGGTTTTTCAGTTGAGTTGATGCTGCAAAAAATGCAGCGCAAATCGTGTGTGGTCTAGCCTAGCACTAAAGATGGAGGTTATGGAGATGTAGACACTCTATATCAATTATGGCACAGATATATGCGACACTCTTCCTCCATGCAAAATCCACCAGTAAAGGCCATCAAAAAGTGTGTTTTTGGGGTACTTTACGTCAACAAAATGCCGCTGAATTCACCACCACCAGAAACACTAAAACGCAAACATTTGAAAGTCATGGATGTATAAGTACCTGAAAACGTGAGGAGTTAAATGACCAAAAGGGAGTTGAATTATAAATAACTAGACAAATTCATATTCAGTCAAGTTTGTCTGAAGTCATGAATGGGACTGGAAGTTCCCATGGAGGAACATACGAGTAGATTTGAAAATTAAAGTTTGATATGAACTCCAAATGATCTTTTATGTTCATGGTTTATTTTGTGATGATGTTTACAACATAATTTATATATACAGCTGTATTTGTCGTAAGAATTCATAAAAAAACACATTTAAGTTTGTTTCTAGCTGACGTTTTCCAATTGGTCAGACTCCATGTTCCTTTCTTCTGACGGTTTTTCAGAGGAGGGGGATCGGATGGTTACCCTTGGAAAGGGAAGATGGTTTTGATGTATCTGTCTGATCATCGCCGGTGTAAAAAAAAACTGCAATCTCACCATGACACACTTTAAAATTAAACTTACCTGTAAAATATCATTGAATCTTTTAAAATCAGATATATACTTTATCAAACACGGCAACAAAAGTGGATTAAATACTGTCAAAATTAAAAATAATAAACCATTACATATAAGGATATGATAGCTTGGTTTGTAAAATTTTCTATCAAATTTCAGGTCGTAGAGTTAGATTACCAAACGCAAGACTTAAACTGCTTATATATTATATGTCTATAAGATAATAAAAAATACAAAAATTACAAATAAAATAATACGATATTAATATGCACAAAATATCATATTTTGTCAACATACTATCACTTTCATATAAACTGAGACCCCACTGAAATTGTTTTACATATTTGGTCCTTAAAGGAGTAAATTGATATATTTGATAAAGAAATTTTTTATTACTTAGTATATCAAAATGACAAGCTTATCGCAAATTTAGATATTGTTGCTGGGTTTGATTGTCTTGCAAAATGATGGGAAGACATGAATATAGGAGCGTACTTAGTAACAATCTGACGAGTCAAGCCCTTCGTCTGATTTTTGACAAGGTGTAAATGGGGAAAAAATCGGTTACTAATTTGGGGTAGGACTGTTACTTTATATCATTCCGTGTTATAACTTAAAATACTGGCTGCAACCTGTTTTAAATTGTTTTGCATGGCAATGGAGGAGTTACTTATTTTCATATAAGTTTATCAACTTCCTTCGATTGTACGCTTCGTGAAGAGACATCCATTTTGCTCGTTGCAATTTGTAAAACCTTAATTCAAATTTAAGAATTTGTACATTTGTTAAGGCAGCAAAACAAATTTGCGGGGACGGGGTTGGGGGCTTAAAAGGTCAGGCTTAAACATGTGTTGAAAAAGGAAATAGATTGAATACCGCTACATATACTCGTCTTTGAAACGTAGAACATGGGAACCGATTTGCTACAGAAAAGCAGACGTAAAATTGATAGTATCAATATACTCAGTATTACAATAGGTCCAGTATATGTTCCTGAGAAATTAACCAAAAACATATAGAACTTAAACCAGTTTACTAAATGTTGCTGATGAGCGTTGTGCTATACAAAGATTTATGGAGAAAGTAAATTTTAGTGAGAAATATATTTTTTCTGAACCGAAGTCAGTCTTGTATGTTATGTTATAATATATAAAGTGATGACCGGATTCACCAAAACAATACTGGACGGTACAGCATACCGCATCAACCACCAACTGTGTGTGAACACCGGACACCGAAAAACAGACATAAAAGACAACACAACAACGAAAAACACATGGTAAAGACACAAGATGTGGCGGGTTAAAACAGTTGTATAAGTAAGCAACAACCTCCCCTTTGCCTATCTAGACCATATGTCGTAAAACTGAAACACAATAAACAAAAATATCTGTCCGTATGAGACCATGCCTCGCTAGTACTATCCCCTTTCATTTGTCAGTGAACCGATTTATTTGGTTCAATCCCTGATCATCCCTAATTGGTAAATATTTTTTTTAAAGTTAATAGTCACAATGAACGTGTTAGTAATAAGTTTCACGGTGATGTGTAAAACTTCCCTCAACAAAAACTTCAACCTGATCAGTAAACTGTAAAATTTGGGTCAAAACCCAAGGGGCGGATCCAGCCATTTAAAAATGGGGAGGGGATAAAAGGGGGGGGGGTCCAACCATATGTCCCATTCAAAAGCATTGCTTGTCAAAAAAAGGGGGTTCCACCCCCCGGAACCCCCCCCCCCCCCCCCCCCCCCCTCTGGATCCGCCACTGAAACCCTGATTTGACATAAATTTCAAATAGTTCCAAATCATAACATCATAACATCGTCCAGTTCTTGTGACCACAGTTTCATGATAAACTTACAACTTACGTCTGAAACAGGACGGCCGTACAAATAAACCTTAAAACATAATGCCCCATAGCGTACGGTGATTTTAATCTGCACAATGTAGCTACCAACAGAATGATCTCTAACTTGAACAAAAATGGCAAATGATTTGGAAAGCACGATCAAAATGTGCTTGCTACTTCAAGGGGCGTGCTAAGGTAACTACAGTTGTTGGTTTAATACAGCCGCTCAAGAAAACACAAGAGTGCGCACGCTGAAATGTCTCGCCTGCTCTACTGACCATGATTGATTTAACGTTGAAAGTCTTAAAAATAAAGGTTTTACCAGAAGTATCACATAAACTTAACATTATCAATGATCGAAGACAATAAAGTAAAGGTCAGATTAACCCTGGCAGACAGACATGTACACCTGACGATCAATTCATATACCAAATACAGTTGACTTCTTGCTTATTATACCAAAGAAGGAAACCAAACTGTGAAAACTTAACATCGACCAATGAACCATGAAAAAGAGGTAAAGGTCAAATCAAACATGTCTGACAGACGTACACCTAACAATCATTCCATGCACCAAATATAGTTGACCTATTACTTATATATAGTATCTAATAAGAGGACCAAACTACAGAAACTAAACACTGACCAATGAACTATCAAAATGAGATCAAGAGTACATGATACCTACAAAAGGTACCAGACAGACATGTGCATCTTACTATCTTTTCATATACCAAATATAATTGCTTATAGTATTTGAAAAACAGACCCAAGCACAAAAACTTAATATTGACCAATGAATAATTAAAAAGTCACCTATAGTTGACCTACTGCTTATAGTATCTGAGATAAGAACCTAATCGCGTAGCTTTAACCTTGATCACTGATCCATGTAATGAGGTCAAGGTTAGGTGAACCCTGTCTGGGAGACATGAAGACTTTGCAAGATTGCTTTGCAAGGAACCAAAGTACCAAATGTAGTTATCCTATTACTCATAATAAGTGAGAAATTCACATGACAAAAAAAAACTTTCAAGCAGTCGCTGAACCATGAAAATGAGGTCGAGGACAATGAACATATGACAGACAGAAACATCGAAACATAAGGTATGAAGCATACATGTCTATTACCTTCTGAAATATAAGTCTTTATGCAAATAGTGTACGCTGCCAAACCGTTCAAGTTGCAAAATCTATACACACCATATAATGCGTCAAGACGAACATCGGCATATATACGAGGTGGAAGTTTGTAATGAAGTTGAAATCTTCGTATATTTTGTCGTATACAATGTTCATGTTTACTAAGCAAGTCTCATTTACACATGTATTATACTAAACTTTTCAGAAAAATTAAGGATACTATGACCTATTTTTTTCTAAAGATTTTAGTAGTTTAAGTAAATATAAGTTAAAGTAACCTAATTTTTCTGAAGAGATATTATTGCTATAAGAGTTGAGTTCAATCTTCTCATAAATTACTAAAATCTTTAGAAAAAATTAAGCCATAATATCATAATTTTTTCTGAAGAGTTTTGTATACTACATGTGTATATATGAGAGGATTGTAGAACCAGAAAATATCATTGATATATTTTTCCTTTGTGCAAAAGGACCTAAATTCAAACTTAACCAATTCATGACGTTTGAGCATGGATATTTATTAAAATGTTCCTTCAACGATCTTCAACATAGATTCGCGGCGTAAAACAACCCAGGGCATCAATCATCATAGGAAAAGGAAATGTCTTGAAAGATGCAGATAGAATAAACATTTCCCAGAACTCTCGTATCCTCTCTTCATCCCAATGTTTAGTTAAAATGTGCACAAGTCAAGCTTTTTAGATTTGTATTTATTTCTTATATGTGTGGATTGTATCATTTTTTTATAACGATGCGATGAGTTACCTTTGTAAAGATTATTGTTGACAATTACCTAGACGTTTTGTAAAATGATTTCTCCGTAACATGCCTAAGCAATCTTAAATAACAGACAAACAACAATTAAATAACTGTACAATGTAAGTGTTTGAAAGGTAAAAATATAGGATAAATCCATGTAAACTGATTTTTTTTTTAAGTAACCTATTACAATAAAAAACTTTATAATGCACTAATTTTTCTATTGTGTTGAGTAGGCGGGTTTGGGTTTTATATCTGTACAAACATTTTTTTCTTCTGAGAATTACATACATTTTGGTACAGAAAAAAGAATGTTTTTAATTCAGTGTTGTTGATTTTTAACTGAAACAGACTGATTTTATTCCTTCTCTCCTGAAACACACCTTTTTTTGAGAAATTAATAATCACAAAATTCATTAAAAAATAACACACCCCATAAATAACGAAAGCGGTCGATATCTAATTGGCAGCAACTTGGTTTTATCAATTCTATAAATTATTGTAAATAGCATTATGTATCTGTTTTCAGAAGTTGATGACTAGCTTCGAAGATAGACTACATGTATCTCCTAAATACTAAATTTATATTTATTTTTTCATTTTTTATTTGAATATTTGAATTTTAATCAAATTTTAAACTTTGAACTTTGTAAGCATCAACATTAACTATGGTAGTCCTCTGGAATTCTTTGTCAAGTATAAAAATAGTTTCACTCCTCTATTGGCACTTGGAAAATCACTGACCAAAAATCCGTTAAAGAATTTTTCAGCACAACATAAAGTTAAATCCAGATCTGTAACAACTCTTGGGTACAATTGAAACACTGCTTTGCCGTTCTTATCAAGAATAAACTGCAGAGTCCGAAAAAGATTAAGTAAATAATGTTCTTTTATGAACCACTGTAAAACTGAAATACTTATAACATTTTTGAATATTTCAGGTCGAAAATTTACTCCTGTAGACACATCTAATAGTACAAAATCGTTCAATAATGTATTCGATTTAGCATGTGCAAGAAGACTCTGACTAATGTCTACACCAATAACCATGCGCCCTTTTGATTCAATTATTTGTGAAGAAACACCATTACCACATCCGATATCAAGAAACATTTCTTTTTTATTTCCTGCAGACGGAACTTTCAAAAGATTCAATGCATAAAGGGTCATATCCCGTTGTATTGCAGTGTTACGCTCATTTGCTATATATTTTATCACTTCTTGCTCACCATACATTTTTGCACCAGCTACTTCCGGTCGCCTAGCATGTCCTCCTTTCAAGTTTCTAACACCAAATTTTGCGATATCTTTTGTTAGTTTGAACCCATTATCTCCAATGAATGAAACCTTGTTCAATCTTGTGTCTTTTAACAAGTAAATAAATCTCTCCTTAGTCATTATTTGTAAATAAATCGCATAAGCCGGCAAGTTACATTTTAGTCCATTCTAATATGAAAAACAAAAGGCGGTGATAACCACGAAAACATACGGAGAGTAAATTTATACGGCACGCAACTCTGACCTTTTGTCGCTTAATCTATTTCTCTTCATATACAAAATAAATCGTGGTGAAAGTTAATTTTATTCGTTTTTTTTTAATTATTTTATTGTAACAGATCTTTGGCGTCACACTGGTTTATTTTATGAATTTAATGTGAATTATGATTCATGTGGATTTTTTTTTAATTCCTGTTAGTTTCGCTGTTAAAACTGCAAAAGATCAGAAAATGAAAGATATATCTGAAATTGACATAGTGATTAGAAGAAAAAAAAGGAGACCAGAAATCTATAAAATAGACATGTTTGTTTTTCGTTATTAGGGGAAATGGGTTTAAATGACATATTGTGTAGACAGTCACCTTTCTATTCGTTGGAGACTGTATTAGCCCTCTAGATGTCTTTTGACTATTTTTGTTGTTGGGTTTTTGTCTCATTGACGTATTTCCCACATCTTCTTTTAATCATGTCTAACTTTCATTAATAGATACCGATTAAACCTGGGAATAGTATACTAACAACATATCATGCTCCAGTTTAAACTTACTATTAAGGCACAATGACGTTATCTAAGGTTGGATAGGGGTCTTCATTAATTTCCATATAATTTTTTAATAATTTGTCAAAATATAGTTTATATCATGTTTTTTTTTTCAAAAATATAATAAAAAGTATGGGTCACCGGGGTTTTTTTTCACGCTACAGGTTGTGCAAAATTGTCAGATTTTATATAGATTATGCATGGAAAACACAATTTTGTGTGATAAAAAGAAAACTACACCATAGAATTGTAAGATAAAATAAGAGAATATAGCTCTAATAATATGCTTGCAGAAAAGAAAGAGAAAAATGGGGTCACCGGACTCGTTTTCTTGCTACATAATAAAATAGGTAAATTCACAACACATTCTATTATAAAAGTTACTTTATCTGAGTTATCTCCCCTTATGTGCTACTTTATCTGAGTTATCTCCCCTTATGTGTTACTTTATCTGAGTTATCTCCCCTTATGTGGCAAAGTTGAGAAAAAAAATTAATCAAACACAAATATTCTGTTTCTTGTAAAATACAGCCGTAAATATGATAAAACACATAATTTTCTATATTTACACGAAAAGTTTTACACATGAATTACATACTACTCTCGAAATCTGCACATGTCATTAAAGATATAGACCGATTGTTATCTGCTATTTCAAAATCCAAGATGGAGGAAGACAACCCAGCTACGTTAACTTTATTCAAGTGATAAATCGTCAAAAATTCGACGATAGCCGCCAAATGACATCGATGATTAAACTTGTATTTTATATGATAAGTTTTTCGTATGACTACTTACTGCATCATAAGTTATATTGAGGACGATAAATGACTTCGTAATTTACAGTAAACAATGATAAACACAATTCCAACTTCAAGTCTGAAACGTAAAAGTGACACTAGCATTATAGAAAATAGAAATTAAAATAGATGGATCAGACTTTCTTATTATTTGAAAAGGAGCGTGACAATAGGCGACCTCTTATATAAAACGCTCATACCTAAATAATTGAGCTCTAGGTATAACTACCTAAACTCGTGAAGCGTGTATGAAATTGTCATGAAGTTCGTCTCTTTATTTTGCATCCTCTTTGTTTTCCACTGTCAACTGTTGAACCTTATCATTAAATGGTCTCGTGTAAGTAGCTTCCATCTCAGTTGACCCCTCTGGGGAAAAAAATCGATAAATATCACAGGTTTCAAAATATCTTAAAAAAAACTTAGTGCTATATATACCCTGTTTACGTGTCCGTGTATGAAAAATGTTGCTTCATAGGAGTCTTCTTTATGAAAATAGAAACTATCCGTCCATCATAGATTTGTTGTCACGCAGTCCTCGTTAATTTGGTTCTATGTTTATAAGATATGAAGGAAACTTTGATCTCTCGTATCTATTTCTTTAAACTTAAATGAAGAATATACAGTTATAGAATAATCATCAAAACTATGAACTATTTAACGGAAGGACATAATCTGTGTACAGGCAGAGGAAAATAAAGACTTAGTCTAGTTTTTTTTATCCCTTGACCTCATTCATTCGACAGTAAAATCCGTGCTAAAGAGGGGTATTCGCTTGCCTGTGCCGGATGTATAAATACGCAGCCACGTCTGGTAGCATTTTGGATGTAAGGTCTGACGCCTGCTGTATGTAGAGTGCCACGTTCTTTGTACACTAAAAAACCTCTGTAACCACTCTTTTTGGTGGACCCGAAGGTACACTGTTGCAAGGCAAATTATTTATGCCCGATCGTATACTCTCACTTTCCAGTGACTGTCGAAATTCAGCACACAATCGTAGATTTAAACTGTTTAAAAATCTATATATAATGATATATTATTATATATTATTTTGCTCGAGACATGTTGTTAGTCATTTTTTTTTTCATGTTAACTTCATATAATTTGTTAGCAAAAAGTCTTAATGCACTGACCTCAAACAACTTTCAAATCCTTAATGTTTCTGTGAAGTTCATGCCAAATATTGAAATATACGAAACCAGAAGATATTTTATTTTAAAACGATTGGGCTAAGTTACACAGACGCTGCTGCACCAATGTTGTCATGGAATTGATAAATTATCAACATCACTAAGGTTTTTCACAATAGCAGGTTCGGCAAAATGAAGTAATTCGTAGTTCTCAAACGCATCTAGTATTTGGTCCCGGCTTGTTATTAATTTCTTCATCTTTTCACGCTTTACAATTGATGATTACACTTATAACCCTACTGAGAGAAGAACATAATTATAATCAATAGCTTTAATTCAAGTGCAGTGGCGGATCCAGAAATTTTCATAAAAGGGGGAGCACTGACTGCCATAATAGGGGGCCCGCTCCAGTCATGATTCAGTGGTCCCTAAATAATCAACCAAATTTTTCACATAAAAGGGGGGGGCGGGCACCCTGCCCCCCTTAAATCCGCCTCTGAAATGCCACTGATGAGTCTTATATAGAAGACAGGCGTGCCTAGGGTACTAAATCATATAATATAAAAATAAGATGTGGTATGATTGCAAATGAGACAAGTCTCCACCAGAGACCAAATGACATAGAAGTTAACAACAATAGGTCCCCGTACGGCCTTCAACAATGAGCAAAACCCATGCCGCATAGTCAGCTATAAAAGGTCCCGAAATGACAAATGTAAAACAATTCAAATGGGGAAACTAACGGACTAATTTATGTACAAAAGAATGAACGAAAAACAAACATGATATACAGCAACAAACGACAACCACTGAATTACAGGCTCCTGACTTGGGACAGGCACATACAGAATGTGGCGAGGTTAAACTAGTTTACTGGCGGCAAACCCTCTCCCTAACCTGGCCGGGACAGTGGTGTAACAGTACAACATAAGAACAAACTATAAAAATTAGTTGAAAAGGGCTTAACTCATCAGATCAATACAAAGCAGAAAATCATCTCACAAAAACACAGACCAGACGTGGCAGGGTATGTATACATCCCCACAACAAAAAGAGACTTTAAGTACAGATCTGAGAGTACTCGCAGTTACTGACAGCTAGTTCAAAGCCAATTACAACTAATATATATATATTTTTTAATCATACATCAAAGACTAAGCCTGGTAACTATGATGAGTTTTTACAACCACTTGATCGATTCCACTGATGGTGGACGCTTTGCCTCTTTGCATCAGATTTCTTCACCAGCCCAGTAGCCGCACTTATGTGCTGACATAGAATATCATTATAACGGTAATTTTTTTTAATTTACTGTTTATAAAATGTTGAATTATACGAAACACAGAGTTTTTTCTACCTCATGCATAGTTGACCTTTGCCAACAGGGTTTATAATGCTCTTCAACTTTGTTATTGAATTGTCCTTTCAACTGTTGATTCGAATGCCACTTATGAGTCTAATGGAGACGAAACCAGCGCGTCTGGTGTACTAAATATAAGCCTTCAATCGGCAATCCTCGGGTGAATCCGCTACTCTCCTTCTTAGATGAAGGTACGGAATCGGCCGAGTTGTGACGAATGATAATCCGTGTGTTTTCAGTCGAGACTTCTACAAATGTACGATATTTTAGTCTCGGTTAACACTGAAAAAAACAACAACATATAAGCCTACGGCGAAGGAGACCCCAATTTAAGAATAATTTTGTTTCCGCATTTTTATGGTGAAAAATATTTATTTAGGTACATGCACTCAAGACGAAAAGTTTGGAAGATTGATATAAAAAAAAACCTAACAGAGCAACCAAGGGGTTTATCGGTCAATAGTTTAAGTTATATTGGTGGACAGTGAAATCGGAAATTTATGATATATTGGACACCTCCAGGGATCACACTGGTTTAGTCTCAGGTTTTAACCAGAATTTCTTAGCACAGGCAAATGTATCTGAAAAAAATACCTATATATACCTTAAAGGGTATATATAGGTATATTTATTTGCAGAGACAGTTTCTGTGTGTGTTAGTGTATTTTTTATACTTGACATCTACTCTCATATTGTTTTTCACTCATTTTATTCGATATGTCAATTTCCTATGTTGTTTATTTCTTATATCTGGGACTATTATACTAACGTTAGTATAATAGTCCCAGCTTATATATACTTCTAGAACATGTGTTTCTTACTTTTCGGTTTGATATTGAACTGTTTAATTTATCCACGCTCCAACCTCTGTTTTCTTCTTTAGTTTTTACAAATGGTTTAGTTTAAATTTCAATAAGCGAACTTTTCAGTTTTCTATTAACATTGTTTATATTTATTGTTATGTCATATACATCGGTGCAGTGATTTGTTAATTGTTTTTGATAGATTATAATTTAGTAAATTCCTACAAGATAAGCCCGGTTCCTTACTGGTTGTTATTTGTGTGTTTGGTCGTTGTATATACCATTTCATGTCCACTTCCGGAAATCGATTGCGTTCATTATACATCATAGTTGCATCAGCGGCATGGACGGTGACACTTCCCGAGAAAAATTGCAAGAACAGATTCGTTTACAAGGAGAAAGAGTTCGAAAGTTAAAAATAGAGAAAGCTGAAGCACAACAGGTTAATTACCATTAATTTCAATTCGTAGATACAATTTAATTCCAGTGAATTAACCAAAATATGGTACAGAACGGAGGAAGCAAGACAACTCGACCCACACTAAATCGCCCCACTTTTTCTACCAACTCGCCCCATTATTCAACAAACTCGCCCCACTTTCTACCAACTCGCCCCACTTTTCAACAAACTCGCCCCACTTTCTACCAACTCGCTCCACTTATGGGAAGGGTAAAATCCCGATGAATAAAGGTCTGCCAACTCACCCCACTTATGCTGCACTTATGAAAAGTAGGTAAATCCCGAAGAATTTAGCCCTGCCAACTCTCCCCACTTATGAAAAAGAGTAAAATCCTGATGAATTAAGTCTTGCAAACTCTCCCCACTTATGAAAAATTTACTATGAAAAATTTACTATTAAATCCCAATGAATTTAGTCCTTCCAACTTGCCCCACTTATGAAAGGTAGTTTAATCTGCACAATCTCTCCAACTGTACTGCTAAAATAACAATAGAAAAATAAAGCTACTTGTAATACAATAAAACAAGAAATTTGAATATATGATTCTGATTGAAGTTAAATGATGCTTCATTTCTTAAAACAAGATGCATTTCTAAGGTTTTCATCAGTATTCATGTAATTCTTAAGTGGGGCGATTTGGTAGGCTTTAATTTAGTACGGTTTAATTCTTTTTTTCATTAGTGGGGTGAATAAGCATACCTTTATTCATCGTGATTAAACTTTTTTTCATAAGTTGGGCGAGTTGGCAGGACTAAATTCAACGGGATTTTTTACTATTTTTCATAAGTGGGGTGAGTTGGCAAACCTTAATTCATCGGGATCTTACTCTTTTTCATAAGTGGGGCAAGTTGTCAGGACTAAATTCAAAGTTATTTTACCCTTTTTCATAAGTGGGGCAAGTTGGTTGAAAAGTAGGGCGAGTTGTCATGGATTCCAGAACGGACGGAGTTTTTTTTCCTGTAAAATTAAAGCTATTTGTTATTCATGTTTTCAAGAAAAAGCTACCAAAATGTCTGAACGATTTGTCAGTTATAAATACATGTAGAACTTGTCACATTTTGATCAGATGTATTCACCAAAATATCTTGTAGGAATTTTTGGCCAAGAAACCTTGTCAAATCCACTCAACTTGCTGCTTGAAAAATTGGATGTACTGGTCAAGGACCAGTTTACCATCAGTTACCACCACCTGTCAATTTATTCAATAATGGAAGTTATGCGTAGAAACAACAGACTGCTAATATCTTCAGACAAATATTTTTACTTTGTTTGTGTAACCTCCTTTTTGTTTGAGCCCATTTGAATAGGGAAATACAGACTTTTTGGTAAATTAATTGCGTCATGGGAAGTTACATGTGTGGGGACATGATGTCATCGCTTTCTGACATCCTCAATTTTCAAAAACTAACCATTTAAACACAAAGCAATATCTAACCTTGCTTTTGAATATACAATTTCTTTTGAAAAAATTTAAAAAGATTTATAATTTCAAAATCAAAGTCTATACATCTCTTCTATTCAGTGTAATTGATTGATTTTGAGTGACATAAAGCTCGCATTCAGAGTAGAAAGGAAACCTTACAAATTAATGGTCAAAATGGCAATTTGTACAAAAGCAAAATATAACATTAATATCCCGATTGAATGTAAATTATATTATTTCCTGTCAAGATTCTAAAGTGACAGTAACTGGTCATTATACTTATGAAATTTCCTGCAAAAATCATCATACTAGTCTAGTAACCTCTTTTTCATTGTTTCTATAAGGAATTGAAGTCCTAGTCTATGGTACTAAAAATCTAACTTTTGGTAACCCTTTTATGTAAAAAGAATGTTTCTCCAGAGAGTTACTGTTAAAATTATTTGAGAAAAACTGAATTTCTGAGTAGTGACAATTAAATGAGACAGTAAGAACCCTGATCACACCCTGATGACCCATTGAAGAAAAAATTACACTATAATCTTCAGGCTTTATTTGAAAGAAATACAATAATGAACAGGTGCTTGGATAAATGAGAAAATATTAACATACATGTACATGTATGAGTCTGGCACAGTCATGTGGACACATGTGTCCCTCCAGCAGCTAGAGGTTTAATCAATTTATGCTGGATGCATCTTTGGTTTGACCCTAACAATCTCTCGCCATCGAGGCATGCATGTTACCACAGACCACGGAAGTGGTAGAATAGAATGAAAAAGGTGAAAAATGGTGTAAATTGAGATGTCATTTATTGCAAAAGGATCATTTCATATCACCAGAAAAGGAATTTAAATATGATCTAAAACAACTTAAATTTAATCTGTATTTACAATGTAAGGTACCTATAAAAATTTGCATAACCAGAACTTAAAATTTTCCATAATTCCGTGTTTCTGAATTGGTTCATTATATTTACCAGATTTGCTGAGAAGCAGTCACTACAAGACATGTTTCCTATTTGTAAATTCCACCTAAAAGTATTGCAGAATTGGTCCAACAAATGCTCACTTCGCCATCTCTGCCAGGTCAGTAAAATAATCCAGTAAAACATGCACCAATTCAGAAATGCAGAACTTACAGTAAATTCAGAAAATTTTGCTATGTTTTTATTATTTATTAGCAAAATTGAAACTCAGCATTTCCCGAAATTGCCATAATTATTCTAGCATTTATATCCATTGTTCAACAGTCTCAATAATAAATGCATGCACAAATTTTTGAATGTACAGTCATGTTGAATTTAATTTGATCTGGAAAAAATAAAAAATCAGTTGGTGGTTTTTATCTGTCTAAATTTAAAAACTTGAATCTCTTCTCTGAATTGGTCCATGTTTGAAATGAAATATGAAATAACTAAAGTCTTGGGAATTCAACAGATTGTTTATGTCTGCATAGTGTAGGTGTGTGTAGTTGTGAATTGGATTTTATCATGAAAGTTGCTTATCTTTAAATTAAAACAGGTTCTTTTTATCATAATTTTAACATTCAAGCTGTAAAGGGAATTGACTTATGCAATAGTATACAAGGTGTCTTTAGTCTTTTACTTTCACATAATTAAGATTACAGATTTTGAATACTAAATTCTCAACTATTTAAAAAATGTGAAGAAATTTCGCGTATAACATGTATAAAAAGGAATTACACCTGAATATGTGTGCTTAAGGTTCAAAGTATAAGACCAGTTTAACTATTCTGTGATGCAAATGAAAGTTAGAATTTGAAGGCTTTGCCATTTCAGGGATAGCAATTTTTAATTGAATATCAGAAAATTGTCTCAGAATATATGGAATTATGGATTTTTCAATTTCTAAAAAAAAAACTTATTCTCTTGAAGAGAAACTTCATATATTGCAGTAGTCTCTCTTTCATAACATGCATAAGACCACCACTCATAATCTACATATAAAGCCTAAAAGGATTGACTGTTGATGAGGGATACAATTATAATGAAAATACTGTTGTTCTGCATATATAATATATACATGTACAAAAAGTTTCTTTAAAATCTTCCAAATTTTGTCCAGTGGAACACAAGCCACCAACTATTAAACTTGATGACATTTTGTAAATCTGTTTAAATGCATGCAAAAGATATTTCATTGCAACATTCCTGCTCATACAAGTCCCCTCTCATATCATATAGGTTCTCTTTCATTATACATCTTTGCCATTCACAAGATTCATGTAAAGTACTGATAACCTCATTTGTCACTCATGAATTAAACCTTATCTTTCAAATTGTATGACAGTTCCATGACCTCATTTTAATATATATGGAATTCACAAAATAATGAGGAAATTTAACTGGGATTTATGAAAGAAAAAAATATGGATATAGAAACTCGGCGTGAAGCCATAGAAAAAGTTAAAGGCAGTGGCGATATACATAAACGTGTTGTAGTAACATTGTCAGGTTCAGAGGTAATGTCTGCTTATTTTCAATTGTCTGAGATTGCATTAGGATTTATTTTTTATTTTTTTGCTATTTATACTAAGTATTAACCTTTTGTTTGAAAAGTATGAAATTAGATTTGTTTTTAATGTGAGTAATTAAATGTTGAGCAATTATTTGTTGGACATCTTGTCTTCTGCGGACATGATGATAAGCTTTTGGAGGACACTGAAGTACTAGTTAATTGAATACTTTTGATTTCAATTTAAGACTTACTGTAATTGATTGCTATAAGGTTGAAAATTGAACTTTATTTTTAACTCACATCCTCTTTTATAAAAATGAAAAGAGGGAAAGGGAGGATTTTATTTTGGAAATTGTGTGAAAATTATGTTTGCACTTGAAATGACAGCACACAATCCTTGTCTGACGTTCTAAAGATATGACATGATGTCACACAAAGTGACATTTTATTTTAAGAACTTGTTGCATCATGCATGTGTACTATTACAATCATGATTTTATAGATAATGAAAAATCAATGAAGATCTATACAAAATAAACCAAACACTTACACACATAGCACTATGATCAAAATGGTTAAAACTCATTGGAACAAAACTCTGGTAATATTTATGGCAATTGCAAAAAAAAAAATTATTAGATAAAAGAGGCTTTTATTTTCACTAAAGACTTTATTTTTATTTATAGTGTACAATGTGTAAATTTCATCCAATTGTTTTTGAATAATTTTGCTTTTACTTGCAGGTGAAAGATGAAGTAGCCAAGTTATTGGAGTTAAAGGCACAGTTGGGTGATGATCCTGGAAAGGGAAAATTTGTGTTAAAATGTCCAAAGGTAAATAGGAGTTTATTTCAAGAATGTAAGGTCTTATTAGCTGCAAGACATTTATTCATCTGTCATATATATAATAAAGAAATAAGGAGATGTGGTATGATTGCCAATGACACAACTATCCAGCAAAGTCCAAAGGACAATGAACGTTATCATTGATTGAAGGAAAACAACTATAGGTCACCATATGTGATTCAACATATAGTGAGCTACAAAGGGCAATGCAATGAAAAAATGTGAAACAATTCAAATGAGAAAACAAACTGTCTATTTTATGCTAAAAACAAATAAAACAGACAGAAACCAACAACAACCGCTCATTTAGAGGCTCCAGACAGGCACTTTAAAATTTTGTAGTGGTAGAATATTGTATATTTAGTATTTCACTTTTTCATCCTAAAGACTCTTTAAGCATGTTAAGGATATGCCATTACATGTACCTATAATATAAAAGTAGCAAACCTGATGAATATGACAGAGAATTTTATCAGAATTTTCCCCAAAGTAGATTGCTAAGTCTTCAAAGTTCATTTATCAACTTGTCTTCATTTTAAATACAAATGAACTGCAAGAACAAAACTTGAAACAATTCAAATGAGAAAACAAACTGTCTTTTTTAGCATTGTTTTATGCGAAAAAGACAAACAGAAACCAACGACAACCACTCATTTATAGGCTCCAGACAGGACTTAAAAATTTGATACATGTACCAGTGTTTACATGTACCAGTAAAAACACAACATTTTTGATCAACTTTCAATTGTTTTCAAAAGAATCAGAGAGTTGTAAGTTCATAGCATAAAGCCTTACGCAGAATATAATAAAAGATTTTTTGTTTTGTTTGTTTGCTTGATACAAAGTATTTCAACTTTGGTTCTTTTGCTGATCTATAAGAACATACATTAAAATTATTTATTTATTTGGGCATTTCCATCATGTCATTTTATATACCACAGGGAACAAAAGATTACAACCCGGAACAGATGTCCATAAGGGAGGGGGCATTTAAAACAATTATTGGTTGTTTCAAGCGTCACGGAGCAGAAACTATAGACACACCTGTATTTGAACTAAGAGTAAGTTTAGTTTTTTTGTTATTCGTTCCACCATATGAAAAATGCTGCAGTTTGATTGGATATTAGACATGATAGAAATTATATTTTTCACAAAATCAATGAATTTTATACTTTTCTCCTGTCTCTATTGTCTATGCCAATTGGGAATTTGGTAAAGCACTGTTTGTGAAAAATACAAAAATGTACCATGGTCGAAGGAAAATGTCACTTCTGAAAAATGCATATAAATATTCTCTCATGATTTGTATTAATCAACAGTGTCTTAATAAGCTAGGAGTTAGTTAAATGCTTAACTACTTTTACATGCTTTGTTACTTGATAACTGAAACTTTTCATATTTGATAAGTCAAATATACGGGAAGTTATTTAGGCATCCACTTTCATTTGCTAATACTTCTTATTTTTCAACGAAAGCATGGTCAGCAGCTCAAAGTCATGAAAGTGATGAGTTATAGCATATATACCAGAGAAATGTGTGAAGAAAAATGTAAAGTTCATTCAGATCTATCTGACAACAACTTCCTGTTCTCCAATGCTTTGAAATACCAGTGGGGATATACTTAGCATGACATTGCATGCGTTCTTGTTGGAAATGAAGTTTAAAATTGTGTATTTTCAGGAAACACTGAAAGGAAAATATGGAGAAGATTCAAAGTTGATATATGATTTACAGGATCAGGGTGGTGAATTATTATCTCTAAGATATGATCTAACAGTATCCTTCATGTTATATTCAAATTGTTGTATACCTCTCAGTATTTCTGGTTTTGGGAAATCACACAATGTTGACTTTTGGATGTATTCCATTACAGACAGGATATATTACAGCACTTATTTTTAGAAAATTCTCAGTAATTGAAGAAAAAAAAATGATTTAAATTCAAAAAAAATAATTCTGCACATCCTACAGACTTGTTTTCTGCTTATTTTAGACAAAATTCCTTAACTCATATAAGGTACCATTTGCAAGATATTTAGCCATGAATAAAATAACCAATATAAAACGATATCACATAGCCAAAGTTTACAGACGAGATAATCCAGCCATGACTAGAGGAAGATTTAGGGAATTCTACCAGTGTGTAAGTACTATTAACCTGTAACAAGTTTTGTAATACACTTTACATCTTCAATTACTGCAGAAGTCACTTATGTGTTCACCAATATTCGTACAACTGAGCAGTTCTATTAAGAGTTTATTAAAAACTATAATGGTTCTCCTATCAACACTTTTGTCCCCCACGCAATGCATTGCGGGGTACATAAAATACCGGGCGTCTGTCTGTCTGTCCAGTCTTGTTAGCGCTCTCTAGTGTACAATTCTTGTAAGATTTTTATGAAACTTATGTTATAGGTTTATATCAGCAATGTCTTGGACGAGATCAAAAATCAGTGCCGATCAATTATTTTTCAAAAAGTTATGTCCCTTGGAAATATTGATAATATGGAAAATTGCCGTGTGAGAGCTCTCATGTGTACAATTCTTGCCAGATTTTTATGAAATTTATATTATAGGCAGAGCTCTCCCCAGATATTTCATTTAGCATCCTGGTTAACAGGGAAATTTGAAATACCATCTTGTTTCTAAAAATTATAGCATCACATCCATAAGGCATAACACAATCTATAAGAAAACCAATCAAGATAGCATTACATTCAAGATTATAGCATCACATTACCATGATGCTAAAAGGCCCTGGGGAGAACACTGTTATAGGTTTATATCGTCATTGTCTCAGACAGATTAAAAAATCAGTGACGATCAATTATTTTAAAAGAGTTATGCCCTTGGAAATATTGATTATATGGAAAATTGCATTGTAAGCGCTCTCATGTGTACATATCTTGCCAGAATTTTATGAAACTTATATCATAGGTTTATATCAGCAATGTCTTTGACACTTTTGAAAATAAGTGCTGATCAAGTATTTTTAATGAGTTATGCCCTTTGGAAATATTAATTATGATGGAAATCGCATTGCATTTGCTCAGAAGCCTTCATTTCTCCAAGATATTTATAAAAAGTTTTATTATTAGTTATTGCCATTGTACCTTGCAGGCCTCTACAATAACTTTTTTTAAAACTTGTCCAGTAGGACAAGTACATACCAAAACTTATTTGTCCGAATGAAATTGTAACTTGTTCAAAAAAAATCATAATAATAAACTTTTTTGCATTTTAAGTTGATTCAAGGAACAAAATGAATTAAAACAATAGAACAGGATTTGATTTATATCTTTTGAAATACTTTTCAAAAATATGAGTTGAGAACAACTGAATCTAGTCATGTCACAGGACTTAGGTTCTAGCTTTCTTCAATGCCAAAGTCTCATCAGACTCTGCACATGAGGCACCGTCTTATAGGCCTGTCAGTGTACACTCATTGGATTTGTATCTTGGTTTTTAAGTTGAAAAAAGTTTTTTCAAATGCAATCAATTAAAAAAAGAAGATGAGGTATGATTGCCAATGAGACAACTCTCTGCAAGAGACCAATTGACACAAATTAACAACTATATGTCACCGTATTGCAAGTATTATTTTTTTCTACATATGATCAAATATGATTTTGTGAATTTTATGGTACATAATTTCTTCATTTTTATTTAAAAAATATTATTTGTTAAAAAAATTACCGGTATAGATTTATTATAAAGCAACAGAATAAGGTCGGAAACGAGGTACTGATTTGTCTTGGTCCCAAAATGTCTCCTGCATTGCCAAACTGTCTATTAATCATGTCCATTAAATATGTTTCCTACGGTGCCAAACTGTCTATTAAATTTGTAGCCGAATCATTTCCGAGCTGGTGACGAACTGTCTTGAAAAGTTACCATATCTACAAAGCGCATCGCTGATTCAGATCAATAAGACTGGTTTCCGAGAAAAGTATGCCTTTAACCTCTTAAAGTACCTGACAAAGAACCAGTTTTAAAGTATCGATTGCAAGAAAACATGTCAAATTAATACTTGTTTTTATCTTCTTTTCTTGTTTTTTGTTTATAATTACTTTGTTCATCAAAGTTGGATTAAATTTATTTTCTGCAGAATAATTTTACTTGTCCCGTCGGACAAGCTTGATATAGCTTTTACTTGTCCAACCTTTTTTTTCTCTGGTACCGGACAATCGGACAAGCGTTATTGTCGAGGGCTGCCTTGGATAAATAAAACATGTGCAACACAGGGGACATTGGAACTCTGTTTTTTTATTTGATAAATCGAAATGTATATATTGTATCATTGAAAATTTGATCTCATTTGTTTTCAAATCCAGTTGTATTGCCAAAAAAAACAAAGCAGAAGCTAAGAAAGTTTAAACAAGAGTTCACATATTCTTTTGAATTCTGTAGCCCTGGTTTTAAATTTCCCCTTCCCATCAATAATGTAGACTTTTTACAAACTATTCACACTAAGGGGATATATGCTCGCATTATGTTTGATTATGTAATGAGTGAAAATAACCACCTCACGAAAATTTCCAAGCTGACAGAATGGGCAAAGGATTAATATTCCTTTAATAATTGTATGTATTGATAACAGAATTTTCTATTGACAGGATTTTGACATAGCAGGTCAGTATGATGCCATGATACCTGATGCAGAGTGTGTAAAACTGGTGGTAGAAATTTTAACCAAATTAGAACTGGGAGAATTTGTTGTAAAGGTAAATATTCCTAAACATTCATTGGTAACAAGATTTAATAAACTAATATTAAAGCAATATTTTTCTAAAAGGGACATGGGAGTGTTAAAAATATGGAGTTAAATTCTAGTTGTTGCATATTTATAATAGAAGCCAGTAAAAGACATAAGTTCTTTACCTGGAAAATAGCAACATTAAATCTGAAAAGCAAAGAATTGGGGAATTTAAAAAATCAATCTGAAGTATTGATTTAATAACGTTCCATATCTTTGAAGGATGATGCTGTAAATTTATGTTTTTGAGTTTGTTTTTTTTTTTGCCTGCATACTTTGACAGCAGTGAATAAGTTTTATGATTTTTTTAGGTTAATCACAGAAAGTTATTAGATGGTATGTTTGCTGCCTGTGGAGTTCCAGATGATAAATTTAGAACAATTTGTTCCTCAGTAGATAAATTGGATAAGGTAAGTATTCCAAACATTTTTTGGAGACTGTATTGGTCAAGTATCTGAAACAGATAGGGGTCATTTGCTTTCACCTGGTATTCTATACAATAATGTCAGAAATGCATAAATATGGCACATTTGTGACAAAACCATGGTTATTATTTATTAACATTATTTCAGTTTTGTTTAGTTTGATTAAGACCGACTGTTGTAGAACAACATAGAGTTTGACTTAAATAAGTAGTTTTCTTCTTTCCTTGATATACAATAGCAAAATTGGACTTTAATGCCCTGATAAAGTGATTATATACATCATTTAGTGGATATTTGTATAGATGGCTGTAACTGGTCTTTGTACTGAATATTAAAATTGTTATTAATGCTCAAAATTGTAAATTACTTGTTAAAGTTATTCCCCATTTTTTGTTTGACAGTTTGAATTAATAGATCCTAAAAATAAACAAAAATGTCATTTTTGTTTTTTGATGACTTTAGTAGCAAAAATATCAAGCAAGTTGGGGAGATAGATATTCAAGCAGAAGTTAGTATAAAAAAACAGATATTTGTCTAAACAATATTGGGGTAGAATATGAAATTACACTCAAAATTAAAGGCAAAATGTACAAATTGCTGATAAGCTAAGATATGGAAAAATTTTAAATCACTGATATTTTTAGTGTTGAGTAAGAATTAATCATGTGTTGTTGAATAGTTATTTCAGACATTGGGACTTCATGTGTTTATATAATATTTATTTCAGACATTTTGGGATGATGTGAGATCTGAAATGATAGACGAGAAGAAATTAGATCCAGCGGCAGCTGACAGAATAGGTACCTATGTCAAATTAAAAGGTGGACTAGATTTAATAGAAGCCTTACTGAATGATGAAGACCTCAAAAAACAGAAAGCTGCAGTAGAGGGATTAGAAGATCTGAAATTGTTATTAAAATATTGTGATTTATTTGGCATTTTAGACAAGGTAAGAAGATTTTGTGTAGAGTGGGTGGCACATATTCGCCTTGGACACATTTTTGCGGTTTTGCTATTTTTTCTGTAAAATTTGTGTGCCTTTACCCAATACTTGCCTAAATAGATGGCTGTTTGTAATGGTTACAACTGTTGATATTCCTCTTTACCCCATTTCCAAGGTTATTCACACATATTGAGAAATACGCAAGTGTTTTTAAATGATTTTGGCAATTATGTAAGATTTATATGGCAATCATGTGCAGTCTTAAAGTAAATATTTGTGAGAAAAGTCGTATGGGAATGATCTCTCAAGCTTATTCATGTAATTGCAAACATTCGTTTTTATGATATACCAGGATAATGAGGATGGTCATATCATACATTGCGGCGAAAATGTATCCCCCATGGTACACGAACAACTTGATTTCCTCTTGAGTTTGCGTTCGATTTTAGAACAATTAACCAATGTTTTGAAGATAATTTCTTTATCAAACAAATTTTTCATATAGTAAAATTTCTGAAACCTTCATAAAAAGTTCATGATATTCATATGTAGGTTGGATGTAAGTGGAAATGAACGAATTTTGCGGCATTATGGGTCTCTTACTCTACTCCTAATAATACATCAGCATAAAAAACAGGAATCTCATAAACCAGTCTGACACTATATTTCAGTGAAATTTTTTTCAGTGTTGTTGTGTTTTGTTTGTTTTTTTTTTTTGTTGCTGTAAGTATTTTGAGTTTGGAGTTAATTTTTTTTAGAAATCAATTACTTTGTCAAATATTACTGTGGATTCATTATTATTCGTTGGATACCAAATATTGTGGATTTTGTGGTTAAAGGTAAACCACGAATTTAAATGCCTTTGAAGTACAAGTTTACTAAAGATTTGTATGCTGACTTTAGAAGAATCACTTAAATCAAATATTCACGATAATACAATTTTTCCTCAATCCACAAAAATAAATGAATTAACAGTAATTGAATTTATGAAACTTGAACAGAACTTGCTTCAGAGTCAAATGATAGCATGTTAACTTCTGAAGCCAAAGTTTATGTTCTATTATTTTGTATTTTACCAAGAAATAGCCAACTATACGGTATGGGTTTTTTCATTATTGAAGGCCTACGGTTGCCTATAAAAGCTTACATCCACTTTATTTGATCTTTGGTGGATAGTTGACTCATTGGCAATCATACCTCATCCCCTTATTTTTATACTATTCATTTGCAGTCCACTGTTAGTTTTTAAATTTCAAAGTTATTGTTAAACCTTCTAGGAATTTTTTTTAAAAAACTTAAACAGAAGTTCTTCATGATCAAGAGAGAGCATCCTGAAAAGTAATTTTAATTTTACCACATTTTACTGATAAATTGACTAAGCATTTTCAGTTCATTTGTTTATATCATCAAGCTAAAAAAATAAATTTGTATTGAATCATTGTTTGTACATTACAGGTATCTTTTGATTTAAGTTTAGCCAGAGGCTTAGATTATTATACAGGTGTTATTTATGAAGCTGTATTACAAGGTACGTCAAACTATTTTCATTTTGTTATGTTTGAATATAGTTTTGAATTTCAAATATTTTGGCCTCAAGCATCAGTGAAGAGACATTAATAGTCTAAATGTGCATCTGGTGAAGTAAAATTGGTATTATTAATGTTATTACCCCAAGCCTACATAAGAGAGATATAGATTTCACCACTGCAACAAGTGTGTTACTATATTTCTCCACTCGAGACAGTTAAATTTTAATATTTAATTAATATTTAAATAATTAAAATTTAACTGTTGAGAGTGGAGAAATATCGTAATACACGAGTTATAGTGGTGGAATCTGTTTCTCTAATGATTTTTATCCTTCCTTTTCAAAGATTTGCAGAAAGTTGTGTTCTTTATATGTGACGTCATCAGGCATGGTCGCCTTTTTTCATGACGTCACAATTGGAAATTCAGAAGAAACCTAAGAAAATCTGACGTCATAATTAAATTACGACCAATCATTTGCCGAGAACAAATATTTCACTAGTGAGGAGAAATATTTTTCTCACACCAATCAATAAATGTGAAAATAGCACAAAAATTAGAGAAAGGGCATTATGTTTTCCTTTATAAATGGATTCTTGCGTTTAAACCATTGGTTTTGTTTTTTATCAGTTTAAAGTTTGGGGTTTTAGGAAGTTTACCATGTAGTTTTGATCACATCAACTTGAAACACAAGTTCTTTATTAGGGAATTTGCGAAGATTTGTCAGGTCACTGAACTTGGGCATTGGTGTCCTATGGACAAATATTCTTGTTTTTTGTAAATTCAAAATATTTAACAAGTATATGAAAAATAAAAATTGCATTGAAAGGAACAATGAACATTGTCTTTTTACTTTAACTACCAGTAATTTCTTTCTTGGAAGTAGATGTGGGTTAAATTGATATTTAGTCTGGGTAAAACATGAAATTTGACCATATGTAAACTTATATTTTTTTTCTCTTTTAATGAACTCCCACTTTACATTTGACAGGTTTTGCACACAAACCATCTGCTGGTTCAGATGAGGAGAGTGTCAGTGTAGGCAGTGTGGCTGGTGGTGGACGATACGATGGTCTGGTTGGTATGTTTGATCCCAAAGGAAGGAAGGTACCGTGTGTTGGTGTCAGTATTGGTATTGAAAGGGTTTTCTCCATACTGGAATCCAGAGCCAATGTGAGTATTTATAAAAAGAGGATCAAGAGAGTTAAAAAAAATCCCCATGTAACCACCTCTTTGTTTGTGGACTCTGATATCTTTATGAATTTATGGATGTGTCTGTAGAAATTTTGCATGCATATTCAGGACAAGATCATGTTAATTTGAAATAAATATTGATTCTGCTTTGTACTAAACCGACTTGATGAGTAACAATCCACTGGAAGACATGTCAGTCTGATTCTAAGTGGATGTCTTCACTTAAGATAAGTATGCTCAGTGGGTAATCTGACCAATGCAAAACTTATAGGACCAATACAAACATTTTCCTTGTATATTTTTATAAAGATGTTTTTTCTGAAAAGCTGTACAAACTTTTTTTTGAGTCAGTTACGTATTATGGAAAGTGGAGAATGAAATAAGTGCTAGTTTCTTTTTCTTGATTTTAAGATCAGCTGATTGGACCAGATGTTTTGTAATTTTGTTTACAAAAGCACATCAAAAACAACAATATTTTTTCATATTTATTTATTATTACTATGTTTTTGATAATTGTTTGTTAGTACCTAATATTTCAAACAAGTTTATTTGATATGTGAAATTGCAGATTTTAAGAATAACATACTTGTTATATCTTTTAACTATAAATACCATTTACAATTAATGAATTACAGGAAGGGAGATAATTTACCAGTTTTATTATTAAGGGAGATAATTTTGATAATAGGTACAAATAGATCAATAAGACATGTCTTAGTACAAAGATATGGGATTTGAGATTTAATTGTAATTATAAAAAATATCTAGAAATGCCCTATCAAAAATTTGTATAGATTTTCTATCTATTTTTAATTACAAGTCTTCCAATGTGAAAACCAGAACCACAGATACAGAAGTTTTTGTTGTATCAGCTCACAATGGCCTTCTAGAAGCTAGAATGAAACTCTGCAATGAATTATGGGATGCTGATATAAAGGTATGTATACTGTGGAGAGTCTCAGTTTGGTTGATACTATAAAATTGTGTGTTAGACACCCCATAAAATGCATTGAAAAGTAAAAAAAGAATTGCTCACTGTTATCATTTAAAAATCCAAAGAAACAATATTTTTTTTGGATGCAGCATAACCAGCCCTTAAATTCTGTCAAATTCATTTGGATATTATACAGCAGGGAAAAAAAACCTTGTTTCGGTGTTAATGTTTGAAACTAAACTACAATTTTAAGTAGCCGAAAATGATTAAATCTCTTTTGGATAGAAAAATGCATTGGGACATAATAATAAAAACATTTTAGTACTTGCCCTTATTAACTTTTATTTATTGTTTATTTCAGACTGAACAATCTTATAAGAAGAACCCTAAGTCATTAAGTCAGTTTCAGTATTGTGAAAGTAGTGGTATACCTATAGCTGTTATTATAGGTTCTAGTGAATTAGAGAAGAATATCGTAAAGTTAAGGATTGTGGAAACAAGAGAGGAGGTTTGTTACTAAATAGTGCTACTTTATCTTTGCAAAATTTCTTAGGCTATTCCAGGAAAAGTTGATGGGGGATTGGACAACACTTAACCCACACCCGTAATTTTTGTTTTCATTTGTAACATAATTGTATTTGGCTCCACTCGTACTATTCAGAGAAAACATGTGGTGTCGAACCCTTCCATACATGTTTTGCTGGAAAAAACTTTATCATTTTGTACAGCACTTCGGGAATTTCTATGTTACAACTTGGGGAGAGATTTTATGCTACAATATAAATATTTGAACTGCAGTTATCAGTGATATCTTAAGCTTTGACCCTAATGAAATCAATTTTAATCTAATGTCATCATGGCAAGCTTCTGTAAACTCTTGCCTCCAGGCCCTCATAAAGAGAAAACTTTCAACTCTGAATCATGGGTATTATGGAAACTGATGTAAAACAAGCTCTCCCATCAAGGTTGCTGTCTTGTTGATCTATAATCCACATCTTCTTTAATTAAGATCTCATTTCAGTGGATTCCCATTAATCTTGGGTTCAGCCTCAAAATAAAATGTTAAAATCTGTTTAAGTGTTTACTTATATTATGTGGCATTGTGTTGCAGTTTCATTGGCTTTTCAATACTTATATTATGTGGCATTGTGTTGCAGTTTCATTGACTTTTCAATACTTATATTATGTGGCATTGTCTTGCAGTTTCATTGACTTTTCAATACTTATAATATGTGGCATTGTGTTGCAGTTTCATTGACTTTTCAATACTTATATTATGTGGCATTGTGTTGCAGTTTCATTGACTTTTCAATACTTATATTATGTGGCATTGTGTTGCTGTTTCATTGACTTTTCATTTACCGTAGAAAGGCTTGTATAGTTCGCACTGGTACATAGTCCGCACCCCCTTCTCCCCACGAAATTTTAGGTAAAAAAACTTTTTGTAACTGTTAGAAAAGGTCTAATGAAACTCAGGTAATTTCAAATCCTGTGCGGTCGTTTGCGGTATTTTCTTGGAAAAACCTGTTTTCCATCATCAAACAGAAGCTAAAACTGCTTGTAAATGATTCTAGAACGCTTCATGATTGTTAAAATAAGTTTAATTCACTTAAAAAACAATTTGGAAACTTGTGTATGTTTAAACAGGAAGTTTAAAAAGCACGTGTAAAAGAAGAAATTAACCGGTGAGAGTCGAAATCCGTACATAACAGATATCACTATAATACGACTTTGAAAGTAAAACAGTTCCATCCTTTTGTAAAACAGTCTTTAATATATATATCACATTAATGTTTGAAGGGTCTTAAGCTAATATAAACCATATTAGTCAGTATGAAACAACAAAACGGAACGAACAATAACCGATTACGTTTTGTAGTTTACAAATTCTAAGCTGGTTTACGGTTGTCTTTTTCACTATGTTTGTATCGTTTCAATCAAGCAGGTACCAGTTTATTTCAACCAATGCATTGAAAAGAAACGAGAAATTTGTAATGAAAGGTTTAGTTTTTATATTTATCAGTATTAATTTGATATTGAATAGAAATAACTTATTAATATGGATGAGTTAAAATTATTAGTTTGAAAAATGATAAGAGCGCCCTCTACAATATAAATAACAAAGATGGCGGAACGTAAACAAACCACCTCGCCTGCGAAATTGAAATTTTTCTCTTATTTCTTGCTTATTGTACTCTATAGTCCGCACCCCGTCTGGAAGGTCCGATTTTGGAGAATAAAACCGCGGACTATACAAGCCTTTCTACGGTATTAATTATGAAAAAAAAGGTGATTTTATTTATGAAGTTTTCTTTTTTCAGATGGAAGTATCAAGAGAGAAAATGGTAGATGAAATCAGATCAACGTTGGCCAGATTATCACAACAGAAGACACAAAATAATGCCTCTGGTTCATAACAACTGACAGAACTTTATTTATTTATTGTCCCCCATTATGTCAGACATTAACTGTTAACTTGTGCATGTTATAGTGCAATACTAAATAACTGCCTACCACATTGTATGTACCAGTACAATGTATTAATTTGCTTTAAATATTTTATTACAACAGGCTATTTAGAATTTTGTATAAGACAATATTAGTTAGGCCTACCATAATTTCCTTGCACAAAATGGCTTAAAAGCAAAAATGAAATGTAAAGCATCATAATGGCAATTACAGTTGCTTTCTCAAAATTTTCTCAGACAATGAAGTGAAGGGGTCTGTCAATACTGTTGATATTATCTGTTAAAACACTTTATCTTTTGTGACCAGACTTTTTTAAATGAATGGTATGCTCTTTTGTATTTCCTAAGGGTTTGGATATTTTTATTTAATTTTTTCACTTTGACCAGTTGGATGTTTTCAAGTTTCAGTAAGTTTAAGGTATATGGCACTTTATTGTTACTTTTAAATTTTCTTTTTTTGCATACCATTACTCTATTTAATTATTAAGAAAAGAATTGTTTCATCTATCATTGTTTAATGAAATTAAGTTCATAAATTACAAAGTTTGAATAAATAAATAAAAACAAAGTATTTTCATTTTAATAATGCCAAAAAAATGACACAATTTAATTGTAGGTTCAGAGTGCACTGTACAAAATCCAATCTATGAATATTGAACGTGTATTATATTTTTTATGCTGAGTATTCAACATTTTGAGCAAAGGCTATTCAAATGGAATTTTAACATTTCATAATTTGATTTTTCCTATTGATAAATAGTAGTGAGTCAACAAAAATCACTGTTACATGCTGTTTTAGATCACAGAAGGATAGGGACAGTGTTAGTACAAAGAAGAAATCCTATTCACATTTTACTTATATTGCTATTACTGCTTATTTATAAAAAAATAGAAGATGTGGTATGATTGTCAATGAGACAACTCTCCACAAGAGACCAAATGACATAGAAATTAACAAGCTCTCATGATGGAAATGTTCAGTGGTGGCCATTGCCATCATCAGTCATGACGTCCGTACTTCTGTCATCTTGCTGTCAGTCCATTGATTTTTTATTTTTTTTTTACATATTCCCTTTTTCTGAATTGTAAGAAGCAACCAAAAATCATACAATGATGGACAACACCATGACAGAAAAAACAAAAAGAGAAAAGCAATCTGTCCTGAAAACATAAGGGCTATTCCATTAAAATGTATGTGGAAGGGTAGGAAGGGAAGTTTAATTATTGAATGTGGATCATGGGTCTTTTTTCAGTATGCGTCTATTACCATTATGCAAAATTATCTAAAAAATGGTCCTTGGTTGTAGGGATATTTTGAAAGTCCCTTCCTACACTGCCACATACATTTTAATGGAATAGCCCTAACACTGACAAGATTAATGATAAAACCTGTGGTAAACACAGGGGCTTTGGAAGGATAAGCAGTTCCTGCTCCACTAGTTAAACATGTCGGTCATGTTATTTATTTGGCTAATTTTGAAGAAACTGAATCATATTGCTAATAGACCTAAATTTTGTATTAAAATAAGGGTTCCATTACAAAGTCAAATAATGGGATGTTATTTGGCAACTTTAGCAACATAATGCAAAAGTCATTATTGGCCTCTTAGGGTAAATTGGAATGCTTTTCATGTCAGTAATAAAAGGAAGGATAGCTAAGCTAAGGTCTGGAAGAGACTTGTTTTGTGTGTTTCAGTCAATAGTTTTGGCACCCATCAAGCCAGTTCTATTTATAAGTATCAAAATATCCTATTTTGCCTTTATTTAAAGGCAGATTAACTAAATTTTCTAGATTCTAAATATATGCAGTACAAAGTATGGCTCTGAGGTAACAGGTTGTGAGTTCATGTCTTGGAAAGGTTTGTTGGACTCAGATCTTTTTGCCAGTTTTCTGTCTTCCACCAACACAACTGGCTGCCATGATATAACCAAAGTTGTTTATGGAACAAACAAACAAAGTATGCCATACTGAACTTTGAAAGGGTAAAATAGACTGACAGGAACTCTTAGATAAAGTTTTGTTTCTGTGCTTATGGGCAGTAGGCAGGGCTATAAGGATGTATATATATGTTCTACTGTTTCAATTTGAGAACAAATGCAGCTGATGAATTAAATGCACACTAATTCTAGTAGCGATAAACCAGATCTACAAATGTAATATACAGAACACACATGTGCTCAAATATCCTAGATAAAATGTTGTGTGTTATATCACAATTTATGCAATGTGTAAATTTCCAGGCATGTCCAAAGTATTATAAAGAGGAATTCCAGTGCATGGGACATTTTAATTCTGTTTAAAAAGCTTGAGCAGACTTTCTAAACTGTTATAAAAACAAAAACGTTTATGGAGGTCAGAACAAAAAAAGTGCATGGATTTCATAGAAGAATTCATATTCAAAGAATACTGTCAACAGGAAATCACATGTTTAACAAGAATAAATGCAACTCATTGCTAATGGCATAGATATATATGGATAAAAAGAAATGTGTATGAACTTGAGACAGGAACCCAACAACATAATTAGTACATTAAAAAAACATCTAGATATCAGCATAGTCCTCAATAATGGACTTGGTCAATAAACTTCAAACAAGCTCTAAATGACCCAATGGCTAGACAAGTTGTGAATGAATTCTATAAGGTCCTACATCATGTTGTAATGTTGCTTCAGTTTTAACTCAGCTTACAGAGGGCAACTTTGAATCTTTGTTACCTCTTTCCATCTTTATAATTAGAGATTGCGTGCATTCTTTTTCACATAAAACAACACGAAGGAATAAAACCATATGCATTGAATATAGTCTTCATTCAAATAAGGTAAGTCCTGTTTGATTATGTGGATTCTGTTTGTTTACACTGTAGTGCAAATCAACCATGCAAAAATTCATATGTATTTTCCGAGTGATGGTGGTGTAATAATGACAAAGCTTAACTAGATGCCCAGCAGATGAGAATGTTTTTACAATCCGAGCACTTTTAACTAGAAATTTTTTTTCTTTGGATCCAGTTCCTAAATTAAGCTATCATGTACACACAATACCTGATTGTGTATGGTAATATTTTTCACTCTTTTTATAGACACACCACTGAAAATTATTTGAACTTTCACATGTCTGGTTTTGTGTGATGGATTACTGTCTCTTTAACACCCCACACATCTCCTTTTAATTATCTGTTCACATCAGAAGTCATTTTACACATGAATTCAACAGCACTTACTGAAAGTAAGACATTGTTGCAATTGTATATACTTCTGAAAAAAGGTTTATGCAGATTTTACCTATAAACAACACTGCCAGCTGCAATATTTGGTAATGTCTTAAATTAAATCTGAGTGTTTTTTTCTGGGGTCTAGGTTGTAAGTTTTGATATATGCAGAAAATAAATTCTTTATGGCCAATATTTAAGTAAAAGTTAATGATAATCTTCATCTTGTTTGAGTTGAAATTTGAAGGAAGAAAACTAAGTGGGATTGGAAGATTAACAATCTGTTAAGTTCAATTGAAAATGAATAATTGAATCCCCCAAAAGTCTTATCTTATTTATTTAAAATTTAATACAAATAAAAAAAAAATATTCCCTATAAGAATGTGTTTTTTTTCGGAATTAATTCGTTGCCGTGACCGTGATAATTACATTTTTATAAGCATTCAGTATTAGTCACTAGTGCGCTTAAAATTAAATGTGATTTAACAAAGCGTCTAAATAACGATGATTTATTTATTCGTTGCTCTGGACAACAACAAAGTTAGCGAAAAAGATGTCAGGACTACCAAGAGAAGTTTTGAAGTGGATTCAGAGTCTTGACTTAACTTGGCAAATAAAAACTGCAAAATGGTAAACTATCTTGAATTTCGCATTGATGTGAATACGATATTTTTTTTTATCCAAGAAAGAATGAACAGAACATGAATCATGATAATTGCTTAGGCATTTTTTAAGTTGGCACACAATTAAATTATGCAGTTTTAAATGTTCCTGATGAGATCCTGGGAGTTATTTTGTTTAACTTTTCAGTAGCAATGTCACATGACTCGTTAGGTGCTAACCCCTTCTTTAATCCAATTTTTCAAGCCTGACAACATATTTATAATAACTACACTTATTTGCAATAACTATTTCAAGTATTTGTCAAGTACAATTTTTTTTTTACTATATCTTTCATATAAAACTACATTTATTCACATACAATTATGAGGCTGCTTTTTGTGGGACTTTAATAGACATTATCGCTATTTGAGAGTAATTGACACTTGACCTGAAAATTTGCAACACTTGAACTATACACCAATCTCAAGTTGTTTTTATGAAGGAGGTCAATCAGGGTCATCGATCAATCGGTTCTTACTGTGACGTAATAACATTATCACTGTGACATAAGAAATTTATGAAAAAAGTGCAGGAATTTGAAAGTCATCTATTGACCTCATACAACAATCACTTTCCTTTGTGCCAATTGTGGCATCAGCTATTTTCTATTGTGATGTCAAAATTTGACGAGAACCTTTGTGATGTCCAGTAATGGCGGACAATTAGCGATAAGGTGTATGAACTTGGTACCAATAGAAGCAGAATTGTCAGAGATTTATTTGGTTGTAATTTTGTTGCTTTAAATAGTGTAATGTCTGAAATGAAACTTAAATAAAAAAAGGTAATAACAAATAAAAAAAGAAAAGAAACTCCTCCATGTGAATTGTCCATAAGGAGAGAGGATAGAGGAAAATATGACATGATGCAAACTCTGTATGCCACACATCTCTAATTTGTCGCCACAATTACCATCATGGTGCTGTCCATAAATCCTGGGGAGAACACTGAAAGTTATCTCTTACCTGATAATATTACCTTTAATTAAATCATAAGTTATAGTAAACTTATTCAACTGATTTTGTATGTTACCGTAATCAAAAGTTTTATTTGAATTAAAGTTACAGTTACTAGTAAGAAATGTACAGAATAAAATTTTACCCCAAAAAACAAAAACATACCTTAACACTACATTGTAATAGCAAATTCGTTTTGACTTATGTCAAATGTATGTTCATACAAAATATTTAGTATGCAGGTAAGATTTATTAGGGGAAAACTATTCTAAATTGTCATTCTTAAGCAAAAAATTTAGTAATTAAAAATTTTACAAGGAAAACAGAATGATTATATAATAATTATATAGAAATGTTAGCATTTATTAGCGAAAAGTTCAGGTGTTGGTATTCAATCAGAAAAAGATATGACAGAACAGCAATTCATATTGCCGTACAAAAGCATTAATGACTGAGGTACATATCATCATTATGTATCAATTAGATGACAGAAAAGTAGAAGCAATTAAGATTTCATTTCAAATCCACATTTATTTTTAAAACATCTTCTGAAAGTGTTACTGATTCTGGCAAAAATAAGATAATGACACTATTCCTGTTTTATAAAAACAAATTGCTCTTTTTAGAATACTGTAAATTCAGAAATTATTGTGTGCATTTATTATTGCGATTTTGTCATTTTGGACTAAAATGCATTTTTAATTTTTGCGATATTGAGAAAAATCCTGTTTAATTCATATAAAAAATTTCAAAATGCGATTTTAAATTATTGCGATTATAACCCTGTCGCATTTTTCGCAATAATAAAAACATCGCAATAATTTTTGAATTTACAGTAAGAGAAAAGATAAAATAATTATTTATTATATATATATATAATTACTTCTATGTAAATTAGATACTGTTTGTATAGTCATCAAATATCTACAACATACTGTTTGTATAGTCATCACATATCTATAACATACTGTTGTGTTTTGTCTTGCAGGGATGTTACAAATGGTTACTTAATAGCTGAAATTTTCTCTTGGTACTTTCCACAAGACATACAGATGCACTCTTACAATAATGGGACATCACTGGATTCTAAACAGAAGAACTGGTATCTATTAAAACTTGTAAGTAAACTTTATTCATAGCTAATTGACATTATCCATTTAAATGTTAGAATTGCATGGTATTGACCCATCAATAGTACCAGTTGTCTAGTCCAGGCCTGGGGCCATTACATTTCAATGTAATGCATTACATTACAATTACTTTGTGATTCTTCCATTACAATTACAATTACATTTTTTCTCACATGTAATGCATTACATTACAATTACTTTGCCTGTGTAATGCATTACATTACACATTACTTTTTCAATATAAAAACTAAAAACATTTCAAAAACAGATTTTTATAAGAAATTGATAAATATTACCGGGGTATATGTACATATATATACAGTGTTGGTGACATAGACTTCAAATACTGGTTAATTAACATGTCCATTGAACTTTATCATCATAAGTGTTTCAAAAGTGCTGTCATTAAGAGAACAGCAATCAGGTCTGTACACCTTTCCGGCAATACTAAAAAGCCTTTCTACAGGAGCTGATGTGGAGGGAATGGCTAAATACTTGATAGCTGTATTAGCCAAAGAAAAATAAATAAATTATCATATAATTTTGTTTCTAACATTGATCACTTAATCATTAAGATATCATAAAGGGATTTCAAGGGATATAATAAATGTGTCATTAAAGGATTATCTTGTTAAATGCCTAAGGGCTCTGTGAGGACAAACATAAGTTGAGAAGATTTGATTGCAATAAAAACATTTTGAAATTAATTAGGTGAAATAACAACACAGACAGGACCCAAACCACAGTTTGGTGTAAAAATGTTGATTGACATATTCAATCTTTCATTGAAATACATGTAAGGTGTATATAGAATTATGAAAATTTCATATTCATATTTTTTCCTTTCATCTATATGTAGTTTTGTTTAATAATTTTTTTAGAAGATTTTTCATGGACCACCAAATACCAAAATATTCCCAATATAATTTTATACAAATATCAGAAACCAAGATCAAGACTTGATGATTTTCACTTTTTTTTTCATTTGCTGGATTAAAGTTTAGTTGGCCTAGGGGATTTAGTTAAGGATCCTTGAAGAAAAGTTTTAAGGGCAAACTATCTATAATGATTTAATACAGTAATTAACTGTGACAATAATTTTATTCAATACTTTCTTTTGTTTTTGTTAATATTTTATTTTTATTTTACTATATTCTTCAATTTTATGTATTTTACCAATTTGTAATGAAAAGTAATGAATAGTAATGGAGGCATTACATTGATTTTTAACTAAAGTAATCATTACATTACATGTAATTGTAATGCAGAAAATGTGCATTACAAATTACTTTGCATTACATCAAAAAAATGTAATATTACAATGCATTACAATTACAAATTACCATTACCCCAGGCCTGGTCTAGTCTCAATATTTTTGTGAACATTATGCAATGTTTACTTATCACAATCAAAATACCACAATAACGAGTTCTGTATTAATTGAAAACTACAATGTTTTGTGACTGTAACAAAGGTACTCCCCATACTAAGTGAGGATTCAGATCTAATTGTAGGACTTGCTAATACTTACAGATACTTGTTAATTAAAACTTTCAAAGACTAGACTGAAATACTCATTTTTGTCTCTTTTAAGGCGAAAGTGGTGGAAAGCGAGACATAGGGATTGCTTTTCCAACGATGATGATGACAATGTTAAGAATAAGTTTTCTGCTTAAGTTAGTTTGATATGAACTACTTGTGATTGATCATCTGCTTAAGTTAATTAGTTTGATAGGAACTACTTACAATAGACCACGACATTTTCTATAAAGTTACATTACTGTCTGTACATCTCAGTTTTTTTACCATTTTAAGGCAGGGCCTACTAGTTCATGGTCCAGCGTCTTTGAATTAATTAGCAATGTTGTCCATCTGATTGTCTTTTTCTTAATTTCATGCCGATATATCTCTGTGTCAACAGTTTATTTTAAGCAGATTTGGTAATACAATATGTTAGTATTGTTTGAAAAAGCATTACCCATGTGAAATGAATGATTCAAACAATGAACCTCCAAAAAGATTTCAGACAAACAGTACCAGGCAAAACTTACACAATCTAAGTAGGATTTTTAAAACCTGGATATACTGTAAATTAAATCATTATGGTGTGCATTTTTTGGTGAAACATTGACAACAATGACAGGTTTAATCAGAACATATTTGTTTATTTTTAGTTCATAAAAAGACACTCTTTAGACATACCAGAGGAATATATAGATGGCACTATTCATTGTAAGGAGGGAGCAGCTGCCATGTTGTTAGAAATAATTTATGAATTGTTAACCAACAGGAAGTAAGTGAAATACACCTTTGAAGAATATACATTTACTTAAAAGTTTTTATTGCTCAAAGTTAAAGCCTACATTTTCTCTTAATGACATTGATTCTTTAACCATGAATTACTTCATCCTTATAGTTAATGCCATTTGATAAAAGCATTTATATTGATTGATTGATTGATTGTTGGTTGTCAAGTGGCAAATATTTCAGGCATGTTCAGGACCAGAACAAATTAATTAAAGCATTTTATATATATCCTATCAACAAATAGTTTCATTAAGATCAAATGGAAAAAATATATCAAACAGTCTTGTTAAGTATCAAGATGAAATATGCTGTTTTTCCTTAATTTTATGATCAACTGTTTTGGAAACCGGAAAACAGTACAACTATTTGTGCCTCTGGATCTCATGCAAATTAAAGAACATGTAGAAAAATTGGAAACCAACGATAAAAGCTAAAACAACCAAAGAACATTCTTCATATGTTTGATAAAAGACAAAAATTTGCCTAATATTTTGACCTAAAAGGTCTTTATCAATGGGTATATTGTAAACAGATAATAAAATAAATGTCTGACAAAGTGTTTGAAAAAATTTGTACCAGTCGTTTTATACAGATCAAACATTAGTGGCTTTCTAAACTTTTTGAATAGGGTGACATATAAGATGCTTATTTCCTACTTTGTCATTTTTATCAGAGTAAAGAAAACTCAGACAGAAGAACCAGATTTTACAGACAAACTTTATCAAGAAAAACTTCCAATGCATGCTAGATCAACAGCATCAAAAGCAGTAAAAAATAACCTAAGAATTACAGAAATCATGGCCGATCAAAACCTTATACTTGGTGCTCAAAAGGTATTTTATATTGTGGAAACATTACTGCAACTTTTATTTTGTGAGATTTTTATTACTGCTTACAACATAGCACTAAGTATTCTTGGAATTGAAAAAGTGAGTTGTCTCCCATGGATAATTACATATATAATAAAAAGTACATTTCATTAGACTAAGTGTTGATAACTGCAAAAGGGTTGTCTATTATTTTCTGTCAATAAGTGCTGCACTTATTAGTTGTTTTTTTTATAAGTTACAAAAATGAGCTATTTCCATCGTTTCATTCTTTTAAACATTACAATGTATATATAGCAGTTGTTGTAAATGTAAGTCATAGATATTGGACACCATAAAAAATATGAAATATATTGAGGAAATATTTTTAAAAGTAATAAGAAATATAAAGAGAAATATTTATTTTCAGTCCCAGAAAATTATAAATGACCATATAGAGCACAGACGACAAGAGAGATACCAGAATCCAGACCGATTCCAGGTAAAACCAACACTCGGTGAACTATGTGTACGGAGACCACCACCACAACCAACTCAGCCAACATTTGAAGACAGTACCATGGGGGAATCTGCTGCTGTTCCTAGTCAAGCTAATCCTGAAGGTATATAAAGTTGTGTTGTAAAAGAAAAGGCACAATTTTTATGCCTTATTTATGGGCATTATGCTTTTCGTTCTGTGCATCCTTTCGTTCGTCCATTCCTTCGTCCTTCTGTCCCGCTTCAGGTTAAAGTTTTTGGTCAAGGTAGTTTTTGATGAAGTTGAAGTCCAATCAACTTGAAGTGTAGTACACATGTTCACTATGATATGATCTTTCTAATTTTAATGCCAAATTAGAAAAAATTTTGACCCCAATTTCACGGTCCACTGAACATAGAAAATAATAGTGCAAGTGGGGCATCCATGTACTATGGACACATTTTTGTTTGTATCTGAATAGAGGGGTGGTAGGATGGGTTTCCCGAATTCCCAGAAAAACAAATGCTTATCTGGAATTTCACAAAAAAATATAGCATTTTTATGCCCCGTCGTAGTGGTGGGAGCATTAAGTTTTACCCTTGTCCGTCTGTACGTACGTCCCAAAATTGGTTTCTATTCTCTAACTTGAGTTTGCCTCAACCAAATGATATGAAACTTAAACACAATGCTTATTATCACAAAACACAGATCAAGTTTGAATTTTGGTGGTGTCACTTTAACTGTTCTGAGTTATGCCCCTTTATAAATGGAAAAATTGCAAAATTTTTAGTTTCCGTTCTCTAACTTAAGTTTGCCTCAACCAAATGTTATGAAACTTATCCTTAATGCTTATTACCACAAAACACAGATCAAGATTGAATTTTGGTGGTGTCACTTTAACAGTTCTAGAGTTATGCCCCTTTATAAATGGAAAAATTGCAAAATTTTTATTTTCTTCTTTATATCAAGTAATTTTTAAAATTGGAGTTATCTTCCTTTGTCCATGATTATAGTTGAATCAACTACAATCAATGCTTTATACAATGCAATGTTTAATTTTGATTTCCACTGATAAAACACAGATCAAGTTGAATTTGGGTAGTGTCACTTTAACCATTATTGAGTTTTAAAATCGAAAAATTGCAAAATTTTTAGTTTCCGTTCTGTAACTTAAGTTTGCCCCAACCAAACATTATGAAACCTATACACAATATTCATTACCACAAAACTAAGATCAAGTACAAATTTTTTGTTTCCGTTTTCTAACTTTAGTTTGCCTCAACCAAATGTAATGAAACTTATACACAATGCTTATTACTACATAATACAGATTAAGTACGAAATTTGGTGGCGACACTTTTACCATTCTTGAGTTGTGTCCCTTTATAAACATAAAAATTGCTGAATTTTTCTTTTCTGTTCTCTAACTTTAGTTTGTCTCAACCAAATGTTATAAAACTTATACACAACCATTCTAGAGTTATGCAAGTTTACAAAGAGAAAAATTGCTGAATTTTTAGTTTCTGTTCTCTACCTAAGTTAGCCTCAACCAAATGTTATGAGACTTACACACAATGCTTATTACCACGAAACTCAGATCAAGTTCAAATTTCGGTAGGGTCACATTTATCGTTCTTCAGTTATGTCTCTTTACAACTATATGATATGCAAGCAGGAGCATCATCTGTGTCCACATGTGGACACTATCCACATTTATTTCCTCATTAATTCCTGAATCCTGATAAATGAAAATCCAGAATTCTCGCTAAAATAATGGTTCAATCCCAACCTCCCATTTAAAGGTCCATCCCCCCCTCTGAATAGTTTAGTCACTCTTAGGAACACACAGCATGATGAAAAAGGGAATTCTTATGAAAAATTATTAGTTGTCTCCTCTTGTATTGTTTTGTTTGTAGTTATTAACTATTCATTCAACACATCTTTACGAAGACAACAACTTCAAATTTTCATTGGTTTATTTTACTTTTTGGTCTATTGATTTTTATCAAAACTGTATTTCATTAATAATTTTCATTAAAATTGTATCTATATTAAGGATATTAATTTAGAATTGAAGCTCAGTATCCTTTCAACTATTGTTGTAAAATGAATATTGATTATATTTCAGATTTAATAACAAACAAATTTTTCTTATATTTCAGATTTACAAAGCATGTCAAGAGAACCAAGTGTACAATTTAAAGAAATTGAAGTCAATCAGATGGACAAATCAGCTCTTTACAATATGCCTATTCAGGGCTACTAAAATAATAAACCCAATCAAAATACTAAAAATACATAATCAGGACTTCTTTAGTCCTCCTTAACTGACAATGATGTGAGCACCATGCTAATAGTTTTATTAAAAATTAATATATGCTGTGTTCTATGGGAATGTTTTTGGTGTCAGTATTGCTTACATTTTGCATACAATGATAAGCTGATGGGAAGTGTTTAAGATACTCCTTCTAAAATATGCATACACAATTTCAAACAGAGCAGATTCTTCTATTTTGAAAATTTAAAGCATGTTAAAGTTTATCATACATGAAGTTTTCTGTTGTCGAAGGTAACATTTGCTATCCATTCATTTTAATGTGTTGTGCTATGATGTACTTCAAGGTACTCCAGTCGTTATGAAACACCAAAATTCTTTTGCAATTTTCAACCTGGACATTATGTCCAATGAAATGCATAGAATTAATGAAAAGGTTAATTCTTTATTATTCTCTCCAGAGAGTTATTACAATACTGCTGAACTCAACTCTAAAATTTTCATTTGAGACTAGTTATTCAACCTTTTTGGTAGGTAGATATACAATGAGGAACAATGGTTGGAAATAGATATTATAATAGAAATAGATGTCCTATGCAGTTTTTGTGTTGTTGTCTCAATGGCATATATTTTTTGCCACCTTTAATTCATTAAACTGCATATTGCATTGGATTTCATCTTTTTAATCAAGTATGGTAAGAATTTATGCCGAAAGAAAAGAGATCTTTTGAAATTAATATCTTATATTTCTGGAAAATTAACAGCAAATATCTGTTTCTACTCATTCACTTTATTGCATTGAACCAATACTTCTTCCTGGGAAGGTTGATACCTGGTATTAAATTATATTTTTGGATTTTACATTCCATTTTTATATGCCCGTCAATTTTTGACGGGACGTATTATGGTATACAAATGTCCGATGTCCGTCCATCCATCCGTCTGTCTGTCCCACATAAACATGTCGCACCTTTTCTTGATAATGACTTATCCAAATTTCATGAAACTTAACATAGTTGTTTCTTATGATGGTCAAACAACCTGTATACTTTTTGGTGAAAATAAGATTAAAACTTTTTGAGTTACGGAACTTAGTAACTAAAACAGGTGTGTGTTTTTTTTTCACATGTCGCAACATATCTCAAAAACAATTTATGATTATTGCTTAAAACTTTACACACTTCTTAGTTATATTAATCTTAAGATCTGTATACTTTTTGGTGATGATTCAAAATTTTATTTTAGAGATATTGAGTATTTTGTTAAAAAAGGGGGAGGGGTTTTTCACATGTCGCGCAGTATCTCAAAAACAGTTTATTATTATTGCTTAAAACTTTACACACTTCTTTGTTATATTGACCTTAAAATCTGTATACTTTTTGGTGATGATTCAAAATTGTATTTTTGAGTTATTGAGTATTTTGTAAAAAAAGGGGGAGGGGTTTTTCACATGTCGCGCTGTATCTCAAAAACGATTTATGATTATTGCTTAAAATTTTACACACTTCTTAGTTATATTAATCTAAAGATCTGTATACTTTTTGGTTTTGATTCAAAATTTTATTTTTGAGATATTGATTTTTTTTTTTTAAAGGGGGGTTTTCACATGTTGCGCTGTATCTCAAAAACGATTTATGATTATTGCTTAAAATTTTACACACTTCTCAGTTATATTAATCTTAAGATCTGTATACTTTTTGGTTTTGATTCAAAATTTTGTTTTTGAGATATTGATTTTTTTTTTAAAAGGGGGGTTTTCACATGTCGCGTCGTATCTCAAAAACGATTTATAATTATTGCTTAAAATTTTACACACTTCTTAGTTATATTAATCTTAAGATCTGTATACTTTTTGGTTTTGATTCAAAATTTTATTTTAGAGATATTGAGTTTTTTGTAAAAAAAAAAGGGGGGTTTTCGCATGTCACGCCGTATGTCAGAAACTATTTATGCTTATTGCATAAAAATTCACACACAAGACGACGGGTCGTATCATGCGCTCATGGCGCAGCTGTTTATTGGACATGGTCATGTTTTACAAATATAGGTGGTGGAAAACAGAATTCATTGACTCTTTTGGATAAAAGCCAAAAAAATCTTGAGTATTGACAACTGCTTTGTTATTTTATTTAAAATTTTAAGATTGTATGTTATATAGCCTAATATATTCGTCATTTTATGTACATATTTTTACATTTTTATGATCATTTCATGGAAAATAAAAAATAAAATGTTTGATTGTTTAAGTTTTCTCCCTCTGAGAAGTTTCCACATGTCATCAAAAGAAACTAACTACATTTATGATCATTTTTAAGTGATTAGTAGATATAGATGGTTAAATGTAAACAAACAAACACAAATAAGAAGATAACAAAGAGACAATAAGAATCACTAGACAGACCACTCAATGACCAAAAGACAAAATGTGAAAAGAAAAACAAATGACAAGGTCTACAAAAACATTAGAAACACTAAATCTTAATCTTGAGCAACACAAACCTCACCAGAAAAAACCTAGTGAACTTTTGTCCAAGAAAGGTAAGCTGACCTTGTCCACAGTGTTTGTCTCGCCTCGACGGAGTCAAAAAGCGAGACATAGTTATGCTGTTTCCGGCATCGGCGGTGGCGGCGACAATGTATTAGTTTGTTATTAGGTCTAGTTCATGGTGAACCACTAGTGGTAGGTCAATGATATTTGGTATGCAGTTGTAAAAGCATTGGCACATCTCATTGTGTACCATGGAGATTATTTGGCCCCGCCCCCTCAGTCAAGGTCTATTGACTTTGAAACTTTGCTTAGTTTACATGTATTAGTTTGTGATTACCGGTAGGTCAGTTTATGGGGAACCACTGGTGGTAGATCAGTGATATTTGGTATGCAGTTTTATTAGCATTGGCACATCTCATTACCATGGAGATTATTTGGCCCCGCCCTCTCAGTCAAGGTCTATTGACTTTGAAACTTTGCTTAGTTTACATGTATTAGTTTGTGATTAGGTCAGTTTATGGGGAACCACTATTGATAGGTCAATGATATTTGGTATGCAGTTGTAAAAGCATTGGCACATCTCATTGTGTACCATGGAGATTATTTGGCCCCGCCCCCTCAGTCAAGGTCTATTGACTTTGAAACTTTGCTTAGTTTACATGTATTAGTTTGTGATTACCGGTAGGTCAGTTTATGGGGAACCACTGGTGGTAGATCAGTGATATTTGGTATGCAGTTGTATAAGCATTGGCATATCTCATTTCCATGGAGATTATTTGGCCCCGCCCCCTCATTCATGGTCTATTGACTTTGAAACTTTTGCTTAGTTTTCATGTATTAGTTTGTGATTAGGTCAGTTTAAGATGAACCACTAATGTAAAGTCAATGATATTTGGTATGCAAATGTATTGGCATTTGCAAGTTTCATTTCCATGGAGATTATATAACCCCACCCCCTAATTATGGTTCATTGACTTTGAAACTTTTACATAGTTTACAAGTTAATGTTTGTGTTTAGGTTTGTTTATAGGGAAAAATTACTAAAAGACAATGGTATTTGGTTTGCAATTGTAGTAACATTGGCACATCTCATTTCCATGGATATTGTTTAGCCCTGTACCTTAAGTCATGGCTCATTGACTTTGAATATTTGCATAACTTACATGTTAAAATATTGCTATTTTAATTTCAACATATGCATTATCAAAATAAAAAATAGGCAAGACATATCTCTGTGTTAACAGTTTATTATAGTAATTTTAAAAGTGGTTGGACCAAGATGTGACTTTAACATTTTTGAAAAGAAACAAAATTAGAAATGACAGTCACTACATAACATATGTATCAGAACTTTTAAATTTACAATGGAACTAGATAAAAATCTTTCTACAGATGACTTGCCAGTTATAATATTACACATTTAAGCTCAGCATTATTATAACATTAATGACTACAGAAATTAGCATTCAGTCATTCTTTTAGATGATCATATTTCTAAAACATTACATTAATATACATTTTACATGTAAGAATTGATGTTATTTTTATAAGCAATATATATAGCATGCCATTTGTGAAATAATATATTTAATTCACTAGAAGCATTGATTATATAATTAATTGATTGTTGTTTGCATAATGTCCAGTAACAAAAGTAATTTTATGCATTTCAAATTCACGGAGAAAGACAATGTAATGTGTATAAAGAGATAGAATGACCAATGGCATATAAATATATTTCTGGAATATTAATTTTGGACATGACGCAAGAAATTTGGAACTTTTGCAAAAAAGACCTAGTTGCAATCGCTTTCTCCAATAAATACATGTTCCGGGTCGCTAGGACTTTAAATAAGGGGGAAAGGTAGACAGATAAGGAATGTATGGTTCCTCTTAAAATAGATGTTTTTAAGGTTAGGAACAGGATAGGGTTAAATATTTAAACTCATTGCCTTTTTGTCGAGCCTTCGACTTTTGTAGAAAAAGCGAGACATAGCGATCCTACATTCTGTCGGCGTCGTCGTCGTTGTCGTCGGCGGCGTCCACAAATATTCACTCTGTGGTTAAAGTTTTTGAAATTTTAATAACTTTCTTAAACTATCCTGGATTTCTACCACACTTGGAAAGGAGCTTGTTTATGATCATAAGATAGTATCCAGAAATAAATGTTTTAAAAAAAAAAAAAAAAAATTTTTCAGTATTTTACTTATAAATGGACTTAGTTTTTCTACCAGTTAACATTACATTCACTCTGTGGTTAAAGTTTTTAAAATTTTAACAACTTTCTTAAATTATCTTGGATTTGTACCAAACTTGGACAGAAGCTTTTTATGATTAAAAGCTAGTATCTAGAAGGAAATTTTGTTAAAATTTTGTTCCATTTTTTCCGTATTTCACTTATAAATGGACTTAGCTTTTCTTCCAGTTAACATTACATACAGTCTGCAGTTTAAGTTTTTAAAACATTTATTAGATTCATAAACTATCCTGGATTTTTACCAAACTTGGACAGAAGCTACTTACAATCAAAAGATAGTATAGAGAGGAATATTTTTATTAATTTTTTTCCTAATTTTTGTTGAGCCTGCGATTAACAGCAAAAGTAGGCGAGACACTGGGTTCCGCGGAACCCTTACGAATTTTTTTTATTATACCTCCTCTCCTTCTTGGTTCTGAAGATATGATGATTTTAAGACAAATATAAATATGTTTCCCACCAATATTACATGCATTCTATACAACTCTACATCCATTTTGAGAATATTCATTAGATAATATTTAATAAATAAAAGAGTTGAATGATTTTTTTCAAATTTTAGTTATAATCTACCATTAATCTCAAACATCTAGAAGGGGTTCTCCTTTTTTTCTGGACTTTAATCAAACAAATTTTCATCTACCAAGCTCCTTTTCAGCAAGACCAGATCTCGACAAGAATTGATTGAACCTGGGAGCCAATAGCCTGACCTGTCGACTCACAGATTGACCTTTTAGTCAGTTTTATGATATAACAAAATACATCCCACCTCACATTAGGTGTTGCTATTTTATTGACGAGCCTGCGACTTTTGTTGCAGAAAGCTGGACATAGGGATAGTGATCCGGCGGCAGCGGCGTTAACTAACTTCTTAAAAGCTTAATATTTCAGAAGGTAGAAGACCTGGATGCTTCATACTTTGTATATAGATTTCTTATGATATGAAGTTCCTGTCGGTCATATGTCCATTGTCCTTGACCTTATTTTAATGGTTCAGTGACTACTTAAAAAAAAAGTTCAGAATTTTTGTAATGTTAATTTCTCTCTTATTATGAGTAATAGGGTAACTATATTTGGTATGTGCATACCTTGCAAGGTCCTCATGTCTGTCAGACAGTTTTCACTTGACCTCGACCTTATTTCATGGATCAGTGAACAAGGTTAAGTTTCCGTGGTCAAGTCCATATCTCAGATACTATAAGCAATAAGTCTACTATATTTGGTGTATGTAATGATTGCAAGGTGTACATGTCCAACTGGCAGGTGTCATCTGACCTTGACCTCATTTTCATGGTTTAGTGGTAATTATTTAGTTTTTGTGTTTTGGTCTGTTTTTCAAATACTGTATGCAATAGGTCAACTATATTTGGTGTATGAAAATATTTTACGATGTACATGTCAGTCTGGCAGGTTTTATTTGACCTTGATCTCATTTTCACGGTTCATTGCTCAATGTTAAGTTTTTGTGTTTTGGTCTGTTTTTCTAATACTGTATGCAGTAGACCAACTATATTTGGTGTATGGAAATATTTTACGATGTACATGTCAGTCTGGCAGGTTTTATTTGACCTTGATCTCATTTTCACGGTTCATTGCTCAATGTTAAGTTTTTGTGTTTTGGTCTGTTTTTCTAATACTGTATGCAGTAGACCAACTATATTTGGTGTATGGAAATATTTTACGATGTACATGTCAGTCTTGCAGGTTTTGTTTGACCTTGACCTCATTTTCATGGTTCATTGCTTATGTTAAGTTTTTGTGTATTGGTCTGTTTTTCTTAAACTTGAAGCAATAGGTCAACTATATTTGGTGTATGGAATTATTGTAAGGTGTATATGTCAGTCTGGCAGGTATCATTTGACCTTCACCTCATTTTCATGGTTCATTGGTCAATGTTCAGTTTTCCTGGTTTACTTTGTTTCTTAGATACCATAAGCAATAGGTCAACTATATTTGATGCATGGAATGATTTTAAGGTGTACATGTCTGTCTGGCAGGGTTCATCTGACTTTGACTTCATTTTCATGGTTCATTGGTCAATATAGAATTTCCATGGTTTGGTCTGTTTCTTTTATACTATAAGCAATAGGTCATCTATATTCTGAGTATGGAATGATTGTACTAAAGGTGTGCATGTATTTCCGCCTTTGTTTATCTGACCTTAACCTCATTTTCTTGGATCATAAATGTTAATGTGAAACTTGTAGTATAACTTTATATTTAGGACTATCAATATAAAATCAATGGTCAGTATAGTAGGCGAGACATTTCAGCGTGTGCACTCTTGTTATCTCAATGTGTACAGTTATACCAAAAACAAATCTCAAAAATGCTCAAACTCACAAGATGTGTTAATCATGATTTATTATCATCTTACTAAATAGGGGTTCTTTTTAAATTGAGCTTGTAGGTGCAGTGTTTTAAATCCTTAAAAGAGAGGCGAAAGATATTAAAGGAACAATAAAAAACAAACTGACAATGCCATGGCAAAAAAACGACAAAGACAACAACAGTATACAAAACACAGCATAGAAAAAAAAAAACCCACTAAAAACCGAGGGGATCCCAGGTGCTCCGGAAGGGTAACTTCGCGGCAGATCCTGCTCCACGTGTGTCACCCGTCATATTGGTCATGTAAGTATAAACCCTGTGAAAAATCTTAATTCGGTAGGTCACATTCGAGGAAAAGAGAACGGGATTGTGGTTACAGTGGAACTCATCCGCCGTCATCTGTGAAACAGATATTCTTCTAGCTCCTGTGTACAAAAACAAAGGTTCTATCCTCGATATCAAGAACTACAGAGGGATAACTGTTCTTCCCGTACTTGGAAAAATTATCGAATCGATCCTCAAAAACAGAATTACACCAGATACTCATGCACACCAAAGTAACCTACAACGAGGATTTACAAAAAACTGTGCTCTTGTTCCACTACTATACTGTCTATTCTACTTACTAGTACACTTAGTTCAATCAAAAACCTGGTAATAAATTGTTCAAATAAGGCCTTTGAAAATAGTGGAATTAATTACTTTTGGAGTGCATGCTTATATTGGTGATTCGAATCTGTTCAAAGTTTTGATTTTTCTACCATATATACCACTTTGCCTCATAATCTCATTAAATAAAATTCACACATCTAATTAAATGGGCATTTAAAAAGTCGGAATGCGAATATATATGTTCAAACTCTTTTTGGTCATTATTTAGTAACAACAAACAAAAGAACTATGTCAATTGGACTTGCTTGATACGATAACTGCATCTGGATTTTTATTAGAAAACAATTGTGTTCGCTATAGAGATTCCGTAATGGGAATTCCAATGGTGACGAACTGTGCACCACTTATTGCGGACCTGTTTCTGTATTGTTATGAGTTACAATTTATGACTAAAATAAGCAAAGACCCATCGAAACAACATCTGATACAAAAAATTAATTAACACTATTAGATATTTGGATGATATTTTGGCTCTAAAATAATGATGACTTCAGTATGTACACTAAAGAGATTTATCGCGCTGAACTGACTTTAAATAAAGCTAATACTAACAATGAACACTGCCCTTTCCTAGATCTTGATATCTATATCTTTAACGGGAAGCTTAATACCAAAATTTACGATAAAAGAGATGATTTTTTTATTTCCTATTGTTAACTATCCATTTTTAGATGGTGACGTTCCCTTGTCACCACCTTATGGTGTTTATATATTTCAACTTGTTCGATTCGCTCGTGTATGTAACAACGTATTTCATTTTAACGAAAGAAATCTCCTTATTACTGACAAATTATTGCACCAGGGTTTTCGATATCACAAACTAGTCAAAACATTTACTAAATTTTTTCATCGGTACAAGGACATCATTCGTAAATTTAAATCAACATGCAGACATCTTATACGTTCAGGTATTTCACATCCAATCTTTTATTGAAATATAAAGCTAGTGCAATTCTTTCACATAGCATATGAGTTCCTTGACGTCTCCGGTATTCTTAAAAATAACTTCTCCATCAACTTCATATTCTTCGTTTTTAAACCTGTGAATTATTTCACCCTCAAAATTTTCTCCTATTTTCTGTGATGCAAGTGAAGTCCCTTCTCCGTGAGCATAAACAGGAGTTGGTCCGAGTTCTTTAGCAAACAACAGAGCCGCTCTTAATGCATGTGTTGCTAATCCTTTGCCCCTATGCAGCTTATGGGTACTAATGAAAGCAAAATGTACAGATTTATTACATTTAAAGCGTTTATATACGTCCATGTCCTCATGTTTATATTGCAAATATTCCATTATCAAAGCAACCGTCTTATTTGGTAATTTAGCCTCAGGCACTCCATCATATTCTAAGGCAAGTGCAAGGCATGCTACAATTTCATTTGTTTGGTTATGGACCACGATAACTGAGAGATTATCATTTAGAAATTCCAATAGGTATTGCCTCACATCCTCATCAAATTCTAGACCAATAGATTTAGACATTGGTTCGTAAGGAAAAAATTGTTCCCCAAGGAATCCGACTAATTCGTATGCACGTGCGGCAGATGACAATTCAATGTGCGCGTCCGTTATTTCAATCGATTTGTTGACTCTATCAATAACCTGAAAAGCAATGAGTTTAGGTAATTATATAACATTTTACATTCATTTGAAAATAAAATAAGTGTTGCAATGCTTGGAATAACATAAACGGTACCAATGGAAGTGTCCTTATACGGTTCTGGAATATTCTGTCAGGCATGTTGATTTCATTTCATCTTTACACTATAATTAAGTATGATATATATTGATTACAGATTTCTTCATTATCTAAACAGTATCAATCAAAGATTATAAAAAAAGGACAGGTGTAACTGGGAGGACACTTGAAAATCCAATATTAAGATATGCCCGATTATCAAAAATCATTATGTTGACTTAAATAGATAAATACTATTATTACACTTCAGGTTAAAATGCTAGATTTTGATTGGCTAATACAAGGGAGATAATTCACTCTATCCCATGGATCAGCGGGATAATTTTTTGAATGTCACCCTCTCGTGCAGTCCAATCAAAAATCGACAATTTAAAGGACAATGAAGTAAATTTACATCAATAATTTTAACGATAATGATAGTTTTACGTTTCGATCTCAGATCTTTTTCATAGACATTCAAAATAAAAAATGCATCTTGCTTCACTTTTGTTGTTTATTTAATAATTGTAACATTGTAATGTACATGAAGTCATAGTTAAGTATTTTCAATTTAAGTTTAAAGAGACAATAATGAAAGAACTCTCAGTATAATAAATTAAATAACACATAGCTGAGAGGGTGATAGAGCAGATTGGTTCCCCCCGAAAACACATTGTCAACCTTGGCTTCGCCTAGGTTGACAATGTTTTCTCGGGGTAACAATCTGCTCTTTCACCCTCTCAGCTATGTTTTATTTATATAAAGTCATTTTGTTCGTGGTAATGTATTGCATATCGTCATTTACGACGAAAACGATTGTTATCAGATTTAAAAATTAAAGAAGTTTCAAGTTATTGCAAGTCTTTGGGTTTTAGGCTTGATCAGTTTGACACGTTTTTCTTAATTGTTCGCTTGCTTGATTCGCCTTATTGGCTCGAGTCTGGTGTAGTGTGATAGCGCTGAATTTGAATAAAATTGTGCATCTTTATTTGGAACTATTTAAAAAGAGAAAACTGCTCGTTCAAAATATGCAATTAAAATACTGTTAAACTTATTATTATTTTATCGAAATTATTTGATTTGCAATATTTGTCCGTCAATGTTTATTCACGTTCAAAATCTATTGGTTGAAGACAACGAATTGCTCTGAGAACTTCATCAAATTTTATGAGAAATCGTAGAATTCAATTACTTAATGACAAATTGGGTAACGAAATATATATATATATATATTTGGTATATATGGGTTCCTTGCAACGTCTACATGTCTATCAGTAGGGTTCACTTGACCTCGACCTTATTCCATGGATCAGTGATCAAGATTAAAGTTACGTCGTCAAGTTCGGATCTCATATACTATAAGCAATAGGTCAACTATATTTGATGTATGGAATGATTGTAAGGTGTACATGTCCGACTGGCAGGTTTTATTTGACCTTGACCTCAATTTCATGGTTCATTGGACAATGTTTAGTTTTTGTGGTTTGGTCTATTTCTCAGATACTATAAGTGATAGGGCAACTCTATAATTGGTGTATTATATGATTGTCAGGTGTACATGTCGGTCTGGCAGGTTTCATCTGACCTTGACCTCATTTTCATTGTTCATTGGATAATTTTCAGTTTTTGAATTTTAAGCGATAGGTCAATTATATTTAGTGTATTGAACAATTGTAAGGTGTATATGTCTGTCTAGAATGTTTCATATCACCTTGACCTCATTTTTATGGTTCATTGGTCTATGATAAGTTTTCGTAGTTTTGTCAGTTTATAAGATACTATAAGCATTACGTCAACTATACTTTGTGTATGGAATGATTGTATAGTGTACATGTCTGTTTGGCAGGGTTCATATGACCTTGACCCCGATTTCATGGTTCATTCGTCAACGTTAAGAATGTGTTGCTTGATCTGTTTCTCATTTACTATTACCGATAGGACCACTATATTTGGTGTATGGATTGATTGAAAGGTGTACATGTCTGTCTGCCATGGTTCATATGACCGTGCCCTCATTTACATAGAAAATTGATAATGTTAAGTTTATGTGATACTTATAGTAAAACCTTCATAGTAAAGACTTTCAACATGAATTCAATGATAAGTAAAACAAGCGAGACATTTCAGCATGTGCACTCTTGTATCTTAGCCTTGTAAGAACGCAACTTTAATAATCTTGCCAAAGAAGTGGTAAAAATAAAAATGCTGCCTTTTTATTGTCAGCACAACGTTTATAATCAATGCTTTTTAGGCATTTCATTTATGGATTAGTCTTACTTATGTAAGGACTTTCTTATAAATTGAGAATATTTAATAAATTGTGTTTGAGCCATTAGATGACACAACAGTACCATGAAATGGTAGAAATTGTATAAGTGTCTTAATGTAAGTATGAATGTGAAATGGTAGGAATTGTATAAGTGTCTTAATGTAAGTATGAATGTGAAATGGTAGGAATTGTATAAGTGTCTTAATGTAAGTATGAATGTGAAGTGGTCGGAATTGTATAAGTGTCTTAATGTAAGTATGAATGTGAAATGGTAGGAATTGTATAAGTGTCTTAATGTAAGTATGAATGTGAAATGGTAGGAATTGTATAAGTGTCTTAATGTTAGTATGAATGTGAAATGGTAGGAATTGTATAAGTCTCTTAATGTAAGTATGAATGTGAAATGGTAGGAATTGTATAAGTGTCTTAATGTAAGTATGAATGTGAAGTGGTAGGAATTGTATAAGTGTCTTAATGTTAGTATGAATGTGAAATGGTAGGAATTGTATAAGTGTCTTAATGTAAGTATGAATGTGAAATGGTAGGAATTGTACAAGTGTCTAAATGTAAGTATGAATGTGAAATGGTAGGAATTGTATAAGTGTCTTAATGTAATTATGAATGTGAAATGGTAGGAATTGTATAAGTGTCTTAATGTAAGTATGAATGTAAATCCGTTTTTTTTAGTGAACAATTATCTTTTTTGTTTATTTACAATTCAAATCAATAAATTCTATTAATTTGAGTTTTGATAATCCTCTAGATTTAGTTTATATTTAATTTTTAAAAGTTTGTTTTTCATTTTTGCAATGCTTTGATATCGTTTATTGTTTTTTAATAATTTTGAGGGTACAAATATTCACAGTAAACCTCATCTTATTTGTACTTTTGTTTCTTTAAAAATTCAATTTTTAATCGGTTTTAATCATACTAGTATATACCTTCGGGCTTATAAATGTGCTTTGGGCAGTTGTAAATCATTTATAGAAATTTTTTGTTTTGAACTGTTAGTAGGCCTAAACAATAGAACAATCCCTGTGGAAAGATTCAAGAAAACAGTAAAAAATCATCTTGTTTTAGTCTGCTTTATAGCGGGAAGAAAAGTTTAGATTGACAACAAAGAAATTTGACATTTCCGGTTTGGAAAAAAAAGTTTTATTACTACATATTTTCCTTAACCCTTATTTCAGATGAGCAACAAAAGAAAGAAAAATGTTGCTGAGCAACCCCAAATTCCAAGCGGCTTCAGATTTAAAACACCCATACTGGTATCTGACAGCAAGGGCTTTATCGCCAGTCATCGGGTATCTTTCCTTTCACTATTGAAAAATTGTAAATGGTGGTTAGGATCGGAACAATTTCACTGGCTAGTTCTTTCAGTATCATTGGTTTGATATTGTCTGGTCAAGTAGCCTTGTGTGGGTTAATTATTAGTGTTGATTATATTTTCGCTGTTTAGATAGTTTTCTTGTAGATCTGTCATGACAGCGAGTTCCCACTAGAATTCTGGTGCATCTCTGAAGCAAAAACATCTGAACTGGTTGACTTGATTGATATCAGAATTTCAAAAAGCAATCAAAAGGCATTATCACATCATTATTTAACTTTGGTAAGGAACCTGTGATTTTACCATAAAAGATGGGGAAAGTTATTAGACTAAGACACCAAAATTATAAAACTGTTAAGGTTAGTCATAACAAATGGACAAATATGGCCGTATTTTCACCTCAAAAACTACTCTGTGTACAGACTTACCTGAGCAGTCTGGAAAGTTTTAAGGCCTGGCATCCACTAGATATATAAAAGTTAAATGTATTTTGTATATCAGAAAGGTAAAATCTTTTTTGGATTTTAATGGGCATTTTTTTTCATTCCTGCAGAAGGTGTAAAAATAAACTAAGTTGGGATACAACTTTGAGATGCTCCCTCTCAGGTGACAACTGGTTTGTATTGTATTGATTGTACTTGATTGGCATGGACAATAGACAGACAATAGTTATCAATTCAAATGTTTGTTTATTTTTACACCTTCTGCATTTGATACTGTCCACTCAGTTACTATCTATAGGTGAGTTAAAGGTAGTAACTGAGTGGACAGTATCAAATGCAATTCAGGTGTTTGTTTATTTTTACACCTTCTGCAGGAAGGAAAAAAAATGCCCATAAAAATCCAAAAACGATTTTATCTTTCTGAAACACAAAATGCATATAACTTTTATATATCTAGTGGATGCCAGACCTTAAAACTTTCCACACTGCACAGGTAAGTCTGTACACAGAGTAGTTTTTGGTGTGAAAATACGGCCATATTTGTCCATTTGTTATGATGAACCTTAATACCATACTCAGGGAATACAAAAAAGCAATACACATTGTAGAGAAACATCAAGGTGCCGAGATAAAGTTTGTGGACTATCCCATACTGTCAATCACCAAGTACAATAAGTACAAAAGACATAAACAACCTGCACTATTTAAAGTGGAAGACTTCCAAGTCACAAGACAGATCCTAAATCTGAATTCTGAAATCATAGAACTAAAACATCAAATAGGTATGAACACTGTTTATACTATTTAGGATCCTAAATGTCAGTCTATAAGAAATAAACAACACCAAATCTTAAACCTCATAGATAGTACAAAGTCAGATGTAATGATACTAGAGGTCGGTCATTTAAAGACGTATCAACCGTAACATATACTTTGACGTATACGCATCTGCAGATTTACCAAAAACATTATTTGATCCCCGAGCTTTAATTGTATATACTTTCAATAATGCAGATGGGCAACTGATTAATTTCTAATGCTAGTATTTAATTGTGTAGCTGACTTAATTGTTGGAAAAGAGGGGCGAAAGATACCAGAGGGACAGAGGGAAAACGTATAATAGTCTTAAGCTCGGGATCACTTAATAGTTTTTTGTATATCTGCTGATGCGTACACGTCAACGTATATGATACGGTTGATACGTTTTTAAATGACCGACCTCTAATGACAGAAACTTGGTTGGATTCATCAATCACAAATAGCCAAATATTTCCACCAGAAAATAACATCTACCACAAGGACAGAAGGGAAAATAAAACCGGGGATGGAGTCCTTATAGCTATAAACAAAAAGTTCATAAGAACTGAGATACCAGAACTAGACACCAACTGTGAAATTATATGGGCACGAATCCAACAAAAAGGCACAAAAAACCTCTACATATGCTCATATTATAACCCTAAAACATCTATCAAAGAGAGCCTCTCTGAATTTGAAACAGCTGTCAATAGAGCTTCATAAAGCAATGCATGCTCAATGATTGGGTTGACTTCAACATACCAGGATGGAATTGGACAAACAATACGCCAAAGAACACAACATGCAGAATAACACTACCAGCTTACAGATATTCATGATGACAATGGATTAAATCAATTACCAAAAGAGTCAACTAGAAATAAAAACACGCTGGACCTTCTTATTAACAACTGTCCAAGTAAAATGATGAGACTACATGTCATACCAGGGATCTCAGACCATGATATCGTATATGCAGAAATGAACACCAATCCGATGACAAACAACCAAAAGCCAGGAAAAATCCAACTGTATATAAGACCTAAATGGGACAGCATAAAAGAGGATATGAATTTGCTTTATACTGAAGTTCAAAAAGAAAGCCTGAACAAAATGACAAACATAAATATACTCTGGAATATATTCAAGGAAGGCATGGAAAGCAATAAAATCCAGCATATATCTTTCAAAATATGCAAGACCAAGGAAAAAAACCCATGGATAACCCAGGAAATTAAAACAAATAATTAGGCGAAGAGACCAAGCCTACAAAAAGAATAAGAAATCAAACCATGCTACTGATATTAAAAGATTTAAACAACTGAAACAAACCATCCTAAGAAAATCAAGACAAGCCTATTGGAAATATATAGAAGACAAAATAACCTCAGAAGATAATGAGGACATCCGTTCACCAACGAAAATATTGTGGAACTACAGCAAACACACGAAAAGTAATAAAAATTTAGTAGCACCACTTAGGAGAAATGGGGAATTAGAAACTGATCCAATTAACAAAGCAACTATACTTAATAGTCAATTCCCATCAGTCTTCTCCGCTGCGTGTTCAATCAGTAAAAGAGATTTTGAAAGAAAAAAACTCATGACAGATCTACCAGAAAACTATCAAAACAGCGAAAATATAATCATCACTAATAATCAACCCACACAAGGCTGCTGGACCAGACAATATCAAACCAATGAGACCAGTGATAATGTCTGAATAGAATGTGCCACCTATATATATGAACATATTCTGATAAGTCTTTTAGTTTTTAGTTTGTGAAAAAAAAAACATAAAACACGAAACCTATAATCTTTTAACTTAGTTGGAAGTTGCTTTTTAATGCATATCCGCTAGACTATCTATGGGGACAAACTATCTATATGTTTCAAATTTATTATAGCTTTAGTTTTACTGTGAAATTTAAAAAAATGTTTTCAAAACATGTAAAGCTTCCACTGCAATTTAATTATTGCCTGCTTTTGGTCAATTTATTTTATCATCTTACTATGTAAAGAAGTACATGTATAGTAAAACTCCGGTTTATATCAATATACACACTTACATCAGTAGCTACCATCTTTTCATTCTGGAGTCAAGGGCCTTTTGAAATCACATGTTTTACAATGATACTAGTGAGTAGATTAACAAAACATAAAACTTCGTTAATGAGCTCCGGTTTACAAACACCTGTGATACAAGTATTCAGCGAAAACAAACTATCAATAGACCAATTTAAACATTACTCGAATGATAATCTCTTTCTTCATTATTAAGTACGAGCGTTAGCGAGTATTTATCATGAAGTAAGGGATTATCATTCTCTTACAAAATTAGAATATTGTAAAACGCTCAAGGCTCAAATGATCTCTTGATTGGTTGTATTCAAGAATTAGTTTCATTGTCAGTGTAATCATTGATGCATGACTTCATTTTCCAGCATTTCATTTATGGGTTAGTTTTAGTGATGTAAGGACTTTCTTATAATTTAGGAAATATTTAAAAAAAAAAAATGCGTTATAGACATTAGATGACACAAAAAAGGTAGGTATTGTATATGTTTCCTGATTGTGAGTATGAATGTAAATCATGTAATATTTTAGTGAGGAATTATCCTTTTTTTTATTTACAGTTTAAATCAATAAACTTATTTGAGTTACAACTAATTTTATTTTACAGCCAATATTTTGGTCCGGCTTTTTAAATCAAATACTATTTCATTATGTCAGGGGAATGTTCTAATAAAATGCCTTTAAAAGTTTTAAATATATTCAAAACTTAAATCAAATTCCTGTTTTTTTTTAATTTTATTGGAATATTGGTAATAACTATTCTTCCCAACCACTGGTCCAGTAATCAGAGTTTTGGAAAGCTAAAGATTTAGGTTATTTTATATTCTAAAACTTTTTTTTCTTTTTTGCATTACTTTGATATTGTTTATTTTTTTTTAGTAATTTGAAGTTATTGATATTCTCAGAATAACATTAAAGGTACAAATTTTACTGCACCAGTAAACTTCAACTTATTTTGATTTTTTGTTTGTTTCACAATTCAACTTTTAGTCAGTTTCAATCACCGTGATAAATCCTTTCAATCTGATAAATGTGCTTTGGGGCAGTTGTAAATCATTTATAGAAACTCTTTGTTTTGAACTGTAAATAGACCCAAATAATAGGATAATCCCTTACTAAGAACATGATTTACGTTCAATCTTCACAATTAAGAGACATCAAATCCTACAATTTCATTGGTCGAGAGCACTTTACTATATTCTAACATATAATAAAACCAAACTTTTATATCCTGAATTTAAGTCATTATTAGATAAACATGGCATTGTTTGTTTAACAGAAACAAAACAAGATGATGTAGACGAAATAGATTGTGAAAATGTTCATTATGAAAACAGAAAGAAGCTAGCAAATCACAAATCTGGTGGTATCGCTTTAGGTTGTAAAAAATATTTAGACAAATATATTTGATATATTCAGTCAGATTGCCAGTTTGTACTTTGGTTTAGTATAGACAAAAAAATTTCAGATTTGCCAAAAGATGCTCTTTTTGGAATTATATGTGTCCCACTGGTAAATACTTTTTATATGTTACAGGCACTTTCTTAATTTAGGCATTTTGTAAAATGACTTAATTTTCAGACAATTTACAAAATGCTTAACCTTAACAGGCATTATAAATAATGACTCAAAATACCTCGTCATTTTGTAAAATGACTGAAATTTTTAAACAAAATTCAACAAATTGCCTACTCCGTTTCGGGTTATTTGTAGAAAAAGAGTATAATTGTGATATGACAAAAAAAAAAAACACAATATCTTGCAAAGATAATACCTAATGGTACAGTAAATTCAAGTTTATTCTTCAAATACCAACTTGTCATGGTGACAGAAGGACAAATTACTCTTACAATAAAAAAAATGTACAAATATATTTTTAGAAAATCTAGATTCAAAACAATGGTGTGAAATATCAATTGCGGTACAACTCGGCGTTTGCAGCCTACCCTGAGTTCATGGCGGAGCCTGGGGAGGAAAAACGAGACGATGTTTTGTGGTTGTTCCGTGGTGAGATCTAGTTGCGATCAGCTCATACAATATTATTGAAATTATTTTTAAGTCTCCCAAACGAAGTTTGGGAAGACTTATTGTTTTTGCTCAGTTCTTATTATTATTATTATTCTTCTTCCTCTTCCTCTTCCTCTTCCGCCGCTTTTAAATTTGAACTTGTCCGCACCAGTTCTCCAAAACCGCTTGTCAGATTAACTTAGGGTTTCACAATATGTTAGACTAACATGCCTAGTGGTGCAATCAGGGTTTTGTTTGTGCAATGGGGTTTATAAAGGGGTACTTTGAGGGGCAAAAAGAAAAGAGGGTTTTACTATAGAACCCTATGGGATTTTATTTTTTTTAATTTTCAAATGATTATAAATTGAAAACCGTTTGTGATAGACACAATCTTTTTAATTGAAAATGTTCTAAATGATAAAACCCATTAAATGAAATACAGGGTTAGTCCCCAGGGGTCATCCCCACCCCCTTCCATTTAAGAAAGTTCTAATACCTTGTAAGTGGTCAAGATCCCCACCCCTAAACCATATATATTCTGGTTTGTCATGCTAAGATGGTTTGAATGATATACAGGGTTAGTCCCCAGGGGTCATCCCGACCCCCTGCCATTTGAGAAAGTTCTAATATCTTGAAAATGGTCGAGATCCCGACCCCTAAACCATATATATTCTGGTTTGTCATGCTAAGATGGTTTGAATGATATACAGGGTTAGTCCCCAGGGGTCATCCTGACCCCCTGCCATTTGAGAAAGTTCTAATATCTTGTAAATGGTCAAGATCCCCACCCCTAAACCATATATATTCTGGTTTGTCATGCTAAGATGGTTTGAATGATATACAGGGTTAGTCCCCAGGGGTCATCCCGACCCCCTGCCATTTGAGAAAGTTCTAATATCTTGTAAATGGTCGAGATCCCCACCCCTAAACCATATATATTCTGGTTTGTCATGCTAAGATGGTTTGAATGATATACAGGGTTAGTCCCCAGGGGTCATTCCAACCCCCTGCCATTTGAGAAAGATCTAATATCTTGTAAATGGTCGAGATCCCCACCCCTAAACCATATATATTTTGGTTTGTCATGATAAAGCACATCAAATGAAATACAGGGTTAGTCCCCAGGGGTCACCCCCACCCCCTGCCATTTAAGAAAGTTCTAATATCTTGTAAGTGGTCAAGATCCCCACCCCTAAACCATATATATTCTGGTTTGTCATGCGAAGATGGTTTGAATGATATACAGGGTTAGTCCCCAGGGGTCACCCCTAGCCCCTTCTATTTAAGAAAGTTCTAATATCTTGTAAGTGGTCAAGATCCCCACCCCTAAACCATATATATTCTGGTTTGTCATACCAAGATGGTTTGAATGATATACAGGGTTAGTCCCTAGGGGTCACCCCCACCCCCTGCTATTTAAGAAAGTTCTAATATCTTGTAAGTGGTCAAGATCCCCACCCCTAAACCATATATATTCTGGTTTGTCATACCAAGATGGTTTGAATGATATACAGGGTTAGTCCCCAGGGGTCATCCCGACCTCCTGCCATTTGAGAAAGTTCTAATATCTTGTAAATGGTCGAGATCCCCACCCCTAAACCATATATATTCCTGTTCATCATGTCTCGAACATTTGAATGACGTATACGGTCAGTCCCCACTGGGTTCCCCCCACCCCCAATGTTCTAATATCTTGTAAATGGTCGAGATCCCCACCCCTAGACCATATATATTCCTGTTCATCGTTTCTCGAACATTTGAATGTTGTATAGGGTCAGTCCCCAGGGGTTCCCCCCACCCCCTGCTATTTAAGAAAGTTCTAATATCTTGTAAGTGGTCAAGATCCCCACCCCTAAACCATATATATTCTGGTTTGTCATACCAAGATGGTTTGAATGATATACAGGGTTAGTCCCCAGGGGTCATCCTGACCCCCTGCCATTTGAGAAAGTTCTAATATCTTGTAAATGGTCAAGATCCCCACCCCTAAACCATATATATTCTGGTTTGTCATGCTAAGATGGTTTGAATGATATACAGGGTTAGTCCCCAGGGGTCATCCCGACCCCCTGCCATTTGAGAAAGTTCTAATATCTTGTAAATGGTCGAGATCCCCACCCCTAAACCATATATATTCTGGTTTGTCATGCTAAGATGGTTTGAATGATATACAGGGTTAGTCCCTAGGGGTCACCCCCACCCCCTGCTATTTAAGAAAGTTCTAATATCTTGTAAGTGGTCAAGATCCCCACCCCTAAACCATATATATTCTGGTTTGTCATACCAAGATGGTTTGAATGATATACAGGGTTAGTCCCCAGGGGTCATCCCGACCTCCTGCCATTTGAGAAAGTTCTAATATCTTGTAAATGGTCGAGATCCCCACCCCTAAACCATATATATTCCTGTTCATCATGTCTCGAACATTTGAATGACGTATACGGTCAGTCCCCACTGGGTTCCCCCCACCCCCAATGTTCTAATATCTTGTAAATGATCGAGATCCCCACCCCTAGACCATATATATTCCTGTTCATCGTTTCTCGAACATTTGAATGATGTAAAGGGTCAGTCCCCAGGGGTTCCCCCCACCCCCAATGTTCTAGTATCTTGTAAATGGTAGAGATCCCCACCCCTAAACCATATATATTCTGGTTTGTCATGCCAAGATGATTTGAATGATATACAGGGTTAGTCCCCAGGCATCACTTATGCATTAACTTTACTGGACCAAACCAATTTTCACTGGACTTTGTCCAATGTCAGGCGACACTGGGGATTACGAATTATGGGAGCTTCGTTTGGGAGACTTCGTAACAGCATCCTGTTACAATCATTTCTTGTTTTTTTAAAGATTTATAATGAGAAATGACGAATAGATATTTTTGTTCAATTGTAGGACATGGGACTTTTCTTTATGCATTATATACTGACATTTACGACCATAAATACTAACTGTTATTTATTTATTATATACACAATTATTGGAGTATAGATGTTGGAGTTAGAATGTTGGGGTTAGGATGTTGGAGTTAGGATGTTGGAGTAAGGATGTTGGAGTTTGGATGTCGGGTTAGGATGTCGGAGAAATGGATGTTGGCGCAGGATGACGGAGAAATGGGTGGTGGAGTTAGGATGTCGGAGTAGGATGACGGAGAAATGGATGCAGAGAAATGGTAGACGGAGAAATAGTAGTCGGAGAAATGATAGAACAGAACTTTTGACAATAAATTGAACAATTATGTTAAACTTATTAATTGAATGTTTTGAATATATATATTTATGTTTTATTTCAGGTTTTGTGTATAAATGCTTTATTTAAGGTATCTTTCGACCCTGTAGTGTTGTATTTGAAGTAAAGAAATGTATGCTATATTTCTAGAAAATTGGTGGGGGGTATGTATCACTATGCAGTGATCGAAAGAATTGCACTTATTAAACATATTTGGTAAAGTTGATAATTATAAAATCAAAGTATGTATTATTGTAAAACTACAAACGTAACTTTCTATATGTTCAAGTTTATGACAATTGCTTTTGCATTAAGTAACAGATGGTCATCGCGTTCTGGCCAGATAATTAAACTTTAATAGTTTTGCTTTAATTAACCTAATGTTAAGTATATGGGACCAAAAGTAATGGTCACTGTTTAGAACAATTTTATTTGTGGCTTTGGGCTTTCTAAAAGTAAGTACATATCATAAACAAAATTCTTTCTAAATTAAAGTCACGTTCGAAGTTGTATAAAAGGAACTGTCTCTAACAAGACAGTTCAGATTGTAACTAGGCACTGAATAAAAACAGTTCCTCTTAGCCATTGAGTTTAATAGTGCCACAGATGTTGGTGTTTTAAAACCGTCTCAGTTGGTTTGTCAGTTGATTTAAAATTCTTACTTTTGTTTACACTATTACTATCAGTGGTAGTACTATTCGACTGTCGTTTATTTGGTTTCTCACCACTCTTGTTCTACCCGTACGGCCTTCAACAATGAACAAAACACAAATCGCATACTAAGCTATACAAGGCCCCAAAATGACAAATGTAAAACAATTCAAACGAGAAAACTAACGGCCAGATTTATGTACAGAACAAGAAACGAAAAACAAATATGATAAAAAGCAACAAATGACAACCACTGAATTACGAACATTTGTCGAGGTTAAACTTTTTAAAATATGATAATAGTGAAAATTACACTGACTGATCAAATTTGGTGCGTCCGAAGAGCTTATTTTTATTTACCTTCATCTTAAATTGTTTTTATAACTCAACTGGTCACTTTTTTTTAAGTTGGATAACACAATGTATATATGAAAGAACGTACAATTATATTCGCCATATTTACTCTTATGAATAATTTGACCACGACATGTACACGTGCCACTTGAAATGAAAGTGGAACTCCGGTCGAAGTTCCACATAGATAGTTATCGCAACTTTGATCAATCCAAGGACAATGAGAAATGTAAAACGCTGCTTGGAATGCCATTAAACTTTGAAATATTCTTAATAGCACACTTGTACAAACCAAAGAGGAAGAAAAACTCATCGAAACCGAAAGGAAGAAGACTGAAGAATATTTTATACCAAGTAAGGGCCCCGAATGGCATAAATATTTGACTTAACAATAACATCAATAATTTGGTATTAAAACAAATAACTTTCAATACGATAAAGTGATGTAGAGATTTCTTATGTATACATTTAAAAAGCTTAATGTTCAAACGGATATTACTTCTAAATTAACAATGTCAATTTTTTAACTGAAAGTTACATTCTCAGTAAATAGTAAGTCATATCATTAATTATAACGGATTACAAATGTGTCGAGTTTTGTGATTGGATAACAACACAGAGATGTCAGTATATATTCAGGAAACTGCCGGGGTATATACGACTTTTTTTTACCCTAATTGGAACCTCAACAACGTCATCATAACGTTAAGTACTATGTGATGTAGTCTGATGCTGTGTTCACACGTAATTCGAATTCGATTCGCATTAACTAATTCGAATAAATTTAATTCGCATTCGAAAAGTTTTACGTCCAAACGTAAATTCTAATTCGAATTGAAATGCGCGTCAAATTCGCTTTACTGTCCAAACGACGTTAACTTTTAATTCGTATTAACAAAAACGCATTTCTAATGCGAATTGGATAATGCGATTTAGCCAATTCGAATCAATTCGAATAAAAAAAGAAGAGTGTGTGAACGCGATTAGCGAATTCGATGCGAATTCAATTCGAATTATATATACGTGTGAACGAGGCATTAAGCTATACAGAACACTTAAAGAATATCAGAGGCTCACAGAAGGAAAATTATGACGGGTATCCGTCAATAATACGTTTTTAATTTAAAATCGATTTACATATCAAATACTTAATTAATGTCTTAAAGTGTTATTACAAACACGATAGAATTATTTTTACAGCAAATTACAAAATCCTTCACGTATGCTGAAAATATCAGGTTGTGTTTGTCATATGTTCATTGTCCTTGACCTCATTTTCATGGTTTGAAAAAAAGTTATAGGTTTTTGTCATGTGAATTTCTCACTTCTAATGAAAAATAGGATAACTATATTTGGTATATGGGTTCCTTGCAACGTCTACATGTCCGTCAAACAGAGTTCACCTGACCTCGACATCATTTCATGGATCAGTGATCAAGGTTAAAGTTACATGATCAGGTCCGTTTCTCAGATACTATAAGCAGAAGGTCAACTATATGTGGTTTATGGAATGATTGTAAGGGGTACATAAAATTGAGAATGGAAACGGGGAATGTGTCAAAGAGACAACAACCTGACCAAAGAGCAGAAAACAGCACAAAGCCACCAATGGGTCTTCAACACAGCGAGAAAATCAGCGAAAATGGAATTCACACAGGCTAAACTCCGATACATATAAATGAACCAAAATTTAAAAAAATATACAAGACTAACAAAGGCCAGATGTCCCTGACTTGGGACAGGCGCAAAAATGCGTCGGCGTGAAACATGTTTTGTGAAATCTCAGCCCTCCCCCTATACCTCTAGCCAATGTAGAATAGGCAAACACACAGCAATACGCACAGTAAATCTCAGTTTAAAAGAAGTCCGAGTCCGATGTCAGAATAGGTAACAGAAGAAACTAAGCAAAATGACAATGATCAACATAAATTAGCAAAGGACTACAAGCAGTTACTGACATGCCAGCTCCAGACCACAATTAAAACGATTATGTCTTCCTCATATGAAAATCAAGCATAATTCCTCCCGATAGGGGTTTAGTACCATACAATCCTAAAATATATGAGAAGAACATAACCCGTATCATCCCAACAACTGGTTTTAGAATAAATGTGTTTATTTCCGATGTAAAGACCCTATGAGTAAATCAATATTAATTCAAAAAAAATGCCATCTTTAATGACCAGACAACAGTATCGTAACTGTATCCCTTCTGAATAAGTCTGTTTAAAGGTTTGGTTAGCTTTTGAGGTGAATGACGACATTTTTGTGCTTTGTTTAGAATATTACCATAAAAGATGGGATGTGAAATACCTGAATATAAGATGTCTGCACGTTGATTTATATTAACGAATGAAGTCCTATTGTCCCGATAATAAAATTTAGTAAATGTTTTGACAAGTTTGTGATATCGAAACCCCTGGTGTAATAATTGTTCAGTAATACAGTGATTTCTTACGCTAAAATATAATACGTTGTTACATAAACGAGCGAATCGAACAAGTTGAGATATATAAACACCATAAGATGGTGCCAAGAGAACGTCATCATCTAAAAATGGATAATTAACAAAAGGAAATGAAAAATCATCTCTTTTATCGAAACTTTTAGTATTAAGCTTCCCGTTAAAGATATAGATATCAAGATCCAGGAAAGGGCAATGTTCATTGTTAGTATTATCTTTATTTAAAGTCAGTTCAGCAGGATAAATCTATCAGGTGTACATACTGAAGTCGTTATTATTGAGAGCCAATATAACATCCAAATATCTAAAAGTCTTATTAAATTTTTGTATCAGATGTTGTTTCGATGGTTCTATACTGATTTCAGTAAAAATTGTAACTCGTAACTATAAAGAAACAGGTCCGCAGTAAGTGGTGCACATTTAGTACCCATTGGAATTGCGATAACTTGACAATATACGGAATATCCATACCGAACAGAAATGTTATCTAATAAAAATTTCAAACATTTCAAAATTTCAAGTGCAGTTATCGTATGAAAGCAATTGACATAATAGAAAAACAAAGGATATGGGGTATCCATCTATGGCACAAAATCAGAACATGCAAAGCAAATAACACAGAAAAAAAGCAAAGGAACAGCGCTTTTATTGATGTTCTTCATCTTAAAGTCACAGTGAGGCCTTCAACACGGAGCAAAAAAAAACTCTCACTGCACTGCTTTAAGACGGCCCCTAGCACCGGCTTGAGCGGAATTCCTTGCAAAAATAATTTGGATAGACTTTGTAAGATGTAACACCACCAAATCCGGCCAGGTCAAAAAAGAACATACTGGAAAGTAGTATATATTTAAAACAAAATAGTTCCTACGCATAGTTGTAAATATAAATCTGTGTAGAATATATTTTAGTCATATTAAAGGTATCAGATGAAAGGCGACTGTTGATCCTTGTAGAACACATATTGACTGATAATTTTGAATAATACAAAAATGTATGAATGAATTCTAAAATTGAAGGCATATATTGCCTGTTTCTCGGATATGAAGTACCTGGTTTGGGGTATCCAAAAATGCCGGTAACTAATACGGTCTGATGTATAAATAACGGTATATCGATCCCGCCCCTACAAAATGATTGGAAGTGAAAAATTTAACGTGGATAGGAATGAGGGCCAAGCATTTGTGGTGTTCTTTTGTTTGTTACTAAAAGATAACCTTAAAGAGTTTGAACATATATATTCGCATTCTGACTTTTTAAATGCCCATTTAATTAGGTATGTAATTTTTTTTTCTTAACGAGATTATGAGACAAAGTGGTATATAGGGTAGAAAAATCAAAACTTTGAACAGATTCGAAATCACCGATATGAGCATGCAATTTATCAAGTACTTCCAACGAATTTTTGACACTCCAAATGTAATTAATTTCAGTATTTTCAAAGGCCTTATTTGAACAATTTATTACCAGGTTTTTGATTGTACCAAGTGTACTAGTAAGTAGAATAGACAGTTTAGTAGTGGATCAATGCCTTGAAGACGAAATAAATCTATATTTGTAAGGTGTTTTGTGTAGCTTCGGAAGCCAGTACATAGTTGGAACTTTCATGTTATACGGTTCTGCTTGTAAAGAGGTAGTTAAAAGTTTATGTTTGTTACTGATGTCATTTTCCGAAAAATGAGTCAGTTGGACTGTTGGTGAATTCGTGATTTCCTTTTGCAGAACCTCAATATAAAATTTACGTCAAACAATAATGATATTATTGGCAGCCTATCAGCCGGGACTAAAACAACTTCCTTAATTGGCCAGCTCTTTTAGCTTATGTATGTCTGTCTGGCAGGTATCATCCGACCTTGACCTCATTTTCATGATACATTGGTCAATCAGAATGGTTGTATTTGTACTTGTCTGTCTGGCAAGTATACTGACTGACTTTAAAAACGCAACACTCATTTTGTTTATTTTTTTTTTCCACATCATGTTTGAATCTCATACAACTACTATTAATGCTTACCATACTTCTTTCTCTTAAGTAAAAATCAACATCTGACTTACCTGTGGTTATTGAGCATACCGGATTTTCGAAGTCGCACGAATTTCTTAAAGCGAAATTTTGAACCCATAAAAGATTTTTTCAGTTTGTTTTGCTTCGTGAAACAGTTCTTTCAATCCTTGGCCACACTTAAATCAGTTAAAAAATGTTGCATCTCCATATTGCCAAGACTGAGGAATAAAAAACTGAATCAGCCCATAAGAATACTGCAAACAGGAAAACGTGAACGTGCTGCAACCATACAGTTTGACTTCAGAAACTCGTCTTAATGTCCTTCCGACAACGATACAGGTAGACGGGATTTGTTACTGACCATAAATGACCAGATCAACATGTAGTGACAATGCAACGTCAATAGAATTCGATTACGCAACGTCATTTGCGAGACATGTTTACGGCCGCAACGTCAACTGCTTATCAAATTGCCGAATGCCATTGCGCACAGATTCATGCCATAAACGTTTCCCATAAACTGAACTGCCAAAGAATCGACTGAAGAAAAACATTTAAAGCCCTGAAGTTTCCACCGCAAAATTGCCAAAATCCATTGCAATGGATTGAACAAACGCATATTCAGAAGGTGTAAAACAGAACCCAAAACATGTGGAACAGAATTGGTTGATCTTTCTGACAATCATTTTGGCGTTTGTTACAGGCAGTCATTGCTTTTGACGGTGCCACATTCATTCAAAAAATTAAAAAGAATAATCTAGTGTTGCGTTTCTAAAGTCGGTCAGTATATTATCTGACCTTTACCTCATTTTCATGGTTAATTGGTCAATGTTAAGTTTTTGTGTTTTGGTCTGTTTTTAAATTACCATAAACAATAGGTCAACTATATTTGATATATTGAATAATTGTAAGGTGTACATGTCTGTCTGTTTGTCAGGATTTATCTGACCTTAATCTCATTGCCATGGATATTTAAAAATGTAAAGTTTATGTGATACTTGTAGTAAACCTTTATCTTTAAGACTTTCAACATAAAATATATAGTCAGTAAAGCAGGCGAGACATTTCAGCGTGTGCACTATTATTTCCTTTTGGATATCGATATTTGAAGGTCTGGATGAGGTTCAAGAATAGAACATAATGAACGAAGAGTACAGAAAAAAAGGGTTACAAAAATAACGAATAGAGAATAATGGGATGCTTAAATATAAAGAATGGAAGATAATTGTCAAAATTAAGGATGTTCGCTTGTCATATTTTGGATATTTTGTCAGATTTTCGGAATTCTCTGGTTTTATCCATTCGAATGCATTAAAAATTTTTGCCCATTGACCCCCATTTTTCTTTTTATAAATCTTTTACATGTATAATAGTAAGCCATCTGTAAAAGTCTTACAAAATCTTTGTTATTTTTTAATAGTTTTTGAGAGCTTTAACTTGTCAATGATAAAGCCGGCTATGAAAAGTCAAGAGAAAACATGTTCCCGCCAAAATTTCAATGGCTAATATCTCGAAAACAAGCACATTGACCTATATATTTTTTTTGCTCTTTTGGTTCCTTTATTTATCCCCTTTCAATATACACTAGTGTTATGAAAAGTTTGTTATTTTGAAACTAAGTAGCGAACTTCCTTCACAAAGAAAAAAGAAAAGTGATAAAAAAGTTAAAGAATAAAGAAAAGAAGGACCCCATCCAGAGTCTCATATATATTTGGAAAATTAAGTGTTGATTGCTAATCTTTGATAGTCTTTCAGTTTAAATTATCCACAACTATTTTAGACTCAGGCGATTTTCACCTTTATATGTTGTCGACTCTTTATAGGAGTTATTGCCCTTAAAGAGTAATTTTTATCAATAGTTTGCGTTTTTGCCTATTATCTTAAAACTATAATAGCTAGATAGAAATGCCAGAATGATCAGTAAAACAAGATCGAAATATTAGTCAACATGACCCAAATTTTCTGTCAACTTCTTACAGGAGTAAAAATGCTCTTAATATAACGGAACTAACTGTCATACTAGTGGGAGGTTTAGCTAGTCATAAAACCAGGTTTAACACACCATTTTCTTCGTAAAATGCCTGTACCAAGTCAGTAATATGACACTTGTTTCCGGTCGTTTCGTTGGTTGATAAAGTTTAACATTTGAATTTTTCAGTTTTATGGACTTCCCCTTTTTTTTTTAATTAACCTTGGATTTCGGTATGTTTTTTTTACTTTCTTAAAGACTATTTATCAATTTTTTGTGGGGTGTTTTTGCCTATTATCTTGAAAACAATAATAGACAGAGAGAAACTGTGAAAGCAAATGTGATCAGACAATATTCCATGATGGTCGAAATTGTCAGTTCACTCTTTATAGGAGCTATTGCCGTTTAATGATGATCGTTACCAATTTTTCCCTTTTGAGGGAAATTTTGATAGATGAAGAAAAAATTGTAAAAAGCAAGAATGATCTGCAAGATTAGTTCTTCGAAAGGGAAGTCGAACAAGTGATCACGTTTTGACTCTTAAAACTATAATTGATAAAGCATTTAAATCATCAAAGAAGATATATGCCTGTTTCGCAGATTTCAGGAAGGCATTTGATACTATTAACACAGAGGCCCTCTTTTACAAATTGTCATATTACAACATAGATGGTCCCTTTTTCAGTATAATAAGAGATATGTATAAAGAGGTTTTATACTCGGTGAAGATCTCTGAAGGTGTCACTAAGTTTTTTAATTCCACAGTTTGGGTAAAACAAGGGTGTATTATTTTCTTTATATATTAATGATTTACCCCCTATTTTTGACTCCACATGTGAACAACCCAAGTTAAATGATGATGACATTTCATGTCTGTTTTATGCTGATGATTTATTTCTGATTTCTAAAACTGCTAATGGCCTACAAAAATGCCTTTGGATTTAACAATAAATCTCGACAAAACCAAAGTTATGATTTTTGACAAATCTGGTAAAAAAACTTACAAAAGACAAGTTTGTTTTTAATGATAATGTGTTGGAACATTGTACAGAATATAAATATTTGGGTATACTGTTTAAACCCTCTGGTAGTTTTACTGAGGCGGCGAGACTTCTTTGTAAAAAAGCCTCAAAAGCTATATTTTGTATTAGAAAACTGTTATTTTCTTAAGATATTAATGTATTACCTCACCTAAAGCTTTTTGATGCTTGTGTTAGACCTATACTTCTTTATTGTAGTGAAGTTTGGTCTCTATATATGATTATAGATATTACAAATCTAGAGTCAAAATATTGGTCATTGGCTACTATCAAAATTCAGATTAAATTTGCAAAAACTTTAATTGGAGAAAATAAAACAGCTGTCAATTTAGCAGTACTAGCTGAACTTAGTATGTATCCATTTTTCATAGAAGCTTTAAAACTGTCAATTGGCTTCTGGTTGCATGTGATAAAATCTGGTAATAATTGTTGAAACCTGCAATTAACCAATGGATTTCAAGAAAGATTGAACAGTTACTTGCTACATTAAATTTTTCACATGTTTGGGAAAATCAGGATACTATTTCAAAAAGGCGTTTATTGTATGCTCTTCATACCAAACTTAATGATAGATATCTGAATTATTGGAAAGAAAATATTTTTCGTGATGATAAATCATTGAACGGTAATAAGCTCAGAACATGTATATAGACAGCTTAAAGAAAATTACAAATTGGAAACCTATTTAATGTTAAGCATTGACAAAAAAGTAATAGGACATTTTGCCAAAATTCGCATAAGTAATAGTGTTCTTAAAATTGAACAAGGTCGACATACTAAAACTCCTTTAGAAGAAAAAAATTGTCCCTTGTGTCTTTTAGAAGTAGAAGATGAATTTCATTTCACTATAAAATGTACAAAACTAAATACAATTAGAGAACAATTATTTTCTAAAAGTAGTGAAATAGTTCCCTCTTTTTTAAATATGACTAATGAAGCAAGATTTAATTTTTTTTATACGTGTGTTGAGAATGATACAATTAGAATTATTGTAAAATTCATAAGTGTTATGTACAATTCTAGAAATGCTTTATTGAGTGATAAATAACTTTGTGGTACCACCTCCTCAGCAGAGATTAGAAACATATAGTAATGTAACACTATTTTCTTTTAATAATGGAAGGGATATACAAATTTATATATACAATGTTTATAAATGTGGACAGATATATGTTTTTATGTTTATGTATAACCAATGTTTATTGTCTTTGGTAACAATCCTGTAATTTTGGATTTTAAACCAATAAAATATCTTATCTTATCTTATCGAATAGATGAACAAAGCCGAAATTATCCATCAACTCCTTGTAGGAGTTTTTGCCCTTGAATGACGAATTTTATCCATGTTCTTGTATTTTGGGCAAATAGTACAGTAGATAGAAAGAAACTGCAAACAGAAAAATTATCAACAAGACATGATTAACAAAAGAGAGATTTTAGTCATGAATTATTTTCTATAGTCTACAATGTTAAAGGGTGGCCATAGTTGAAGATGCGCATCATGATATTCAGTGACACAGGGCTGAGGCTCTTTAGTGCCGCTGGTTTTTGTTACACACAGTATGCTCACTCACTAAGTCAAACTGTTAACTGGCTGTTAAAGTAAGGTGTTGGCTGTTGTTAAAATTGGTACAATCAACCGAGGTATATCGTGGCGCGCGCAAATTAGTACTATCAACCGAGTTATTTCATGAATTGCTCGGTCAGAAAGGAAATTAAGCTGTTTGCAACATGCAAGCATGGTGTCTGTTAAAATCGATTCCCTAATCCAGTAACATTAAGGTTTTTTTATTGATCATTTCAAAGTGGTCGATTTTTTAGGAGATTGAAATGACAATTATAATAATAGTGTCGCGCCTATTGTTATTTCACTTTGGAAATTAGTAAATTTGAAGAATGTTGGGAATTTAAAGCACCGAAAACAAAACTAAAACATGTATTTTATTACTGACATTGCAAAATAACCGTCTTTTTCATTTTTTCGCCATAAATTTTATTTTCCATGTAACGAATTTGTCCAACGATTTCAGTTTTCTTCTATATACCCCGCTTAAATCTATTGGCCCACAAAAGGAACCTTCATTAATAATGATTAGAATAAAGGTTCTATCAGTTATTCCATCTTTTTCTTTATGCGCACCATGAATTTCTACTTTTCTTGTAGTAGCATCGGAAAGAACTGCATTGCAACACTTGTAAACCTCGCTTTGTTCTGACTTTTGCGACTCCACATTTTCTGTAACTTTAACAGATTGCCCTTCCCGGTTTTCTGCAAACTCTACAAGAATGTATCTTTTTGAATCAGCAAGCCGTTCCACCTCGAAACAGTCGTATTTCTTTTCACAGTCAAATGTTGGTTCTAATCTGAAAGTTCCACGAGAAAATCCTACCAAGAAGTCTGGAATTCCTGAAACGGGTTCTTGGTATATCTCCTGGAGTCTAATTCTGTTTTGAACTCGCTGTGGTGTTTTAAAGTCTTTAATGATTTTCTTTGATCGTTTTACTACATTGCGAACGGCTTTAATAATTTTCTTCCTTTCATCAAGACGTTTGTCTTCCTCTTCTCTGATAATGGCGGTATTAACTCTTGAAATGGCAGCATTAGGAAGGGATGGTTTACTATGACACTTTTCGAGATATTTTAGTTTTAAATCTATATAACCAGCACTTATCGTATTACTTACAATTTCTTCGGTCATCAAAGCTTCCGCTTTATTGTCTGGAAGGCTTCGATGGCGGAAACTCCAACGTCGGACACCATTAAGTATGTGCATGTCTTTACATTCGATGTATTTGTCACTATTAACACTATGATTTGACCATGTATTTTGCTCACTACAACGTCTGGTCAAATCTGTTTGTCTAGAAAATATAGATTTCATCTTCATGATCGAACTTGGTCTCTCCAAATGCTAAAATACTCTAAGATATATTCCCGAAATGCTTTGTGAAGCTTGGAGCGGCTATATGACGTTACGTATGTCATGTTCCTGGTTTTGGCGTTACATTGCACGTGTATTTAGGTGATATTTTACTGGTGTCAGGTTAGTGAATATCAAATCAAAGCAGCATTTAGATGACAAATAGATAAAGTTCTTTGTATTTTTTTTCATTTGGTCGTAGCTGCGATCGAGATGCCGAGATGCAATTAATTCTGCAAACAGACTGAGTCGATATTAAAATTTGTCATTCTGCAAAACATTGAAACTTTCTATCCTTGAAAAAAAATTCTTGTATTTTTTTTTTCTCCATATTTTTCATTATGTCCACCCCATCCCCCTTTGAAGAAGGGAGTATATTTTTAGAAGTATCTCTTCTTTTTAATCAGGATTTTGGATTTTAATTATTTTTTCTAGGATCAGTTGATTAATTATCATTTATAAAGCGCACAGTAATTTGCAAGTACTATATGCATAATCAATATATGAGTATTATTATGCTACAAAAAAAATAGGGAACATTGAACGGGATTAAAAGGCGACGCTTTGTTCGGTTGTGCTCCAAAATCTAGTTGTTGAAAATTTACAGAATATGATAATTTAAAAGAGAAAAAATGCACAATCGTTTATCAATGTTGAGTTTAGGTTGTGTTTTACATTATTATACATAAATTTACGATCTTCTCGATTTATTCTCATTAAATTTTTATTTTAATAAATCATTCGTGGCACTGAGAGTCGTATTGGACAGTTGACGTACCGGATGAACCGGACTGTAATCTAAAAAGTATATTGACCAAAGAGAAGCGATTAACTGCTGAAGCGTTCACTCAAAATAGCTGGGTTTCTTTCTTACTGTAAATGCGAAATATATTTTTTGAAAAGTCACACATGACTTCTGTTTCAGTATTGATCCCAACGACAACTAAATTGCAATTTCAATATTCTAGTTAGTGAAAGACTGTTTTTTTTTTATTATCTTGAAAATCCTTCTTTTTTTCATGTTTAGGCCATTTTACAGGAACTGTCAATTGTTAACAAGACGGCCCATTACGATATAATCATCGGTCGCTATCTCGGTCTAATATATATACGGTATTGGTATCGGCGGATGTTCAATTAGACAAATATGAGCAATGCAAGTCCTAAGTATACTTTGTCCTATATTACGCCCCTGTAAAATTGCATCGTTGGTCGTGAATATCACTCGATTTTGATGGTCACGGTTTCACACAAAAATATCCGTTGTCGTCAATATTTCATTATATCATAAATAAAATTTTTAACACTGTTATTTTAAATCATTATAACAGTTATAATACTAAATGACTTTATAAAGAACAGCCTAATAATAGTACAAGAAAAATCTTCCTCGGATAATGTTAATTTCAAAATGGAACGGGAATGAAATGTTCAAATATCATGATCGTGATCGAATTCGATCAGTCCGACAATTATTACAAAATCAGGAATTTATAAAAACGAAAATTATTAAAGTTTTCATAAATAATGGACTTCAATATGCGAATCAGTGTCATTTCTCAGTTACAGTGTTGATTGTCAGTCGGCATGAACAAACCCTATAAAGAAGTGTGTGTGGGGGAGGGGTACATAATAAATCTCAAATGGTAAATGGAATTCTGCTGCAAGCAAAGTTTCGTATAGAAAAGCAAATTGTTTGCATACATGAAAATAACATTAATTATCATTTGAAGAATCATGAGATGAAGACATTTTATGTCAGATGGTCTTTTTTGAAACAAGAATGTATTGTGAATATATGAACAGTGGCGGATCCAGAGGGGGGTTCCGGGGGTTGGAACCCTCTTTTTTTGGACGATCAATGCATTTGAATGGGATCATATAGTTGGACCCCCCCCTCTTTATCCTGGGTTGGGGCCCCCCTTTTTTTTAAAATGGTTGGATCCGCCCCTGATACATACGGCTGAAAAAATGTACAAAACAACACCAATATTAACAAGCATTCTGAGAGTATTGCATGGCAATACATAGTCCCCTATCGGCTAAAAATTCATTATACTGGAACAAAATGCTAACTTGTTCTATAACATGTCATGGTGTAAACAAAAAGTAAATATCATGTAGCATGACTAAAAACAGTGTTGAAAACTGATTATATGAGTGAATTTTTCAAGTCCAAGGACCATAACTCTGCACAAAATTATTACACCGAAACAAAAATTTGAACTTGATCTGTAAATTGTCATGATAAAACTATATACCAATTATCAATCAATATCTTATAAGCATGATGAAAAAAACATTAGATATGATTAATAGTTCTCTAGAATTAGATATGATGTAATACAGGGTATATCTATTTCAAATTATAATCAGATATAATTAATAGTTCCAAATATTTTTTTCTTTCATTTGTCACAAACTAATATAGATTTGTAACTTATCTATAAAATGTCAACAACTTTTATCTACACAATGTAATGTTTTGAAATATATACATTGATAAAAATAGATTATTATCTAATTAAAGATTTCTCTTCATAATTTTTTTTTTTGATATATATATAGCATTCAGAAAATTAGTTTATACTAAATAACAAGCAAACCTGTCAAAAAATTCTTCAAATAATTTAACAAAGAATGTCTTTTAAAAAATGAGTTATCTCCTTTTGTACAGAAATATGGTTTAACATAGTACTCTAACATTAGATATGGTCCAGAGTTATGGTCTATAACTCTGGACTAAATCATCAGACCGGAAAAAAATTCGAACTTGATCTATAACTTTTCATGATAAAACTATATACCAAATATCAAATCAATATCGTCAAGAACGAAGAAAAAAAGTGTGGAAAGCTGATTTGCCGGACTGACGGATGGACAGATGGACAGACGGACAGACGGACGGAGTGCAAACCTAAAGTCCCCTTCGACTTCGTCGGTAGGGGACTGAAAAAAAAGGAAACACTAAATGTAAGTATCTATAAATATTTCGGATAACAGATAGCCTTCATCAGTATGATTATGATGATGTAAAATGAATCATACCAAATCAATCTATTCTGATTTAACTTTATGAAACAATATTTACCGTTATACAATTAAAAATATGTATTTTATCATGTCATGCCATATTCTACCATTAGTGATTTCTCAATCCCAACAAAATATGAATGGCTTTTTAATGATTATTTTGGAAATTGCATTGTGAGACTTAACCTTAATAGCACAGTATGACTCTAATACTTTAATATTATTGTAACATTCCATTTTGATTCCCATACTGCCTAAAGGTGGCAAATTTTAAACTTAAAAATCTAACTAAGACATGTTTTTTTTTACTGTGACTTTTTTTTGAATAATACAAACTAATTAAAGCAATTCTGGGGGAAGCCTGAAAAATAGTTTTATACTGCAACTAGTTGTGCTTATTTCCTAAATATAGTAACACAGCTTATTTTGTGCAATGTCAATTTCATCATGGATCACTTTTTCCACAATCAGGGGTTCATTTAGGGATGAAAATAAGTTTGAAATTTGTATTACAACTTAAAAAGCTATCAATGTATGAATTTAAGTTGAAGTATAAAAACAATACTAGGTCAAAGTCAGAAAAATATAAACTTTTTTGTATTCGATACAAAACTGGAGATTTGAAGGGCTCGGTTAAACCTCGCCCTTCCCCAGTTTCTCAGCCTCTTACAAAAAAGTTTATATTTTTCTGACATTGACCTAATATTGTATATTTATTGAATCAGTTCAAGACTACATAATATATCAAACTTTAAAACATTAACCTTCCAGTTAATGTTTTAAAGTTTGGGATGAAAAAAAAACTATAATACACTATAATGTGTTATAGCAGAGACATATAATACAATTTTTGTATTATATGTCTCTGGTTATAGCAAGGATTTATATGGTAAGTCTACCGTTATAGTAATCTCATCCGGTATATGGTATATGTCTTTGCCGGAACTCACTCTTAACTACTTGGAATACGGTTCCTTTTTCTATGACCTTGACATTGCAAATAGATCAACCAATGGAAAGTTTGTGTAGTGGAGGTGTGTTCAGTTTTGTCAACAGAAACCAGTAAGGGGAAACAACTCCTTACTATAATGCAACCGCCATGTTTATGCGGGGAAGACCGAGTTTTGTGTTTACAAAAAGGTTGATTTAGCGGATCGTATATATCAGAATGACACGTAAGTCTGCCACATAATATTTCATAACATGAACTTGCGATCTATCTATATGACAATAATAATCGCACTGTAAAAACTATTGTAACCAGACGACCAAAAAGTTGTGCTATTGAAAATTATTGAAACGAAATCGCAAGATACTTGCGATTTCAACTTTTTTTAAGAAAATGAAATAAAAAGTTAAACTATTCTATTTTTTGACATATTATCCATTACAAATTGTGTATAAAGTTCTACTACTCGATGTTGAATGACAAAAATAAAATCAATCAACAAAATAACGAGTTTGCAGTTGCATGTTGACATTGTTGTTGTTCTATTGATATGCTAATCAAACACCACCTCACAAATTGTTTACTTCACAGTCATGACGAAACATAGAAATAGTTCCTACTTTAAGTGTTGGCAGAATGTAAGTGAATAACACCCTAGATTTTATTATATAATTTACATTGCTTGATATAGTCATGTATATTTTTTACAAAAATGTACCATGTTGTACTGTTGTATACTCTCAGTCATTGTTTAATTGTCAGGTCAATATTAAATCTTTGCACATGGTAAGCATTTTGCCCCTTTCATAAAGGCAACCAAAGTGATTAACTTCAGTGCGGATCCAGAACTTTTTATAAGGGGGGCCCACTGACTGATCCAAGCCCCCCACCCCCCTTGATCCGCCTGTGAACTTTTAAGTATATTTACTCATATTTTTTTTTAATCCATGATCATGACCATAAAAAAAAACCAAAAGACTGGACAGTTTTGTTTGAAATAATATACAGTTTGTATATAGATATCAGAAGATGTGGTATGTCAGTGCCAATGAGACAATATGTCTGATTATATGAAAAGTGTGTCTCATACATGTCATAGTCATTTAAGTAAAGTATAGCAAAGTAATCTTTATTTAAAGTCGGTTGCATATATAAATATTAATAACAAGGAACATGAGCTCTTAATTAGAGCTCTTTAAGGATTATGTACTCTTTTGTTGTTTCAATGCTAAACATGGAAATTTTAATGAAAATCCAGCCATTCCCTTGTACTCTAATATTTGACCATTCTATGCTTGATAGATAGAGCATTATTGCATGCAGTGCTAGCAATGATTTCCTTAGGACAAGTTTATAAATCAAAATATTGGTTAGAACAAATATAAATATGGACCAATTCAAGTACACCTTCTAGGGTGCACTTGACTTTAGTGACTCAGCACAAGGTTTTTTAGAATGTAAAGGTTATTTAGGCCTTTTTGTAAATAACAAACGCTAGCACATCATGGACAAACAAGTGAGTTATCTATGTTATAAATTTTATAACGAAAATCTCAGTATAAAGTCTGTGAATTTCTTCAAAAATCTTATATGCTTTTTGTGCCACATTATCCCTATTTTCTATTTAATGCAATGAAACAATAAATAAAGTATAGCTTTGAAAGGAGTTTCCCCTTGGTACATGTTTATGTGCAAAATGGCACATTTCTTATATTCATTATCTTTGCTGTTTTGATATAATTGCACTTTGAAAATTTCAATTTTTGTTTTCACACCTTTAAATTTTGGTTGTTGCAGATGCTGATCTGATTGCAGAGGTATGTGGAATGGAAAGAAAGAGATACATGTACATACAGAGACTGTTTGAATTTAAGGTGTAAGTACATATACATGTATGATATAATTATTAGAAATGACGTATCAGCTTATCAGTGAATGTACAAACATTTATAAGAGTTCTATATTTCAGTTAAGAAAAACAATTTTTGTCATTTGAGTATATAAGCAAGGCAAATGGACTTGTTAATGTTTGTCAATAGTACATTACTCATCTAACATACTTCTAGAAAATATAATTTTATTGGACTGTTTTCCTCTGTTGTATACACAATTGAATGAATCAGCAGTAACAATAAGACAATTTTATCTTCAGAGGTGGATTTAGAAAGGGGGCAGCGGGCCGCCAACCATTTGGTGGGAAAAATTTGGTTGATTATATAGAGAATCACTGAAACATGACTGGGTCCCCTCTTATGAAAATGTATGGATCTGCCACTGATCTTTATATAATTACATGCCAATTTTGTTTATTCTTTATTTATATTATCAAAATATCCATATGACTCTTCTCTATTTCAGGTAAAAATGAGCTACATGTACCAGAAAAGATATTGAAAATTTAAAAACTGTTTTAACAAGAGCATCATAAAATATAAAAAAAAAAGAACAATACCAGGTCTGGACCTTTGTGACTGCATGCAATTAATTCTAAAATACCAGGAAACAATATGTAGCTGCACAGCAGACATGGCAGATCTTAAAATTGCTAATAGGCATCAACTCAACATTTTCAAGCTGCATTTAAAAGGAAAAGCATTCCTTTTCATAGAATCCAAGATTTTTTTAACCAAGTCAAGTGGTTATTAGACCTGTTATCATGAAAATACTAACATATATATTAGTATTAACAGTCACATGTAATATCCCAAATATAAGAACTATTTGGTATGTGTGACTATCTTTCTTCCCATGTCATGTTACATGTATGCTCAGAATATATTAATGTCTCAAGGATATGAAATGGATAAATGATATATTGTCAACCATTTAAATAAAACAGACAGGCTCACATATAAATTAACTGTCTATGTGAAAGTTCAAGTTGACTAAAATTGTCTAGAATTAAAAAAACATATATCCAAAAGTACAGAATTGCCTTTCTCAGAAATTTTGTATGTTTAATAGAATGATACTTGTAGCTTCTATTTTCTTGGATCTGTATCAATATAAAATAGGGAGATGTGGTATGATCGCCAATGCGACAACTTTCCACCAGAGACCAAAGTAAGTGTTAGAAAATACAGGTATGTATGGCATTGTGTATCAATCTATGAAAGACACAAAGATTACAAAGTGTAAAATAATTCCGACAAGATAACCAACCATCAAGGCTTCCTCTGGTCTCCTCTTAAACCAGCCAACTCACTGAAACTAAATATAACAGCCAATTACAGTCATATTCACAATAGGTACTATTTTGGGTCAACAGAGAATTCAAAATAGCCACCAAAGGCAATGAAAATTAGAATGAGAACTCAATAGGATATTGACTTGGATTATTTTCAACTAGGTTTAATATAAATGGTCCCAGTTTTCATGAACAAATGAAATGGAATCAAATGATCCAGGAATATTCAGTCTGTCCAACACTTTTGAAAATTTGTTTTCGGTGCTTTTAATCACAATATGTTATGTTCAAGCAGAGACATACTACATGAAAACGTAGTTAGCTGGTTGTTTTGAGGGATTGAATTCTGTTCTTGGAACAAAAACATAAAAAAAGAATGACACGAAATAAAGTAAATGGGGAATCCAGTTTTTCAAACTATGTACATAGTTTGTATTTGAGTTTTCGACTTAGTGGTTTAAGTTTTAATAGTGCTCCTTATGCCGCAGTCACACAAAGCCACGATCGCACTACGATCTCTGAAAAAAAATGCAAATTTTGACGATCGTAGTGCGATCGTGAAGATCGCAGTAAGGTTGTGGTGAGGTCTTCATGATCGTGATGAGCGTGGCCAACTTTGAACATGTTCAAAACAATCGTGGTGCGGTCGTGCCGAAATCAGGTCGTAGTAGAAGCGTAGCGAGAGCGCAGTAAGGTCGTGCTAAGATCGCTGTACCATCGTAGCGAGAGCGTATCGTAAGCGCGAATCTAGTCAGAGAGATTGCGCTACGATCTCACAGCGACGTTATTACGACCATTATGTTCTCCCCGCGACCAAACAACGCTTCTACTACGACTATACCACGTTTATACTACGCTGTTCAAAACCATAGTACCAATGGCGGATCCAGAAGGGGGTTCATTTGAATGGGGACATATATGGTTGGAACCCCCCCTTTTTAAAATGGCTGGATCTGCCCCTGAGTACGATTCTAGCACGCTCATCAGAGTCGGATTTAGAGGGTTTTCCAGGGGGCCCGGGCCCCCTTTTGTGGGAAAAATTTTGGTTGATTATATAGGGAATCACTGAAGCATGACTGGAGCGGGCCCCCTCTTAGGCAGTCAGTGGGCCCCCCTTATGAAAATTTCTGGATCCACCACTGCTCATGCCGTCCTCATCACGCCCGTCTTACGACCTGATTACGTTCATACTACGACCATTTCGAGTTCTAGCCATGCTCATTGTCATCGTCACATAAAATATATAAAAGCTCTCCATGTTTTGTTTGTCTGTATGTAATTTGGACCTCATGACCCTAATATTCAACAGCTCAACCATGCTTTACACATCTGTATCATTCCCCGTGGGTATCATTCCCACTTTTGTTCAATAAAATATCGTCAGTTGATCTGGATAGATCAGCAATACGTTGTGATTCAGGTTTGATTGGTTGATCCGACATCTCTACTGGATCAGGATTCGTACCAGAGGCCCCTCTGACTACATTTTCCGCCACCACCACGCCCACGAGTTCTGGTAGATATGGATCGTGATGTTGACGTTACTGCTGAGGGCGTAGTTAGATCGCGGTATAAACGTGGTAATATCGTAGAATGATCGTGGTAAGAGCGTGCTATAATCGCAGAAGAAGCGTGGTGAGATCGGATAAATCGTGGTATGGTCGTAATGAGAACGTGATAAGCGTAGTAAGATCGAAATAATCGTAGTAAGGTCGCAGAATAAGCGACTGCTGCGTGGTGAGAACGTGGTATATTCGTAGCAAGATCGTTGTAGAAGCGTAACGAGGACGTAGTAGCATCGCGAAAACAACGAAAATCTACATTTCATGCCGCTCTTATCGCGACCTCACCACGATCTGAATTTATTTTAGATCGCGGTGAGCGTGATGCGATCGTGGTCTAGTGTGACTGGGGCATGACATGCATCTGCCTGCTGAGATTACACAATTGAAATCCACGCTAAGAAAACCTACAAATAATTCTACTGCTTATTTCCTCAAATTGAAAAAAAAAAAACACCTAAACACAATGAAACCCGTGAAATCATCGGCAGATCCAGGGAGTGTTCCTGGAGCCGGAATCCCCTTTCAAAATGACTGGATCCTCGCCTGGAATTAATATATAACAGGTTGTGGTCAAAGGGTGGATCTGTCCTGTTTATTAAATAAATGAAAGGATAATATACAGTCTGTTTTTGTTAGATGTATTTCTATTTGATTCCATCTGATGAGTTGATGCCTTTTTTAACTGCTTTTTATGGTTTTTTCTTATATTGGAATATTCTACCATAGCCCTGCTAACATGTTTAACCCCTCATTCTGCATGAGCCTGTCCCAAGTCAGGAGCCTGTAATTCAGTGGTTTTCGTTAGTTGCTGTGTTACATATTTGTTTTTCGTTCATTAATTTGTACATAAATTAGACCGTTAGTTTTCTCGTTTTAATTGTTTTGCATTTGTCATTTCGGGGCCTTTTATAGCTGACTATATTCGGTGTGAGCCAATGCTCCGTGTTGAAGGCCGTACCTTGACCTATAATGGTTTACTTTCATAAATTGTAACTTGGACGGAAAGTTGTCTCAATGCCACTCATACCACATCTTCCTATATCTATATATGTATTTACGGCTTTGCTCATTGTTGAATGCCGTACGGTAACCTATAGTTGTTAATTTCTGTGTCATCTGTCTCTTGCGGAGAGTTGTCTCATTGGCAATCATTCCACATCTTCTTTTTGTCAAGACTGCGACTTTTGTCGCAAAAGCGAGACATAGCGATCCTACATTGCGGCGTCCACAAATATTCACTCTGTGGTTACAGTTTTTAAAATTTTAATAACTTTCTGAAACTATCATCGATTTCTACCAAACTTTGAAGGAAGTTTGTTTATGATTATAAGATAGTATCCAGAAGTAAATTTTGTAAAAAAAATCCTGTTTATCCGTATTTACTTATAAATGGACTTATTTTTTCTGCCAGTTAGCATTACATTGACTGGGTGTTAAAAGTTTTTAAAACTTGGATAGAAGCTTGTTTATGATCAAAAGCTAGTATCTACTGTTTTTCCGTATATTACTTATAAATGGACTTAGTTTTCTTCCAGTTAACATTACATACAGTCTGCAGTTAAAGTTTTAAAAACATTTATTAGATTCAAACCATCCTGGATTTTAACCACACTTCAGTTGGACAGAATCAAAAGATAGTATCTAGAGGAAAAAAATCAATAATTTTCCCCATTTTTGTTGAGCCTGCTACTATAACACTTTTACAACAAAAGTAGGCGAGACACTGGGTTCCGCGGAACCCTTACGATTTTTTTCTATAAACTCTTTAATATATATAAATGATAAGATGAAAAGAAAAGAAAAAGTCGCAATAATGTATATTTATGTACATATTATATGATTTCACACTGACAAATACAGAGTGGTCCTAAAATATTCTGTTGTCTAAGGTGCTGTCATAAGCCTGGGAACAGTATATCTAATATAGTCAATATGTATGTTCCTGCATAAGCAAGCCGCTTTTGTTGTAAATAGATAAATAGTTCATCCTTTTATTAATAGAAGAATAGTCTATATTAAAAATAAAAAATGAAATAATCATCACTGACTCAAGAGTAACAGAAGTTAAGAACTATCGAACAGTTGAAATACAACAACCTGGTGACACGTTTCATGAAAGGAGCATTGCAGTTAGAATGCAAATTACCTGTGAGTGTCATCAAATCGTTAATATTGTACAAAAATATGTGCACAACGGAAACAAATAAATTTAAAGTCTTTTTTTTAAATGTTGCCATTTTATAATCATATATATACCTATTATGGTCCCTATTTAAACATGTGCATGGCTGTAATTAATACGCGTTAGTTTGTAAACAAAACTGTATTGACCTTTTAATTTTAGAATAATAGAGTTCAAATATATCAATATTCATGTTATAACTTATTGTCATTTTGACGTAAATGTTTTTAAACCAATGGCAAGATATGATTTATTTTTCAATAATCTCTGATATTTACTCAATTGATATGGTAAAGTACCAACAGGTTCGAATAAGATCTTCCCAGCATATTATCATTGGTTTCCCTCCCCCTTACTTATATTCCCCTGCAGAAACCCAACGTGTCCGATATTCATCAGAATTTTAATGTATTTATTGACTAATTGAAATTTGAACAAAGCGAAAAGTATGTACAACAAATTTAAAGTACATTGTTTTTTCTACATGTAATTAGTTTTTACCCATGTAAAAGGGTAGCATTCCGCACCGTAAGGCGTAACTTAAAAAATAAATGACCCTGATTTTCTTAAAGGTTATAATTACCCTGTGATATATGTCAGTATATATGTATCTGTATACGTCATCATGTAACATTAACTCATCTTTAAGACCATCTTTCAGAATCTCATAATTGTTGTCTGAATATTTTCATTGTTAAAAACACATGACACCTTGTATGACTTTGTTTTGTTACTGTTACTGTTAGATTACTAAATGCAAAATGAAATGATAAAAATTATAATTTTATACTTATTTTGATAAAAGCACAATAAAGAAAGCACTTCCAAAAATGGAAATCAATGGATTAACATTGCAATTAACAATTGGCAATTCAGTTCAGTTTAGATTAATATATAATAAAATGCTCCGCAGGGCGCAGCTTGATACGACCGCAGAGGTCGAACCCTGAACAGTTGGGGCAAGTATGGACACAACATTCAAGCTTGATACAGCTTTGCATTTGGATTGTGATTAAATATTTGACACAGCATAGGTTTCTGACACAGAATGAATGTGGTCTAAGAACTTAAAAATTTTAAATTGGACATTCACCTATTATGGTCCAATATCCAAAATCTAAATACATGGTTAGATTCAGCATACCAAAGAACCCCAAGAATTAAATTTTTGATGAAATCAAACAAAGTTTAATTTTGGACCCTTTTGACCTCAATGTGGACAAAGTTGATAACGGGGCCCAAAAATCAAAAATCTAAATACATGGTTAGATTCAGCATATCAAAGAACCCCATATATTCAATTTTTGTTGAAATCAAACAAAGTTTAATTTTGGACCCCGATTTGGACCAACTTGAAAACTGGGCCCATAATCAAAAATCTAAATACATGTTTAGATTCAGCATATCAAAGAACACTTAGAATTCAATTTCTGTTAAAATCAAACTAAGTTTAATTTTGGACCCTTTGGACCTTAATGTAGACCAATTGGAAAACGGAACCAAAAATTAAGAATCTAAATACACGGTTAGATTCAGCATATCAAAGAACCCCAATAATTCAATTTTTGATGAAATCAAACAAAGTTTAATTTTGGACCCTTTGGACCTCAATGTGGATTAATTTAAAAACGGGGCCCAAAATCCATAAACTAAATACACTGTTAGATTCAGCATATTAAACAACCCCAAGAATTCAAGAATAAAACCCCATTGAAATTGGTCAAGAAATAAGCAACTTATACGAAGTATCTTCTTTTGCACAATACTGTGCAATTAAATATTTCTTGCTATTGCGCAATACTGTACAATTGACAATTTCTTGCTATTGCGCAATATTGTGCTATTGGATATTTCTTGCTATTGCGCAATACTGTGCAATTGAAGATTTCTTGCTATTGCGCAATACTGTGCAATTGAAGATTTCTTGCTATTGTGCAATACTGTGCAATTGAAAATTTCTTGCTATTGCACAATACTTATTATATAATAATTTACACATCCTGCTTGGTGTGTATCTCCTACCATATCATTATTATTTGCTTTTAAATATAAATCAGAAATAACCAACTTAAAATGGAAAATTTTAAAAGAAAAAAAAAGGAAAAAAAGAAAAAAAAGGAAAAAAAAAAAAAAATCCCCCCCCAAATTTTTTGAACCCCCTTATGATTCATCACCCCCAAACTCAATCCCAGCCTTCCCTTTGTGGTATGGTACCTTGCAGTACAATTTCAGAGAGATCCATACACTTGAACACAAGTTATTGTCTGGAAACTAGAAAAATGCTTGTTTTTTGCCCCTTTTTGGCCCCTAATTCCTAAAATATTGAGGCAATTACCCCCATCATCAATCCCAGCCTTCCCTTTGTGGTATGGTACCTTGCAGTACAATTTCAGAGAGATCCATACACTTGAACACAAGTTATTGTCTGGAAACTAGAAAAATGCTTATTTTTGGCCCCTTTTTGGCCCCCAATTCCTAAACGTTTCAGCAATTACCCCCAAACTCAATTCCAGCTTTTCCTTTGTGATATGGAACATTGTAGTACAATTTCAGAAAGATCCATGCACTTACACACAAGTTATTGTCCTGAAACTAGAAAAATGCTTGTTTTTTGCCCCTTTTTGGCCCCTAATTCCTAAAATATTGAGGCAATTACCCCCATCATCAATCCCAGCCTTCCCTTTGTGGTATGGTACCTTGCAGTACAATTTCAGAGAGATCCATACACTTGAACACAAGTTATTGTCTGGAAACTAGAAAAATGCTTATTTTTGGCCCCTTTTTGGCCCCCAATTCCTAAATGTTTCAGCAATTACCCCCAAACTCAATTCCAGCTTTTCCTTTGTGATATGGAACATTGTAGTACAATTTCAGAAAGATCCATGCACTTACACACAAGTTATTGTCATGAAACTAGAAAAATGCTTGTTTTTTTGCCCCTTTTTTGGCCCCTAATTCCTAATATTTTTAGGCAATTACCCCCAAAATCAATCTCAGCATTCCTTTTGTGATATGGAACCTTGTGGTACAATGTCAGAGAGATCCATACACTAACACACAAGTTATGTCTGGAAGTTACAAAAATGCTTATTTTTGGCCCCTTTTTGGCCCCTAATTCCTTTACTGTTGGTACCATAACCCCCAAAATCAATCCCAACCTTCCTTTTGTGGTATTGAACCTTGTGGTAAAATTTCATAGAGATCCATTCACTTAAACTAAAGTTATAGTGCGAAAACCAATGTGTCTTCGGACGACGCCGGACGACGACGACGACGACGCCAACGTCATACCAATATACGACCACAAAAATTTTTTTGCGGTCGTATAAAAACGACTAAATTTGACTAGTTTGAACTGGAATTGTCTAGCAAAATGATAACACACAAAAGCTGTTAAAGATTATTTCTAGTACTGAGAAGCACTTGTGTTAATACAACTGAATAGGAACATTGGATAACCAGCAATTTGGCTTTTGTGACTTTCATTACAAGCAAGTAAAACACTGCATCACTATATACACATGTAGTAATTCTAAATCTAACTAATGTGATTGCATACATTTTATATAGGAAAATCACTACTGAAATGTGGCTATTTTGCCAGCTCTAGGTAAGTGGAAGCCAATTTTGCCAGAAAAAAGCCGACTTGTTTATGTACAGATATGCAATTCAAAGAACTGACTATTATTCCAAGAGCAAATTTGATTTAAACATTTTTGATTTTGAAGCAATGTGATTGATTTTGTTAGATTGTATATAATGTTAAATATCAAATATATATATATGCAATGATATTTTTAACATTCAGTTAGAAAATCTGAGATTTTATTCTTTTGTATCGTCAGATCATATGTTTTCGTACGTCATATGAATTCGTACTATGCATGCTTTTTCAATGGAAATTGTGACATCACAATGCATTCTAAATAGCATGAAAACCCATAATACGAGGATATACATGTAGCATTCGACTATGACTGAGTTTAGAAGTAATTTCAACTACATGTTTTGATATGATTTCATTGCTACAAATGGATGCTTGATATTTTTATTTTTATTTCTTCTTGCAAATTCTTATTTTCACTTGGACTTGTACATGTTTTTAAATGATAATATATATCTCTATGAGTAATAATTTGATTCTTTTATTTTGACAATGCACATTTTCGTAGTACTTTTCAAAAGTAAATATCTTTTTAAGCTCACCTGGCCCCTTTGGGCCAGGAGAGCTTTTCTCATCATTATTTTGAAAACCGTTACAATATTGCAAACCTGATACTGACACATTTTTCCCATTAATGAATACATCACAATTATTTCTTAATTTACAGTAATAATAATTAGACTGTTTACTTTTCAGAAGACATGGGTGACCAGCGTCCCCACCTAGCAGTAGTGGACACGGTACCAATAGTAGATATTCCTGACCACCATGATCATGATAAACCATTATTTAAGAGAAATCCCGCTGCTGATGCCATTATAGATTTTGTTGCTGGATGCAATGGTAAGTGTCAAATATAAAACACAAAATCCTTTACTAGGGGAGCTACAGTATATGTTTGCAGCACAGCATTTATATTTGGTTGGAGTGGGGAATGGAGCCCAGGGCCCACAGGGCCCATTGTGTATATCCTTCATCTTAAAGTGCCCTAAAATAAAGTTATTTTAAAAGTTCATCATAAAGTCCTGCAGCAACTGTCAAGATAAAGAACAGCAATATTAATCTGTTTTTATGCCCTGCTTAAGATAGTAAAGGGGCATTATGTTTTCCGGTCCATGGGTCCATCTGTCAGCTGATCCTTTCATCCTGTATCAAGTTATATGTTAAAGGTACAATTTAGTTTTTGGTCACATTAACTTGAAACTTAGTACACATATAAAAATAAGTAGATGTGGTATGATTGCCAATGAGACAACTCTCCACCAGAAACCAAATGACATAGAAATTAACAACTATAGGTCACTGTACAGCCTTCAACAATGAGCATTCACAAATATGATATACAACAACAAACGACAACCACTAAATTACAGGCTCCCGACTTGGGACAGGCCCATACAGAATGTGGCGGGTTTAAATTAGTTTGAAGGCGTCTACCCTCCCCTAATCTGGGACAGTGGTGTAATAGTACAACATAAGAATAAACTATAAAAATCAGTTGAAAAGGGCTTAACTCATCAAATCAATACTAAGCAGAAATACATCTGACAAAAACACAGACAGGATGTGGCAGGGTACTTATCCATCCCCTCAAACAAAAAGACACTAAGTACAGACCTGAGAGTACTCACAGTTACTGACAGCTACTGTGGATTCATTTATTTTCGTGGTTACCAAAACTTACACTTTGGTGAATATTTTAATTTCTTGGTTTTACCAAGTTCTGCATACAAGCCAATGGAAAATTTGTAATTTGTTGAACATTCAAATTTGTTGTTCACATGTACCCACAAAGTCTATGAAAATTGGTATCCCATGAAAAATAATGAATCCACAGTAGTTCAAACTTCAAAGCCAATTACAACTAATAAAAAAAATCGTACATCTAAGACTAAAATATCAATCAGTACACATCCAACATCCAATGAATTTAATGTAAAAATGTCATTAACAGTCAGAGAAAAACATGACCTTATGCAATGCCAAGATACAGGTATCCACAAATTGTAGAGCCATGAATGTATATAAAAATAATATTTAGTTTGATTTTAATTTACTGATAACAAAATCAATATTAATACTGTACCAATAAAAACAATATTCAAAGATCTTATTACAGTGTTGAATTGGAAACTTTTTAGAATAAGATTATTTAAAGGATCAATAATTTTACCCTAATCGTATCTAAATTGTTGTCCAAAAAAGGAAAATTAACAATAGGTAACAAAAAATCGTCCCTTTTGTCGTAAATTTTAGTCTAGAGTTTCCTGTGTAAAACTGAAATATCTAAATCTATAAAAGGAGAGTTATTAGCATTTATATTTGATTTATTCAAAGCCAGTTCCTTTGGGTAAATTTCGGCAGTATATTTAGAAAATTCTTTATTATTTAACGAAAAAATATCATCAAGATAACAGTAAGTGTTGTTGAATTTATCAATTAAATACAATTTAGATGGGTCTTTACTGAGTTTGGTCATAAACTGTGATTCATAACAATAGAAAAACAAGTCTGCTATTAAAGGGGCGCAATTGGTGCCCACAGGAATACCTACAACCTGTCGATAAACTTTGTTGCGGAAACGTACATAAAAAAGGTTGACAATTAACAGCTTCAATCATCTCATCATACTTCCAGTAAGTATATCTAGCATATTCTCATTAGAGAAGAAGGCGTTAAATGAGTTGCAGCTAATATATTTGCATTCAGATTTACCAAAGGACCATTTAATTAAATAGGCATGTTCATTATGAAGTGAACTGAATAAAAAGTATGCAAAATTAGGAATTTTATCAAGAGTTCAAGGTTCAATGAACATTGAAATGTGATATGTGCCATGATCACATAGTATTACGTAAACATTATTGAACATTCAAGTTTGTTTATGTTAGTTTTACTACAGGAATTGATTTGAACAACTGAGAGATCATTTATTTGGCTCTGTGGAATTTTTAATTACCCCTGGTAAGAAAGGGGACATAAGATACAATGCCCTTGGGTTCCATAGGGACCAGTTTTCCAAGGCAAAATTTCTGCCCCTGGCAAACATAACTTCTTTCTTCAGTGAAATTTAAAATTAGTTTCAATAATTATTGACTATTTAAATTTTCCATTGAATTTAAGCCAGTCAGGTTGAAAATAGAACCAGGTAATACTTTCAGAAACAATCATATCAGTGTGAAATCTAGTGAAAAAGAACAAAAGAAAATTACCTCTTTTTTTATGATAGAGTCTAGAAAATCAATAATAAAACAATGCTGGTGACGACACTGATCAAAAGTTATTTCTAAGTAACAATTGTACATTTTAATGAAATTATTTGTTAAACTGTGTTATTAGAAATATACATGCAAATACACGATGTTTTATATTTAGATTTTTATTGAGATAATGGCATTAGAAGCTTGTGAAACTGAAATTAAAAAAAATGCCAATCTTTGCTGCATATTGATTAAAAAAATTGGAAAAAATTATGTACATACAAAATCTAAAGATCTTTCGGGTCACCAATTTTTGGAGTGTTCCACAAAGTCCTTAGCATGTTACAATTTCCCCAAATATACTTATTTTTCACATTCTAAGTTTTCCAGTACACTGGTCTGCTCTTGTCATTTGAAAATTCAATATAGAAATATTGTATTTTCATGAATATAACAATATAAAAGTCTGTCTGTGCAAGTTAAAAAATTAAAGATAAATATTCTTATAAAGTAGGCTTCTTTTTACTATTTTTTATACAATTTTAAGAAAAGGTTGTCTCAATTTTTGTACTTGTATTTGCGGTCTTCTCGATCTATTCACATTACATCGGGATAAGGTCCGTTTGAATTTTCTTAGTAACTTAATTTCAAAAGTGCCAATCTTTGCTGTATATCAATCGATTCCTATGGAATTTTTTCCCTGACTTTCTCTGATCTAGCTGCATATACATGTATATACGGATAATTAGCATGTTCCAGAGATATATACAGCGAGTAAAAAAATAATTGAAGGTGGTACTCCAGGAATTTATTTGCATAGCAACATTTTAAGCCAATTTTACACCAAGCACCTTTAGTCTACTGTACTCGTCGTTTCCTATTTAAGGAGAGAAATGATAACATTAAATGGAAGTTCTGTTTTTATTTCAACTTATTTCTATTTTTACTATTTACCAGAACGTTTTCCCGTGAATTTATAATTGATAGCGTCCTTGCTAAAATGGGACAAACATTGAAAAGATCTAGTTTTCAGTGATTACAGGGGAGGCAATATTTTGTCACTAGATTTCCCACTGATATGACTGCACTTTAATTCAGCAGCATCTGATTTTTACAGAATATTAAACATTCTTATGCTGAGTCAAGTCACAAAATAAGCAAAAATTGACCTCAAGACACAAATTCTTTCTAAAATGAAATATTTTATATGAACATGATGAATATTAATTTTATATGCTTTAAACATACTGTTAACTTTCATGTTTTTCTAGTTCCTGATTTTTAATATTTAAAAAAAAATCAAAAATGATTTTTATCTTATTATATCAGGAAATTAGTGTTAATAATGTCCTGGTGAAGAAAAATGTCCTATTTCACAGCAGTATGTTTTAAAATATTTATCACTTTTTGCAATGCAGGAAAAAAAAATTGAAGATTATAAGTCATGTTAGTTATAAATATCTATTATATAATAGTTTATCAAAAGTTATATTTCGTTATTTTTATTTACAGGAGGGATTGCTAATGTTGTGGTGGGACAATCACTAGACACAGTCAAGGTAAAAATGCAGACATTTCCAACTCTATATAAAAATGCTTTTGACTGCTTCTTTCAAACATTTCGAAAAGATGGAATTAGAGGTCTATATGCTGGGACTGTGCCAGCTCTTACAGCGAACATTGCAGAAAATTCAGTTTTATTTTGTTTCTATGGAGTTTGCCAAAAACTTGTTATGTTAGGTGTTGGAAAGAATGAAATCAAACATTTAAATCCACTTGAAAATGCATTGGCAGGAAGTGGAGCAGCATTTTTTTGCTCATTTACATTGTGTCCTACAGAACTTATAAAGTGTCGTCTGCAGGCGATGAGGGAAATGGCCACACAAGGAAAATTGGAAGGTGGATTAGAGAGACTAAAAATGTATGTAACAATTTTTTGTGAACCATATTTTGATTATTCTGTTATGATAAATCATGGCTGTATTTTCATATTGATAAATTTCATCACCATACATGGAAAAATGTAAACTTCTCTGACCTATTTCTGTGAGTTTTTTTTTTCTCACAACTAGTAATAATGAATCCACAGTAATCATGGTAATCAAAACGATTTAATTTTTTCAATAACATACAAAAACTAGAAATTTTTGAGGGAAACTTTTATCCCCCCCTTAATATTCAATGAAGACCAACTACCCCCAACACACAAAAAGATGAGGGTTACCAGTGTCTGAAACATGTATATGGTTTTCACGATATTAGATAACATATGCATTCTTGTTATTTTAATCTAAATTTTGTAAGTCAGTTAATTATAAGGATATTTTCCTTTTTTGTTGTTCAATAGTGGGTCATATTAGCTCACCAATTTTGAGGTTATATAAGTTCTTTATCATATTGCTGCTATCAAATTGTAAATGGTTGACAAATAGAATTAAATATGTTTTTTTTCTTCATTTTGATAAGTGGCCCAGTTGGATTGACGAGGGAGATTCTGCATGCAGAGGGAATCAGAGGAATGTTTAAAGGCCTAACAAGTACCATGGCTAGAGAAATTCCAGGGTACTTTTTCTTCTTTGGAGGATATGAGGCTAGCAGACGCTATCTTACACCAAAAGGAAAAACGAAGGATGATATTGGTAAATCAATGTGTTTGTTGTAAATGTGGTATATAAGCTGCAGTGTATTAGTAACATGTTTAAACTGTCATAAATTTATTAATACAACCATGGTAACAATGTTTAATATGCAAAAAATCATAAAAACTATATTAGCTTAAATTTTATTGATTTCACAGGTCAATGTCTTAAAAACCAAACCAATAGACTACTTACGAGTTATGTCCTTCACCGAAAAAGTTCGTCAATTATGCGCGCCTTTATGACGTCATTTACCAGATAGATGGGACCGCCTGTATCTCTGCACTATTAAAGTTCATCAAGTGTCTTCGTGATCGTCATTCTGCAGTATAAACTAGAAATAATGTTTGTTCTGTAGGTACTTAATCACAATTCCTTAATGACAGCAGTGCTGATTATCAATTATAAGAATATAATTTGACGAATAATTTGTGCAATGTAGCATCATATTTTTTCAACCGCTCGCTCAACATGGGGAGGATTAGTGACGATGCCCCTAAACACACAAATGATGTCCCCTTAAACCAAATTATTTTATGGAAATGCAACAAACTGGAAAGTGGTCTATTGTACTGATGATCAATTCCATTTGATGTAACAAATAAGAATTCTTATGCAGACAAAAGAGTTTTGTGAATAACAATTTGTCTCCATTGAAAATGAAGTTTTAAGAGCATTTTATTGGAATTATTGATTATAAAGGTATTTTTTGGCAATTTATTGAAGTGTAAAACTCTGCATTTCTCTCTCAAACTAAGCATAAAGTCCTAAAGACTTTATTCAGTTGGTGAGTTAGTGAGCTTAGTTTACTCAACAATAAATACCTTAAAAGTTACCATTATTAGTCCCCTACCGACAAAGTCAAAGGGGACTTTAGGTTTGCATTCCGTCCATCCGTCTGTCTGTGTGTCTGTCCATCAGTCTGGCAAATCAGTTTTCCACACTTTTTTCTTCGTGCATGAAGATATTGATTTGATATTTGGTGTTTTGTTTTATCATGACAAGTTACAGATCAAGTTCAAATTTTGTTCCGGTCTGATGATCTTATGCAGAGTTATGGTCCTAGGACTTAGAAAAATTCACTCAGTAATCAGTTTTCCTCACTTTTTTTTCGTCATGCTTGAAGATATTGATTTGATAAATGGTATATAGTTTTATCATGACAAGTTACAGATCAAGTTCGAATTTTGTTCCAGTCTGATGATTTTGTGCAGCGTTATTGTCCTTGGACTTGGAAAAATTCACTTAAATAATTAGTTTTCCACACTTTTTTTTCGTCATGCTTGAAGATATTGACGTGATATTTGTTATATAGTTTACACGATGACAAGTTATAGATCAAGTTAGCATTTTGTTCCAGTACAATGAATTTTTAACCGGTAGGGACTATGTAATGACATGCAATACTCGCAGAATGCTTGTTACTATAATATTTTGGAAGTTGGAACTAGAAATATTATGTTAGTTTTAAAAATATTAAATGTTTTACCTACCTTTGGCTTTTTTTTTTTATTATTGTAAGTTACGGTACAAATTATAAATGCTTAATTTCCTGCATTATTGGACCTTATGTCTTTATAGGAACAAGTTTGGTCTGATGAACAGATTCTTATTCAATTTGATTTTATACTGAACATTAATGAAACAATGCTTCCTATTAATTATAATCGGTATTTATCTTCAGGTACATTGAAAACAATGTTAGCTGGTGGTATTGGGGGTGTAGCACTATGGACATCTATATTTCCAACAGATGTTGTAAAGTCTAGGATACAGGTAGAGAGTACTGTGGGAAAAGCTGCTCCATCATTTTACAAGACACTCCTGACGATTCATAGGGAAGAAGGTAATATAGGTTAATAAAGAAAAAAAGGATAATCGTCAATGAAACAGCAACCCAACAACTCAACTTAACTAAAGTTGTCATGCAGATTACCACAGCTAGGAGAATCATGAGGGCATGTACCTGAAACTCAAGATTGTTACATGAGTTGTTTAAAATTTAATACTGTGTGTTCATTTGTTTTTGTGGGTACCATTTTTCATAGATTCAGGTAAAATTGTATTTTCTTGAATACTTGAATTTTGTGATCTTGACAAATTCTGCATTTAAGCCTATAGGAAATTTGTAATTCATTGAACAAATATATTCATGGTTGAAACCTACACACATGAAATCCATCAAAATATGTACTGATACCTCAAGGATAATACTAAATCAGCAGTAGCTGTTGAAATAAAAATGAAACTCTGGGAAATTTGAGTTAAGCAACCAAATTAAAGTTAAATCTATTATGTTTTACATATTAATTTTGAATTCAATAACTTACAGCCTTAGATATCTTCTAATTGACTATCTTAAAGCTAACTTCCTAATGATTGTAGAGTAAGTTGGTTGGCTTGCTTGCTTTGTTTGTATACAAACGTATGCTAAAACATTGTAATTAAGATTGACGTCTGCAAACAATATAGATACCGTAGGCGGAGTTAAACTAGTATACATTATATTTAAATTTGATTGGACATTATCCGTACAAAGCAAGCAAGCCAACCAAAGTTTTACTCTACAAGGATTAGCTCTAATAGAAATATAACTTGCAGGATAATTGTCACAAGATGCATGTTTTTTTTTAATAACAAGCTTTATTTTTTGTAACAGGTATAAGAGCATTGTATAAAGGATTAGGACCATGTTTACTTAGGACTTTTCCATCATCAGGAGCTTTATTTTTGGCTGTTGAAGTAACAAAAGATGTGATGTACAATGTTTATGATAATGTTGGATGATGATAATAATTTTAGGTATGATTGATACTTAATTAAGAGTGTGTAAAATTGTTGTCAAATGTAAATTTCTTTGATAAGTCATTTCTGAAAGCCTGGATTTTTCTTTAAAATTGTTTTCATAAGAGTTACATCCCTTTCATTAGAGTATTAATATTTTGTTGCAAATTAAGCTATGAAGAGGAGTGATCTTTGCTCTGTAATTTGTGTGTGATACTATAACATTTATCTGCATACCCTTGCCATATTGAGTTCAGGGCTCATTTTATTGACAAATGGTAATTATGTGGTACATGTACTTCTCACATAGCTTTGAATTAAAATAAATCCGTATTAATCCCCTGAAAGTAAGTTGCTTGTATGAAATGTAAAAAAATAAATTCAGGATTGAGGTAATGTCAATACATAAAGTTACATTTTAGCATTTACCTATTAAAGAATGCTTGACAAATATGATGAGATTTCTATTGCTGTTTTCTTTAGCAGTTATGTTCATAACACTTATTTTCACTTTAAATTTCTGCTCATAAAAGTCTAAACTATATTACAAAATGGTATAATATGTTTCAAATATTATTCAAAATTTTTACATGTCATTAGTAGATTCTTTTTGGAAGTATGAACGGTATAGATTTATGACAGTCATAAACAATATTTTTCCATAGTTTTTTAATAAACATGTAAAATATACTATAGCGACATAAATATGTTGCAAAATGCTTCATTGTTACTGTATCTTCAAAGAGATTTGTATGTCCTTTTTTTGGCCTTTTTAACTTTTTTGATTCAAGCAAACATTAACAAAAATTTACCAAAGATATCCTATCTTACAGCAAGCTAAAGTAAAAACTGTCCTAGAATTAACTTATGTTGCACTCCTAATATGTTATTGTCATAAATTTAATAAACATGTATAGTATTGAATTTGTTACTAATGCTTTTTATATTTCTTTTTAGTTTGAATCAATTTGCCAAAGATCTGTGATAATATGAATAGTCTCATTGCTGAAGAGGATGTTAGATTGAGGATTTTAAACCTGGAATCTCAAGAAGAGGGGAAAATTGGAGGACTCATTTTGTTTTGAAGGATTGTTTTAGCAACAGGAATCATTCATATAGAAATTATATTAACGTTTTAATTTATTATTATTGTTAACAGCACCTAAGAAATCGAAAATTACATGTCAGACCTCAAAGCCAGACTTATTGTTCTGTAACATTAGTGATGAAGTGAGGTAAATGGGGTCCATGAAATAGATGGTAATTGATGACATGCCAAAAGAAGTTGTTTACATGGACACTAAATATTCCTCTTTAAGCCACTCTAGGCCAGCTTTATACTGATGATGAATTCATGGTGTTCGTGGCATGTTGTAAACCTTTACTGAACTGGTTCTACAGTAACAATTTTTCTATGAAATGATATGTGCACTTACCAATTCCATATAACAAATTCTAAAATGCCTCAAAAGTTTGTGAAACTATTAGCTATAAGAAAATGATGAACCATTCAAATTCCTGAAACATTTTAGGAAATGATTTATCATTAGATATGATCTGGAATCTATAATTGAATAAAAAAACTAGTCTTAAAAATCTTTCGAATAAGTTCTTTTAGATATTCTCGAAGACAGGAGTATGTCAAGTATCAGTAAATTTATTCAAAAATTGTGTCTTATGTAATTGCCATAGGTCTACAGGAACCACAATAGCCTCATTTTGAAATCATGTCAAAAGTAATAGATCACTTTCGAGATCGTTGCATTTCTGTCAAAAACTTTGGTTTTAGTGAACATCATTTGTTGTGTTAAGGGGCATCGTTACTTCCTCCCCATGTTGAGCTAGCGGTTGAAAAATATGACGCATTATTATACGAATTATTTGGCAAATTAAATTCTTATAATTGATTATCAGCACACTGTCAGTAGGGAATTGTGATTAAGTACTTACGGAACAAACATTATATCTAGTCTATCCTGCATAATGCAATCACGAAGACGCTGGATGAACTTTGATAGTGCAGGGATACATGTGGGCCCCTCTATCTGGTAAATGACATCATAAAGGCGTGCAAAATTGACCAACATTTCTGGTGAAAACAAGGAATTATTTGAATCTGGAATAATTTTGAATTCTGGAAAATTGATGAGAAAAATATGATGAAAACTAACCCAACTAAATAGGGTTAGCCATGCACGCATGGCTAAGGTGGGTTAGTTAGTTCATACTGAAATGATAGTGAAAGTAAAATTAACCTTAGCCATGCACGCATGGCTAACCCTATTTAGTTGGGTTAGTTTTCATCATACATTTCTAATCAATTTTCCAGAATTCAAAATTATTCCAGATTCAAATAATTCCTTGTTTGAAGGACATTACCTGAAAGTTTTCTATTAGATACAGACAATAGCCAGACCCCAAGAAGTTATTTTGCCACAGGATGTCTTCAACAAGGATATTAATGTGAGTGAAATGATCTTCAAGGTTAAGGCTTTTCATAAATTGATATATTTCAAGATACATGTATTGTTGTCTCCTGTACATGCACAAATATCCTTCTTTTTAAAGTATCAGGTAAAGTCAATGAGACACCAACTGTGCAACATAAATAATTACAAAAAAGAAAAAAAACAGTGAAAATATGAAACATTGGATTTATTTCTGAATGATATTGGCTCATCCAGACTTATTTTGTATCTTCATTTTATTCTAACAAGTATTGATTACCATTAAAGAACTTTCATTTTAAATCTTTTTCTTATAAAATTTGAAGTACTGGTAAGAGCTAAGGAGGTAACCTGGTAAATGAATGTTTCAGATTCTAAAGCCTTATCTTAAATTTTCATTGTTTGTGCACCAATATGAAAATAACATTATTCCATTAATAAATATCAATTGTACTGGACATTATTCACACTCACAATGTTTTGGTATGTATGTTTTGAGAATTTGGATGCTTTAGATTCTAAAATAGCAAAATACTGTATGATATGTCTATGAATATCAGAGATTTATAATTATTGCTATTTTCATTTGATCATTTTTCTAAAATATTTTTCCATTTCACACTACTTAAGTGATATGGGTTTTTCTCATCCGAGTAGAAAAAGAATGGTTGACATTATTAGCTTTGAAATTGACTAAAAAAATAGTGCTAAACAAATCACCAATGGTCTTTAAAACTTGAGGATGTTTCTCTGCTACATTTCATCTTGTCTATCAACTACGTTAAGATTGTAGCCGAGAAACTACTTCTCCTTTAAAGAATCTATAAGTACTAATGTCTATGATATGTGAATCTCATGTTTGTTTTTGTATAACCAAAGATAAAAACATATTATTTAAATGTGTGCAATTTTGAAATGTAACAGTGTACTTAGATACTTGACCACTTTGCTGGTCCTGAAAATAAAGAAAATATCGAATGAGTAAGTGTTTATGTATTGGGCCTCACTGTGAATTTGAGATGGAGAACAGCAATAACAGTTCTGTTACTTTGCTTTGAGTTTTATTGGGATATTGTATCATGCATAAATACACCATATCCCTTCGTTTCCTCTATGCATATTTTACAAAAGGGGTCTGTAAGCTTATATTTTGTATACATGTTTTTGTATGGTCAAATGTGTTTTTGCAGTAAAGTTGTGTACCTCTGTTAATTGATGTAATTTTGTGAAGTGATCCATTCCTTTTCTTTATGAATTATAATTCCAAGGGCAGCAGATGTGTTTTTGAAACTGTATTCATTGAAGCCGCCTGCAGAGGCATGTATAAGACTCTCCATATTTGAGAGGCGACATTGTTTTGAAATTTACATTACAGAAAAGAGGATGTAATGTGTGCAGTACAGGTCTACAAAGTACTGTATATGATACCTTGGTTGTCTCATTGTAGTGTGTATACCATGAGTTCTGAAAAGAAGTCCTGGTTCAATCACAAGTCTGATCAACCCAAAAAATTTGTCTACCCCTGTTCTCCTCTAAGCATGAAGAATTTTCTTATATACCTGTCCCAAGTCAGGAGCCTTTAAATCAGTGGTTGTCATTGGTTGCTGTTTGCCATTCAGCATAACAAAAAAGCCATTGGTTTCTCTTGTTAAATGTTTTTTTTTTCAGTTTGACATCCTTGAGCCTTTTATAACTTACTATCCTGTATGGGTTTTGCTCATTGTTGAAGGCCTTACAGTGACCTGTAGTTGTTAACTTCCTCGTCTTTTGATCTCTTGTGGATAGTTGTCTCATTGACAATCATACCACATCGGTCAATTTCTATATATAACTGATCACCTCAGTCAAAGTATTAAGTCCAGTTGAGATGACATAAATAAAAGATGTGGGATATACATCATTGAGACAGCAACCACACAACAAAAATAACCAAAAGACATTTAGAGGGTAACATGGTCTACACACTATATCAAACTATAAATCATCCATCTGCCATTCAAATTGTGAACAACTGAACAGAAGTAATAAAAGATCTGCCATTTACACCAAATCTCCATATGACAAGAAAAAAAAACATTCAGATTTGGCATAAACAACTACTCAAAAGGCTCCTGACTTAGAAAATGTGTTGCGAGTTAAACTAGCTTTTTGGAGACCTCATTTGTCCTCTGTATTGATCGGTAGATTTAACAAAATGTACATAAAAAAACATGTCTTTTTATGCGCTTTATTCAAACAAACTGATGTTAAATATCTGACTTGTCATCTTTGTGTAGTCCGAAGCAGGGATTTATATATATATCACATCATGATGTTCATCTGTGGAACATGGATGTAAGATTGCCCATTAGTTTAATGCATCCATCCATCCATGCATAGACATTGCATGTTGTAAGCTTAGATGTATAATTTATAATTCAGATGATATGTGTATGTGCATGTTTCATCATTATTATGCTCCAGACTATAGCACATGTTCAATGGTCATCATACAAAATTGGAAATCTATAAAATATTTCCAAATGTATATGCTAGGAGCAGGCTTATTCTCTAGGACACAAACCAAATCATGAAAACTGAACGTCAACTTTAGAAAACACTGAACCATGGAAATAGGGTCTTCGTCAACTGCCAAATGCAGGACACAAACAACTATAAACAATCTGTTTCAAAAATAAGAATTGTCTTACTAGTGTTCCTTTTAAAACATGTAATAAGCTTTTAAAATTAAGGAAATGCAGTGGCCAAATAAACACCTTGCATTTAGACAGTTCCAATATGCTGTTTTACCAGTCTCAGGTTACTAGGAGTGTTGTAATTATCTAGATTTCTCATTCAATAAAAATAAAATTGAGAATGGAAATGAGGAATATGTCAAAGAGACAACAACCCGACCAAAGAGCAGACAACAGCCGAAGGCCACCAATTGGTCTTCAATGCAGCGAAGAAAATCCCGCACCCGGAGGTGGTCCTCAGCTGGCCCCTAAATAAAATTGTGTGCTAGTTCAGTGAAGATGGACGTCACACTAAACTCCAAAACATATAAATGAACTAAAATTAAAAAACATACAAGACTAACAAAGGCCAGAGGCTCCTGACTTGGGACAGGCGCAAATATGCGGCAGTGTTAAACATGTTTTGTGAGATCTCAACCCTCTTATACCTCTAGTCAATGTAGAATAAAATGCTTCGCTGGGGCGCAGCTTGATATGACCGCAGAGGTCGAACCCTGAACAGTTGGGGCAAGTATGGACACAACATTCAAGCTTGATACAGCTCTGAATTTGGATTGTTATTAAATATTTGACACAGCATAGGTTTCTGACACAGAAAGAATGTGGTCTAAGAACTTGAATTTTTTTAATTTACCTATTATGGTCCAATGTCCAAAATCAAAATACATGGTTAGATTCAGCATATCAAAGAACACCATATATTCAATTTTTGTTAAAATCAAACAAAGTTTAATTTTGGACCCCAACTTGGACAAACTTGAAAACTGGGCCCATAATCAAAAATCTAAACACATGTTTAGATTCAGCATATCAAAGAACCCCAAGAATTCAATTTTTGCTAAAATCAAACTAAGTTTAATTTTGGACCCTTTGGACCTTAATGTAGACCAATTTAAAAAACGGGACTTAAAATTAAAAATCTAAATACACGGTTAGATTTGGAATATCAAAGAACCCCAATAATTCAATTTTTGATGAAATCAAACAAAGTTTAATTTTGGACCCTTTTGACCTCAATATGAACCAATTTGATAGCGGGGCCCACAAATAAAAATTCTAAATTCATGGTTAGATTCAGCATATCAAAGAACCCCATATATTCAATTTTTGTTGAAATCAAAAAAAGTTTAATTTTGGACCCCAACTTGGACCAACTTGAAAACTGGGCCCATAATCAAAAATCTAAATACATGTTTAGATTCAGCATATCAAAGAACCCCAAGAATTCAATTTTTGTTAAAATCAAACTAAGTTTAATTTTGGACCCTTTGGACCTCAATGAAGACCAATTTAAAAAACGGGACCCAAATTAAAAATCTAAAAACACGGTTAGATTTGGCATATCAAAGAACCCCAATAATTCAATTTTGGATGAAATCAAACAAAGTTTAAATTTGGACCCTTTTGACCTCAATATGAACCAATTTGATAGCGGGCCTACAAATAAAAAATCTAAATACATGGTTAGATTCAGCATATCAAAGAACATCATATATTCAATTTTTGTTGAAATCATACAAAGTTTAATTTTGGACCCCAATTTGGACCAACTTGAAAACTGGGCCCATAATCAAAAATCTAAATACATGTTTAGATTCAGCATATCAAAGAACCCCATATATTCAATTTTTGTTGAAATCAAACAAAGTTTAAATACTGGACCCTATCTTGGACCAACTTGAAAACTGGGCCCATAATCAAAAATCTAAACACATGTTTAGATTCAGCAAATCAAAGAACCCCAAGAATTCAATTTTTGTTAAAATCAAACTAAGTTTAATTTTGGACCCTTTGGACCTCAATGTAGACCAATTTAAAAAACAGGACCCAAAATTAAGAACCTAAATACACGGTTAGATTTGGAATATCAAAGAACCCCAATAATTCAATTTTAGATGAAATCAAACAAAGTTTAATTTTGGACCCTTTTGACCTCAATATGAACCAATTAGATAACGGGGTCCACAAATAAAAAATCTAAATACATGGTTAGATTCAGCATATCAAAGAACCCCATATATTCAATTTTTGTTGAAATCAAACAAAGTTTAATTTTGGACCCCAATTTGGACCAACTTGAAAACTGGGCCAAAAATCAAAAATCTAAATACATGTTTAGATTCAGCATATCAAAGAACCTCATATATTCAATTTTTGCTAAAATCAAACAAAGTTTAATTTTGGACCCTTTGGACATTAATGTAGACCAATTTGAAAACTGGACCCAAAATTAAAAATCTAAATACACTGTTAGATTCGGCATAACAAATAAATAAATGTGATCAAAGATTTTACAAATCTAATGCGCCATACTGTGCAATTAAAGATTACTTCTTGAAATTTTTCAATATTTGAAATTTGAAAAAAAAATAATATTTGAAGAATAATTCTTTTTAATTTCTGAAATCTGAAATGAGAAAAAATTGGCCCCCCACAATTTCTTTTTATCCCCCCCCCCTTTTTCCCCAAAAAAAATTCTTTCCCTCAAGATATGGTCATAATCTCAATTCAAATTTCCAATGGAGTTGGCAACCATAATTACCCATTTAAATTTACCATAGTGCTAACTTAATCTATTTTATAATAGAATTAATAAAAATATAGTGTCAAATCTTTCATATGGATTTTTTTGTAAAAAAAAAAGATGAAAACATTTGCAGATATTTTTACTGGTCTTCCTTTATAAATATGCATTTCTTTAAACATAATTTAAAAGCAGAGTAAGGGAAGTAACCAAAACGTTGTATTTGGACTACCTCCCTTACACTGTTTTAGATTATCTTTATTGTTCATTAACCATTACTTTATACATAATTTAAAAGCAGTGTAAGGGAGATAATTTCAATGATGTATTTGATTTATCTCCCTTACACTGCTTTAAATTATGTTTTGTACTAAAGTATTTGTCCATTAACCAGGACAACCTTGTTTTTCCCCCTTTTTTGCCCCTAATTCCTAAACGGTTTGAGCCATAACCCCCCAAAGCAAATCCTAACCATCCCTTTGTGGTATGGAAACTTGTAGTATAATTTCAGAGAGATCCATACACCGTTCCACAGTTATTGTCTGGAAACTAGAAAATGCTCATTTTTGGCCCCTTTTTGGCCCCTAATTCCTTAACTGTACCATAACCCCCAAAATCAATCCCAACCTTCCTTTTGTGGTATTTAACCTTATGGTCAAATTTCAAAAAGATCCATTCACTTAAACTAAAGTTAGAGTGCGAAAACCAATATGTATTCGGACGACGACGCCGGACGACCACGACGACGACAACGCCAACGTCATACCAATATACGACCACAAAATTTTTTTGCGGTCGTATAAAAAAGAAACACATAGCAATTCGCACAGTAAAACTCAGTTTAAAAGAAGTCCGATCTGATGTCAGAATAGGTAACAAAAGAAACTAAGCAAAATGACAATGATACATAAATGAATAAAGGACTACTAGCAGTTACTGACATGCCAGCTCCAGACCTCAATTAAACTGATTGAAAGATTATGTCTTCATCATATGAAAATCAAGTACAATCCCTTTAAAAGAGACAATCCAAATGTTGCTTGATAGGTGTTAAATCAATAGAAGGAGATGTTAACCTTGTCAATGCTAAGGGTTTAGTCAAGCAGTATGACATTTTAGCAGAAATAAACAAGACACACTAGCACCAAAAAACACAGCAAAATATTAAAATGCTAAAATGGGGTATAATGTTGGCTCTGAAATTTCCACTTGTAGTTTTAAATTTTTGGTTAAAATGTCCTCTCTCAACAACACATCAGACCTGGTTTCGCTCACCTTTTGAAGTTCATATAATTCAAAACATTTTTCACTGTCATGTGTATATGTTTGTTCCATCTTCGATCCTTGCCTTTACATATTTACAGTACCATACCATATGAAATATGAATAAAATTACAAAAAATAGTTTTACAATTATATTTTAATAATTTAAATCTGTTGCATATTTACAATTTTTGTGTATCACAATATAAAACGGCAAGATTCAATCAAATAATGATAATAAACTTATCTAAATCTACACTAACAAAATAGCAAACAACATTTAAAATATTTATTGAAATTCCATCTCTCGGGACTAGTTCAATGCACCTTTTACTTAAGTTAAAAAATTAATATATTATATGATGGAAAAGAAAGTTATAGTGCATGTCAATTTCTTTTTTAACTATACTTGTTAAAAAAAGGAAGACAAAACAAAGATGTTGTTAACCTTGACTTGTCACCTTGAATTTATATGTCTCTATTTTATTATACTCAAATAAATATTTATGTCTATCATCCTTGGATAATTATATTACAGTGACTCTGGCTTGGTCATCTAGCTCCAACAATCATAATTGGACTTTATTTCACAAAGTTTTAAAATTAATTAATTGTCATGCCCAAACGTTTTATAGTTCACATCAATTACAAATAAAAATTTTTTGTTAACATATAAAGTTAAAGTTAAATATATTTGATTTAATCCTTATTTGTCATGAAGGCACCTCCATTAAGACCAACTAAAAACAATATTCTTGCAATACTTTTTTATTAACATAACTTTCAAAAAGATGTGAATACTTTAAACTACTTGATTTAAAATGCTCAGTTTCTAAAACTAGGAGTGGATTTCAATTCAATTACTAATTGCATTTAACTGAATCACAAATTAAATTTAATAAATACAAAGGTACAAAACAGCATAAAAATTTGAAAAAAGGTAACTGAATATTTTATTCTTATTAACAACCTATTTTAGTAAAAAAGTAATATAACCCATTTGATTCATACAGCATATACCACACACACACATAAAACAGGAAACATCTGTTAAACTATTATCAAATTCATCTCAATACAAATATAATTACAAATGTTAACTTATGGTATCTGAATTTGTTTCATGCAAATACACTTATAAAATTTGTCTATGTTTTTATGAAAAGGTATTTATATAAAATAAGGAGATGTGATGTCCAATGAGACAACTAGCCAACAGAGTCAAAATCGGGCCAAAAATAAAATTTAGATTGTTTAATGTTGCCTACCTACCCACCTAAAAAGCAGCCTACCTGAAAAATTGTATGACACAAATCGGTTCAAATTTTTTTTTTAAACTTTTTTGCCTGCTTTTTTAACATCATTTTCTTGTCTAAAACATGTAAGTTATGTTGTTGGCCCAAAAAAAAAATAAATGGGGAATGTCTCCATGGGACACAGATGATGCCCCCGCTTGCATATCTAATAAAGTTATAAAGGGATATAACTGAAGAACGGTAAAAGTGACGCTACCCTAATTTTTACTTGATCTGAGTTTTGTGGTAATAAGTATTGTGTATAAGTTTCATAACATTTGATTGAGGCAAACTAAAATAAGAGATTGGAAACGAAAAATTCAGCAATTTTTATGTTTATAAAGGGGCATAACTTAAGAACGGTAAAAGTGACGCCACCCAATTTCAAACTTTATCTGTATTAGGTGGTAATCAGCATTGTGTATAAGTTTCATAACATTTGGTTGAGGCAAACTAAAGTTAGAGAACGGAAACCAGTTTTGGGACGTACGAACGTACAGACGGACGAACGGACGGACAAGGGTAAAATTATATGCCCCCTCTGCTGCGGCGGGGACATAAAAATCCCTTCTTTCCTACCCAACCTGGCAAGGCATGGAAGGAAACATCAAACAAACATTTTTTTAAGGATGGCCTTTAGTGGATTTAATGGATGTAATGGCAAGGGAAAATTCAAGCTCTTATCCTATCATATAAGAAATATGTGGTTGTTTCTATAGTTGTGTTGAATAGAGCCTAAAGACCACTATCACGTAATAAATCTAATTTCATGTACTTTCAATACACTTCCTGTATAGACATGACTACATAGGTATTTTGATCTGTAAAGTGTACACAACTTGATGAACTTTAACTTGAATAGTCTATTGGCCAATTACCCATTTAGTTCTGTCATGTCTGTTGTTACACACTTTAAACACAAATCATTTCAATTTGCCAACTGTAGCTTTATAGTTCTCAACTAGACAAAATGGGTTGTTCATGCAATTGTTTTTTTTTTATTAAGTTGAAAGTGATTGTAGATGTTTTAACAAATTTTAATGAAATAATTATTGATATCAATTTTTGTTTAGCTTAACAATTAAAAGATTAGAAATAAAAATTAAAGATTACACACATTATGCACAGATACATTTGTTGTTTTTGCTATCTCTTCATAGATAATAAATATTTATGTTCCTCCTAGGGGAAACAACTCATACAAATGGATCTTTAATTACAGGATCAATTACGGAATTGGCAAAAAGGCTATTCTACGCAGAATAAATTTGAAAATTTAATTATCGTATAAACTTAAATGATTTCAAGGTAGATAAATGAAACCTCAACATTGACAGAAAATAATATAAGGATTAATTGATTTTGTCTGCTTACAAACATCAGTGGCATGATTTAAGGAAGATGAAAAATGGCAACAATAGTAGCTCTTTTTGAGATGCATACTTCTTAAAATCCATTATCCTTAAACCTTGCCTTGAAAATTATTCAGCAAATGTTTTTTTTTCAGTCCCCATAATACAGGGTCCTGTTTCTTTTCTTACACTTATTCAACCTTGCCTATCAATTCTGCTACTCACAATAAAAGTATCATCACAGGTTAAAAAAACATATAAATTCCTAATGGACAAATAAAAAATCTAGTAAAGCAATGATAAATCATATTCTTAAATCTGTATAGGAAGTTTTTCATAAAATGACTAGCTATGTCCCAACTACTCAATGATTCGCAATGGTTATCTCAATTCTTGTTGTAAAACCTCTCTTAGTACAAGTTATAAATAATTTTATCAATTTGTAATTGATGTTACAAATAACAAAGAACAAAACAAATAATAACTTAAGGATGTTCGCTACTCTGTTTCAAAATAATAAGCTTTTTAAAAGACTGTTATAAATTGATAGTATATAGATAAAGGAACTGAAAAAGCAGATAAAAATGAAGGGTCTGTGTGCTTATTTTCGAGATATAAGCCATTGAAAATTTGGCGGGAAATGATTCTCTCTAGATTTTTCATACATTTAACATTGGCACCTTTTTCTGTCCAAAAGTATGAAAAAATAACAAGGATTTAATAAGATTTTCAAAGATGGTATTTTAAACTATATTTATTCAAATTATGAAAAGAAAAGTAGGGGTTAGTGGGCAAAAATTTGTAATGGCACTACATGGATAAAACCAGAGGATTCCGAATATCTGGCAAAAATTCAAAAACAAGAGGAGCGAACATCCTTAAGAATAAACAAGTAGACAGTTGGCACAGCCAACATATTCTCCTTGAACCATACATTGATGGATGGAAAATGACATAGGAAGAAATTTAGATGGACGGTCATACAAAGCATTGACTATATCATCTTGAAATTTTTTTCCTGCTAACATACATTAAGAATACAATTTGGATGACCACCATATGCATTTCAATCACTTCTACCACCAAATATTGGTTATGATCTTCATTTATTACTTATTTTAACAAATTGAGAAAGATTAATAAACATGATAATGTACAATGTATTCTATATTCTTTTTAATAAAGTATAAATCGTAACTTATTCTAACCGCAGAAACCTTTTGAAACATGCACTTTTTATTTGTATAACAAATGCCCAATGAGTTTTTATTCATTTCAGCTGATATGAGAAATCTATACAATGCATCACCAGCTACTATTAGTAGGGTATACAAGTACTCCTACAAGGAGTCAACTGATGATTTCAGCTATTTGACTTATTTGTAGATCAAGTCTTGCTGATCATTTTTGCTTAATTATGTTTCTTTCTATCTTTTATATTTTTTTCAGATATTAGGCAAAAACGTAAAAAATTGGTAAAAATCATAGTCCAACAAGGGGTGGTCAGACGATTTCAAAATTGTTAACTTATTTGTAGATCTTGTCTTTCTGGTTACTTTTGCTTATTGAAATTTCTATCTATCTACATGTATAATAGTTTTTCAGATATTAGGCAAAAACGCAAAAAAATGAAAAAAATCGTTGTTAAAGGTCAATAATTCCAATAAGGAGTCATCTGATGATTTTGACCATTGGACTTTATAGTTGATAATTTTTCATCATAAAGTTTCTCCCAATCTATAATAGTTTTTCAGATAAAAGGCTAACATGAAAAAAATCGGTAAAATTTGTCATTTAAGGCTAATAACTTGTATAGGAAATCGTCTGACAGTTTTGAAGTAAAAAAAACAATGAGTAGATCTCATCATTCTGAACATTTTTGCCCCATAAGATTTTCTCTATTTATTACAGTTTTCAAGATAATAGACAAGACTTGCATTTTACCCCTATGTTCTATTTTTAGCCATGTCAGCCATGTTGTTTGGCAGGCGGGGTCATCAGACACATTTTTTTTAACTTAATACCCTAATCATGTTGTGGACAAGTTGGGTTAAATTTGGTCCAGGAGTTTCAGAGGATAAGATTTAGTAAAAGTTAACAATGAAGACAACGGACGTCAAATGATGAGAAAAACTCACTTTGCCTTTTATGCCAGGTGAGCTAAAAATGGATCAAGGTACTGAGTTTAGATTTCTTACATGCTCTGCATCTTGTTATACTTTAATTTACAAAGAGACATGTTAAACAAAATTTAAAGATTGTTATGTGTTTGTCATTAATTTTCATTAGTCAGACTTTGTTATCATTGATAAAACATTGGTAATTTGGTATTGGTTTCAATCTGGCTTAATATGATACACTTTATAAGATATTGGTCTAGCAGTCAAAATAAAGCTGAAGAAATGACTTTAAAATTATACTTGCTATGGTTCCATAAGAAAGTTTTTTTTTATCATTTAGTTCTATAATTCCTGACACTCACAATGAATCGTAAACAAAAAGTGACCCGACTATAATTGCCTCAAAATTTAAAAAAAAACTGTTACTTCATCTGTGGATAAGCATTTTTTTTTTAAATATATGTATAATGATATGCTAGTTGATTTTCTTTTTAATTTAATGGGTAGCAGAATGGGTTGGCAAAATGCTAAACTAAATGAGTATCATTTTTTTTAAAAGCTTTACAACTTATAACAGTAGAATGAGTTTGGTGATACATATATGTGGTACCATTCCTTTTAATTGGAGGAGTGGTCCAACTTGGAAGTGAATATTTTTCTGTGCAGTCCCGTTACCATAAATGACTTTAGGTAAATCTAAATATAGCTTCCTTTTTTGTGTATAAAATACAAATAATATTTTATGCAAAGAATAAATAATCTTACTTTGGATATTCTAAGTCAAGCAAAATTCCAAAAATTTTCAAATCTGATCTTGAATAAATTTTGGAAAAATTAAATGTGAAAATTTGATAGTAAATACTTTTCTAAATATATTGAGAGTATATATGTCATTAAGACTGCAAGCAAAAAACTCAAAATAACCAAAGGACATTTAGAGGTCTATAACATACAGTCTACAACAACAGACAATGTGTAAAGCCCTAAATTATCCTCAGTCTAAAATAAATAATAAATTAAACAGTAGCTATAATAATATTAGAATACCTGCCCAAAATGGGGGACAATTCAAACAAATCTTATGCCAAACAACAAAAAATTTTCAATAAATTTTCCATGTTTTTTCTTTTATTAAATATATATCTCTTTACACTGCAACTGTTTGATAAAGAAAGTTTCCATTAATCATAACTTTAAAGACTGTAATAATACCGATAATAAAGCAAGAACTACACTGTTTATAAACATTTCTGATTTAGTTATAAACATACAAAGTTGTAAAAATCCAGTGATTTGTAGTACACAAAAAATGTACATGATGATCAATAAAATAAATAATAAGTTACAAATAGACAACATTACATGTATAAAAGCACAAAATCTAGCAGATTCTTTTTTCTGCAAAAACAGAAATTTAGTACAAATTATTATTAATTCTATAAATTCAGAAAATTTGAATACTATACCTGCAATTTCAGAAGAACAGCATAGCATATTTCTGAAAATCCAGAAATAATGCACAATTTATTTCTCAAATAACAACATATCATAGTAAAACTTCATTTTTAGCAAAACTATGTCTAAAAGTTCTTATTTTAAGCACAAACCATTACTGAAATTCTGAAATATCAGGCTCATGGTAGAACCTTCAGTTTTAACAAAATTATGTCTGAAAATTCCTATTAAAAGCACAAATTATTACTGAAATTCAGAAAAATCAACACATTGTAGTAACTTCGTTTTTAACACCGTGAGTCTTCCATAGATGTCTACATCTACTGTCAGAGCGAGTAAACACTTTCAAACATATATGGCATCTGTACTGTCCTTCACCTCCACCGCCACAAATTGTCTTTTCATGTCGTGACCTTGTACATTTCAGAGTGAACCCCTTCCCACAATGCTTGCAAAAATATTTCTTCTCCTTGTCTGTATTTAGAGCTATACTATAGGACAAAAGTGGTGATTTCTTTTCTGAGGCAGTTGAGGTTGATTGGAGATCAATCATACTTTGTCTATCTCTAAACGATGATTCATGTGCACTAAGTTGATCTTTTTTACACTTGTTCATTAGTAGATTATCTACACTTTTCGTCCCTTTATTCAACAGTGCTCTAGTCTCTAATAAGCTTCTAGTAAATGGAGGGAAACAGCTAACATTTTCAAGATTTGAGAAGCTTGACGAATCTCTGAACTGTGTATCTTTTCCACGATAACTAAAAGAATCTAGATGTTTGTCTTCAGGACTTGTACCACAGTAGCCAGATGTTTTTGATAAATCAATTTGTCCAACTGAGGGTCTGACTTGATATCCATCAGTGTCTGGAAAATGGATATCTTTGTTATTTGAGTTTCTGTTTGGGCTTTCGTGTGCTGAATTATCTGTGAGATGACCTTCGATTGTAATAAGAGATTCTCTACCTTTGGAGTAAGATGATTCATTTTCATCCTGTGATGGCAATTGAATCCATTTTCTAGATGGTAGACTATCACTGCCTAGTTCTTCATGTTTATTATTTTTGTCCGAGCAAATGCCACCATGTTTTGAATCGTCAATGCCTTCATCGTCAAAATTTTCAACCTTGACAATGACATATCCGTCTTTTACAGATTCACAAAAGTTTGTTTTCTTTCCATTTGGAGACTGATTTTGCCCTATAGTATCATTTGCAGAATGACGTGGACTGGATTTGGAGGACTCCTGATCTTTTGACACATTCATATCTTCATCTGAAGAGTCAGACACAACATCAGGTTCTTCAATAGTGTTTCTTTTTCGTTGAACTACTTTAAACATTTTCCTTTTTGACTTAGAACTATGCACGTCCCCTTCAAATTGTTTATTATTCAGTGATGAGACAGATTCCATCTTTGGAAAGACTGAACTTCCAGGGCTAAGAGACAGTGAATTTTCATTCCTAACATCTAAGTATGAGCTTTGCATACTATCTCTATCTTCTACGACTTCATCTGACTCATTATTGCGTACAACATACATATGTTGTCCATTATTACAGTTATTAGGTGACCTATGAACTTTTGTTACTGCAGCGTCACTACATGAAAGACCTGTGCGAAAATCGTTCAGCTGAATTTTCTCATGAATCTTTACAACATGCTGGTCAGGACTGTCAGGAAATGATATGCAAATAATTCCATCTACTTCAAGGTTTGGGGCACATGTAGCATAATTTTTTTGGCACAGATTTAAAACAGCTTTCTGTAGTAATGTTCTTACATGTTTTTGTCGTGAAATCCTTTCATAATATGCCTGGTCCATTTTGTGTCTGGAAAAGAAAATAATAAAATATAATATAGGACTTAACTCATACTTATTGTATAACTAATAACCATATTTGAATCTAAAAAATAAGACCATGTGTGACCAATAATGCATTGATTGAATTTAATACATAGCGGCCCAGAGGCAGAATTAGGGGGGGGGGGAATTAAGTTATACTTCTTGTCCCCCATGAATTAATGTCTGCCAAACATTTTTTTTACACTAAATACTGTCCAAGGACAGTATTTACTTCATATAATGTGTCCTGGACACAATTTTACCTATGAAGAAATGTCCTAAGCTGTGAAAAAGTGACCATGTTATCACTGGACATTTTTTCATAGTAAATACTGTCCATGAACAATATTTACTTATTCAAATGTGTCCCAGACACAATTTACCTATGAAAAAATGTCCTGAGCTGTGAAAATGTGTCAATTATATATCACTGGACACTTTTTACAATTAAATTTGAGTCTTGAACAATCTTTGGAAAGTAATATTTTGATGCAATTTTGGAAACTGTCTTATTTACACCAAGATGACAGCCACTTTCATCATGACACATAAACAATACAGTGTCCAGCTTATCACTATGATCCACAAGCTTGCCTATACTTTCTTTGGCCTTCATGTCCTTATAAATATAATATAACTCCTCCAATTTTAATTTTTTTGATTTTGACATTTTCTTCGAAATGTTCCCCTTACATTTTCATTAAACTTTTCTGAGTACTTTTTTGAACTAAAAAAGAATCAAATTTGTCGGTCTTTACTGCCATCCATTTTTTGTGATTTCTACTTCTACTTCTACCATTTTGCGGCCACCATCAATAAACTGATTATTTTGCCACTCTTTGGATGCGCATGTAAATGTTTTAGATAAAAATTCGTAAGGGTTCCGCGGAACCCAGTGTCTCGCCTACTTTTTGCTGTTAATCACAGGCTCAACAAAAATGAGGAAAAAAATTAATAAAAATATTCCTCTCTATACTATCTTTTGATTGTAAGTAGCTTCTGTCCAAGTTTGGTAAAAATCCAGGATAGTTTATGAATCTAATAAATGTTTTAAAAACTTAAACTGCAGACTGTATGTAATGTTAACTGGAAGAAAAACTAAGTCCATTTATAAGTAAAATACGGAAAAAATGGAACAAAATTTCCTTCTAGATACTAGCTTATAATCATAAACAAGCTTCTGTCCAAGTTTGGTACAAATCCAGGATAGTTTAAGAAAGTTGTTAAAATTTTAAAAACTTTAACCACAGAGTGAATGTAATGTTAACTGGCAGAAAAACTAAGTCCATTTATAAGTAAAATACGGAAAAAATGGAATTTTTTTTTAACAAAATTTACTTTTGAATATTATCTTATGATCATAAACAAGCTTCTGTACAAGTTTGGTAGAAATCCAGGATAGTTTAAGAAAGTTATTAAAATTTCAAAAACTTTAACCACAGAGTGAATGTAATGTTTCCTGGCAGAAAAACTAAGTCCATTTATAAGTAAAATACGGAAAAAATGGATTTTTTTTTTTGCAAAATTTACTTTTGAATATTATCTTATGATCATAAACAAGCTTCTGTCCAAGTTTGGTAGAAATCCAGGATAGTTTAAGAAAGTTATTAAAATTTCAAAAACTTTAACCACAGAGTGAATATTTGTGGACGCCGCCGACGACGACGACGACGCCGACGGAATGTAGGATCGCTATGTCTCGCTTTTTCGACAAAAGTCGAAGGCTCGACAAAAATATGTGATTAAATTCATCTATTTCTAATACACCTTTCTTAATCAATTACTATTCAAGCATAATAAAACATTATGATGACCTTTGTATTTACTTCCCTTGGAGCTCATAATTTAATAACAACTGCTATGAAATATTTTCCTGTGGGAGGACACTATAACTGTTAGTGTAAAATTCTGTCAACTTGAGACAAAATTTCATGGCAATGGACATATTTTAATACTTTAATTCTGTGAAAAACTGTCCAGGTGGACTCTTTTTCACAAGATACTATTATGTCTTACAATCATTCATATTAATCATGATTAATAAAACAAAATTAATAGAGTGGGGTACTCACTTTCGCCATAATTTTGCATGTTTTCTGCAGTTTATGTTCAGACCTTTAAGTTTTTGAAGTATACTGATATTTCTATATGAAGATAACATCAAAAGCAAAATATTCTTAGCTTGAAAACGTGTTTCTCTGAAAAAATTCATCTGAAAAGTTAGATTAAAGGCTATTTGAAATTTCCTGATGTTTTGTCATAGGGGACACATATTCGCCGTTTTTATACATCTATTTAAAACCAAATAACTGCAGCTTCAAACAATATTTATAAAATCAATTTCACTATAGATGAATAGCAGACATTTCAAAGGTGTAAAGAATTGAAATTTAGGGCAATCAGTCAAAGAATAACTAAGAAATACTTCTTTGAAACCTTTTTTTTCATTCAGGAAATTGGCCGAAAATAGTTGTCCGTTTTTCCGTCCTTTGCGGTAAGTGCCGAAATTTTTTTTAAGTTTAAACAATAATCATATTTGTTATAAAAATATAATTTACCGGCATATTTCTTCCATTTCAGCAATCCTTTGAAGTTTCTACACCTCAAAATCATAAAACGGCAAAATTGTGTCCCCGGCGAATATGTGCGCCCCACTCTACATTATACAACAAAAATTAACAATGATAAGTTAGAATGAAATGACAAATAATGACAAAAAGAACCAAATATAAACATGTAGGACTTGCACAATATAAAATTAACCACATAATATAATAAAAATGTTAACAGTTATTCGCCTATCAGGAATCATACTAGAGGGGGTGTAGGACCTTTATCGGGACTCCGGGATCGGGTGTTTTTAAGCTCGGGATTTCAGGAATGATCCTTTTGGATCCTGAATTCTTTTTTCGAATTTCGGGATTTAAATTTTTTTTAATTCGGGACCTCAGGATTCCATGTTTTTAAGCCCGGAATTTCAGGATCAGGACCCCTCCTACTAGTCCAAATAATTATGGCATCATGAAAGGTTATTTTGAGGTGTAGCTGTAACAACACCCTGCTAAAAATAAAAATCCTTCTCAAGACGTCATAATTATTTGGACTAGCGTGACTCCTGATAGACAAATAACATTGTTATTACACAAATTTAGATGTGGTATGATTGTCAAATTATGAGGCAGCCATTAATATTAGACCAAAAGACAACTATCAAATGTATGTGTATATAATGTTATTCTTATCATGATATTGTTTCCGATATTTTTTATCTACATAGAATTTGTATTTGTGTATCTAAAAAAGGCAGAGAGATGATGAACAGTATAAGAAATATTATACATGTTTTCAGTCAAAATAAAAATTTCGGCTGTGTTTCATCTTGAGGGAGATAATCACGAGTGTTGGTCATACCTTTATATACAGATATGATTTCTTAATTCATTATTTCTGAGTTAGTCTTAAAGAACCATAAAAGGCAATGATCTGTGTGGTCTAACTTTCTTCTTTAGATGGAAGTTATTGACGATGATGGCGACATCTTTCGACATTTTTTTTTTAAGAAAACCAAAATCGGGGAAGACCCGAAAACATTTCGGAATTGATTTATCAGTAACTGGAATATAGTCAACCATTTGGTGTCATATAGTTAAAGCTGTTGACAGGGCTAATGCTTTACATTCTATTTGAAGCAATTTTAGTATGTCTAATAAGAAACAGAAATAGGTATTCCTGGTTTGGATGTGTAAACAAAATTTTTAGTCCCCACTTGGAAATTTCTATCTAAAAATCCACAAAATTTAAAAATCAGTTATTAGTAAATATATAATATATATATATATATAATTAAAGTAAAAAATAAAAATCTACATTCTAAACTTGTAAACATATTATATCATGTATATATAGTCGAAATCCGAATATGGTGTACAAAAACCTTTGTACCTTTTGTTTGCGGTATACCATCTTTTCCGCAAGTTTATTGTTTTCTGTTCTGTATTAAATTTATAATTAAGATCCATTTATTACATCGGAGATCCGTTTATTTGGCAATCGTTGTTTTCAATTTAGACTTGTTTATATATATATATATGCCGACTTTGAATAAAGTTTACTTAAGATTACAACAGCCTCAGATTTGACTTTAAAATAAAATGAGAAGCAAAATCATGATTAGAAACAATTTCAAGTAAATATTAGATGCATTCATTTGCATTAAGGTAGATTAACTGTGTACCACCATCTTGGATTGTAAAATAGCAGTAAACAATCGGTCTAGTTCTTTGTTTAAATCAGCAAATATTGAGACAGAATGGCAAATTTATGTGTTATAAAATAGAGAATGGAAATGGGGAATGTGTCAAAGAGACAACAACCCGACCAAAGAGTAAAAAACAGCCAAAGGCCACCAATGGGTCTTCAACTCAGCAAAGAAAATCCCGCACCCGGAGGCGGACTTCAGCTGGCCCCTAAACAAAAATGTGTACTAGTTCAGTGAAAATGGATGTCATACTAAACACCTTTACATATAAATGAACCAAAATAAAAAAAAAACACACAAGACTAACAAAGGCCAGAGGCTCCTGCGACTTTTGACAGGCGCAAAAATGCGGCGGGGTTAAACACGTTTAGTGAGATCTCAACCCTCCGCCTATACCTCTAGCCAATGTAGATTAAACAAACACACAGCAATATGCACAGTAAAACTCAGTTTAAAAGTAGTCAGAGTCCGATGTCAGAATAGGAAACAAAAGAAACTAAGCAAAATGACAATGATACATAAATTAACAAAAGACTACTAGCAGTTACTGACATGCCAGCTCCAGACCTCAATTAAACTGATTGAAAAATTATGTCTTCATCATATGAAAATCAAGCACAATCCCTCCCGTTAGGGGTTTAGTATAATACCATCATAAAATATATGAGAACATAACCCGTATCATGCCAACAACTGGTTTTAGAATAAATGTGTTTATTTCCGATGCAAAGACCCTATCAATATTAATACCAAAATATGACCTGACACTGAGACTACTATAACACATATTTTAGTAGTCTCAGCCTGACAACAGTATCGTAACTATATTCCTTCTGAATAAGTCTGTTTAAGATTATTTATTTAAATGAAGAAAAATAAGAAATTTATTGCATTATTAAGACTGTTTTTACAAATACCAAACATTTTTTTCTGTTCGATTCAACTTTTCGACTTAGTCATATAAGGGGGGGGGGTTGAGTACTAACTCTATAATAGTAATATTATTGTATAGGAATGTAGTAAGAAAACAAGATTGGTGACACCATTTCTTATTTTTATTTTCTAAAAGCATATTATAAGACATGTCATCTCAAATTCGATTTCACAGATTTCTTTCTATTCACAAAAAAGTTTTTTTTTCATGAATTATCTATGGATAAGTGGCCAATCGTTTGTACAACTTGTAGCTTGTAAAATAGCACGGTGACCCATATACTTTTATTATATTTTTAAAAAAGCGTGGTAAAATTTTGGCAAAGTTTTAGAAAATATATAGTGATGATCCACCTTTAATATATACTCATATGTAGTTGTTCACATTATTGTCTTTTTGTCTTTGGTGTATAGTTGTTTTATTGACAAACATACCACACTCTTCTACTCTTTTTTTAAAATCAAATATCAGGAATATTGCTATGATCATAGCAAAATTTTCCCTGAAAGAGGCCTCATTACCACAAGCCATATATAAAGAAATTTGATAAAATGCTAATTTTCGGACCCTTAAGTAATTTTTTCGTGTGAAGACTGCAACATTGACATCTAACATCTGTACCGTGCAAGCTAATAGAACATATTATCTGTAGACATATATATGTATATGCTTAAATACCTAGAGAAGCACAGAGTACTTGCATCACTAAACCATGGATTCAGGTCGGGCTATTCCTGTGAAACCCAACTTATACAGTTACACTACATGCATGACTTCATGAAATCCTTTGACACAGGAAAACAAACCGATGTAGCTTTCCTGGACTTCTCCAAAGCATTCGACACATTGCCACATAACAAACTACTCCATAAAATAGACGAATATGGTGTGAGAGGACCACTCAACAAATGGTTAGAAATGTTCCTAACCCAAAGGAAAATAAAAAGACGTTGTAGATGGTGAGGAATCAGAAGAAACTTCAGTTGACTCCGGTGTTCCACAAGGAACTGTACTAGGACCGCCTCTCTTCCTCTGCCATTAACGACCTGCAAGATACAGTAAAACATAAGTCAGACTTTTTGAAGATGACTGCCTTCTTTACAGGACCATTAATACACAACATGACAACACACTCCTACAACAAGACCTCTAAAACCTTGAAATATGAGCCAAAGACTGGGGCGTGCGCTTCAATGCAAAGAAGTGCTATATTCTGAGCATCAGGAACAAAAGTCAGAACACGTACAGCCTTGACGAACAGGTACTGCATCAGGTCCAACATAATCCATACATAGGCTTGCAAATATCTGAAAACCTGAAATAGACTACACATATATCAAATGTAGCAAAGAAATCCAATTCCACGCTTGATTTTCTCAGAAGAAATGTAAGAGTTTGCCCCAGAGGTTGCAAAAAGACCGCATATATATCGTTAGTGAGATCGACTATGGAATATGGGGCCATAATATGGGATCCATATACACAGCACGATTTAAACCATGCAACTAGAAAGGATCCAACTTAGGGCAGCCAGATTTATTACAGGCGATTACAGATCTAGAGAAGCCTGAGGGGTCGGTCACTGAAAATGCTAGCCGAGTTAGAACTGGACAATCTACAGTCAAGAAGAACAAGTCAACGGCTGGTATTTCTGTACAAAGTGGTTGAGCTAGGGTTTGGTCCCAACGATTAATCCTAACGATTTTCTGGTTAAAAATAAACCTAAAAGAAAAACTATGCCGGAAAAAAATGATAAATATACACAGCACGATTTAAACCAACTAGAAAGGATCCAACTTAGGGCAGCCAGATTTATTACAGGCGATTACAGATCTAGAGAAGCCTGAGGGGTCGGTCACTGAAAATGTTAGCCGAGTTAGAACTGGACAATCTACAGTCAAGAAGAACAAGTCAACGGCTGGTATTTCTGTACAAAGTGGTTGAGCTAGGGTTTGGTCCCAACGATTAATCCTAACGATTTTCTGGTTAAAAATAAACCTAAAAGAAAAACTATGCCGGAAAAAAATGATAACTTTGAAAGTGCCAATATAGTGTTAAATTCAGTAAAGAACAATACGAAGGCACTAGACACTATTCCATATAACACGGATATTTATATAAGAACTCTTTCTTTGTCAAGAGAATCAATAATACAGTTGAACTAACTGGAAGACAGTATTGTATGCGCAAATACAGTTGAGAGCTTCAAGGTAGCTTTCCCACATCGTCAATAGGTTTCTCGCTCAGAATTGGTATCTTCAACTTATATATACAGATAAAGATACAGGATCATACAGATAATCTGTTTATTTAAATAGTTACCATATTTTTAATCTAAATTTTAAACTTCAATGTAGGTAAAAAATGTTTTAATTAAACATATTTATTCTAAAACCAGTTGTTGGCATGACATGGGTTATGTTCTTCTCATATGTTTTATGATAGTATAATACTAAACCCCTAACAGGAGAGATTGTGCCTGATATTCATATGATGAAGACATAATCGTTCAATCAGTTTAATTGAGGTCTGGAGCTGGCATGTCAGTAACTGCTAGTAGTCTGTTGTTATTTATGTATCATTGTCATTTTGTTTATTTTCTTTTGTTTCCTATTCTGGCATCGGACTCTAACTTCTCTTAAACTGATTTTTACTGTGCGTACTGTTGTACGTTTGTTTAATCCACATTGGCTAGAGGTATAGGGGGAGGGTTGAGATCTCAAAAAACATGTTTAACCCCGCCGCATTTTTGCGCCTGTCCCTAGTCAGGAGCCTCTGGCCTTTGTTAGTCTTGTATCATTTTTAATTTCAGTTTCTTGTGTATAATTTGGAGTTTAGTATGACGTCCATTATCACTGAACTAGTATACATATTTGTTTAGGGGCCAGCTGAAGGACGCCTCCGGGTGCGGGAGTTTCTCGCTGCATTGAAGACACATTGCCGGGTGGCCTTCGGCTGTTGTCTGCTCAGTCTATGGTCGGGTTGTTGTCTCTTTGACACATTCCCCATTTCCATTCTCAATTTTATTTACTTCATTATAAATTTGTTGCTAAATTTTTATTGCATGCTAAATATTTAAAATGTATATAAACTTATGCCGAATCAAAATATTTTTTTCTTATCGTATCTTATCCAGCCAGCACGGTATATGGAATCCGGATTTTATGCACTATTCCGTCTGTCATTTTATTTTTACACCCACCGGAAGTTGCATGTGAAGAAATTTCTCTCAAAATGTTCAAAAAGTTGGTATTTTCCAGATTCTTTATAATTATTGATGAGCAGATATACATATATACAAACTGATACGCTATCTTGATTTAATAATTAATGTCTGTCCTTAAAAAAATAAGAAAATCAACGTAACAAAAGTTAGATAAACACATTTTAACATCAGCTGCTAGTTGATGAAACATTGTTCTTTGACTTTGTAGTGGGTTTATAGTTGATACAAGCATATAGAAGGAAAATATGATCTCCATATTTGCTCATCAATACTGTAATTGGAAGTATAGGCTTGGATCACTTTGGTATTTCAAGAGTATTCCTCAACAATTTCACGAGGCCTCAGGTTTGTCAACTTGGGGAAGATCCTCATGTACTATCCCTATTTATGGAAATTATACCCAAAATCAGGTACTGGTCCAGTACCAGTTACCTTCAGAAAATCAAATTTTTTCTCAAAAAGCTTTAAAGAGTAAATACTTTTCAATATATTCAGTGATTTTCCTGTCTTTATTTTAGGTCCGAATTTTGGCCCTGTTCCCAATTAGAAAAACCCTATTTTTTCCCCAAATAAACACGGAAAATTCCCAATTCAATCAAGTTGTAACGGAAAGGTAATTGATTATTTTATCGTTCGTATGATTTGGTTCAAAAATATAGGTTGTCGTACTGTTCCTTGAGAAAAACAAGTAGATAGACAGATGTTAATATTTCAGGAACCAGTTTAACTTAGTTCTGCATGGTTAATCTGAAAACCTGGAAAACGTGAATAACCATGATCTAAATTTTCAAAGGAACCAACTTTAATTCTATGAAAGTTTGCAAGTACAGTCAATTTTTTTCTTTAAATAATATTGTTGAAAGATTGATGATTACTATCACATGTAATTTCGATTAAAAAAACATAGAGCATTTTTTTAAATTTCATTTTTGTCTCCATAAATGCGCTTAACTGTCTTTGTTAATTTTTTGGTCTATTTATAAATTTTGTAAACATGCCAAAGTGTGGGGCGAAATGGTTTTTTCAACGGTCAATGCGTTATTTTCTTCTGTTAGTTGTGATGATAATATCAATAAAACCGGCAATCAAGCCAAAGAAATGCATGAAACAGCATTCATTAAATACCATGGAAAGTATGACAGTCCAATTACACTTGGGAATTCACGGGAATAGAAACAAATCTTAATTTATCTCCTACTATTAAAAGTGGTTAAATCAGTTGTAATAATTTGAATGTGAATTGTTCTACTAGTCACGTATCAAGATTTGATTCTTGTTTTTTTATGCCCCCGCCGTAGCGGTGGGGGCATTAAGTTTTACCCTTGTCTGTACGTACGTAAGTCCCAAAATTGGTTTCCGTTCTCTAGAGTTTGCCTCAACCAAATGTTATGAAACTTATACACAATGCTTATTACCACAAAACACAGATCAAGTTTGAATTTTGGCGGCGTCACTTTAACCGTTCTAGAGTTATGCCCCTTTATTAATGGAAAAATTGCAAAATTTTTAGTTTCCGTTTCTCTAACTTAAGTTTGCCTCAACCAAATGTTATGAAACTTATACACAATGCTTATTACTACATTATACAGATTAAATACGAAATTTGGTGGCGACACTTTTACCATTCTTGAGTTATGTCCCTTTATAAACATAAAAGTTGCTGAATTTTTCTTTTCCGTTCTCTTAACTTTAGTTTGTCTCAACGAAATGTTATAAAACTTATACACAACTGTTCTAGAGTTATGTGTGTTTACAAATAGAAAAATTGCTGAATATTTAGTTTCTGTTCTCGACTTAAGTTAGCCTCAACCAAATGTTATTAGACTTACACACAATGCTTATTACCACAAAACTCAGAACAAGTTCTAATTAGGGTAGCGTCACTTTTACTGTTCTTCAGTTATGTCCTTTTATAACTATATGATATGCAAGCGGGGGCATCATCTGTGTCCATATGTGGACACTATCCACATTTATTTTGTCATCATAAACAGAATTGGATAGTACTTTCCTGTTTTAGTATATACTTTTAACTTTAAAAATGGTCCATTAAAATTTATATGAGGGAGCCCTTTGCCCATAGAGACAAAATCTTTCCAGATCACTGCATACATACTCTTTAATGGAGATAACTCGTTAAAATTAAAAATAAATAGTTGTGTCTCTAAATTCTATTAGCAAACCACAAACATCATGCAAAACATCTGGAAATGCCCCAGATCACATGATTTAGCTTCATGAACTTTAAAATTGGAGGGGGGGATGCCATCAGACACATGTAGCATTGGTCGTGCCTATGGAATTTGACGGGCTAGCAGAGTAGGAAGACTTTAAAAAAAAATTAAATTAAATAGCTCTCTGGGCTAGTAAAGGAATTTAGTTAGTGTCAAACCCTGATGATATATATTAACATGCATCAAGAAAAAAAAATTATATGTTCAAATTTGAACATGATGGAAAATTGGAATTCTAATAAATAACCTCATTAAACTATGATGAAAACAATAATTTATTTTTTCCCAATTCACACGTTATATATATATATATATACACGACACATTTTTCCCAATTGCCTAGGGCCCAGGCCCCATTTGAAAAAAAGGCAGGAAAATCACTGATATTCTTTAAACATATACATTTAACCATGTAGTCTGGGTTACCTGAATAGTGAGGTCTATGAACATAGACTCAGACTTTAATTCCTCTTTTATACAGCAAAAAAGCTGGCTCCTATTGTATTTATTTTTGCTTGAAATTTTATTGGTACGTGGACCAGTTACTGTCATTACTGTCATCTATGGATATAGTTTATATCAGAATCTAATTATAGAAATTTTCTATTAATTAGAAAATTATTGTCATATTTTGCTGTTTTGAGGCAAACAGAGATAGAGAACCAATGTTTGAAACAATAAGGAATGCACAACCTTTCACATTAATATTAAAAAAAAAATATATTTGAAGCCAAATGATGCTACATTTTTGTACCTCCCATTGGTATGAGACCTCATTGTTAAGTTGAGGATGTTGATCACACTGTAATAAGTGCTGCTATTATCTCTTGAACTTGAATATACATATGTAAAATAATTACTAAGGTCAGTCATTACATTTGATTGTTAACAGTAGTTTTAACCCAGCATTTACATAGTCAGAGATAATACATACAGTAAGTAATAATACTCCATGTACAAAAATGAATATGTGGACATCAATACATATCATACCATATCTTATTTATATATATATGATTTGTGTTCCATTTAAACCAAGATTCTTTAACTAATTATTTGTAGATTTGATGAGAGAGAAATGGTATCTGGGGTTAACAATCCCAAATCATCAGTACAGAAAGGTATCAGAAATTCAATATTAGAAAACTATCCAGCAATAGAAACATATCTAGATACCATTATACCAAAGAAGGGAGATTTAAAAATTGTTAAATGGTAAGATATTATTCTAGTTCAGGGGTTTAAAAATTGAGGTCTGTAGGTTTTAAGAATGCTGTCAGGCTGTACTACATGTATATTAACCTTATTGTAAGTCAGTGTAAGAAGAAAATCATGAAATTTGTTAAGAATATTGGTTAGACAATGTGGTCCTAGTCATCTTGGGTTTCAGAAGACTTAACAAGTTTGACTGGATATGGGCATAGCCATAGTATGATTTAAAAATGAATCAATAATGACTAGGTCTGTAATTATTTATTCATTCAAATGTATCATAATGATAAATGATGAAATGTGGTATGATTGCCAATGAGACATCTATCCATAAACACAGTAGGACAATGATGTGAAGTTAATGTATCAAGAAATTTGACTAATTAATAAGATATGCTCAATGCAAGAACTTATCAACATAATATATTTATTTTTTTCTTAGAATTCTGACAAGTTGACACAGGAGTTTGACTTCCTTTTTGAAAATATATACATTGTACCTAATGAATACTACTGTATCATTTTGTGGGTACATGTACTGATTTTGGTGGATTGAAGCAAAAAATGTATTTTCATAAATTTTCAATTTCATGTTTCACTTCAATTTCAGTAAGGTATTCATACATTTAGTAACTGTTACTAAATGGTCAAAATGCAGTTTTTATGCCCCGCCGTAGTGGAGTGGCATCAAGTTATACCCTTGTCCGTCTGTACGTACGTACGTACATTTGTACCTCCCAAAATTGGTTTCCGTTCTCTAACTTGAGTTTGCCTAAACCAAATATTATGAAACTCATACACAATGCTTATTACCACAAAATACAGATCAAGTTTGAATTTTGGTGGAGTCACTTTAACCATTCTAGAGTTATGCCCCTTTATTTATTCCAAAAATTCCAAAATTTTTAGTTTCTGTTCTCTAACTTAAGTTTGCCTCTACCAAATATTATGAAACTTATACACAATGCTTATTACTACAAAACACAGATCAAGTCTGAATTTTGGTGTGGTCACTTTAACAATTCTTGAGTTATGCCCCTTTATAAATGGAAAAAATAATGCAAAATTTTTAGTTTCCGTTCTCTAACTTAAGTTGCCTCAACCAAATGTTATGAAACTTATACACAATGCTTATTACCACAAAACACAGATCAAGTTGAATGTTGGTGGCGTCACTTTAACCATTATCGAGTTATGCCTCTTTATAAATCGAAAAATTGCAAAATTTTTAGTTTCCGTTCTGTAACTTAAGTTTGCCCCAACCAAACATAATGAAACCTATACACAATACTTATTACCACAAAACTCAGATCTAGTACAAATTTGGGTAGCGTCACTTTTATTGTTTTTGAGTTATGTCCCTTTATAATTTTGTAAGCGGGGGCATCATCTGTGTCCATGGGGACACATTTTCCATTTATTTCATATTGCTGTCAGTAAGTTAAATATTTTGTATTCCTTTGTAGTCATGAACATATAGAAATATTAGCGAACTCAAAGGGAGAGCCTGTATTCTTCAGACAGAGAGATGGCCCATATATGCCTACACTCAGGTTATTACATAAATGTAAGTTGTGCAGGGAAGAGACCAGATAAGTTTACCAAAAATTTTGATGATTATCATTTCTTTGACAAGGTTTCTGTCTTGAATATATACAAAAATGTTGGGTTAATATCAATAAGACCGTTACCCAACAACACCTAAGTTATCCATAAACTTGAGGAAAAAATAGTTACAAAGCCTTGCTTTAGTTGCAGAGTATTTCTTTAGACATCTACTAAAATTGCTAATGACAGTAATGAAAAAAAAACTTGAATAAACTGAGAAGTGCGTAAAAATTGATAAGATAATTACTTAACAACACAGTAAAACAAAACAAAAACCAAATCTTTCAACAGCATGTTTGGCATAATATGACAGATTAAGGTTTACCAATTACCAAGGGTTCAATCATCATGATCATGCAGATTTGTATCATCTATTCAGTGTACAATTTACTACAACTACATGTTGATAATGCAATCTTTATAGTAAAAGTTTGATTCAATATATATGTGTGCACATTTTTATACGACCGCGGTCATATATTGGCATGACGTCGGCATGGTCAGCATCGTCCGAAGACACATTGGTTTTCGCACAATAACTTTAGTTTAAGTGAAAAGATCTCTATGAAATTTAAATATAAGGTTTATAACCACAAAAGAAAGGTTGGGAGTGATTTTGGGGGTTATGGTCCCAACAGTTTAGGGATCAGGGGCCAAAAAGGGGCCCAAATAAGCATGTTTCTAGTTTCATGACAATAACTTGTGGAACAGTGTATGGATCTCTCTGAAACTATACCACAAGTTTCCATACCACAAAGGGATGGTTAGGATTGGCTTTGGTGGTTATGGCTCAAACTGTTTAGGAATTAGGGGCAAAAAAGTGATAAAAACAAAGGTGTCCTGGTTAATGGACAATTACTTAAGTACAAATTACAGTGTAAGGGAGGTAATTCAAAAACTACTTTGAATTGTTTTAAATTATGTATAAAGAATTTTTATACGACCGCAAAAAAATTTGTGCAAGATTATATTTTACTTTGGTTTATTTACTGTCAGTTTTGTGAAAACCAACTTAACTTTCTATTTCAGACCCATTCATTTTACCACACATGCAGGTAGACAAAGGTGCAATACGTTTTGTATTAAGTGGAGCTAATATTATGTGTCCGGGATTGACATCGCCTGGTGCCAAGATGTCTAATTTAGAAGCTGGAAAAGTAGCAACGATTGTGGCAGAAGGCAAAGAACATGCATTAGCTGTAGGAAAATTAGTTATGTCAACAGAAGAAATGTAAGATTTCTCAATTTTTATAGCTGTAAATTTCTTAAAGGACAAAAATCATTCAAGTACGATTGAAGTCAGCTTCTAATGAAGTTGATGACTTGGATAAAGGCATATAAACATGTAATTGATTGATTGTTGGTGTTTAACACCACTTTTAGAGCTATTGGCTATATCATGGCAGCTATATTTGTTAGTGGCAGAAGCTTGAGTCTCTGGAGAAAATTGGAAATGATTATGTAAACAAGGCCAAAAGTCTGTTTTAATAAGAAACACCAATCAATTCAATGAATGAATTTCCAAAAAAATGTTGTTATTCAGATTTTGTAATATACATTTGTTACTTGGCGAAAATGCAGTTTTTTAGCTCACCTGGTCCAAAGGTGTTTACTTTTACAAACATCACCTCCTCTGAAACTACTGGGCTAAATTTAACCAAACTTGGCAACAATCATCATTTGGGTATTTAGTTTAAAATATGTGTCCAATAACCCAGCCTGCTAACCAAGATGGCCGACATGGCTACAAATAGAACATAGGGGGGAAATGCATCATTAGTCGACTCCTTATTGATGTTATCAGTGATCCAGCTTGATCTTTTTCCCACTTTCCAGACTGCCGCCCTCTGCCCTTTTTCACAAGTCCATGAGTTTATTGTCTTAATATGTTGTTGAAAATACTATAATTCTACCTGTCTTCATGTTTCTGACAAGTTTATAACCCTCAGCTAATTAACATTGACAGCAGGTGTTATAAGTTGTGATTACAGGTAATCAGCTTATGAACATTTCGATTACGATACCAATTTGTCATTTGTATTTTTATACGACCGCAAAAATTGAAAATTTTTTGGTCGTATATTGGTATGACGTTGGCGTCATCGTCGTCGTCCGGCGTCGTCCGAAGACACATTGGTTTTCGCACTCTAACTTTAGTTTAAGTGAATGGATCTCCATGAAATTTTACCATAAGGTTCAATACCACGAAAGGAAGGTTGGGATTGATTTTGGGGGTTATGGTACCAACAGTTAAGGAATTAGGGGCCAAAAATAAGCATTTTTGTAACTTCCAGACAATAACTTGTGTGTAAGTGTATGGATCTCTCTGACATTGTACCACAAGGTTCCATATCACAAAGGGAGGCTGTAATTGATTTTGGGGGTAATTGCCTCAAAATTTTAGGAATTAGGGGCCAAAAAAGGGGCAAAAAACAAGCATTTTTCTAGTTTCATGACAATAACTTGTGTGTAAGTGTTTGGATATTTCTGAAATTGTACTACAAGGTTCCATATCACAAAGGGAAAGCTGGAATTGAGTTTGTGGGTAATTGCCCGAAACGTTTAGGAATAGGGGGCCAAAAAGGGGCCAAAAGCATTTTTCTAGTTTCCAGACAATAACTTGTGTTCAAGTGTATGGATCTCTCTGAAATTGTACTGCAAGGTACCATACCACAAAGGGAAGGCTGGGATTGAGTTTGGGGGTGATGAATCATAAGGGGGTTCAAAAAATTTGGGGGGGGGGATTTTTTTTTTTTCTTTTTTTCCTTTTTTTTTCTTTTAAAATTTTCCATTTTAAGTTGGTTATTTCTGATTAATATTTAAAAGCAAATAATAATGATATGGTAGGAGATACACACCAAACAGGATGTGTAAATTATTATATAATAAGTATTGTGCAATAGCAAGAAATTTTCAATTGCACAGTATTGCACAATTGCAAGAAATCTTCAATTGCACAGTATTGCGCAATAGCAAGAAATCTTCAATTGCACAGTATTGCGCAATAGCAAGAAATATCCAATAGCACAATATTGCGCAATAGCAAGAAATTGTCAATTGTACAGTATTGCACAATAGCAAGAAATATTCAATTGCACAGTATTGTGCAAAAGAAGATACTTCTTATAAATTGCTTATTTCTTGATCAATTTCAATGGGGTTTTATTCTTGAATTCTTGGGGTTCTTTAATATGCTGAATCTAACCGTGTATTAAGTTTTTGGATTTTGGGCCCCGTTTTTAAATTGGTCCACACTAAGGTCCAAAGGGTCCAAAATTTAACTTTGTTTGATTTCATCAAAAATTGAATTATTGGGGTTCTTTGATATGCCGAATCTAACCGTGTATTTAGATTCTTAATTTTTGGTTCCGTTTTCAAATTGGTCTACATTAAGGTCAAAAGGGTCCAAAATTAAACTTAGTTTGATTTTAACAAAAATTGAATTTTTAGGGTTCTTTGATATGCTGAATCTAAACATGTATTTAGATTTTTGATTATGGGCCCGGTTTTCAAGTTGGTCCAAATCGGGGTCCAAAATTGAACTTTGTTTGATTTCAACAAAAATTGAATATATGGGGTTCTTTGATATGCTGAATCTAACCATGTATTTAGATTTTTGATTTTTGGGCCCCGTTATCAACTTTGTCCACATTGAGGTCAAAAGGGTCCAAAATTAAACTTTGTTTGATTTCATCAAAAATTGAATTCTTGGGGTTTTTTGATATGCTGAATCTAACCATGTATTTAGATTTTTTATTTGTGGACCCGCTATCAAATTGGTTCATATTGAGGTCAAAAGGGTCCAAAATTTAACTTTGTTTGATTTCATCAAAAATTGAATTATTGGGGTTCTTTGATATGCCAAATCTAACCTTGTATTTAGATTTTTAATTTTGGGTCCCGTTTTTAAATTGGTCTACATTAAGGTCCAAAGGGTCCAAAATTAAACTTAGTTTGATTTTAACAAAAATTGAATTCTTGGTGTTCTTTGATATGCTGAATCTAAACATGTGTTTTATTTTTGATTATGGGCCCAGTTTTCAAGTTGGTCCAAGTTGGGGTCCAAAATTAAACTTTTTTTGATTTCAACAAAAATTGAATATATGGGGTTCTTTGATATGCTGAATCTAACCATGTATTTAGATTTTAGATTTTTGGCCCAGTTTTCAAGTTGGTCCAAATTGGGGTCCAAAATTAAACTTTGTTTGATTTCAACAAAAATTGAATATATGGGGTTCTTTGATATGCTGAATCTTACCATGTATTTAGATTTTTTATTTTGTGGGCCCGCTATCAAATTGGTTCATATTGAGGTCAAAAGGGTCCAAAATTAAACTTTGTTTGATTTCATCAAAAATTGAATTATTGGGGTTCTTTGATATGCCAAATCTAACCATGTTTTTAGATTTTTAATTTTGGGTCCCGTTTTTTAAATTGATCTACATTAAGGTCCAAAGGGTCCAAAATTAAACTTAGTTTGATTTTAACAAAAATTGAATTCTTGGGGTACTTTGATATGCTGAATCTAAACATGTGTTTAGATTTTTGATTATGGGACCAGTTTTCAAGTTTGTCCAAGTTGGGGTCCAAAATTAAACTTTGTTTGATTTCAACAAAAATTGAATATATGGGGTTCTTTGATATGCTGAATCTAACCATGTATTTTGATTTTGGACATTGGACCATAATAGGTAAATTAAAAAAATTGAAGTTCTTAGACCACACTCTTTCTGTGTCAGAAACCTATGCTGTGTCAAATATTTAATCACAATCCAAATTCAGAGCTGTATCAAGCTTAAATGTTGTGTCCATACTTGCCCCAACTGTTCAGGGTTCGACCTCTGCGGTCGTATCAAGCTGTGCCCAGCGAAGCATTTTATTTATAATATTATTTTATATCATGATTTATTTGTACAGCAGACAATTCTTTAAGGTTATAAATTCAAAAATTTAAAAATAAATCTTACTCCAATCTATTTATCATAATTATTCTTTATTTTTAAATATATCTTTGACGAAAAAAGAAATAAACTAGGTATTATACATAAACAGTGTACCAAATATGTTATGTTTAAAAAAAAAATACAGGTAAATCTTAGGTGAAATTCTAATTAACCTTGATTGTTATAAAAACAAATTATTTATCAAAACATCTATTGTTATTTGCATGTGGGAATAGAAGGAATAGTATTTTTAAAAAGTGGGAATAGGAGGAAGACACCATTTTATCAGATGAAGTAACTAGAAATGATTTAACATGTATCAAACTAAGGGATGATATATATCAAATTTTAAACACCTCTAAGAAGGAGGAGAGTTTACTGGTATACATCTGTCAATTCATTCTTCCCAATATATTTCTGTTAGTTTTTACTAACGAACTATAAATGGGAGTTCATTAAATTTTGTACCAAGCTTCATGTAAGCGTGCTATTTATTGTGTGGTGCATTTTCAGATTCATTGTTCATCAATTTCCTGTTTGCAGAATATTTAATATTCTTACACATAGTGGTGATAATGAAATTTTTGTCACATTTTGCTCAGGAACTACTTGTACAAATCAAGTCTCTCTGAAATTTGGAATCAAGCTTCATATATATGAGGATGCTATACTGTGATATATGTTTTCACATCCATCACTGTCTATTGAATACTGTACTTATAGCATTAGTGAGCAATAGTTCACAGTTCAACTTGTATCATATTTTGCTGATTAATCATTTATAATATTCTTCATACTATGTATACTTATTTTTTTTTTCATTTCAGATTAGACAAGAATAAAGGCATAGGTGTTGAAAATATACATTACTTAAATGATGGATTATGGAACATGAAAAATGTTAAATAGAAGTTTTTTGCATTAAGATCTGAACTATATTTATAACAAATTGTTGTATCTGTGATAAATTATAATATAATGATGCACAGTTTAATTTGTACATGAATGTTACTGGCATCTTGAACCTCATACATTTTCTTCTCTGATCCTAATCAAAACTTGGTTAACTTTACTATAATAGTAAACACAAAATTACAATTGCTATAAGGAATTTCTGTCATAATGACGTTAAATTGTTTACATTAAAATGACATTGAACATATGAAATGAATTTCTGTTTTACTTTCATCAAGTTATGAATTTAATTTTAGATTTGTTTAAGTTTGTTTAGTTAATTCAACTCCCTGAATATCAATGTAGATTGCATTTTTAAGTTGACAAAATTTGTTTTGCTCATTGGCAACAACATTTGAAATCACAACAGATTTAACCTTAAAAACAGAAGATAAACAAGTTTTGAAGGATATAAGTACAACATGTCAAATAAATTTTACTTTAATATGATAAATATGAAATTTCAAGATAAAATAAAATATGAAAATATAAAATAATAGGGGTATGAAATTTTAGACCAAAAAAATAACAACTAAATGTGTCTCAAGTGAGATAATCATGTTTCCCCATTTCTTGTTTCTGTGGTTATCATTATTTTACTTTTGTTTTGATATTATTCTTGTTATAGCCAATTGTTTTGTTCATATACCTTTAAGTCTGGTAATAATGTTTGTCTGGTAAATATGTTAATTTTGTTATTTATAACGTAAAATGATGAGATTTTTCAGGACAAACAATATAACTGGCCAGCATTGTATGTCATATGATAGATATAAGAAGATGTGGTATGAGTGCCAATGAGACAACCCTCCATCCAAGTCAAAATTTATAAAAGTAAACCATTATAGGTCAAAGTACACTTCAACACAGAGCCTTGGCTCACACAGAACAGCAAGCTATAAAGGGCTCCAAAAATTACTAGTGTAAAACCATTCAAACGGAAAAACCAAAGGTCTAATCTATATAAAAAACGAGAAACGAGAAACACTTATGAACCACATCAACAAACGACAACTACTGAACATCAGATTCCTGACTTGATCCTTGTTTATAATTTGTTTTGGTACTATAAGAATTAATTAAAGTGATTCATATAAGTGCAGGAAAATTTTGCGAAAAAAAACAGCTTTCCTTAACTTTTTACAGTGAAATAAACTTGAACATGGTTCAGATAAAATATACATTTGGACAGAGTTTGCAATGTGCTGGATGGTTAACTAACCATTTAAGTTTAGTGAAAAATTATTATGAACTTGTCTGAAACAAAATTTCACTAGACAATCAATAATTATATAACTAAAAACTTCATAAACTACATTGGGACACACAATCCTTTCCCATTTACAAAGAACTACCTTGGGACACACAAGCCCTCCCAATTTTACAAAAAACTACCTTATGTCTGACAGGGACATGTTGAATTGCTCACTGTTGACAGAAGTCAATTTATCCAAATAAATGTCTTGAATCGTTATGGGCAAAAGATTAATAATTGCACAATCGTTATCCAGCTTGTGCTAATGAAGCTAATTTAAAAATATTTACTATTGAATGATCACCCTACATTTTCTGGGGTAAAGATTGCATTCCTGCAATCAAAACCCTAATGGGACTGGCTTGACAGTTTTATTTTCGAGACCTTATTATTACTTTTGATAGCACAAACACAGAGTGCAATGAGGTGAGCAATCTTATCTATGAAATATATACTCAGATATTCAAGTTATAATCTGATGTGTATGTTTATAACCAAGAAATCTATTTTATTTGAAATTACAGAAGTGAATCTGTCTTTATAAAAATAGCAATGAAAGGAAATATTTAAATAAGAGTTATCTTTGCTTTGTCCATTATTGTAGTCCAAAATATTGCTTTCTATTTTTGTCTCACCTTGACAGAGTCAAAAAGCGAGACAGGTATGCTGTTTCCGGCATCGAAGGCGGCGGCGTCAACAATGTATTAGTTTGTGATAAGGGCTAGTTTAGGGTGAACCACTTGTGGTTGGGCAATGATATTTGGTATGCAGTTGAATTAGCACTGGCAAATCTCAGTTCCATGGAGATTATTTGGCTCCGCCCCCTCAGTCATGGTCTATTGACTTTAAAACTTTTGCTTAGTTTACATGTATTAGTTTTTGATTAGGTCAGTTCAAGGGGAACCACTAGTGGTAAGTCAATGATATTTGGTATACAGTTGTATAAGCATTGGCATATCTCATTTCCATGGAGAATATTTGGTCCGCCCCCACAGTCATGGTCTATTGACTTTGAAACTTTTGCTTAGTTTACCTGTATTAGTTTGTGATTAGATCAGTTTAAGATGAACAGCTAATGTTAAGTCAGTGATATTTGGTATGCAAATTTATTGGCATTTACAAGTCTCATTTCCATGGAGATTATATAGCCCCACCCCCTCATTATGGTTCATTGACTTTGAAACTTTTACATAGTTTACAAGTCAATGTTTGTGTTTAGGTTTGTTGAAAGGGAATGACTTATGATAAGTCTATGGTATTTGGTATGCAGTTGTATTAGCATTGGCACATCTCATTTCCATGGAGATTGTTTTGCCATGTACCTTCAGTCATGGTTGTTTGACTTTGAATATTTGCATAACTTACACGTTAAAGTATTGCTATTTTAATTTCAACATTTGCATTGTCAAAAGTAAAAAAAGGCGAGACATATCTCTGTGTTAACAGTTTATTGATGCAATGCAATGTTTGATATTGAGTTCCCAATGCAAAATGAATGCAATCTTTACCCTTTAGTGTTCGCAAGCACTTTGATTTAATTAGCTCTTAATGAAATTGAAATAGAATTGACCACTAGTATCGGTTATCATATGTAATGTTAGGTTTTTGGTCATCAAAAGAAATACATTTTTTGTACAAATGAAATAAAATGTTTTGTGTTTGCATCAGAATCAAATGATTTTAGAAATTCATTTGTAATTATTTATTTCTTCTTTTTTATATGAGCCAGTAATAGAACTTAGAAATACATTATCACAATCTAAGAGTTGGTAGAAAACTAAGGCTTTTTGGTGCACTTAAAATTGGGTGATATTATTATAGAAACTTACTGTACTCAGTGCTATTACATAGTATTATAATAAGTGTGGAATCTTCAACTTCATTGTAATAAAAACAGAAAACGTGCCACTGCTTATTTTTTATGCCCCCGCCGTAGTGGAGGGGGCATTAAGTTTTACCCTTGTCTGTCTGTACGTACGTCCGTCCGTCCATACGTCCCAAAGTTGGTTTCCATTCTATAACTTTAGTTTGCCTCAATCAAATGTTATGAAACTTATACACAATGCTTACTACCACAAAACACAGATCAAGATTGAATTTTGGTGGCATCACTTTAACCGTTCTAGAGTAATGCCCCTTTACAAATGGAAAAATTGCTGAATTTTTCGTTTCCGTTCTCTACCTTAAGTTTGCCTCCATCAAATGTTATGAAACTTATACACAATGCTTACTACCACAAAACACAGATCAAGATTGAATTTTGGTGGCGTCACTTTAACCGTTCTAGAGTTATGCCCCTTTACAAAGGGAAAAATTGCTCAATTTTTCGTTTCCGTTCTCTATCTTAAGTTTGCCTCAACCAAATGCTATGAAACTCATACATAATGCTTATTACCACAAAATACAGATCAAGTGTGAATTTTGGTGGTGTCACTTTAACCGTTCTAGAGTTATGCCCCTTTACAAAGGGAAAAATTGCTCAATTTTTCGTTTCCGTTCTCTATCTTAAGTTTGCCTCAACCAAATGCTATGAAACGTATACATAATGCTTATTACCACAAAATACAGATCAAGTTTGAATTTTGGTGGTGTCACTTTAACTGTTCTAGAGTTATGCCCCTTAACAAGGAAAAATTGCTGAATTTTTCGTTTCCGTTCTCTAACTTTAGTTTGCCTCAACCAAATGCTATGAAACTTATACACAATGCTTATTACCACAAAATACAGATCAAGTTGAATTATGGTGGTGTCACTTTAACCGTTCTAGAGTTATGCCCTTTACAAATGGAAAAATTGCTGAATTTTTTGTTTCCGTTCTCTAACTTAAGTTTGCCTCAACTAAATTTTATGAAATTTATACACAATACTTATTACCACAAAACTCAGATCAAGATCAAGTTTGGGTAGGGTCACTTTTACAATTCTTCAGTTATGTCCGTTTATAATTTTATATGATATGCAAGCGGGGGCATCATCTGTGTCCCATGGACACATTCCACATTTATTGCTATTATAGGACTACTTTTAAATTGTGGTTATATTATAATATTGGTCTGCTGTCATTGTTGTTTAAACAAGGTGTATTGGATTCTTTTTGCTAAATTAGAGTTTTGATATCATTTTTGATCAGATGTTTAAATTATGCAACTCCGGTCCCACTAAACTTTGAAGAAAAAGACCAACAGGTGTCAATAATTATGAACCTCCTTGGTAGGCTTGTGGGTTTGAACCCTGGCCAGGTCAAACCAAAGACTTTAGAATTGGTATTTGCTGCTTCTCCGCTAAGCACGCAGCATTAAGGAGTAAGAGCAAAGACTGGTCGACTTTAGAGTCAGAATAATGTTTCTGGGTAAGTTGGCATGTCTTCCTGCTAACTGTTTGTTACCTTCGGAACTAGCACGTTTAAAATCCGGCTCATCATGTCGGTCTAGTACAAAACAGGTTTAATACTCATATTACATTAACATTGTTCTCGTCCTGAAAATGTGTATTACGCATATTATGGACTTAAAGCAGTCATTTGTCATCATCAATAATTATGTGTAAGCAAATTAGACCAAGATCATTGTGATTTATTATTTGTCCATCAAGCCTCCCAATGTCTAATATTTAAATTTGTTATAAATCCACTTGATTTAGAAGGGTTTATAAAGTGATCTTTTCTTGACAGCCTCTTCCTTCTTCGTCAGTTTGTATCTCTTAAGCTACTGACAATATTTATAATACTTTATGAAAATCTTGAATGCCTAATGGTATTGTGCACCTCTTGCAGTGGACATAGAAATACTGGAAACAATAATTATATGGAAAATTGCATTGTTGGCGCTGACCCATGTGTTCAATTCTTGCCAGATTTTTAGGAAACTTATATCATAGGTTTATATCAGCAATGTCTTGGACAAGTTCGAAAATCAGTGCTGATCAATTATTTTTATACGACTGCAAAAAATTTTGCGGTCGTATATTGGTATCACGTCGTCGTCAGCGTCGTCCAAAGACATTTGGTTTCCGGACAATAACTTGAGTAAATGTAAATAGAAATCTATGAAATTTAAACACAAAGGTTTATAACCACAAAAGGAAGGTTGGGATTGATTTGGGGGTTATAGTCCTAACAGTTTAGGAATAAGGGGCCAAAAAGGGGCCCAAATAAGCATTTTTCTAGTTTCCAGACAATAACTTGTGGAACGGTGTATGGATCTCTCTGAAATTATACCACAAGTTTCCATACCACAAAGGGATGTATAGGATTGGCTTTTGGGGTTTATGGCTCAAACTGTTTAGAAATTAGGGGCAAAAAAGGGGGAAAAACAAGGGTTTCCTGGTTAATGGACAATTAAAAAAAGTACAATGTTATGTTTGGATTACCTCCCTTACACTGCTTTTAAATTATGTATAAAGAAATGTTGTATTGTCTTGAGGTGATTAGCTGTCAATTTATTTTTAGAAGTTACTTGAGGGAAAGAATTTTTTTATTTGGAAAAAGGGGGGGGGTAGGTGAGAAAAAAAATTGGGGGGGGGGGGGGGGCAATTTTTTCTCATATCAGATTTCAGAAATTAAAAAGAAAATTACTTCAAATATTTATTTTTTTGCCAAAAAAAGGAGGGTCAATTCGCAACAGCATAGTGTATTGCACAAAAGCAAAAAAAATAAAGGAGGTAATTTTTTTTTTTTGGGGGGGGGGGGGTCAATTTGCAACAGCATAGTGTATTGCACAAAAGCAAAAAATTGAATATAAATTCAAATCATATAACCAATTCTAAGTTCTTTGACTACAGTTATTCTGTGTCAGAAACCTATTATGTGTCAAATATATTTAATTACAATCCAAATTCAGTCATGTATCGAGCGCGAATGTTGCATCCATTTTTGCCCCAACTGTTCAGGATTGGACCTCTGCTGTCGTATCCAGCTGCGCTCGGCGAAGCAATTTATTAAAAGAGTTATGTCCCTTGGAAATAGTGATTATACGGAAAATTGCATTGTTAGCACTCTGATAAGTTCAATTCTAGCCAGAATTTTATGAAACTTATATCATAGGTTTATAACAGCAATGTCTTTGACACTTTCAAAAATAAGTACTGATCAAATATTTTTAATGAGTTATGCCCCTTGTATATTTTATTTTTATCTAACAACCCACAGTAATTAAAAGCAGACTTTGCAATACCTATCCAAAATAATGTAGGAGTATTACTTTATGAACTCTACCAGTACATGGAAATTTTTTTCTAGTCTTTCATATAAAAACTCATATCTTTTGTTTAATATAAAAGTGTTCAGTCATTTTTACCTGTTCAGAGATATTCTTATGGTTGTGTATTCAACGAGAAAGATTCCTAACAAATTTGTTGTCAACATGTCTTAGGTCATGGGAGGGATTCTTAGAAACCATCAAAATAGTCCATTTTCTAATACATTGTACTGTCTTAGTTTCAAATTTAAGGAATTTTTGCAATGGATACAATACCTAGTTGGAGAAACTCTTCTTGCAAAACAAATTTTGGTGGTTTAAATGTATGCAAGTGACTAAGAATTTACATTGAGTAATCAGCTATTTTGCTATTCCATTTTTTGTCTCCCCTGCGATGAAAGAAGCAAAATTGGAGACATAGGGATTACAATCTGACAGCGCCAGGAGGCATAAACTATTTGTATAAAGCTTTATATTTTGTATGCAGATACATGTAACTTATGTGACAAAGTTTCTGTCTATGATAAGTCCAATGTCCTTGAACTCATTTTCATTGTTTAGTGACTGCTTGAAAAAAAAATTTGTGATGTAAAATAATCATTTATTGTTAGTAATAGGATTAATATATTTGATATATAGCTTCCTTTCAAAGTCTACATTTTATGAATCAGTGATCAAATTTAAGTTTGTGTGGTCAAGTCTGTATCCCAGATACTATAAGCAATAGGTCAACTATATTTTGTGTATGGAATGATTACAAGATTTACATGTCTGACTGGCAGGTTTCATCTGACATTGACCTCATTTTCATAGTTCATTGGTCAATGTTTAATTTTCATGGTTTTGTCAGTTCATCAGATACTATAAGTAATAGGTCAACTATATTTGGTGCATGGAATGATTAAAAGTTGTACATGTCTGTCTGACAGGGTTCATATGACCTTGGCCTCGTTTTCATGGTTCATTGGTCAATTTTAAGTTTATATGAGGTTTGGTCTATTTTCCAGAAGCTATAAGCAATAGGACCACCTTATTTAGTGTGTATGGAATGATTGTAAGGTATACATGTCTGTCTGGCTTTGACCACATTTCCATGGATCATTGATAATGTTAAGTTAATGTGATACTTGTAATAAAACCTTCATATTACAGACTTTCAACATAAATTCAATCATAAAGTAAAGCAGTCAAGACTTTTCAGCATGTGCACTCTTGTTTCCATAATTGTGTAATGTCCTTAAATAGTGAAAATAACTAAAGTCCCCAGACATTTCACTTAAGTTGTTCCTCTTTGACTTTAAAAAGCAGGGATACAGTTTACCTTCTTATGTGTTGCTTCCATTTGCCAAAAAATAGAAAATTGTATGAATATGATGAGGATGATGATGATGAAGGATGGCTGTTTTATGTTCAGTAGCAAATTAAATGCATGTCCAGGATGAGAACATGTTCATTCTATATGAATATGAACACTGCTTTGTTTTAGGAATCAAGCTTAGTGAGGTTTTTTTTATGTGGTAGTTCACAGGAAGAATTATCACCCTACCTAGCCACATTATTCTGATTCCAATCTGACCTGTCTGCTGTTACTCCTTTATGCTGCCTACTTTGTGGTACAGTAAATACCAATAACTTTGACATCTACTGTTGGCAATTTTGAATTTTCAATTCATACCAAAGTAATAACACTTGTCAAGGACTATTACAGCAACATATATGTTAAGTTTGGTTTCAGTTGGTTCAATCATTTTCTTCTGAAGAATTTTCTATCTTCAGCTAATAATAAATTTGAAAGGCCAAGGCAGCCATGTTGAATGAAGGAAAGGTTCACAAGTAACTGTACTTGAAACAGACCTTGTAGGGAACATCTCTGCCTAATTTGATTAAAATTAACATACCAAAATCAATAATTGCCTCTGTTTGTCATGGTTTTTTGTAAACAGAACTAAAAATACAAATGAGGGCTCATTTCAGGGCCAGTTTTTATACGACCGCAAAAATTTTTGTGGTCGTATATTGGTATGACGTTGGCGTCGTCGTCATCTGAAGAATATTACATTACTTTAGTTTAAGTGAATGGATCTCTATGAAATTTTCAAAAGGAAGGTTGGGATTGATATTGAGGGTTATGGTACCAACAGTTAAGGAATTAGGGGCCAAAAATAAGCATTTTTGTAATTTCCAGACAATAACTTGTGTGTTAGTGTATGGATCTCTCTGACATTGTACCACACGGTTCCATATCACAAAGGGAATGCTGGGATTGATTTTGGGGGTAATTGCCTTAAAATTTTAGGAATTATGGGCCAAAAAAGGGGCAAAAAACAAGCATTTTTCTAGTTTCATGACAATAACTTGTGTGTTAGTGCATGGATCTTTCTGAAATTGTACTGCAAGGTTCCATATTACAAAGGGAAAGATGGAATTGAGTTTGGGGGTAATTGCCCAAAACGTTTAGGAATAAGGGGCCAAAAATAAGCTTTTTTCTAGTTTCCAAAAAATAACTTGTGTTCAAGTGTGTGGATCTCTCTGAAATTGTACTACAAGGTACCATACCTCAAAGGGAAGGCTGGGATTGATTTTGGGGGTAATAGCCTCAAAATTTTAGGAATTAGGGGCCAAAAAGGGGCAAAAAACAAGCATTTTTCTAGTTTCAGGACAATAACTTGTGTGTAAGTGTATGGATCTTTATGAAATTGTACTTCAAGGTTCCATATCACAAAGGGAAAGCTGGGTTTGAGTTTGGGTGTAATTGCCCTAAACGTTTAGGAATTTGGGGCCAAAAAACAAGCATTTTTCTAGTTTCCAGACAATAACTTGTGTTCAAGTGTATGGGTCTCTCTGAAATTGTACTACAAGGTACCATACCACAAAGGGAAGGCTGGGATTGAGTTTGGTGGTGATGAATCATAAGGGGGTTCAAAAAATTTGGGGGGGGATTTTTTTTTCCTTTTTTTTTTCTTAATAAACTTTCCATTTTAAGTTGGTTATTTCTGACTTATATATATATAAGCAAATAATAATGATATGGTTTGAATAGGTAAATTAAAAATTTTCAAGTTCTTAGACCACATTCATTCTGTGTCAGAAACCTATGCTGTGTCAAATATTTAATCACAATCCAAATTCAGAGCTGTATCAAGCTTGAATGTTGTGTCCATACTTGCCCCAACTGTTCAGGGTTCCACCTCTGCGGTCATATCAAGCTGCGCCCAGCGGAGCATTTTAAATCCATTGTTATGCCAAGTTTTGTTTAAATTTTCCAAAGCCTTTTCAATTGAAATGCCAAGTTTTGTTTAAATTTGCCATGTAGGTAGTCTCAGAGCATGTCAAGCGATCACATTAGCTCACTAGGCCTTTTGGTCATGTAGGATAATAATCTATTGTACTGATGTAGTCTGTTAAGAAGAAGCACTAAATCTACTAACAATTAATATTAACTTTTATTATGAACATTAGGAACACTTGTTTAACAAACATGAGTTAACATGTATTTACAACAATAAAAAAAGTATAATCTGAACATATAGAACAAACAAATAAACCATTATTGTAATATTTATATCTTTATAATTATTTACCAAAAAATTGAAACATAGGAAATGAAAATGTACAATTCAACAAAGAAATACTCAAAACCTGTCACATGAACTGGTCCTGAAAAGAAAAGTTTCATTTATATAATACTATGAATTTTTGGAGTCATTTTCTAAAATATGTTTCTTGCTTCATAAGTCAGTATAAGCATGATGATATATCTTTAAAATGACAAAAATTTACATCAGTGTCTTTGCTGGATGACTAAGCATAAAGGAACCCTTATTGCATTAATTTTGGCCCAAATCATTTAAAATGTGAAACTCTCCTATTACTCTTATTTTTGCTTACCCATCCTTTAAATTTAATTACCACCAACCCTTCTGTCAAATTCCCATCTTTCAAAAAGATTTTACATGTTCTATGGGAAATACTGAACTTGATACAGACAAACATTTCATCAAAAATTTATCATCATTTTCTCTTTATTCTTGTGATCAGATATTTAAAAAAAATCCCAACTCATTTTATTTTCTAATGCTGATCTCATATCCATACTGTGCATACTTGTAGAATTGAACAAAATAGTTAAAAATTAGGCAACAGAGACTGGAAGTACATATATTTAAAAAAAATTGTGAAATTGCCAGGGGAGATAACTTTGTAACAAATTCAATAAATTTAGGGGGAGATAATTTACTTAGATAATAATGTAAATTGACCAAGTTATGTTTTGTCATGTTGATGAAATAGCAAGAAAACTAAAAAGAGTTCATTTTATTTCCTGAAAGCATCTGATCTAAGTAATGCCAAAACCAAAGTTATCAATTTCCATTAGCAAGATTTTTTTTATTCCTAGAAAATAATTTTCCTCCATTTTAAATTGTTACAACTTTTGGACCCACATTTTTCCAAACTTCAAGTATCGTGACCTATATTTTTAAGCTGAATTTTGAATATATATATACATTTAAATCCCTGTCATAAAATTTATGGAAACTTTTTGTTAATTCCTGTGTCTTCATTTTAGTCTATCCTCTTGTTTACATACACAAAGGAGTAAGTTCGGTAAGGGCCAAATTTGGCCCCGAATATTAAGTTCAATGTTTCAGGATAAAATGTGTTTTAAGTAGATGAAAAGACATGTGAGAAAGTAATATAGAACTATTTTGCCAGAGTTTTATTTTTAAGCATTGATTTTGACATCCCAAATAGGTTAAAAATAGAGATTTTTGTGAAATTGGACAAAATCATCCGGATTTCAACCAAACTAAGACCTAGGAAGCATAAAGCGCATGTGTCGACAAACAAAATATTCAAGTCAGATATGTAAAATGTCATAACAAACATTAGGTTTAAATATCTTTGTTGTCAACGCATGCGCTATATGTTTCCTGTCCAAAAAATCAACGTAAATTTCCCTGTTTTCATCGAATTTTCACGGAAAATCAAAATGAGTGCTGTTTCTGAAGTCATGAATAGAACCCAAAAAATAGATCTTCAACAAAAAGACGTTTTTCCAATAAAGTCATCATATTACCTATGATTCCTTGTGACATTGGTCAATAAATCCTAATTTCAACTTTCAGCTAGAATGAGGGGCCATTTTAGGGCCTTATCAAACCTACTCCTTTAGTTTGTTTCCCAAACCATAAACTGTTTTTTTCTTAATCAAGTGCTAACATACATCATGTATTCACTCGAAAAAGTTTGTAATACAGTGAAACCTGTATATTAACAGAAATATTTTAAAATGGATGTACGCTTTAAAATGCTAAATATTTTTTCTCAAGAACAAAAAAAGCCTGTCTAATCAGAACAAAAACTTATGACTTTATATTAACGCCTCTGAAGTTTCTATCTATCTATTATAGTTTTTAGGATATTAGGCAAAAGAGCTAAAAATTTGTAATAAACTGTTAACACAGAGATATGTCTTGCCTTTTTGTAATTTTGATAATGCAAATCTTGAAATTAAAATAGCAATACTTTAACATGTAAGTTATGCAAATATTCAAAGTCAATGAACCATGACTGAAGGTACATGGCTAAACAATCTCCATGGAAATGAAATGTGCCAATGCTAATACAACTGCATGCATACCAAATACCATTGACTTATCATAAGTTGTTCCCTTTAAACAAACCCAAACACAAACATTAACTTGTAAACTATGTGAAAGTTTCAAAGTCAATGAACCATGATGAGGGGGTGGGGCTATATAATCTCCATGCTAACAAGACTTGCAAATGCCAACAAATTTGCATATGAAATACCATTGACTTAACATTAGCTGTTCATCTTAAACTGATCTAATCAAAACTAATACATGTCAACTAAGCAAAAGTTTCAAAGTCAATAGACCATGACTTAGGGGGTGGGGCCAAATATTCTCCATGGAAATTTGATGTGCTAATACTTATACAACGCAGCATACCAATTAACATTTGCCTACCATTAATGGTTCCCCTTGAACTGACCTAATCACAAACTAATACATGTAAACGCAGCAAAAGTTTCAAAGTCAATAGACCATAACTGAGGGGGTGCAGCAAAATAATCTTCATGGAAATGAGATATGCCAATACTTATACAACTGCATACCAAATATCATTGACCTACCACTAGTGATTCCCCATAAACTGACTTAATCACAAACTAATACATGTAAACTAAGCAAAAGTTTTAAAGTCAATAGACCATGACTGAGGGGGCAGGGCCAAATAATCTCCATGGAAATGAGATGTGCTAATGCTTATACAACTGCATACCAAATATCATTGACCTACCACTAGTGGTTCACCATAAACTAGACCTAATCACAAACTAATACATTGTTGACGCTACCGCCGACACCGGAAACAGCATACCTATGTCTCGCTTTTTGACTCCGCCAAGGCGAGACAAAAATTAATAAACATGATTGATGCAATTAAAGGCAAAGCTGAACTCAAATTATGTAATTAGAATTTAAAATTAGAGTTCTAAATTAATGCTATAGTAAATGAAATATCATCACATCATTAACTGTCTTTTACAATAATCATGATAATGCAAGCAAAACATCACAAATTTGTTTAATTCACAGTTTGCTTTTCCTTTGAATTCAGAATTCAAAATGAATATTAAAATAAAAGAAATATTGCAACAAAAGTTTTAACAAGGTCAACACATAAAAAAACATGTTCATAATAGGTGGTCTATATCATTAAAACATATCTTATGTATAAGTAGAAAGCGAAGGCGCATGATAGGGGAACTATCTGAAGGAAAAAATAATTCATGTTTTACAGACGGATTGGAAATTTGATCCAACCACTAATAGCAGGAATTTTACAGTGCCTTTCACTTTAGCCTTGCTGATTTTTCACATTGCTTTATGGAAATGATTACATTACCGGTGTATATATATAATATGTACATTATACATATACATAATATAGCTAGCTACTACCAGTACCATGACCCAAAATTAATAATCATTCAGTTTTCAACTGTTATAATTTGATTCATTTTATTGTTCATGTCGGTGGGGTTTTGGAAGGTTTTTCCATAGTCATTTGTAGAGTCAGTCTCAACTACCAGTACTTCAAAAGCTTTAAGTATTCAATTATTTTGATTTGTTTCAAATGTTACATATACCGGAGGAGTTTTTGAAGGTTTCTTCTCAATCATTTGCAAAGACACAGTTCCATCACCGTTGTCAATTTGATTGGCTATTTTATGTCTCCACCGAAGATGTTCATCTTTTGTTTTAGAGTCTGAGAACACACTTATACACAAGGGACATTTAATGAAGTTCTTTTCATTTTGAACACAATATGGTACAATAAATTTTGTTACTAAACCTGTAACCATGGGAGTATCTACAGATGAAGCCTCCATATCAAAGTGAGGCTGACTTATTGATGCAACGCTTTCAATGGTAAGCCCAGAGTTCTCATTCCTTTCGCAGTCCTTTAATGTTTCAAATTCATATGGATTTTGTGATATTGTTTTAAATTCATCCATTGCCCCTTCTCTCCTCTCTTGAATTTCCTCTTTTTGTTCATTCGGTAAAACAGAATGTATTTCAAATAAATGTTTGTTTCTTGATGAAGTATTGGCAAAATAACCTTTACAAACATCACAAATAATCAGTTCATTAATGCAATTTTCTTCTTCATGTTGGTCACGATCTTGTCGATCACTGAATCGTAACTGACAATGATAACAAGCATATCGATATTGACTCTGATCCACATCCATGTCTTGAACATCAGAAGGTTGTGTTACTGTTGACATTGTCTGATCTGTCATCTTAGCTGCCTTTGTTGTAGATTTGACAGCAACAGATCTTTTCTTTATCTTTCTCTTCGGTGGTTTCCTACGTAGTGACATTGTAAATTCTGTTTCATCTATATCTGCCATCAATTCCTTTCCAGAGGGAGTGTAAACATCATCCTCTTTGTCACTGTTTTCATCTAGAGAATCTAAGTCTTCCTCTGGGCTACTGAAATCTGCTGACTCATCATAAACTACAGTCTTTTTCTTTTTTCTTGGTGGTTGTCTTTTCCCTACAGCAGATGATTTTTCCTCTAACATTTTCCTCACTATAGTGTCAAATTGAACTCCTGATGATTTTGATTGTTTTGATTGACTTCTGCCTTCAGAAGACGACTGGCTGACATCAGAGTGTTGTGACATCTGCATATCTCCAGATGGACCACTTGGAAAAAGGTCCTGGAATGTCGCAAAAGGGAGACGATAAAGTAATGAACTATCTGGGTCATCATTCTTTTCAGTAGTTTGTTGAGGAGTTTTGGGTTCTGTTTTTGTCTTTGGTGCAGAGGTGACTGCTGCTTTGCGATTTTTTGTATATGTTTCTTCCTTTCCATTTAAAATCTTAGCTAATATAGAATTGGAACTTATTTGAGTTGCTTGATTCTGACTAGACATAATTTCATTCATGCTCTCTTTTTTATTTTTATCAGTACACCCTCCAAAATCAGTATTAGAGGTACCGGTAGTTCCCCCATAATCTGCTTCATTCCATACAGGCTCATTCTTAACATTGATAGTAGTGGATTTCTCATTTGCTTGTTCTTCAAAGTTATCTCCCATGTCATGACTAGTTGCTATTTGATCAGTCATTTCCTCATCTACTGGTTCCTCTTTTACTGACATCATTAGCTCACCAGTGTCATTTAAATTACTTTGTTCTACCTGTTCAATACTCTCTTGTTCAGACTGTTGTGCCTGTTTTTGTTTATGAGATGACAATATTTTTAAAAGACTAGATGCAGGCCTTTCACTATCTATAACTGGTGGACTGGGAGCCATGTTCCCATACAAACTCTCTTTATGCTGTGGAATTGGATTTACTGATGATAAAGTCGGGCTTGCACTTGAAGAATGATTTCTATGATTTTCTTGTAAAGTTTGTACTAAGAATGGAAATCTTGCTGAATTTTCAGGTGTTACACGAGATGGAACTTGTTTTCTACTACTACTAGACGATGAAGATGATGACTGTTGTTTTGAGGCACTCAGGCTATTACTTTGAGACCCTGAATTCGGAACAACTAACATGGGCTGAACCTGACTGTCAGTTTTATTACTGATTATGTCTGCTCTTGCTCTACGTTGTTTGGTACTCGTTTTAGGATTGGATAAAGTGTTAACACTTGTAAATAGCTGTCCTTTTTCAGTTAATAAATCATGAATCTTAACAACATGTTGTTCCTTTGAATTTAATACAGAAATACAGATAAGTCCATCCACTTCTATTGTACTATTGTAGTTTTCTTTACACAGACTCAATACTGAATCTCGCAGTGTAAAACAAATTCTCTCTTTATCCTCTTCACTCTGAAAAAAAAAATTTAAAGTGGCATAAGTTTATAAATAGAGATCATTTGAAGTATATGAAAGAGTGAAGAAAAAAATCTCAATAAATAAGATGCTACAATGCTATATGGGATTATCCCATATAACTGCCTGGATGACATTAAAGACATGCTACTACAGAAACATGATGGCCTGTCGAGGACAAGTAAGTGAAAAGATTAAAATATCGATAAAACGTAATCTCATGATACAATAGCAAAAAATCCTGAACTCAATCTGCTAGGTTTGTAGATTTTTGAGTCTGCTCCTATAATCATGACAATAATATTAACATATTCTCTCTTTTATCAATCATTTTTGCAGTCAATAACTTTGCATCAGGTTTTCAATCAGTTCTTATATAATAAAATTCTTATAAGGCATCAATCAAAACAACAACTTAGCCATGTAACAATTAAAAAAGAACTGGATGTTGTGCAAAACACACTGTAAATTATTGAAAACACTTTTTATCTAGGAAAATTTCTTTAAGAGTATTTCAATAGGTTTTTCCCTGTTTGTCCTGCATGTACCCTTTAGAAGAAATTATCATCAGTGTCACATATATAAAGTTGAGAATGGAAACAGGAATTGTGTCAAAGAGCAGAAAACAGCCCAAGGCCTCCAATAGGTCTTCAACACAATGTACATTTTAGGAAAATATAAAATTGACTTGTAAAACACAGTAGGTACTTTAGAAACAGGAACATTTTTTTTTATTAAAACGAAATCGACATAATTTAAATATGGACCGCAATGAGGACTCCAAATTGAACTGTGATGTAAAAAGTAATTTGGGTGTAACCGTTCTCTTGCAACAGAAGCAGGATGAGCATAACAGGAGGCTTTTAATAATAAAAGTCTACTATACATATATATGGCTTCATTTAGTACATTTAAAACGATGAATTGCAGGATAAAAAGTTGTGTGAAGATACTGACGAGCATTTGCTTTCAATGTTTTATTATATGCGTTTTGATATGTATGTTTTGCTTTATTTGCTTTTGCTTTGTTGGATTTGAAAGTTATCCAGAGATTATGTTTGAACCTTGTCTTGTACATCATGTATATACCGACAATAAATAAAGCTTTATGTCTTATTTCATCTGTTTATGAAAGGAACATTTCAATTGAACATGTACTTTAAATTTCCAGAATAAAGTTTAACGACTTACATGACCTATGATCAGTATTTATTTTAGTTACATATATATTTAACAAGCACTTTCAATCCGGTCTAGAAACATTATAAGCCTCAGAGCCCTTCACATGGAAATGAAAGTGTCATGACTTCACACGATAAAATAAGCTGTGTAAGCTAAAGATCAAAACCCAAAATAGTACCCAAACCCGAAATCCATCATAGTTATTAGCATTTGACTTATGTTTATTCCATTGCTGAGGGTCTGGATGGGGGTCCTTCAGTTCTGTATTCTTTAATTTTTTAGCTAAGTTTTCTCTAATCTTCATATTTATTGCCATTATTCTCTATTCTTTATTTATTTTCCCTATTCCTTTTTTTTTGGGGACTTTTTTTCTGCACATATTACCTATTATTTTCTATTCTGTAAACCCTATTCACATCCTCATGGATGATACATTTTATATGCTACCTAATAAAATTGAGAATGGAAATGGGGAATGTGTCAAAGAGACAACAACCCGACCACAGAACAGACAACAGCAGAAGGCCACCAACAGGTCTTCAATGCAGCGAGAAATTCCCGCACCCCGAGGCGTCCTTCAGCTGGCCCCTAAACAAATATATATACTAGTTCAGTGATAATGAACGCCATACTAAACTCCAAATTGTACACAAGAAACTAAAATTAAAAATAATACAAGACTGACAAAGGCTAGAGGCTCCTGACTTGGGACAGGCGCAAAAATGCGGCGGGGTTAAACATGTTTATGAGATCTCAACCCTACCATTCTTGGGTCGGACATTTCTTCTTCTCTAGATACACCTATAGAGCCACTCTTGTAATAATGCAGATCATGGACTCTGGCCATGTGTTGCTGAAGCTGATTGGTCCGGCTCTGTGGGGCCGAATAGTTGCATTGTGGATGGACACAGTTTATCATTGGTCCATGAACTGTCTGGGTATGTCGTATTAATGTAGCTCGTCTGTTAAAAGTTTTATCACAAATTTCACAGCTGAGAAACTTTACTGTATCTGTATTTTCACCACTGTGTTCATGTGAAGTCATTTGCTGAAATAAGATACAATATATATATATTCATATACAATTGAAAAAAAATCATCTATCTATTAGTTTAAATAAAAGAACAGAGTTCCAATGTCCCCTGTGTTACACATATTTTATCTGTCCAAGGGCAATAACTATCAAAAATTGTTTTTTCTTGTTCTTTAAAACTTTTTAAAAATATCTTAACAGAGATATTGCTGATATAAACCTTTAATATAAATTTCATACTTATCTGGCAAGAATTGTACACGTGAGTGCACTCACAATGCCATTAACTATAAAATTAACATTTCAGAGGGACATACAACTGAACAAATAATTGATCAGCATTGATTTTTTTATTTGTTCCAGACACTGCTGATATAAACCATCAATATACATTTCATAATAATCCTTCAAGAAATGTAAGCTCAAAATTAAAGCACTTACAATGCAATTTTCCATATAATTATTATATCCAAGGGGCATAACTCTTTTTTCAAAACTTGATTGGCACTGATTTTCGTAACTGTCCGGAGACAATTTTTTTTCTTGATATAAATATAAAAGAAGAGAAGAAACATGCATTCTGAGAGTTTTGCATGGCAATACATAGTCCCCTACTGGTTAAAAATTCATTGTACTGGAACAAAATGCTAACTTCGTCTATAACTTGTATTGGTGTAAACTATATAACAAATATCAAGTCAATATCTTCAAGCATGATGAAAAAAAAGTGTAGAAAACTAATTATTTCAGTGAATTTTCTAAGTCCAAAGACCATAACTCTGCACAAAATCATCATACCAGAACAAAATTCCAACTTGATCTGTAACTTGTCATGATAAAACAATATACCAAATATCAAATCAATATCTTCAAGCACCAAGAAAAAAGTGGAAAACTGATTTGCAGGACTGACAGATGGACAGACAGACAGAGTGCAAACCTAAAATCTATAAAAAAATATTGATCACATCTACTAAAATGTTACTGAAAATGCTGTACTAAAAGAATGTCGTAGAGAAATGTCAAATATATAAATTACAATCTACTTTTTTATTCTTCAGAAAATTGACCTGTATAAACCAAAGTCCCTCAACCAAATAGCTAAGAGCTTAATACAATCATTTTGTTTTGCTGTTTAAAGAAATTACTTTGTATATATTGATTTATCAGAATCAAAAGTGGTCTCTAACTGATGTGGTTAATACAGTTAATATTAAGATCAACGAAGGTCATTCACATTTAGACCTAAATACCCTTTATTTATCCATTTTAACACTGTAAAAATAACTACAGTAACTAAAAACTTTAAAAAAAAGTTTCAATATAAAAATACTTCAACAATGACTGCACTGGCTCCAAAGAAGAGTGCCACTTCTTTTTACGATATTACCAGTGTGATAAACCAATCAGTGAATAAATACTTAATGCAAAACTTGTGGACACAGATGATACCCCCCTTGCATATAACGTTATAAAGGGCCATAACTCAAGAACTGTAAAAGTGACACTACCCAAATTTGAACTTGATCTGAGTTTTGTGGTAATAAGCATTGTTTATAAGTTTCATAATATTTAGTTGACGTAAACTTAAATTAGAGAACAGAAACGAAAAATTCAGCAATTTTTCCATTTTTAAAGGGCATAACTCTAGAACAGTAGAAGTGACGCCACCAAATTTCATTCTTTATCTGTGTTTTGTGGTAATTAGCATTGTGCATAAGTTTCATAACATTTGGTTGAGTCAAACTAAAATTAGAGAACAAAAACTAATATTTCAGCAATTTTTCCATTTGTAAAGGGGCATAACTTTAAAACGGTTAAAGTGACACCACCAAAATTCAAACTTGATCTGTGTTTTGTGGTAATAAACATTATGGATAAGTTTCATAACATTTGGTCGAGGCAAACTAAAGTTAGAGAACGGAAACGAAAAATTCAATTTTTCCATTTGTAAAGGGGCATAACTCTCGAATGGTAAAAGCGATGCCACCAAAATTCAAACTCGATCTGTGTTTTGTGGTAATAAGCAATGTGGATAAGTTTCATAATATTTGGTTGAGGCAAACTCAAGTTAGAGAACGGAAACCAATTTTGGGATGTACAGACGGACAAGGGTAAAACTTAATGCCCCCTCCGCTACGGCAGGGGCATAAAAATGTACTGCTATGTATTCTTAATCCTTAAACCTGTATACACATACTATCGAAGAGTATTCATCATGTTCATTTCATATGACATCAAACACTAACATGTATAAAATGAAGACATGACATTTTACATGTAAGGATGAAGGAGAGAGATGAAGCACAATGTTTTTTTTTCTTTTTAACATACATGTATATATTTGTATGCTATTTTCGTTATAAAGATGCAAATTCAAAATAAACGCCCCTAAACAAAACAAAATCTTGTACAACCTATTTCAGTTTGGTTACTTAGAAGTAGTAATTTTCTATAGCCACTGTATTGTTCTGACAATGAATCAAATCTTACAATGCCTCATTTCAAATCCCCAATAATTATTCCCCTGCATTCATCTCATCTGTATTTTTTCAAATTAGCAAATGAAAATAAATATTAAAAGAACAATTTACAGACCAAAATTAATTAGTAAAAATTTTGCTATGGTTTTCGATGTTTGGTCTCTATTGAACTTTAATCATTTTAATTTACCACTTATGTAGACTATCTATGGATAATTTAGACTGTGTTATATTGTTAGCATTTGTTCATTGTTGAAGGTCATATAATGACCTCTTGATTAACCTGAGTTGTAGAGTTGCTGTCACATTATTTACTTCACAACTCCTATTCATAGTTGTTTACCACTAAAGAGTTTTGTTGATGAAATTGTGCAGGCATGTCCATCATAGTTATGAGAAAAAAACATAAAATATCTATTATTTTTTTTTATTCTTTTCAGGGTGAAAAATTTAAATACATGTATCTGGCCTATAATTGTCCTTTTTTGCTGATACAAGTATTTCTGTCTTTTCTTTTTTATGAACAAAATGGTTGTTGGTACATGTACATATAGTTGTTCCACTATCCTGTCTTCTTTTCCTCTGTTGTTACATTATTGATGGAATTAATCACCAGATTTTCACTAGCCATGACCAACAAGACAAGTGCCGCTAGTGGAGCAAGAACTGTTTCCTAGAACCTCAGTTCAACACCGTTTTTGGTGGGGTTCATGTTGCTTGATGTTCATGATGTTATTAAAGTTTTCTATGAAATGTTAAAATGGACTTCCCTCTTTGTTGCAGTTTGTTATCATATGGTTTGGGATTTTTTTTGTCACTTCAAAAAATTGTTATCATAGACTTTAAAATCATTCACAGATCAAACTGACAAGACTGGTAAAAATACCAACTGAACTGTAAGAAGTTAATTACCCTCTTCTCCCATGAAAGTACTGTCCTCCAATTGGGGTGTTTTCATATTATTTATTAACATGCTTGTTGTAAGAGAAACATCCGTAATGGTTATATATGTGCAAATAATTTACACTGTGACTGTAGATAACTACTATGTATGTTGAAAAAATTAATTACTGTACCAGCCAGGATTCAATCCCAGTGTCATAACTGGGACCTCTGGCACTGTAAGCCACCACTCTACCAACTGAGAGAAAGGGGTACTCCACTAACACAGCTAATGGAGGGTGGTTAATGATTTTTTTAAAATTAATTATTTAGTTTGACTCAGCTGCATTGGATTTCCCTTTAAGCATCCACTCTTGGTGCTAATACGGCAGATTAGTCATTATATCCATTATTCAATATTATTTGCAGTATGTATATCTCATAGTAAAATGTGTGGGTGTTTTCTATGTTGTTTTTTTTAAAGAGATTTCTCCATAAGGCTCAAACTACTCAAGCCTTCTGTTTATTCAGTAGTCCAAATACACTTTTATACCTGGTGCACTTGAGTCAATGTCAACATAATATCAATAGAATTATTATATGTTGTTGTTATTTTGGTGCATGTTTTTCTTTTTGTTTTTTTGTTGTTTTTTATTACATGTCTATTGTCTAGATTGCATTGCATATGTTATATTGTTTATAATGATATTGTTTATGTGCAGTATGCCCTCTATATCATGGGGCTCTGATTTGGTGAATATAAAGCACACTTTCGCAGCTTATGGAGGGCCATTATATATTTACTTGGCAATGGGAAGCACCCCTATAGAGCAAAGGGTAGTAAAGATTGTCACAGTGACTGTCTATTGAAATATATATCATCCAGTGACTATTTACTGTTGAACTCATATCAAAAGGCTGGATTCAAACAATTTAATTTTAGAAAATACTGTATCAGTCACTCTGTCACGTCTGTAAATTTCCTCCCCCTTTTATTTTTCCTCAACTTTCATTTTCATGTAATATAAAAAATTTCACTATACTTAACAAGTAGCAATCATTATCATGTAATTCAGTTTAATACTTCATTGTCAAACTGAACATACTCAAATTACCTGATTCAATCCCAGACATACATGTTGTCAATCCCATTCTGTCATACGTGACATAATCAAAGCAACAACGTGTTTCTATGGAAACGTTTTTTTCTTTGTCAACCATTCATAATGTTAAAATTCAACCGTCTTACCTGTTAAAATGTTACATTAGAATATTACTTTGGTTCTCGTGACATGGAGAAATATGGCGATTCACCGCCGACTATTGAACCCTGGTGTAAACGACCTTGATCTTATTTCTTGGCTGTGACCTTTGGACGCATGACCCCCACATTTCAACCTTGATACGACCCGTGTCATCTTTGCAACCTATAAAGATAATGCACAAGACATGCTAATATAATAGAACATATATTTAAATGTTAAACTGATGCAAGACGTTGCAATTGGCAAAAAATACTTGCTTTATTTGCAGAAAAATATAAACAATGATAACCGGAAGTTAACATGCTCTAGTCAATACAAATTACAAAATCGGTCAAATGATATAAATGAAACGAAAGGTAACTGGTTTGGTTAGTAAGTTAATACTTTATTTTGAGAAGGTAGACAGTTAGCAATACAATATCTAATCTTTCCTGATGCACTAAAATTATAAAAAATCAAACAAAATCAAATTAAAATCATGTAAATGGGTCTGGATAGGGTTTACAAGAATACACCTTATCGCTATTCCCGCTTGACCCGAGAATCTGTCCCGCTCGAACTTTTGACGTCATACAACAATCACTTTTCCATTGTGGCGTCAGATATTTTCTATTATAACGTCAAAATTTTACGGGAACTTGTGTGATGTCCAGTAATGGCGGACAAATAGCGATAATTAAGGTGTATAGATATTACGGGCCAGAAAATGGGGCAAAAAACAGGAATATAGAAAAATAGACTAGAAAAACAATGAATATAGAAAAAAAGGCAAGAAAATAAAGAATAGAGAAAAATGGACAAGAATAAAGGAACAGAGTAAATTGACTTACAAATTAAAGAATACAGAAATAAAGGACTCTCATGTACAGTAAACTAATAGTCGTGCACCTAAATATTATATTCAATGATTTTCTTTTTTAATATGTACATTAAATATACTTTTCTATCAAGGTGTCATTATTTTCCCAGTTTTAGGAAGGATTTTTATAGTGATTTCTATATATATATGACCTGTATGATCTGAGATTACTTCAATGTATAACAAGTCTCAGATATAATTAAAAGTTTTCTTCGTAAAATTTTACTAGGGCTCGGAAAATATAAGTTTCCATTATTTGAGATATCAATGTCTATTCACAGTAAACTTTATTAGCATATACATTTTTAACTTTTTAATAATAGCAGAGACATATATACTAGTTATATAGACTGTCCGTTATAATCCCCCGTATATTGCAAAAGTAGTAATGAATGGTAAATATAACCGATCATAATAATATTACCGAACATCTGTTGTGAAAACACAGTGGCGGATCCAGGGGTTGGAACCCCCCTTTTTTTGGACGATCAATGCATTTGAATGGGGACATTTAGTTGGAACCCCCCTTTTATCCGGGGTTGGGAATCCCCCCCCCTTTTTTTTAAATGGCTGGATCCGCCCCTGAAACGGTTTCAGCCGACCTGGACGATATAGAGGATTTTTTCTTCAATGGACTTCAAACCGAACTCCGTTTGATAAATTGACTTAACGGGTTGTAATGGATCTTGTTGTTCAATTACTGTTTCTATAATAAAAAATAAAAGATAATTACCAAGTCGCAAATTTATAGTTCGAAGCAATACTCAAATGTTACTATGTTTTTTTTGTATCATATGTTTTGGGCATTGCAACCTTTAATGTTTTTGGCGTTGTGAATTACAGCGATCAATATTGGTTAGTGTACTAAGATCATGTTCATGATTTCTTAACATCATATATAGGAACTACAAGCTTGCTGTCCGTGAGTAACTTTTATGGTTTTTCTGTGTAATTTGTTTTGGGCATAGCACCCATTTAATGTTTTTGACGTTGTGAATAAAAGCTGGAAATGCCTATGGAGGTTACAAAACAAGATACCTTAATTCTGGTGCACATTTTGTGCCATATCTATTCTTTAATAAGGTATAATTTGTTATTTATCATGTATGAGATGTTTGTTATATATGATTCCCGTATTTTAGAGTTCAGTGCGTTTCCAGTACTGTTTATTTTTATTTTAATGTTCTTTTTTAAGTACATTTTGTTAATCTATTGATTAAGATCAAAAAAGTTGAGCCGGGTTAGGGGTGGGGGGAGGTTCTCGACATGTTTCCCAAAATAAATTAACTCTGACATATCTGCATGCCTGTCCAAAGATAACGAGGAACTTCGTCAGAAATAGAACTGCATATGTCATATCTTAATTGTTTTTGTTATTTGGAGAATTGAGTGTTGATGGCAGATCTTTGATTGTTTCTCTTAACTTTGTTCACAAGTTTTACATATGTGAATGCAACCTCTATCAAGACGAAAGGAAAAAGTTTTATGATGACATTGTTAATGTGTTTGTACTTTAGATATAATTTTGATAAGTTTAGATATTTAATGAACTGTACGGAGACTGATGTTCTCAACATATTTCTTTTATATATAGACAAATGTATCATGGTCAGAAATTCATCAGTAGGAATAACTGCATAATATTGACGTGGGTGTTTTGTCTAATGTTTGTAATACGTCACAAAATTGCTGTCTTTTTTTTGTTTTATTTTTTTACTATGATTTCATGTATTTCAGCGATGATCCTTTTGTACTGGATTTTATACTGAATAATATTAGTTAGTTAGTTAGTTACTCGAGAAGAATTATATATAGAGCTTGAAATAGATTGCCGTGTGGTCTTTGTAGACGTCTTTGGTTATATTTATCGTTGAGTTCCGTTTCATTAACATTTACCTAACACATCCTGCTATTCATTCATACCTTTCACTATAGATTAATTATTTCACTGCCATATAGAAAAAAAGTACTTCCCCAGTGACATAAACTTGCGAAGAAATTTTCTAAGTTAGGATAGTGACCCCCGAATGTTTCGCTATGTTTATAACATGTTTTCGGACCATTCTGATATAGGGTCTGCATGTCTGGCTTCTTTAACGCTGTCAGAGCAATATAATGTGACTCCAAGTTAATAGCAGCTTTCGGTCGAATTTTTCTCTCAGGTACTAGTACGTTAATCACAAGTATTATAGTAAGATTTTTTTGCACAATTTTTTTTTTACACATTTTGAAAAAGAAATGATGCGTTTTTTAGAAATCATACTATGATACGAAATCACTTCACACATTTGATAAATAAAAAAAAACACTTTTATTGCCATTCTTCATTTCAAAGTGTAGCCTTCAACAAGGAGCAAACGCTAACACATCTCACAATCACTGGTTTTGGGGAAATTCGTTGCTAAATGTCTGTCACGCTACATTTGTCAATTGAAGAACACAGCTGCGGGGTAATGATAATAAATTACGTAAACAAATGGAAAGTTGACACTGCCAACATATGCTCAACGAAGTTCAAGTTCAAGTTCAAGTTCAAAAGCTTTATTTATAGACGAGATCATTATACAGAAAACATAAGCTCTATTGAGCTTTTATATCGTCTTATTACAAACAAAACATCTAAAACGTGCACGTTTAAAACAAAGCAAGCATGCTACACACACAAAAGCTACACAAAGCAAAACATTACATTGAAGCATACATATACAGCATACATGACACGAAGAAGTTAAGTATGTAATACCATGCAGAAATATTAAAAGTACAATAAGCAACTCAATATTAAAAACATATAAAACACTTTAAAACACATAAGCAATTACAACACATTAAGCAGAAAAAAAGCACTAAAAATTAAAGCATTAATTATTTGCTGGCATTGCATTGGCATGAACTACCATTTCAGGTAACAATAAGTTTAGAAAATTGGTTAAAATTGTTTATTTAAAAGAGTAAACAAAATTGTTATAAATACTTTCTCCATAGCCCCACTATACAGAAACACACATTTGTTAATCATCTACAAATTAGCTGGGTATCCCTGACCCTGACTAACCTACTTGTGTTGTTAAAACAAGCAAAAAAGTAACATTTCGAGAAAACCAACTTTTTCCAAAAGTTACTGTTTACAGTTACAGTGACTTTGAACCTTTTGAGTACAAAATCGATAGCTATCATCCTCTTTCCAACATTTCCACCTGTATATGTTCCATTCCAATCAAGCAACTGCATGAAACTTAGTTTCTGAACAATAAATTTAAATATGTTTAAACTAATGCCCTAAATCTTTTATTGACACCAAAATCGATAGCTGTTAGTATTCTCTCCCTATGTCTTCAATTTCAATCCAGCAAGGGAAACTAAGCTACCATCTTGAATTACATTTTCCAAAAGCTTCTTTCTTAAGTAACAGTGACCCTGAACTTTGTCCTTATTTACCCCAAATTGATAGGCGGCTTCCAATTCCCTTTATCTTTCATTGACTCTAAAATTGATAGCTAGCATCCTCTTTCCCTATATCTTCCATTTAAATCAAGCAAGCGAAAATAAGTTACCATCTGGAAACTTATTTTTTTCTAAGTAACAGTGACGTTGAACTTTGTCCCATTGATTTCAAAATCCTCTTTTCTATATCGTCTATATGTTATTTCAAGGGAAACTCAAGTATTTAAAAAAAAAACTATATTTATAAACTGTGACCTTGAACTTTGACCTATTGACCACAAAATTGATAGGTGTCTTCCAATTCCATATTTCTTTCATTGACTTCAAAGTTGATAGCTATACACTTCCTTGTATCTTCCATCTTGATCAAGCAATGGAAAGTAGGTTATTTCTTTGAAACAATTTTTTTTCCAAAAGCTTCTGTCTTAAGTTTAACAGTGACCTTGAACTATCTCATGTTGACTCAAAAATCAGAATGTGTCTCCCCCTCCTTATACCTTCTATGTGTATAGATTTCATTTCAATAAGGTCAAGAAAACTCAAGTAACAATCCAGAAACCATATATAATAAAATGCTCGGCAGGGCGCAGCTTGATACGACCGCAGAGGTCGAACCCTGAACAGTTGGGGCAAGTATGGACACAACATTCAAGCTTGATACAGCACTGAATTTGGATTATGATTAAATATTTGACACAGCATAGGTTTCTGACACAGAATGAATGTGGTCTAAGAACTTAAATTTTTTTAATTTATCTATTCAAACCATATCATTATTATTTGCTTTTATATATTAATCAGTAATAACCAATTTAAAATGAAAAATTTTAAAGAAGAAAAATGGAAAAAAAAATCCCCCCCCCCAAATTTTTTGCACCCCCTTATGATTCATCACCCCCAAACTCAATCCCAGCCTTCCCTTTGTGGAATGGTACCTTGCAGTACAATTTCAGAGAGATCCATACACTTGAACATAAGTTATTGTCTGGAAACTAGAAAAATGCTTGTTTTTTGGCCCCTTTTTGGCCTCAAATTCCTAAACATTTTTGGGCAATTACCCCCAAACTCAAACCCAGCTTTCCCTTTGTGATATGGAACCTTGTAGTACAATTTCATAAAGATCCATACACTTACACACAAGTAATTGTCTGGAAACTAGAAAAATGCTTGTTTTTTGCCTTTTTGACCCCTAATTCCTAAAATTTTGAGGCAATTACCCCCAAAATCAATCCCAGCCTTCCCTTTGTGGTATGGTACCTTCCAGTACAATTTCAGAGAGATCCATACACTTGAACACAAGTTATTCTCTGGAAACTTGAAAAATGCTTATTTTGGGCCCCTTTTTGGCCTCAAATTCCTAAACATTTTTGGGCAATTACCCCCAAACTCAATTCCAGCTTTCCCTTTGTGATATGGAACCTTGTAGTACAATTTCAGAAAGATCCATACACTAACACACAAGTTATTGTCATGAAACCAGAAAAATGCTTGTTTTTTGCCCCTTTTTTTGCCCCTAATTCCTAAAATTTTGAGGCAATTACCCCAAAATCAATCCAAGCATTCCCTTTGTGATATGGAACCTTGTGGTACAATGTCAGAGAGATTCATACACTAACATACAAGTTATGTCTGGAAGTTACAAAAATGCTTATTTTTGGCCCCTTTTTGGCCTCTTAATTTCTTAACTGTTGGTACCATAACCCCCAAAATCAATCCCAACCTTCCTTTTGTGGTATTGAACATTATGGTAAAATTTCATAGAGATCCATTCACTTAAACTAAAGTTGGAGTGCGAAAATAAATGTGTCTTTGGACGACGACGACGCCAACGTCATACCAATATACGACTGCAAATTTTTTTTGCATGCGGTCTTAAACAACCTACAACATATTAAAGCTTTAGCTCAAAAACTGTAGAAGGAGATAGCTGGACAAACCATGTATATATATATGGATGGACGAATGGACGGATGAACGGACGGACAGGGGTAAATTAATATGCCCGCCGACATTTTGTCGCAGGGGCATAAAAAACTAGACAACTTGTATGAATCTAGTAAAATTTTGATGTGACATTTTTTGTGGAATAACAAGAAAACTATTGCTATCACTTTATTAAAATAATGGATGAACTGTACAATAACAATAACAATATTGTTCATGTTGTTTGTGACCATTTTCAAATATCCTTTATAGATAACATGAATAATACACATATCAAATATGAATATTGCACCAGAATTAATTATACAATAAAATGCCTCTTATGAATGGTGGGACTGTTTATAATGACTCCTTCACCAAAAATGTTGTATCATCAACAAAAAAAGATAGAATCAAACAGTGTTCCAAGGTGATGTCTTTATTTACTCTTACGTGTTAATGTACGAGGGCCTGGATAGGGTCTTCATTTATCATTTACTCTTACATGTTAATGTATGAGGGTCTGGATAGGGTCTTTATTTATCATTTACTCTAATGTATGAGGGTCTGGATAGGGTCTTTATTTATCATTTACTCTTACGTGTTAATGTATGAGGGTCTGGATAGGGTCTTTATTTATCATTTACTCTTACGTGTTAATGTATGAGGGTCTGAATAGGGTCTTTATTTATCATTTACTCTTACGTGTTAATGTATGAGGGCCTGGATAGGGTCTTTATTTATCATTTACTCTTACGTGTTAATGTATGAGGGCCTGGATAGGGTCTTTATTTATCATTTACTCTTACGTGTTAATGTATGAGGGCCTGGATAGGGTCTTTATTTATCACTTACTCTTACGTGTTAATGTATGAGGGCCTGGATAGGGTCTTTATTTATCATTTACTCTTACGTGTTAATGTATGAGGGCCTGGATAGGGTCTTTATTTATCATTTACTCTTACGTGTTAATGTATGAGGGCCTGGATAGGGTCTTTATTTATCATTTACTCTTATGTGTTAATGTATGAGGGCCTGGATAGGGTCTTTATTTATCATTTACCCCGGTACTCTTACGTGTTAATGTATGAGGGTCTGGATAGGGTCTTTATTTATCATTTACTCTTACGCGTTAATGTATGAGGGTCTGGATAGGGTCTTTATTTATCATTTACACTTAAGCGTTAATGTATGAGGGTCTGGATAGGGTCTTTATTTATCATTTACACTTAAGCGTTAATGTATGAGGGCCTGGATAGGGTCTTTATTTATCATTTACTCTTACATGTTAATGTATGAGGGCCTGGATAGGGTCTTTATTTATCATTTACTCTTACATGTTAATGTATGAGGGTCTGGATAGGGTCTTTATTTATCATTTACTCTTACATGTTAATGTATGAGGGCCTGGATATGGTCTTTATTTATCATTTACTCTTACATGTTAATGTATGAGGGTCTGGATAGGGTCTTTATTTAGCATTTACTCTTACATGTTAATGTATGAGGGTCTGGATAGGGTCTTTATTTATCATTTACTCTTACATGTTAATGTATGAGGGTCTGGATAGGGTCTTCCTTTCTGTATTCTTTAAATTTTTAGGCAATATTTCTCTATTCTTCATTTATATTGCCAAATTTTCTCTATTCTTTATTACTTTGGTCCTTTTTTTCCTTTTTTACCCCTTATTCTGTAAATTCCCTTCTGAACCCTCGTGTATGCATTCTTTCTTAATTGTTGTTGAAAAACTGTTTTTTTGTTATTTACTGAGAAATGTCAAATCACGGTCATGTTTGTTTCCTCCAGTTTAAATTTCATAATTTCACAGAACCAAGAAATCATACAAAAATATAACTACACAATAATTATAACTCAATATTGGTTTTACTTATTATGAACATTATCATTTGAACATAATGACACAGCCTAGATAAGGTATTTGAATAGCAGATATTTCATAGTCTAGGTATCCGCTATGGGTAATGCTTCTGTAATAAAATGGTTTCATACAAAACTATAAGTTAGTGCAAATGGCAGTGAATGTACAATGTTCTAAAATGACAAAACTTCTGAAAAAATTATTTTACAATTACTCCTGATTTTATTTTTTATGAGATTTACTTTAGGTAAGCATTTTTACAAATGCACTTAGAAATGAGGGGATGACACGGGGTTGTTCATTTCTCAAATCCTGCTTTTTTGTTATTTTTTCCCACTTCCCACTTTTTATCATTCTTTGTTCCCAAATCCCACTTTTTACTCCCCCTCAACATTCACTTTTTTAACCCCAAATATCCCACATCCGACCAGTGTGTCATCCCCCTCAGAAATGAGCACATTTCAGTGCTTACAAGAATATTCCATTCATCTGAAATGTTGTTCAGGAAAACTATAATAACAAGTTTCCCATGGGCATTCCTTTTCAAACAAACTAACATGTAATTAAGTAAAAAGCTACTACATGTACATGAATTTTCTATAACGCAACAAACATAGCACTCAATTGCTTTGCACCCATGATCCTTAAGGTTTGAAGGAACATAACTTCTTAAAAAGTAATTAGTAAAATGTAGCACTATTCTTTTAATGTCAATGTAGATGTATCTTTATTAATACTTGAACTTGGTGCTATAAAAATTTCCTTTTAAAGAAGGCAGCAAAGTCTTTTTTGGGCAATTTTTGAAACAAAGCAAAAAAAACTTTACATTAGGGAGCTACCATTTGATTTTTATGGGGGGGGGGGCTAGGATGAAAAATTGTGTCCTGCATTTTTTTGTAGTTGTAATCTCGGTCCTGCCTTTTTATTATTCACTTTATTCGGTCCTGCATTTTTTTTTATTAGTTTATCCTGACTTTTTTTACATAATTTGTCACTCTGCCTTTTTTTTTGCCAAGTTGCTCATCCTGACTTTTTTTTTACTCAAAACTCCTGTCCTGCCTTTTTTATTCAAATTTCATACTAGCACCCCCCTAAAAATCAAATGGTAGCTCCCTTATATCAAATGAATCTAATTAATCTTTTTAAACATGGCAGTGTGTATACAATTTGAATTAACATGACCATAACAATTACTTCTATGTTAAGGTGGGTTAAAGGTTTTTAATTTACTGATTCTTGTGTTTAATAAAGACAATCTGTTAAGCTTAAGTAAGGTATAAAATGTGGGACCTTTAAGCTCTCAAATTTACTAATTGCCACCAAGCATGCAAATAAAATACAGAAAAACTTCTAATATAAATAAAGTTGATACCAAAGAATACTTCTTAAGACAGCTGGCATTGTCATACTGATGTTAGATATTTTTAATTTTTATTAAGTTCTAATATGTCTGTTAGTCGTCTGTTCTTAGGTGAGAAAAAATGGAGATTGACATTGAATAAAAGGAAATTTGACTTTCCAATATGTGAAAAATGTCTATTAAAGATGGATAAATACCTCTGTTTCTGATTTTAACTTTTATAAACAATAAATAGAAAACAGTTTTCCTCTTCACCAATATTTTCCGACTTAAATTGACCATAAGTTAAACTAAACTGTTCATAGCTTATAAGTGACTTTTCCTTTAGATTTAATGTGAAAATGGCTAATGCCTCTTAAATATATGCATACAATAAGAAATAATCATACAAAATGTAAGGGATATCAGGAAAAAAAGCAAACTACACGTAAATAAACAACTTTCGAGTTCGATGCATTTCCGTCAAAAAACTTTGGTTTTAGTGAACATCATTAGTGCGTTTAGGGGCATCGTCACTTCCGTTCCCATGTTGAGCGAGTGGTTAGAAAAATATGATGCTATATTGCACGAATTATTCGGCAAATTAAATTCTAATAATAGACAATCAGCACTGCTATCATTAGGGAATTGTGATGAAGTACCTATGGAACAAATATTATTTCTAGTTTATCCTGCACAATGATGATCACTAAAAGAGGGACAAAAGATACCAGAGATACTAAGACGCTTGATGAATGTTAATAGTGCAGGGATACAGGCGATCCCCTCTATCTGGTAAATGACATCATAAAGACGATTTTTTCCGGTGAAGGACATAACCCGAAAGTTGTCTATTATATCAGATTTAAAATAATAACTAATAAGACCATAACAAAATATTCTTAAATTCTTACTTTTAAAAATTTTTTTTTTTTTTGTATTTCATGTTTTCCCATTTGAAAGAAAAAATGTTGAATGGCCAGTTGTCACTCTGTCCTTGTGTAATTTGGAAATTTTATTCCATGTTCAACAACCCTTGACAAAGACCATATAGGCTGAAATAATTTGGTCTGTAATTTTTTTTACCTTTTATTTTTTTTTACCTTTTATTTTTTTCGCCTTTGACCATTTCTTCATTTTTATATTACAAGTATATTCTTATAACAAATTCACAAAATTCATTTTGACATGGGGAAAAGTGTTCATACTCAATGAAGCAGCAACAGAAAACAATAAGAAAATAAAATATGCTCTCTTAAATTTTTTTTTTTAAAGTTTGAAAAAAATCTTCGAATAAACTGATAAATCAAAAGTTAATTAGCTTAACGTTAAAAAAGTTGTAAATGTGATTTCATAGAATCTAGAATTTTTTTTTACTATGGCCTAAGCATAAACATAGGGTGGATATGCAGATATCTTATTTGGTCAATAAAATAATGTAACAAATAAGGAAGTGAATACACTAATTATTTCATAATATGCTTCTTAAAGAGTCTGCAAAATTTAAAACAAAACAGTTAGCAAACATGATTCAGCGAAAAAAAATCTTTTAATATATCTTCAGAGTATTATTCTATTCAACCTTTACAGACTTTCAATTACGGAAGCAATGATTGTTTGTGTCTTTCTGTTTTGGCACATGGTATGCTAAATTATTATCTATCAAGATTTCTGCTGTTTAAGTTTAGTCGCCATTGAAGAATTTTCTTTCTTCATTTGTTGGTAATCAGACGTAATCTTTTCTAGATTAGTTAACACCTTACTCTTACTCTCATATTCAATCTGAAAAAGAAAATGGAGTAAACATTTTATAACCAAAACATTTATCACAAATATTCTAAAGTCACTGTAAATTTAGAAATTTTTGTGAAATGTTTATTGTGGATAAAATTGCAACAGGATAGGATGGATTGACTTTGCACTCAATCAGTACTAATATAGAATATGTATTTTTCTAACTATGGATTCATTTATTTTTGTTACCAATTTTTGTGGATTAAGGAAAAATTGTATTTTCGTGGATATATGATTTTGTGGTTTTTACAAAATTTTGCATACAAGGCTTAAGAAAATTCGTTGTACTTTTAAATTTAGGGTTCATATGTACCAATGAAATCCACAAAATTTTGTATCCCATGAATAATAATGAATCCACACTTACTTTTGTTAAAGTCATATTTAAATCATATTTATTAAGTTACTTTCACAGCTGCACAATCTAAATAAGATGTAATATTTTCAAAAGAACACTTAACATACTAAATGACAAAATAGGTTATTCGAGTGATGATGTGATATTTTTTACTATTCATTCACCAAAAGTCATTTACATTCTTAAGGAACAAATTACATGTTGTATTTAGTACAGTTTTGAATGGAAAAAAAATGAAATTTTCCCAAAACCCATGAGTCTTACCTGGTCCTCTAATTCTCTTATCTCCCTCATAATGGTACCAGTCTGTGTTACAGTTTGTATAAGCTGTTCAAAATTCTGCAAAAAAAGGTATATCTGTAACTGAACATGTTTGTTTGATAAGACATAACCTTTACTATATTCATATAAAAAAGTTTCCAAAGGAGTGGCCTTTGTGGTCAGTTGGTCTAAGTAGACGTACTACTGTATCACTAGCCTGTCAATACTGAGGTTGCAAGTTCGAATCGTGGATGTGGTAGGTGCCCTTGACTCCAATCTTAGTTGACTAGGATTGTCAGTTTTCCTACTGAATGTTGTGGTTCTCTCCTGTCACTCAAGCTTCCTCCATCAATAAAAACTGACCGCCATGAAATAGCACAACAGTGTTGAAAGTGTTGTTTAACACTAATCAATCAATTAATCAATCCAAAAGAAAATTTGTGAAAAGCTGAAAATATCACTCCCCAAAATCATTGAAATCCTATTGATAAATATTCTCTATTTCAAAGATATACCTCATGTAATGCTGCTAAATTTCTATATGCCTTCTTCACAGATTCATCCTTTTTAGCATCCTGTAAATATAAAATAAACAATCTATAAACTTTCCAAGCAGTAACATACTTTTAAATATATGAGACAGAGACTGACATATAGACATACCTTCAACCAAATGAACAAGAATCCCTTCACACCTTGTGCCAGTAGAACCCTTTCTTACATAAGAATCAGATATATCTTGCCTGTCCTTCAAAACTTTCTGAACATGTAACTGCTATAATATCTCACAATAACTGTTTATGCATAAAATGTATGTTGAGGTATCATAATTGTTGCATTGACCATCATTAATATTAAATATGTGTGAATTTTTGAGGTCTGTGGTTTTACCTGGTCTGGGTTCGAAACCCATGATCTCCCCTCAGGGGGTCCGCTTCAATACTTAATTGATAGGGAGTGCCGCTGGGGTTCTGTTACCCCACCCTTTTCATATAATTTAGATTTTAAAAATGTATACCTTTTCATATATTGCGTAGGAAAAATGTTACCTTTTCCCATATTTTTGGGGTTTCATGTGGTGTGTAATGTAAGAGTGGAATACCAACGTATCAAAAGAGAGAAAATTTGTTGATAAAAACACAGCCGGGAACACCAAGAAAGATGACAGACGAAGAAGTTATGGGAACTTTATTGACCTTATCATTTATTTCTGATAATTTTCCAGACCTATTCATATATTTTCAAGCTTGAAAAGGTGACCTATTCCATAAAAATCTTACCCTGAATATAAGTTCATCTGTTACAGTAAATGTTCGATCCAATTTACCAGATAACATGTTGATTTCTTTCTGTACTGATCTGGTATCTACTAATACCTGTAAATTAAGATAATTACAATGACAGTTTTCCTAAGACTTAAGGAGAGGTAGAAACATGAAAGAGAAAGCAAATCTCAATATCTAAAATTAAGTTATCATTTATATTATAACTTTTACCTTACTTTATGTTGAAAAACGTACAGAATTTTGTTGATACTAAGTGGTCTGTTCTGTGTTCTATAGCATAAAGAAATATATTGGTTATAAATCACCAATCTACAAATATGAAAGTCTAAAATATGGAACAATCAATGCATAGAAGTAGGTAATCGTAATCCAAATGTATATCTAACTGGTCTACCACCAGGGATCCTAAGAAAATTTTCATTCAAAAAGTAATCTAAGACAAGCAAACAAAAAATGTAGGTCAAGGTGATTCAATTATTAATCAAGGGTCCCACAGCATAAGATGGTTATTGGGAAGAATTATCAGTGAAAAATTGACCTAAACGTAATTCTGGTCAGTCTGGAAATATTCCATTGAAATAGATGAGGGTAAATCAACTTGTTTCAGCCACAAATAAGGCATAAAAACACCTATTATATTTTAAAAGCATTAAGATGCATATTTAATGAATAACATACTTTATACATTCATAATTATATCATTTACTAATTCATTTTAGTCTTTATACCTGGTTAATGCCGTCTTTTTGTTTTTTAATATTTGACACAATCTCCATGATTCTTTTTGTATATGCTGACCTGTTGACATCTTTTGTCATTCTCTCATATTCTGCTATCTATAAATACAACAATTAGATTCGATAGTTTACTTATAAAATATATATATTGTTTAGTCGCCACTTTTTTGTACACATTAATAATTTTCAGGTAATAGGATCTTTGATTTTAAACAATGACAGAAAAAGGCATGCTTTATGTACTTTTTTTTCTGAAACTCCTTAAAAATCTGATTTTGGCAATATGAAATTGAGATTATGGCTGACTTGTCAAGTTTGAAGATAGGTTCAGGAACATATTGCTTTGTTTTCATTCAAATTAGAGGTAATTTAATCAAAGACAGACAAAGCTTCAGATATTAGATACATCAATCACATTTATGCTTCTCTGATTTGCTTATATTTCTGGTACAAACCATTTAAAAATAAGTCAAAGGATATATTGGAACATTGATCATTTGTGCTAGCAATGGTGATTTTACATATTCAAAAATGTATGCCCTCCCTTTTTATCAGAAAATATATCTTGGTGGCATGAAATCATCATAACAAAAAGTTTGACTCACTAGGCTTGTTGCTACTTTTACTATTACAAACAATCAAAACCCCTTTTTGAAACCTGGATTTGCCCCTGATGAGGTACAATTACTGACCAATTGTTTTTGTAACTCCTCTTTCTGTCTGGCATCATCTGCTACTTCTTTCATTTTTGATCGGAATGCTTTTATCTCTTCTAACTTCTTCTCTGCTTCAGACTAAAAAAAGACATCAATAATTGCAATAACCTTCCCTTAGAAAATTTAAATTTTCATCATACAGAGCAAGTACTTTTAATTAAAAGAATTATGTCCTCTCAGGCAAACACATCTTATATGTTGCATATGAAACAATCAACAAATCAGATATTGTAGATTCATTTATTTTTCGTGGGTACCAGTTTTTGTGGAATTAGGGAAAATTGATTTTTTCATGGACACTTGATATTGTTGTTTTGACAAATTCTACATGCAAGTATTTAGAAAATTTGTATTTTATTGATCACTTGAATTCTTGGTTAACCTAAACCAATGAAATTGATGGAAAATTAGTACTCCACAATAACAATGAATCCACAGTACTTACTTACCACTCTTTAACTGATATTGATAGAAGTAGCTTTAAATGACAGGAATAGTATGTTCTAAGTGACAGATTACTGCTTAAAAATAACATTCATATATCTGTTGATCATTGAAATAAGAAATAGTTGTGGCATATAATTGTATCAATTTGGCAATCAAAAATGATTATAAATATTATATTCATGCACTTAAGTAAATGTTTATCAGTTTCATGGCAATGCTTCATGTCCTTTCCAATGAGCAAGGATATTACAATCTCTATTTACAATGATTTACCTCTTTCTTAGAATTAAGATCTTTAAGTTCCCTGTACTGTTCTATCAATGGTGCTCTGTGTTTCTCCCATTGATTAGCTAAGGTAACCAATCGTTGTGCACTACTATCTACAACTGACTGTTAAAAAAGTAAAATCTGGTTAAGGATGAAAGAGCTAGAAGTTTGTGAAACAATAACTGTAACTTGCTTAACGCAATTATTTTTCATTTCATTATTGTACATATTTGGAAACACTGTATAAATCAATTAAAAATATATGGTCAAAGTATTTTTACTCCTGTATTTAAACTTTTGTGCTTTGTTTTTGTGAATGTTGTTAAAATTCTTATTTCAGAGTATGTTTAAAGAAGAAGAATGCATCTCATTGTTATTTAAGTTCCCAGTAATGACCAGCCATGAAATCTACATATATCAGTAACATACAAATAATAGAACTTGCAAGGCACATCAGGCAGTTCCATGTTTTACTAAAACTTTCTATTGTGTTGGTGTAGAGAAATCTATATGATTTTAATATCAATGCTTTTAAGAAATTTCATATTTCAAATTTAAACTTCTCTCTCAAACAAATATGGTTGATTGCATATCATTTTCTACATATGTTTATGTCTTTGCATATTAATTTTCTACTGATTAAATTTTATATGTCTTTGGTTTTCTTTGAAAATACAAAATCCAAAAAATTCAGTTTCTAAACAATATACACACTAGAGTATATTCAATATTGTTTCCTAACAATTCCCATGTGCACATCTCACAAATAAGGCATTCCAACTACACATGTATCATGCATTATCTTTAACAACTCTTTCCTTTATTCCTATATTCAATTCAGCATAACTGGAAACAGGGAACCAGATTACTTTCTAATGACAATAATTCAATCAATCATTTCCTGAATAAAATTGGTATCAAGATGGAATGCCTAATTAAATTTGTGTAGATTTGGAATGCTCTTTCCAGTGGTGTGTCAGGTTGCAAAGTCAGCATTTCCCCACATTTATTAACATCAATTTTTCATCTTTTTACCTGTATTTTGGTAATATTATTTTCAGCATCAGGTAACAAGTCCAGTGTACGTTTCTTGACTTTATAAGACTCTTCTTTATCTTGGTTCTGTTGTAATAGCGATGACATTTGATCCTCCATTTGTTTCATTGAAGCTGTTAGTTTTTTAGATTCAAGTTCTAAATTGTCTATTTTTGATATTAAATTGTTATATTCTGTTTTTATATTTTCTATATCCTCTTCTCTCTGTTTTTGTAGTTCCTGAATGGAAGGTTAAAAAAAGTTAATTCAAAAAGTTAATTTAAAAAAAAATAATTTGTTGATTATGATGTGCCATAAAAGAAAAGTTTGGTAGAAATGTGCAGTCAAACACCAATTCAGCCATTCTGAAACTGCCAATCAATAAGTACATTTTAAATAATAAGGTTAATATCAATTACCCAAAGTATTCAACAGTATGACAAACCATTCCAACAACCCATTCAACTAAGAAACTTATACATGTATCAGAAGAAATGCTATTTAATGAAAACTAGTAATGACAAAGTAATTAACGGTAGGTCTTTTCCAATGTTGTCCTTTTTTAGATAGACCTTTTAATGATTAAAGGCCGAAGAGGGAGATGAACACTAGATACCTAGAGTACCTGACCACTGAGACATATTCTGTCTTTTTTTCCAGTTCACTACTCACCTCCTCAGTATGACCTTTATCTACATCAGGACTTTGTATCTGTGATAAAGTCTTCTCTTCATCCTGAAAATGTCAATTATATGTTAAAGCTGTAAGAATACAAAAACAAGCAATCAGATGTTTGATGAATGGGTTTAAGTTTTGAGTATAATAGCAGTCTGATTGGAATAAAAAATGATTCTACATTAGTATGAAACAAAGAGCTTGGCAACGAGCCCATGATACACCCGTCTCTTTTTCAAGGAATAAAGTTCCATAACTCCTCAATGTCATATCAGAGATTTATAACAAAACTAAGGGGAGCTTATTTTAAAGATATAAACCAGTCAACAAAGTTTCATGAAAACTGCTCAAAGCATTTTTGAGTTATGGTCCGAAAACTGGAAAATCCCCCCCCCCCCCCCCTTTTTTTAGCTCACCTGGCCCAAAGGGCCAAGTGAGCTTTTCTCATCACTTGGCGTCCGTTGTCCGGCGTCATCAGTCATCGTCCGGCGTCGTCCGTCGTTGTCCCCCGTCGTCCAGGTCAGCGTTAACTTTTTACATTTTGAACTTCTTCTAGAGAACCACTGAATGGAATGAAACCAAACATGGCATGAATGTTCCTTATGAGGTGCTGACCAAGTGTTGTTACTTTGTAGCGGATCCATCATCCAAGATGGCCGCCAGCGGGGGACTTAGTTTAACATAGGACCCTATGGGAAATACATACAAATGTCTTCTTTTAGAGAACCATTGAATGGAATGAAACCAAACATGGCAAGAATGTTCCTTAATGAGGTGCTGACCAAGTGGTGTTACTTTGAAGCTGATCCATCATCCAAGATGGCAGCCAGCGGGGGACTTAGTTTAACATAGGACTCTATGGGAAATACATACAAATGTCTTCTTCTAGAGAACCACTGAATGGATAAACCAAACATGGTATGAATGTTCCTTATGAGGTGCTGACTGAGTGTTGTTACTTTGAAGCCGATCCATAATCCAAGATGGCCGCCAGCGGGGGACTTAGTTTAACATGGGACCCTATGGGAAATACATACAAATGTCTTCTTTTAGAGAACCACTGAATGGAATGAAACCAAACATGGCATGAATGTTCCTTATGAGGTGCTGACCAAGTGTTGTTACTATGAAGCTGATCCATAATCCAAGATTGCTGCCAGCAGGGGACTTAGTTTAACATTGGACCCTATGGGAAATACATACAAATGTCTTCTTTTAGAGAACCACTGAATGGAATGAAACCAAACCTGGCATGAATGTTTCTTATGAGGTGCTGACCGAGTGTTGTTACTTTGAAGCTGATCCATCATCCAAGATGGCAGCCAGCGGGGGACTTAGTTTAACATAGGACTCTATGGGAAATACATACAAATGCCTTCTTTTAGAGAACCACTGAATGCAGTGAAACCAAACATGGCATGAATGTATCTTATGATGTGCTGACCAAGTGTTGTTACTATGAAGCCGATCCATAATCTAAGATGGCCGCCAGGGGAGGACTTAGTTTAACATAGGACCCTATGAGAAATACGTACAAATGTTTTCTTTTAGAGAACCATTGAATGGAATGAAACCAAACATGGCATGCATGTTCCTTTTGAGGTGCTCAGACCAAGTGTTGTTACTTTGAAGCTGATCTCTCGTCCATGATGGCTGCCAGATGGGGACAATGTTTAACAAAGGACCCAATGGACAATACATACAAATGTCTTCTTTTAGAGAACCACATACTGAATGGATTGAAACCAAACATGGCATGAATGTTCCTTATGAGGTGCTGACTAAGTTTTGTTACTTTGAAGCTGATCCTTCATCCATGATGGCCGCCAATGGGGGGACTTCCTTTAACATAAGACCCTATGGGAAATACATAAAATGCTTCTTCTAGAGGTGCACTGAATTGAATGAAACCAAAGCATGGCATAAATGTTTCTTATGAGGTGCTGATTAAGTGTTGCTACTTTGTTGCCGATTTACTGTTCAAGATGGCCACCAGGATTTTTTATTAAATTACAGGACCAATATTAAACCAAATTTGGCCTCACTCATTATTAGGGTATCTGTTATGATTTTAATCTATTTTTACATGATTTCCAAAACCAAAGTAGAATCAGGTGAGCGACACAGGCTCTTGAGAGCCTCTAGTTTAGGAATAAAATCCCATACTCGGAAACGTAAAATCTAAAATTTATAAAAATCAATAGGGAGCTTACGTAAATAGATATAAACAATTCACCAAAGTTTCATGAAAATTGGACTAAGCGTTTTTGAGTTATTGTCCTACATGTTGATCATTGATCACAGACGGACTAATAGACGGACAGACAGACAGACAGATGGTCACTGGTATACCATAATTCGTCCTGTAAATGGGCTTATATCAAAGATAGCAAATGTTTAGCTTACAACAAATTTTTCCATAGAATAACAATCATCATTGTTAAGAATATTGTCAAACAAATAAAAAAAAAGTTATATACATCAACTGTCACAACATACTTTCAACATTTTTTTTGTAAATTAAACTCATTCTTACTGAAGAAAAAAATATAGTTATGAGAAGGCAATGGGGTTTTTGAAAAAGAATTATTGATTTTAATTTATATATTTTTTCAACTTTAATATAATTTTTTTGATAGAAAATAATAAGAAACAAAATTTGAAGAATGGAAGTAACTCAATGTTTTTAAAACATATAAACTACATATTGTAGTGTCAATCATAAAAAGAAAGATCTGCTTAATTAAATGAAATAATTTTATCCTAATATCAGTTATACAGAATTGATTATGAAAAATTCTCTTATAAAAAGTAAAATTAATTTATCTTATAGTATAATAATTACATTACATGTTTGTTTCTTACTAGCATAGAAATGTAATTATAAGAAATGAATACTTCTTTTTGTAATTTTATTGGGGTGTAAAAGTGTTGATCGTGCACACATTTTTAGAATGAAGTGCTTCTGTGCTTCATAAAAAATGTGCTTCGGTCATCACTTTTACACCCCAATAAAATTACAAAAAGAAGCATTCAATTCGTAAGTATATATTTTTTTTAATGTTTAAATACCATACCTTTGCATAAATAAGTTGTTCAGTATGTGTGAACCTTGACCCTTTAGTTTTACCAGAACCAGATGATCTGTTACCCATGGCATCAATCATCTGCTGTAGGTCCATGGCAGATTGTGATGTAGCTAAATCACCACTCCTCTGGACATCTGACCGTAAATTGTCTTTCAATCTTTTCTGAATTCTTTGTCTTTTCCTGGCTCTGTATTCCTAAATAGAAAAGTTAAATGTCCTTGAAAACTAAAACATATTTAGAATTGTCTAATACATACATAATTCTTTCACATTTTGTCATATCTGGGCCTTTTGTAGCTGAAATACAGTATGGGTTTTACTTATTGTTGAAGGCCGTACAATGACCTATAATTATATCCACGTCATTTGGACTTGGTAGATAGTTGTCTCATCAGCAATCATACCACATCTATTTTTATATTCTATTCATACCAAAGTCACTAAAATAATAATTCTTCAGTTTTGTCATTTTATCAACTGGTTAAAAAAATACTAATAAATATATGTTTAGGCAATAACAAATCATTCTTAGATTCCCATCAAACCATTTTTAAATCAGAGAAAGTTAGCAATTTAGAAATTTCTTATTCTACTACAATTAAATCTCTTCTGATTAGGGCTTATATAAATTTGTTTGGTCTAGACAGGTATTTAGTTTATACAAGGTTCAAAATATATTGATACTGAATGGAATGACTTCTGAGCTATAAATGACCTCTTTCTTAAATGGCAAAAATGTTAAATGAAAATAATGTTGGTATATAAGCGTTGAGGCATGCAACAAAGTGAATCTACAAATATATTCATGATGGACGTAGTCTCTGGCAAGTATATATATCATTTTCTTACTTGTACAAATTTCAAGAGGGGTACAAGGTTATAATACAGTTGATTGTTTCACCTTGCTATATTGGACATAGGCTTTACACTTATTATCAATTGTCAGACAAGCAATTATGAATCTTTGCTTAACAAAATTTGATGCTCTCTGAAAATGGTAAATGATTGTGGTAATATGAGGCACCTGTTCTGAGAGTCTAGAAGGAAGACCAATTGTATTCCATTCATTATCCCATTCTTGTTGTGCTGTTAGTTCTGAGGCCAAGTCCTCCATGACAGATGGCGCTGTATCACAGTGATGTATGGTTTGATTGGTAATGTATGGAAGACTTTCAGAATAATAGGATTTAACTTCTGTAATCAAATGTTATAAAAATACTATGTAATACATGTAAATGTAGATATTTTCAGAATACATGAACATTATTCCGATTTTTGTGAGTAAAACTTTTAGTGGACTAAACCTATACATACTTTGACATGTGTTGTGTGAAATGTTATAAATTTTACATTTGCGTCATGTACATAATCTCAATATCCTCTTTTTTCAACATAAATACCATTGCAATTACATCCAATCTTGACCATATACAATGATATTGGATCTAACCTTTTGAATTTTGATTTTATTAGGTTTCGTTTACCATGATTTTGGATCTTACCTTTTGATATTTTCTTTGTTAGGTCACCCATACCATGTGGAGATCTTACATGACAGGAATGATATTTACAAGCAGATAATGCACCCTGAAAAAGAAATTTTGTACATAACAATATATACAAAAGACATGAAAATAAACTGCTTCGCTGAGCGCAGCTGGATACGAACGCAGAGGTCCAACCCCGAACAGTTGGGGCAAAAATGGACACAATATTCAAGCTTGATACAGGTCTGAATTTGGATTGTAATTAAATATTTGACATATTATAGGTTTCTGAATAATTGTAGTCAAAGAACTTGAAATTGGTTATATGAATTGAATTTATATTCAATTAAAGATTTCTTGTTGTTGTGCAATACACTGTGCTGTTGCACAATACTTAGTAAATCTGTTCTCAGACTATAAACAAATAAAGTTCAATTAATTCTCAATGTCATAATAGAAATTTATGAAAATCAAAGGGGAGCTTACATCAATAGATATAAACAATTCACCAAAGTTTCATGAGAATTGCTGACAGCATTTTTGAGTTATTGTCCTAAAACAGGAACCCCCCCCCCCTATTTAATGAATAAAACCCCATAACTCAGAAATGTAAAATGTAAAATTTATAAAATTCTAAAGGGAGCTTACATCAATAGATATAAACAATTCACCAAAGTTTCATAAGAACTGCTGAAAGTATTTTTGAGTTTTTGTCTGAAAACTGGAAAATCCCCCTTTTTTTATGAATAAAACCCTGTAACTTGGAAACGTAAAATCTAAAATTTATAAAAATCGAAAGGTAGCTCATGTCAATAGATATAAACAATTCACCATAATTTCTTGCAAGTTAGTGAAAGCATTCTTGAGTTATTGTCCTAAAACTGGAAAATCCCCCTTTTTTTAATGAATAAAACCCCATAACTCGGAAACGTAAAATCTAAAATTTATAAAATACGAAAGGGAGCTCACATCAATAGATATAAACAATTCACCAAAGTTTTATGCAAACTGGTTAAAGTGTTTTTGAGTTAATGTCCGACGTGTTGACGACGGACGGAAAGGTGGATGGACAGACAGACAGACGGACAACAGTATACCATAATACGTCCCATAAACGGGCGTATAAAAATACACATTTTAAAATCTTATTGCATGAGAAGATAATAATGTAAAACAAAAAGTTTGTAAGCATGAAAATGCTTAAATTAAGCTGCATACTAAATGCTAACTTTCCATCAAAAATCACATTTTAACACAATTGGAAAACATAGCATGAATTGGATTTTACTGAAGACTGTTTCATGAAATCACATGAGATACACATAGATGATCATAGATGGCACTTTTAAAATATGGACATTACAATTGTGGTTTCCAAACTAAGAGTGAAATGTTTATTCCAGCCAATTATAGATGCAATTCACCAGTTAGAGCTTCTTTTGAATATCATTCATGTCTTAAAGAACAAGCCTACTAATCCTTACCTCTTTTTGCCAGACTGGAGGTTTTCCTCTCCATGTTATATTTTTACTCTTTAAATATGGAGGCACCCATGGAGAGTCTAGATATCTTGCTACAGAGGCTGATATTGTTCTTTGCAATAATGCAGAAGCACCTAAACACAAGAAATGATAAAAATTAACATTCTTTATTTATAGGATAATTATAATAAGAGATCTGCAATTATTTTTTGATAAGCTAACAAAATGTTATATCGATAGTAATATAGGTTAAAAATTGGTTAAAATGTCTATATATCACTTTCAACATATCATATTTTTGTACAGGCAGCAGCCCATTTTCTGCTGTTGAGAACAGGTCTACAATTGGTAAGTGGCAAATAGACTATAAAGGGAGAGGGTTCATGCCCACAAAGATGTCTAATACATAAATCAGACCGTTAGTTTTCTCATATGAACTGTTTTACATTCGTCATTTCAAGGCCTTTTATAGCTTGCTATGTGGTATAGGTTTTGCTCATTGTTGAAAGCCGTACCATTACCAATAGTTGTTAACTTCTACGTCATTTATTATTGGTGGAGAGTTGCCTCCTTGGCAATCATACCACATCCTCTTATTTTTGCTTAAAAATTGTAAATCATTGTAAACTGATAATGTGATTAAAGATTTAGCAAAAATGTATTGGATGGTTCCCTGGACAGTCTGTCAAGTAGATAATTATCATTTACTAGAAACTCAATAACTAGTTCTCTGAAATTTTATTGGACTTCTGTTGGGTAAATAACTCATTTCACATGTTTCATAAAATCTGTTTAAATTACAATGGTTGATTTGTTTTAACTGAATGGATACAAAGTCAATAACGGGAAACTCTACACAAAAATTTTCCTATGGTTAATTTTCCTTTCTAACCTAATGGTTCCTCTTCTGTTTCCACTTTATCTTTAGGCAGTTTATCAATGAGAAACATAAACACTTTTCTAATTTCTGTTTCATTGGAATATAAAAATGTCTGGTAACCAATTTCTCCTTTGTATCCAAGTTCCTGGAAAGAAAAAAAAACATATTCCTCTAAAATATGCTGCACCAATACAAACAACTGTTAAAATTTTTAAAGAGAAATACAATTAACACTAAATGAAAATGCTTGAAAGTTATTTGACATTGATATCAAAACATGCAAAAATTTGATACTTTGATAAACATGGTAAAGAAGACCCATTAAAGTGCTTCAATATGATTTCATTTTGCTTCAATTTATCCTCTTACAATTATTAAAAATTTGACGACACAATTTATTATGTACTAAAAACATCAACAGTTCCAATTTTTATGCACCAGATGTGTATTTAGGTAATTAATGTCTCTTCAATAATGCTCGAGGCCGAAATATTTTAACTGTTTCAAACTCTGAATGCCTTCATCTAAGTAATTGTATTATGACAGAATGGAAACATAAATTTGTAAATATTCTATGTTCAAGTGATTGCATTCAGTTTTATCTTCCCTCTACATGTATATAGGTACAAATAAAAGGAGAAAAACAATCCAGGACACAATCAAACCAAAACAGACATCACATTTTCTTGTGTCAAATATGATACAAAGTTGTTTTTTTTTTCACTACCTGTAATACAAGCATGTATACCTGTATAATAGATGCCAAACTGGTTCCCGTTCTAAATCTAGCAGACATTCCACTTGGTAAGGAATTTGGCAGGTCGACCTCATTGTTGATCACTTTGAGACAACGTATAGCAGACGACACAATTAATTCTGTACTGAACTGTCTCAAACTCTGAATGTCTTCATCTAAATCACTGAAATAAGAAAAAAATTAATTTTTAATTATCAAAAAAAAAATTCCATATGAGCAAGATAAAATGTACCTGTACACCTATATTTAAAGCAGTCTTAAAACTGTTGCAAATTGAATTATATACATTTATCAATATTTTGCATATTTTTCCTTTGATCTTTTTTTTGTGATAATTTTTCATATCACGCTACTTGCTTGAGATAGAAAATTATCGTCACAAACAAAAGGCACACATGACGTTGTCAATGTAAACATCAACAATGTCATAGGCAAAATAGCGATAAACAGATTATCAATGGTCTTTCAAACTCCAGGATGTTTCTCGGTCACATCTCATCTCAAGGCTATCACCCTTCGATGAGAATGTAGCTGAGAAACACCCTAGTTTGAAAAACCATCGATAACCTGGTTATTTGTGTTCTCCTTAAGGCCTTTTTGCACCATGGTACCTTTATGATTTTAAAATAAACATTATATATTCAATCCCATAGTAAAATGGTGAGAACACTGTATATTTTTATTCATTGGATCAGGCAGTCACTTTTTTTTTACCAGTTACTGTTATCTAAGTGAATGGTCAATTCATTAAGTTATACATCATAAAAATTTCAATAATTGCCTGCAGTAAGCGGAGGAATCAATGTTTAAATCCCCAATTACAGTAAGAAAATCAATAAAATAAAAAAAATATATACTAATAACTCAAAATCGTTAACTTTTTTTTTCTAACTCTTTTATTTTCCCGCATTTGCACAGAAACCTCTTTCTTTTTTCCGGTCTCATTTGTCACGAGAATTTAAGTAAAATATAGGAAGGAACATCATATAATTTATTGTTTCCTGCAAATTTGTTGTTAAAAAATTTGATTACCGAATGAACATGATGAATATTGCCAATTAAACAATTAAAATAAATTCCTTACATTTTGAAATGAGTCTGGAGCTTATTCAACATACAATTTATAGCAAACAAAATATGTCTTTTGACATCACAATAGAAAATGTTTAACGCCACAAAGGAAAAGTGATTGTTGTTTGACGTCAATAGTTCAAGTGTCACAGATTCTCGGGTCAAGTGTCGCAGATTCCCAACTAGTGATAAGGTTTATTCACCTGAATCAAACGACAAAAGGCATAAAGGGATACACCTTATCGCTATTTTGAAATCTGTGCCGGTTGACCCGAGAATCTGTGTCGCTTGAACTATTGACGTCATACAACAATCACTTTTCTATTGTGGCGTCAGTTATTTTCTATTGTGACGTTGTGAAAATTTTACGGGAACCTTTGTGATGTCCAGTAATGTCGAACAAATATAGCGATAAGGTGTATTGGGCGGAAATGACCTGGTACTTGTCCTTTCACCTGCCTGAGAATAAGAGATTAGACCTTTAATGATAGTGTTTCACTTTTCATCAATCAAGTCAAATATTAACTTTAGTCTTTACACATCATGAATTCATGTACAAGGGTGCTGTACAAGAATATGTTGTATTTGTTGATTTAGATGCAAAACTGGATAAACTAGACAAAAGCTTTTGAACAGTTCAATATAATTTTAAATGAAGACCAAATGAAAACGGGATAGAGAGTGTTAAAAGCTGTCTTTACCATCCGATCACATTTAGAGAGTGAATAACAATTTTATCCACCTCCTCCATCTTGTAACGTCATGTGATCAATCTAAAAATAACACCCGGCAAATATTCACGTTTTTGCCTCTAATGATTCTTTTGCATAGCATTTTGATATTGATTCATCTTTATTTTTAAAATGTTAAAAGTTTCAGATCAAAAGATTATGTTTTAACATATTTTCACATTTTATTCACTTTATTTGCTGCGTACCTGTGTGTAAACAATAATGGTGGACAACGAGCACTAACATTCCTCACTACAAAAACATTTCCTGCAGGATACCTTGTTTCGAACTCTAAGAACTCAACTTTGATACAATATCCACAGGAGAGATTTGTTGTATTTAGAATCTATAGCTATGGACGATGAAGAAGTCGATTTCCTGAAAGATCAGGGTTGGTTTCAGGCGGGTCACAAGTTTAGACCTGTGTTACTGCATGCATTTTATTAAGCTTCACTATCTATTTATACAAGTCAATGAAGTGTGCTTTCTTTGATGAAATTTGAGGCTTGTTTAGCCGCAGTGCAACCATAAGCAATAAAATAAGTACAAAAATAGGAAGCAAGACAACTCGCCCCCAGACCAGCTCGCCCCATTTGACTTTCCACCATCTCACCCCATTAATGAAAAGAAGTTAAAACCTCCCAAATTTAGGCCTGCCGACTCATTCCACTAATGAAAAAAAAAATTAAATCCCAATGAATTTAGGCCTATCAACTTGTCCCACTTATAAAAAGTAGTTTAATCCCAATGAGTAAAGGTCTGCCAACTTGCTGGCTTATAAAAAGGAGTTTAATTCTGATGAATAAAGGCCTGCCAACTCGCCCCATTTAAGAAAAGGAGTTTAATCTACACAATCACCTAACTGTTATGCTACAATAACAATAAACGAAAAAAACACTTAAGAATAATTTTTATTTTTTCAATCGATTTGAAAAAAAACAACAGTTCTTGATGTAGCAATACAAAGCAAGCTTACTTATTTGCATAATAAAAGTAAAGAAACCAGTTAATTTTATCATAATGCCATATATTATCATATCAATTTAAGGATTCCAATTTAACAGCAATATTTGTTTTATTAGCAATTGAAGGATTGGTAACTTTTGTCTATTAATAGAAAATAATTAAACACTAACGAGCAATCAGTGGCAGACTTCACTAAAACCATCGGACCTGTCAGTCCTGACCACCAATATATCACCAGGTCTGCCTTTCTTTACGATTGAGCCGGTCTCATTGTCCGACAGAGAAAAAGGGTCATTGTGGTGCGTTCCATCACATTGCCGATTGGTTGTCTGATAAATCATTGGACACTTGTTTCCTGTTTTACCTTGCGTTAATGTACCTTTAGAACCAGTTAAAGTAATTTCAATGGCGAAGTTGCAGGTTACTTTCGTCTTAGGTTCACGAAAGTGAAAATGGCTGCAATACATTGAAGGACATGAACATTCATAAGGCGAATAACTACATGTATCGTGTGTTAATGATTCCTAACCGACCACATAGTAACGTGGATTTCTTCAAAAACCTTTTGGCAACAAATTTTTTTTGCAAACGCTAACTTATTTAGTCGAAATTCGTTGACAGACCATTTGACCAAAACCGTATTCATTTTGTTCAAATGTTGATAAAAAATAGTTCTTCTGAAGTCAAATGGATATTGTTATGAATAAAAACACCATTGAACAATGAAGTGTAGTCCTATTTATCATTTCAATATGTATGTTATTTATGAAACATAAAATGGTTTAAGGGTAATTTAAGATACAATGACAATAGAGTAAACAAATTTTATACTAAAACCATAGAGAACAAAGACGTAGAAAGGATTGAGGTAAAATACAATATTTGATAGCGTCAGGATTTCTCAGTGCCAGAATGCTGAAGGGAAAATAAAACATAATTCATGATATTCAGCTGTAATCATGGTAATTCTTAATAATCTAATCATCAGCAAAGTTTAAGATAGGCTTCCAAATATATAACAGATAAACAGAAGTTTCAATTTTGATAAAGTCAGAGGGAGATAATTTTTGATACATGTGCATTATATATAAACTAACCCCAAATAAGCTACAGTAGCATCCAACGAATTGGTAGCACCTAATGCATATTCACAGAATCTTTTAAGTAAATATTTGAATGTGATGAAAAAGTGGGTCAGTCTCATGAAGCCATTCTCTAATTAGAAGGGGTCAAGTTACATTTGCATTTTACATGTTACTTGTCCCATCATCATGACTTCATCTTAATTTAATGCAAAATGACTCAGGTCCCACCTTAAACAGTTTTGTCAATTGGCACAACATAGACGTATAATAACTGACATATTTTCATCCAGAAATTTGTCCAGCAACAAAGACAACTAGCCCAACATGTAATTACTGACAAATTACCAGTGTTGTGATCATTTTCCACATATTTACTGTAAGTTTACAAAAAAAAAATATACTGTTTATTTTATTTTGTTTTCAGTTAAAAGACTAAGTGAACAACTCAAGAAATATAGAAATGTAACTGCTGAAAGTGTTGGTGATGAGGTAAGGATTACTGCTAATTTGTATATAAATCTTTGTCTTCATATTTGAGGCAAAAGATGAGTGAGTCATATTAAATTTAAATAAAAAAAATTAAAAATTAAAAACCTGAAATTATAAACTGACATTAAGCTTTTAGACAAATTACTTGAGAATAAATTTAACAAGCTACGAAAGATCTGGTATCTCTATGAAAAAAAAAAGATATTTGATATGATTGTCAAACAAATATTCACTAGGGACCATAGGACGAGGATGTAAACAACTATAAGTCACAATATGGCCTTCAACAATGAGCAAAAATGCATAATCTATAGTAAGCGATACTTGATCTCAACATGACCAAATGTGAAAAAAATCAATAGCGAGAACCAAAGCCCTGATTTATGCTAAAAATTAAAAAAAAAACAAATATGGTAGACATCTACCAACAACAGCCACTGAATTATCACAACCAGATTCCCTAAAAACCAAAAATACTGAAATAGTGACAAGATGTCTGTTGACTTATAATGTCCTTTGGAATTATTTGTTGAATTTGTAATTACAGCAAGGAGGTTTGGATGAAGATGTACCTGTGGCACCTTGGCTTACTGACAAAAGGTACTGATAAAATTAAAGAATCAATGAATACATTATAGTGGTATTATAGGAATGTTGCAAGTTCAATTTGGTGTTCTTAAAACCTTTAAACAAACACTTATCAATAGGCATATGTCTCTAGCTACCATAACTTAAGTTTTTTTTTAAATGTATAAGTATGCATTAAACTGTATCCAACAAAAAAAAAAAATTATTGATCAGTATTTTAATATGTTGATACATTTGTTGTGAAGGTAATTGTAAAGTGTGATTTTTTTTAAAGGAATCTGTGTCAAAGATATCAGAGTCTTGAATGGTAATCATGTATTTGTATACAATTTGAAAGTTTTAGAAAATGCTTATGAATTTAATATAATTTTGTTTTTAGTGTTTAGTCCCCATTGATAGCTGAAAATAATATATTTATATTTTCCAGTGTTTTGTCACCATTGATAGCTGAATATGACCAACAGTTCCAAGCTCTGCTGGAAGAGAAAGAAATCCTGAGAGTAAGTTAATAAATCCATGCAGGAATTCTCTTGTCAAGTATTCAACTTTTTTTCAAACGTTGAGAGCCAATACTGTGGATTCATTATTATTTGTTGGGTACCAGTATAAGATGAACAACCAATCTAAATGTTCAATCAAAGTAATGATTTCTCATAGGATAATATGCAAAAATTGGCAAAACTACGAAATCAAGTGAATATATTATTTTTCTTCAATCCACGAATATTGGTACCCATGAAAAATAAATGAATCCACATTAAATGACATACTAGTGATCTACCTCAACCTTTTCCAAAATCCACAGCATCAATTTCTCCATTGGAAACTCAGAGAAACTCGTACAAGCTTTTATCTCAAGAACTTATTTTATCTACTGTGGATTCATTAATTTTGGTGGGTACCACTTTTCATGGATTGAGGAAAACTTGCCTTTTTGTGGATATTTGATTTCTTGGTTTAACTTAAGTCTGCATATATTCATATGGAAATGTTTTAATTGCTTGAACTTTTAAATTCATGGTTTCCCTTGTATCCACCAAATCAATGAAAATTGGTATCCAACGAATAATAATGAATCCACAGTATTTATGGTAAACCTTTTGTTTTACTTAGGTTTAACCTACTTGATATTTAATCATTACATTTCTATCATATGGCAAATCAGTTCCTAAACTTTTTGATGATCATGCTCTTCATTTTACACTTGGCCAGTTTATTTTTATACGACCGCAAAAAAAATTTGTGGTCGTATATTGGTATGACGTTGGCGTCGTCGTTGTTGTCCGGTGTCGTCGTTCGAAGACACATTGGTTTTCGCACTCTAACTTTAGTTTAAGTGAATGGATCTTTTTGAAATTTGACCATAAGGTTAAATACCACCAAAGGAAGGTTGGGATTGATTTTGGGGGTTATGGTACCAACAGTTAAGGAATTAGGGGCCAAAAAGGGGCCAAAAATAAGCATTTTCTAGTTTCCAGACAATAACTGTGGAACGGTGTATGGATCTCTCTGAAATTATACTACAAGTTTCCATACCACAAAGGGATGGTTAGGATTTGCTTTAAGGGGTTATGGCTCAAACTGTTTAGGAATTAGGGGCAAAAAAGGGGGAAAAACAAGGTTGTCCTGGTTAATGGACAAATACTTTAGTACAAAACATAATTTAAAGCAGTGTAAGGGAGATAAATCAAATACATCATTGAAATTATCTCCCTTACACTGCTTTTAAATTATGTATAAAGTAATGGTTAATGAACAATCAAGATAATTTAAAACAGTGTAAGGGAGGTAATCCAAATACAACGTTTTGGTTACTTCCCTTACACTGCTTTTAAATTATGTTTAAAGAAATGCATATTTATAAAGGAAGACCAGTAAAAATATCTGCAAATGTTGCAAGTTTTTTTTTTACAAAAAAATCCATATGAAAGATTTGACACTATATTTTTAATTCTATTATAAAATAGATTAAGTTAGCACTATGGTAAATTTAAATGGGTAATTATGGTTGCCAACTCCATTGGAAATTTAAATTGAGATAATGACCATATCTTGAGGGAAAGAATTTTTTGGGGGAAAAAAAGGGGGGGGGGGGGTTAAAAAGAAATTGTGGGGGGTCATTTTTTTCTCATTTCAGATTTCAGAAATTAAAAAGAATTATTCTTCAAATATTATTTTTTTTTCAAATTTCAAATATTGAAAAAATTCAAGAAGTAATCTTTAATTGCACAGTATGGTGCATTAGATTTGTAAAATCTTTGATCACATTTATTTATTTCTTATGCAGAATCTAACAGTGTATTTAGATTTTTAATTTTGGGTCCAGTTTTCAAATTGGTCTACATTAATGTCCAAAGGGTCCAAAATTAAACTTTGTTTGATTTTAGCAAAAATTGAATATATGAGGTTCTTTGATATGCTGAATCTAAACATGTATTTAGATTTTTGATTTTTGGCCCAGTTTTCAAGTTGGTCCAAATTGGGGTCCAAAATTAAACGTTGTTTGATTTAAAAAAAAATTGAATATATGGGTTTCTTTGATATGCTGAATCTAAACATGTATTTAGATTTTTTATTTGTGGACCCCGTTATTAAATTGGTTCATATTGAGGTCAAAAGGGTCCAAAATTAAACTTTGTTTGATTTCATCTAAAATTGAATTATTGGGTTTCTTTGATATTCCAAATCTAACCGTGTATTAAGATTTTTAATTTTGGGTCCTGTTTTTTAAATTGGTCTACATTAAGGTCCAAAGGGTCCAAAATGAAACTTAGTTTGATTTTAACAAAAAATGAATTCTTGAGGTTCTTTGATATGCTGAATCTAAACATGTGTTTAGATTTTTGATTATGGGCCCAGTTTTCAAGTTGGTCCAAGATAGGGTCCATTATTTAAACTTTGTTTGATTTCAACAAAAATTGAATATATGGGGTTCTTTGATATGCTGAATCTAAACATGTATTTAGATTTTTGATTATGGGCTCAGTTTTCAAGTTGGTCCAAATTGGGGTCCAAAATTAAACTTTGTTTGATTTCAACAAAAAATGAATATATGAGGTTCTTTGATATGCTGAATCTAACCATGTATTTAGATTTTTTATTTGTGGGCCCCGCTATCAAATTGGTTCATATTGAGGTCAAAAGGGTCCAAAATTAAACTTTGTTTGATTTCATCAAAAATTGAATTATTGGAGTTCTTTGATATGCCAAATCTAACCGTGTTTTTAGATTTTTAATTTGGGTCCCGTTTTTTAAATTGGTCTTCATTGAGGTCCAAAGGGTCCAAAATTAAACTTAGTATTTAGATTTTTTATTTGTGGGCCCCGCTATCAAATTGGTTCATATTGAGGTCAAAAGGGTCCAAAATTGAACTTTTGTTTGATTTCATCAAAAATTGAATTATTGGGGTTCTTTGATATGCCAAATCTAACCGTGTTTTTAGATTTTTGATTTGGGTCCCGTTTTTTAAATTGGTCTTCATTGAGGTCCAAAGGGTCCAAAATTAAACTTAGTTTGATTTTAACAAAAAATGAATTCTTGGGGTTCTTTGATATGCTGAATCTTAACATGTGTTTAGATTTTTGATTATGGGCCCAGTTTTCAAGTTGGTCCAAGTTGGGGTCCAAAATTAAACTTTTTTTGATTTCAACAAAAATTGAATATATGGGGTTCTTTGATATGCTGAATCTAACCATGAATTTAGATTTTTTATTTGTGGGCCCCGCTATCAAATTGGTTCATATTGAGGTCAAAAGGGTCCAAAATTAAACTTTGTTTGATTTCATCAAAAATTGAATTATTGGGGTTCTTTGATATATTCCAAATCTAACGGTGTATTTAGATTTTTAATTTTAAGTCCTGTTTTTTAAATTGGTCTACATTAAGGTCCAAAGGGTCCAAAATTAAACTTAGTTTGATTTTAGCAAAAATTGAATTCTTGGGGTTCTTTGATATGCTGAATGTAAACATGTGTTTAGATTTTTTTTTATGGGCCCAGTTTTCAAGTTTGTCCAAGTTGGGGTCCAAAATTAAACTTTGTTTGATTTTAACAAAAATTGAATATATGGGGTTCTTTGATATGCTGAATCTAACCATGTATTTTGATTTTGGACATTGGACCATAATAGGTAAATTTAAAAAATTCAAGTTCTTAGACCACATTCTTTCTGTGTCAGAAACCTATGCTGTGTCAAATATTTAATAACAATCCAAATTCAGAGCTGTATCAAGCTTGAATGTTGTGTCCATACTTGCCCCAACTGTTCAGGGTTCGACCTCTGCGGTCGTATCAAGCTGCGCCCCAGCGAAGCATTTTATTAAGTTTAGGAAGTATCTTTTTCACATTGTTTTAAGGTATGTAATTCATGTCTGACAAACTCATTATCATTAGTAAATACTGTAAATGTTGAAATAGTCATTAAGGGGTTATTTTTCGCTTCTTGTGCAATCAGGTAAAAAAAAACGTGCTTTAATATTCCTTGTGCAATACTTTGTACAAATTAACAAAATTGTTGCAAAAAATTCCAATTTGCAAATTTCACCGTAATGCGAAAAAGTAAATAAATAAAAAATATCCACTGTTACAGTACTTGTTGCAGTTTTGCCTTTTTTAAACATGTTTTTGAAATTAAAATAATATATTTTACAGGGTGAATTAGACAAACTCCGTCCAGAATTGCGAAGATTGATGGATGAAAACAAAAAACTGGTAGGGGATATGAAAGAAAGATTAGAGAACCAGATAGATGTTGATGATGATGAAGGAGGTTTCCAACCTGTTACAGACGAGGAACAAGTCATGAGTAATCTTAACATGCAGGTGGAAACAGCTTTACAGGTAGAATATATTTCTAATTATAATGGTAATATTTAAAGATATGTTATATCATTGATATTGATTTCCTCAATTTTTTTATTTCATGAAATTTTGTTGAAAAAAAATCTCAAAAGGGAGCACGGTACCACTAGACCACCAAGGCTGTGTGAAGAATTTTATAACAGTTAAATTGCCTGTCATATTTAAATATCTCAAACACCTAGAAATTGATTGAAAGATGGATAATTGCAGTCATGCTAGTGCAGTACTGCTTAAGTTTTAGTTTTGCAAAAACAACCTAGATTTTTGGACAGGTTATTTGATATATCATTCAGAAGCTTTTGGTTGATTTCAGGATTTTTTTTTACAGATTAAAGGAGTTAATGAGATTTTCTTTCAATGGTTTTACCTTGAATCATAGTCACAGTGAATTTCTTCTTTAAAAATGCAGATGTTATTATCGGTAATTTCATTCCATAGACAGCAGCTAAACAAAACTATAGCATGAAAATCAAAAACTATTGAACACAAAACTGCCTAATTTTTTTTTTTTTTTAGTATTACAAAATTGGTAAATCATATAATTTATTTCAGGAAAAAGATGCTGCTATGGAGAGATGGAGAGAAGCTGAAATGGAAATAGACAGGTTACAGAAAGAATTACAGGTTAAATTTTTCTTGAGTTCATGAATATCATGTATACTATTTAACACCATATATTGAAAAGCTACTCAATATTTTTTCTTTTATTTATTAAAGTGTTATGTAATTATTTTCATTTTTTTATTACTTATTTTTTGGCAGTCTTAATGTCATATCACTTTGATAGATGCGTTTCTATATTTTAGCATCTCATTTATACACAAAGTTTTAGCAATTTTCTGTTAATTCAGCATTATTTACTTGGATACAAATAATTTTATTGTACAATGAAATATAAGAGATCACTTTATTTTCTGCATTTTATGAAACTACAGAATTAAATGCTATAATAATTTTTTGTATATCTAAAAAAACCTTGAAAGTTAGGAATCATAAGTATTTTAGTAACATTGATTTGTATTTGTATGTGTTTAAAAAAAGGTAACCACCAATTAGATTGCAACACAATCACAAATAATGACCAAAAGCAAACATCTAGAGAACTGTACATTTTCTTACAAATGACAAAAAGTCAACACTATTTTAACTAGTTCTAAATCCTACTTTTCAACAAGAAATTTTTAATTTATTCAACCGAGTTTGAAAGTGGCAATCAAACAGGAAGAGACAGAAAGTTCTTTATTTAGAAAACCACCTTAAATATTTTTCTATTAATTTATTTTAGAATGAAAAGGATAGTCATCAGTGGAGAGTTGTGGAAGATCAAGCTACTAGAGTATGTATAGAAATTTACTTGTCTGTTTTATTGTGTTTAATGTGATGTTCTGTGCGGTCATACAGTTTAATGTTCGTCACTTTTATAAAAGTACTTCAAAGCATTAAGAGAAAAAATACTGACCTTCAGTGAGTAACTAAAAATTTCACACTGAAGTAGATCAAGTACACCTGACTGTACTGTGAACCAACTTATTTTCTTGAGTAGAAAAATAACGTGAATATGATTAGATGTGTAATGTGAAACTTAAATCTGCTATATTGATAAATCAACAAAAAACAAAATGTCAAAAGTAATTTGCCTTGAAATTGGTTGTTATAGGCTAATTATGGAAAAAAGTATTAGCAAAAATAAGATGGTTTACAGTATTTGCAAACTAATAGAATGGGCCTGGGTGACTATAAAAAAACTACGAAAACAAAATGAGTTATTTTAAGTCAGAGTTTGTGGCAATGTATTCAGAGTTAAAGTCATTCTAAAATTGATAAAAATAAAACCAGCCAAAATATAATGTAAAGAAAGTTAAATCTAATAATACCTAAGGAAACAATCAATGATGTTTTATGTCTTAAATATAAATAATATTTCCAGTGTCAGTTTCACTCCTTGACATCAAGTCAATATAAATATATAAATAACTATATACAGAGATGTAACCCATGATATTTATCTTCCCATAGATGCAGTCAGAGTATCAAGAGTCAGTAGCAGTATTAAACAGAGAAATTGAAGAGCTCCAATTAGACAGCAGGTAAGGTTTGATAGAATATTTTAACTGTACATTAATATGATTATTTATTTTAAACTTTTAAACAAATGTTCCAACAAGGCCTTATAGCAACATGGTACCATTGGAGATTTTACCTACATGTCTGGAGACTTGCTTTTTAAAGGAAGAATTTTGATTAGAAAAATATTAGGAGACCCCTGTATATCAAGTAAGGCATGTTAATGTGATTTTAAGCAGAAAATTATTACCCGGTAATGTATTTTACATATTCATTTTTTTCAGGGAAGCCAAACATGAACTGGAAAAAGCCATTTCTGAATTAAAAGAATTAAAAAAAGAAAATAAAGATTTTGAGCAGAAGTTACAATGGAAGGTATAGTTTTCATTGAATTTATTTACTATCATAACAGTAGCTAAACTGATGAACGATAACTATAGAAAATTACCTCTTCTTATGATATAGTCGAAAAAATCAATAGTAAAACAATGCTGGTGACGATTCTGATCAAAAGTTATTTCTAAAAAACAATCGTACATTTTAAAGAAACTATTTGTTAAACTGTGTTATTAGAAATATATATGCAAAGACACAATGTTTGATGTTCATTATTTACAGAGGTAATTGCTTTAGAAGCTTGTGAAACTGAAATTTAAAAAATGTTAATCTTTGCTGCATATTGATAAATGAAATTAGAAAAAATCATGTACAAACAAAATCTAAAGATCTTTCAGGTCAAAAAATTTCGGAGTGTTCCACATATTCCTTAGCATGTAACAATTTCCCAAAATATACATACTTGTCACATTTTAAGTTTTCGAGTACACCGTTCTGCTGTTATGTGAACTTTCAATATAGAAATATTGCCTTTTTGTGAATATAAGGATTCAAAAGTCATGTTTGTGCAGGTTAAAAAAATAAAGATAACTATTTTTATAAAGTAGGTTATCTGTTAAAAGATTTTTAATATTTTTTTTTAAAAATTAAGAAAAGGTCGTCTTGATTTCTGTACATGTATTTGTGGTTTTCTCAATCTATTCATATTTAATGTTTACATCGGGATAAGGTCCTAATTTGAATTTGCTTAGAAACTTAATTTCAAAAGTGTTAATCTTTGCTGCATATCAATTGATTCCATTGGAATTTTCACCCTGAACTTCCCTTATCTAGCTGCATACAAGTATGGGTAATTGGCATGTTCCAGAGAGGTATACAGCCAGTAGAAAAAGATATTGAAGTTGGTACTCCAGGAATTTATTCGCATAGCAACATTTTAAACCAGTTTTTCACAAAGCTCCTGTAGGATGCTGTACTCATCGTTTGCTATTTTAGGAGGGAAATGATAACATTATATGGACATTTTGTTTTTATATCAATATAATTTTATTGTTACTATTTACCAGAACGTATTCTTGTGAATTTATAACTAATAGCGTCCTTGCTAAAATGAGACAAACATTGAAAAGATCAAGATTTCTGTGTTTACAGGGGAGGTAATATTTTGTCACCAGATTTCCCACTGATAATCGGCGTCATCAACATTTAGGTTCAATCTGTGGTTAAAGTTTTTTTGGACATCATTAACCTCGTCAAACCTACATGGAATTTTATGAAATTTGGACAGAAGCTTGTTTATGACCAAAATGCACAATTTTTAAAATATTTATTTTCATTTTTCCATATTTTACTTATAAGTGGATTTTTTTTTTACAGTTAACAATCAGATTTAGTCTGAGGTTAAAGTTTTTTTAGACATCAATAATTTTGTCAAACCTCCATGAAATTTTATGAAATTTGGACAAAGGTTTGTTTATGAACAAAAGACAGTATCCAGAGCAAAATTTCAAAAAATATTTATTTTCATTTTTCCGTATTTTATTGATAAATGGACTTAAGTTTTTTTACAGTTAACATGTAGATACAGTCTGGGGTTAAAGTTTGTTACACATCAATTACTTTGTAAAACCTTCATAGAGTTTTATGAAACTTTGGCTTTTAAAAGCTTTTTAAAAGTGAAGAGATTATGTCTGAAGCAAACCTTTGAAAAAATATTTTTTTAATTTTTAGTATTTTTCTTATGGAATGACATTATTTTTTACAGTTAACATTTGCAGACAGTCTGGGATTAAATTTTTTTGACATGATAAATTTGTAAACCGTCATGGATTGTTATGAAACTTCGACAGAAAATTTCTTCAAGACCAAGAAATAGCATCTAAAGAAAAATTTGAAATTTTTTTTCAATTCTGTATTTTACTGATAAATGGACTCACTTTTTAAGTCAACATTACACTTTTACACTATCAGTAGCAATCACAGACAAGACACAGGGTTCCGTGGAACCCCTTACAAATATTTAGTAAAGATTTCCCTTTTGTCTGTGTTACTTGGCTAAAAAAATGTTCTCCAGGAATCATGGCCTCAGATTCATAGAAAAACAGTGTCAAGTTTTTTATGTGAAAATTTGTAGAGCTTGGTTTTCTGATTGCTTTGTGAATCTAGCTTGTGGTTGAACACAATACAAGTATAAACCAAGGGCCCGGAAACGGTCATATTTGCAAGTCATGTCCTCAACTGAAAGCTATTTGTCATAAACAGCAGATTGGGATTTAGGACAAATTAATTTTTTGACAGAACAATTTCGGTCATTTCATTAAGATCAGGTTTCTTTATCGCCATTTTGCACTTGTTTTTGTTTTGTAATCTCTTTCCTGTAATAAAACTGCCACTCCAGTATAGTATGATAATAAGAGACGTTAGCGATGTCTGAGAAATTTACTATTTTGAGTCATTAGAGGTATCACTCTAATAGATTGAAATTCTACTTTGGACCAAATTTGGGGGACATTTGTGACATTTTCACCCCCTTTTTGTAATATTTTGTATCAAATGAATGCAGATTGTTGCCATGGTTATACCAAAAAGAGATTATATTTCACCATTTTAATTATTGGAAATCAAATCTATGGAAGATGCTGTTTCCATACATATGCACATACATAACACATACGTTAAGTCTTATTTGTTGGAAAGCAAGGGAAAGAGGGTGGTTAAAAATTATGAATGTCAATTTTTAATTTTTTTTCCTAACTGTGTATTGCTACCTTATGGCATTTGAGAAAGCACAGAATTGCTTATTTTAAAACAAAAAATCATACCACAAATCTATTGATGTTTAGATTATGTATCCAATTCTGAGGGAGAAAAATGTTTTAGGATAACAATCTGTGTTAATTTTGTTGTTTATTGGCCTTAGCAACCAATATAGACATTTTGACACAAAGACTTGGTTTCGGTCATAAATTCATACTCTATTGGCTACCCCTTGTAACAGAGAGAATGCCCTTTATGTAACAACCTCAACATGGAACGCTTTATATTTTTTCATATGAATAAATCACATTTTTATTTTTAGCAAGGTATATTGTTACATTTTGGCATGAATTAAGTCTAAGGTTGTCCCCGCGCTTAGAAATTGATTGAGTAATTGCCAAATTTTAACCAAGGCTTTGGTATGCTATACACAACAAAATTGAAATTCTAGAGCTTAAAATTAGGTTTAACTTGTACAAATTGTCTACTTTAAAGGTTACTTTAAGTTTTTAAACATGAAAAGACAGCAACAAGAGGAATAGTTTAAGAAATTTTACCAAAAAATGAGATTTTTCAGTAACATGGCATGTTTCTTCAAAACACTTTTTTGTTACATTTCAATAATATCTGCTAACCTTCATAATATATTTATTTCTGAAAGATTTAAAAAAACTAGTAAACCAATTTACTCGTTTTAGCTAGCAGAACACAGAAAACCATTAAAAGTGGAAATTGAAAAAAAAATGTTTAACCTTAATGAAGCAATATGCAGTAAGAAGTTTGGTTTCACATTTTGGCCATGGTGAATTTTTTATTTGTTAGAAAGCAAGGGAAAGAGGTTGGTTAAAAATTATGAGTGTCAACTTTAAATTATTTTCCAAACTGTGTATTGCTACCATATAAAGATAGTTAACAAACACTGAAGTACATAGAATGAGGTTCATGTGGGGTTACAGAAAGGTTAACAGGAAGTGACGTCACAGTTATTGGTATGACAACGTTAAAAAGAAAGTGAAAGTAAAAGTTAGTAATAGATTGGTTAGTATCATTTCCAGAATGGACAACACCTCACTGGACAATTCGTACCATTTCAACAATACTAGTCTGTATGGACAACATATATTGTATAAAATATTCATCTATTCTTACATGGACTTTTGAAACACACTTATTTCAGAACTTCCTTATTTGTTCCATTTTATGCATGAGAATATTGATTACAGGATCAAGATATTGCAGACATCATAATGAAGGAAGGGATGTCAGATAGTCATATACGGGAAATGAAAAGATTACTGGATGATAGCAATCACAAGTATGTTATAATATAATGTTTTTATTTTTATATGATCATATATTGATCTTGATATACGACAGTAGTGTTGTTATGTAATCTTTTCTTACTATTTGATTTATAGAGTGATAAGTATCATTACTTACTCTATTACTTTCCATTTCCATGGAAAATATTTATTCTGGCAGAAAGCTGTAATGTTTTGTCTATTCCAGAAAAAAAATGTAAGGGGGGGAGGGGGAGGGGTTCGAACAACACTGTTATCTACTCCACCAACCATAATTTTTATTTTCAGTATTCGCTTTCATCCTTTATAACCGACAAGAACAAATATCATGTGGTGTCCAACCTTTTCATACATTTTTTCCTGGAAAAGCCCTTACAATATGTGTTGTAAAAGACTTCTGTTTTAAGGTGTAAACTCCCAAATGATATTAATGTGTGCAAAATGTAAGCTGTAATCTATGTATTAGTATTCTGGCAAAAAAATATTACTGGTAATGGCTTAACTTTGGCAACATTGAAATCATATTTGCCCATAAGAGAAGGGAAAGGAACAAACTATACCCATCCGGTATAGCTGAGAAAAGGTGGTTTTATATTTAGGCCTTTCATTATTTCAATTCAATTTACTTTACAGATTGTCTCAAGTCACAAGAGAATTGGATGAAACTAAAACAGATAAAGCTGGACTGGAAGCCAGGATAAAAGAGGCACAGAAAAGATAGTAAGTCAAGAGAACTTAAGGCGTGTAACAAATATTTATAATGTAAAAGTCTATTGTCCCAAAAATTTCAGTTTAATAAAATTATTGAAAACAGATGTAAATATACCAGATAGATACAAAATAATTTAAGTTTTGTACTATTATAGTTGGTGATAATGTCACTGTGATGTCATAATTGTTCACTTTGATGATGAACATTTTAATTTTGACTAATGTTAAAAACATATACCACAAGCATGCTCCAACACAATTTTTTTTCAAGTCTAAAATATTTTACCCATCTGCAAAATCGGTGATTAAAAAATCCTTGTATTTGATCTGCCAAAAATACAACAGGACTAAGCACATGCATATTCGATTCAGGTCTGTTCCAGAATAAAATGTATAAAGGGGAATGAGCTTCTATTAAAATTTGGTGGGTAGTTATTTAAGAAAGATAGCCTGGACAAATATAAGAAATAAACAATTAAAATTTTATATATGTGGAGGTAAAATAAAAAATGCCTTCCGGCCTCTTCATAGATTTATTTCTGGAACAGCTCTTGCATAAATTCAATTGAGTTTTCATGTAAAATGATTTAATTTGTAAATAGAAAAAAAAAGTCTTTAACATTTGAAAGTCCTGGAAAAGTACATTTTAGAATTTTATTAGGTAGATTTTAGAATAAAAAAAATATGGATGAAACTTTAAAACAATTTCACATAATTAAAAGATAAAATAAAAAACTTCAACTTGTCATTCTTATAACATTTAATAATAGTATTAGACATATATATATTTGTTTTGACCTTTTTAGAATTTTAAGAATATTGTCTTGAATGGCATATCCTTCTCAAAGAATTTATGAATTACTGAAACTATCAATGTATATGCTAAACGGGTAAAAATAGTGAGGTATTTGCACTTATCAGGTTACGTTCAGTAAGTAGAACTAGATACTGAAGTACAGGTAGAATCCTGATAGATCATGTGACTTTATTTAAGCCAATCATTTTTTTTTTGCAGTGGTGATATGGAACAGAGAGAATTAGATGCTGTGGCTCAAGTCAGGGATGCTGTACAAATGGTAGAGAAAGCTATGATGGAAAAAGAACAGGTGGGTATATCTTCCTGAATTGATTTAATATTTCAATTTTAAGTCTGCCATCTTTAAAAAGAAAATTGTCATCCATGGATCAATGATAGCATTCCCATTTATGGTTACCTGACAAAGTCTTTTTTCAGTACATGTATTGTTGGGATGCTGTCTCAGTAGTATTTCTCTTTATTAACCTTGTACTTAAATATCTGTTTTATTTAAACTTAAGAATCTTGTTTCTTGTTTATTCTATAGGCAGAGATAGATCTGAAGCAAAGAGAAGAGGAGGCCGACTCATTACAGGAAGCTATTAGCAAATTAATCAATGAAGCAGGACTGAAAACCAGACAAGAGGTCAGTATTTTATTTAAAAAAAAGTATAATCAATGTTTCCATACAATATATATGTTAAAGGTAGTTAGATTTTTTATACCCCCTCTTTAAAAAAGTGGGGGTTATAATGTTTTACCTCTGTCTGTCCATACGTCCCATGAATATTTTTTGTCGCATCTTTCTCAGGAACTACAATACAAGGATTTCTGAAATTTGTTTTCCGGGTTTATATGAGTCAGCTATACTGTGTGGTGTGTTTTCAGTTTCATCATTCAAAAACTTCCTGTTTACCTTATACTTTTAGTGGGGGTATCATTAGTGAGCAGTAGCTCATAGATTCACTTGTTGTATTTGCATCTTTCTTTTAAAAAATGGAAAGGGAGTGAGGATTTATCTCATTAATATTATATGATTTTCACAAAAAAAGATTAGGAATTGAAAGAAGTTATTTGAATATAAATAAGAAGATGTGGAATGAGTGCCAATGAGACAACTCTCCATCCAAGTCACAATGTATAAAAAGTTAACAATTATAGGTCAAAGTATGGCCTTCAACACAGAGCCTTGGGTCATACCGAACAGCAAGCCATAAAAGGCCCCAAAATTACTAGTGTAAAATAATTCACACAGGAAAATCAACGGTCTAATCTTTATAAAAAACGAGAAACGAGAAACACCAACAAACGACAACCACTGAACAACAGGCTCCTGACTTAGGACAGGTGCATAAAAATGCAGCAGATATAAACATTTTAACAGGCTCCACATTTATAAAATTTTAAAAAATCACACAGAGGGAGGGGATTAGAATTTTAAAATTAATTGTATTCAGTCCAATGGACTTCACTGGTTAAAGGGTGATAAAGAGATAAGTTTTGTACAATTATAAAGTTTGTTTATTGGCCATAATCTGATAGTGGTTTAAATTTGATTCACTATTCTGTTTACTTAACGGGTATTGTACCAGGCCTCCATTAAAATTGATGAGTTTAGGGTTAACAGAAAAACATTTATTGTTAGGATTTATCTACCTTTGAGTAGAAAAGAGTTAGATAAAAATCCTTTCAGAAAAGAATAACTTTTTAAATTGCATACATTAAGGGTAATTAATTTTAGTATATAATGCTACCAGCATAATCAATACATTGCTTTCTTATCTAGTTTTGATTTGATATTTTCAAGGTTGATCTTGTAAGGAACCAGTGCAATGAAAGAATTACAAAACTTACTCAGGAATTAAATAACTTGGAAATGGTAAGTATTGCAGTCAAAATTAAATACAATTTTCAAATATTTATCTTAATAATTTACTGACTATTTATTGTAAACTTCATATTCATGACATATTCTATATTGTACACAGGCAAATTTTGCTCATGTGAATTTCACATGAATCTCACAGGAAAATTCACCTCAAACGAGCTTATACATGAAGCTCACCTGAAAATTTCACATGAATTGAGACATGTAACTCACAGGAAATTTTATCGTGAATTTTCATGTGAACTTAACATAAGAACAAAAAAAATTGTAATTTTCATGATTTTAATTAAATTTGAAAATTTTGATGTTATTTGAATGACTTTATTTTGAAAAGTTAATTGAATTTCATGTAAAAAAAAAATCATGCGATTTTCACATGAAATTTATGTGAGTTTCACATGAGATTCATGAGTGAAATTTCCCTGTGTACCCCTGCCTTGGAGAGGGTGCTATATTACAACTACCTGGTCCATTTGTCCGGTTGTCCAACAAATTTTTATGTCTCACTTTTCTCAGATACTACTGATCAGAATTTCTCATATTTGTTCAGCAGCTTTACAATTTAAAATACAACATACCTATTTAGAGAACATTAAAGTGAAATTTGCTTGTCTTCTAGTTAGATCATGAAATCAATATAACCTAATTCTTCTTTTTAAAATGAAAGAGGGTATGTAACAGTTGCTTTAATAAGACAATCCAATTAAGAAACTGGTAACAAAAAGGTGACAGAAAACTTTGGTATTTATATGATATTTACAATAGCTCATAAAGTATTCATGGTTTGCCTTGCAAAAGAGATAACTCAGATTGTATGGTTTGAGATCATCCTCATTCAATTTAGTTGTACATGTATTAATATTTTTCATGATAATGATAATTGCATTGATCTATCTTTCAGGAAGGTGCTGACTTAAAAGAACAAGTAACGAGAGCCATCAGGGATAAAAGAAATGTGGAAGCTGAGTTGGAAAAGGTATGGTTACTTTGTGTTATCATAGATATTGGTTGGCAGTTGTTACTTAACATTAAGATACAAATACTTTTGTAAATCCAATGGAGGGCCTGTTACCAAGCATACATATATGTATACATTCAATTTTGATTGAAAAGATCTTTTAAAGATAAATTAAAAGGGTACGTGGGGTATATGTAGATTTGATGGCTTCATAACAAATCAACAAAAAAAAATATCCATAGGTCAGCAGTCTCTTACACAAATAATGTTTGTAATTGAAACAATGATTCAATGCAAAAACAAAAGAAAAAATATGTCTTAGAGTTTGTACATACACATGCACATTCACACTTTAACATTTCTGGATTTTCTGCTGTTTGAAACATTACCAGAATTAAAAGCATGAGGGGCATGGGGGCACTTTTTTTTAGACCTAAAACAACCCATAATATGAAATGTATATTTTACTTATAATTCTTACAAATTCTAAGGAAAATGCAACTACTCACAATGTTTTAATTTTAGTATCTCCTACAGGGCTTAATGTTTATTTGTTCTTGTTTAAAACACTTTAAAATTAATGGGAAACATTTCTATCCTTATCTTGACAGTTCCATCATGACCAGAAAGTTTCTGGAGCTAAAGATAAAGCATCATTTGAAGACATGAACAGAAGAGCTATTGCTGCTGAAAGGGCAAGAGATGATCTCGAGGTCAAAGTTGAAAATCTACATAGTGCACTTAAAAAGGCTGAAATGAAGTTAGTAAAGATATAAATTGTTTTAAAAGTGATAATTAAAAAGCGTAAGAGTAAGCATAAAAAATACATAGATCATTAATAGAAAAAGAGTGCAAAAACAACATAGACATTTTCTAGGTAAAATATGCTAATGAATTAAAGTAACAAAATAAAGAGGAACTAGTAAAGTCATCATTTTCATATGAAAAGCCAAGGAAATTAAATAAAATCTCACCATATTTTATGAAAGTTATATTTTATTTCTTATCTTGAATTATCAGTGATTAATATGATATTCAATCCTATTGAAGATTAGATATGTCAAACATGACTCAACGAGTACCTCTGCAAATCACTGCATATATAAAGAATACTGCAATGATATACACCCCAGAAATATAGCTTGTCAAACTTTGGATTAGAAATTAAAATTTACCTTTTGCATTCAATTTTTTTAATTTTGAAATTATCATCTACAAATTTTTCATACCTTAGATTCAGTGACAATCATTTTTAAAACTTCAATTGAGTATTAAATTTAGATTGTAATTTATAAAAAATTATATTGAAGCAATTTAGGACTGTTGATATTATACAAAGTGGCACTTTTCACAAAAATTGGTAAGGACTCAGTTATACTGATATATTTATGACTTACAAATGATTTTTCTAGTTAGACTTATTGTGAAAAAAGTTTTAGAATATTAAAGAAAGCATCTTTTTTTTAATTTTTAATAGCAACCAACAAATTACCTCCCAGACTGAGGTTCAGTTAGCCCAGTTGAAGGAGAGAATGTCAGGAATGGAACAAGAGTTTGAGTTCCTGAATGACGACAGAATGAGATTACAAAATGATAATGATGATCTGAAGAAACGAATGCTGGCAGCAGAAAAAGAAAAAGAATCAGCTCTAAGGAAATGTCAAAAAGAGGTACATTGTCAAAATAATGAGTTTCATTTATCATTTCACCACATATTCTGTAGTTCATGGAAAAAAACAGAAACCACTGGTTTTTAATGAATTTTAAAATTTGTTTTGCAGCGTATCATTCTATATAGAATGTAGCCAAATATTGCTTCAAAATGATGAGATTAGAGGCTGTTGAACACGGTATTATCTTTTGTACAATATTAATTGCTGTTGGAAGTCACACACTATGATATTAATCTTTGAACAATATTCATCAATATTAATGATACCCCTATAGTATGGTATGATTTGATCTTTTTCTATGGCTTAAATTTTTTATCATATTATATTTTAATGAAATTAATAAATATTTTGTGTGTTGTTAAGTTGTTGATGTATAATATGTAACTTTTTTTGTTTATATACATTTAGTTCATTTATATGTTTTGAGTTTAATGTGATTTACATTTTCACTGAACTAGTACACAATTTTATTTGGGGGCCAGCCGAGGACCACCTCCGGTTGCGGTATTTTCTCGCTGCGTTGAAGACCCATTGGTGGCCTTGGCTGTTGTCTGCTCTTTGGTCGGGTTGTTGTCTCTTTGACATATTCCCCATTTCCATTCTCAATTTTATGTGATTTCACAATACTGTAAACATGGAATTGTTGCAATTTTTTTTATTTTTGCTAATTGAAACCACATGAAAGCACGAAAAATATTTGCTGTTCAAAATTCTTTGTACTAATTAACAATATTGATGCAAATGGCACACTTATCATTTAATCAAAGAATTAAAACACCATACAAAATATTTATGCATTGAATTCACTAAAATAACTATCCACCAAAATGTTCACATTTACCATCCATACATTACAACAAACCAACATATTATTACAGAATCTTTATTGAGATAATCCAAACAATGTGAAATTTTCAAACCTAAAGTAAAAATTAAATGGAATTCTGATGTTGTTTATGTTTTAACCACAGAATATCATATCTATTTTTAGATGACAATATTTGAACATGAACAGCAACAAAAGTTACAGGAATATGAAACTAGACTACAGTGTTCAGAAGATGCTAGTCGATCAACTGTTGGTGAATTAAGAAATTTATTAACAGGTCAACAGAGAATGTGTGCTAGGTATATAAACTCACATATCATTATTTTATAGACAAAAAAAATATTCAATTTTTATTTTATTTTGATTTATTCAATAAATATCAAGTAGATTGGATTTTTAATGGTTTAATTATTTTTTTTATAAATTGTAACCAATTTGGAAAATGTATTTGAATAGTTACTGATGACAGTCAATAATTTAAGTGTCTCAAATTATTCCGCAATCACTTTAGAAATCTTAAAATTATTTTTTTGCAACTGAAAATTAGTCATGTGAAGTCTTCAAAGCGGTACATATATTCCAGTTTTTATATTTTTTCAACAATTATATTGATTTCGGATTATTTTCATTTTTGAATTAGCAGATGGCATTATAAATGCATTATGTTTTACATTTAGAGCCTGGATTTTACCATTTAATTTTTTACATTATACAGCCAAAATGCACATTGCAAACAACCTTTAGTAAAACATATGCTGATTTCTTATATTTTAGATGGAAGGAAGAATGTCAATCCATAACAGAAAAGTTTGAACAAAAAATAAAAGATGTCCGATCAGAACTAAGTCACGTGAAAAAGAGAAATGATGAACTCACATCTTTACTAAGAGAAAGTCAGGAGAAAACATTAGAGGTATATCATTTAACTACTTCATTTCTTTAAAAATGTCTTTGTTGTAACACATATAAGTTATGAATAAGATCATTTCGATATAGTAAAATTTTCCAAAGGCAATCCCAGGTTTGTGATTAGTTTTAGGAAAACTTAATTTGCAACATTTGTAACTTTCAAAATGAATAACAGGAAATTGATTCAACAACCGTAAAACACAATAATACAAAATAGGACTTAGAGTGGGGTGCTCATTTTTGTCATAATTTTCCATGTTTTCTGCAGTTTATGTTCAGACCTTTAAGTTTTTGAAGTATACTGATATTTCTATATGAAGATAACATCAAAAGCAAAATATTCTTAGCTTGAAAACATGTTTCTCTGAAAAAATTCATCTGAAAAGTTAGATTAAAGGCTATTTGAAGTTACATAGTATGATTATAGAAAGGAAATATACACATTCTTTTGGTGTAAACATATTTAATAAAGCAGAAAAGTTTTACAAATAAAGATACTGAAAGAGGAGGTCTGATGAGACTTACTACTGGTCACCTGAAATTGCAAAATAAGGAAAATTCTTCAATTCTTTCAAAAGTATGTTAGTTCTATTGATAAATGAATAAGATGATAATATCTGTATACCTCATTTTAAAGATGAGAGTTGTGATGTCAATTTTAAATAAAAAAAAACATGTTGAAATTGAATTATTCAACCTAAAATGATTATTTTACCCATAGATTTTGGTAAAATAAGTTTATAAGCCAATGCATAATAGATATGTTACATACATTAACATCTTTTAAAAAAAGGACATCTTGTAACATTATATTTTCTTGAGAAATGCCATATCTCATATTTGCATATTGACGACAAGATCTCAAAATAAGGCTTATTTGGCAGATTTTGCAGCTTTGCATTAAAAGCAAAAAGTTTGAAGCCAAAATGCTAATTATATAAGACCAAATTCAGAAATTGAATTACTGTGGAACTATAATACTACAGATTAATGCTTTGTGAACAATTGAAGAATGTTATATGATTGTTTCTCAATACTTTTTTATATTTTCGAATTGTAGAGGCCAAACGTGGCATAATCATCTATCTTCTTTGAAACAAATTATGCTACATCTCTACTTAAAACATGTAAAAAAATATGAACTTTAAACAACATCATAAAAAAACATCTGCATTGCAAATGATACATTGAAACCATCCATAATTTGAAATTTTGGGTAGATAAGTAGTTACTAAACTTGAAATTCCTTTATCAGTATTTATTGAATTAAATTTTTGTCTATTCTAATTTTGCATTCTTTTACTTTCAAATATTTCAACAGGCAGAAAGAATGATAACAGATTATGCCAAAAATATAAGGAGAATGGAAGAAAGAGTAAGAGATTCAGAAAGTAGAGCATCAGAAGCTTCTAAACAGGTATGGCAGCAAATCTGTAGCAACACAAAGGGAACACATCTTCTGTCGTCTGCTTTGTAGTCCTTGTCAGACTTAATGTTAACCCGCAACTCCTTAATGGCATGACAGAATTCCACCAAATTTGGAAAGATTCTTCTTCAGGACATGAAAATGTGCACTTTCTATTTAAATTTTGATCAGAGTGAATTATTTTTAAACTGACATCACAAAGTAGTTTATTGAAGTTTTAGCTTAAGATATTTCAAACATTAATGTGATAGATATGTTAAACATTATTTTACTCAAGGATGGAACTGTTTTACTTTCAAAGTCATATTTTAGTGACATCTATTAAGTATGGATTTTCTGTACACTCTCACCATATTTATTTTCATTTACACGTGCTATTTGAATTTCCGGTTTAAACATACACAAGTTAATAAATTTTATTGTTGTTGTGATTTTGGCTTATTTAAACACTCATGAAGTGTTCTAGAATCATTTACAAGCATTTTCAACTTCTACTTGATGATGGAAAATGGGTTTTTCTATGAAAATACTGCAAACGACCACACATGATTTGAAATTATTAGAGTTTCATTAGACGTTTTCTAACAGTTACAAAATGTTTTTTTACCTGAAATTTCATGGCGAGAAGGGGGGTGCGGACAATGTACCAGTGCGAACTATACAAGGCCGATTACAGTATATTAAAAGTATTAATGTAAGGAGATGTGGAGTAAAAGGCAATGAGCCAGCTATCCCAAAACACACAAAAAAATTTAGTATTTGAATTAAAAAAGCTAAGGATACGAAAGGGACATTCAAACTCATAAGTCGAAAACAAACTGACAACACCATGACTAAAAAAGAAAAAGACAAACAAACCAACAACAGTACACAAAACAACATAGAAAACCAAAGACTGAGCAACACAAACCCCACCATAAAACTGGAGGTGATCTCAGGAAGGGTAAGCAGATCCTGCTCCACATGTGGCTAAGGTTTACCCAAAGGTACTATACTGGGTCAGGAGTTATTTTGAATAAATATATCATGTATATAAATAATGTGTAAAGTTCTAAAACTGTATTCATTCAGATATAATATTAATCCTCTGAAGATGTGTAGAATTTACAGGTTTGAAAATCTGTCTATTCTGAGTAGTCATCAAGAATCTAACGCTATTTTCCTAAATATCTGATCTCAGGAAAGTTGTCTCTTGTTGTTCATTCTTATATCAATTTTCCTCCAAAGTGTTGTTAAAGTTGTAATTAAGGAAAAAATTAGGAGGTGTTTCACCTAACAAAAAGTAGAGAAAACAAACGTTTCATAAACATTAATCAGTTCTCTTATTAAGTGTTTATACTGTGAAAAACAAATATAGACATGTTCCTCAGTCTTTAGTTTTCTGTGTTGTGTATTGGAGACTGTTTTTTGTCTTTTCATTGTTTTTTGTTTCTTGCCATGGCATTGTCATTTTGTCTTCGACTTATGAATATCCCTTTAGTATCTTCTGCCTCTCACTTCCTTACAATGCTTGCAAAGTGTTCCACTTATAATATTTCAAACATAATGAATGTAATGGAGAATTGAATTCTTTTTTCAATATTGGTGGAATTTATTCTCTTAATTTTTTAACAATGAATGAATATTTTCGAAAGAAATTTACAAAACATATAATATTTTTCTTTTTTAGTTGGCCAGACATTCTATGAGAGAAAGAAAAATGCAAAATGAAAGAAAAAGTTTATTATTAGAATTAAATACTTCAACAAGATCTGTAAGGTAAGACATGTAGTAACAATGATAAAACATAGCCTCTGAATTGTTGTTGATGATCATAGTAATTCATGTAATATTTGAAATCTTTTTGGTAATAAACATTGTATTCTTTAATATTAACATATGATACCAAAGTTTATTGTGCACCACTGTTTGACTCAAATGTTTTTGTGATAAAGAAAGTGCTGCAGGTCCTTTGTTTGATCTAAGGCTGGTTCAAATAAAACTCTTGATTTTGATATTTGCTGCGTCTCTGCCTAGCATGCAGCATTAAGGAGTAAGAACAAAGGTTGACATAAGGTTGGAATATTGTTTCCAATTGGATGACATGTCTTCCTAAAGACTGTTACCTTGTGGTTTGGTAAACTGAAATCTGATTCAGCATTTTGTTTCAGTACAAAGGAATGTATGTTTATATCTCATTAACATGTTATCATCCTGGATATGCATTGATATTAACCACTGGATTTGTTTGTAGCCATTAATTCATTATTGTGCACTAAACATGTGTCGGGAACAGTATTCATCAGTCATGCTTGAAACAAAGAATTTGGAGAGCTTTCATTTTATTCATCGTAACTCACCTTAACTAATCTGAAACTGCCCCATAGAACCTTTCTCTCTATTCTACAGCATTCTTTTTCATTACCTTTTTTCATTGCATTTCAACCCAGCATCTCTTTTTAATAATAAAAAGTGGTTAAAACCTGTATCATGGTTTTTAAAAACATATTTTAAATAAATTTAATTTAAGATCAGTCTTCAATGATGTATACTGTATCTGTAAATTCATATTATATTTTAGTGTACCAATCTTGTAATTACTCATGGATTCTTCCAAAGGTACCATTATGGTGAATAATTTGTGTAAATTACCTTTATTTGCTTCCACTTCAGTTATTTGAGTTTTTCTTCATCAACCATCAAATATTTTTAATCAATATTTCACAAAGGAGGAGGCAGGATAAGGGCAAGGAAAAATAATGAATCTGATTTTATTTTTTCCATGTAAAATGATGTTTTACTGGCCCAAAAAATGGCCATTATCCTACCTTGTCTTTTGTTGTGTTATGACAGCATGAATGTTACAAAATTTACATATATACTCATCACTGGCCATTGTCATTTTTCACATTCCTGAAGATCCTGTTTTCTCAGTGTCAAAAAATCTGATTAATAACAGATTATCTATAGCTTTGATAACGAGAGGGAGTTCCTCAGCTAAAATCTCATTGAAGGGCAATAGCTGCAATTGAGAGGCCATAGATAATCTGTTTTTTTGCTATTTTCCTAGGTAATGCTAATGACGTTATCTTATGACATCATCCTGTACTCACTTTACTCGACTGAGAAAAAACATTCTCAGTCGAGTTGCTTGAGATGGAAAGTTATCACACAAAAAGATCAAAGCAAAATTTAAAATAAGAGTGATTTAACATATTTAATTATTTATGGAGCACCTAGTTTGTTATCTGTGATTTTGTCTATGTATGCTTTACATAAAAATAATAGTAAGCTCGTATAATAATACCTAAATAAGTAGCTGGTATCGGTTGCTGAATATCGGTACTAGAATTTAACAAATCTGAAAATTAATAATATGAATTATTATATTATTTATTTGGTCAAAATGCTACTGTACACTTGCAATGCAATGGCTCCGATGACTTGAATCTCTAAACATGTGTCAACTATATCAACTATATGTATAGATAACAACATTTTCACATGTTTCAAATTGTGTACATCTTAAATAAATACATTAATTATATATAGACATGAAAGGTACGGTACCAATGTATTTGTGCAAAACACATGTTTCTGGTTTAAGAATGATAATTTGAATAATAAAAGTATTACCAGGTAACATATTTTCATTCTTTCTTTCAGAAATAATGATTTGTTGATAGGGGGATTAACATCTAGTCCAAAATCCAAGCTACAAGACACATCATATTTAAACGGCAGCCTTAACAAAGAAGATCCATTATCAGACAGATGATATTAACACTACATTTGTATTTAATGCAATGTTAAAACTCAGGAAAAATTCATATCAATGTTTTGGAATGAGTTCCATGGCGTTTCCATATCTGTGATAAATGCAATAGTGCCATGCTGGAAGCTTGTATGGAATCAAAGAAGATTTCAGGCAAAGACTGATTGAGATGCATTTTGTTATAGTCATCAATTACATTTGAAAAAGATATATTGATCTATTAGAACTAATATTCTCATATTTAATGAAAGGTTGGAAAGCTTGCAACATTCTTTTTGGACAATAGTTTAATTTTAGAGTAGATAGTACTTTAAACCAAAGAACAGCTAAAGTTGAATTATAATACTCATGGCATTTGTTAGTGTGATAGACTTCCCTGGCTGGAATTGCTGGCACTATCATTTGGTTTTCATAAATTGTTCTTAACAATTTCTTATAGGTTGATTTCATGACATTGAGAGTAAACCACAAACTTATTGCTAACTGTCACATTTGGATCAATTATGTTATATTCTGAAAAATATGTAAAAAGTCAATATAAAATATTGATGGTGTTGATGGCAATAAATTTTCATAAAGTTTTTCTGCCAAATTTCATTGATTACAATCGTTTTGGTATTGGAATCTCAAAATGTATAGCCAAAATGATGAAAATTTTATGCAACAGTTCATTTTTTAAATTCGTGATAACTATCAATATAGTTATAATTTGCAATAAGATAAAACAAATGAAACTAGCCAACATTGTAGTGCTATAATTTTTGATATCCCTCATTATGAGAAAAATGTATTTCTATTTTTGTAATGTTATTGTTTACAAATATATTTAAATATAAATATTCAATATCAAACTGCTTGTGTATCATTATTCATTAAGCCCATGTTGTCTTTCATAATAGTGAAATAAATCTTGTCAAGTTTTGCCTTCGGTTTTATGTTGAAAGAACAGAGGCTTGCTTTGATTTGCCAGAAACACACCAATGCAAACAAGATGTACTCAGGGAAAGAAAGTGTTCCATAAAATACAAATTTCCTGTATGCTGAATTTGTTTACACCATAAAATCAACTATCCTCAAAAAATGAAAGGCCAGGTGAGCTTTTGCTATCACTAGTCATCTGCCGTCGTCGTCTGTCTGCCCATTGTTTTTTTTATAACTTAAAAAAAAATCTTCTGCACTTAGACTACAGGATCAAATATTACAAAACTTAAATTGAATATTCCTTAGGGAATCTACTTTAAAAAATCATATCCAGGGCTTTGTTTCAACAAATAACTGGACTGCTGTTGCTTGAAATAGATCATAGGGGTAAAATGCAGTTTTTGGCTTCATTCCCAGAAACTGAAGCAGTTACAGTAATAATGATCAACAGGTCAAGGTCTATCTCCTATGGAATTTTCAGAAAAATCAGACAACCCATTTTGGAGTTATTGTCCCAGAAATGTAAATTTTTAGAAAATTTCACAGTTATTGGCTTTTATATCTCAATAACTAAAACAGTTAGAGCAAACCAGACCGGGTCAACATAATCAGCAGGTCAAGGTCCATTTTCTATGTAAATTTCAGAAAAATCAGACAATTAATTTTGGAGTTACTGCCCCTGAAATGCAATCAACCTCATAAAATCACTTTGAAGGTGCAGGTAGTAAAACCTCATGTTATATCATCTGTATATGGAGAAGATTTTGAAATACGGATCAAAATGTTCAAGCAAATAGGTTGTTGCAAATTGCTGGCATATAGAGGAAAATAGAGATGCTATCAGCTAAGTAAAATTGTGACAAGGTTTAATCCAGATTAGATTGGAAAGTTTCTTTATAAAAAATGTTAAAGTAATTTAAAGACTATAACCCACAAAAAATGCCAATTGAATCTTTCCATCACTTCATTTTCTTTTAGATTTTGTCTTGCTGATCATTTTTTCTAGTTTTCTCTATTATAGTTTTAAAGATAATTGCAAAAATAGCCCAAAAATTTGTCAAAAATAGATATTTAGGACATTAACTCCTACAAGGAGATGATCCACAAACTATGTTATATTGACAGTTCAGATATTTGTAGATCTTTTCCTGCTGATTGTTTTTGCAGTTCACAGTGTCTATCTAATATAGTTCTCAATATGATAGCAAAAGGAAAAAAAATACACAAAAATATGTGTAAACTGAATGGCATTTAAGGGCAATAACTCCTACAAAGAATTGATTGATAATTTTGTCATATTTGACTTGTATACATGTAGATTTTGTATTTCTTATTATTATTTTTAGCTGTTTACAATTTCTGTTATACTTTTAAAGATAATTGAAAAAAAGGGCAAATCATTCTATTTAGGGACAGTAACTCTTGTAAGGAGTCGATCCATGAATTATGTTATGTTCACATATTTGTAGATCTTATCTTGTTGCATGCTTTTGTTTAAATAGTTTCTCTCTAGCTAATATAATTCTCAGGATAATAGTAAAAACATGGGTTTTGTCAAAATTGAATTTAAGGGCAATAACTCCAAAGAGTTGATTGACAATTTCAGTCATATTTGACTTGTTTGTAGACTTTGTTTTTCTTATTATTTTTGCTGTTATCATTTAACTCTATCTCTTTTAGTTTTCGAAACAATGGCCAGAAAAAAAGCCAAAAGTAGTGAAAATTGTCCTTCATTTAAGAACAGGGTTTTAGATTTATGTGTTGTTTGCATATCACATGCTTCCAAGATGGTAAAACAACTTGTCCTTCCTTGCTTATTGGCAGGATGCAAGATCATCAATTGATGTTGATTTAGCAGAACCACACGTACATACACTGATATTGGACACCACGTTGATGATTACAAGTCTGACTGAATGCATCAAAACTTTTTGGTTAAAATCATATTGAACTAAAACAACAGAAACAAAAGCAGGATGCAGACGAACATGCAAAAGAACCAATTTTAATATTGATGACAATGTTTGGTTATATTTACCTCTGTGAAAGTCGGGCTGTGAGAAACTGGTACACACGTGTGAGTGGATCACATCGTGTTGTATTCAAACCTTAACTTTATTATAGAATCGAGAGTTGTCATAATAAGGAACCTCCCCCCCCCCCCCCCCCCCCCCCCCAAAAAAAAAGTCAATCGTCAAAGAGATCCTTAATTAAGATGTTTGTTGACCTAAACGATCTTCCATGATCGAGTAAAAATGATCGAGTTCATAGCTGATTGTGAAGTTAGACAACCTAAGGGGACGACTATTTGATATTCTAGGGGTCAGGGGAATTTTTAGCAGATTAAGTATTCATTTTTATCTGTTGATAGGAATGCTTATTTTTTCATCCTGTCCTGGGCAAAACTATTTATTTGCAGCTCTTACCAGGCCAGGATATTCATTTTAATAATCCTCCTGCCTCTCCCCGTCCTCCAGAAAATCAAATGATCGTCCCCTGATGAAGATTATGTCTATAAGACACGGAAAAGTGTGCAATTGAGGAATTTCTATATAAACTTTGAAAAAGCGGTGAATTAAGACGGTCGGTTAGTGTCTATAGAAACGAAAGTTCATGGATCGTCAGTGGTCAGATCAGTTAATTTCTGACCATGTTCATGAATGTGAGAATAAAACTATAAAGATCGTGGTGCTTCATTTAGACAAAAGAAATATTAATGTTACTGTCGGTATCATGTGATGTAAATACTGCGTTTTAACATGGCACAAAAATATGTGGTTGTGTTGTAAATTACTGACAGACATTTTCACAGGTGTAAAACAACTCAAACGAGATAACATGCTGAAAGCAGAGAAGAATCTGGCAACGGAGACCAGGAACCTGAGATCAGACGATCAAAGACAGTTACATACGAAAAAAGAAACGATATACTGACCAGTGTGGACACTTTGTAACTTCCTGTTTCAACATAGGTCGCTGCATGGACACAGTGCATGCCGATATGTAGTGGCACTATCTAGGGCATAATAAATAGTTGATCATGTAGGGTTCTGGATAGTTTTATTAGAAGCATCAAACGAAACCCTGTGATATAATATCACATTGAATAACAACAAATATAAAACTAATTCTTTTAAAGTGACATACATGTATTATATCAATCTGACAAATTTACGTAATGCGTGTACTTACAAAAATTAACCAGTTAACTGTAAAAGAGGGACGAAAGATACCAGAGGGACAGTCAAATTCATAGATCGAAAACAAACTGACAACGCCATGGCCAAAAATAAAAAGATAAACAGACAAATAATAGTACAGATGACACAACATAGAAAACTAAAGACTAAGCAACACGAACCCCACCAAAAACTTGGGGTGATCTCAGGTGCTCCGGAAGGGTAAGCTGATCCTGCTCCAAATGTGGCACCCGTCGTGTTGCTTATGTTATTACAAATCCGGTAAATAGTCTAATTCTGTAAGTCACATTCGTGAAAAGGGAAGGGTATTGTAGTTACGACATAAGGAACATATCCGATATCATCTGTGAAACGGTTATTCCATAAAGGTCAACCAACTCGTGATGGCGTCCGTAAAATTTACGAAGGGATGATTTCAACTTCACCATTTGGAACTCTTGGCTTAATAGCTTCCTTGTGAGCAGCAATCCCATATCAAGGAAATCATGATAGGAAACACAAGCCCGGGAATATCGTACCAATTGGGAGATATATACTCCGTATGCAGGCGCTGCTGGAATGTTGCTACATAGAAATGGAAATTAAGTTCACAATTGGAAAGCTGAAATCATCTCTTTTGTCGTAAAGTTTTGTTTTCAACCGACCCTCATTGTCAATTTCTAGATGTAAGTCAAGATATGAGGCAGACTTAACTGTATCTGTAGTATCCTTTATCTCTAGTTCGATGGGATAGATTCGTTCAACATAGTCACCAAATTTTGTATTATTTAGTGAGAGAACATCATCTATATAGCGGAACGTAGAGTTAAAGGATATTGCTAACTTCTTATCTAAATACGGCACAGTTTAGGAAATAAACAAAATGTACTATTAAACCTTATCTTATCAAAATATAACTTAATCCTGTGACATTCGAAACAGAATTTAACTTGTCAAAAGAGCAAAAGTAGAAATATAGTTTCTCATTGAGCAATAACATTTATTTTATAATATACGAAAAAGCCGATAAAACTATAAACAAACAATTTAAGCAAAATATGCATTAGAAAAGCCAATAGCGAAAATCAGTTAACTAATAAAGCTAAGCTAAACAAAGAAAAATTACTAAGCTAATAAAGTAATAAGCAACTATAAAAATGATCACTCATTCTTACCTCGTATGAAATACAAAAGGTTATGCCTCAACGTACATGTACATGATCATATGCAGAACTCTAGCTGACATAATACCTGTTACTGTGTAACAAATACTTAATTATAGTTACTATGAACAGACTTAATTATATATTTTAATATTCAAAATCTATCAATCTGAGACAAAAATGTTATCATGTAAAGACTGAATAGTTTTTATCAGTTAACGTTTTACTCATTTACTCTCGGACTCATTCTGCTCAATTATTCGCCATTCATTACGTTTATCTTTACACTTATTTAGGCTTACATTATGTAACTCAAATGTAAAATAATAATATGCCAGTGATAAAAGTTACGGTAATCTTTTAAATAATTTGCATCATTCATTCAACAATCACATATAATGTCTGAGGCAGCATGGGTTCAAATCACATCGGCTGAAGCACAGGTACAAGACAAGTTTTTTTTATAAATATATGTATATAAAAAATCTCAACTTGTACCTGTGGACTGACGGACAAAAATTACAAAAATTGCAACTTAATTTGAAGATCTAACAATGTTGTGCTAAATTACAAACCAAGTATATATCTTGATGAAAGAAGCTGTGAACAAAGAAAAACAAACAAGAATAAAAATGATAACAGCGCAAAATTATTTATTGTATTTGACTGTCCTTCTGCCCTCAGATTTTAGCTCAATATGACAACTGCACTATTCCACCTTCGGGCAACCAATCTGTGACAAAGACATGGCAAAAGTTACAGAAATTGCGATTTAAAAAAGCTAATAATGAACGAAAAGACATGCATATGAAAATGAATATAAAATCATCAAGATTGATGACTTTTTTTTAGTTTGATAATTTATCACTGTTGTACTTTGAGAAATATAATCCGACACGTTTCAACTTTTTGGAAATATAATATGACACGTTTCAACTTAACCATGTTTTCTGCACCGTGTATTGCATCAGATGTGTCTTAATCTAGATACAATGACCTTTTTATTTAAGTTTAATCAAGTCTTATGTTCAAGAAGTTCCAGACTCACAACTTATATATACACTGAAAGGTATGTAAATAGACAAATGCATTTGCGTTATTTGTTCTGTGAATGTCCTATCAATTATACCCCTCGGATATAAAATGTGCTAATATTAATAAAGAACATATGATATAAACGTGACTTTTTTATGTCGAAAAACGGAAAGACTTGAAACAATTAATCAGTAAAATTCAGTAATGTCCGGGATTATCATTTTCTGCTGGAGACCAAGGCATGTCAATGACACTAAATAGTTTTGAATACAGTATTTATATACTTCTACAGTTTTATTCATGTTTTTCAGGAATCATTAAACCAGGAGGGTATCCAGTAAAAAATCAACAATACAAAGGAGGTAAAAGCGAAAAATGCATGTTTTTGTTGCTCAGACCTGTTTCTATGGTCATTAAAAGTCTAATGCTGTCATATATATTGATCTATCATAATAATTTAAGATTTTTCTACACTGACACGCAGGCAGTACTATAAATTCCATCAATGACTTTAATTATGTCTCTAATAATAGTTACTCTCAAATTACAGTACGATTCTAATAGATACACCTTTTTTTTTCAATCCGACAGATATATGCATGTTGTCACAAAACTTAATTTGAATGATCATAGATGATTCAAAATCAGTGTGAAATGCCACGCAGGCACGTTGATCACACGTTACTGGCATATTTATCATTTCCCTCCCCTTGACGTCACATCTCCTAGATAGTAGATTGTCAACAAACCAAAACCAGTTCCATTTTTGCTTTGTTTAGTTATTCCAGTTTTGAATTTCACAATAAACGTATGTATTTCTCACAACAGATGGGAGTCGTTGGTTCACGAATGTTTCAGTTTAAGGTTTAGCATTTAGGTTCATAATTTTATTTTTGTTATAATTTTTGAGATTCTAAGACTTTTCAAGTCTTAAGGTTCATCATAACAAATGGACAAATATGGCCGTATTTTCACCGCAAAAACTACTCTGTGTACAGACTTACCTGTGCAGTTTGGAAAGTTTTAAGGCCTGGCATCCACTAGATATAAAAAAAAGTTAAGGTTCATCATAACAAATGGACAAAAATGGCTGTATTTCCACCTCAAAAACTACTCTGAGTACAGACTTACCTGTCCAGTTGGAAAAGTTTTAATGCCTGGCATCCACTAGATATATACAAGTTAAATGCATTTTGTGTTTCAGAAAGATAAAATCTTTTTTTGGATTTTGATGGCCATTTTTTTTCCTTTCTGCAGAAGGTGTAAAAATAAACTAAGTTGGGATAAAACTTTGAGATGCTCCCTCTCAGGTAAAAAATGTATTCTATTGTATTGATTGTCCTTGATTGACACAGACAATAGACAGACAATAGTTATCTACACAACTATAGGTGAGTTAAAGGGTTTAACTGAGTGGACAGTATCAAAGCAATTCAGGTGTTAGTTTATTTTTACACCTTCTGCAGAAAGGAAAAAAAATGCCCATCAAAATCCAAAGGTGATTATATCTTTATGAAACAAAAAATGCATTTAACTTTTATATATCTAGTGGGTGCCAGGTCTTAAAACTTTCTAAACTGGACAGGTAAGTCTGTACACAGAGTAGTTTTTGAGGTGTTAATACAGCCATTTTTGTCCATTTGTTATGATGAACCTTAAATACATTTTGTTTTTCAATAAGATAAAATATTTTTTGGATTTTGATAAGCATTTTTTTCTGTTCCTGCAGAATGTATAAAAATAAACTAAGTTGGGTAAATCTTTGAGATGCTCCTTCTCAGGTAAAAACTGTATTGTATTGATTATAAAATTGAGAATGGAAATGGGGAATGTGTCAAAGAGACAACAACCCGACCATAGAACAGACAACAGCAGAAGGTCACCAACAGGTCTTCAATGCAGCGAGAAATTCCCGCACCCGGAGGCGCCCTTCAGCTGGCCCCTAAACAAATATATATACTAGTTCAGTGATAATGAACGCCATATTAAACTCCAAATTGTACACAAGAAACTAAAATTAAAAATAATACAAGACTAACAAAGGCTAGAGGCTCCTGACTTGGGACAGACGCAAAAATGCGGCGGGGTAAAACATGTTTATGAGATCTCAACCCTCCCCCTATACCTCTAGCCAATGTAGAAAAGTAAACGCATTTATAACAATACGCACATTAAAATTCAGTTCAAGAGAAGTCCAAGTCAATCAAATTTTATGTATTGATTGTCCTTGATTGGCATGGACAATATAAGGACAATAGATATCTACACAACAATAGGTGAGTTAAAGGGTGTAACTGAGTGGACCATATCAAATGTAATTAAGGTGTTTGTTTATTTTCAACATGTTCAAGATGTCATAATTATTTGTACTAGTATTTGAATTGTATATCTATAGTTCATAAATATTAATGAACTATATATCTGTATGAAAAAAATAAGGCTGAAAATGCACTAGATATTTATATTCAATATGAATATTCACATTTTGTCTATTAAGACATGAAGAACATTTTTGAACAATTTGATGTCTTAATAGACAAAATGTGAATATTCATACTGAATATAAATATTTAGTGCATTTTCAGCCTTATTTTTTTCCTATTTTATGCACAGCGTGGACAAAATTTATAACTATATATATATATATACGCAAGTCTAAATTGAAAACACCGTTCAAACCTATGACTGCGTTGGATAAAAATCGCAATTTTTATACTTGTGCATGCAAAACAAATTTCTTGGTAGAGGGTCTAAATACAGCACAAACAACATTTTCCAAAAGACCAAAAAAGTGAAAAAGTATATTTTAACAAAACGCATTTGACTAGCAGGTCGAACAACTGATGTTCTTAAACACTGCTGACTGTATATATATATTTATATATACATGTCATGGTTTTTCAAAGGTGGCAGATAAAAAATTGTGCCTTTGATGATGCATAATTCAAATATATAATTAAATTTTCATTTTAGGAGACATTTATTGGAATATTGTTTTCAATAGTTTCAATATTTATATTTAGATTTCATAATATCAAAAGGTATTATTTTTTTAATGTAAAATATTATATTAAAATTGTGTTATCACCTTTAATGAGAAGGGATGATTATACAGTATAACACATTTATGTTAATTACTATTTTATTAGAAGTTATAAAGTTATATATCAAGAATATTGGGTATGCACAAGGACATATATTAGAAGCGATCCTTGTTAGTTATACGTCCTTGGTATGCATAATTATAATAAAAACATACATTTAATACAGAAGTTAGTGCAATCATTAGTCAACATTAAACAGCAATTTTTCATGTGAATTTGAGTCTTTGATCTTTAAAATAATCTTTTCAACTGGTCACCTGAATAACATTTGGTTAGTTCACTCAAATCTGATCCCCAATTTAATGCGCTCAAACTTTTTTCTTTAAAAGTTAAAAAATTACTCAAATTGAGAAATATTGTTTGATTTGCTGAATCCCTTTCATATAAAGTTAAATAGATTTGTTACCTTTTATCATTAATCATCATTGACTCAATACTGTTTCCTAATAAGTATTCCTCCGCTAAGCGAAATTTACACAACTTTTTCATGTGCAAATTGTCACTTACCCTGAATCAAATATTTCACATAACTCTCAGACTTTTATAGAGATTATTCATTATTTTATTATGGAGCCAGATCGATTTGGGGTCAAAATGACTTGGACCAGATCAACTTGGGGCCGGATTGGTTTTAGGCGGGAACGACTTGATACCTACAAAAGTTGGTAAAATAAAGAAACACCGGCATTAATTTAACTTGATGTGGTCAACTTAGTCAGGTACACAGTTTAAAACACCTATAGTTGTGTAGATATCTAAAATGTATTGCCCATCTACATGTATTGTTCATTTCAGTCAATATAACAGTTCATTTCAATTATTACATGAGCTGATGAGGGGAACTTCTCAAACATCATGTCCTTTAGTTTATTTTGCCACATCAAAGTCCAGGATAGTTTTTATTCTCTGAAGCAAAAAATGCTTTTAAACTTTATTTATTTAGGTCCAGCCGTGCCTTATTTATTCCAGGTAAACAGGTTTGTCTTGCCTCAAGAGTAAAATTTGAGATGTAAACTCTAAACACAGAGCCATACTTGGGAATTCCTTATGATAAAACAGGTTCATCATAGGTTGGGCAATTGGCAAACATGACTGTGTTTACACCTCAAAAACTGACAAGTACTATCATTTAAATTTGATGTTTATTTTAACTTGATAATTGGCTGAAAATAGATGAGACATTCATTTTACTAGTCATCATAATTTATTGTAGAATGGAAGAGTTTAATGACCCCGAGGTAGAGGAAACCCAGGTCAACATTCCAGACATGTTAGAACTCCAGGTATCAGAGATTGAGATGCTACAGAGTATGTTTCCAAACAGTGATGAATTGAGATTAGATGACCCTGCAGTTATAGCAGAGATTAGACAATATCTTGATGGCAAACTTGCATATGAATACCTACAGAACAGGATAGGGTTTACACTGAAAATAACACCAGGAAATCAAAAGGTGATTTATAGAAATTTTGCATTCTTTTACACTTAATGCATGAATTTGATAAACAATATGATAAAACCTGACTGAAAATAAATGTATAGAATACAAAAAAAAAAACAACAAAAAAGTAAGACCCTAAATGGAAGGGAAGAAAATACCAAGGTGAAAGTCACAAACTGTAGGTTAAATATAGACAAAAAATACAATGGTCAAAAGAAAATAAAGCGTCTAATTTTCGACATGTTACATACTCTGTGATAAGACATTTTGGTACTCAGGCAAATAAGAGCAACTAAAAGAAGTAAAATCATACTTACAATCAGTTATTTTTTTTGGGAGGGGGGGGAGTAACTATTTTTGTGATGATTTTGTTACATTTGTACTTGACCGAGTTCCAATATGTACTCTGGAGTCAAAATTCGGTAATATGAAAAACGTTTATTGGCTATACAAATGTGTTGTATCAAGATTGCAAAATCAATTGATTATAAAAGGGTGCTTGTCAATTGTAGGTGACTATTGAAGTTGTATGCCTTTATCCACATGAATATCCAAGTGTTGCTCCATGTGTCTTTACCCGTTGTGAGCAGATGGACAGAACCAGCCATAGTCAATTAAATGAGGATTTACAGCAGTATATTTTGGGAGTCGATAGAGGAGAAATCTGCATGTTCTCTGTTATAGAATGGATCCAAGAAAATTTTGTAAAATACTTGAAGAAACAACAACCAACAAAGATTAAAAAGAAAGATATCGAATTTGACAAAACTTTCTCAAGACTTTGGATTTATAGTCATCACTTATTTAGTAAATTTAAACGTAGAGACATTGTAGACTGGGCTCTAGAAATGAAACTTACTGGTTTTAGTTTACCTGGGAAACCAGGAATAATTTGTGTTGAGGGATATAGTCAAAATATTGATGATTATTGGTCAAGGTTAAGGGCGCTAGCTTGGAAAAAGATTGTTATACGGGAAAGAGAAGATAATGCAATTGGGAAGAAAAATATCAATGAGTTTCATAAATTTGATAAATTTGAAGAAAAAGTTTTTGAAGTGCGTGCTGCTAGAGGAAGGGAATATCGTATGGATATGGGTTTATTTTGTGATTTTTTAAATGAACATAATTGTGGACATATATTTAGTTGTTATTTTGGTGTTGATGGGAAAGGGACTTCATCATCAGTTACCTGAATAATTTATTTTATATATCTATGTTTTAATCGATTTTTTTTCTTTTTTCATTATTCTGTTAATCATGTCAATAGTGTAAATAAATTTAGTTTCAGTCTCTTTTGTGGTTTGTATCTCCCCTTCGAAAAAAGATACAGAATATAAGACATAGGGAATACAATCTTGTGGCAGCAAGGCCGTAAACTATTCTTGTGAATTTTTAGATTTCAGGTGGTAGAAGACCTGGATCCTTCATACTTTGAATACAGTCTTGTTTTAGTTAAGTTTCTTAGTCTGTTATATGTCCACTGTCCTTGACCTCATTTTCATGGTTCAGCGACTGCTTAAATAAAGCTGTAGATTTTTTTGGGTATGTGAAATTATTACTGATTATGAGTAACAGGATAACTATATTTGGTCTACATGTGTGTCAGACAGGGTTCTGACCACAACCTCATTTCATGGATTGGTGATTAAGGTTAAATTTTCATGGTCAAGTCCTTATCTCAGATACTATAAGCAGTAGCTCAACTATATATGGCATATGGAATTATTGTAAGGTGTACTGGTCTGTTTGGCAGGTTTAAATCAAACTTTGTTTTTTCATTTTCATTGGTCAATGTTATGTTTTTATGGTTAAGTCTGTTTCTCAGATACATTAAGCAATACTGGTAGGTTAACTATATTTGGTGTATGGAATCATTGCAAGGTGTACACTTCTGTCTTACAGAGTTCCTCTGACCTTGACCTCATTTTCATGGTTCATTTGTCAAAGTTTAGTTTTCTTGGTAAGGTTCGTTTCTCAGACACTTTCAGATGCATGGAGTGACCGCAAGGCATACATGTCTATCTGACCTGATTCATCTGAACTTTACCTCATTTACATGAATCGTTGATGTTAATTTTATGTAATGTATATTGTATATTCTTTTTCTCCAAGAATTTCAACATAAGTTCTATCATGGTCAGTAAAGCAGGAAAGACATTTCAGCATGTGTACTCTTGGTTTTTTTCTTCCATTTCATATGAACAAATGAAAGTGGTCACCCTGCTTTTAACTTTTAGAGCTCAAAATAAAAATTTGATATAAATCTTATAAGGGGCATTAGCTACGAGATATAAACAAAATTAAAATATGATTTTTTTTCTTTGTTCAATAATTATAAATGAAAGTGAAATAGTGAAAAAATGATTTGCTTTTAGCAGCCAGTTTGGTTCAATTTTGTCAAAATAAGCCAAGAAACATTGCTGATGAATTATTCACTTGCAAGTGAATAATTCAACCTCATTAAATCTGTATCGTAAATTGTTTATCCTAGACTTTTTATAATTTGGATATACGTTTTAGTATGTTATATCAAATCAAATATGAGAATTTGAGTCAAAAAGTGAACATGAATTTGACAGCTATTGCCCCTTCAAAAGAATATAATACTTTCCTTGCTTTGACCTTGACCTACAAATTGTGTCCTTGGACTAAGATCATGAGACACCTTTAAGACTTTGGTTGTAACCGTCATAAATATCAATTTAACTAGGGAGGCAGAACAAAGATGTTGACCAGACATTATACAGTCAATACAATTACTGGGTTTGACCTTGACTCAAGTTTGTCCTTGAGACTCAGTAAAGTTTTGTTTATTTATTTGATACATGGCACTTACTATACATTTATTTTAAATCAAAGAAAAATCTTACCAAATTTGCTGCAACGTCAACCGATCAGTTATCAACAATGGGTCATTGACCTATTCAAACATCAATTGAATTGATGACTGCATCTGGATGAAATGTTTAACCAGAGGTGTTATCACTTTTGAAAATAGAATCACACAATCTATGTTACGAGATCCAGATTTATTGTAAGATGTACAGATAAGAAAGCTTCTTTATACAGTGAACCAAACTAATCAGTTAACAGGTATCCATTTCAGCTCACCTGGCCAAAAGGCCAAGTGAGCTTTTCTCTTCACTTGGCATCTGTCATTAACTTTTACAAAAAAATGTTCTCCTCTGAAACTACTGGGCCAAATTTAAACAAACTAGGCCACAATCATTATTGGGGTATCTTGTTTAAACTAGAGGCTCTGAAGAGCCTGTGTCTCTCACCTAGGTCTATGTGCATAATCAACAATGGAATCTCTCCAACATTGTAGAAAAATTTCTTTTTTTTTATCTTGTATTGCTGATCATTTTGTCTGTTTAGTTTCTATCTTCTTTAATTTTTGCTCAAATACAAAAGAGGATAAAAAATATCCTCATTTAGAGGCAATCACTCCTATGAAGAGTGAGTCTACGAACTATATCGACAAAATTTGACTTGTTTGTGGATCTTGCCTTGCTGATCTTCCTTGGTTTTTTTAAGTTTCTTTCTATCTATCTATTATAATTTTTATCATATAAGGCAAAATGCAAAAAAATTGGTAAAAATCGTCATTAAAGGGCAATAACTCCAATAAGGAGTTGTCACAAAATTTCCTCCATATTGTCTTAAATGTAGATCTTGTGTTGCTGTTCATTTTTGCTTCTTTAAGTTTCGATCTATCTAAAGTATCATAATTTTTAAGGAATAAGGGAAAAACGCAAAAAATTGGTAAAAATCGTCATAAAAAGGTTAACAATGGACAACGAACGCCAAGTGATGAGAAAAGCTCACTTGGCCCTTTGGACCAGGTGAGCTAAAAATGTGTCCGATGACCCCACCAGCCAACCAAGATTACTGACATGGATAAAAATAGAACATAGGGGTAAAATGCAAGTTTTGCCTATTATTTTGAAAACTGCTGTAAATAGAGAAAATCTGACAGGAGCAAAAATGTTCAGAATAGACAGAAACTTTATATAGCAAAAATAATCAGCAAGACAAGATCTACAAATAAGTTTACATGGCTGAAATCTTCAGTCGACTCCTTATTAGAGTTATTGCCCTAAAATGACGATTTTAACCAATTCTTCTGAGTTTTAGCCTAATATCTTAAAGTGCTTATGAGCACTGATGGGTAAAGATTGCGAGAATTTTTAAACAAAACATTGAATTTTATTTTCCTAGACAAATTCAAAATTTGAGTTGAGTTATCTTCCTTTGTTCATGATTGTACATTTGTAGTTGAACCTTTTTTTATAACAGATTCATACACCATGTATTTCTTAGGTAATTTTTAATAATAACTTAAATATCAAAGAATAACATATCATCAATAAATTGCATGACATTGACTGGATAGGATACAAAAAATGATCACTTCACTGCACTATTTTGTTTGAACTATCAAAGGTAGTGATAAACCTTGGAAGATATAGATATCAAGTCAGTACCATAGGGTTTGATTGCATTTCATGCAATCTTTAACTATATTAGATAGATAGAAACTGTAAATACTGTGGATTCATTATTATTCGTTGGATACCAATTTTCGTTGATTTCGTGGTTATATGTTAACCACGAAATTAAAAGTTCAACGAATGGCAAATTTACTATAGGCTTGTATGCAAACATTGTCAAAAACCACGAAATTAAATATCCACAACATGTAAGTTTTCCTTAATCCACGAAAATTGGTACCCACGAAAATAAATGAATCCACAGTAGCTAAAATGATCAGCAAGACAAGATCTAAAAAATAAGCCTAATGTCCGAAATCTTAAGTCAACTCATTATTGAAGTTATTGCTCTTTAATGATAATTCTTTCCCATTTTAGTCTAATATCTTGAAAACGGTAATAGATAGATAGAAACTTTAAATAGCACAAATTATCAGCAAGACAAGATCCACAAATAAGCCAAAATGACAGAAATCTGCAGATGACTCAATATTGGAGTTATTGCACTTTGATAATTTATAACAATTTTTTGCATTTTTTGCCTATTATCTTGAAGACTATAATAGATCAACAGAAACTTTTAAAAAGGATTTTAACAAATATGTCAACATGACTGAAATTGTCAGTTATCTCTAAATAGAGTTATTCCCCTTTAATGATGATTTTTACTAAAAAGTGGCTATTGTTGAAGATGCAGGTGAGCGACACAGGCTCTATAGAGCCTCTAGTTTGGTAGTATCATTGTGAACTTGTGAAAAAGATAACAATGACCAATAACCAAATGAGGACAAGGACCTCAATGATTCTATACATTTATAACACAAGAGTGAACATGCTGAAATGTCTCGCCTACTATACTGACCATTGATTTTATGTTGATAGTCCTAATTATAAAGTTTTACTACAAGTATCACATTAACATTTATGATCTAAGAAAATGAGGTCAAGGTCAGATAAACCAATCCAGAAATACATGTACAGCTTTAATACAATCATTCCATACACCAAATAGAGATAACCTATTGCTTATAGTATAAAAGAAACAGACCAAACCATGGAAATTTTATATTGACCAATGAACCATGAAAATGAGGTCAAGGTCAGATGACACCTGTCTGTTGGACATGTACACCTTACAATCATTACATACACCAAATATAGTAGACCTATTGCTTATAGTATCTGAGATATGGACTTGACCACGAAAACTTAACCTTGTTCACTGATCCATGAAACGAGGTTGAGGTCAAGTGAAAACTGTCTGACAGGCATGGGGACCTTGCAAGGTGCACACATACCAAATATAGTTATCCTATTACTTATAATAAGAGAGAAATTAACATTACAAAAAATCTTAACTTTTTTCAAGTAGTCACTGAACCATGAAAATGAGGTCAAGGACAATAGACATATGACAGAAGGAATTTCATATCATAAGGCATCTATATACAAAGTATGAAGCATCCAGGTCTTCTACCTTCTGAAATATTAAGCTTTTCAGAAGTTAGTTAACGGCGCTGGATCACTATCCCTATGTCGAGCTTTCTGCGACAAAATTCGCAGACTCGACAAAAAATCCAATTCTATTATCCTTTATCTGCAGTAATTGAAAAGATATGTTCTCTGTCAGTAATATGGTTACACTGATTCAACAAAATCGTTCCCCCACAAAACATATCTAATTCATGCAATATATCTGAAAATGGCATTATATAGTACAAACCAATATTTTACTGAGATGTTTAATGAGTTTATAGTACAATGTACATTATCTATGCATGATGTAAAGAAAAAAAATATATATCAAATATCCATCAGAAAAAAAAACATCCATAATATTAGGTTATAAAGGAAACCTGTCAGAAATATTCATTTGTATTTTTACAGGATAAGAAATATTTTAACAGCATATTGCCTTGATTGTTAAACACATAAAAACATGTTTTTTTCTTATAGCACTGAAAAATAAAGAATTGAAAAAACAAAGATATAAGAAGAAATGTAAGTGAACAATAAATGTACAAATAATGAAAACTAGAAAATTCTTGTAATCCCACAAAATTACATAGTTGTAACTGTAAGTAATTGTAATTCTTTCAAATAAATCTACTGAAAATATAAAATCTCTTTCTTTTCAAATATGTCCAATGGAAAAAAATCTTTTTATTCCTTAAGTAACAACCATAAAACAAAGAAAAGCTACTGCTTTGAAAAACAAATAAACATGCATAAACTTTAAACTCCACAACTTCAAATATAGTTTTATACAACCATTTTACTCTATAAAATAATATAAAACTCTTACAGACAGAAGGGATAGTTTTTGAAAAAAGTAAAATTTACATTTGTTTATTGTTAATTTACAAAATAAAATATTACCCTTACAGGTAAAACATTTAACCATAGACTTATACTATGCTTGCTCCAAAACCCAACAAATTCAAAGGGAAGTAATAGATATAGGAATGCTGTGAACAAGTCTTGTAAAAGATCCTAAATTCAGCTGATGTTAAATTCAAAGCAAGGTTATAAATATGGGGATGATAAGCAGATGACTTGTTACAGTAAATTTAATTGTTTCGTATCATTATGACTGATGACATCTGCAGCTCTTTTCACCAAAAATCTTACGAGTAAAAATAATACTTGTTACACATGAACATTTCAGTATATCTTGTGATGAATTTTAACCGTAAGATTTTTGGTGAAAAGAGTTGCTGAACTTATAACTGAACGTCATTCAAAACTCCTATAAAAAATATTAAAATTGATATGAATTTTAGAAATATTATAGAAAGAATGTGAGGTTGTTAACATAACAAGTATTTGTTAAATAAGAATTTAAAAAACTTTAACAATGTAATGCATAGCATTCAAATATCTATTGTCTAGTTTGAATTTTGAATACAATATAATGAACTCGGACCATAAAGATATCACATACATTTATTATAGCACAGTTTGATTTTGTTGGAAACAACAATTTGATTATGTAATAGTCAAACAAGAACGACTCCTAATAAAATCTTGTTCAATAAATTCAAACAAAAGTTTTTCTCTTTTGAAGTTGAAACAAATGCACTATTATTCAAACACACAGCTGACAGGATTTCCAACAATAGATAACAACATATAAACGTCCATTCAAACAATACACTATAGAAGTCAGGAACAATATATCAAACATTAGGACAATACACTACACAGAAAATATCAAAAATTATTTCAAACCATGGAGAATTTTGTATTCTATCCAAATTGAATTCATATTTTGTTTTTAGTAAAAATATTCCAAATTTTGTTGAGTGACTTACTGCTTCTAAAGAGTCATGTTTTGAGTTAAATATTTCTTTTAAAATTCAATCTAAATATGTCTTACTTTCAATATTTTGTTGTATCATTGTTAAATTTTTGGTATATCACAAAACTGATTGGTAACAAGTTCAGTCAATTAAGACCATGCTTTGGCCAAACATTTTGGTGAAAAATTACTTAAATTAACTTGTATTTGTTATTTAACTTTTTTTCTTGTATAACTAAATAAATGGAGAACGTGTCCATGGGACACAGATGATGCCTCTGCTTGCATATAACGTTATAAAGGGGCATAACTCGAGAACGGTAAAAGTGACGCCAACCAAATTCGAACTTGTTTTGTGTTTGTGGTAATAAGCATTGTGTTAGAGAAGGGAAACCAATTTTGGGACATACAGACGTACAAGGGTAAATCTTAATGCTCCCTCTAGTGACGGCTGAGGCTTAAAATTATCAAGCTGATTTTGGTAGTTACAGAATTTACTCCATTCTTTGTAATCTACCGTAGTGATAGCACTATAAATGTCAAAGCATGTATATACTTTCTACATGTTAGTGCAAAATACAGGAGATATTGGATCAGGATGAATTCAATTACAAAATAGTATTACAAGAAAAATCACTGGTAAAAACAGTACATCTTAAGGCTGTTCCAGATTTAAATGCATCATGGGAGGCACTTTTTTTAAATTCTAAGGAATATGCAACCATCCACAATTCATTAATTTCAGTGCCTCCCATCCCCCAATGCGTTTAAATCTTGAACAGCTCTTAACATAATGTCTGGCAAAGTTTTACAAATCAATGAATAGATGGTCAAGTGAGAGCTTTGGAGTCCTTCGAAAATATTCATATTCATCAGCTTTTGTTGGTGTATTACCAAGGTTACAAATGAAAAGTCTCTACTTTTTAAGAATTTATTATCATTCTAGATAACTGCAATATATAGACGACACTGATTTGTCACCAAACAATATATAAGAAAAATTCAATGTTTTTTTTCTCAGATCGACAACGTCACAACAGCGATCATGCTTACATACCAAAAGCACATTACATACAAACCATTTTCTTTCACAACATAACATTTCAGATCTTGTAACAACTATATTTGTAATTAGAAAACAAATACAAGTTTGGCAGATTTAAGTATTATTGCGAACCCAATGAAAGTTTTCCACAGTGCCATCTCTATCTTGACCAGGTATTTAAACTTTTGCAAGTTCACCTGTCCTTTTGAATAAATACAATAGCTATTGTTCTCTGTGTAGTTTATTCTCTGGTACCTTTAAATTTCTTCTAAGAGAAATCTATCATTCATTGATTAAATTACCTGAGTATAAAAAAATTCTTATATATAGACAAAAATACTTTTTTTATACTCATTAATTGCGTGTGATGATGTATTTATTCAATATTAATAATATATTTTCATTCAGTTTAATATAAACATTGATTCAATCATAAAAAGTTGATTTCAAACAAAAGTTTTATCAATGTTCCTATTGAAATTTGATTTTTTTTTTGTCTAGTTATAGAATACATTTAATAAAATACTGTAAACCAACTTATTTTCACAGATAGTTATTCATGTTAACTTATCCCTTTTATTTCTATAAATCTATGTCTGAGAGGATTATTTATTTTGACATTTTTTCACAAACCTTTAAGCTTGATTAGAATAAATGTACATTGAAGTACAGTCTAAATGGATAATAAGAGTAAATATTAGCATTGTCACTTTCATAGTTTTTTTGGTCCAACACAAAAAAAGTAATTTGAAAGTCACAAATTTCCATAGGAACATAGCAAAATTTAATGTCAAAACATTGGAACAAAATTATGAAAAGCTGTAGACAATTTAGTAAAAATTGGTAAATAATGCAAATAAAGTAAATCAGTTTATTATGGCTAATATTGCAAATAGCCAATGCAGACAACTTACCCTAATACATTCTAGAAGCCTACTAAATTATTAGATATTGAATAAATCAACATCACATATAGTTTTGTGTGTCCTCATTTAGTATTGGTACATGTATTTTTATCATTGAGAGTTAAATTTTTTGTTCAGGTAAATTAATCAATGAGTGATAGATTTCTCTTAGAAGAAATTTAAAGGTCCCAGTGAATAAACTACACAGAGAAAAATAGCTATTGTATTCATTCAATAGGACAGGTGAACTTGCAAAAGTTTAAATACCTGGTCAAGATAGAGATGGCACTGTGGAAAACTTTCATTGGGTTCGCAATAATCGTTTAGTAATTGTTAATGCAGAAAATACTTTATATTAACAAAATAGAACATATAAAATTGCATATATCTATATAAAAATTCAAAATAAATTCTAACACTTCATGCATAACATAGCTTTAAATTTTTAACAATAAAATTTATTTAAAGCAAACAAGGTTTTGGCAATTTTCATAATAACATATAGCAAAATAAAACAAATCTTAACATTTTTTAAATTGTAATGCAAAAATCACCTTTTCCCCCCTATTACAGTTACCATGGTTACTCTTATTATGTTGTCTACAGATTTACAAATCCCATATTCTATCATGGCAGCATTTTATATTATTGAGTTATTGTCTTCCCACAATTCTGTGCATTTTGTTGATATAATGTTATAAACAGATTTAAGGCAGGGACAAAAATGAACAAGCATAGAATTGACTTGCCCTGTTCAAAGTGTAAACAAAGTAAATAAATTGGCCTAGTAGGCAAGTTTAACATGTGTTTAAGCTTGCCCTCTATAAAATCAGCAAAAATTGTCTTGGGCGAACTTCTATCCCTGTTATAACATAAACAAACTAATGACCAGCATTGTAAATTATACCACAAAATGAACCGACAGATGCACATTCAGAAATCTATTACATAATATTTGAAAAAATAGGATTGAAAGTTTATTTTTTCTGACGATTCACTAATTTATTACAAAATATTCACAAATAGCATCAAAAGTTTATTTCTACACTAAACATTTCATTCTTGACCATTAAATCTCATTACTTATTTGAAGGTGTTACTTGTTCAATAACTAATAGTATTGCCCTGGTATCTCATGACATTTTTATACTTCATAGATTCCTATCAGAGAAAAAAAAACCTAATATTATAATATATAATTTCAATTTGACTTCATTTATGGCACATGCTTCGTTTAATGCTGTTAACAGCACCTTCTGTACTATAAAATAAAACTTGTAGAAAAGGAAGACATTTTGTTTAAACAAAGCAAAAACTATAAAAAAAAAAACACATCATCTTTAGGTTTTAGGTTTTGAAATAAATTGAAAGGAAAAAGCTGTTCAATTTAAACCTGCAAAGCACACATGTAAAGTACTTTAACTGCACTTTTTCTTGCATTTGCAAAAAAAAGTTTCACTTAGATTTAGCCACTGCAAATATCTAATTTAATTTGATCACAATAGTTGTCTGGGATTTCACAAATATAGATCATAGCAAATCATTAACATATTAATTATCTCCACTTTACTCAGTGTCAGATCAAATGGTGCTGTATAAATTTTAAATACTTTCTCCTATTGGCTATGAATCTAATCAAACTTAATTCCAAGTGCTTTTGCAACATCCCTTGTAATTCAAAGTGCTTTTTTTTTTAAAAATACCTTAATCGTTTGAAAGGATTAGTCCTGAATCATAAAAAAACCTATTTTCCATATTAATTTCTACATTTTGAATTTGTTGAAAGCATTTATCTCTATTTTTTCCCGCCTACCCATTATACAAATGTATATTTTCTATTCTGTAAACTCCATTTAGACCCTCATCTATTGGTTAACATGTTTATGATAAAACACAAGTTCAAATTGGAAATTTTATTGATGATTAATGTTTTCACTGCTCAGCAGCTTAATAAACAAAATAAAAGTGTATGATAAAGAAATGCTGTTTATCTCTAACAAAAAGCTCAAATTTTCCCCATTGTACTTTGTACTATAATCAGTTAATGTAAAACTTTCAAAATCATACAGACAAGCATTTTATGTACATGAAGAAAAACCCTTTCTCAATCATATTTAAATTAAAAAGAAAAAAGAACAAAAACAAAAGTACACATAAATGACGTATAAAAAGCATAAAAATATTGCAAAATGGTTTGTTCAAAAAACGAGATTGACTCTGTGACATATGAATAAATGCATATATAACACATGATTGCTGCAAATGTTTTTGATCATACATATAAACATGAAAATGGACCAAAAAAAGATCATATGGAACCAATTCAAAAACTGATCCAAACTTCTCACTATAGTGTGTTCATATTTGGTGTGAAGTTTGCTTTAGAACTACTCCACATAAATATTCATACCCAACATACAAATGTACATTAACTTGAGAATGCTGATCATCTTTAGTATTTGTATGACTAATATTTCTGATCAACATTTTTTAACAATATCTTACTTAATTTTGTCTGATCTACAATTATCAAAGTAGCATACATATTATTTCTTACATTTCATGTAATTGTGGTTTGGCGATAACAATCGTGTTAGTATAACAATGCTGTAAGTTCTTTGGGTTTCTCTACGATGTTTTCTAAAGTCATTAACAACATGAATGGAATTTACTGTAAAAATATGTAAATATTCTGATTATTGCATGAATTATTTGACAAACTGTATGGTTTATGTTCAGTCTAAAATTTAGGTTTCAGCAAACATCCTTCACATATAAAAATGGTCTGGAATCATATTAAGTTTTTTCCAAAATTCTTCAACCAATTTCTTTACATATCAATTAAAATATAAATCAGTTTCTACTACCCTATTATGACCTTTGCACTAAAATGAGATTGCTAGTCACATGACTTTTATTATGATACAGACGATATTGGATTATGTGGCGAGCCCATTTGTGTTAGGACTTTATCTAACCACTGTAAAGGTCCATTCAAATGAATTTCAATCCAACATGGAGTACTTGTAACGTCCTGTCTGTGGTACTCAGCACCCCATCCTTTAACGAAGCTCATACGAATAGTACACATCTTAGTAAGTTCATATACAGCTTCAAAACCATGGTTTACTGACTGACTTAGAAGTGCTGCAAATTCTTGGTTGTTGAAGATCTTTAGACTACATCCAGGAGGAATTTTACAAACGGTTGTAGGATGAAAACCGTGGTGATAGTTACAGTTACGGCTCTGTACAAAAATGCTGCTGTCACTTAAACATTCGGCAAAAACTTCACCTCCAACATAGTAAAGGTGTACACCTGAAAACATAATCATATATTTTTTTTTACTTTTTAGTAATTTTTGCTTTTTTTAATTATTCTTTCCCCAATCTTCAATTATTCCTTTAATTTCTAAATATTTCTGATTCAGGATTAACTTGATTTTATTGGTATATATGAACCAGAAATTTAAATGCACAATAAAATATATTCTATATGTAAAACAAATCAAAACTACTTAAGGAAAGCATACTTTACTTCAGTACAAGTCCTGAGTCAAGCTTATTGAAAGGTATTGCTTAAGCCCATGAAATGTTCTGAGCGGTATTAAGTATATGTCACAAACTTTTATAAGTATTGGTCAAAAAGTTAAGTAAACTTGAAATTTGGTTATCAGAATAAAATATGAATGGTCCTGTACATACCTGATTAGGATTCTAGGTCCTATCAGAATCAGATACTAAGCCACAACTGTCTATTCCTTAAGAATATGTATGCAAAGGAATAACATACTACGCTGGAACACAATTATGTTTAACCCAGCTACATTCTGTTTGCGCCTTTCCTATGTCAAGAGCCACAAGAGTGGACTATAAGGTATAGGTTTTGCTCATTGTTGAAGGCAGTACATTGCTTAAATCTACATCACTTTCAATCTGGTGAATAGTTGTCTCATTGACAATCACACAACATCTCCTTATTTTTATACTTCAATATTTGATACCCTTCCGTCCAGTAGTCTGAAGTCTGTTCAACATTATTTCCCTCATTAACCATTTTCCATTTTATTGTTACATCAGTTTATTTTATAATAAATACCAGGAAACTGAGGTCAAAGATTCCTATTTTCACATTTGTTCTGTAAAATGCATTGGATTTCATGCAGTAAATATTTCGTAATAGAGCTACCCCCATGAAAATATAATTGCTGTAAATAATGCTATACCTTTACTTATATGACGTCTTGTATTTTCTATTGTTGAATTTCTGTTGACATTAGACAAGAGACCTAGACAGAATCTATCTGCATTATTTGATGGGTCAGTAAATCCGTCCACAACAATACTGGTCTGTGAAGCATGGAATGCCTCCCCTACTCTGTTGTTCAGTTCATAGTATACTATAGAGCACCAGTACTGGGGTTCCTGGTAGGTAACTGGCTGTAAGTCCACTGAAATTATAAATCAATGTTAAATTGTTACCAAATGTATCAAGCTTGCCAAATAATTTGATGTTTGGCACAATACAAACTCTAACAATTCATTAAGTAACTTTTTAATTGTTACAGAGCGGTTTGTGTTTTATGATATTGCATAATCACTTATTTTTGCTTATCATCTCAAGTGTTGTGTACTTATAGTTGTTGTCTACACTGTACAACTATAAAACTGAAATTTAAACTTTTTTTAAGTGAAAAAGACACTGTGTATTTTCACAGTCCATCGGTAAGTCTAGACAATACAATAAATAAACTCTTTAAATACAATATGTGATGTACCTAAAAATCTTTACATCAGAAAAATAACAGCATTGGTTTAGCAATGTAAAGAAAAAGACATGTATGCTAAGCAATTCTGAATCAACTTTTTCTATGCTGTATACACAGAAGTTCCATGTACTGATTTTAATATATTTTGGAAAATTGTGACTTTTATAATAAACATTTTACTTTATTAATTTACATCAATATATACCTCCTGATGGCATGGTATCCATTGGAGTAGGTGGTGGTCGTCGTGTACCATGTTGTAAGTTCACAGTTTGTTGACTATGTTGATTATGCGAGTTGTCATCATGTGGTTGATAAGCAGGTGGAGGAGTGCCAGCTGTAAGAGTATATAATGTGGTTAATATTCCTTTATAAATGTTATCTTAAAATATTCTTTCAGAAATGTAAAACACCTAGAAAAGCTACTGGAATACTGTAAATTAACTCATTTTCATGACTTTTGCAAGTAGGAAAATAATTTGATAAATATTGCATTTTTATGTATTTTATAGTGTGTCAAATGTGTTTACCTCATGTATTTCCATTTCATACCATTTCTTTTTAATCTATACCATACATTTATGCAAATTTTTAGTAGTAATGAGCATTGTGTGTAAGTTTCATAACATTTGGTTGCGGCTAAGTAAAGTTAAGAGTGTGGAAACGACACATTGAGTAACTTTTCCATTTATAAAGGGACATAACTTGAGAGAAGCCACCCAAATTTGAACTTGATCTGTGTACCTGGTAAACTATAAGGGCTTCCTGGTCCAGAACTACTTACCTGGTAAACCATAAGGACTGCCTGGTCCAGAGCTAGCAGGTGAATGTGGTCCCTGTTGTGACTGTTGGTGGAAGCCATTTGGATCAAAGCTGACATTCTGTGGCATAGAAGGTTCAGGTGACTGTTGGAAAGGTGGTAAGGATGACTGGCCTGGACCGGATGGGTACTCACTATACCTTGGGACTAACACTGGGGGTAGCACTGAAAAATGACCACATAGACTACTTAGTAAGCTCATGTATACATTTATAACCAGTAGTTTTGTCTTGTTTTTACAATTCTTATCATGGGCTGTATCATGGCATTATCATAATGTTAAACATAGTTTTTATCATACTTTCTGATACAGTGGAAACTTTGATTAGTTGAAATCAATTGCAAAGAGACCTACATGTAGCATAACTATTCCGCCTATCCAAGGTTTGAGTTATCCAAGGTCATGAGTTGCATAATGTTTTTCTACTTTGATGTAGTAAATTGTATTGTCAACCTGGTAAAAATGTATGTTCAGGTTGAAGACTTGTTTTAAATTCGTATTCCTCTGCATCAATAGTGTTAGAAAAAACATTTACTACATACAATGCTTGCCAATAATTTGATTTATCAGGTTATTCTGTTCATCATGTTCATTTAACCTTTCAATCAAATTATTCACACAAAATTTGATAACACTTCGTTGAAAATAATATTTAAACTTATGAAAATGTTTGTTTTCCAATAAAAATGCACATACAAACAATAACATCTATATGTAATAAACTGTTGACACAGAGATATGTCTCGCCTATCGGTATAAAATTCTGAAAAAGACAATCTGATGGACAGCAACATGGTTTATTAATTCAGTCGCTGGACCATTATCTAGTAAGGCAACTTTATACAAAATATTGATCTATCAAACTGACTTAAGCAGAAAACTTAACATTGAAAATTGTTAATTTGTTTAGTCACTGGACCACGACCTAGGGGGCAAGGCCTCAAAATAGTCGTCAAACTGATATGTACCGATAGTAATGCAACTTAACATTAAATATCAATGATCTATCACAAGCAGTTCCTATCAAACTAACTTAAGTGGAAAACTTAACATTGATAATTGCTAATTAATTCAAAGTCGCTGGACCATGACCTAGGGTGCAGGGCCCTGAAATAGTCATCAAACTGATAGTACTGCAACTTTATATTTAATATCAATGATCTACCACAAGTAGTTCCTATCAAACTAACTTAAGCAGAAACATTGAAAATTGCTAGTTAATTCAAAGTCACTGGACCATGACCTAGGGGTCAGGGCCTTGAAATAGTCCCCAAACTCGCAGGCGAGACAAAAATGTATATGCATGCTATTCATTTCTGTACTCAATGATGGATCAGAAAAAGTAAACTCATCATGTGGATTTTACATATTTTCTATCTGTTCAAATCTTATTTCACCTGCCAAGTATTAACATAAGGGAGCTACCATTTGATTTTTATGGGGGGGCTAGGATGAAAAATTTTGTCCTGCCTTTTTTATTTTTCCCTCTATTCGGTCCTGCCTTTTTATTTTTCACTCTATTCCTTTTTTTTTTAGTTTATCCTGACTTTTTTTTTTTACATAAACTGTCATCCTGCCTTTTTTTTGCAAATAATCTCATCCTGCCTTTTTTTTTACTCAAAACTCCAGTCCTGCCTATTTTTTTCAAATTTCATCCTAGCCCCCCATAAAAATCAAATGGTAGCTCCCTAACATCAAACAGAAGCACCATGTGTTTCAAAACGAAAATTAACTTTCCGATCAATATCTAAATGCAATATTGAAGAATTTATCACAAACATATATCTGTTGTCATTCAACACTTCAAAGGACATGCTGTCAGTAAACAGAAACTATCAATTCAAAACTTATTTATTTTTTACAAAATTCCTAGCTCTAGGATACAGACAAGGACATTAATAAACTGGATCCAATACATGTCTTAATGTATAATTTTTTTTTGAAAATCTGGTGTGGTACATGTATGTACATTTAATGAGTACAATATATATAACAATTTATAATGCTATAATCCGCTAGTTCGAATTTATAAAATACATGTACATCTATGTAATGAGTACAATTTATATTTATAACATGTAATTAGTTATAACGCTATAATCCTCTAGCTTGAATTTTCTAAAATAAATTACCCAAATCAAATCAATAAAACTTCCATGATGTTATATCATCTTGATTAAAGATATTAAAAAAAAATCAAGATAGACCTGTGGGGTATCAGTTCACAACTATCTGTATGAGTGTTATATGTTGTCTATCATTTTAACACGTACAGAAAGTTTCAGACCATTTGTAATTGCAGTTCTTTAAAATTTTTACAGAACAATCTATAGAATGTTAAAATTACAATAACTTAATCAAAATATCATATTTTAAAGGCATTATAAATATATTCCATTCTTTTCAGTCAATTTCATAGAGGCTTAGATTTCACCATTTGAAATGTCAAGATATGTTTGTTAATGGTGGGGGGCACTGAAAATAAGTGTTTGGGGACCATTTATATATTGAACAAAAAATTGGCTCTAATTTTATCTTCAAATCACTTTTTTTCTATTTTCTGTTTTAGGGGGTGGGGCATATGCACCCCCCTCTAAATCCATGCCTGTGTATAATTTTAAACTAATCTTGCATTGAACTCTGATACCAAAATTTATTGCATACATGTACATGATGTACTTGATCTGTAAAATAGTTGTACCTAGTTTTAGATAAAACTTATCTGAAAACAACATCCCTGTCATAGAAATCTCATGCCAAGATTTAAGGTTCTAAATACATCTGATGCACATGTGTATTGATTGTGCACCTATTTGTTTCTTCTAATATCTCTAATTAATCTGATACACCTAACAAACACCTGACATATGCTACAAATTGATAACACAAGGTTTTTAATTACAAAATTGTATATATCGCCCGATAGTATACACAATTTTTAACCAAAATTTATAAATCAAATTAATATCTAACGAAATTAATACCTCGTAAAAGCAGGTGAAGAGTCACATGTACGTTTGTAAATAATTTCAGCCTATTATGAATCATGTATGTATCAACTTTCAAGCATATCAGTAAAACTACATACATGCATGTCTGTAACAGATATTTCACATTTGTGAATAAAAAGAGACAGTAAAATGCCTCTGTACATGTATTTAAGTGGCTTTAACATGTAATGACAATACATCATGATAACAACATGCAATGTTAATACATCTCTATAACTCGGAAGTTTATTCAAATTTTAGGAATACATTTCATGTTTTTATAATACCAAATAATTCATCAATTCTTAGAATGTTAAAGGCACTAACTACATTTGCCTTTCTAACAAGACAATTTGTCTTGCATGTGTTACAAATGTATATGGGCAACTGAAGTTGAATCAGTGAAGGTACTATGTGGCTAACTTGGAAATATGAATAAAAGATTAGGGGTATACACAGTCTTCACAAAAAAACACAAGCCAATTTTTTTGAGTTAAATGAAAACACACGACCATTTTGAAATTTTTTTTAAAAGAAGAGTTGTGAATATGCATGTAGAAATTTTGTTAAAAAAAAAAAATTTCACGCCAGTACATCAAATTGTTTTTTTGCAAAGACTGAAAACATCGATGAAAAAGCAACAGAACAAAAAAAAGAATAAACTGCTTCGCTGAGCGCAGCTGGATACGCCCGCAGAGGTCCAACCCTGAACAGCTGGGGCAAAAATGGACACAATATTCAAGCTTGATACAGGTCTGAATTTGGATTGTAATTAAATATTTGACATATTATAGGTTTCTGAATAAATGTAGTCAAAGAACTTGAAATTGGTTATATGAATTGTATTTATATTCAATTAAAGATTTCTTGCTGTTGTGCAATACACTATGCTGTTGCGCAATACTTAGTAAATCTGTTGTCAGACTATAAACAAATAAAATTTATAAAATTCTAAAGGGAGCTAACATCAATAGATATAATCAATTCACCAAAGTTTCATAAGAATTGCTGAAAGCATTTTTGAGTTATTGTCCGAAAACTGGAAAATCCCCCTTTTTTTTATGAATAAAACCCCGTAACTTGGAAAAGTAAAATCTAAAATTTATAAAAATCAAAAGGGAGCTCATGTAAATAGATATAAACAATTAACCAAAATTTCTTGCAAGTTGGTAAAAGCATTCTTGAGTTATTGTCTGAAAACTGGAAAATCCCCCCTTTTTTAATGAATAAAACCCCATAACTTGGAAATGTAAAATGTAAAATTTATAAAATTCTAAAGGGAGCTTACATCAATAGATATCAACAATTCATCAAAGTTTCATGAGAACTGCTGAAAGCATTTTTGAGTAATTGTCCGAAAACTGGAAAATCCCCCTTTTTTTAATGAATAAAACCCCATAACTCGGAAACTTAAAATCTAAAATTTATAAAAAACGAAAGGGAGCTCACGTCAATAGATATAAACAATTCACCAAAGTTTTATGAAAATTGGTTAAAGCGTTTTTGAGTTAATGTCCGACATGTTGACGATGGACGGACGGACAGAGGTATACCATAATACGTCCCGTAAACGGGCGTATAAAAAGGCAGCTAGAAGACAATATATATATTGCTAAAGTCAAGAGTTCTCAATAATTCCATGAGTCTCAGGCTGGTCTCACCATTTTCTCAGATGGCGAGTACAGTATGAATAGACCACCAGATTTTATAGACTACATTGTAATTACAGTCATCATCATAACATTAATAAAACAAGAATGTGTCCATAGTACACAGATGCTCTACTCGCACTATCATTTTCTATGTTCAGTGGACAGTGAAATTGGGGTCAAAACTCTTAATTAGGCATTAAAATTAGAAAGATCATATCATAGGGAACATGTTTACTAAGTTTCAAGTTGATTGGACTTCAATTGCAACTTCATCAAAAACTACCTTGACCAAAAACTTAAACCTGAAGCGGGACAGACAGACAGACGGACGAACGGAAGCACAGACCAGCAAATCATTATGCCACTACTACTATCGTAGATGGGGCATAAAAAACCTCAAATGTTGATATTCTACTAAATTTTTGTTGGTACTTTAATTTTACTCAAAGACTTAAATAATAAAACAAGGTTTTACCTTTAGTCTAGGAAGGATATAGTTGTCTCGTTGGTAACCTTACCACAACTCTTTTTTTTTCAAATCAATAATTTTTCTTCATAGCTGAACTTAAAAGACAAATATGGGGATTCCCTTGACCCAAAATTTGTCAATAATTAAAATGTAGTTGACAATTAATAAATGATGTCTTAATGATCTTAAGAAACCCTGGGACCTGAATCACTCACCTGGCAAACATTTTTCATGATGACATTTCCTTTCTATCTTTTTTAAAATCATTTTTTCTTGAAACAAATTCTTGATTTCATTTACTGTGTTATCAAATCATAGTGTGTGAATGTCAAGTTGCCCATCAAAGACCCTCATTTGGAATAATAAATATTTGTATTGTTATTCTGATACATGTACATGATGTATGCAGCTTTTCCAATGCATGTAATCAACCTTATCAAATAACTTACCTGGACTTTCTACACGTTTATAATGGTAAGGATTAATACACACTTCCTTCTGTTTAGCACTAAATGGAAAATCACAACATTCTAACGGCTTGAGTTCGTGGTGGCTCTGTAGATCAGGCCATCGCCATACACGGCAGTATATAACATGTGGCAGTCCTTTTCTGTGAGATACTTGGAGTCTACCATCTAAAGAACGTGGAATGGTCACACATTTACTTGATTGTCCAGGACAACTTAAAGCTTTTTCTAGATCCTCAAGAGCACCTTTCTTTTTCTTCAGTTTTTTTACAAGAGAATCGACAGCTTTTTCTGCCCATTTTTCTTCCTCATCTCCTTGTTTCCATCCTAATAATCTTTTGACAGCAGGACTTGTGAAGGAGAATAAACTATTTAGACTGGATATTGGGGAGGACATCCCTCAAATCTGAAATTATAAATTAAATCAGGTGTTAAAAAACAAAAAAAGTTACATTAATTTTCAAGGTTGCGGGAACAAAACCTCACAAAATGTCCAGTTCAATTCACAGTAATGCATAAAAAGACAGTAATAAATGCAGTACAAGTAATTAAACTGACTGGCATACATGTGGATTCATAATAACATTTACTTAAGTTACATGTATATACATTGTAATTTTTTGCATTAAGCAGATGTATCCAAATTTTTCAGATTTCGATCCAACTACCATGACTACTATTTATATGAATAGAAAATGTCAGGTGCATATCATAAGTGATACAGCAACCCAAAAACATTAAACATCAAAACTAATCTGCAGATAGCGTCTTCAACAGAAAATGAATATCTTACCAATATGTCAACCTTACCTTGTAAAAAATAAGAAGAAATGTTTATCAAAACTGAAACACATCAAACAACAATATTCTATTGCAGATTCTTTTGTCAACTCCTTCACTTAGTATGCCGAACACATCTTAGTATTACTGAGAAAAGTGTACATTGTGAAATGTTATACTGCAGTTCAAAGTCAGGGGGCACCTGTTGTGTATTACATCAAAACATTCAGGTGTACATTACATGATGTATGTTACAGGTGCACAACTATTATTAAACAGAACTTGACCTAAACATTACTTCATCTACAGGATATGGTAATTGAAACATTTAATCACAGCACTTCTCACTTTCATGCTGGTTTAACAATTCAAAATTTGAACTTTTCAGCATGCAACTTCAATTTTGAAACTTGGTTGGTTTTTTGGGGGGTGGGGGCAAATAAAAAAAAAGTTTTTTTGTAATATATATATATATATATAACAATACATAAACTGTGGTGTGACATTGTACTCTAGAATTCATTGTTAAATAAATTTATATGAAATGAGCTGACAATCATGTATAAACATTAATTAGGCTTCTATTACGTTTAAACCCTGAGAAAAGATGTCAGCAAAGAAAACGGGTCTGATATCTTAAAACATTCTCTGCAAGATATCAAAGCAGTTTTCTTCATCCAAACCCCTATTTGTACATAAAACTACTAATAAAGAATACTTAAGTTGAGATTCAGATTAAAGTCAGAGAGTCGTGTCCCCAAATAACCCCCCTCAGAGACATCCTGGCTATTTGCCTCTAGTGCAATATGGCACATCATTTCTAAGCTTAATATATATTAACTTTGTTTAATGGTAAATGCACAAAAGACTATCTGTACTCTAACACAACATGACCCTATAGTTGACAATTTTATTAGTGTTTTACATCAGTGTCACAATTCTGACAAAACTTTCTATATTTAAAAACAACTAGGTCAACAAAAATGTTAACAGACAAATGACATAATATGAGGCCATAAAACAATACTGCAAATTATAACTTTTTGCACTTACAAATATTTCTGGAAAAGTTTTAAAATATAGAAACAAAAATACAAGAAATATGTATAAATTAAGAAATGATAAAAGACAATAACTTTCAACTGAAATATTGAAATTTTATCAACACTAAAATAACAAAAATTAATGTGGATTATATTAAACAATTTCTTTCACTGTTGAAGGGGAGACATAAATATACATGAACATTCTCAATTGAATTGTTTCATATTTTTCATGTAAGGGCCTTTTATAGCCGACTATACAGTATGGGTTTTCTCATTGTTTAAGGCCGTACTGTTGCCTATAATTGCTTAAATCCACTTCATTTGAACTGAGTGGATAGTTGTATGCAATGATACATCATCTCCTTATTCTTGAAATGAAAATCTAAATACGAGATCCTCAAATACATATTATAATACTTACATACATATCATATACACTTGAATGACTTGAAGTCTGCTTACTTTTAGTGAAAATAATCCACAGAATTAACAAACAAATATATTTTACATAATATAAATCAGTAAGCAATGAAAGAAACTACTCACAGAAAGATAAAATCCCTTTGGTGTGTGGTTTCCCTTCAGGGTAATAACACATAAATAAAATATCATGTTTAAAATTTTATTGCCTCTTGCCGACTGTACTATTACACAATAAAAGTGGAAAAAACAATTTACATGCAAGACAGAAAATTTATGTTACATTTGTTATCTGTACAGGTATTCAGAGAATTGAGACGAACCATATTTAATTGCCACTCTACCTTTACCATGAAAATGGGGATGACATAATAAATTTATGAACAATCAAGAAAGTCTTAACACTGATAAAATTTGATAGATTATTTCACTGTTGAACAAACATATAATGTTCAAGTCAATTAGTACCTATAAGTCTAGACACAGGGGCTCACTATAAACTTTTATGGGACAAAAGCTGCCAAATAGAGCTAAAATATCATGATTTTCATCTAAAAAAATTAAAATAAATATTGAAAGAAAAAAATTATGGAAAAATATAGGTTTATTGTTTTTTGTTACAGAATAATGACTTTTAAGCTACACCATGTACACTAGCACTTTTTATCCTTATTTAATATGTTCAATGGTTAATGCACCAGAGTAAAAACTTACTCAACCATGATTTGACAAATTTCGTGACAATGTTTATAAACTTTCAGGTCATATAGTACTTCATATATTAGGACAATTAACAGAGTGCAATTGATGTTTATTAATATGGCGGACAAAAAAAACAACATGGTTGAAATTTCGAAACAAATAAAAAAGGTATTAAATAATAAATGTCCGCCCATGACTTTTATTGTTTACCACAATTTTAGAAAACAGTTTCGATTTATTCGTTATGAACAAATGTTTATATACATTGATATAATAGACTATTTGTTACAGTGTCTACTTTGGACCAAGATACAACACATCTGGTTTGTTGTTGAATGCAAAGTATCAAATATTTGCCCCGTTGCTGACAATTCTATTTTTAGCAATTATTTTCTTAAATGGTGCTTTTAATAAACTATATATGGAAAAACTGCTGTTGTCTAATAGGAGTGCTGTATCTATTTGTGAATGATATTGCACAGTTTATGTGCCTTTGAAGCTGACCCTGCTTAACCGAATACTCTTCTTTGTAAGATGCATCTTCCCTAATACTGTTTTACTTGTGAATGCATCTCCTCCATAACCTTTATAGATATTGACAAATTTATTTTACCAAATTGCTAGTTATATCCTAAGGATGTTTTGTCAAATTTTATCCGAAGGGATACAATGAGTCCATATGAGAGTCATTTCCCCTTCTGTTTTTGACATAAGTGATATATTAATAAATTGCATGAATGGTAAGTGGTAGAGACCTAAGGTAATCTGATTTGAGATCCTTGGTTCACAAAAATGAATTTGAGGTCAAGGTCAAAGGTCAAGTTCTCAATTTTGACTTTTCCTTCTTTTATGATCTCCTCTGAAACTTTTAAAGATACATTGTATATATATATATATAAATAATAAAAGAACTAGTGCAAAATGTTTGCTTTATTGTGATTAAGATATGATACATTTGGATTGAAATAATCCAATGACATCTTATAGAAATTATTGCCCCTGAAATGTTTTAATATAAGGTGAATTGATTATTGCTTCAACTTGGTTCATGATAAAGCCATAGGGTCTTTTGCAAAATGTTTGGTGACATATGACCATAAAAAAGTACAGCGGGAAGTGACCTTAAGAAAACTTGAAGTAGCCATTTTTGCACTTTTTTCATGGAAAAGTACCTAGAAACCATATATTTTTATAAAAGGCATCCACAAACCTATCATTTCAGACCGGAAGTGACTTCAATAAACCGAAAGTAGCTAATTATCTCCCTTATAACAGGCAAAAGTACATAGAATCCATATATTTTTGGATCAGTGTAAACACAGCAACTATATGAGACCAGAAACGACATTTTCTAAACCAGAAGTAGCTATTTATAAATTTTTATCTCCCTTATTTCAGACAAAAATTAAACGTATATAGAAACCATATTTCTTTAATCAGTATGAAGAAACCTATGAATGGACGGAAATAGTAACTTTGAGTAAACTGGAAATAGCTTCATATCAATTATTCAGAAATTTAATGTGGAAAGACCTTCAATTGTTCTCTGAACAATTGGCTTTTAATTATCTCTACATCACTTTCCCCTCAAAAATGGCTTCGCCTCATGTAACTTTATTTAGCATGTTTAGTACAATGTAACCTGATGCCACATAAACAAGGATAAAGTTTTGCATGAAAGAGACTCACTGTCATCATTTATAAAATGTTTAAAATATATGGCACAAAGAAGTTTCATTCACATACTCCACATCTCCTTTTACTTGATATCAATAAAAAGATGATAACATGATTTTCCAGTGTTAAATATGAACCATTTGAACATCCTCATTGTTGTGTGAATAAAATAAGGCGTCTTTTTAAAGGGGTCTCCTAATCACATAACTAGAACTTGAGTCCTTCACCTGGTAAATGATCATAAATATATGTCATGAACATATTAAATTGCTATTTCTCTCTAAATATTAATAGTTACATTTTAGAGACAATGACTCCAAATTAGATTGTCCAATTTTTCTGAAAAATTGTGTAGGTGATAGATATTGACCTGTAAGTCATTTTACCATGTCAGCTTTTTCTCTTACCAGATGTAAGCAAAAAACTAAAATTAAAAAAAAAAAAAAAAAAAAAAAATTCAGGGCAAATAATTCCCAAATGGGTTGTCAGTTTTTGTCTGAAATTTGATAGGCGATAGACCTTGACTTTCTGATCATTTCTACTTTTTTTGTCAATTTTGCTGTAACTGCTTTTGTTTTTGAGATATAAGCCTAAAACTGCATATTACCCCCTACAATCTATTTTTAGCATCAGTGACCATGTTTGTTGATTGAATGAATCCCTGAATACAACTTTAAAACAAGATATCCTAAGGAATGTTCAAATAAAGTTTGTTAACATTTAGCCAAGTACGGTAGTTCCAGGGATGAAGATTTAAAAAAGTTTATGTGGAGGAACACTGACGTCGATTGCAATCGCTGGCAACAGCTCACTGGGCCACAATTAACTAAAAACTTTGTTTAAATTTTCCCAGATTTTTACCACCCCGAGGCATGGGACACAGATGATGCCTCCGCTTGCATATAACGTTATAAAGGTACATAACTCAAGAACAGTAAAAGTGACACTACCCAAATTTGCACTTGATCTGAGTTTTGTGGTAATAATCATTGTGTATAAGTTTCATAAAATTTGGTTGAGGCAGACTTAAGTTAGAGAACGGAAACGAAAAATTCAGCAATTTTTCCATTTGTAAAGGGGCATAACTCTAGAACGATAATAGTGATGACACCAAAATTCAAACTTGATCTCTGTTATGTTGTAATAAGCATTGTATATAAGTTTCATAACATTTGGTTGAGGCAAACTAAAGTTAGAGAACGGAAACGAAAAATTCAGCAATTTTTCCATTTGTAAAGGGGCATAACTCCAGAGATGCAAACAGTTTTTTTTTCTGTCAGACATTGGGGCCTACAGGCCTAGGGTAGCAAGTTGTGTCAGACCCATCAAATTTTTGCCAGACCTACATTTTTTTTATATCAGCTTTTTATACAGTAAGAGAACGGAGATAGGATGTCTTTACAGTGACAGCTGCTTTAGTGGATTATTTTTAGAAAATATCTAAAATTCAATTGAGTTCTTTTATTTAATAATTACTACAATATATTTTAAAAATTTTTATTGTGTACCACTGAACATCAGGCTAGGGCTTTTCTTCCTTTTTTTTGACAGTGCTCTTAAGATTTTTAATTGATTACAACTTTCTCAGGAAAGTGAGGACTGAAAAGTCAATTCAGTTTTAAATTTCCCTCTTTAAAGTTCCCAGTTACAACTCTCATCACAGGGATACATGTACTTACAAAAATCAATCAGATTGATATAAGCTGTGTGCAGCTTGTTTCCAGATCTTACTTTTTGTTATCCTTGTATATTTTGATATATTTGTAAATTGCATGAATAAATATGTTTAAACTTCAAAAAGCAAAATTTTATAATTTTTTTACCATTATGTTGGTACACAAAATTTTGTTTTAATGGAAGACTACTTTTCATATAATAAATGTCACATTTGAAGTGTCCAGATACATTAACTTTTATATTGGTGGATAATTACTCATCAATTGAGGTGCTCCTTTATTGGAAGAAGATTCGCAATACAGTTACAGAAAGAATGAAAACTGCCGTTTCTCTCCCCAATCTCATGTATCCCCATTGTTTACCGCGAAAGTTGACCTTCAAAGCATTGATGTTTGAATCATCTAAAGCAAACATACTTACTAACTTTAATTAATAAATTTTCAACAAGGCAAATTTCAATTCCCCACTAATAGGTTAGCACTAATCAAAGCGCGAAAGCGCTGTAAAGGCAGTTAATTACAGGTTGTGTGTATTTTTAGTCCAGTTATATCATTATCTTGCATAGTACATTGTACTTATCAGAGGTGGCTTTCAGTATTTAAGATTTAGAGTTCTCTTATGATATTGAACAAGTTTTATGAATGTCATATTCTGAGCACTATATGAAGGCGATTGTTCTCACTTGTTTATGAACTAGTGCATTATGTCCAGTTAGTACCTTTTTTATCTATGTTTATAGTCATATACTGTTTAAAATAGTTTGGCATTTTCTTTTAAGTAATAAGTAAATGTTATCAACTGTATTTTATTCAACTTTGCAAATGTGGTTTGTTACTTGTAAGTACAATGTATGGATGATAGTTGTTTCATTGGCAATCATAACACATCTCCTTATTTATATAATGATCTATATTCAACGACCTCAGGTACAAAAAAAATGTATGTAACTAAACTATGATGGGAAACCTTTGACTTCTTTCTTTAATATAAACTTTTGATTTAGTACCATAGAACTATGTAGAATAAATGTACATTGCAACATGTCAACTCTTTCAATGACAATACTTTTTTTAGAAACTATAACTCCAAGCAAAATTATATTTCCAAGTATAAAGTAATTTATGAATGAAACAAGAGTGCACACGCTGAAATGTCTCGCCTTCTTTACTAATCATTGATATTATGTTGATAGTCCTAAATATAAAGCTTTATTACAACTGTCACATAAACTTAACATTAACCAAGTAAACTAAACATTGACCAATGAACCAAGAAAATGAGGTCAAGGTCAGATGAACCATGCTAGGCAGGCATGTACAGCTAACAATTCTTCCATACAACAAATATAGTTGACCTATTGCTTATAGTTTAAGAAAAACAGACCAAAACACAAAAACTTAAAACTGAGCAATGAACCTTGAAAATGAGGTCAAGGTAAAAAAAAACCTGCGTGACTGACATATAGATCATAAAATATTTCCATACACCAAATATAGTTGAACTATTGCATATAGTATTAGAAAAAAAGACAAAACTCAAAAACTTAACTTTGACCACTGAACCGTGAAAATGAGGTCAAGGTCAGATGACACCTGCCAGCTAGACATGTACACCTTACAATCATTCCATACACCAAATATAGTAGACCTATTGCATACAGTATAAGAAAAACAGACCAAAACACAAAAACTTAACTATAACCACTGAACCATGAAAATGAGGTCAAGATCAGATGACTCCTGCCAGTTGGACATGTACACCTTACAGTCCTTCCATACACCGAATATACTAGACCTATTGCTTATAGTATCTGAGATATGGACTTGACCACCAAAACTTAACCTTGTTCACTGATCCATGAAATGAGGTCCAGGTCAAGTGAAAACTGTCTGACGGGCATGAGGACCTTGCAAGGTATGCACATACCAAATATAGTTATCCTATTACTTATAATAAGAGAGAATTCAACATTACAAAAAATCTTAACTTTTTTTTCAAGTAGTCACTGAACCATGAAAATGAGGTCAAGGACATTGGACATGTGACTGACGGAAACTTCGTAACATGAGGCATCCATATACAAACTTGATAGTATGAAGCATCCAGACCTTCCACCTTCTAAAATATAAAGCTTTAAAGAAGTTAGCTAACGCCGCCGCTGGATCACTATCCCTATGTCGAGCTTTCTGCGACAAAAGTCGCAGGCTCGACAAAAAGGAGTTCTTAATTAAGTAATAAACTGATTCGCTGAGCGCAGCTGGATACACCCACAGAGGTCCAACCCTGAACAGTTGAGGCAAAAATGGACACAATATTCAAGCTTGATACAGGTCTGAATTTGGATTGTAATTAAATATTTGACATATTATAGTTTCTGAATAAATGTAGTCAAAGAACTTAAAATCGGTTATATGAATTGAATTTATATTCAATTAAAGATTTCTTGCTGTTGTGCAATACACTGTGCTGTTGCGCAATACTTAATAAATCTTTTGCCAGACTATAAACAAATAAAGTTCAATTTCTTCTCAATGTCATATTTGAAATTTATGAAAATCAATAGGGAGATTACATCAATAGCTATAAATAATTCACCAAAGTTTCATGCGAACTGGTTAAAGCATTTTTGAGTTGTTGTCCAAAAACTGGAAAATCCCCCCCTTTTTAATGAATAAAACCCCATAACCCAATAATGTAAAATCTAAAATTTATAAAATTCTAAAGGGAGCTTACGGATTGATAATTTAGTCTTAGATGCAAGATTTTTTTATCAGTTGTTTGTGGCTTTGAACTAGCTGTCAGTAAATGCGAGTACTCTCAGATCTGTACTTAGTGTCTTTTTGTTGTTTGGATGTACAACTACCCGGCCACGTCCACTTGTATTTGTATTTATCCATCTGATGAGTTAAGCCTCTTTCAACTGATTTTTATAGTTCGCTCTTATATTGTACTGTTACACCACTGTCCCAGGTTAGGGGGTGGGTTGGGATCCCGGGAACATGTTTAACCCCGCCACATTCTGTATGTACATGTATGTGCCTGTCCCAAGTCAGGAGCCTGTAATTCAGTGGTTGTCGTTTGTTTATGTGTTGCATATTTGTTATTCGTTCATTTTTTGTACATAAATTAGGCCGTTAGTTTTCTTGTTTGAATTGTTTTACATTGTCATTTCGGGGCCTTTTATAGCTCACTGTGCGGTATGTGCTTTGCTCATTGTTGAAGGCCGTACTGTGACCTATAGCTGTTAATTTCTGTGTCATTTGGTCTCTTGTGGAGAGTTGTCTCATTGGCAATCATACCACATCTTCTTTTTTATATTTACATCAACAGATATAAACAATTCACCAAAGTCAAGGTGAGACAACAAAACTTAGTTGTAAGATCTCTGAAATTTTTTACACGGTACAAGTTTTTCTAATTGTTGGAGATTGTATGGTGACAGTAACACCTGTAACTGCTTAACCCATTTCTTATGCACTTTGGTTCAATAAACTCACTGAATATCATACCACATCTCCTTATTTTTATATGCATTACAATTTACATGTGCATGTAATTGTAAATAATATTTATATATATATATCAGAACAAACTTCATTGCGTCACTTTTATTTATGCATCCTTTGGCACAATACAAGTTCTAAAATTACACAACATAAAACAACTAAATGTTATTTCAGATGAAAGTTTTGTTTCAGTTCCATTCATAGGATTTATTAGAATTTTGTATGTTTTGCCAAGTCCAATAATTAGCTCTATGTGCACGTGTTAATTGGAGACTTTTCTATCCCGTATAAGAGTTTTGGAACTAATTCTGTTTCTTTTTTTGAAAAAAGTGAGCAAACAAATCTTGCACATTTAAACCTTTGTCTGCCATCACACTGTCACCTGGATCACATAATTGAACTATTCTACATCTTTCAACTATTTCATAGTCACTGGTACAACCAACATATGCATTAGAGACATAGTTGACTAAACCACTAGGTGTCGAACATACAAGTATTTTCAGTGTTTCTGTTTTTATATGATGAAAAGGTTGCCTGAGCTCTAGGAGCTTTAGGTTTTATCACGGGATATTCTGTGCTGTCAATAATAATCCAAGTTGTAGGAAACTTTAATTCTAAGTTGGATGGCGAAAAATACCTGACTAAACCACTAAATGGCCAAGTGTTAGCCTCACGCCACTGTTTAGACATAAAAACAATCCATGTTTACACAATATTCTTAACACTAGTTTCAATCTAGAATCTAGACAGTTCAAAGTTGGTTGTATAATGCATCAATTTCATCAAAGTCATAAAAAAACTGATTTTCAAATGACACCGGTACCCTATCAATTTGAAAATATATGTATCTCAAACAATGTGCTGTTGGACCAAGTGTGGTCAAAACAAATAAAAATTTAGTATACAACTCTAAACCGGTATAAAAATGCATGGCTGTGTCACGTGTCTTCATTTCAAAATTCTCTGCTGAAAATATAGGCATTGATGGTGTTTGCGTAATTCCATCTGTGAAGCTCAACATTAGCTCGGCAGTTGGTGGTGGACAGTCATAAATCCTGTCTGCAGTATGAATTACTTCTTCAGGAAAACCAACTTTACAATCAAAACTTTCCTCTAGATTTCTACTACAATATTCATCAAGTTTAGTTCTTTTGTTTTCACAGGAAACTGCCCTGATTTTTCTTTTTGCGGACGATTCAGTCTCTTGCTTGGTCCAGGAAAATAGGCTGGGATTGGCAGTAGACTTAAGTCTCTGTATGGTGGGTTTGTGCCCTGAAAAAGGTTATAAAACATTAGTTTTTTGATAATTAAATGAACTTCCATTAGCAATGCATACTTTGTACAGAAGCAAGTTAACTCGTACCATTGTAAACTCGTACCACGTAAACTCGTACCAACGTAAACTCGTACCACTGGGAAGTCGTACCAATCAGAACTCGTACCACTGCAAACTCGTACCATTAAAAATATATTCAAAAATACGAAAGTTTTATGATTTTTTTTTTGGTAAACTAAATAAAAAAAGTTGAATTACTTGAATTTTATACTAGATTTTAATGAAAACTTAGACAAAAATACGAATGTTTTATGATTATTTTTTTTTAAGCTTTATACAAAAAATTAAAATATCTTTGAAATTTATACCAGATTTTAATGAAAACTTAGACAAAAATACAAATGTAATTTCTTAATTACCATGCTAATAAATATATTAAATTCCTTTGATTGTGTGATTATTGGTTGATTATTAACTAATCAACTTGGTTTTTTTTATCTTTAACTAATCAACTTGTATTTTTTATCTTGATAAACTAATCAACTTGTATAATCATATAAGCATGGTCATATTCTGCTGAAATGTGCTGAATATTGTATAAAAATAAATTTCATACTTTCTAACTGTTGGTCATAAACAATTTTAAACCTTTAAAACACAATCAATAAATTCTTTCATTAAATAAAATTCCTTTTAGAAACAATAGAAAAATACCCAAATCTATTCAATGTTACTGATTTGGAATGATTAAAAATTAAATCAAATAGTTGTCAGTAAAAGTTTAAAAAAGAGTCTATTCAAGGGAGACAACAAAGCCAATCTGCCACGGTTTTCTCTATCCAATTAGACAAGGAAAATTAGCTACAAATTGGTTATTGTAATTTCAAATTATATACATTTTACAGACTTAAGAGGTATTGAGTGAAATTAAAGTATATATTCATCATTAAACACCATTTGAATGCATTTAAATAAGTGGGTACAAGTTTGCAATGGTATGAATTTACCGTGGTACGAGTTAGCAGTGGTACGAGTTTGCATTGGAACGAGTTTTTGATTAGTGGTACCAGTTGACATTGGTACGAGTTACAATGGTACGAGATAACTATAATTCCTTTGTACTCGTAACCTGGCTAAATATTAACTAGATTTATTCATTACAATCTGGATAAAACTATGTTAGCCTGATTCAATGTACATCAAAATGTATGTTATGTAAATCCAAAGGACAAACAATGAGAGACGTATGCAACAAACATACATTGTTTGTACCTAAATAACTATAATATAGATGAGAGCATGTCATTGTTTTGTTCCTGTTAACATTGTCATTGATATTTTTCAAGAAAGTCTATGAGGCATAGCTTATGCATTCCTGTCATTACTACATAAGCATAATTACTGCTAAAATAATTCTCAGTACGATATACCTCTTGTAAGAAATCATTATAATTGTAGCAAGCACCAAAAAATCTCAAACAGATCACATTGAATCGTAATCCAAAAAATTATGACGTCTTGAATTAACCACCCCCTTTTATTCTAAAACGATAATTGCGGTTGTAAACTGACTTTGGTTTATTCGCATGGCGATTACATATATCACTATATATTTTAAAAAGAAAATAGAGTTTTACCATGAATAGTTTCCTGCACGTAGTCTTTTTCAGTAAAATGTGCCTTGCAAACAACAGCTGATTGAGATGGACTCCACGATTTCATCGTGTTCTCGTCCAATCTGCGTATGGGCCATGGCGTTGATCCAACTTTTCCTTCTTTTTAAGTCATTTGGAAATGCATGTCCTCCTCTTAAATGACATCCAGGTACACAACAACAAGTACTTGGCATCGTTAATTAAAAATGCAACTGTAATAGTTGCACAGTGCAGAAACCGGAAGTTGAAGTACAGGATCGGCTACCACGGCGCCACCTATTCAGGAACGATAATTTGCTACTTTATATAACTGCGAAATAACAATAACGTTAGACGGGTTCGCGTGCATAAACAGAAATGCGCTTTAAATTGTATAATATAATTCATGTTCAGTCGACCTTTAATTATTATATCAACGACTGAAATGATTTATAAACATCTAGATTGCAGAAAACACTCGAAATTAACCCGAGCTCTTTCCACAAGGAATTCAAATAATTCTAGTTTGTCAATCGGTTGACTGCTTATAATGTAAAATACAAATATATCAAAAGTTTTTAAAACTAACAAAACACAATGATCGTTTCTCTATTTCCCAATGTAAATGAAATGAGACAAAAAACATTTTATACCACAATAAGAAGAGGAGAGAATCAACATTTTCCGGATCTACTTGGAGCTAAATGACCCCCCACGTAGATAAGTTGGATATCGCGGAAAGAAATATTAACACGGCAACTAGAAAGGCATTAAAGCACTGCCTTTAAAAATGCTAAATCTTACTAAAATCCTAGAGAACTGCCTGCCGGTCATTAGGTCTAGCACAAAAGCCCAATTTGCCGGACCTGCTCAATTTCTGCCCCTTCGGGCCGACAGGTCCGACGATTAGTTGCATCTCTGTAACTCTAGAACTGTAAAAGTGACACCACCAAAATTCAAACTTGATCTAGTTTTGTGGTAATAAGCAATGTGTATAAGTTTCATAGCATTTAGTTGAGACAAACTAGAGTAAGAGAACAGAAACTAACAATTAAGCAATTTTTCCATTTGTAAAGGGGCATAACTCTAGAACTGTAAAAGTAACGCCACCAAAATTCAAACTCGATCTGTGTTTTGTGGTAATAAGCATTGTGTATAAGTTTCATATCATTTGGCTGAGGCAAACTAAAGTAAGAGAACAGAAACTAACAATTAAGCATATTTTCTATTTGTAAAGGGGCATAACTCTAGAACGGTAAAAGTGACGCAACCAAAATTCAAACCTGATCTGTGTCATGTGTATAAGTTTCATAACATTTGGTTGAGGCAAACTAAAGTTAGAGAACGGAAACGAAAATTCAGCAATTTTTCCATTTGTAAAGGGCATAACTCTAGAACTGTAAAAGTAACGCCACCAAAATTCAAACTCGATCTGTGTTTTGTGGTAATAAGCATTGTGTATAAGTTTCATATCATTTGGCTGAGACAACTAGTAAGAGAACAGAAACTAACAATTAAGCAATTTTTCTATTTGTAAAGGGGCATAACTCTAGAACGGTAAAAGTGACGCAACCAAAATTCAAACCTGATCTGTGTCATGTGTATAAGTTTCATAACATTTGGTTGAAGAAAACTACAGTAAGAGAACGGACCAATTTTGGGATGTACGGATGGAAGGACAAGGGTAAAACTTAATGAACCTCCACTACGGTGGGGGCATAAACACACCATACATTTTAGAAATCACTGCTACATAAGCTTATATTTGCTATCAGAAGTGCAAATGGCAAAATCAAAAGCTCAAACACATCAAATAGATATAAGAAGATGTGGTATGAGTGCCAATGAGACAACTCTCCATCCAAGTCACAATTTGTAAAAGTCAACCATTATAGGTCAAAATACAGCCTTCAACACTCTTTGCTACACACAAAACACTAAAATTGAAGTATAAAGGAGGTTATGAGTGACATAAGTTTAATTTTACAAGTAATAGAGAAAAAAACTGACAAGAGTCAAATTACTGAGAACGTCCATGATTAATGACAAGGTGCTGTTAATTAAGTATTTTGGCATTACATACTTTTTATTTTTTTTAAGTTTAACTTTAATTTACAATTTTATCAAACATGTTATTGTTCTTTCTTTAGCTGTTCCACAAGATCACATACCTACATGTAGAATAGAGTATGGGAGACATAAAAGGTATATCATTCATGTAAAAAAGCACTATATTTAAGTAAGCTAAAATTTGACAAAAATATGGTATTTCTACAGACCCAACTCAGCACTTATCATACCAACAAAAAAGACTCAACTAAGTGCTGAAAAAACTTTAAAGTCTTATCCATATGACCTTTCAGTAATGTTCCAGACCTTACGCCTCTTCATTTCAAATGAATATGATATATTTGACACCACAATACAAAAGTATGTATTGCATTTAGTGTTAGATCAGCATGGCCCGGTAAAGGAGATTGCAAACAGCAAACAAAAGTTTAAAACAGGCCCTATAGTTCCCTTATTTTGTAAACTGAAGAACTTGTCAACCATCTTATTCTATTATATAAGAAACACTGACATGTGTACTGAAGCTCTTACAGATGTAATCATAACATCTCAATTATCAATTATGTTTGTTTAAATTATTATTATAATACAAATGAAATTTAATTCTTATTTTGGACAACGTGTGGAGTCCTAGACAAACTGTGTTGACACATTCACAAACGTTAAGATAATTACATTTCTACCTTTTGATGTGTTCGCTGTCCAGCCAATCAACAATTAATGCCTTCAGTTAATTATTGGTCATTAATTAATCGATCAATTTGGAAGTGTGTTGAGATAATTGCATACAAATTTCCACTGTACTGTGTATGGCGACAGAATGACTGAGAACCGAATCACTCAGATACAATCCTTTGAATTAATGCTCATCCGGAAGTAACATCTCATTTCCCGTGATTTTAAGAAAACAATACTTTTGATATTATACTTAATAGTAGTCAGAAACTTATATCTAAACATATCATCGACATAAAATATACTAAACTTGACTTTAATTCATAAATTTTATCGGGAAAGTTACTATGACTGCCGAACTCATTTTAAGGCGGATAGATTCTAAACAAGATTTGTGATTAGGGGGCACTGGCGACAGGTTGACGGCTTCTAATAAATTCAATCCAGTCCTGATAAATATGCACCCATAGCTCTATAAAAGGTCAGAAAAACACACGCCAATTGTAAAAAATAAAATGTAGTTTATACATTTTCACATTGACAATTTTACCTGTTTCTGTTTGGTGTAACTCAGTAAGTTGTTTCCCGTAATATGTTCTTACCTCCCCTTTCAGGGATTCCCCCTCTTTAAATAGATAAACAAAGATTTGCACGTGGTTTATTGACAGAAAATAAAGGCATAAGGTTGAAAGTTTGAACTAAAAGATCGTTGCTTGATCGTGGTTTCCTTACATAATATTTCAACACCGTTTAACTTCGTTCAAAAAACATTTCAGGGTGGAATAAAACAGCTGTTGTATAATAACATTAATCATGTCCAAATAGTTTTTTTAGTCTAGAAAGGTTGTTTTATTTTTTTGCCTCTTGAAAGGCTATTTATTTTCTTGCTGTGGTCACAGCAAAAAACTGAAAAAGCCTTTCAAGACATCATAATTATTTGGACTACTCTGTAATCCCAGTCATTATAATAATAATATGAATTATAGTCATTTTGTTCCATAACAATAAGGCACTGGCTACAATTACGTTGAAAATGAACAATAACTTAATAGTTATAGTTAAGTTGGACACTAATTGCCAGAATGCTAGGTTGGGTTAGGAACCGATTAATTACGAACGTAACAATGATATTATTTGTGTCTGTTTCAACATTTGTTCAACATAATCGTAGCTAGTGCCTAACAATAACCATTTTACCCAGAAGGTAGACATGCATGTATCATTTTCCATACTATATAGGAGTCTTCTGTATATGCTTGCCAATATATAGGCCATCTGCAAGTATTCCATTCTGTACCATGTACACCACCACAGTGTATGCAATATTAGCATATAAATCGCCTGCACATGATTGATTTGGTACAATTTATTCCACCTAACTGTATGCCATTGTGTACCAATTTAGGCATACTATGCCTGAAGAATATAACCTGATATTGAAGTATACTAGTATTATTGGCTGTAAAGAATTAGTTCACAAGTTGTTACTTTTTAAAATCTTGTGAAAAAATTATAGTCATTAGATTTTAAAATGTTGCTTTGGGTGCTGGACAGGGATTTTCTGAAGGGGACACATTGAAACAGTATACCGTAAGTGCTTGTTAAAAAATTGAAAGAAAAAATAAAGAGTAGTCAGGGGAAAAAAAAATCTGTATTATACTTAAACACTCCATTTGGCCTAGCATATTATATTACCTTTGATTATATATCATGTATATAATTGATATGATGCATTGATCTTATTTATTGTGTTTAATAATAAGTACTGTTTTATTTTGCAGATTCTGGTTGAAGATGATAATGTACTAGATAGAATATGGCTTCCAACATAATATATCTCCACGGAAAAGTGGTTGATGATGAAACAATTTTAGTTCCATTGTCGTCTGCTGCCCTTCTGTTTGTTGTTCAATACTGCAGCCCTGAATCATTTAGTTTAAAATTTTCAAAGAGAAATTTGGAAGAAGGAAAATGTTTTAAAATCAGTTGTGATAGTTTAGATAAAACAGAGTATGTGTTTGACATCGAGGATGAACAAGACTGTACACTTCCAGTTATACGACAGATAGATGATATATGGGTTAGATCAGGGTTATGTGGAACCATAAGATATATCGTGTCACAGGCACATGATGACAGACCGCAAGAGCATCTAGACGATCTTTTGGTATGGGTTATTCATAGCTAAATTCTCTTTCTCAACAAGAAAAATTCTTTATAAAAATTTTTATCAGGATTATCTTTGATTGATAAGACAAATTATCTGGAGTTTTCTTTTTTCATCAACTTCAGCTATTTTGAAAGTTTGAAAATATTTCATATTCAGCCTCATCTCAAAGGTTGGATAAGAAGTGATAACACCTGTACTTAAAGTATTTAAGAAACTTTCAAATCCACAAAATACATTTATTGATGCAAATTTTTTTTTGGTTTTCTTATCATTTAATTTCAACAGTTTTTATTTTTTTTACATTTTTGTTTGAAGCACTTCTTTTAAATTGTGAGTTATTAGTTGATTTTTCCTGCATTCTTTTAAGAATTACTTTGAAAGTAATGCTGTTGCATAAATAAGATAAAATTAGAAACTAAAGATTGTAAATACAATATCTCTTTTACCAAGTTTTCCCTATCTCTCACAATATACAAAGAAGAAAGAAAATAAATGCCAAATACAGATATATAGAAAACATTTGTTTGCTCTTGTTACTTGTGGACATTACTAAAAAATTATTTCTTAAAACATCTGTATTAAAATTTCATTATAATTTTTTGATTTCTATCTCAAATATAAATTCTATATTTGATGTAGATTTTGAGTTATGGAAATGGTAAAATTATGCTTTTTAATCTTTTTTTATATAAATAACTTGTACCAGAAGCCAAGATGAAATCTCTTCATGATCTTCGGATATTGATATTATTCTATCAGCTAAGAACAGTTATCATGGTTATAATCCAATTTGTTAAGCATTTTGAAAAATGGCAGTTTATAATTCTTCCTGATAGTTACATATATATTATACCATACATTAAAATATGAATTTTATTAATGCTGAGCTATGAAATTATTCTTTATTACAAATAATGCTTTAACATTTCAAGTAGAATAAGCCAATTAAAATTCTGGAAGTTTTCCACTCAGAGCCAATTTTTCGACACATGGTATGAATTGATAAGTGTTTCCTGTCATTGTTATATAGTTACATTGTAATTTAATTAGAAAAAAGGTGATTCATATAAGTAAATCCACTTTGGATAAGCTTTCAAAAGTGATTATATTTCACGATAAGTCTTTTTCAAGGATCTGATTTTAATGATTTGATCATAAGATGTAAACAATGTAAATATTACACATACATTTTTTTAAATGCTGGCAGATATCATACTTCTAACTATTCATTATTATAGTGTTGTATATCATAATAAATACAGAATTATATATTTGATTTGTCTCTGATAGTGATTTAAATAATTGACCATTATGAAATAGATATATATATATATATATACTTGGTGGCCTTGGGCTGTTTTCTGCTCTTTGGTCGGGTTGTTGTCTCGTTAACACATTCTCCGTTTCCATTTCTATTCTACTTTAAGATATTATAATACAACGATGTATATATCTGGTGGAAAGTTGTCTCTTTGGAAATGATTCCATGCGGCATCTTATTTTTATATTGAAAAGGTATCGCTTGAATTGTTTTGAGTATCTTTTCTATTTTGATTGCTCTCCTCATTTTTTCTAGGTTTATTAAGGGCAAAAATGGGATGCATTGAATTTTAGTTTGACGATGATTTTGTAAAATATAGAAAATAATTTATGAATCAAAAAGTTTGGAAACATTCAGTCAGTGATTACATGTACATTTGTACATGTATGTCCCTGTGATGTCATAATTGACTGTTTCTGAAATTAGATTTGAAGTATTCTGGCTAATATTTTTCTAAAGCATACACCAAAACATTGTATTGGTAAACAGTGTTCTGAACAATAGATTTGTGGCCGATGTTGTGAACTTATTTTCAACTTATTGTATGACCAAGCCAATGTTTACTTGATGAGGGGTCAGTGCATATTGGCTTTATTGTTTTATCATGACCAATATGTGAGCAATGACATTACCCATAATTCTCTAGTTTCTGATACGGCAAATTGTGAATTTTGATGTTGAAAATATTAATCTTATACTGATTTTTGCTTTGATAGACCAACATAGTTTTTATGATGCTGTGTATTTCAGCCTGGCATATGCAACTGTTTATAGCAAATTGACTGGTACAAAGGTGTGGTCAAATGTGTTGAAGAAGATTGTCAGCTTTCAGAATGCAGCTTATTTGGCTTAAACATGGAATAATATAAAAATTTGAAGCTATCTGCAACAGCATTGTAAACAGAAAAAACGTTATTTTATATTTGCATCAATTTGGATATTAATTCTTAATGCTGGAATTTAACTCTTAATATCAATTTGTTATGCAAATTTTAGTTTTTTTCTGTCTTAACTGCATTAATATGCCATAAGTAACGATTCATTTTAACATTTTTTCCTAGGGATTCAGAGGAGGTAGTTTGAAAGCTTGTGCTGAGGTAAGTTTTAATCCATTTTTTAAACTATATGCAAGTATCATATCTTGTTTTCACACATTTATGCAATGATTATACAATAGCTTAATTCTATCATGCAAAAATTTGAGAAAAATTGCTTCCTGTCAACTTGCTATTAAGCCTATTTTCAGATTTGTTACTCTAGAGTTATGGAACTTTGATTTTATTGATTCTTACTTTTACTTTTTGGCTTTCAAGATGGCCTTTACCAATTTTAGGGAAATTTTAGATGTTATGATTGATGAATGTAAAGTCTTTTTATATACATGTACATTGTACATGTTAAATCTTGGAAAAGGTGAAGCATATCTTTTATGATTGTTCTCACTCATTCACTGTGAAATTTATTACACTTTTTATATAATGACAGCATTGTTATTTAAGTAAAGTCACCTGAAACAATTTGACATTTTTAGAATTGATGGGGATAGATAATATTTATCATTTGAACATCTAGAAGTACAATACGAATACAAGGATGATTTTATGGTAAATAAAAAAATGATATATTATCCAATCAAAGTGAGTGTACACCCTCAACATCCCCCCCTAATCCACAACTGCTTGAAGTAGACTTCACATCATGATACTTCCTCTTATCCAAATTTTTAACAAATTTTTGCATAGTATATGATAAGTATGTATTATTTATATTAAGGTCTCTGGTTGGACAAAATTATGTGAAGTAGAGCTACCAGATACAGTTGCCCAACTTGTTAATAAAATAAGGTACATATACAATGTAGTTTTAAGAGTTATCTGACACAGTTACCCAACTTGTTAATTAGATTGATATTTTAGTAATTTTCAATTCTTTGACTTGATGAATTTAGTACTACAAGACACAGTAACATGAAGTAAAGTTACCAGACAGAGTAACCTAATTTGTAAATTGCAACAGTTCAGGAAACCAGTGATTCCTAGTTTTTAGTTTAAGATGGTATATTAAGACTTCATTCTTTACCCTGAAATCAGAAAATGAAAAAGGTACCTAGTCCATAAATATAGGAATAATAAGTAATCAAAATGTACAAGACATTAGTCTCTTAGTCATCATAAATAGTCTGTTAGTCATCATAAATAGTCTCTTAGTCATCATAAATAGTCTCTTAGTCATCATAAATAGTCTCTTAGTCATAAATAGTCTTAGTCATCATAAATAGTCTTAGTCATCATAAATAGTCTATTAGTCATCATAAATAGTCTCTTAGTCATCATAAATGGAAAATGATGGTATCTGGTGGGGGAGGCAATAACAGATGGGATGGAGTAAGGAAGGACAATAAAAGAATGTATGAGGAGGGATTAAAAAAATGTATTGTGTGGGGGGAGACAATAAAAGTGAGAGATGAAGTATTTTTGGGCAAGGAGATTTTTTTTCTATCCAAGGAAATTTAAAAAAAGTTATGTTATAAATCATGCCAGTACCAAAGCACTGACCATTGAGCTGTTGATACCCTTGTGGATTATTGGTTTATATGTTTTACAGGAATGAGGAGTCAACAATATATTCTCTACCAGAGGACATAATGAAATTAGAATGGCATTTCTTAAAACCAGCAAAAATACACAATGATGATAAAACCAAAAGACCTTTTCTAAAACAAATTCAGAAAGAGGCTGATAATCTGGTAACTGATGAAGATGTGTCAGAGTTCCAGTACAACAGGGAAATACACAATCCACATGGTGTGACAAAGTTTTATGTTAATGTAAACTCTGTATCAGAAACAGTTCGTTCTGAAAAAAAGAACAAAAATTTAGAATTTGAAAAGAAGAAGAAGAAGAAAAGCAACTCTGTGATAAATGGTGGCAGTGATGTGGAAAATCTTCAGGACAATAGCAGTGTTAATAATTTGAAAAATTTGTTGAAGAAGATGACTATCGATAATCTTGAATTTTCTCATTTATACTCTGAAGGGATTACAATTACAATGGCCGACCTTATACTTTATACAAATATCTATCATTTATTTGTAAGTACATTATATTTTGTAGATTTTACAAGTTGTGCTGTTCATGATATTGACATACAATAATTACATTTTATTATAAGTGGTGCCCAAGGAGTAATCGAGGTAATGGAGGGCTGTATTTTGACGTTATCAAACGTTACAGAACTTGCATGTATCAGTGATTATTTGTCATCATAGAATTTTGTTAAAAGTGTCTCAAAATGTAAGAAACATGTTGTATAATTGTATATCCTAGGTTAGATTTCATGTTCATGTAAAAAAAGGTATCCTTTAAGATTTGTTTGGAACATGGACTTCCATATTGTGCATCAGAAATATTATGGAAATTCAGACATGGAAGTTCACTGTTTAATAATTTGGGTAGGTTTTCTAAGGCAAAATTTACATATCACTGGTAATTTTTTCATGCGCTGTAACTATCAAAATACAATATAGACATGTCGCACTATAAATTTCACAACTCCATGATGGATCCTTAATCTTCCTCTGTTTAGTTGATTTTAGGGATACATTAATATGCGTCAAGTCTGAGATAGTGTGTATTGAAATGTTTGTATGGAAATAATAAAATTTCAATAAATTATACTTGTCATATTTGTACAGAAATATATATTATCCATTTTATAAGTGATCATAATTTTAAACCTTTTTTTTCTAGGAAAGTTTAGATTTTAAAATAGTTTCAGTACAGCACCATTTACAACATATTATCACATGGTTTGATCACATGACCAGCCTTCCCAGAGTTCATCAGACAGCCATTCAGTGTGGATACAAACTTGGGAAGCTTACACAGAACAGAAACATGACTAGTCCGATAGAGTTTACTGTTGAAGAAGGCCTATTTGAAAAGATAAATGAGGATGAAATGGAATTAAGGTTCTTATACTAATATGATTTTTGTCGAGCCTGCGACTTCTGTTGCAGAAAGCTCGACATAGGGATAGTGATCTGGCGGGAGGCGTTAACTAGTGACTAAAAATCTTAATATTTCAGAAGGTAGAATACCTGGATGCTTCATACTTTGTATATAGATACCTTTTGATATGAATTTCCGTCTGTCATATGTTCATTGTCCTTGACCTCATTTTCATGGTTCAGTGACTACTTCAAAAAAAGTTAAGATTTTTTGTAATGTTAATTTCTCTTTTATTATGAGTAGTAGGATAACTTTATTTGGTATGTGCGTACCTTGCAAGATCTTCATGCCTGTCAGACAGTTTTCACTTTACCTCGACCTCATTTCATGGATCAGTGAACAAGGTTAAGTTTTCATGTTCAAGTCAATATTTCAGATACTATAAGCAATGGGGGGGTAGGAACTTTATCGGGACTCTGGGATCGGGTGTTTTTAAGCTTGGGATTTCGGGATTGATCTTTTCGGGAACCGGGAATTCTTGTTTCGAATTTCGGGATGTTGGGATTTAAATTTTTTTTAATTCGGGACCTCGGGATTCCATGTTTTTAAGCCCAGGATTTCGGGATCAGGACCCCTCCTACCCCTCCTCAGCAATAGGTCTACTACATTTGGTGAATGTATTGATTGTAAGGTGTACATGTCCAACTGGCAGGTGTCATCTGACCTTGACCTGATTTTCATGGTTCAGTGGTTAAAGTTAAGTTTTTGTGTTTTAGACTGTATTTCTAATACTGTATGCAATAGGCCAACTACCGGTATATTTGGTGTATGGAAATATTTTACGATGTACATGTCAGTCTGGCAGGTTTTATTTGACCTCGACCTCATTTTCACGGTTCGTTGCTCAATATTAAGTTTTTTGTGTTTTGGTCTGTTTTTTCTAATACTGTATGCAATAGGTCAGCTATGGTGTATGGAAATATTTTACCATGTTCATGTCAGTCTGGCAGGTTTTATTAAATCTTGACCTCATTTTCATGGTTCATTGCTTAATTTTTTGTGTTTTGGTCTGTTCCTCTTAAACTTTAAGCAAAAGGTCAACTATATTTGGTGTTTGGAATGATTGTAAGGTGTATATGTATGTCTGGCCAGTATCGTCTGACCTTCACCTCATTTTCATGGTTCATTGGTCAATGTTCAGTTTTCCTGGTTAACTTTATTTCTTAGATACTATAAGCAATAGGTCAACTATATTTGATGCATGGAATGATTTTAAGGTGTACATGTCTGTCTGGCAGGGTTCATCTGACATTGACCTCATTTTTATGGTTCATTGGTCAATACAAAATTTCCATGATTTGGTATGTTATTTTATACTATAAGTACCGGTAATGAGTCATTTATATTTGGTGTATGGAATGATTGTATTAAAGGTGTACATGTATTTCCGGCTTGGTTTATCTGACCTTGACCTCATTTTTTTTTTATCATAAATGTTAATGTGATACATTTTTGTACTTGTAAAACTTTATATTTAGGACTATCAACATAAAATCAATGGTCAGTATAGTAGGCGAGACATTTCAGAGTGTGCATTCTTGTGTTAACTATGTTTAAAGTTCAAAGTTTTTTATGCACTATATCTAATCAGAACTATTTCTTTGTCAAAAGGAGACAGTTTACTATAAGAGTCACAATTTTAACCTAAAAAGACAATAATACCTTTTACTGGTACTTGATATAAATTTTAATTTCACGAATATATATTTAAATAATGAATAATAAGAGACGAGGAATAAAGATCAGTGAGACTACAAGCTAAACAAAACAAGTAGACCAAAAGAAATATTGAGAGTGCCCGTGGTACTTGATATATTATTTCAGCTAATGCTTATTATGATTTGCTTTGTCTAAATCTTGAACTTTGATAATTTTGCTGCAAAGAGTAAATAAGCCTTAAAAATTTCCTTATTACTGATCTGTTGTCTAAAGGTTGGAAAAGTTGCAATCTTAATTCCCAGTTTCAGCATTATTTCCTGATTTATTTAAAAAATTAATTTTATAGAATTTTCATGTTTTTCTTATTTCAGTCGTAGGTGTAGAGGAAAATACAGACCAATTAAACCAGATGTATGGAGTGCCTTAGATAAAGTTGTGGTTGGTGATTATTTTTACTGTTATTTGTCATGTTTGATTTTTGTCTCACCTTGACGGAGTCAAAAAGCGAGACATAGGTATGCTGTTTCCAGTGGCGGCGGCGTCAACAATGTATTAGTTTGTGATTAGGTCTAGTTTATGGTGAACCACTAGTGTTAGGTCAATGATATTTGGTATGCAGTTGTATAAGCATTGGCACATATCATTTCCATGGAGATTATTTGGCCCCATCCCCTAAGTCATGGTCTATTGACCTTGAAACTTTTGCTTAGTTTACATGTATTAGTTTGTGATTAGGTCAGTTTAAGGGGAACCATTAGTGGTAGGCCAATGTTAATTGGTATGCAGTTGTATAAGCATTAGCACATCTCATTTCCATGGAGAATATTTGGCCCCACCCCCTCAGTCATGGTCTATTGATTTTGAAACTTTTGCTTAGTTGACATGTAATAGTTTGTGATTAGATTAGTTTAAGATGAACCGCTAATGTTAAGTCAATGATATTTGGTATGCAAATGTATTGGCATTTGCAAGTCTTGTTTACATGGAGATCATATAGCCCCACCCCCTCATCATGGTTCATTGACTTTGAAACTTTTACATAGTTTACAAGTTTATGTTTGTTTAAAGGGAACGATTTATGATAAGTCAATAGTATTTGGTATGCAGTAATTGCAGTTGTATTAGCATTGGCACATCTCATTTTCATAGAGATTGTTTTGCCATGTACCTTCAGTCATGGTTCATTTACATTGAATATTTGCATAACTTACATGCTAAAGTATTGCTATTTTAATTTCAACATTTGCATTTTCAAAATTACAAAAAAGGCGAGACATATCTTTGTGTTAACAGTTTATTAAATAATTCAGCAGTTATTTCTATTCATTCTAAAAGCTTCAGAATCCATTCTTAATAAAATCTGCTTTTAGAGAGTTAATGTCAATGTTTACCCAGCTAAAAAGATGGAAAAAAATATTAGGTAACTTTCTTACTGAAAGTGGCTTCAGTGGCCAAGTGTTGGAATTATTTCATCAACAAGGTTGTGAGTTTGATATATAATCCTGGCAAGATACTTTCTACTTGATCTTAATTGACTAGCATTGCCAGTTTTCCTGCAGAAGGTTAGATGTTCTTTCTAGGTATTTTTTAGTCCCCTACGGACAAAGTCAAAGGGGACTTTAGGTTTGCACTCCATCCATCTGTCTGTCTGTCTGTCTGTCTGTCTGTCCTTCTGTCAGTCCGGCAAATCAGCATTCCACACTTTTTTCTTCATGCTTGAAGATATTGATTTGATATTTGGTATATTGTTTTATCATGACAAGTTACAGATCAAGTAAGAATTTTGTTCCGGTCTGATAATTTAGTCCAGAGTTATGGACCATAACTCTGGACCATATCTAATGTAAAACCATATTTCTGTACAAAGGGAGATAACTCATTTTTTAAAAGACATTCATTGTTGAATTATTTGAAGAATTTTTTAGCAGGTTTGTTTGTTATTTAGTATAAACTAATTTTCTGAATGCTGTATATATATAAAGAAAAATTTATGAAGAGAAATCCTTTAATTAGATAATAATCTATTTTTATTAATGTATATATTTCAATACATTACATTGTGTAGATAAATGTTGTTGACATTTTATAGATAAGTTACAAATCTATATTAGTTTGTGACAAATGAAAGAAAAAATATTTGAAACTATTAATTATATTTGATTATAATTTGAAAATAGATATACACTGTATTACATCATATCTAATTTTAGAGAACTATTAAACATATCTAATGTTTTTTTTCACTCATATAATCAGTTTTCCACACTGTTTTTAGTCATGCTTGAAGATATTGACATGATATTTACTTTTTGTTTACACCATGACAAGTTATAGAACAAGTTAGCATTTTGTTCCAGTAAAACAAATTTTTACCCGGTAGGGGACTATGTATTGCCATGCAATACTCCCAGAATGCTTGTTGAATTTTGTATGATGCCAAAAACACTGTAACTTTTGAAACTAAAATGTTCTCATATAATGTTTGTCCTGAAAGTATAAAGATAAAGAATTTATCAATATTTTGCTTTTAGAAAGGTGAAATCAAGATTGAAACGGGAAGACACCCAAGGGGAGATAATACAGCTATTTTATGGTCTGAAGTACCAGAAGGTGTTGATCCTGGGTTAGGTAAGACATCCATGGGGGGATACTACAGCTATTTTATGGTCTGAAGTACCAGAAGGTGTTGACCCTGGTTCAAAGAAAAGCTGATACAGCTACTGTGTGCTCAGGAATATTGAAACATGAAGAGCAAAATAAGGATGATCTTTTATTATTTATCTTGAAAACAAATTTAAATCAACAACTATGGTATACATGGTTACAACTAGAAGCTATAGGTGCATTGTGTTGGTGCGAAATATCTAGAATGAAAAGATATATGCATCAATATACCTCTGTTTATCACTTTTTTGGGGGTGTAAAATTGACAACTACATGATGTTGTTTTCAAACTTACTTATTTTTTTAATCAGGAAGACTCATTGCCAAAAGTTGTTTAAACACATTTGAAAGTATGTATTTTCAAATTATATGAACAAACTAAACTATCTAAATGGACTTATTTTAAACTTTAAACTAAGAGACCTTAGTTTTGGGGGAAAATAGTTGAAAAGGACGATGTATGATAAGGGTCATTTTTGGCCCCCTTTCAGAACCAGTTCATATTCATACCACCAATAGCCCTTGGGCATGTACTACAAAAAATAACAACTTTTATTTGTTCCCGTGACTTATTGGTTGCCTAGCAACCGATTTCTAAAATCAAACTTGCAGTGTCTGTTTTTCGTCAAAAAATCTCTTTTTTTAATGATTTTTTATGGTTTATTATGTTAAATTATATTATATTGATAATCTATATAAGGTTTTCTGTTTCCTTCAACAAAGAAAATAAATGTATTATGCATAGCAACTACATAACACAGAATATTTTGCTTAGAAACCATACTATTGCAGGCATGTAATGTGTGTATTTGCTCAAACAAGTTACATTAAGTGTATGACAACAACATAGTATTATTTTAAACAAGCTAGTATGTTCCATGCATCTCTTTCAGACTAGTATTTTGCTTTGAAACTACCTAGCAACGTGGATTTTGCATAGCAACCATACTATTTTAGGCATCAGGGGTTCAAATTAACATTTGGTACTGGAAGGTCCAGGACCTTTGACACTCCAAACTGAAAGGTCCACAATCTAAATTCCAGGTCCTACTTTTACTTGAAATATTTCCTAACATAGTAAGATACAAGTAACAAAATTAATGTGCTGTTGGTGTTAGGTCAATTTGTTTCATTGTCAAAGTCACTGTTGTATAAAATATTTAATAACAATTGTAATTGTCTTGTATATTATAAATTCAGATAATCTTTTTTTTTTTTATTGAGGAGGGTGTCACCTTGGAGGGGGGTGTTGTCTCAACTATTGGTAATTTATTACTACTTATACCATTTTATAAAACAGTTCAAATTCAAAGCTGTTTAAGCAGAGACGTATATACATGTGTAAATATGTCTCTGGTTTAAGTGTATCATATCTAGTTGCACTATTATAATGCATTAGTTCCTCTGTGAAAATAAGATAAGAAACTTCCAGATTTGTACTGGTCCTTTAAAATTGAGAAGACATTACCTCTTGGAATTGTAGTAATACGTTTACACTATACAAAAATCTACATGTAATATCAATATTTATTAATGATAAAGAACATTACTGTCACATTTTTTTGGATTTTGAGATGAAAATTTATGAACTAAAAGTAATTTTGAGTTTCTGTAAAAAAATATTTCCTACCTTTTCTTTCTTTTCAATATATCTTTTGGTTTTCAATTCTAGTGTTTATATTTTATCATCATGATAGATGTATTTTGTCAACTGCCTGGAATTATTATTTTTTCATTGTATTTGATCGGCAAACCCGGAATTACCATTATCCGCTCCGTAATCGGATCCGTTTTTTGTTATTTTCTTCATTTCCGGTTTATGGCATCCAATGTTTTTCAATGTTGTTTTGTCAGTCAGATACGATTTTACTCGGATTTACACATTACTAGTTGGCAATTTTCGGTATAAAGCTAGCGGTTGAACAAAATGAATAATAATGATGAAAATAAATTTTGAGATTGTTTGGAAATTTTTGTTTAAAAAGGTCGGCAAAGTTTATTTTTATTTTCTTTCAAACCGAAAGTCCGTCGGGCGTAGCTTGTAACCAAAACGAGAGTCCGACTGCAAAAATGGAAGGTCGCGGACCTCGTACCACCGCTAATTTGAACCCCTGGGCATTTAAAGTATGTTTTTGCACACACAACCTAAGTCGCACGACACAAATAAATAATTCATATATACTGGCTAGATTTTCCGATGAACCAGTTTTAGATTGGTATTTCCCATAAAAAACTACCTAGTAACGTGTATTTTCCATAGCAACCATACTATTTCGTGCATTTAATGTATGAATCTGCATATAAAACTTACATTTGGTGTTTGACAACAACATAGTATTATTACAAACAAGGTAGTTTGTTCCATGCATCAGTTTCAGACTGGTATTTTGCTCAAAAACTACCTAGCAACGTGTATTTTACATAGCAACCATACTATTTCAGGCAATTAAATATGAATTTGCACATACAATTTTCATTGCATGACAACAACGAACTATTCCTTCATCCAAGCTATATTTGCCTATGCATCAGTTTCAGATTGGTACTGTCATTTAAAACTACCTAGCAACGTCAATTTTGCATAGCAACCATTTTTTGTATTGTTATTTGTGTAGAAATTATATGATTGATTTCGACATATCCATGATTTTTCATAAAATTGAGAATGGAAATGGGGAATGTGTCAAAAAGACAACAACCCGACCATAGAACAGACAAGTATATAAGCGGCAGTAACTTTCTAAATGTAGCAGCATAACAATGTTTGTATCTTAGGATTTCTTCAGCATACTAGTATAGTATTTTTTTCTTAAAAGTCACTATAGGTTTTACATTAAGTGCATGCATGGTTGCAAAGGAAGATGTATTGTTACTATGCATAGTTTCAGCATTGCCTTTCTTTGTATGTCAGGGTTCTTTCCAGATTGGTCGGGTAATCGTGGTTGTCTTTTTTACATTATTTACTGCAGTATTTTAGGAAAATTCTGGGTTTTGTTTTTGTTAATTAAACTCACAATAAGAAACTGCAAACCTTCAGTTAACTTTTGTTTTCTGTTCATTCCTCAAAGAATCATTTTTGTTTACACAAATTCTATATAATAAATAAAGTGTCACATTTTCTGTGTATCCAAAATGTACTTTTTTACCTCTGTTTCATTACACAATTTTTTTAGAAGAGAGTGTTTTGTGTCATCCTATGAACTCTGTTTACCAGATTTCATTTGGTACTATAGAAAATAACCAAACCTTTAAAAACAAATATCATTTTAATTTTCCATACTATCATTGAAATGCAATAAAATAAATACATTATAAGTAACAGTGTCTGTCTGTCTGTCTGTCTGTCTGTCTGTCTGTCTGTCTGTCTGTCTGTCTACATTAAAATGATTATAAGTAACAGGGATATGAACTTACACACACACACTTTGCCTCTCTCTTTCTCTGTAAATCTCTCTATGTACCATATACTATCATTGAAACACAGTGTATTCAATCAAATAAAGTGCATCATAAATAGCAGGGATATCAACTTACACACACACACACATTGTCTCTCTCTTTCTTTATCTCTTGTTCTTTCTTTTACTCTTTCTCTCTTTTAAATAGAATTTCCTCCATGTATCATGAGTATTTTAAATAGATTATTTGTATAGTATTTGATTGTGGAATTTAAAAATTAACAAAATCAGAGTTAACTGAATCATACTTAAGCATGAAAAAATAGTCCCTCTCTAAAGTAAATGGACATCATTCACACACACTTAAATATACTCAAATAAAATTATTAAATGCAATTTGATAATTTTCAGAAAACGACTATAGTCAACAAGCAAAATCAAACATGATTTTTTTATGACAAAGACTTTGTTTTGAATGTCATAATTCCACTAATTAAATTATTTGTATTCATGTAATGACTAGAAACATGTCTAAATATGTGCAAATTCCAAAGAACTTTATGAAAAAAAATTGTCTGTGAAAGATTTATGGATAAATAGACTAGGCCATTAATGCAGTTATTAGAATAAAAAAATCAAAGGTCTATTCTGATTGAGGTCCATATTTTGTACCATATTAAAGTTCTTATAAAACCTACAAGTGACATATTTAAAAAATATTTTGGTTTTTCATGAAATATGCAATATAAATACAAGCTACCAGTATTTAGTTTTTAGATTTCCTGTTACAAATGGTTTTTATAAGAAATAGCATTTACTAATTAATTATTCAAGCTTTGTTGTCATCTGTAAAAGTTCCTAGCTATATATAGATTTCCCAATTTACAGGTAAATACTTTGATTTGAAGTTCTTATTTATAAATAAGGAGACAGATAATTATCAGATAACATATGAACTTCAAGCAATTAAATATCTAAATACAAATAAACTTCATCTATTTACTAATTAATGTTAATTAGGTTATACTGATAAGGAAACTATTGTCTACTCTTCAATACCAGCTGTTGATGAGGGATTATCTGACAGTGTACCGGTATGTGCATATGATATGGAGGTATTTCCTGATAAACGTGATGGCTTGAGACTTTTCATGTGCCTCTCTAGTCCCAAATACCACAGCACACTTGCCACATGTGCACAGCAGCCCACCATCCTAGCCCCAACTTTGCATGTGCAGTACCATCCATTTACAGGCTTCTCCTCACTTGACCCAGCATTGTAGTCAATCCATAATGTATGGATGGTAGATTTGGAATGTCTTGATTGAATTTTGACTTGCAGAAGAGTTTCAGATTCTTTGCAAAGTAATAGTTCATAATTTCCAGATTCAGAGAGATGTTCCCTTGTGTATCCTGGTGCCTGTTTAAGTTGGTATATACCTAAAGTGATATCCCTTAATATTTCCTCTGTCAGCTTTGGAAAATTTTCAAGTACTGTGCCAGAAGCATTAATTGGTAAGTAAACAGTTCTCCTTCTTATCAAGTTGTTCTCTTCTACATAAGTTTGCAAACTGTTCTGTAAGACAGAGCGGTCAAGCATCTTCTTAGCTACTTCTTCATGTTCAGGATTGCAGACAAGAGGTCGTTTGTACTTATTCAGTATACCACCAGTAATCTTTACTAAATCACCAATACTGGAAATCATGGTATTTGGAACCACCTTTTCAAAGAAATGAAACTGTTTCAATCTGGCATTTGTGCTTTCTACAACCCAGCGACATTTAGTAACTAAGCGAGTCAGATTAGCTTCGTTAGTTGTTAACTGCTTTTTCCCTTTTACCAGACAAACAGGCATCTTAACCATATACCCCTGATCTTCCAAGTACTGAACTGCATCCCTGAAGCCCCTATCCACAATGCAAATATCATCATCCTGCAACCATGCTGTTATGTTCTCCAAGTTGTTAGTTATGGCATGTTTTGTTATGGATGCATCGTTATTGTGGCCGTCTGCAAAATAAGGCCCTAAGATTGACAAGATATAGCCGTCAGTTCCTACAATTATCATTGGTTTGACCAATGGGCGGTGTTTGTGCATGCTGTAAGACATTCTCTGGAAATGATAATCACTACTTTTTTGTATGAAAATGTATGTGCCGTCGAGGACAATGACAGCTTGTCTTGGATCTGTAGTGAACAATTGCTTTGCTACTGGTGTTGTATGGTTTGTTACAAAATCTCCATGACTTACATGCTGAAAACCTAGTGTATGTGGAACGAAGGTTTCCATTAAAGTTCTTCTTGCTGCATGGATAATTCTCTGTACCTGAGATGTTTTCAACCCAAAGACTGTTCCAAGAATTTTATTTGACAAACCAACACGGAGCTTGGTAAGAAATACTCCAAGGCAAGTCCTTACTGACCTTACTCCAGAACTCCTAACAGTAGACATGTATCCCAGTAAGTCACTAAACTGATCCTTACTCAGTCCTGTCAAATCATTATAATTTTCTTCAGTCATGAGTGCAGGTATATCAAAATTCAAACGTGAAGATGTCATTTTCATTATTGTTCTTAAATCATTTAAGAGACCTGTTATGTCAGTACGAGAGAAGTATTCATGCTGTTTTGATGACTGTAAAACATCTAATGCTTTAATCTTAAAAAACCTACTTTCCATATGTATTTTGCAACATCGACTTTTCTGGTTAATGAAAATTCCTTTTTCAATAAATGATTGAGTTCTGGCTTCCGATGTTATTGTTACCAGACGATGACGCTTGTTTCCTTCTTTTTTACATACAATGCAGTACCTGTGTGTTTTCGGCGCGGATTTTATTTCTAGCCTAATGGACTTTGGTGATGTAAAAACATTAGCTGCACATGCTCCAGGAATATCTGCCACATTTTTTTCCCCTGAATTGTTTGTCTCAATTGAGCGAGATCTTATTGTTTTATTGCAGTTTTTTACTTGTTTATAAAGTTTTGCTGTGCAAGATGCACATAACCTGTCTGTTTCTTGAATACATCTCTGCAATTCATCTGTTAGGAATGTCTTTAATACACCACTGAAGCAGCGTCTTCTGTTATTTAGCTGGCATCTTTTCTTACAAAGACAGCAATTCACAGACTTTGTCATCTTGTAAAAATACTGGAATGAAAAAAAAATTATAAATGAAACACTGTGACCATTATGGACATTATGGACAAAAAGAATATATTAATTTTGGACCCCGATTTGCGCCAACTTGAAAACTGGGCCCATAATCAAAAATCTAAATACTTGTTTACATTCAGCATATCAAATAACCCTAAGAATTCAATTTTTGTTCAAATCAAACAAAGTTTAATTTTGGACCCTTTGGACCTCAATGTGGACCAATTTAAAAACGGGGCCCAAAAATCCAAAAACTTTACACGGTTAGATTCAGCATATTAAAGGACCCAAGAATTCAAGAATAAAACCTAATTGAAATTGGTCAAGAAATAAGCAATTTATACAAATATTGTTTTTGGCCCCTTTATTATGTTTGGATTACCTTGCTTACACTGCTTTAAAATTGTCTTAATTGTCCATTAACCAAGAAACCCTGGTTTTTCCCCCTGTTTTGCCCCTAATTCCTGAACAGTTATGGCCATAACCCCAACAATCAATCCCAACCTTCCTTTTTTGGTATGGAACCTTGTGTTACAATTTCAGAAAGATCCATACACTTACACACAAGTTATTGTCTGGAAACTAGAAAAATGCTTATTTGGACCCCTTTTTAGGCCCTTAATTCCTAAACTGTTGTGACCATAACCCCCAAAATCGAGCCCAACCTTCCTTTTGTGGTTTCAAACCTTGTGTTTAAATTTAATTGAAATCCATTCACTTAAACTAAAGTTATTGTCCGGAAACTAAGTGTCTTTGGACAACGATGACGACGACGACGTGATACCAATATACGACCACAAAGTTTTTTTGCGGTCGTATAAAAATTAGAACAGAAATATAGTGTTTAATTATTTAATAATCCGAGCAAGCTTTACACAGATATAGTCAATTGAAACCAATTTAATTTATTTGTTGTTTTATACAAGCTTAAGTAAAAACTGTCAATATAAAACACCATTCTTTTTCTGCTTTAGACATATTTATTATCGGAAAAATATTCATTCTGAATTTTCTAGTAAAAAACAATTAACAAATACTTACTGTGAGGTACTCATTTGTTTATCTACTATTCTACATCAGGCATAGGTGTTCTTTATATATGTTAAAGCAAAATTAACATTAATGGTACAATGTATCTATGGAGAAAATCTGAAAAGGAAAAATAAATATTTTACAAATATTAAACACAAGAAAAATTATGAAACAATTTGAAAACCAAAAATTTTACAACAGGGGTAGGGAAAATGTAAGAGTGCAAAAGTATTGACCTAAGAAATAAATAAATGTTGTAATTGACATAAGTACGTGCATGATGTTACTAAATACTATCTATATAATTTAAATAAATAAGCGGTTTTGATCTACATGTATATGAGAAAAAAAATTTTAATATAAACTTGTGTATATTTACAGGATACATATTTTCAAACTTTTTATTATGAATACAGCAAGTTTAATATTTGATAATAATGATGTTGATGAACTTGTGCGTGGTGTTTTATTTCAATAGCAAATATAACATGCTTATTAGGATGAGAATATTTTAATGAAGCACGAAGTTTAAACCGTGGCTTCTTTGTACTTTAAAAATGTACACTATTGTAAGGTTTACTTCTTTAGCATAGGCACTCAGTGGTGGGGAGAGGGTTTCTTATCAATTCAATAAAGGTCTGACTAAGATATCATGTCTAAAATCTTCAACAACAGACTCAACACTATCAAATGATGACCCCACTGCCAATGCCTACATACTGTATACATAATAGGTGCTTTAGATTGCTATGATGTGTTACTTTTGCAAGTTTTAATATAGTCTCAAACTCAACAAATATCAGCAAATACTTACGGTTACAATTCATCTTTAATTCATTACTTAATTCATTTCATGGCTTATTTGTTGTACATGGCATATTAATTCACACTCAAAACTTTTTGGAGACAATCTACAAAATAAATTAAATAAAATATTGATGAAAACCAAGTGCAGCAAGGGATTTATTATTAAAATAATCTTGAATGACTAACATTTGAATATTTCCAACATGGTGAAGGAAACCAATGAAAGAAAGTGAACCTAAATAAAAGAAACTTGTTTTTTTCATATCTAAGAACCACACATGTTAAACTATAATTTATATTTGCAAGTTTTAATATAGTATCAAACTGAACAAAAATTAGGAATAGCAAATACTTACGGTTACAATTCATCTTTAATTCATTTCATGGCTTATTTGTTGTACATGGCATATAAATTCACATTCAAAACTTTTTGGAGACAATCTACAAAATAAATTAAATATTTATGAAAATCAAAAACAGCAAGGGATTTATTTATTAAAATAATCTTGAATATTTCAAACAGGGTTAAGGAAAACAATGAAAGGAAGTGAACCTAAATGAAAGAAACTTGCTTTTTTCCATATTTAAGAACCACACATGTTTAACTTATTCATTTTCACCCACCTATCAAATTTTTGGTTTTTAGTCTCTTCTAAATTTTAATTGGGAGGCCAACTCCCAACCGTTTTGATTTGAAAAACAATGGTAAGTCTATTTTATTTGCAACATACATCTGGGAACAATTTGTCAACCTGAATGATCTTTGATGATTTTTTTTTTCAATTTAATTTATTAGATTCAGTTAACTTAGTATTTTTCTCTGTATGTTGCATCATGTGCATTTTATTCATGCCTGACTAAGAAATAATAGCACATTTTACATTAAGATATTGTCATTTCAAGAATTCAAGCACCGTTATGACAATTATTTGTTCTTCTGGACATTTTTTTCCAACAATACAATGCTCCAAATTGGGCAAAGTAAGAATTTTTAATTGGTATATATAGTCATACATTTACCTTCTTCCAAGTCAATAGGTTTACAATATTTACATAATTTGTTATTTGTTGTTGCAACATTTTATTGAATTTGTATTTTCTTCTTTTTATCTTCTAATATATATTATATAATACCCTATGAAATGATTTATGGTTGTATTATTTTATTTCTAACAAATACTTGAAAGAAATTACTTTTATACTGATCGCGAGGGGAGATAATCATTTTTAGAATCCGTACAAAAATACAAATTGTTTTTTTTTAAACCCGATGATTGACCATCTGGATGTCCAATTGCATTAACCACATTTACATTCGGAAAACAATTGATCTGCTAAGGCAATATATTTTTGCTTTCAAATTACAAGTATAACGTCTGCTCTGAGCATGAACGGCGGTGACCCCGAGTTTTTGTGAATTTAAACTGTTGGTTTGGAAGTATTTATGGAACCTATGCATTATCTCACGTAATGTTTGTAATATATATCAGTTTTTGACATACAACTATCACATTTACCACTCTTATCATAATTTATGCTTTGTAATAGAGAGCTAACATATGACGTCTGCTTTTTTCGTGAATTTATTTTATGATTTCTTTTGTTTCTTCTTGGAACTATTTAAGGAACCCGTGCCCACATGAGATTTATGATACATCTCTGTTTTTGCATGAATAAGTATCACAATTACCATTATATAATCATATATTATTACAGCAGCATAGTTTGTTGACTCTGATGATATCCAGCTTCACTGGCAACTGAAACCGGAAGTTGTCAGACTAAAATAAACTGCACGCAAAAATCAACGACTGTACATGATATTTTTTAAAGATTTTGCTATGAGCGCAGTTGAGAACATCTATGAAATTTGTATATAATGCCAATACTATATCATACATACCATATGTAAAATATCTTACATGTTCTCACTTGCGCTCATATTTAAATCATTCAAAGTAGAGTCGGAAAAGTCCGATTTTCCGTATAGACACCCGTTTATGGTTTATTCATAGTATTATTTATAATCGATTTCCTGCATAGCCTTGAAAAATAAGTTTATTTCAACAAAATACAAAACTTCAATAAGTTTTTATGGTCATTTTTGCCCCAGATATTGTTATTAATTTTTTTTGCATACAAAGGGGCCAAATACTGCACTTATCATACATCGTCCTTTATCGCCTAAATGTTTTTTTAGATGGTCAGCAACAACAAGTTTAATATTAAGACACTTTTAAAATGAGTAAGTTATGTCATGTTCTAGAAAACTGATAAATTTGTGCAATTGTAAAATTGGAATCCATAAAAAAATGTTTATAAAAAACTTTTAAAGGAGTGGTGCCAGTCAATCTGGCTGTTCTGTGTAAACATGTAATTATACCCCCGCTTTAAAAAAGTGGGGGTATACTGTTTTACCTCTGTCTGTCCATCCGTCCATCAGTCAGTCCATCAATCCATCAGAAATATTTTTCGTTGCATCTTTCTCAGGAACTTCAATACAAGGATTTCTGAAATTTGGTTTCATATAAGTCAGCTTTACCGTGCGATGCGTTTTCAGATTCATCACTCAACAACTTCCTGTTTACCGAACACTTGTATCATTTTACACATGATAGCCAAGTTGAAAATTTTCGTCACATTTTTCTCAGGAACTTCAATACAAGGATTTCTGAAATTTGGTTTCAGTATTTATATAAGTCAGCTATTCCGTGTGATGCGTTTTCAGATTCATCACTCAACAACTTCCTAATTACCAAAATATTTGGGCGGGGGTATCATCAGTGAGCAGTAGCTGGTAGTTTCACTTGTTTGTTATGAAAAGTTTCCTAATATTGTTAACTTTTTATACTCTTAGATCTACCAAAGAAACGATTGCTAAGGAAATGTGAGCAGCTAGAAAACTTAGTGACAGCAGTATTAGAGCTGGCTAAGCCTGGGGATGTGATTGTAGATTTTTGCAGTGGTGGGGTATGTCTTTTGGAATGTTTATACAGATATTTTGAATTCTTTCTGCTATGAAATGTTGTATCATTGACTTACCATTATGAAATTGAACAAGATATGTGTAGAAAATAAAGTACACTAAATAAACCCAAAACTGTCAGTTGTATACATTTGTCCTTTTAATTTACAAGGCAAGTTTAGAAGATCTACTGTAAATTCAGAATTTAATATGTGCATTTATTATTGCGAATCCTTGACAACTTGCAAGAATGGGAAATCTAATTAATGTGATTAAAAAACTTTTGTTAAGGAAAATCACTACTGAAATTATAAATGCGAGTTCTTATTATTACGAATCTGATACTGTCACATTTTTCGCATTAATAATAACATCGCAATAGGTTCTGAATTAACAGTAGTTTGATTAAGTATTTTAGTTAAGTTAAAATATCACAGAAATTCATAGTGGCATACTTAAGACTTTGGAAACACTTTTTCATAGTATCGTAGGCAATCTTTATTCCATATAAATATATGTAAAAAAAAAACGAGCAAAAAAAAAATCATACCAGTTTTAATTTAAGGTGTTTCACTGTGTGACTATTAAATACCAGCAAAAAATTAACAACAACATTTCCTTGTATTTGATGGTTTAAAAATCAGGACATTTTTATTTACAGGGTCACCTTGGAATTGCAGTTGCTCATTTCCTTCCTGAATGCACAGTAAGTATTCTATCACTTTTTATTTAAAAATGCATTGGTGATTCTATATTATACATAACAAATGCCACAATAGTTTACAGCATTAGGATTGAAAGTACAGCCTTTTAGTTTGACCTAAATAACAAAACAGGAAAGAAAATTTGGAATAAAAAATCTGTCTCTTTTCAAAACTAAGTAAAATAAATTCTGCTTGGTTCCCAGGAATACCAGTTGAAATTTATTTTTTATCTTATTGAATTCAGAGCATCCTAATAAAGAAGGGTCTTACTTAGGACTGGGGTAAACGCTTTTTCTTAAGTTTCTCACACCAGTTCAGCCCTCAGATACATGTAAGAAGCATTTTATAAGCATCAGGATTAACAAGATTAAAATTAAAAGTTACGGAAAAGAGGTACTAATTTGGGTTTTCACTTTCTGAATTTTAGAAGTTGATTTCCATTCAGTCAATTTGACACAACCACTTAGAACATCTGTACAAGGAAAAATATAAGTTGAAAAGGACAGATAACATCATGACAAAAAAAAAAGATCATAAACCCGGTTTAGCCGTTCCTGCTTCAAGAGGCTGCTAATCCTTTGATTTTGATTAAGATACATTAAAACATAAAAAAAAAATAACATGAAATATTTATATTGATGTTATCAAAATACTGAATATCTCTAAGAAATGGCAGAAATGGAAAATGAACTTTGAATTGAATATTTAAAAATTCTCCAGTGCAATTTATTACCTGATCAACTTCAAATGTGATAGTTGGTATACCAACATAAGACTGTTTCATGTAAGTAAGTAAGTAAGTAAGTAAATTTTATTTACGGTCAGCATATATGTACACAATAACATAGAAAACATAAGCTATGTTGAGCTCATTAACCGACTATCATATAAAAAAAAATTGTAAGGGTTCCGCCGAACCGAGTGTCTCGCGTACTTTTGCTGTTAGTCACAGGCTCAACAAAAATGGGGAAAAAATTATTAAAAATTTTCCTCTAGATACTATCTTTTGATTGTAAGAAGTTCTGTTCAAGTTTGGTAAAAATCCAAGAAGGTTTATGAATCTAATAAATGTTTTAAAAACTTTAACTGCAGACTGTACGTAATGTTAAGTGGAATAAAACTAAGTCCATTTATAAGTTATATACGGATACATGTACTAGCTTTTGATCATAAACAAACTTCTGTCCAAGTGTGGTACAAATCCAGGATAGTTTAAGAAAGTTATTAAAATTTGAAAAACTTTAACCACAGAGTGAATGTTATGTTAACTGGCAGAAAAACTAAGTCCATTTATGAGTAAAATAAACAGGATTTTTTTTTTACAAAATTTACTTCTGGATACTATCTTATGATCATAAACAAGCTTCTGTCCAAGTTTGGTTGAAATGCAAGATAGTTCAAGAAAGTTATTAAAATTTCAAAAACTTTAACCACAGAGTGAATATTTGTGGACGCTGCCACCGCCGCCGACAGAATGTAGGATCGCTATGTCTCGCTTTTGCGACAAAAGTCGCAGGCTCGACAATCATGCAGCTTCAAGCAAATACTATGAATAAATAAAAATATAAAGGCATGCGAATATAATGAAGGCAAACTTTTTGATTTCTGAACCTCCAGGGTCAATGCCTGTTGTTTCATCATATATATTAAAGGTATAAAGAAAAGGAATTTTGAAATTATTTACCTGCAAATACCAACAGACCATAATTTTGGATTTTATTAGCTTTCGAGAGCAAATTGAGTAAAATCTGTCCCAAACATTGACTTACAAGAGTCGTCCTTGACAACCTTACATGTTTGAATGGAACAGGCTTGTACTTTTACAAACATAGAAAATAAAATATGTTGTAAATATACCAAATATACAAAAATAATTCTGGGTTTAATAAAAGATCAGCATCTATTTGGTATGAGTAAGATACATCTAATGCCCAAAGGGGACAATAAACAGCTTGTTAAAGCCATTTACCTTAATTTTATAGTAAAGTAAGTTAGAATACTTATATTTAGTCTCATTCCAGGTATACCTAATAGAGAATAAGGAAGAATCTTTGATAAGAGCCAAACAAAGAATTGATAAACTGAACATGAAGAACGTTGTTATTTACCAGGTAAAATTGTTGACCAAACATAAAATGATATTTGGAGTTTTTAAACAGAAACTAGAAATTTTTGGTTGAACCTCATTTACAGCATTACAATGCTTTTATAATTTAATGTGAACCCCAGGATATCAAGACAAAAACAATTAATCCATAGTTTATTGTGAACATGTAGTAATTATACCCCTGCTTTAAAAAAGTGGGGGTATACTGTTTTACCTCCGTCCGTCCGTCAGTCAGTCCGTCCATCCGTCCCATGAATATTTTTCGTCGCATCTTTCTCAGGAACTACATCATAAGGATTTCTGAAATTTGGTTCAGGGTTTATATAAGTCAGCTATACCATGTGATGCGTTTTCAGATTCATCACTCAACATCAAATCCATATTTGGGCTGGGGTATCATCAGTGAGCAGTAGCTCACAGTTTCACTTGTTTTTGGAGTTCTAACATTATGAATATGAATAGATATTTGTTATATTAAACCACAACCTAACAACAAATCTCAGCAAGTGATGTCTTGTGGGCAACATACAGTCTTTAAGAATAGAAAGATGTCTATTGAGGTCAACATACAGTCTTTAAGAATAGAAAGATGTCTATTCAATCTGTAAATTTAATGTATTATACATTCACTTTGAAAAAGACATCATTTACGAAAATGGTGTTATTCGTATCCGAGGAAAACATCATTAAGTAAATCACACAACTAACAAATGTGCACAGTACAGCCACTAACACAATGACTATCCAGTCAAACAAAGAAATGAGAAATGGATGTTGGTTTTTTAAAGCTAGGTTAAGATATAACTTTTCTTTTGCTTTTTTTCAGTGTAACCAGGATTATTTTAGAGGAAAGTTTGACATAGGAATGTGTCTACATGCTTGTGGAGTGGCTACTGATATGGTGTTGAAACAGTGTTTACAAAACAATGCTTCATTTGTTATCTGCCCTTGTTGCTATGGTGGCATACAAAACACTCATCTAATGACTTATCCAACAAGCAGATATTACAAGGATTCTGGGATAGTGTATAAGGTTAAATATTGGCTTAATAGAATCTTCAGTATGACCTGTTTCCATGACAGTACTAATCTTGTTTCACCCCTCTCATCTCTTGATACTCTTGGAATTCATGTTTACCCGACCAAAGTCTTCTTACAAACATAAAAAAAAACTTCTTTAGATCATGAAAACTGCACAGCTTTTGGTCTCATTTGCTTTGCACACTCACCTTAAAACACGTTCATATAATTGTAAGTTAAAATTTCAATATCCTGACAACCTGACATATACTTTAAGTTTCTTTATATGCAATGAAAACTGCATATTCTCTCAGAAAATAGAAATAAAAATGTCTGCTTGTTTATAATGTATAAAAGTTCATATTTATTTAATGGCAAATGGAATGATTTGAATGGCTTTTTAAACTTTATGTTCCATGACTTACATTGGGTTAAAACACAACTATAGCTAGAATCTTTGCAATGTTATGAATAGAACTTATTTTTTTTCTATTAATTGATGAGCAAGTTGACAAATTATCTGTTTTAAAGATTGTTGCTGTGAACTAATTATTTTTTTAGGGTTTCAATTTTCATGGATAGAGAAAAGAGTGTAATTTCAGTGATACTTGGTTTCATGATTTTTACAAAACTACGGAAATTTTGTTAATCACTTTAAAACCTTGTGGTTATCCTATATCCACTAAATTAGCACCACATGAGTTATAATGTATACACAGTATTTAAATGATTTATCATATTGTTTAATAATTATTATTTATTACAGGATTTTTTAACCTTAGGACATGCAGCAGATCAGACAGAATTTAATCTGGTATTAGAAGAACAAGGTATGCACTCAGTTATTGAAAAAGCACTTGCACCTTATTTACATTTTTTTTTAACTGGTCAGTTAAATTTAAAAGTTTATCAAGTTTTAGAATATTTCTTACGCAAAGCAGCATGAGGTAGATGAGTTAACTGAAGGATACTGTAAATTCAGAAATTATTGGCAGGTTTTTATTAATGCGAATAATGCCACTGGTTGAGTAACACAATAATAAGAATGTTCATTATGGTTGATAAATATCTGTATATAGATTTTTCCGGAAATCACAATTATTAATCTTGCATTTTTGTTTAATGTTGAAAAATCACATAAATAAATGCACACATAAATTTCTGAATTAACAGTACCTGCTTGTTATGCCAAAAGAATCTGTTTTTTTACAGCAGTCTTCTTTATAGAAAGCTGTAGAAAATTGTAATGGAAATTACTAACATGGATATAAACTAGGTTGATGCATATTTTGCCGTAATTAAAAAGATTAAAGTTGAACTTTGATGAATATGAAAAGGATCCAGAATATTTTAGGACTGGGACATACATATTTTCATTAATTCCTTCTTTAAATGGGACTGATTAAATGTTTAACTTGGAATCTAGATATACATGTAATGGGGCAGCCATCTATGTAATAGTTCCTAATGTGTCCCCTTATAGCAAAGCTGTGCCAACACATATAGGGATCACTACTGTCATTTTGCATCTTTATAATTTAAAGAAATAGAACAAATGTAATAATATAAACAAACAGTAGACAGCTCTCTCACAAGCAAAAAACCCATAACTGTAAAATATAAGGGCATCTCACTCTGTTAATTAGAAACTCATTTAAATGGCTGGATAGAATTCAAGGAAACTTGCACAGATTCTTCTACATGAATTTGTTTAGCTGCTATTTAAATTTTGATCTGAATGAATTTTACCAAAACATGAGCTTCCAACATTTCTACTATATAATTTGAAGATAGAAAAAAGACACATAGGACCAGGAAGACTTACACTTTTGAAAAAAAAAATCCGTTTCATTTGTTTTTAAAATTTGCAAATATGACAACGAAACTGATTTCTCATTTTCATCTTGGAAATACTATAGGATAAAGTCATATTTTTTATACGACCGCAAAAATTTTTTTGGGTTCGTATAATGGTATGATGTCATCGTCGTCTGTGTCGTCGTCCGAAGACACATTGGTTTCCGGACAATAACTTTAGTTTTAGTGAATGGATCTCTATGAAATTATTGAAGAAGAGAAGATTCAATACCACAAAAGGAAGGTTGGGATTGATTTTGAGGATGATGTTCTCAACCGTTTAGGAATTAGGGGCCCAACAAGGGGCCCAAAACAAGCATTTTTCTAGTTTCAGGATAATAACTTGTGTATAATATTTCGATTGCTCAGAAATTGTACTACAATGTTTAATACCACAAGTAGAAGGTTGGGATTCATTTTAGGGGTTATGGGGCCAACAGTTTAGGAATTAAGGGCCAAAAAAGGGCCAAAAACAAGCATTTTCTAGTTTCTAGACAATAACTTGTGTGTAAGTGTATGGATATCTCTGAAATTGTACTACAAGGTTCCATACTACAAAGGAAAGGCTGGGATTGAGTTTTGAGGTTATTGCTCCAAGGGGGGTTTCAAAAAGTTGGGGGGGGGGGGTTCCAATTTTTTTAAGGGATTCATATTTTTTTTTCAAATTTTTGAAAAGTTTCAAGAAGAAATCTTCAGTTGCACAGTATTGCGCAATGGATTTATAAGATCTTTGACCACATTTATTTTGTATCAGAAACCTATATTATGTCAAAAATTTGATCACAATCCAAATTCAGACAGTATCAAGCTTGAATATTGTGTCCAAATTTGACCCAACTGTTCAGGGTTCGACCTCTGCGGTCCTATCAGGCTGCACTCAGCGAAGCATTTTATTGCTAGTTGCTATTCCTCTTACAGTTTAAGAACCCAGATCCTTGAAACTTCACAGAAATGTTGCACACATATTGAAGATGTGCACCTGCTATTTAGAATTCACCCCTACCCCCATTGTCCCATGATTTTTGGAAAGTTTGCTTTAGCTTGCTATAGCAAAAACTTTCCTAAGGCATCGGCCTCAAACCGGAAGTGACAGGCTATCTTACTTTAGGATGTGTGTTCTACTCCTAGATAATGTAGTAGTGGTGTTTGACAACTAATTCTAGGAAGATGCGTTTGAAATTTTGAGTAACTTCTATTTTGATTAGCTTACAGTTTGAATTAAAATGTACCGAATGTTCATCGATAATTCAAATAATTCAACTTCATTTTGAAAATGGCTATCACAAACACTACTTTGCGGATCTGCGCTGCGGAAAGTAAAATCAATACAAATCTACACGAGACAGCAGTTTCTACATTATGCTTTTATTGGTATTCCCCAGACATGCGTGCATATCAACGGGAGTACTATAATCTAGGTTTCAGGGGTTTCCTCCCGTCCTCCGGTTGAAGAGAAAATAAATACCGTGTTTAAAATATTTCACAAATGAACATTTTTCGACGCTTACTACGATTTTTACAATGTTTATTAAAGACGTAAAAACCCGAGTGTATCGAAAGTATCTCGGTATCTCATCTCGGCCCACAACAAACTCGGACTATAATAAACACGGCCTATTACATAATCAGCATCAGAAAACCGAACTATAACAAAATTCGTAATTATACTACTTGCTATTGTTTTGCTCAGCTCTTATTATTTTCTTCTTGAGGTCTATTTAGGGGTATTTTGAGGGCCAACAGAAGGGAGGGATTAACTATAGAACCCTATGGAATTTTTTTTTTTATTTTCAAATGACTATAACTTGAAAACAGTAAGTGATAGACACACACGGTTTTCAATAATAATCACAGGATCATAAAACAAATCAAATGAAATATAGCGGGAGTCCCTCTGGATCAGCCCCACCCCCTCCTGTTTGAGAACTTGTAAACGGTTGAGATCCCCACCCCTAAACCATATATATTTTTGTATGGGACAATAAAACAAGTCAAATGAAATATAGGGGGAGTCCCTGGGTGTCACCATGACCCCATCCTGTTTTGAGAACTTGTAAACAGTCAATATCCCCACCCCAAAACCATATATATTCTTGTATTCTTGTACGGGACAATAAAACAAATCAAATGAAATAAAAGGCGAGTCCTCTGGGGTCACTCCCACCCCCTTCCTGTTTAAGAACTTGTAAATAGTGGAGATCCCCACCCATAAACCATATATATTCTTGTATGGGACAAAAAAACAAATCAAATGAAATATAGAGGAAGTCCACAGGGGTCACCCCACCCCCTTTCTTTTAGAAAACTTGTGTAAACGGTCGTGATCCCCACCCCTAAACCATATATATATTCTTGTATGGGACAATAAAACAAGTCGTCGAAATATAGGGGGAGTCCCTGGGTGTCACCCCCACCCCATCCTGTTTTGAGAACTTGTAAACGGTCAAGATCCCCACCCCGAAACCATATATATTCTTGTACAGGACAATAAAACAAATCAAATGAAATAAAAAGCGAGTCCCCTGGGGTCACTCCCACCCCCTACCTGTTTTTAAAAGAACTTGTAAACGGTCGAGATCACCACCCTCAAACCATATATATTCTTGTATGGGACAATAAAATAAATCAAATGAAATATAGAGGAAAACCACAGGGGTCACCCCACCACCCTTCTTTTTGAAAACTTGTAAACGGTGGAGATCCCCACCCCTAAACCATATATATTCTTGTATGGGACAATAAAACAAATCAAATGAAATATAGGGGGAGTCCCTGGGTGTCACCCCCACCCCCATCCTGTTTTGAGAACTTTTAAACAGTCAAGATCCCCACCACGAAACCATATATATTCTTATATGGGACAATAAAACAAATCAAATGAAATAAAAGGTGAATCCCCTGGGGTCACTCCCACCCCCTTCCTGGGAATGACTAATTAGGGAACTTTGTTTGGGAGACTTAGTGACAGCATCATGTTACAATTATTTCTTGTATTAAGTAATTTTTTTTTAAAGTCGGAAAAAAAGTTAAACACCCAATCTACACATTTGCAACCTATTTGAAATATTACACATCTACCGTTGGAAACTTTCCACAGGTGCTATCCAGCACTTTGATTACAAAAGACAGTACCAATTGTGTATAAATATCTTCTTAAGTTTTCAACTCAGATCCCTGAAACTTCACAGAAAGGTTGCACACATACTGCAGTTGTGCACCTTTTCTCATAAAATTGTTTGAGGAATTTTTGTCCACTTTTCCAGACTTTGGGACTTATAGGTTGCATTTCTGTAAATATTGACAATGCAATTTCCCATAGGAACTCCTTTTACGGCTAAAACTGTACCACTTTTACTATGAAGTTTTGAAAAAAATCATAACCTAGAATGGAAATTTCATATGCACTACAATTTTTTTCAAAGGTCAAAATATAGGGCTGTGCGGCATATTTTCAACGTTTATATGCCCCGAACTTCTAAGAGTTTAAACTAACACTAAATTTCTTAACTATCCCTACCTTGGATTAAGGATTACCACAGATTTCTCTATAGACAATATGCATATGTATATTTACTGGTAACATTCCCAAGTTATGTCTCTATGAGATGAAACCTAGAGATCATAACTGGGAACCAGTATGTAAACAAAATTAATTATCTATGAATATTCTATATCTCCCCAAAAGAGGCGTGGTTTGAGAAACAGCTGTATTTACAAAGTGCAACCTATAGTAATACTTCTTTCATCAAAATGGGTGTATTAATATTGATTTAACTATGAAAATGAGACTACAAAAATGCATTCAATTCATAGTTTGTGTATTGTCTATACCCAGTATATCAAGTATATGTATTTTAGGGATTGGAAAATAGGGAGCACTACATGTACAGTTGGTGATTTTACAATAGATTAAATCACACTTTAAAAAAACTCAGCAAAGATACCAGGCTTATAATCTTTTACACCAGATGTCAAAATCGATTTTCAGTCTTAAAAAATTGTGTATAGTTTAAATATGTTGTGTATTTGTGTTACAGATAAATATGGGTGTATTGTTGATATACTACCTATTTGTGTTACAGATAAATATTGTGTATTGTTGATATGCTACCTATTTAATGTTACAGGTAAATATTGTGTATTGTTGATATGCTACCTATTTAATGTTATGGGTAAATATTGTGTATTGTTGATATGCTACCTATTTAATGTTACGGGTCAATATTGTGTATTGTTGATATGCTACATATTTATGTTACAGGTAAATATTGTGCCAACCTTGTGGACACAGACAGAGCAGCGTTAGCTAAAGAACATGGGTACAAAGTGACTCTGTGTTCTCTCAATCCATTAACATGTACACCTAAAAACAATTTGTTAATTGGTATAGCACCTGAACAGAAAAGTGAACCATCCTGACAATAAGTTCAATAAATATTTTATGTATCACTTTCTTGTCATTTATATATATAACTACACAATTATATCCCGCGCTCTAAAAGGGGGGCTTTTATTGTAATTACCTTGTACGTTTGTGTGACAGCTATTCTTGTGACCCTTTTCACAGACACTACTGAACAGAATGACTACATGTTTAGTCAGCAGCTTAGTCAGTAACTGCTAGTAGTCCTTTGTTAATTTATGTATCATTGTCATTTTGCTTAGTTTCTTTTGTTACCTATTCTGACATTAGACTCAGACTTCTTTTTTACTGTGCGTATTGCTATGTGTTTTTTTATTCTACATTGGCTAGAGGTATAGGGGAGGGTTGAGATCTCACAAAACATGTTTAACCCAGCCACATTTTTGCACCTGTCCCAAGTCAGGAGCCTCTGGCCTTTGTTAGTCTTGTATTATTTTTTAATTTTAGTTCCTTTATATGTTTTGGAGTTTAGTGTGACGTCAATTTTCTCTGAACCAGTACACAATTTTATTTAGGGGACAGCTGAGGACCACCTCCGGGTGCAGGATTTTCTCGCTGCGTTGAAGACCCATTGGTGGCCTTCAGCTATTTTCTGCTCCTTGGTCGGGTTGTTGTCTCTTTGATATATTCCCAATTTCCATTCTCAATTTTAACAGTGATAAGTTGTAAAGGGTGAGCACTTTTTGAAGATGTCAGATACATACTTTTTGTTTGCCGGTACTTTGAATTTTTCAATATGTAGAATGAATCATAATTCTCCAATACTTAACAGAATTACTTCATATTATGTCAGTAGTTCAACAATAATGAGTTATAACATGTGTCTACTCTTCAAAGATGTGAAACACATATTTCCTGTTTTCTGATACTTTAAATTACGATTAAGGGTATGCTTAGCTCAACAACGCGTGCATTCTTGTTTTTGTGGCCATACTGTGCTATGAGTATGATTCGTTGTTCATCCATGAATAGTTATCCTAGGCAACATGGTTGCAGCCAGCCTGAACCTATTGTCCAAGTTAAACGATCTTTAAAACTTGTCTTCTTTTAGTATAACAAGAGTGCACAAGCTAAAATATCTCTCCTGCTTTACTGATTATGATTGATTTTATAATAAAAGTCTTTTAGATAAAGGTTTGACTACAAATATCATATAAACTTATCATTATCAAGGATCCATGTAAATCAGGTCAAGGTCAAATGAACCCTGCCACACCAACATGTACACCTTACAATAATTCCATATACCAAAAATAGGCAACCTTTTGCTCATAGAAACAGACCTAACCTTGAAAAAGTAATATTGACCAATGAACCATGAAAATGAGGTCAAGGTCAGATGAAACCTGACAGACTGACATGAACACCTTATAATCATTCAACACACCAAATATAGTTGACCTACTGCTTATAGTATCTGAGAAACAGACCTAATCAAGTAACTTTAACCTAGATCACTGATCCATGAAATGAGGTCATGGTCAGGTGAACCCTGTCTGACAGACATGCAGACCTTGCAAGGATTCCATAGACCAAATATTATTACTCATAATAATTGAGAAATTCATATGACAATAAAATGCTCCGCTGTGCGCAGCTTGATACGACCGCAGAGGTCGAACCCTGAACAGTTTGGGCAAGTATGGACACAACATTCAAGCTTGATAAAGCACTGAATTTGGATTGTGATTATATAGTTGACACAGTATAGGTTTCTGACACAGAATGAATGTGGTGTAAGAACTTAAATTTTTTTAATTTACCTATTCAAACCATATCATTATTTGCTTTTATATATAAATCAGAAATAACCAATTTAAAATGGAAAATTTTAAAGAAAAAAAAATCCCCCACCCAATTTTTTTAACCCCCTTATGATTCATCACCCCCAAACTCAATCCCAGCTTTCCCTTTGTGGTATGGTACCTTGCAGTACAATTTCAGAGAGATCCATACACTTGAACACAAGTTATTGTCTGGAAACTAGAAAAATGCTTGTTTTTTTGCCCCTTTTTGGCCCTTAAATTCCCAAACCTTTAAGGCAATTACCCTCAGACTCAAACCCAGCTTTCCGTTTGTGACATGGAACCTTGTAGTACAATTTCATAAAGATCCATACACTTACACACAAGTTATTGTCCTGAAACTAGAAAAATGCTTGTTTTTTGCCCCTTTTTGGCCCCTAATTCCTAAAATTTTGAGGCAATTACCCTCAAAATCAATCCCAGCCTTCCCTTTGTGGTATGGTACCTTGCAGTACAATTTCAGAGAGATCCATACACTTACACACAAGTTATTGTCATGAAACTAGAAAAATGCTTATTTTTGGCCCCTAATTCCTAAAATTTTGAGGCAATTACCCCCAAAATCAATCCCAGCATTCCCTTTGTGATAGGGACTTTGTGGTACAATGTGAGAGAGATCCATACACTAACACACAAGTTATGTCTGGAAGTTACAAAAATGCTTATTTTTGGCCCCTAATTCCTTAACTGTTGGTACCATAACCCCCAAAATCAATCCCAACCTTCCTTTTGTGGTATTGAACCATATGGTGAAAATTCATAGAGATCCATTCACTTAAACTAAAGTTAGAGTGCGAAAACCAATGTGTCTTCGGACATCGACGTCATACCAACATACGACCGCAAAATTTTTTTGCGGTCATATAAAAATGGGGAATGTGTCCATGGGACACAAATGATGCCCGCGCTTGCATATAACATTTTAAAGGGACATAACTTAAGAACTGTAAAAGTGACGCTACCAAAATTTGTACTTGATCTGAGTTTTGTGGTAATAAGCATTGTGTATAAGTTTCATAACATTTAGTTGAGGCAAACTTAAGTTAGAAACGGAAATGAAAAATCAGCAATTTTTCTATTTGTAAAGGGGCATAACTCTAGAACGGTAAAAGTGACACCACAAAAATTCAAACTTGATCTGTGTTTTGTGGTTATTTGCATTGTGCATCAGTTTCATAACATTTGGTTGAGGCAAACTAAAGTTAGAGAACGGAAACGAAAAATTCAGCAATTTTTCCATTTGTCACGGTAAAAGTGACGCCACCAAAATTCTAACTTGATCTTTGTTTTGTGGTAATAAGCATTGTGTATAAGTTTCATAGCATTTGGTTGAGGCAAACTAAAGTTAGAGAAAGGAAACCAATTTGGGACGTACATACGTACGGACAGACGGACAAGGGTAAAACTTAATGCCCCCTCCGATACAGTGGGGGCAAAAAAACCTATACAGTTTTTGCTCATAGGACAGACAGAAACTTATAAAATAATGCATTTAAATACAAGGTATGAAGCATCCAGGTCTTCTACCTTTTGAAACATAAAGCTTAATACAAATAGTTTCTCACTCTGCCTGATTGTTATGTTATCTCTATGTCTTGCATACTGTGACTTTCGTTGAAAGAAAGAAAAAAACCTGTTTTCAATTAGACCTTTACTTATGTACATTGATGTTTTATAATATATGACCGGTTTTCTAATATCCAAGGATTTGTATATACAAATCCTTATAATATCTAAATGCTTTGAGAAATGTGACTGATCTTCCATGTAGTTTAGAGAGATAACAGAAAAGCTGTAGAAGGCCTGTAGTAGATCCATTTGAAAAACAGCTTTTATTGTACAATAATGTAATGTTTGTTTCCTACACAAGTAAAACTTGCCTAATATTCTATCGAAGAGAAACGAATATCTTATCTTTTAAACAAGATTTCCTATGAGTTGGATTACAAGGAACAATTTTCAACATGACAACATCACATATTGGAGGGTACATATTTTTGGGGAGATTCAAGGAGCAATGCAAATTTATTGGCAGTACACAATATGGATACTTTTTTGATCTTATCTAGATAGGCAGACCAAAAATACAGCACTGAAAAAATTAAGCAACAATAATCAATCAAATAATAAAAAAAATGCAATAAAAAACCCATTTTATCAACTAGGAATATGACCGTGACCTTAGGTTATGGTCAGGACAATTATGTACAAAAGCCTCGTGAATCTTTCTAAATTTCAAGTATAGTAACATCTAAAAAGATGGTTTATTTTTTATTTATTTTACTTTCTATACAATTATACTATGAACATTTTGTCAAAAATAAATTAGGATAAAATCTAAGTCCTTCTACACTTTCATCTCGACAAACTCCACCAACTTTTTCTGTCAACAGTAATCTGAAAAATATCACAGAAATAATGAGTTTAACTTGTCTGGAAATATCTACCTTTCACCGACAAAAATAAATTGACAACTTATTGTTTTCAATATTTCTGAACAATTACAAACCATGCAAAAGTCTAATGGGTACCGTAGCTAAGGTTGTGACACACCTTTTACCATTATACCTATGGTGTCAGTTAAAGCCTAAAAAATGAAAAGTTCACCTTAAATTTGACCATGCTCAAACTTGTTTTTGCAATAGCCTGACTAATCCTTGGAAGTTTGATATGGTTTTCCAAATTTTTTGTGATATTCTTATTATTGGAAAAAAAACCCAGCATATTTTTATATATAATGTTACCCTTATCTGTCATTCCATAACAAACAGTTATACAGACTTTTGTTCTAAATGCCTTCACATATTGAGTTGATATTAGTATGTGAGTCTACTATGATGAGTTACAGATGAAAATTACATGTGGTTCCGGTCTGCTGATTTTTGCTGAAATTACGGGCTTTGGACTTTGTTTTTTGAAAATAACAGTTTAAAGACTTTTTTCTAAACTCTTTCACAAATTGAGCTGATTTTTAGTATGTGAGTCTACTATGATGAGTTACAGATTAGGTTTTGTTTTGCTCCATTGACTTTTGCAAAAATTACGGGCTTTGGACTTTGAAAATTTTGTGAAAATAAGTTATATGGACTTTCATTCTCAAATTTCCACTCCTAAAAATGGCTTCAAGCTTTTTTAGCAAAGGGGGCCATTCGGGTCATTCCGACACATCTAGTTTGTATGCATCATTAAATTTAATTAATTAATAAAAAAATATTGTATGTTGTTAATTTGAAATAATAAATACAAAATAATTTTAAAATACACTAATGTTACAACTACTTTCTTCAACTTTTATAAATAACATTATTTTGGTTGGTTGTTGGGAACATTGGGCATTGGGCACTATCATTTCAGCTACAGGTTTATCTTTATATATCTGGTAAATTTTACACAAAAATTACCTTTCCTTTGCCAATATCACAGATATTCCAGCATTTTGAGATAATTCTTCTGAAGTCATTGACTGGTTTTCTTCCACCTAAAAATTCAAAGCAGAAAAAATCTAAAGTTAATCCTTAAGTGAAACACATATGTTCATCGAAACTTCAATTGCTATTAAAAATAAATTTTACCACTACAACAGGGCTCACACTATTTCAGAATCATAGGGAGAAGTGACTTCTCTTTTTTGACCTGAGAGGGAGAAGTGGTGAGATTTGAAAGAGAAGTGCTCGTTCGCTCGCGGGGCTACAATGTTTTGTTTTTACTATAATACAAAGAGCCATATGTATCTTATTTTTTTTTTTATATTGTTCAATTTGTACCTGGCTATACAATTAAAGTAACAGTTCAAATTCAAAGTTGTTTAATTTTATCATATCTAGTTGCACAATCATATTAGTCCTCTTGTCAGAAAAAACAATTAAATATCTGGCAATAATAAAAAAGAATTTTTTTTATATCAAAAAGGAAAAGAAAGTTGTTATATCAATTAAAATTGAATTAAAAACTACTCTGTTATCATGTTTATGAAATTAAGTATTTCTCATCAAAAAGATATTTAAATTTAACAGTTTAATTTAACACAGTTAAGCTTGGACATAATATAATTGTATTAGTGTAATAGTCCCAGAGTTGAGCAACTTTAATTTATAAATTGAAACAATGCATATACATCGAAATATATACATTAATCAAGTAGATCTAACCAAAAGTATGTTAATGCTTGTGGAATGCGTAATTTTTACTTTTGGGATCAATTTTCTTCTGTCAGCTGTGCCATTCATGTGTCCGTAGTCATTATCGCAACAATCCGGATTTCAGTCATATCTGGTCGATTTCTGATGAAATCCTGACTCCGATCCGTAGTTGACCAATAGTTTCCCCAAAAATTAAATGGCAGACGAAGAAAAATTTACAAAAATAAACGATGTTTGACACGCTATTTGGAAGGGAACATGACGTTTTTAATGCAATATAAGGATAACCAATTTACTTCAGGCAAATTTCATCACGTTCTAATGAAGTAACAAGCTTATTTTGCCGAAAGTTAGAATGATTTGATGTACGCTCTCAGTAACAAGTACCGGAAGTGATAAAAAAATTGTCTTTATGAAAATAACATGCAACCAACTTTAAAATCAATGCTTTAACCTCTTTTCTAAAGAAAATTAATTGTTTATGTCTTTGAATTTCTTTACTTTCAAATGAAAAATTGCTGTTTCATCGACTTGGTAAATGTTGAATATTGCCGATAACGAAAGCGACTGAAAGCGAGTATCGTGAACAACATGGCGACTAGATTTCCCTTTTGACGGTCGGGCAAAGCAAAGTGACGGACGGGAAAGCGACTTTGTCGCCCCAGTTGCCTGCTAGCGTGAGCCCAGCTACAAAATAGAAAGTCAATTTTTAGTCCCCAGAATAATACAAAAGTAGTAAACATATAATTGTAATTAAAATAATCTGGAAGAAATGATCCAACTTACAAGGATATTACCAGTACCTAAAAATTATAATTTTGAATACCTGCTATGCAGCTAAGAATTGGTATATTTCAATAGCTAGCTTTGTCAAATTGCTTGCTGCAAAGAAATGTAAAATTCTAGTCTATTTTGGAAACAATGAAAGAGTTTTGATCATTGTTGAAGGCCATACCATGACCAATAAATGCTTAAATCCATGTCATTTGGACTCTGATAGATAGTTGTCTCATTGGCAATCATACCACACATCCTTATTTTGTATTGTGACCAAAGGGAGCTAATTCACAATTTAAAACTACATACCATACTGATCCAATTTTCATTTAACAAAAATAAATATCTTCACTGAATATAATAACCTTTTTAAAAAAGAGACTCCATGATTTTTGTAAGCTAACTAAACTAAATTTGTGTTATTATTTAGTTCATATGCCAACAGTTTATTCCTTACTTACAGTTTTTGTTGTATCTTTAATGATTTGTTCTTCATCATGGGATTGCAGTTGCAACACCATTACTCCACTGTCAAATGTCTTTAATCTGTATCAATGTTAGAAATTTATTTTTTTAGCATTGCTCAAATAAAAAAGAATATGTTTTTTGTTGAGCGAATTGATTAATTTTGTCAATGGTGGGGCATTAGAGAAATATTCCACTGGAATAATCTACACAGATATGTCAGTGGTGGAGGCTGGAAGAAAATGCCTTCAAATACAATCAAACAGTTAGTCTCATGGAAGTTGAGGAAATCCGTCAAAATTTAATCTATGATTTTTCCGAACATGTCTTGAAGTTTAGTACATTAATTATTCTCTAATATGTAGTTGAAAGTAATAAGCTATTAGTTGACTATTCATTAGTTGTATTTAAAAGGAATACTGTGGTTTCATTTATTGATTTTGGTACCAATTTTAGTGGATAGAGAAAAAATTGTATTTTTTCGGATATTTGATTTCATGGTTTTGCAACGTCTGTGATCAAGCCTATAGAAAATTTGTACTTCGTAGAATATTTAAATTTGTGGTTCACATTTACCTCCGAAATCCACATATATTGGTATCTTACGAATAATTATGAATCTACAGTACTTTATATAATCAATGCGTTGAAATAATTTTAATACATATACTTAGGGACGACATCAAAAGATCGATGTGGGATAAAAAACTTAATTCAAATAGTTTGGGGGTGGGGGGTAAAAATCGCTGCAAGTTTTGTTATCCGACATCGATTTTTGGATTGAAAAATACAGATTCAAGTTCGGCCCTTACATATGTTTGGACTTTTAAACCAAATGAAATCCATCAAACCATACCGGAAAGCAAATTTTTGGCCGAAAGTATTGGGGCGAAATTAATCATAGTATCTATGTCGTTCAAACGCTTTATTGATACTGAATTTTGAATGATATGAAACCATATACAGATCAACACAGATTGTTAAGGTCCTCACGGCATGGTGGCATTCAAAAATAAACTGTAAAATTTCCAGTGAAATTGTGTTAATTATTTAATTATTAAAATGAAAACTGAAATATAAATTCAAATAAAAATTTGAAAGTTTTATAGAATTTTGTGAGATTGTAGAAAAATATGACAGTGGTCAACAGACATTGAATAGAAATTACATAGATCATATCCCATTCACTATATTCATTTGGGATTGTGCTTTTCCCTCTCTCCACAGTTGGCACAAATGCACTGCCCTGTCATCATCATACATTTCAATGTACCACTATTTAGTTTAAAGCTATATACGTTATATGAAACAATGAACTGTTTTTTATTCATTTGAGAAAAGAAACAAAAAAAATCAAAACCATAAACCCGATATTTACCCATGCCAATATAGTGGGCAGGTGAAAAATTCAGAATCCATGCTGATTGTAGTGTTTATAAAATTATAATTTAACAGTGCCCTTTTTGATGCATAATAAAAATATACATAACTTTTTTCCAATATTTTCTAAATGTGATGTCCAAGTCAATATACAGAACAAACATGCATTGTTGAGGAAAAACTGGACCCATGATACAAAAAGTATACTCTGAGATCATATGCCCATATATTGGTCAATCAATTTTTCCCAAATTAAGTTAAGAAGGGGGGTGGGGTGGCCAGTGAAAAAACTATGTGAATTAAGTTTTTTATCCTACATTGAACTTTTGATGTCGTCCCTTAGAGTATTTCTTTAATCAATGACAGAGGGACATGCTATTTTGACACAGGGTTTATAAAGCTTCAATTTTATATAATTTTAAAACCTTTATGCAAATAACATTTTGAGATAAAATAAAATGTGGACATAATGTAATTATCTGAAAAAATTACTAACCTTACAGGTAACCTTAAGATCTCCAGCATTTCACAGGCATTTATTAAATCTTCTGGTGATAACAACTAAAATAACATAAGTAGACAATTAAACATTATATAACACGATACAGTGAGAGCTACTGTTCACAAATATACCCACACTCATGCTTTTGAGTGAAAGGAAATATATATGGAAGATTCTTTTTTGTCATATGCATCAATTTTGTAGATTCAAGAGGAAATTGAATACTCATGGATTTTTAAAAATCATCCTTACAAAGCAAGAGGAAATTTGTTTTTTTTGTTGAACATTTCAATTCATGGTTGATCTATACCTACAAAATACACGAAAATGAGTAACCAATGAGTAATAATGATGAATCCACAGTATACACACAATATAGAAGCAAACAGCAGACAGTTGATATTAAGCACATGGTCCAGCTTACAAATATTTAACTTGGTATCAAATATTAAGCAGCTATGCTTCGTAGTTTCTGGGGAAATGTGTAAAAATTTTCTTAAACATGTATATGTATCAAAGAAACGAAAGGACAAACAAGTCCACCAAACACAAAAAAAACCCGAAAAATTGAGCAACATGAACCCCAACAAAAGATCGGGAGGATTTCAATCATTAAAACTATTTTGTATCTACCTCCATGCCTCTTGCTCTGTTTACTCTACAATAAACATCTGTCAGAGTCATTATACCTCCTGATTCCTGTCAAAATAAAAAAAAAATCTCTTTGAAGATGTTTAATAACTGATTTATATTAAGATTTTCCAGATTACTAAATATATAAACTCAAAGCCTTCAGATTATTCTTAGAATTCCTGCAACTATGTATTAATGTATGTCATTTGCAAAAAAAAAACTGTTAAGCAGATGACTGGTTAGAAATTTAGAATAAACTAAATACCAAAAGAAGAGAGGTTATGTTGATACACCTTTTATATACGGATATCAATATTCTATATTCACACTAATTTTTAACTAATTTAAATTATTTTTCCAAAAAACTTAATAGCATATATCTATCATATCCCATATTTGAAAACTAAATCTGCCATATCACAAAAAACATTAAATCAAAGGATATATGATAAGAGCCATTATCTGGCATTAAAAATTGCAGAAATACAAAAACTTTTAACCCTTTAGAAAATATCATGTGATGCCAATGATGTCATAAACATTTAACCTTAACCTGAAGCGGGACAGACGGACGAATGGACAGTCGGACGAAGGAACGAAGGAACGAACAGACTCACAGACCGAAAAACAAAATGCCCCTCTACTATCGTAGGTGGGGCATAAAAATATAAATACTTATATCCTACAAACTCTTTTGACCTTTGAAATATGATATTTGTTAGGTTTATACTTTTTGATTTTTGAATTGGACCAAAAAAAGTGGCCTCGTTATAATAAACTTTCTCCTTTGCTATTTGAAAAAGAATGTTTCCTTTTTGAATATTTGTGAATTACATAATATGCTTTACTTGAGGTCTTTCACAGATTTTTAGCCATGGGTAATATGGATATCAGTGTTGATATAACAGTTTATTGGTATCAAAAATACAGAAACTCTGTATTTATAATATTGGTTCCTTCTTGTAATAATTAAAGAAATATATTTTAAAATAAAGTACTGACCTGGTAATTTATACTAACCTTCAATGGATTCATTAATGCTTTGGACAATTCCTTAGCTAGCTCTGTATTATATTTATCCCCTGTTCCATGGGTTTCCCTGGTAACAGGATTTGGTATTCCCATACTTAGCAGGTAGGATTTAAACTTCACAGTCTAAAGATAGAAATATGAGAGGCACCTAGGTCAAAATACTCATTGATAAACAAGTTGTAAATGGTTTTTCACCCAGAAATGTATTGAACACTGGATAAAATATACTTTTTTTTATAATTATGATTGCCATATTTGAGTTGAGATCAGTAACCAAATATTTTAAAAGTTGACCATAGGTGTAACCGTTTCAAACAATTTGGTAGTAATTAGCCTTCTTCAAGACTTCATTGATTTTTTAAATATATTTTTTTCTTGTTTAAGAAGTGGCACACAAAGCCCCAAAAATTACCAAAATTCTATAATGAGTCGTAAACTTTCAATCTTTGTGAAAAACCTTTAAGTCAATGTCCTAACATTTGAAAGAGAAAATATTTTATGATAAAATCAGTATGATTTAGGGTCTTTTGGCAAAATGTTCATTTTCCGTTTTTATTCAGTTTAAGAATTACAAATGAATCGTGTAAAAGTACATGTACTTATAAACAAGGTTGCTACTTCATCAAGCAGATATTTCTGTTCAGACCCTTTTCTATTTAGCTGTTCAAAAAAAAATTTGTATTTGGCACTAGCTGCCAAAAAATATTTTTGCATTTGGCTTACCAACATTTTGGTCTTGTGCATTCCTTTTAAAGTCTTTTTCAGAAACATATTCTGTATGCACCGAAATCAGTATCACTTATTTTAATACCACTGGATAGGTAGCTTTACTGGTGGACTGACAGTCTAAAAGGGTTCCATACAACCAGTAGCCAGTGCTTCAGTACTGGCATCAATAATATGATACATTGTGATTGTAAATTTTCCAAAATATAAAGGGGCTTAACTCTAGAACAGTAAGTGACTCACTGCCCAAATTCGAACTCTGTCTGCGAGTTTCAGTTCATAGCATTGCGTACGAGTTTCATCAAATTTGAATGAAGAAAACTTAAGTAAGAGTGCGGAAACGAAAATTGAACAATCGGAAGGACGTTCAAGGGTAACGCTTTATGCCCCCGTTGCCTACGTCGGAGGCATAATTATTGTAGGGAAATAGTGGAAATATATTACCAAACTATAAACTTTTTAACTTTTGTCTCCAAAAAAGTTAGGCATATGAATTTGTTAATGAAAATAAACAGATTTCTATGAATCTTCAATATAAAATTGGTGCAGATTTCCTATTTCTTTTTATCCAAGTTCATATATTAAAGAAATTTCATTGAAGATTGCACAAAATAGCAACCTGTATATTACCTCATCCTCAGTTATGTCCCCTTGTTTATCTTTGATCTTTGTTGCTATGGTTTTCGATAATGCCACCATTTCTTTAGCCTGTAAAGAAAATCATTTTTAAAAACAGTTTTATGATGACAGTTCTGAAACATATAAGAAAATGTCAATTTAGTTTATGTGTAGAATTTGACCAGTAGTCTTATATTGTAAGTTATAACTATGCTATTTCAAAAAATCGTTTTGTGTCAAACATCCTCTGCTTTTTCTTTAAAATTCACTATTGAGGATTGTGTTTCTGTCATCACTCTAATTCTGATTGATTGATTGATATTTGGTGTTTAATGCCACTTTCAGCACACTTGGGTATATTATGGCAACCAGTTTTTTATTGGTGGAGGAAGCCCGATTACCCAGAAAGAACCATGACCTTTGGAGAGGTAACTGGAAGTCCTAATCAATTAAGATCCTAACGTAACACACATTGCCGAAGCAGGGTTTGAGCTGACAATCAGTGTTGACAGGCTAGAAATCATTGATGACCAACTACTTAGACAACTCTGCCATCATTCTTACTTTGAGAAGTCTTTTCATATACATGTATCTATAGTTTTTCACAGAAAACAAAGTAATAAGTTTTTTCATATAAAATTATTAAAGTACAAAATGTATTAATAGCGATCAATCAAAGATGGTTCAATGGTAGAAAAAAATTAAAACAACACGTTATAAATTTCATGCAGCCGAAGCGCTTTTCTGGATTTACCTTCATCAGGAACGCTCAAAGCCGAAAATATTTTAGAGCCAAGGATGTATAAGAACCTAAGCAGTTGAAGAGCTATATGACCAAAAAGTACCCAAACAAATAGCCAAATCTGTCTAAGGTCAACTAGTGCTATGAGTTGATACTTTTTTCAAAAAAGTTGATGATCGTTACCAGAAATTGCACAAAATTGAAATGTTTGGAAATTTTATGAGTATCTTCTTTTACACAAAAGAAAACATTCTGAATAAACTGCTTTGCTGAGCGCAGCTGGATACGCCCGCAGAGGTCCAACCCTGAACAGTTGGGGCAAAAATGGACACACTATTCAAGCTTGATACAGGTCTGAATTTGGATTGTAATTAAATATTTGACATATTATAGGTTTCTGAATAAATGTAGTAAAAGAACTTGAAATTTGTTATATGAATTGAATTTATATTCAATTAAAGATTTCTTGCTGTTGTGCAATACACTGTGCTGTTCCGCACTACTTAGTAAATCTGTTGTCAGACTATAAAATAATAAAGTTCAATTTCGTCTCAATGTCATATTTGAAATTTATGAAAATCAATAGGGAGATTACCTTAATAGCTATAAATAATTCACCATAGTTTCATGAGAACTGGTGAAAGCATTTTTGAGTTATTGTCCAAAAACTGGAAAATCCCCCCTTTTTTAATGAATAAAACCCCACAACTCAGAAATGTAAAATCTAAAATTTATAAAATTCTACAGGGAACTTATATCAACAGATATAAACAATTCACCAAGGTTTCATGAGAACTGCTGAAAGTATTTTTTAGTTATTGTCCGAAAACTAGAAAATCCCCCTTTTTTTTATGAATAAAAACCTGTAACTCGGAAATGTAAACTCGAAAATTTATAAAAATCCAAACGGGAGCTCATGTCAATAGATATAAACAATTCATCAAAATTTCTTGCAAGTTGATGAAAGCATTCTTGAGTTATTGTCGAAAAACTGGAAAATCCCCCCTTTTTTAATGAATAAAACCCCAAAACTCGGAAACGGTAAATCTGAAATTTATAAAAAACGAAAGGGAGCTCACGTCAATAGATATAAACAATTCACTAAAGTTTCATGCATATTGGTTACAGCTTTTTTGAGTTAATGTCCGACATGTTGACGACGGACGGACGGACAGACGGTCAACGGTATACCATAATACCTCCCGTAAACCGGCTTATAAAAACAAGCATTTCCCAACATTACAAATTAAAGATGTGTCTTACAACCATTTAATAAAGAAACATTGATCACAAATTAGGTAACACCTACTAAATAATGTTGAAGCTATAAGATTTATTTTGTGGAATTTGTTTTGTTTACTTCTGTTTCAACACTAAAACAGATCAATATTAACAGCCAATAGGAAAGCCATATTGTTTTAATCAACAACATAAAATACATACCTTTTCTATAAGCTTACTGAGATCTTGAAAAGACTGTGTTATATTAGAATCAGTAGCTTTCTGTTTCTGTTGTATTGATCTTTCTATACCCATAATACCTCTGTGTCTTCCTGTCTGAAAACAAACATTTGACTTCAATGTAATAAAAAAAAAAAAAAAATTTAAAAGGCAAAACTAGGCAATTTGTCAGTAAGACACAGATAGATTCTCCACATTAAAAAATTATTTAAAAAAATGAAGATCATTGTAATTAAAATGTTGCTGAATGTTGTATTATGTATTATACAGAGTGCTTTTAAAACTGATTAAATTACATACACATATATATATTTATATAATTGTATGGCTTTCCGAATACCGTTTCGATTCCTAACATCACTGAAGCGACATTAATTGTCGAAATCTGGATATGGTGTACAAAAACCTTTGCACCTTTTGTTTGCGGTATACCATCTTTTCCGTTTCGATTCCTAACATCACTGAAGCGACATTAATTGTCGAAATCTGGATATGGTGTACAAAAACCTTTGCACCTTTTGTTTGCGGTATACCATCTTTTCCGCAAGTTTATTGTTTTCTGTTTAGTATTAAATTTATAATTAAGATCCATTTATTATATCGGTGATCCGTTTATTTGGCAATCACCAATGGCAGTCAGCAGGGTTTAAGAACATTTTTTGTTCGACCTGTTAGTCAAATGATTTTTGTTAAAATATACTTTTTCACTTTTTTGGTCTTTTGGAAAATGTTGTCTGTGCTGTATTTAGACCCCTCTAACAAGAAATTTGTTTCGCATGCACACGTATAAAAATTGCGGTTTTTATCCAACACAATCATAGGTTTGAACGTTGTTTTCAACTTAGACTTGTGTATATATATAACATCACTGAAGAGATATTAATTGTCGAAATCCGGATATGGTGTACAAAAATCTTTGCACCTTTGTTTGCGGTATACCATCTTTGCCGCAAGTTTATTGTTTTCTGTTTGGTATTAAGATCCATTTATTACACCTTGTGATCCGTTTATTTGGCAATCGCCAATGGCAGTCAGCAGGGTTTAAGAACATTTGTTGTTCGACCTGTTAGTCAAATGCGTTTTGTTAAAATATACTTTTTCACTTTTTTGGTCTTTTGGAAAATGTTGTTTGTGCTGTATTTAGACCCCTCTAACAAGAAATTTGTTTTTGCATGCACACGTATAATAAAATGCTCCGCAGGGCGCAGCTTGATACGACCGCAGAGGTTGAACCCTGAACAGTTGGGGCAAGTATGGACACAACATTCAAGCTTGATACAGCTCTGAATTTGGATTGTGATTAAATATTTGACACAGCATAGGTTTCTGACACAGAATGAATGTGGTCTAAGAACTTAAAAATTTTAAATTGGACATTCACCTATTATGGTCCAATATCCAAAATCTAAATACATGGTTAGATTCAGCATATCAAAGAACCCCAAGAATTCAATTTTTGATGAAATCAAACAAAGTTTAATTTTGGACCCTTTTGACCTCAATGTGGACAAAGTTGATAACGGGGCCCAAAAATCAAAAATCTAAATACATGGTTAGATTCAGCATATCAAAGAACCCCATGTATTCAATTTTTGTTGAAATCAAACAAAGTTTAATTTTGGACCCCGATTTGGACCAACTTGAAAACTGGGCCCATAATCAAAAATCTAAATACATGTTTAGATTCAGCATATCAAAGAACCCTAAGAATTCAATTTTTGTTAAAATCAAACTTAGTTTAATTTTGGACCCTTTGGACCTTAATGTAGACCAATTTGAAAACAGAACCAAAAATTAAGAATCTAAATACACAGTTAGATTCGATATATCAAAGAACCCCAATAATTCAATTTTTGATGAAATCAAACAAAGTTTAATTTTGGACCCTTTGGACCTCAATGTGGACCAATTTAAAAACGGGGCCCAAAATCCAAAAACTTAATACACGGTTAGATTCAGCATATTAAAGAACCCCAAGAATTCAAGAATAAAACCCCATTGAAATTGGTCAAGAAATAAGCAATTTATACGAAGTATCTTCTTTTGCACAATACTGTGCAATTGAATATTTCTTGCTATTGCGCAATACTGCACAATTGACAATTTCTTGCTATTGCGCAATATTGTGCTATTGTACATTTCTTGCTATTGCGCAATACTGTGCAATTGAAGATTTCTTGCTATTGCGCAATACTGTGCAATTGAAGATTTCTTGCTATTGTGCAATACTGTGCAATTGAAAATTTCTGGCTATTGCACAATACTTATTATATAATAATTTACACATCCTGTTTGGTGTGTATCTCCTACCATATCATTATTATTTGCTTTTAAATATAAATCAGAAATAACCAACTTAAAATGGAAAATTTTAAAAGAAAAAAAAAAGGAAAAAAAGAAAAAAAAGGAAAAAAAATAAAAAAATCCCCCCCCCCCAATTTTTTGAACCCCCTTATGATTCATCACCCAAAAACTCAATCCCAGCCTTCCCTTTGTGGTATGGTACCTTGCAGTACAATTTCAGAGAGATCCATACACTTGAACATAAGTTATTGTCTGGAAACTAGAAAAATGCTTATTTTTGGCCCCTTTTTGGCCCCCAATTCCTAAACGTTTCGGGCAATTACCCCCAAACTCAATTCCAGCTTTCCCTTTGTGATATGGAACCTTGTAGTACAATTTCAGAAATATCCAAACACTTACACACAAGTTATTGTCATGAAACTAGAAAAATGCTTGTTTTTTGCCCCTTTTTTGGCCCCCAATTCCTAAAATTTTGAGACAATAACCCCCAAAATCAATCCCAGCATTCCCTGTGTGATATGGAACCTTGTGGTACAATTTCAGAGAGATCCATACACTTGAACACAAGTTATTGTCTGGAAACTATAAAAATGCTTATTTTTGGCCCTTTTTTGGCCCCTTATTCCTAAACGTTACAGGCAATTATCCCCAAACTCATTTCCAGCTTTCCCTTTGTGATATGGAACCTTGTAGTACAATTTCAAAAAGATCCATACACTTACACACAAGTTATTGTCACGAAACTAGAAAAATGCTTGTTTTTTGCCCCTTTTTTGGCCCCTTATTCCTAATATTTGGAGGCAATTACCCCCAAAATCAATCCCAGCATTCCCTTTGTGATATGGAACCTTGTGGTACAATGTCAGAGAGATCCATACACTAACACACAAGTTATGTCTGGAAGTTACAAAAATGCTTATTTTTGGCCCCTTTTTGGCCCTTAATTCCTTAACTGTTGGTACCATAACCCCCAAAATCAATCCCAACCTTCCTTTTGTGGTATTGAACCTTATGGTAAAATTGCATAGAGATCCATTCACTTAAACTAAAGTTAGAGTGCGAAAACCAATGTGTCTTCGGACGACGCCGGACGACGCCAACGTCATACCAATATACGACCGCAAAAATTGTTGCGGTCGTATAAAAATTGCGGTTTTTATCCAACACAATCAAAGGTTTGAACGTTGTTTTCAATTTAGACTTGTATATATATATATATATATAACTCGTCTAAACATCAGCCCAACAATGTTAGATCTGTAAATTTGCTTACAATATTAGATCTGTAAATTTGCTTTCGCAAATTATATATATATATATATATAATGTCTAAAAATAGCAACAATCAACATTCAATCTATCTAGGCGTGGATCAGTTTGAAAATAAATGTAAATATATATCACATTTCTGAATAGTGGAATGTAATACAAATCTTTTTGTCAAAGTAACTAAAGAATGAAAAGTAGGTCAGTCTGTCAGTGACCAGATTGTTTCTGAAGAGAATAGTAATATACAGGCCTACATATTTTGTAGTCCTTCTTGGTCCAACAAGAGCAATCTTAGTAAGGAATGATCTTACTAGGGTAACTTTAAATGCAGTAAATCTAGTGAGATATATCATACTTATTGCTCCATACTAGTTGGAAGAGGATAAATATGTAAAGGTGGAAATTTTTGTGCAGAGGTTATTACGCAAGAATATCTCCTACTGGGATTGTTTTTGGAAAGATAAAATTTTTGTCATGTATGTTCAAATCTTTGCTCTGCGTGATAAATTTATGCATTGAATTTGCAAATTAACAAGCCAAGAGAAAATATCCAAGATTACTTAGGACTTACTGCTACAACTGGTTGAGCTGGTGGTAATGATTGCTGCCATCTTTTCTGTTGTAATTGCTCTGACAATTCCCTGAAAAACTACAACAATAAAATTCATATTATAAAGGACATAATATACATTTTGCCAGTATATCAATTACTGAAAAGGTGTGTAAATTGTAGAATAAATAATTATAACTAGTGTTCCCATGAAAGCAAAGCAAACCTCCAGAGTTGATATATCTTCTTGTTTCCTCAGACATCATAAAGGGCCAGATATTTACTGGAACAAAAATACATGTAAGGGCATAAAAATTATAAACAAATAATGCTTCTAACATGTCTTTATACAACTCTAACAAGGGGCCATTCCAGGTGACCAACTTTGCAGGTTCTGAACATACTTTTAATGGACCATTCAAGAATCAAGCTGATACTGGTATGTCCTTAAATCCCTCATCTCTACAGTTAAGTGATATTTTGTTACTTTTAAAAGCAACCTTGAAAATCTAGTCATAACATCAGTGCATTCAAACTAATTGTACTAACATCAGTTAGTGAGAAATGTAAATGAATAACAAGTCAATTGTTATTTTTTAGTATTGTTAGGATACTGTCTCACTGATGTATAACCTACATCTAATTCAATTTATACTTTGAAATTTAATACACAATAAATTGTAACACTTTCATTACATATCAGATTTTTCACAAGAGGTAAATATTCATTGGTAGAAATTCTAATAGGGAACATCATATACACTGTTGGAGTGTTAACGGTGTAGAAGTTGACTTATCTACCTTTGTGTAAAGATAGATAATAGAAAAATTCAGGAAAGCCAATGGTTGAAATGTCTGACAAACGGTTTTTACCCTACAATAATGACAGAGAATAAAGCTACATGTAATTTTAAGGCTCTTTTCATAAACAATCATAATACTAAAATTGATTGTTTATGAAAAACTAATATGGTTTCATTTTATAGTAAAAATATTTAAACATTTGATGTTTTTTGTTCTCATCTTACAGTTAGACACATGCACACAAATCCATACCATTTTTCTTCAGAATCAGGTAAAAATAAAAGAAGAATATGTTTGAGGACATGAATGCCCCTGCTCAAGCTTTGTAATTTTCCAAGTTAAAAAGGGGCATAATGGTAAGCAACTCACTGCCCAAATTCAAACTCTGTCTGTGTGTTGTGGTTCTTAGTATTGTGTATGAGTTTAATAAAATTTGCATGAGGCAAACTTAAGTAAGAGTGCAGAAACGAAAATGGGACAGATGGAAGGACGGAAAGACAGACGTTCAAGGGTAACACTTAATGCCCCTGTCGCCTACGGCGGGGGCACAAAAAAAAAGATAAAGAATGCATGGACTATCTTTCTTTCTGTGAATAGACGAGGGTCTGGATGGGGATCCTTAATTTCTTTATTCTTTATTTTTAGATCATTTTCTCTTTTCTTTATTTATTTTGCCCATTATTTTCTATTCTTTACATTTTAACACACCATTATTTGCTATTCTTTATTTTTTTGTCTATTTTTGTCTATTCTGTAATTTTTTCACCCTTTATTCTGCTCTTTTTGTCCATTATTATCTATTCTGTATACCCCATCCAGACCCTCATTGATGTTTCAACTGCTCACACCTATAATTCAGAATCTACTGAGTGTAAGTCTTGTGAAGTAGTCTAAATTTCTTAATTTTTCAATTTAATAAACATGATAAAATTACCTCTCTTTCACCTGATTGTTTAAATGACAACTTGATGTAATTATATCGACTTTGTCTATTAGGTCCTGCTGGTTTGTTGCTGTCAGCTGAATTTAGATGTACAACTATCTTTGCACTGTACAAAAAAGTAAAAAAATTATACATTTCAAAAACAATAATTTAGATGTGAAGTGTGTATGTAATAATATGAACTTGGTCACATGCAATAAGAAACTCTTTACCCTCAGGAGCAATTGAATCAATCTATTTTACCAGGATTAATTTTACCTTATCTTCTTTTTTCTACATTTCCTTTTTGTGGGTTTTTATTTCTCTCTATCATTTATTAATTCACAAGATAAATAAAATCAACTTTATTTGAAACAAATTAAATTTTTTAAACAAAAACCAGACAAAAATTACTCAATGTACGCTCTTAAATCTTTACAAAATATATTCCATAACACTATCGCCTTCAAATTTGTTGACAAACAACAAGTTTAGAATTTGCAATGGACAATTCAGTTCTGGTAGGCACATGCTATTTTTTTCATAAATTCTAAAGTTTGGATACTTGTTACTCAAACTACCAATCACTTAAAAACAATATTTCCTGGTCATTGAAGTTCTAGCCATCAAACTTATTGTTAACCAACCCCACTGTTTTCTCATCAACAAAAAAGGTGATATCATACAAAGTTACCTACCTTTTAGAAAATCCAGCTGCTTCTTGTTCCAAAAATACAACCAATGATAGAGGCAAAGATAATATTCTAGACTGAAAAATAAAGCAAGTTTTCTGAGAGCTTGAATCTCTTTCCTCCAACAAATATGGGCTGTTTATACAGTATAAATTCTTAATCTCATCATTGAAACACATTAAAGACAAGTGGACAGATTCACTACACAGAACATGCTGTACTTCTGACTAATGGGAGATTACTATTTGAGTATTTCAATGACTGTAAATTCAGAAATTATTGCAAGGTTTTTATTATTGTGAATAATGCGACTCCTTGAGAATCGCAATAATAAGAACTCGCATTTTGATATCTTGTACATAAAGCTTTGTGTAGCTTTTCCTAAAATCGCAATAATTAAAATCACATTTTTGTTCATTCTTCAAAAATCGCAATAATAAATGCATGCAATAATTTCTGAATTTACAGTACTTGCTGGTTGAAAATGAAATAACCATGCAAACTACTACTGAATTGAATAAATCATTAGTAAGATGTACATAAATTATATTGCTTTTCCTTTCTTCCTCTGACTGTAAATACAAAATTGTATGCAATGAAGTGTAAATAAAGTTTTGACATTTAAAACATAGGCCTAATGCTGACCTGTAAGATGTTTTTTGTAATATTTTGTGTTGTTGGGTTGCTGTAAAATTGTCTTTTTCCCTACATGTCCTATTATCTATATACTGTAAACAAACTAATCTTTTAGAGCAAAAAAAGATCTCAAATAAAACCGTGAAGATGGGCTGAACAGTATCAGTAAAAATAATATGGTGTACATTATGACACCTATTCACTAAAGTCAAGAAGGTCAAGAACAGCAAATATAAAAACATTATCTGATCTGAAAAAAACATCACAGCAAATCAGTCATGTTGCCTTCCATTTAAATCATATTGTAACCATAGTTGATATTGCCTGAAAAACTTCCTCATGTGTTGAAAGGCAAGGTCAATATTTTGCGGGGCCTCAGTGGCCAAGATGTCTAAGTAGTCCAACTACTGTACATGTATCACTCGCCTGTCAACACTGAGGTTGAGAACCCCGCATGTGGCAGATGTGCTCAGCTTCGATTTTAATTGACTAAGATTATCAGTTTTTAAGCCACAAGTCAGTTGTTCTCCAGCTTCCTCCACCAATAAAAACTGACTGCCACGAAATAGCCAATAGTGCTGAAAGTGTCGTTAAACACCACTCAATCAATATTTTGCTATCAGAAATAATAAATATTGTTCTGATCAAGGAGTCAATAAAATTGAGAATGGAAATGGGGAATGTGTCAAAGAGACAACAACCCGACCATAGAACAGACAACAGCAGAAGGTCACCAACAGGTCTTCAATGCAGCGAGAAATTCCCGCACCCGAGGCGTCCTTCAGCTGGCCCCTAAACAAATATATATACTAGTTCAGTGATAATGAACGCCATACTAAACTCCAAATTGTACACAAGAAACTAAAATTAAAAATAATACAAGACTAACAAAGGCTAGAAGCTCCTGACTTGGGACAGGCGCAAAAATTCGGCGGGGTTAAACATGTTTATGAGATCTCAACCCTCCCACTATACCTCTAGCTTACTTCTAATTTCAAAGTATGATGTAGGAGATTTTCAATTAACAAACTTCCATATTCGCTACATGTTATATAGAAATGATAATTCCATGTTAACAATGGTTAATACTTACTCTGTTTTTAGGATCCTTCCATTGTAATCTATGTGTAGTCAGTGTTAGTAAGCCATGAACAAAAGTACTCTGAAATGAAAGGTTATACATTGTAATATCAATGATATTGAAAATGAAATAAATAGTATGCAGATTTGGCTTGTGTGGTCCTGGCTCTTCTGGCAATGATTCTGGTTTGCCCGGTGGTTTTGCTCCAATTCTGGTTTTCCCCTATCTAAAAACAAGAAGGCATACGCTAAAATATTCCACCTGCTTTACTGGTCATGAGTGAATTTATATTGAAAGTCTTTAATAAAAAGGTTTAACAATAAGCATCACATAAACTAAACATTATCAATGATCCATATACAAATGAGGTCAAGGTAAGATGAAACCTGCTTGGTGGATATGTACACCATACAATCATTCCATACACCAAATATAGTGAAATTAATGCTTATAGTATCTGAGATACAGACTTGACAACAAAACTTTAATCTTAATCACCAATCCATGAAATGAGGTCAAAGTCAGGTTAACCCTGACATCATATATAAAATTCCTAACAATAGGACCAACATTGGATACGTTTCCATAATTCAGTTTCTTTTTTGGACACCAGAAATTTATATAATAAATGTTTATATACGTGTATGTAGGACTCTGAACCAGGATGGTACTCCAAACCGCGATGGTCACTCTGAAATGCGATGGTTTGACGCTGTTGTGCATTTTTGATCATGCTGAAGTGTGTAGGGCATTGTGAAGCTATCTTGTTCTTTGCTACACCAAAGTGTAATGGTGGTAACACTGAAGTGTGATGGACTCATAATCTATATTTTCTATATTTTTCAAGTTCACATGCTGATGTATAAGTCAATTTGTTTGTCAGACATGTCAGAAGTAGCTTTTTTTAAGTAAAACATAAATATAACCTGTTTAATTCAAAACAGCCATGGTAAATAGTCATTGCATTTCCAGCTTAGACAAAAAAAAAGGAATCGTTCATACAATCGTTCAGAAATTAACCACTAAAGAAGCTACATAGTCATACAAAGGTTATTTTCCTGTATGTAAAGACCAGTACTAATTGCAATGACATAAAAGCATAGGAAGCTGTTTGAAATGCAAATACTACTTGATTAGTCAGAACTAAACAAAATAAGCGTTACATCTATATGGCTGCTGTGAATGAGATCAAGAAATGAGATAGATCTTCTTCTTCTTCTTCTTCCTGGTACGGGAAAGACTCCGGTGCCGGAGTGTGGAATATCCCGGAACTGTGACGGAAATTTATGTTGGCCTCTAGTTCGCCTGTCAGATTGTGTCAGGACGTCATTAGTGACTTCGACCAACCCCCCATTAATCTTATAAATCAAGACAAGCTTAAGCTTTTGTTCTACGGGATTGCAAGTTTTCCCATTTTAGTTTGTTTAACATACCAGTGACAGCACCTGGTGATCTATCGTTATAGTCATTAAAAACATATCTTGCTGCCTTACGCTGTATCTGCTCAATTTGGTTTATTTGGCTTTGTTTGTACGGATCCCAAACTGGTGAGGAGTACTCGACGGTCGGACGCACAAGCTATGTGTACGTAAGGTTTTTAACCTTACGTGTACAATTTTTCATGTTTCTACGTAAAAATCCTAGTGTTTATTTGCCTTTGAAGTTATATTATTTATATGGGGCCCCCAATCAAGATAGATCACCTGGTAGATGGATTTTACTGCAAGTGGAGCGTTGGGTATTTATATATATACTAACTAATAAAAAATTTAAACTCTCATAATAATTGGACATCTGCAGATTTTAAACTAGTTATCACACATCTTATAGTCCATTGCACATCAGCGAAGGGACCATAACACTTTGGCGCAGACCATAATTTGCATTTCACCATCTGACAGTGTCACCATATCACACATCATCACCTGCGAGTCCTACATATATATAAATCTGCTGTTAATGGGATATTATTAAGTATTCTAATGGTTCGCTGGCTCTGTCTCCTTTCACAGATAACACCTGTTTCGTATTATGTACATTTCATCATTTGTAAAACCGCAGATTTTTTTACTGTACTTTTTTTATATTGATTATCTCCCCTTTTTTGGTACAATTTTCTTTCTTGAAATGGACATAGAGAAAAAAGTCGATATTGTGGAAGAGCATACTTTGTCTTCTCCGTCGTAAAGTGAAACAACTGCTTGCTGACAGACAAAACTTTCACCAGGCTTGTCAAAAATATCGCTTTCGCACCATTCCCATCGATCCATTTCCTGTTTACATTTTTTACTGGTTCCTTGCGTTTTTCTGATTTGGTTGCAATACCTAGCTCTTAACGTATCTGGTTCCTACTTCTAGCAAAACCATAGAGAGATCCGAAATAAGCAGCCATTGCAGACCAACTTGTCCTTCAAAATGCTTACAAGATTGCTTCCCGTCTCAAGACTAGCAATTAAAAATGCTCTTGGTAATTTTATGTACTTAAGTTAAGTTCTAAGACAATTGAAATAAACTCTACAGTCAATTAATTGTACATTTATGTTCTATTCTTATGAATGTTTCAGATGAACAAATGAAGGTTAGTTTACATTGTATTTTCCAAATGGCACATGTCGGTATTTGTCACTTAGACGTCAAATAAAAGACACAAGTCCTATCAATTAGATTATGTAATTAAGATCTGTTAGTTCGTAGAAGTATAATCGACACATTATTTTTGGGTCACATATTCAGACAAAATTTACAACTACAATGCAAATACAATCTCAGATCGTTATTATAACTTCATTTGTGTACAATGTATAACAGTGATTCTTGGATTCTAGTCTCAAATTCCTCCAAAAGATCTCTCTGAAATCAGCATAACTGTTTATTGATTTCTTGCTCATTAATCGTGAAATTTAATGAGGGTGACTGCAAAATCTGATTAGCCACATAATTTTTTTTTTAATTTGGTTACTGGTTGTGCTAAAATGAGAAATAAAATTTAAACACAATGAACAAAACAAAAGAAAATGTATGACGTTTGATAGGCCTACAAACAGGTCTTGAACGTAAACATGGTAAATGGAGCTAGCACAACCCCTGTTTATCTGTGCAATCGATCTTTAATGCATATGGTCAGATCATATGTTTTCGTACGTCATATGAATTCATACTATGCATGCTTTTTCAATGGAAATTATGACGTCATAATGCATTCTAAATAGCACGAAAACCCATGAGACAATGATACATTTCATTTTAAATTTACATATGTTATAGAAATAAATAGTAACAGAAAGCATTAATAATTGTTTCAATTTATTCTTATTTTCAATGTGTTGAAATGGACAAGTGAAATTTGTTACAAATGAATATATGAAGAAATCTTGTTATCTATTTCTTTAAGTGTTGCTAGGGCATATGCTGTGTTTAAAATTATGAAAGGTAGAAAAATTATTATGTAGCGTGTAATACATGTATGTGTGAAGAAACACATACATTTGACACTGGGTATGGTTTAACAAAATGTATGAGGGAGTCACTCAGGGAGCTACTGTACATGTATGTTTCATTATTTTTTTTATAAAGTCCTGTATTTTGGGACTTATTACAATATGAAAATAAGTAGATGTGGTACAATGTATGATTTGCAATAGGACATCTTTCCACTAGAGATCAAATTTTTAGAGATTAAAAATAAAATAGCCTTAATTGTTTCATAACATTCTTTTACCATATAAAAATAAGAAGATGTGGTATGATTGCCAATGAGACAACTCTCCACAAGAGACCAAATGACACAGAAATTAACAAATATAGGTCACGGTACAGCCTTCAACAATGAGTAAAACCCATACGGCATAGTCAGCTATAAAAGGCCCCGAAATGACAAATGTAAAACAATTCAAATGAGAAAACTAATGGCCTGATAATGTGCAAAATAATGAACAGAAAACAAATATGATATACAGCAACAAACGACAACCACTGAATTACAGGCTCCTGACATGCCTGACTTACACTTATTTGAAGTTGACAAATTTTAAAATCACCATCTCGTTACTACAATTTTTATGTAAGTTAAAATGTTCCAATTTAATTTGCAAATTTAAATTACTGCAGTAATTTGATAAGAGGATGTTAGAATTTGTTGAATTTCATCTGAATCGCATTGCGTTTATAAGGCCTTCATTAAAACAATTATTTGTAACAAATTACCTTGTATAGATTTTGAACATTCATTAGAGTAGTATTTAGTAATTTATTTTATTTTGGACACAAACACTCATAAATAATCATTTTTCATGGTTTCATTTTCTGTTTCATGTTTGCGTCATACTTTATTTATAAACTTTCGTTTTATAGAAATTGAAAAATAAAGGGTGGATTGATAGATTTTGACCTTTTTTAAACATTTTCTCCGATTGTGCAGAGAATAAATACACAATGATATATAATTTAACACATGTTAGCATGCTATCTTACATATCCTTTATGTTGTACTGTGGAAGTGAATTTATACACTGTTTCATTTGATAAATCTTTCAGGGTATCACATTTTGTTAACACAAGCTTCATTAAGCTTTTGGTAGCACTACTCTTTTGCCAAAAATTATTACTGGGTACATAAAATTGCAATTTATTAAACAAATCTTATTAAAGGTATGACCATGAGGAAAAAACATCATGACAAGTTTTTCTTAATAGTTTTTATTTTCTAAAATCTTAGAACATTTTTTATAGCTAGTTCAAAGTGAAAAATGTTAAATGATTTCAATATATTTTTAGGTAGACAATCTGTTAGAAATATGGGTGGTCACATGTCTGAAAGAGAAATAGCTGTAATAACAAAAACCACAATGGATGACTTACCCCAGCCTACAGGATCCTGGCAGGAGGGATATCAAGCTAAATCAAGAAAACAAAACATGATGCTGTTAGGAAATGTTCTGGCATTTGTCCTTATTCATTATGTGGTAGGTAAAGTTTCCAAAAGACTTGCCAGAGATCGTCGTACTAACTTATATTAGGCTTGCCAACAGGGCCAGTTGAAATGAATATGTTCCTGTCTTAAAATTTACTTGCTCGTCTAAATGCAATACTACAAAATTTGATCTAAAATTTACTGGTTCATATGGGCAGTTGACCTTTACTGTCCCACTTCTAAATTCACTGGTCTGGGGCCATTAGACCTGTGTTAAAGTCGACACCAAAATGCAGCCAACTTGCAGGGTTAGCATACATGTGTGTACATGTATTTTTCACAATCTGAAAATGATTCATGTTGGAAGTCAAAGAAATATGAATCGTATAACAAGACTCTGTTAATCTTCTGTCGTCTTAATGTTTTATGATTATAAAAGTTAGCTTGTCTTTAATGCCACAGTTCATGGTTTGATTTGCCCATGATTGACCAGACATAAGACTCCAGGCTTTATATTGAAACATTTTAAAACACAAATAGTCATAGAATGTTTTGAATTCATGGAAGTTATAAAGATGCTTCTTGGGGGGTAATTGCCTCAAAATATTAGGAATTAGTGGCAAAAAAAGGGGCAAAAAACAAGCATTTTTCTAGTTTCATAACAATAACTTGTGTGTAAGTGTATGGATCTTTCTGAAATTGTACTGCAAGGTTCCATATCACAAAGGGAAAGCTGGAATTGAGTTTGGGGGTAATTGCCCAAAACGTTTAGGAATAAGGGGCCAAAAAGGGTCCAAAAATAAGCATTTTTCTAGTTTCCAGACAATAACTTGTGTTCAAGTGTATGGATCTCTCTGATATTGTATTGCAAGGTACCATACCACAAAGGGAAGGCTGGGATTGATTTTGGGGGTAATTGCCTAATCTAACCCTGTATTTAGATTCTTAATTTTTTGGTCCCGTTTTCAAATTGGTCTACATTAAGGTCCAAAGGGTCCAAAATTAAACTTAGTTTGATTTTAACAAAAATTGAATTCTTGGGGTTCTTTGATATGCTGAATCTAAACATGTACTTAGTTTTTTTATTATGGGCCCAGTATTAAAGTTGGTCCAAATCGGGGTCCAAAATTAAACTTTGTTTGATTTCAACAAAAATTGAATACGTGTATATGGGGTTCTTCGATATGCTGAATTTAACCATGTATTTAGATTTTTGATATTTGGGCCCGGTTATCAAATTGGTCCTCATTGAGCTTTAAAGGGTCCAAAATTGAACTTTATTTGATTTCATCAAAAATTGAATTCTTGGGGTTCTTTGATAAGCTGAATCTAACCATGTATTTAGATTTTGGATATTGGAATACCACAAAGGGATGGTAAGAATTGTCTTTGGGAGTTATGACTCAAACCGTTAAGGAATAAGGTGCAAAAAAGGGGGGAAAAGGGTTTCCAGGTTAATGGACAATTACTTAAGTACAAAACATAATTTAAAAGGCAGTGTAAGGTTGGTAATTGAAACTCATTTGAATATCTCACCTAAACTGCTTTTAAATTATGTATATTGGAAATTTGCCAAAAACTTTATTATTAATAAATTCCATTGGAAATTTGCCAATAACTTTAGTTTAATGAACTTCATTGGAAATTTGCCAATATAAAATGTTGCTGATGGAGCTTTTTTGTTTATCTCACCTAAACTGCTTTTAAATTATGTATATTGGAAATTTGCCAAAAACTTTATCATTAATAAATTCCATTGGAAATTTGCCAATAACTTTAGTTTAATAAACTTCATTGCATTTTTTCTAGTTTCCAGACAATAACTTGTGTGTAAGTGTATGGATCTCTCTAAAATTGTACTGGAGGGGGGGGGGGGATTTTTTTTCCCAATTTTTTGGGGTTCATATTTTTTTTCTTCAAAGTTTTTGTAATCTTTAATTGCACAGTATTGCGCAATAGCAAGAAATCTTCAATTGCACAGTATTGCGCAATTTCACAGTATTGTACAATAGCACAATATTGGACAATAGCAAGAAATCTTCAATTGCACAGTATTGCGCAATAGCAAGAAATCTTTAATTGCACAGTATTGCGCAACAACACAGTATTGCGCAATAGAACAGTATTGCGCAATAGCACAGTATTGCGCAATAGCACAGTATTACACAATAGCACAGTATTGCGCAATAGCAAGAAATCTTCAATTACACAGTATTGCGCAATAGCAAGAAATCTTCAATTGCACAGTATTGCGCAATAGCAAGAAATCTTCAATTGAAAATAAATACAAATCTTTTAACCAATTTCAATGGGATTAATTTAAAGTCTTTAATTTTTGGGGGTTCTTACCTTGTATTACTTTTTTGGATATTGGGCCCCATTTTTAAATTGGTCTACATTGAGGTCAAAAGGGTCCAAAATTAAACTTTGTTTGATTTCATCAAAAACTGAATGATTGTGGCTGTATGATATGCTGAATCTTATTGTGCATTTAGATTTTTTATTTTGGGCCCTGTTTTCAAATTAGTCCATATTAAGGTTTGAAGGGTCCAAAATTAAACTTTTGATTGATTTCAACTAAAATTAAATTTTTGGTGTTTTTTATATGCTGAATCTAACCATGTTGTTAGATTTTGGATATCAGACCATTCTAGGTAAAATGAATGTCCCATTTCAAATTTTTAAGCTCTTTGACCACATTTATTTTGTGTCAGAAACCTATATTATGTCAAAAATTTGATCACAATCCAAATTCAGACAGTATCAAGCTTGAATATTGTGTCCAAATTTTTTGCCCCAACTGTTCAAGGTTCGACCTCTGCGGTCGTATCAGGCTGCACTCTGCGAAGCATTTTATTGTCTATTAACATGATTAAAGAAGATCTTTTGACAAAGCAAAATAAAATCATATGTAATGTTTTTGAGTGTTGAAAATCTTTCAAAATAACCAGATCTCTGAGTGTTACAGAATTTTTAACCATTGATAAAAAAGACTTTAAAAAAATAGAAATTCAACTTTAACAGTAGATACACATTAATTGGTTTCATTCTTGTCAATCAGATTTTCAACTAGGCAAAAATGAAGCAGAAACAATTTGGAGGGAAAATGCTTGTACATTGTAGGTCAACACAAAAAATTCATCCATGTTAAGGGAATACCCTACTCCTTATGCCAGAACAGGATAAAGGGTATCTGAAATGTCCAATCATTTGTGTACAATTCATTGAAAAACTATAATTGAATTGAATTGGACTGTCAGATGGTTGAATTAGAAAGTTTGGGGTGTATTCTCTTCTTACAGCTGAATAAATTGTACAAAATGTATCATATTTAGACCAGGCCAGTTGCCATTGCTTAGAATATTTTGCATGTAAATTTCCAGTTCATAAAAGATGCAATTGTGCCAAAATTAACCGTTCACAGTTGTAACTATCTCAATCAGAATTAAAATCAGACAGTTTTGGCTATTTTATTTAGAGCCTTTAATATTTATTCTCTCAATACAGTCTCAAACAATTTATATTTTTGACTTTTTCCAAAGTTTGTTCATGAACATATCTGTGTGGTGCTTGACTTGGTGTTGCTCAATATTTAGTTTTCTGTGTAGTGTTTTGTAGTGATGATTTTTATACGACCGCAAAAATTGAAAATTTTTTGGTCGTATATTGGTATGACGTTGGCGTCGTCGTCGTCGTCGTTGTCGTCGTCGTCGTCGTCGTCGTCCGGCGTCGTCTGGCGTCGTCCGAAGACACATTGGTTTTCGCACTCTAACTTTAGTTTAAGTGAATGGATCTCCATGAAATTTTACCATAAGGTTCAATACCATGAAAGGAAGGTTGGGATTGATTTTGGGGGTTATGGTACCAACAGTTAAGGAATAAGGGGCCAAAAAGGGGCCAACAATAAGCATTTTTGTAACTTCCAGACAATAACTTGTGTGTAAGTGTATGGATCTCTCTGACATTGTACCACAAGGTTCCATATCACAAAGGGAAGGCTGTAATTGATTTTGGGGGTAATTGCCTCAAAATGTTAGGAATTAGGGGCCAAAAAAGGGGCAAAAAACAAGCATTTTTCTAGTTTCATGACAATAACTTGTGTGTAAGTGTTTGGATATTTCTGAAATTGTACTACAAGGTTCCATATCACAAAGGGAAAGCTGGAATTGAGTTTGGGGGTAATTGCCCGAAACGTTTAGGAATTGGGGGCCAAAAAGGGGCCAAAAATAAGCATTTTTCTAGTTTCCAGACAATAACTTGTGTTCAAGTGTATGGATCTCTCTGAAATTGTACTGCAAGGTACCATACTACAAAGGGAAGGCTGAGATTGAGTTTGGGGGTGATGAATCATAAGGGGGTTCAAAAAATTTTGGGGGGGGATTTTTTTTTTTCTTTTTTTTTTCTTTTTTTCCTTTTTTTTTTTCTTTTAAAATTTTCCATTTTAAGTTGGTTATTTCTGATTTATATTTAAAAGCAAATAATAATGATATGGTAGGAGATACACACCAAACAGGATGTGTAAATTATTATATAATAAGTATTGTGCAATAGCAAGAAATTTTCAATTGCACAGTATTGCACAATAGCAAGAAATCTTCAATTGCACAGTATTGCGCAATAGCAAGAAATCTTCAATTGCACAGTATTGCGCAATAGCAAGAAATATCCAATAGCACAATATTGCGCAATAGCAAGAAATTGTCAATTGTACAGTATTGCGCAATAGCAAGAAATAATCAATTGCACAGTATTGTGCAAAAGAAGATACTTCGTATAAATTGCTTATTTCTTGATCAATTTCAATGGGGTTTTATTCTTGAATTCTTGGGGTTCTTTAATATCCTGAATCTAACCGTGTATTAAGTTTTTGGATTTTGGGCCCCGTTTTTAAATTGGTCCACATTGAGGTCCAAAGGGTCCAAAATTTTACTTTGTTTGATTTCATCAAAAATTGAATTATTGGGGTTCTTTGATATGCCGAATCTAACCGTGTATTTAGATTCTTAATTTTTGGTTCTGTTTTCAAATTGGTCTACATAAAGGTCCAAAGGGTCCAAAATTAAACTTAGTTTGATTTCAACAAAAATTGAATATATGGGGTTCTTTGATATGCTGAATCTAACCATGTATTTAGATTTTTGATTATGGGCCCAGTTTTCGAGTTGGTCCAAATCGGGGTCCAAAATTAAACTTTGTTTGATTTCAACAAAAATTGAATATATGGGGTTCTTTGATATGCTGAATCTAACCATGTATTTAGATTTTTGATTATGGTCCCAGTTTTCAAGTTGGTCCAAATCGGGGTTCAAAATTAAACTTTGTTTGATTTCAACAAAAATTGAATATATGGGGTTCTTTGATATGCTGAATCTAACCATGTATTTAGATTTTTGATTGTTGGGCCCCGTTATCAACTTTGTCCACATTGAGATCCAAAGGGTCCAAAATTAAACTTTGTTTGATTTCATCAAAAATTGAATATATGGGGTTCTTTGATATGCTGAATCTAACCATGTATTTAGATTTTTGATTATGGGCCCAGTTTTCAAGTTGGTCCAAATCGGGGTCCAAAATTAAACTTTGTTTGATTTCAACAAAAATTGAATATATGGGGTTCTTTGATATGCTGAATCTAACCATGTATTTAGATTTTTGATTATGGGCCCAGTTTTCAAGTTGGTCCAAATCGGGGTCCAAAATTAAACTTTGTTTGATTTCAACAAAAATTGAATATATGGGGTTCTGTAATATGCTGAATCTAACCTTGTATTAAGTTTTTGGATTTTGGGCCCCGTTTTTAAATTGGTCCACATTGAAGTCCAAAGGGTCCAAAATTTAACTTTGTTTGATTTCATCAAAAATTGAATTATTGGGGTTCTTTGATATGCCGAATCTAACCGTGTATTTAGATTCTTAATTTTTGGTTCCGTTTTCAAATTGGTCTACATAAAGGTCCAAAGGGTCCAAAATTAAACTTAGTTTGATTTTAACAAAAATTGAATTTTTAGGGTTCTTTGATATGCTGAATCTAAACATGTATTTAGATTTTTGATTATGGGCCCAGTTTTCAAGTTGGTCCAAATCGGGGTCCAAAATTAAACTTTGTTTGATTTCAACAAAAATTGAATATATGGGGTTCTTTGATATGCTGAATCTAACCATGTATTTAGATTTTTGATTTTTGGGCCCTGTTATCATTTTTGTCCACATTGAGATCAAAAGGGTCCAAAATTAAACTTTGTTTGATTTCATCAAAAATTGAATTCTTGGGGTTCTTTGATATGCTGAATCTAACCATGTATTTAGATTTTGGATATTGGACCATAATAGGTGAATGTCCAATTTAAAATTTTTAAGTTCTTAGACCACATTCATTCTGTGTCAGAAACCTATGCTGTGTCAAATATTTAATCACAATCCAAATTCAGAGCTGTATCAAGCTTGAATGTTGTGTCCATACTTGCCCCAACTGTTCAGGGTTCGACCTCTGCGGTCGTATCAAGCTGCGCCCTGCGGAGCATTTTATTTTATCTGGTATTGTGTTTTTCTTTGAGTTATGTTTTTTTTTATTGTCACCTTTGTATCTTCTGCCTCTTAAGTATCAATCAGCCTCTCAAATGTTGGTTCAGATTATAATCAATTATTACAACTAACTCTTTATTTGTACAGATGTTAGCTGAGCCTGTAACCCGTGAAACATTGTCCTATCCAGATCACAGAACAGTGGAAGTGGATTGGGATACACCTGATATACCACCAGTAGAAGTAGTTAGCGATGATTAATAATCCACAGAAACAATGTTGTTGTGTTAAAGACAATAATTTCTATCTTAAGTTTATATGGTAATAAAGTGTGACCAAGAACATTGTTTATATTTGTTAGTTAGTTCATTTCCCAAATGTCTTGGTTTTTGAGGCTTTTAGATATTGTAAATTCAGAATTTTTATGCCCCCACCGTAGCGAAGGGGGCATTAAGTTTTACCCTTGTCCGTCTGTACGTCCCAAAATTGGTTTCTGTTCTCTAATTATATATAAGAAGATGTGGTATGAATGCCAATGAGACATCCAAGTAAAAATTTATAAAAGTAAACCAATATAGGTCAAAGTACGGTCTTCAACACGGAGCCTTGGCTCACACCGAACAGCAAGCTATAAAAAAGCCCCAAAAATTACTAGTGTAAAACCATTCAAACGGGAAAAAAATGATCTAATCTATATAAAAAATGAGATACACTTATGAACCACATCAACAAACGACAACTACTGAACATCAGATTCCTGACTTAGGACAGGTGCAAACAATTGCAGCAGGTTTAAACGTTTTAATGGTACCTAACCTTCACCCTTATCTGAAACAATAGTGTAACTTTAGTTTGCCTCAACCAAATGTTATGAAACTTATACACAATGCTTATTACCACAAAACATAGATCAAGTTTGAATTTTGGTAGAAACACTTTTACCGATGTAGAGTTATGCCCCTTTACAATGGAAAAATTGCTGAAATATTTGTTTCTGTTCTCTAACTTTAGTTTGCCTCAACCAAATGTTATGAAACTTATACACAATGCTAATTACCACAAAACACAGATCAAGTTCGAATTATGTTGGCGTCACTTGTACAGTTCTAGAGTTATGCCCTTTACAAATGGAAAAATTGCTGAATTTTTTGTTTCCGTTCTATTACTTAAGTTTGCCTCAACTAAATGTTCGGAAACTAATAAACAATGCTTATTACCACAAAACTCAGATCAAGTACAAATTTGGCTAGCTTCACTTTTACAGTTCTTGAGTTATGTCCCTTTATAACATTATATGCAAGCGGGGGCATCATCTGTGTCCCATGGACACATTCGCCATTTATTTTAGATGTTTTTATTATTGCAAAAAACTGCAACAATATATGTTTCACAAAAATAAAATCTTTTGTTATTAATTATGATCGCTTTATTTCTTTGCAGCATGTAATGAAATTGAAAAAAATAATATGGCATTTGTGTATATGTTTCAACAATCACATAATGAAGGCACATAAAAATTTCTGAATTTACATTAGTTTATTGACAACTGTTTCAACAGAAGATTGAATACATGTACTTTCAGTAGGAATAGTGTTGACACCAGCTTTGCTCCTATTATTTGCAAAATTGCAAGGTGCACTTGACCTACCGGATTGTGATAGTATGAAAATAAGGAGATGTAGTATGTTTGCCAATGAAATGGATCAAAGTCCCGAATCCTGAAAATGGTGGGGTTGAATACACTTTTTCTTAAACAATAGAGAATGATCCATACTGAACAATTAAATATATTGAAATATGGAATGTAAAAATTGGAACAAATCTTTAAACTGCTCTATAATGGAATTGCACAACTTCAATATATATGCAATCATTCTGTGAAGTTTCAAGGACCTGGATTGCTGATTACACAAATTTTTTGTAACTATGCTGAAGAATGACTACCGATAAGTTCCCAAGTCTGGAAAAATGGGGGAAAATTCCCAAAACACCTCCATATTAGTCGGTGCAAATCTTCAATAAGTGCAAAATCCTGTGAAGTTTTAGGGAACTGTGTTGAAAACTAGGAGTTGATTACACAAATTAGGTATCTACCCACCACCTTCTGCCCAACGTCAACATACTTTAAGCCAGTTTTGGTCTGTCCATCACAGCCAAAAATCAATTGAAATGGGCTTGATTGGTCAGTTCAGTACTAAGCACAAAAAATAACTAACAACATGACAAAAGATAATTAATCCAGGAATTGTCAAAGTTAGTGAAAGGGAGTTCAAAGGGATTTAATAACGAGATCAAAGCAATTTAATCACCTTAGTGGTGTCATAGTACTGTGCTCACCTAGAGTGTAGGACAAGAGGTCATGGGTCGGACAAACCAAAGACTTAAAAATTGTTTTTTGCTGCTTCTAAGCTAAGCAGTGCATCAATGATCAAGAAATCAGCTAAGAGCCTGAATAATGTGTCCTGGTAAGAGGAAATTTCTTCCTTCAGACTACAAATTTGTCAATTAGCCTATTAAAAATTCAGCTTGATGTGAAGGTCTAGTATAAAGCAGGGATAATAATCACATCCCATCAACCTGTGCTTATCCTGATATGCCAGTAATACTTTCTACAGGACATAAAACATCAATAGCCCAATTTCAATTACTGTGGATTCATTTATTTTTTCGTGGGTATCAATTTTCGTGGATTGAGGAAAACTTGTGTTTTTGTGGATATTTGATTTCGTGGTTTTGCCAATCTCTTCATACAAAGCCTATAGAAAATTTGTTATTCGTTGATCATTTGAATTCTTTGTTCACCTGTACCCACGAAACCCACGAAAATTACTATACAACGAATAATAATGAATCCACAGTATTAGTGTGATACTTGCCTGCTCAGTTGCTCTGTAATTTTCGTATCATGCCTTTGAGACGTGGCAGAACTTATCAGCAATACCACGATGTCTGAGGAGAATTAATCAGCAATGTAACAATGTGTTGGGAGACATCATCAAGCTTATTTTCATCATGAGTAACACTGTCCAAGTAAGGGAAAAAGATAAGAAATAGCACAATTAGCAGATTATCTGGCTTTCTGCATTCAGACTATAATATAATTATCTACTGCTTGACACAATATGAAGCTTTTCAGCTTTGTCGTCTGCTCCTGTCAAAAAGTTTCACATTGTGGCTTGTGGATGATATTTAATGATATCAATGTGTAAATAAAATGCTCCGCTGTGCGCAGCTTGATACGACTGCAGAGGTTGAACCCTGAACAGTTGGGGCAATTATGGACACAACATTTCAGCTTGATACAGCTCTGAATTTGGATTGTGATTAAATTTTTAACACAGCATAGGTTTCTGACACAGAATGAATGTGGTCTAAGAACTTAAAAAATTTTAATTTACCTATTCAAACCATATCATTATTATTTGCTTTTATATATAAATCAGAAATAACCAATTTAAAATAGAAAAATTATAAAGAAAAAAAAAGGAAAAAAAGGAAACCCCCCCCCCCAATTTTTTGAACCCCCTTATGATTCATCACCCCCAAACTCAATCCCAGCCTTCCCTTTGTGGTATGGTACCTTGCAGTACAATTTCAGAGAGATCCATACACTTACACACAAGTTATTGTCCAGAAACTAGAAAAATGCTTGTTTTTTGCCCCTAATTCCTAAAATTTTGAGGCAATTACCCCCAAAATCAATCCCAGCCTTCCTTTTGTGGTATGGTACCTTGCAGTACAATTTCAGAGAGATCCATACACTTGAACACAAGTTATTGCCTGGAAACTAGAAAAATGCTTATTTTTGGCCCCTTATTCCTAAACATTTTGGGCAATTACCCCCAAACTCAATTCCAGCTTTCCCTTTGTGATATGGAACCTTGTAGTACAATTTCAGAAAGATCCATACACTTGCACACAAGTTATTGTCATGAAACTAGAAAAATGCTTGTTTTTTTTACCCTTTTTTGGCCCCTAATTCCTAAAATTTTGAGGCAGTTTCCCCCAAAATCAATCCCAGCATTCCCTTTGTGATATGGAACCTTGTGGTACAATGTCAGAGAGATCCATACACTAACACACAAGTTATGTCTGGAAGTTACAAAAATGCTTATTTTAGGCCCCTTATTCCTTAACTGTTGGTACCATAACCCCCAAAATCAATCCCGACCTTCCTTTTGTGGTATTGAACCTTATGGTAAAATTTCATAGAGATTCATTCACTTAAACTAAAGTTAGAGTGCAAAAATCAATGTGTCTTCGCAACGACGACGCCACATCATACCAATATACGACCGCAAAATTTTTTTGCGGTCGTATAAAAACCAATATAAATCTATACTTAACTAGAATATGTAGACCATAAATTTGTCAGTTACAAAACGTCAGGTTTTATTTTTACCATGCACTGATCTCCTCAAAAAGAAATGTTCACTATTATAGTGTGTATGAATATTTAGGAGGTAGCATTAAACTTTTACCATGCACTGATCTCCTCAAAAAGAAATGTTCACTATTATAGTGTGTATGAATATTTAGGAGGTAGCGTTAAACTTTTACCATGCACTGATCTCCTCAAAAAGAAATGTTCACTATTATAGTGTGCATGAATATTTAGGAGGTAGCATTAAACTTTTACCATGCACTGATCTCCTCAAAAAGAAATGTTCACTATTATAGTGTGTATGAATATTTAGGAGGTAGCATTCAACTTTTACCATGCACTGATCTCCTCAAAAAGAAATGTTCAATATTATAGTGTGTATGAATATTTAGGAGGTAGCATTAAACTTTCAACAAAATAAAATGATTAATCCATATGATATTCAGATCTCTTGCAGTTCTCAGGCTTAGCACTAGATCCAAGATATATATTACAATATTTTTTTTATTAAACAACGGACAATTTGTTTTTTTGCGATAAGAATGCCTCTGTCCATAATATTAGATCTCAACTGCCTGAGTGAAGGGCCATATTTCTGTTAAAAGAAAATACAAACTAAATCTGTTACTTTTTATTATGCAACTTTATACCCCTTAATGTGTCAGTACAGTGCAAGAAAAAAAAAATCCTGTACATGAAATTTAGTGTGAGTGCTACAAATCTGTGAGAAGAGTGTGAGCAAGTACAAAAATAAAAAAAATGTGCAAAAGATGTTTATTACATTATTATTGAGACATGTCAGTCCAACAGTGGCAAGAAATGCAAACTCTCACTTATCATGCAACTACATTTTTATTTTTTCCAGCAAATCAGTTTTCCACACTTTTTTTCTTCATGCTTGAAGATATTGATTTGATATTTGGTATATATAGTTTTATCATGACAAATTACAGATCAAGTTCTCAAGCAATATGTCAGTTCATTTAATATTTTAACAAAAGCTATTGAAACAGTTTTTTGTTTCAGAATCAAATGCATTCTGGAAAATTTTTCAAAAGTGTACACCAAAAGTTGATTGGTTTATTATACACTTAACAATGGATAAGTAACCAAAAGCATTCATTTTTACTTTGAAATAACTAGCAATGACATTAACCACAACACTTTAGATTTTGAAAACATAATTGCTCAGTGAAACACAGGAATTCAGGTGATATGAAATAGCTTGCATTTATGATTGAGATGGTTGAACAATGGGCAAAATTTTGAGAAATTATTATTACCTAACTATTTCAGGAAATGCTGCAAACAAAAAATTCTAACAAAATTTAAAATGCGAGTTTTTATTTTGGCAAACTGATCCTGTAACAATTTTTGCAAAAATTAAATCCTCCAAAAGTTTCTTAATTTGCAATGCCCCACCTGACCAATCTATGATTCAACACTTGATATTCCTAAAATGCTCAATAAAATGATGAAAGAAGAACTGGATATTAGAAAGAGAAATGGTTAACACATGATGGTTGATGCTTTCACGACTGACAGTTATGTTAATTGTACCAGACGGTTCATGACTTTATTCCTTAATGGCTGACGGATGTATACAATATCAAATATACAAGAGTGCACACGCTGAAATGTCTCACCTTCTTTACTAATCATTGATATTATGTTGATAGTCCTAAATATAAAGCTTTATTACAACTGTCACATAAACTTAACATTAACCAAGTAAACTAAACATTGACCAATGAACCTTGAAAATGAGGTCAAGGTCAAATAAAACCTGCGTGACTGCCAAATAGATCATAAAATATTTCCATACACCAAATATAGTTGAACTATTGCATATAGTATAAGAAAAACAGACCAAAACACAAAAACTTAACTATAACCACTGAACCATGAAAATGAGGTCAAGGTCAGATGACACCTGCCAGTTGGACATGTACACCTTACAGTCCTTCCATACACCAAATATACTAGACCTATTGCTTATAGTATCTGAGATATGGACTTGACCACCAAAACTTAACCTTGTTCATTGATCCATGAAATGAGGTCGAGGTCAAGTGAAAACTGTCTGACGGGCATGAGGACCTTGCAAGGTACGCACATACCAAATATAGTTGAACTATTGCACATAGTATTAGAAAAAAAAACCAAAACTCAAAAACTTAACTTTGACCACTGAACCATGAAAATAAGGTCAAGGTCAGATGACACCTGCCCGCTAGACATGTACACCTTACAATCATTCCATACACCAAATATAGTAGACCTATGGCATACAGTATAAGAAATACAGACCAAAACACAAAAACTTAACTATAACCACTGAACCATGAAAATGAGGCCAAGGTCAGATGACACCTGCCAGTTGGACATGTACACCTTACAGTCCTTCCATACACCGAATATACTAGACCTATTGCTTATAGTATCTGAGATATGGACTTGACCACCAAAACTTAACCTTGTTCACTGATCCATGAAATGAGGTCGAGGTCAAGTGAAAACTGTCTGACGGGCATGAGGACCTTGCAAGGTACGCACATACCAAATATAGTTATCTTATTACTTATAATAAGAGAGAATCTAACATTACAAAAAATCTTAACTTTTTTTTCAAGTAGTCACTGAACCATGAAAATGAGGTCAAGGACATTGGACATGTGACTGACGGAAACTTCATAACATGAGGCATCCATATACAAAGTATGAAGCATCCAGACCTTCCACCTTCTAAAATATAAAGCTTTTAAGAAGTTAGCTAACGCCGCCGCCGCCGGATCGCTATCCCTATGTCGAGCTTTCTGCGACAAAAGTCGCAGGCTCGACAACTAGACAGATGAATTGATTGATGGGTCCTTTACACCCAGTTAATATTACATAAAATTCAAGATCATAATGTTCAAATGAGATACAAACATATACTGTGTTTGTACCAAACAATAAAATGCTCTGCAGGGTACAGCTTGATACGACCTCAGAGGTAGAACCCAGCAAGTATGGACACAACATTTAAGCTTGATACAGCTCTGAAGTCTGAAATTAATTTGTGATTGAATATTTGACACATCATAGGTTTGTGACACAAAATGAATGTGGTCTAAGAACTTAAAAATTTGAATTTGGCATTTACCTATTATGATCCAATTTCCAAATTCTGATTTTCACCATACTATCTCCTGAAGTTACAGTCCACAGGAAGAAATATTATTTTGACTCTGAACCAACCAGTGTGCTCATAATACTAAATGTTGCTTTCTTGGTAAGCAGCCAATACCAATTTTAAAGTGTGGTTTATTCTAGCCAGGAATCTGTCATCCCACGACCTCACACAATCAAGGACAGAACTGAGTCAGTTATATTGGATAGAGAACAAATGACAGGAATATATGGTAATAACTCATCCTGACCTTCTGTACCAGGATTTTGCCTTTGGAGTAGAGGCATTAAGACCTGTATTTGGCCTAACAAAACGAAATTCTTGAGAACTTTTCAAAATTGTACACACCCAAGAACCAACAAAATAATTTTACAGTAGCTTTATTGTCACTATTTACATAATCTCACCAATTATAAAGTTGTTTCTTCAGTGTGCACATTATTTTCCAATCCAAAATGTACGTATAAACTGATGCAAAACAAGAAAAATCAGGAAATTGTACAACATATACAAATTTCGTCATGATTTGTTGCCAAGGTAACTAGTCAAATGTTAACTTTATTTTTATTTTCTAAACACCTTTTACCTAAGTATTATGAGGGCAAATTTTGGATCATATATGGTGACTTTTAAATGTACACTTATTTCCCCAACTCCTTACAATTTTTTCTTGGTAAAAAAATTATTCTTGTCAAGGAATAAATTTTAAATTACAAAAATAAGTTTAATAGTCATTCTTCTCTATCACATGATTTAACATTTTGTTCTTTTATTACTATTCTATGATCCTATGTTATGACTTTTCTTCAGATGTTTCTTGTTTATTGTCTATTTTTGGCTTAGATGGTTTATATGAGCGGAACAATAATTTGGAAAGTTCATATGGATCTTCTGAACGTATTTCTTTGCTTTTCTCTAATATCTGAAACAAAAATGAAAATATATCATACTGTTTGACTTGGTAATAAATGATTCTAACATTGTTAAAGACCTCATTGCTATTTGTAATTTTGCTCAACTGGCTAAAGATTATGTGACACTAGACCTACTAATGTTGTACAACAATAACTTTTGCCTTTTGGTATCAGACATTTTGTCTTGTGATTTCAAAATTTACTAGAACATCTGATATCCAGTAATGGTTAACCAATGGAAAGAAAATATTGTTTGTCAAAAGTAGTTTTGTGTTAAATAATTTCTATTTTAACTGGCTATCCCTACTACCAGTATTTTAATAAACCCTTTCATGCTAATTTGGAAGCATGCCCAGTATGGACTTGTATGGTTTCTATGTGCTTTGTAATCTATTCCATTGCTCAATGATTTATTAGCCTTAGGTTATTCCAATAAATGGATGTGGGAGGTTAGGAAGGGGGATTAAAATTCCCTAACAACCAACATATGTTACTTCTTTCTTTTGAGTAATTTTCCATACATAAGATGGACATGTTAGTTGCTAAAATCTAGGTTATTTGGTATCTGGTGGAAAGTTGTCTCATATGCAATCATACCACATTTCCTTATTTCATATACAACCACAAAAGATCAACTAACCATGTCCAAAAATAAAACTTCCTTTCCTATCCTCCAAATATATTTTATGATTTCACCAGTATATTTTATGATTTCACCAGTATATAAAACATCATGCCATGGATGTCAAACTATTTTTTATGACACAGGATTTTCAACCACAAAAATAGGACAAATAGCTATAGAGAAATAAGATCAGTATTCTATCAACTTACTTGTCTACAGGTAGATACTTTTCCTCTACCAAATACATTCCACAGAACAATACCAACAATCTGTTTATCTTTGTAATAAAACACAACACCCTGGTAATCTTCTGTTGATTTTAATGCTGGAGGGTTTGCAGTCTATAAGAAAAAAGAAAATTAAAAAATATTAAGTCTATTTGATAATTACTGTGTACTTTATTACACACTTTTAACAAAGGTTGTTTCCTATGCCAATTGTAGACTGGTTCCATACCAGACAAAATGGGCTGCTGCTCATGCAAAGATAAATTGAAAGTGATATAAAGGCATTTTAACCAATTTTTAATAAAAGATAACTATTGATATCAGAAGTTTAAGCTTAATAACAAAAGATTAAATGGGATGAAAATATATGAAAAAATTAAAGATGCACAGATTTTGGTATTTTCGCTGGCTCTTGGTGGACAATGAAACTTTATGTCAGTTCTAAGGGAAGGAATTCAAAATATTTATCTCTAATTACATGGTCAATAATTACGGAATTGGCAAATAGACTACGAAAATTGAATGTCAAAGCGTAAAAAACTTCAAAATGATTGAAACGACTGTCAGTTAGGGTTTTGTGAATGTAAATGAAACCTGTAGTAACTTTCATGTTTTTAAAAGTTAAGTGCAATTATTTGAAGTCTTGTAATTTCTTAAACTTACAAACTTGTCAGTGCTAATAATTTACTCTTATAACACCAACATTAATTCAGCAAAGACCAATTGTTAACAAATTTTTGGCCAGAAATTAATTTCATTTTGAGTCTTTCATTATTACAAATTCAGCTTTTGATACAAATTTTTTTTTTATATAAAAAACTTAATTTAGGCAAATTTCCACAGAATTACCTATTAGTTTTGCTCTCAACAACTATTACTGTGGATTCATTAATTCCGTGGATTGAGGGAAATTTGTATTTTCGTGGATTTTTTTATTTCGTGGTTTTGCTGAAGTCTGCATACAAGCCTATAAAACATTTATAATTTGTTGAAAATTTAAATTTGTGGTTCCCATGGAAATCGCTATCCCACGGACAATAATGAATCCACAGTAGTTTTTTCAATAGTTTTGTAAATGTCTGAACAGAATTCACCCTTTCCAAAACTAGACCATCCTGGATAATATTGTCAAAAGAGCACATCATAACCTTTTGATTGGCTAACAAAATGGATATGATCTTCTTTTCATTTTAATGTACATGATGAAAATACTCATATTCCTTTTAGATTCTGAAGCAGGAAATTGACCATTTGTAAGAAAACTGATTAAAAGGTCAATGGTTTCTGTTGTTATATAGGTAACTGAACAGGAAAAGAGACAGTATGATGTAAAATCGTGTTGTAGATTGCTGTCCTCATGGATTTTTACGAACATATTCATTTATTTATATAATTCTGCTTCTTCTAATAGAAACAAAAATAAACCATAAATTGTAACATTTTCTCTTGTGAAATGAATAATCAATAAAATTCAAATGAAGCAAAATTTTCATGAATCTAAATTGTCATGCAAAATTTTTGAACAATAAAGCTTTCAAGGGGACACAGGAAATTTTCAGTATTTTCAGATTTACTTCTAAATCTAATGTATTAGAGCTATTTTCCTAATGCTTGTAGTTTAAAGGTTTGGTTGGTTTGCTTGCTTTGTTTGTATAAGTGTTTGCTCAAGCATTGTAATTAAGATTGGCATCTGCAATCAATAGATAGGTGGGGCTTCAGCTTGTATACATTATACTTATCATCCCCGCCTATCTATTTATTGCAGATGTCAATCTTAATTACAATGCTTGAGCAAACATTTATACAAACAAAGCAAGCAAGCAAGCCAACCAAACCTTTAAACTACAAGCATTAGGAAAATAGCTCTAATCAGATACCCCACTTCACCATAATCTTCCACTTAGCTTTGTTCACAAAAATAGAGCATATCATTATCATATACCTGAGATGAGTTATTGGAGTTTTTGATGCCATCTTGTTGTGAGGAATGTTCTTTTAATGTCTTGTCTTTCAAAGGTGTAAATATACTGAATGTTTCAAGGCTTGAAGCCACTTCTCCTATAGCCTGGTAACTTTCTGCTCCAAGATCTGACCTTAAATTATACATCAATATTAAACCCTTAATAAAGGTGCAGATGCATTCTAAGACCCATTCATGATGGTTTAATGTTTTAACCTAAATGCAAGTCCCACAAATACATTTGTTCTGAATCTAATTGTTTGAGCACTTATTTCTATTTTAAGATTAATCATACTTTGGCTTTATAGGCTACAGCATATGAAGAGTATAAAATTTAAGAAACATTTATAAACAGCCAATTGTGAACATATTCTGAAACTTGAATAACATCACATAACACTAAAAATTCAACTAAAATTGCCTGCAAATAAATGTTTTTCTATGTGATTTGGTTTCAATGGTTGACAAAAAAAGAGAATCTAAAGAAAAGCACTTACTTACAGATTTTGTGTTATTAAAATTTGCTGTTGCAAAATTTTGGAAATTATTTCAAATTAAGGAATGTATCTCCCTCATGCAAAGCTCTGATTCCTTGTCCTGCTTTGGCTTACTTTTTTGTCATTTTTGGTTTTAAAATAGCTCTTGATCTTTTTAATAAGCTTTCAATTATGTTATTACATAAGTAGCCAATTAAATAGATATCGAAACTGTGAAACTGACTGTCAGTTTGGCAAATCTTGTTCTTTTGAGCTTATGAACTGAGCAAGATCATCAATGAGGATCAAACTTTCTTGGCAAAAAAGGGCCTTCCATACCAATTTAAATACTGGACAGTAAATAAAGATTTAAAGTAAAGGGCTGGCAAATTTTATCAGAACCAAAAAGTGATTTCTTGGATTGATTCTTTAGTTAATGAAATTAATACTATTTGGTTATACTGATGACAAATATGTTTTAAATCACTTAAATGTAAGCTAATTACCAGAAATATGGTTTATGCTCATAAAGTTTCCTTGCTCCGGCCATATTTTGACCAGCCAGTTTACCCATTGAATCAGCAGTATTGTGATGTTCCACTCGACATCGCCCATATTTGTAGTCATAGAAACTAGCCACATCACCTGCCTATAAATATAAACCATGAACTTTTTCACCATCCTTAGATAATACCTTTGAAATTTTGAATATCTAATAACAGATCTACCTGCGTGTTTATAAATTTCACCACTTGCTCAAATTTAACCGTAAGTTACCAAAGAATAAAATCTACATAATGGAATAGAAAGGATATGGTGTATCAATACTTTATAGATCTTCATTCACAGATTGAATTTTCATTGGTTTTCATTACTTTATTCAACTTAAATAAAACATCCTCGATAAAGTGGTTAATGACTTACTGTACATACATATTAAGTAACTTAAGAATTCAATGCTACTTTTTGTAATTTTTTAGAAGTTTAAAATGCCTTGACTCAAGCACATCATGTATGAAGTGCGAAATTTCTTCAAACTAAAAATGTGTGCATTATCAAATGAAATTTGTGTACCTCTTGCAATTTGATTTCTATCAAAATCTGTGGGCCTTTATAAATATCAAGACTTTAAAAAACATCACAAATGATCTGATTACAAATATAAGGTTATACCTTCACCCATACCTTGGATGTATCCATTTTTAAACTTAGAAGTAATCCACCTCTTATTATAGACATGTAAACATTACTTTTGTTGAATGCCTTTTTTAATTCAACATCATTTGACATCTAATATAAATAATATTAGCTATCACCTTAAAATTAGTTTTGACCACTTAAAACTGAGCGTTAATAGAATTTTCATATATATTTGCCATTTCACTTACCACCCATATGTTGGGTTTTGCCTCTAACTCAGCATTAGCCATCACACCTCCTCTCATAGGGTCTATATCTAATTCAGAAGTTTATACTTACCGCCCATATGTTGGGTTTTGCCTCTAACTCAGCATTAGCCATCACACCTCCTCTCATAGGATCTATATCTAATTCAGAAGTTTTAGCTATGTCATCATTAGGTTGTAAACCTACTGTGACTACCACATCATCAACTTTTATCTGTTAAATAAATCAATTGTAACATATAAAATATAATGTGAACATCACACTAATCAGCCTATCTTTCTTCAATTTCATCTCATGGCTTGAGGTCTACATGAATTACAGAATATTCTGTATATATATATATATATAAATATATATATGTATATTTTTTAGGTATTTGTCTACTTTCATTTTTTTGCCAGTGACCTTTCAATAAAATTTCAGAGCTTGCATTCACTTGACCTTGACCTCATCTTTAACCTTAAGTGCTCAGCAGGATGATTGTCTGTTCCTCAATAACAAGATGCATACATTTCCTCTATATTTGGAACATGGTAAATGTTCAGGATGGGGGTCTTCTTCTCAATCACCATACAAAATTAGTTTAAATATTTGGTATGTTAACATGCAGGAATGAGGAATATACATCTTAATGATATTTCTCACATGACCTTGTCCTCATGTTCATGCTCAAGCTGTCAGTTTTAAGGTCTTGAGAATTAGGTCTGTCCCTAAGTAACTATACATGATAGGTTATTACAATTGAAGCTACAATACATCAAGTGCAAATTTGTTCCAAGAAGACATGTCTTATTAATGTATGAAATATGACATTGACCTCATTTTATTGCTACAGAGATCTGCTTTTCATTTTTGGATTAGGTCTGTACTCAGAAATTATATACATGATAAATTGAAAATACTTGTATGTGAATTCAACACAGGTTACTATGCATCCAGCAAGCTACAACAGGTATTGAAAACAGTTTCAGAGTTGATTGCCTTTCATAATACTGGTATTTCTAATTCAGGAATGGACATTTAAGTTTTTAGTTTTGATCTTTTCCTGTTGGATTGATTTTCTGCTATTTGCACAATCTTAATAACAAGACTTTATGAGACCTCCTAAATTCTCCATAATCTTTTTACTCTAAATATTCTGTTATTGTCTTAATTTTTGGTATGAATAGATGAAGATCTTGAGTATATATATATCAATAAGACAGTTATAGTAGACTTACTTGACTGCCATCACTGAGTGTTAAAACCACTTGTTTATCTTTGTATTTGGCTTCCTTCACAGATTTCTCAGATACAACATCCACACCCTCTGTAAAATTAATTAATTACATTTCACTAACAAATCTCAATGTTCATGTAAGCCAACAAGTAAACAGGTATGACAACCTTGACCTTCTTCCATAATATTTTGAATTGAGATTGGTGGAGTTCGTGTTGCTCAGTCTTTAGCTTTCAATATAGTGTCTTGTAGACTGTTAGTTGTCTTTTTCTTTTTCTTGTTTTTTTTTTCTTTTTTTATAGGATGTTATTTTTCTGTGACTAGTCAATTTTGATTTCCCCCTTGGTATATAACACCTCTATTTTAACATAGAGAACCATACAAATAGCTTTATTAAAATTGTTTACTAGTTCTAGGTAATAAATTGTTTTCTCCCATTGGTGGACACTTTTATATGAGAGTTAATTGTGATTAAATAAAATGTTTCATAAAACAAATGTTATTTCTGGTGCTTCTATTTGTAGTTAATGTGTTTTATCATACATCACGCTGAAATGTCAGATTTTGATTGGTTAATATGAGGGAGACAATTTACTCTATCCCATGGTTCAGCGGGGAACAATTTTTTTAATGTCACCCTATCGGGCAGACCAATCAAAAATCATTAATTTATAGGACAGTGAATTCAATTTGCATCTATAATTTAAAAGACAATGCTCAAAATCTAGGTTTCCACCTCAGACTTTTTTCATAGACAGTCAAAATAAAATAAATGCATCATGCTTGACTTTTGTTGTTTTTGAAATAACTGTAACATTGTTATGCACATGACATCATAGTTAGTTACTTTCAATTTACAATTTGAAAAGACAGTAATGACAGAAAGTTTTGTATAATAAATAAAATAACACATATCTGAGAGGGTGTTAGAGCAGATTGTTACCCCCCGAAAAAGCATCGTCAAACTTGGCTTCGCCTCAGTTGACAATGTTTTTTGGGAAACAATCTGCTCTATCACCCTCTCAGATATGTGTTATTTATATAATGATATCACCTTATTGAAATTTGACTTTTAATTGTTTTACAAATGTACTTTTCAATTAAAGGGGTTTACAAAAGCAAAACTGAAAAAAAATAAATTGAGAGAAACAAATTCTACCTCTGTTTGCTCATGGATAACAATATTTCACCATACTCGATATTTTTTGTAGTTAAATAGCAAACTTTTAAAATCCTGTCTAAACCTTGCAAACTGAGTCTCAAATTAACTATCTTGATGAAAGAAACATTGTAATTCAAACACAACTGAAGAATCTAAATGAGTTTCAGGAAAGGGCTATATATAAAATAACAGTTACCTTCTTTGATTTTCTCTGTTGTATATTTGCTCAGATAATCTGGTAATACTTGGCTCATTACACCTAAAACAAATTTTGGTTACAATTATATCTTTTAGAAAGACTTTCTACATTTTCTATCATAAGGACCCTGCATTCCCGAGGTATCCACTTCAGGGACTCTACCATACTACAAATTCACCAGGCGTTGGTTCACTTTCGTTTGTAATTATATCTTTTTTTTTTTAAATGGGTTTTTTTTCTGATATGCATGATTTCTTCTTTAAAACACTAAAAGTTCAAACATATAAAAAAATTAAATGAATTTTTTTTTAATTGCTTGGAGTATTGTTCATTGTGCATGAAAATAAGTTCACTTCTGAATACTTGAATTTTTTAACTTTCAAATAAAAAATGAATTATTCATAATAGGATTAAACACATTTTTTCTAGAGTAAATTAATGTGTAAACCTGGTCACACACAGAATAAAAGTCTGAAGGACTTTTGTCTCAGGCAAGGCAAAAAACTAAACAATATAAAGACCGGAGGCTCTAAAGAGCCTGTGTCGATCACCTTCTTCTTCAACAGTGGCACTAATCATCATTAAAGGGGAATAACTCTATTAAGGGTTAGCTGACAATCTCAGTTATGTTGACATATTTGTATATCGTATCCTGCTGATAATTATTCCTTTTCTAAAGTTTCTATCGATCTATTATAGTTTTCAAGATAATGGGCAAAAATGCAAAAAAATGCAAAAAAACTCCATTAAGGAGTCGACTGAAGATTTCGAACAAAAAAAGGCTTATTTGTAGATCTTGTCTTGGTGATCATTTTTGCTTTTTAAAATTTCTATCTATCTATTATAGTTTTTAAGATATAGACCAAAAACACAAAAAATTGGTAAAAATTGTCATTAAGGGCATACGATACAGTTTTGATCCCATAATGAAATTTTGATGAAAATTTGCATATAGGCTATTTTTTACCTGATTAAATCAAATATGTAATAAAAAATTTACCATCATGTGCTACTTTTTGAGTAAATTGAGGTTGAAATTTCAGATATTTCCTCAAAATAAGGATTTGTAGACGTTCTTTTCTTTTCGATAGAAATACATAACTTTTTTGTTGTAAAAGATAAACACAAGCTGTTTTTTGTTAAATTTTTTGTAATTTCTGTTTTATATAAATGTTCTATAAATTTGTACATTTCATTTTTACAAATAACTCATATTAATCAAATGATCATGATTGTAGAAAAAAACGTCATTTTTTGCTGTATATTTATCAAATTTAAAAAAAATGCAGTATTGACTTTTTCATGAAAATTGGTAAACATAATCTTCATACGTAATCAAACCAAATGTCATTTTAAAAAAGAGGGGTCCATGAACTCGTTTTCAAGTTAAATCAGATTGAATGATAAAAATCAGTCGAAAACTGCATCTTTTCCCGATAAGTCACAGTTTGACGTCGCGAAAATAACAATTTACATTAGCAACGTCATTACCTCCCCTGTAACTGTATCGTATGCCCTTAAAGGGCAATAACTATAAGGAGTCGTCTGATGATTTTGGTCATGTTGACTTATTTGTAGATCTTGTCTTGCTGATCATTTTTGCTATTTAAAGTTTCTCTCTTTCTCTATCTATAATTCTCTACATAATAGGGAACAAATTTTAAAAATGATAAAATTTGTCATTTAAGGCCAATAACTCCTGTAAGAAGTGTCTGACAGTTTTGACTTGAATGGACAACTGTTAGAGCACAAAATTCTAAACATTTTTGCTCTTGTCAGAATTTCTCTATTCACAGACAAAACTTGCATTTAACCCCTATGTTCTATTTTTAGCCATGTTTGCCATCTTTGTTGGCAGGCGGGGTCATCAGACACCTTTTTTTTAAAACTAGATACCCCAATGGTGATTATGGCCAAGTTTGGTTAAATTTGGCCCAGTAGTTTCAGAGGAGAAGATTTTTGTAAAAGTAAATGGACGACAACAACGATGAGATAGTGATGGACACCAAGTGATGAGAAAAGCTCACTTGGCCTTTTGGCCAGGTGAGCTGATAAGGAGATTTGGTTTAATTGCCAATGAGACAACCATCCATCAGAGTCCAAATGATGTGGAAGTAAGCAAAAATAAAGTCACCTAAGCCTTCAACAATGAGCAAAACCCTACTGAAAAGTCGTATATAAAGGCCCAGACATGACAAAATGTGCAACAATTCAAACAAAACAAGTGAAACTGCAAGCTACTGCTCACTGATGATACCCCGTTCAAATATGGATAATTTTAATAGTGTAAAAATATGTAAGTGTTCTGTAAACAAGAAGTTGTTGAGTGATGAATCTGAAAACACATCACACGGTATAGCTGACTTATATAAACCCTGAAACCAAATTTCAGAAATCCTTGGCCAAAAAAAAAAATTGTTTGTTTCCTCTCCCACAACCAACCCAGTAAAATCACTGCGACCCGAAAAATTTTATTGGCCGTTCGTGTCCAAATTTTTATTTTTTTTTGCTATTTTGGTTTTTGGTGATACCTTTCCGATGCTGTAGTCCACGAGCGTTTTAATTTTAGGCATTTTTGCATTGAAGCGTCTAAATGATTTGGAATCGAGAAAAACAAACAAAATGGCTAGTCACACGATTTATGTATCTGCAAGGGTGATCAATGACCATAATTTTTGTAAAGAATATCGTTAGTAAGAAAATTTTGAAGATAAGCCCCAAATTAATGATCAGTGAAATCATGGACGAAGCAATCGGAGATGCTGAGGTTGATGGTCCTATTGATTTTTCCCTGACGAATGGCAACTTTTCGGCAAAGCTGTCAACAGTGGAGAATAGCAGCGTAAAAAGTCCGTAAAAATAATTCTTTCAAAACTGAACGTTTTTGCAAATTAAAACTACAGAAAAATGTATTATCGTCATAAAAATTTTGTTTTCATTTAAAACTTTCTTTAGAATTAAGAAAAAACATGGTTTAGAAAATATTGAATGATATATATATATATAAATCTGTAATAGAAAATATGCCTTGGCATTAGATCAAAATTCTCTGAAACTGAACAATACAATCCAATTAATCTGCAGCAAAACAATTCAATGATGTGGTATCTTTAATAAAAAAAAAACTGAAGCATCTTTCAACCCACTGAGTGCACCTTGATTTGCTTGGTCTTTAACCTCTGTTCCTGTATAAAGGATAAAATCTTTGAGTAAAAATGGTCTGAATCATGCTTTAAAATCTATCTACTTAGAAATTTGTACAAATTCAATATAGAAAACCATATCAATGAATAAAATAAAATAATTTGCCTACCTACCTACCCATACCCTGAAAACCTCAGTCGGGAAGTGGAAACAAAGATATTTTTAATGTTGGTCTTATGATGTAGTTCCTGAGAAAGATGCGATGAAAAAAATTCATGGGACACACGGAAAGACAGAGGTAAAACAGTACCCCCACTTTTTTAAAGCGGGGTTAAAAAAAACTATCAGCCTGATTTTACTTTACCAATAAAGTATACTGTAAGTAAACATCTGTAAATATCTTTCACTCTACTGCTGCCCCATGTTAACTTTATAATCTCATCTAGTAAATGAAATTTCAAACAAAGAAAAACATTAAAAGATCACAACTATTTTCCGTAGTTCATCTTTTTCAGTAATTTATGTGTCATTATTAAATTCCTTCAAACTAGGAGAGTTTTCTTGAATATACATACCTTTCTCAGGAAATATCTGGTACACTTTTAAATTTGTAAGTCCTCTATTGTGACCTGAAAGAAAAAAAACCTATTTACTTTTCAAGCCCACCCATGGTTTTTAAATTCATTTAATGGGGACTAAATTAACAAGAAACGTTATGACGATGTGTCTAGTAAATAATGTTGCAAGCTCCTTTAATCTTTAAGCAAAATATTTTATTCATCATTTAACCATAAATATGCAATATAAAATCTTTCTTTTTTTGGAGGAGGGGATTGCTGTTCTCTATTTTGTTTGCTTGCTTGGTTTTATTTTAATGCTCTGTCTTTGTTAAAATACTAGAGTTTTGTTATAATGTGAACATGGTTCACTGAAATTCAAAACTCTCCAAATTATTCAAGCTATAAGTTTTTTTAAAGATAATCTAAGTTAGGAAGCTGACTTTAATTTACTTCATGATAATATATTCATGTTTTGCAAATTCAGAACCATAAACAATAAATTACTTATAGAACAAGACTTATGGCATCATATTGAAAGATCAGAAAGAAATTGTAATCTCTGCGATAAGTCAGCTTTAGGTGATAAATACCATTATACAATGAAATACCCTGCAATTGTTAATAAAAAAATCTTTTCCTCACTTTGCAATTATCCCTTCCGCCTTATATAAAAAAATTTACACATCTTTTCACATCAAAGAGATAATCTTAATTAAAAAGACCGTGAAAATTTTATAGGGTCATCTATAGAAGACAGTTGTTTATTACATTGCTCTTTCGCATGCACATCAATTCTAAGAATATAAAATGTTTTTTCTATATTTTTCGATATTCTATACATGTATCTTTAAAAAATGTACTGTACTCATGTCTATTTATTTTCAAAACACATATGGTTTACATTATTGTATGTTTCTCTGTGCCTTTATATTATGGTTTTTAAAGAATAAACTATATATCTAACAAATATGAGACAGATTTTAGGTAAAGAGTAAACTATTTAAATTTTCTGCTTTAAAAAGAGGATTTATATAATATATGTAACAGGCAAAATTAAAGATCCTTTTCATATTTCTCTAGAATCAAACTGTTTTCTTATTTTTTTAATTTCATTTCTGTGATTTTCAGAAAAAAAGTGCATTAAAATGAATTTCTTTACGTTTAGTTTAATATCATTATAAATCATTGTTTTAATGCATGATTATATGTGTACTTAAACACATTATATATCTATATTGAAATTTGTGTGTTAATTTAATTAGAAGATATCAAAATTAGCACAGTTTCACTAAAAGACACCAACACTCAATTCTAATATATTTAATTGCAATATAAAATTATGACTCTTAATATAAGTGTGAACTTATCAAGTTTTTGAAGACTTAATTTGGAAATTAATAAATAAGCTGTGATTTCTTTAATGACATCAACACTTACTAAAACTACCACATATGGTTTTAACAGACATATATATATATATGTCAGAAATGTAGAAATAAAATCCTAAAAATATATACTTAATCAAAAAGTTTTAAAAAATATTCTTAAATTGTTTCATTATTTTTTATTTACTTGAAAAATTTGTAATGGGAAACTTTAAAAGTAGCATGTCAAGATCATCTTCAAACTATACATGCTGTACAAAGTTGATTGATGAACCTAATTGTCTCAATAAAATGCCTATTCACTATTAATGTAAAGCACATTTTCTAAAATGAAATTACTACATATAAACAAAAAGATGACTTCTTGTGGATTGTGAAGACCAGAATGATGCAGATCTCTGAGATTGATGATAACTTTAAATCATTTTATGTTTGTGAACTCTATATTAGAAAAAAAAGAACTTTTTTATAAAAATTAAATTATGTTATAGAAGTTTGAAATATAGATAAAAATATTCACCTCTATGGTAAACAAAATCTTGATATAAAAGACAATTATTGTGGATTAATTTTTATTCATGGAGTACCAATTTATGTTGATTTCGTGGGTACAGGGAAACCACAAATTCAAATGTTCATTGAAGTATGACTTTTCTATAGGCTTGTATATAAACTTTCTCAAAACCACGAAATCAAATATCCATGAAAATACATTTTTTTCTCAATCCACAGAAATTGGCACCCATGAAAATAAATGACTCCACAGTAAATAATTATTTCATATCAAGGTTTATTATTCTCCAATGTGAAAAAAACAAAAAACTGTTTACTTCCAAATTTAAATTTATTAAAACAAGCATAGTCTTGCAGAACAAAACAACATTCTGCCAAAAATGAAACTGATGCAGTTTAACATTTCAGCTTTGGGTGATACTTGTCTAAGTGCTAATGTCATTTAAAGAAAACACAAATCTTTTATTACATTTCATATTACTCTTTAAAAACTTGTTAAATTCACACATATATCTAGAATCATAAATTCTGATTGCAATTATATATTAGCATATTCTAATTAAATTAACACACAAATAAAAAAAATATAAAAATATTCACAATTAATTTATTACAATTCTTATCACATATTCAACAATAATTTATAATGATATTAAACTTAGATATTAAATGGTAGAAATGTTATATTTTTTATTACAATTAAGTGGGGGGAAATAAACATTTACAAAATTTGCTGAAAAATATAAATCTGGTTAAATAAATCTAAAAAGACAATCAGATTTTTTAAGATTGTGAAGATTTTAGTAATTTTGCATGAATTAACTATGCTAGTACCTAATGCATTTGCAGTGTAATGTCAAAGACAACCCATATTTATGTAACAAAAGTATTCTTCTTTCCAATAAAAAGCTAAAACAGAAATGCTATATTTTAGGGCCAAAAAAGGAGTCTTACCAGGCCTACTTCTTTAATTTATCAAAATAAACAAATCCTGACACAAGAAAAACTAAATTCTGGCACAAAAAAAACAAAATTCTACCAAAAATTGAAATCTTTGCAGTTTATCATTTCAGCCTTGGGTGATACTTGTCTAAGTGTTAATGACATTTAAAGAAAACACAAGATATTTATTTCATTTCATATTACTTTTCAAAATCTTGTTAAATTCACACATATATCAAGGATCATAAATTCTGATTGCAATTATATATAAGAATTGTTTAATTAAATAAACACACAAATAAAAAAAAGATGAAAATATTCACTATTAATTTATTACAATTTTTATCACATATTCGATAATGATTTATAATGATATTAAATGGTAGAAAAGTTAAAACAATAGTTTTGATGAAAATTAAGTGAAAAAAAAGAGAAATTGTTGAATTAACATATATGCCTAAATGTTTAAATAAATCTAAAAAGACAATCAGATTTCTCTCAAGAAAAATATTGGCACAATATTTGTTCTTTTTACTCATGTGACAGAAGCATAGATTTATGTGTTCATATGAGGAGACAAACATGTAGCAGGCTACAATCCAATTTAACTTCTTTAGCCAAATTTTCTTGTTACAGTTTTTTGTTTGATATTGCAGTTATTCTAACATTAATGAATGTTTCTTAAAGTCAGAAAAAAAACAGGAAAAGGAGGAAAGGTTTATTAATTGCTTTCCTTCACAGCTCTTTACACAAAGAAATGCAAAGACCACAAATAAACAAGTACTTCTGGTTATATGTGTCGTTGGGTTGCTGTCTCAATGATGTTTACCCCACAGCTCCTTTTACTCATTTAAAGCTTGTCATCCTTTTTCAAGAATGGATTTTAAGTTACATCTCCAGCATAGAAAATAATTTGATAATCCAAAAATCTTTCAATTTACAAACTGCTTACTACACTCGTTTAATAAAGAAATACATTGTAAAAAATATTCTTAAAAATTTAAGTATATCAAAATGAGCATACATCTTTTTTAAATTCAGAGTAAAGTTTTACTTCATTCTGGATATTTGATTACCTATATGTTACCTCTTTCATTCAATCTAAATATAAACATTTGATTGTTATATTTTTATTCCATTAAAACCCTGTGTTTTATTGCTGCAAAATTTCTTTAAACATCCCTTTAATAATTAAATAATCGGTATAAAGTTGATTTATGAGCTGCACTGGAAGGGTAATTTATTTTATCAATTAAAAAAAGTCAATTTTAAGTCTTTAAAAAAAAAACTTGAAAATAAATAATAGTAACAATATAAATACCAAATAAGTTGATTTTTTTTCTGAAGATATAAAATATTCTAATAATTAATGGAAAATCAATCATTTCCAATGACATACTTAAAACTTTTTAGCAAATCATTCTAAATTTCATTATAGAAATTCAAACATTTTAAAGGTGTCAAATCTACAGAAAACTGTTCTTTCAAAAAATGAACATTAATACAAAAACTTATGAAACACTGATAAAATTTATAATTATCTGAGACAGATTGTTGTTCAAGCTTGGGTGTCAGAATAATCACAGAAGGTGATGGCTTGTGTTGATAATAACTAATGTTACAAAACAGCTCCTTGTCTCATTATCTGACAGTTTGATTAATTCTTAATAAAACACAGGTAATTATCAGGTTTACTAATCTACCTGAGTAATTAATGTTTTGTACAGGTGTTCTATGATCTACCTTGAGTTAATTAGTTTATCTTGTAAAGGTGTTTGTTTAATAAATATGGCTTGGTTGAATGAAAGTTGCTCATACCTGATTAGTGATGTAAACAATTACTTATTTTATGTTGTTCATTAATGAATTAATTAGCATCAAAGAATAGACACAATATGGGGTTGTTTAGATAAGAAAAGTTGTGAAAACTGATTAGTGTTATTAGGAGATCTAGTATATAAACTGTCTGTGTCACTCTCAGCTCATACTCAAATTGTCTATCTTAGAGAAAAGTTCTATCATTTACACATTGAGAATTTATCATGGACCTTAGCAGCTCATATCAGAAACCAGCAAAAATGTCATTTTCTATAGAGAATCTGGCAAAGAGCAGCAGAGATGAGAAGTCAGAGCATACTCAACCAGCTGTCATTAACTTCAATGACAGCATATTTACACCAGTCAAGCTCAAGTCTGAGATATCACCAATGACCAGCACACCACTGTCACTACCACTTACTTTACCAAACAGTAACTTGAAGTTGAAGAGAAAGCGAAACAGTTCATTTGACTCAGAGAACAGCAGCCTTAACTCAACAGACTCTAAATCCAGAGACTGCATCTCACCGAATTCCACAACTGACGATTCAGACAGCAACACATCAGAGTCCAGAAAGAGAGCCAGAGTTGCCTTTACTAATAACCAAGTCAATGAACTGGAGAAACGTTACAAAAGCAGCAAGTATCTACCTATTGAAGAACGTGCAGGGATAGCTCAAAGATTAAATCTCAGCGAACAACAGATCAAGACTTGGTTCCAGAATCGTCGCATGAAGGAGAAACGTCAACAAAAAGATGGCAAGACCAGCTACTTTCCCAGTGGTGGTGTGGAAGCATCACAACTTGCAGCCATGGGAATACCTTGTCCACCTCCACATAACGTTAACGGAACACAATCAACACAGCTGCCGGGATACTTCAGTCATCATCAATACCCAGCATCCCCAGCTTCTCAACAAGTGTTTGATCCACGATTTGTGCCGTCATATGTGTATGGATATACGCCAATGTCTTCAGTGATGTTTTCAGGATATTCACAGAACATTTATAATGGACTTTCACCGAAAACAGTGCAACAACATGGAGTATGAGTATACTTTACTGACATTTTAACAAATATTGTGCTATATTTAAATGACACTGAATAACATTAACTGTACTATTTTGAATGATTATTATTGTTAATGATTTTGTTATGCTTGTTATTGTGCCAAATTTGTTGACTGTAAAAAATAAAATATAAATAATCTTAAACTGTCTCTTTTGTTTTTCTATGATAATCTGAACAGAAATGGATGCTTGTAATTCTTTGAATCAATTTGAAAATATTTAAGAAGTTAAATATCAAAATGCTTTAAAGAATAACATAGCATTAGTGTGATTGGCAACTGAATCAGGTAGAACCAAAAACAAGAATAAAAAAATTTAGAGCAACAAATGTACAATGCAATGTAATGTAAATTAATAGGTTTTTCTGTATACCTTTGTTCAACTTAGGTGATACCAGAATAAAATGATATATAGAGCAAAAAAGATCTCATTACAAAAATAGATATACCATCATTACCCCCTTAGTATAGGGATCTAACACAACTTTATTATTATCCAGCTGACGTGAATATAATCATGATAATGATTTAATTTATATGTGTTATGTGTTTGCAACAAAATCAACATTTATTCAACATTGTTTTCCTAACTAAAAGTCAGGATAATTCTTATTAATCATCATCTCTTTGTACATGAAAATGGATGTTCAGTTTCATAGTTTTAGTTGTGTTTCACAATTTTTCATGGAAAAACGACACTTTTCTTTTTTTTAGATGTATGCATCTGTCTATTATATGGGAACAAATGGTAGCCTCTAAATATTGGTGAAGCCATGTATTGTGTAAATGCATTTAACATCCAGCAAAAAATATCACATACATACATATTCACAATACTGAAGTGTTAATACTATATGAAATATTCTTCTTTTTATCAGAACCAAATGCTGTGTCAGAATTTTAATGAGTTTGTCATGTTAGTCACAAAAGTATAATTTGAAAGAAGACATGTAAACCTACCAGGACATATTCTAATATGTGTGGACAAGTTTTTGTTTGTTATTTTGAATATATACTTTGAAGAGAGACAGCAAACCCAATTATGAGGTCTTTGGTCCCACCTGGCCTGTCTTGTCCCATTTGTACTAAAATGGCATACCATTACCTGCCAACATTTCAAGATCTCCATGGGGAATAAAAGAGGACTTAATGCTCCTCTTATATTGTCATAAGTGTTTCTACTACTATATTGTTTGATTGAGTATGTATGTGCTTAAATATCATTTTAACTCATTTGAATGCCTGTTATGAGGTGTTCAGTTTACATAATAAAGAATTTCAAAATTCAGGTCAATACCTCTCATGGGGGATATCCCCCATAAATCGGGATAGTTGGCAGGTCTGAAATGGAGCATTATATCATGAGACCCATATCATGCATATGGTAGCTTTCATTACCTCCTTTTTAAAAATGACCATTAACATTTTTTTGAGAATTTACATTTCTTCCAATTCATGATAACATTCGAAGTCAAAAGGGTATGCCAATATCATATGAAGCATATCAAACAAAAAATAAAACTCATAAACATATCTTTCAATAAACGCTTACCTTTATGTGCTAAACCACAGGCTAATTCACTTCCCAGGAAACCTCCACCAATAATAGCTATTGACTTTCTTGTATGTGCAATGGTATGTAATCGTACAAAATCATTAATCTAGAAATAAGACAACAATATAATAAATATGATTAAATGAACTCATAACTGTTACTTTTTTAACTAATTTAAGGGGCAAGGATATTTTTCATTTTATAAATTTGTCAATCTTTATAAATTTTGTGGAGAAAATAACTGTTGAATTTATAAATTCAAGTTTTTATTAGTGTGAACCTTACACCATAATATAGTTTTTATTAGTGTGAACCTTACACCATCGCATTTTTCACATTAATAAAACATTGCAATAATTTCTAAATTTACAGTATCCAATCACTTTGTTCTATACATATTGTAACCACTTAGAACACATAAATTTGTGTCAGTTGCTGATTTTTCTATCTTTCCTTGGCATAGAATATATACAGATTTTTATATTACAATTGAGGACCACATTTTACACTCATAACCAAAGCAAACTCCTTGATGTTTGGATACCTACATTTCTGAACAAATGAACTCTTGATTGCACTGCTTTACTGGCATTTTCAAACACAGGAAGATTTTTAGGTCTGCCACCTAAAATACATAAAATATATTCAGAAGGCATTTACATGAAGAATTCACTGTTTCAGAATCTCATACATTTTGGGTAATATTTTCAAAAGCGTGACTGGTTAAAATCCCTTCAAACAATGGAAATTCAACCAATAACGCAACATTATTTTCCTTTTGGGGTACGAACAATGAAATTACCCATAGTCCTTTAGATTATGAAGTGACACTGCGGATCCATAACAACTTGAAACTAGATAATGATTTTTGTTTCCAATTTTGTGTATATAGTAAAATGATTTTGTTCTGAAATGAGACACTGTTTTAGACCTAGTGAGCAAAGTTGTACTTCATATATTAGCACATTTCTTATCTAAATTTTAAATCAAATTTTAAGCTTGTGTTTTTTCAGCAGACGCCAAAAATGTCATTTAACGTGTTAAGACCATCATCTTATATCAATATTAACACCATCCAGCATTACCTCCATGCAAAACCAACCTATACAACACAAAATATTGACATTTTTACCACATATTGGAGAGAATTAAAATTTCAGTTAAAATTTTTCATGGGTTCACATTAACTCTACCCTTTATAACACTACAATCTGATTAAATCTGAATTTCACTTTACTACAATAGATTTATTAGTTGAGCATGTAAGATCCAAAGATATCCCATAAGGGGCCATGTTTTGTTGACCTTTTATGTAATTTTTAATTAATCAATCATTTCAAATGACATGGTAGCTCATTGATTTCAACTCTTCCTCCAAAACATATATTGTCACAACTGAATCAAAATTTCACTGTTATAATGATTAAATGTTTAATAAAAAAATTCGTAAGGGTTCCACGGAACCCAGTGTCTCGCCTACTTTTGCTGTTAATTGCAGGCTCAACAAAAATGAGGAAAAAAATTAATAAAAATATTCCTCTCTATACTATCTTTTTGATTGTAAGTAGCTTCTGTCCAAATTTGGTAAAAATCCAGGATGGTTTTTGAATCTAATAAATGTTTTTAAAACTTTAACTGCAGACTGTATGTAAAGTTAACTGGAAGAAAAACTAAGTCCATTTATAAGTAAAATACGGAAAAAATGGAACATATTTTTATCAAAATTTTCTTCTAGATACTATCTTATGATCATAAATAAGCTTCTGTCCAAGTGTAGTACAAATCCAGGATAGTTTAAGAAAGTTGTTAAAATTTTAAAAACTTTAACCACAGAGTGAATGTAATGTTAACTGGCAGAAAAACTAAGTCCATTTATAAGTAAAATATGGAAAAAATGGAATTTTTTTTTACAAAATTTACTTCTGGATACTATCTTATGATCATAAACAAGCTTCTTTCCAAGTTTGGTAGAAATCCAGGATAGTTTAAGAAAGTTATTAAAATTTCAAAAACTTTAACCACAGAGTGAATGTAATGTTTCCTGGCAGAAAAACTAAGTCCATTTATAAGTAGAATACGGAAAAAATGGAATTTTTTTTTTACAAAATTTACTTTTGAATAATAATCTTATGATCATAAACAAGCTTCTGTCCAAGTTTGGTAGAAATCCAGGATAGTTTAAGAAAGTTATTAAAATTTCAAAAACTTTAACCACAGAGTGAATATTTGTGGACGCCGCCGACGACAACGACGACGACGCCGACGGAATGTAGGATCGCTATGTCTCGCTTTTTCGACAAAAGTCGAAGGCTCGACAAAAAGAACAAAACAATGAAACTTAATTGTTTTGGCAAGATAAGAAATGTTTCAATCCAGTTTGTGCATAAAATCTGAACAATCTTTGGAAATTAAATAGTCACAACATAGGGTTCTAGTCTATATTTGGAAATATTTCATATTTTACCAAGAAAAATTTTGATAGACCATACTAAAAATTACTCAAACTTTTGTAGGGAAGATTTGATTGAAGGCTAAAAAGTCACTGAACATGACAGGACACCCTCTGATCTTATACCTGCAACAAACAAATCTTTTATAGCAAAATGAAAGATTGGATTAAATCGAATTATAACATTCGACCAACACTAACCTGTTGCTATGAGACATTTGTCATATTTTATTTCACTGCCATTGTCTAAGAATGCTATTCTGTCTTCTGTATTTAATTTGATGACCTAAAAATAAAAATACATTTTTGTATAATACCAGTTTGAAATTATATTTTTTCAATACAAATATACCATTTAAGTGAAGATATAAAAAACTAGATATCATTGAGATGGGAGCCATCTCTGTGGGCCCCGCTGTGAATAATGTGTGGTACAAAATTTGTATCTTTATCATTGGACATGGGGTTGTCAACTGAAACCGAAGTTTATGATCTTGACCTTTGACCTAGGAAGTTGTACATACATTATGACACACCCTCTGGTGTTGGTTTATATACATGTCAAATATAAACTTTGAAATCATAACGGTTCTCAAGATATAGAGTGGACACGATCTTTACTATAAGACATGGGGTTGTGAACTAAAACCAAAGTTTTAAACCTTGACCTTTGACCTAGGAAGTTGTACATACATTATGACACACCCTCTGGTGTTGGTTTATATACATGTCAAGTATAAACTTTGAAATCATAACGGTTCTCAAGATATAGAGCGGACACGATCTTTACCATAGGACATGGGGTTGTCAACTAAAACCAAAGTTTTTGACCTTGACCTTTGACCTAGGAAGTTGTACATACATTATGACACACCCTCTGGTGTTGGTTAATATACATGTCAAGTATAAACTTTGAAATCATAACGGTTCTCTAGATATAGAGCGGACACAATTTGTTACGGACGGACGGACAGACTGATCACTATAGGGCGTCCGCCATTCAGCAGGGCCCTAACAAATCTAAAAATAAGATACATCTTTAAAATAAGAAGATAATTGTATTGTATTTTAAGCTTGGCCTTCAAAAAATGTAGATTTTACAGTCGCAAATTGAGTTTAGGATCTAGGTAAACAGATATTTGCAACAGTTAAATCAAGTTTCACGAAGGCTAAGCTTAAAATACAATACAGTTATCTCTATTATAATGCCACATAATAAAAATAAATTCCATTTTAGTAAATATTTTGGCTTAAAAATGCCATAAATGAAAGAGTCTGCAGAACTGTTACATCGTCTTTGGCATCAAAATAATGTGAGGTATATACTCCCAATGTCAAACATTAACACTAGACGTATTCATACTTTTCGTAAACTTCTGAATTGTTTATTGACAGAAAAAAGATTTTGAAGCACAAAATGTGACTTTTTTGTTTATTTTTTGAGAAATTACATACCAAAAAAATTCAGAATTCAAAATGATGGCTTTCTTTAGTTACGGACTGGTAGAACGTGAAATCCAACCCTACAAAATATTTGGCAAGGTCCAATGAAAGTTATCGTTCTAAAAAAAATTGCATTAGAATTAAGATTTAATATGTCATAGTTTAAATGTTATAGTTGTTTAAAATGAAATATCACCTTTCTATTTTGAAGAACAGCTACTCCACCATATTTCGTTGATGGAAGATCCTCTGGTATACCATAAAAATCTTTTGGGTCATAAAATATTCTACAATTAAAAACACATTTTTCATAATGAACCCTCTACAATGAATAGCTGTTAAATTCAAACCAGAAGTTATCACATTCATTCCAAAGTGAAAAAGACAAAAACTAAGGCCATGTTCACACCAAACTTTGTGTACTATTAACATATTTACAATTAGTTTCTGTAATGAACACTGGTTTCATCAAATTTGTTCTCATCTGTACATCGATTTTAATAGACTACCTCTACATGAGAATTGTTCACACCAGTAAACTACATGTACAGGTAATTTACATGTACATTTCATAGAATTGAATTGAAAATTTCTCTGTAAACTTTTGTTTCAGTTAGGCGCAGACCAATTCATAATTAAAAAAACAAAAACAAATTTTTTTTTTTTGGAAAGGGGGGGGGGGGGGTCTGGGGGAGGTGCAGGGTGTTGATAAATTGTTAAAATTCTATTGTTTTAAAAGAAACTAATATATTTGTTTCTGGAGGGAAGTGATAAAAATCATTTGATTCCATTGAAAATTAAGGGCAGGGTCTTCAACATGGAGTTTACAAAATGTTCCTGTATGTTATTGAAAAAAATGTTGTTTTTTTTTTTTTTATTAAAGAAGTTAAAAAAAAGGTTTATCCTATAAAGATGAATGGTCATCAACCTTTTAAAAAATCGTTCTATTAATTTGGGGAACTTTGAGCGTTCTAAAGATGTCACAATTACGCAGGCAAAAGCAGCGTAACAATAAGCGAAAAAAAAGGATTTTGGAAATTATTGATTGATTGATTGTTGGTTGCTTAATGTCCAGTTGCAAATATTTCATACATGTTCAGGACAAGAACAAATTCACAATAAATAAAATAGGAAGGTATTAAAATAGAGGCCGTCCGGGATGAAGATCTTGGAAATTTGAACAGCCATTAGAAAATGAGAGTATATTGGATAGAGTCAACAATTCTGCCTGGCAACAGGCCACCTATGGACTCTTCAAACAATTGTTGCAAGGGTTCTTAACGTGCAGGGAGCATGACACTCACTCTACACCAGTCATCAGATTTAAAGTCTGACCGTATGTGACTGCGTACTTGTACATCCCGCACAGCCAAACAGAGGCCCCACTTTGGCAAAGGGTTTTACTGTCGATCGGAAGAAGACCTTAGTGACCATATTTCCATCCGCCAGTTACCCTTGGGGTGATTTTGGAAATAAATATTCTGCACCGTTACTAACTGTTAAACTAGAGGCTCTAAAGAGCCTGTGTCGCTCACCTTGGTCTATGTGCATATCTAACAAAGGACACTCTCCAACATTGTAGACGAGAATAGACTTCATGACAAAAATCTCTATTTTGTTGATCTTGTATTACTGATCTTTTAGTCTGTTTAGTTTCTCTCTATCTTCTTTAGTTTTTGCTCAAAACACAAAAGAGGGTAAAACAAATCCTTATTTAAGAGCAATCACTCCTATGAAGAGTGACAGTCTACTAACTATATCGGCAAGATTTGACTTTTTAATAGATGTTGCCTTGCTGATCATTTTTGTGATTTAAAGTGTCTATTTATCTATAATAATTTAAATCATATAAGGCATAAAGGGAAAAAAAATGTTTCTCTCTAAATATCATAGTTTTAATAATAATAGGCAAAAATGAAAAAAAAGGTAAAATTTGTCATTTATGGGCAATAAATCCTATAAGAATTTGTCTGACAGTTTTGACGTATATGGACAATTGGTAGAGCTCATCATTTTTAACATTTTTCCTCCTTCCAGATTTTCTCTATTTATAATGGTTCACAAAATAATAGACAAAACTTGCATTTTACCCCTATGTTCTATTTTTAGCCATGTCGGCCATGTTGGTTGATGGGTGGGGTCAACGGATACATTTTTTAAACTAGATACACTAAGGATGATTTAGGCCAAGTTTGGTTTAATTTGTCGCAGTAGTTTCAGAGGATTGAAAGATTTTAAAGGGCAATAACTCCTTATGGGGTCAGCTGACAATTTTGGTCATGTTGACTTATTTGTAGATCTTACTTTGCTGAACAATTTTGCTGTTTACAGTTTATCTCTATCTTTTATAATATTCAAGATAATAACCAAAAACTGCAAAATTTCCTTAAAATTACCAATTCAGGGGCAGCAACCCAACAATGGGTTGTCTGATGCGTCTGAAAATTTCAGGGCAGATAGATCTTGACCTAATGAACATTTTTACTCCGTCTCAGATTTGCTCTAAATGCTTTAGTTTCAGAGATATAAGCCAAAAACTGCATTTTACCCCATGTTCTATTTTTAGCCATGACGGCCATCTTGGTTGATGGGCGGGGTCATCGAATAATTTTTAAACTAGATACCCTAATGAATTTAGGCCAAGTTTGGTTTTATTTGGCCTAGTAGTTTCAGAGGAGAAGATGTTTGTAAAAGTTAACGAACGACTACGGACGACGACAACGGACGACGGACGCCAAGTGAAACACTATGAAAATGAATATTTTGTCCTACGAAATGCAGGACTTTGCAAAAAAAAGTATAAAAAGTGAAAATAATTTTCGCGCTAAATAATAAGCCGTACTATCAACAGGTGTAAAAAAGAATATTCCATCAGCAAAAAAAATTCCCAACTCACTGAAAATAAAATTGTCCACTACGGCTATGTAAATTTTAATTATGTATTTAATTTAGCAATTTTTGAGTTTTTGTCATATAAATGGATAAATAACTCAATTCATATTGACATAATATTATTATAATCAATTTTTATTCAATATATGTAACTTCCTTAAATATTCATAACAAAATCCACATTCTTGATATTTAGTTTTATGTACACTTAACCCACACAAGGTCTATATTGAGTATTGGCTGCGTGTGGTCAAAACCTGATTTAACTACATGTAAACATTGATTTTTATCAATGAGATTGTAATAGAGTTTAGTTTTAAGTGTTGAGTATACTTACACCACACCGAGTTTAGCTCAATGTGAACACGGCCTAATACTCCTTAAGAAAGGTAACAATTTGTTTATCTAATTTTTTAATATATAAGTCTCAGAGGTTACAAAGGGAGGTTGAGCTGTAATGCAGCAACACAATTTTATTGACTGACATGTAACAAATAACTTTTATCTATAAAAGAAAATTAATAAAACTTATTTTTAAAATTGAGTGGTAAGATGTAACATGAATAATGTAATCCTTGTGCCAATCTTGTAACCTTTTTTTATATATATGGTAGGTGGTTTTGCTCTGTTTGAAGGCTGCATGGTGACCTGTTATGGTTCATATCTTAGTACTTTGGTCTTTATGGGTAGCTGTCTCATAGGCAATCATACCACATTTCCTTATCTAAATTTTAAAAGGAATTTCTCATAAAGCAGAAAATATAAAATTTCCACAAACAAAGTAATTAGGTACTGACCCTGTTTGTTCACCATACCATAATTCTTTGGACAATGGAGGCCTGCTGTATGGGTTATTATCTTCGTCTCCTACAATCAATACCTGTAAATAGATAATCACTCTTTTACTTATAGATTATTTTTGGTTTTGAAAACAAGTTTGGTGTTTCTCGGCTACAATTTCATTGAATAGCATTAGCACTAAGATGAGATGAAGCTGAGAACTTTCCTTGAGTTTAACAGACCATAGTCAATCTGTTCATTATTTTCATTTTTGACTTCATCCAATTCTCACTCAACTCGACTGACAAAAACCCATTTCATTTGATGAAATTTTAAGAGTTAAAGTTTTTCTTCAAACAAACAAAATAATAAGAATGGCAAAGCTCCTTGTAGTAAACATTTGCATACTTAAATTCTAGTTCTGTCCCAATATTCTGTAGTTATGTACATGGCTTATAGGTTGCACTTTGTAAATACAGCTGTTTCACAAACCACGCCTCTATTGGGGAGATATATAATATTCATAGGTATTTTGTTTTGTTTACCTACTGGTTTCCGGATATGATCTCTATGTTTCATCTCGTAGAGACATAACTTGGGAATGTTACCAGTATAAATACACATGGATAGCGGCTAAATTGAATTCTGGGGAAGACCCACAGTGAAGGGAGGGGTAGTACAGAATTTTAGTATAACTTTAAACTCTTAGAAGTTCGAGGCATATAAATGTTGAAAATATGCCGCACAGCCCTATATTTTCCATAAGGTCTATAAGCATATTTTAACAGTGTTCCAGCTAGGATTTCAAAAGAGCAGGGTGCCAATCCTGAAAAAGGGCATTTAACGCGTGATAATATGAAAAGGGCATGTTTTAATAAAGATTATAATCAAACATTGTTTGTTCATTGAATCACTGGTTATAAATATACAAGAACATTATCATTAGCCCAGAGAAAAACTATCTTTCTACTTTTTAGGCTGAAAACTTATCAAGCAGCTTGTGACACAAGTTTTTTATCATTGCTTGGCACAGTTAAGCTTGATATATGCAGTATGTTTTGAAAAATGTCCTGCTTCATTCTGTTTCTATGGTCTGACACACTTTACAAGTTTCACCTTTCTACCTTTTCTGTGCTTAATGGCAATACAGCACAAAACAGCTGTAAATGCACAATGTTAGGATATAGTGAACAGTGAAAATTTGGATTGAAAATAAAAAATACAGAAAAAGATGACCAAGGCACCCTACCAACCCTGCTACTAAGACCCTCTTTAACTTTTCCCATAACTCGAAACACCTAAACATATAAATTCTAAAGCCAGAAGTATGAAGACATATTTTATAATATCTTAGTAGGTTACTCAATGCTAGGAAAAAATAAGATTGAGTTATCTTTCTTTATTTGGGTGTGCTCCTTCTTTGGAGGATAATAAACAGTACGTAGAAGATGTAAATACGATCAACAATATGGCGGCAGATTTTGTTATTTTCGTATAAAAAATGAAGGCAGTCAATGAAAAATACGTCTTAATTTGCTATTTATTTCACGGAAAACAATAAGAGCAATGTTTTTAACGAGTTGATTATGGTTTTCGACTTTCTGTCAATTACGTTTTCTCCATGAAACTACGGTAAACATTGCTAATTGTGCCCAAGTTGTATGAACATTTCTTAAAGTTCAAAGACAAATGCCGACTGACCGATTCTATTTGAATGAATTAATGTTGATGATCATTAAATGACCCATCCGATAAACGGATTACCTATAACAACAGATTATGACACCTGTTGTAACCGTTGATTAGCTTGTGGTCGTAAACAAAGTCATATACTTGTCGCCAGGTAAATTTTCGTAATTGGCTGATCATATCAATACGAACAAAATAATATACCAATCGATCTTCAAAAAAGGCAGGGCGCCCTGCAAACTGTAAAAAGGGCACAGGGCGGCACTCGGGAAAGGTCGGACGGACCGCCCTGTGAAAACGACCTAGCTGGAACACTGTTTAAGTTAACTATTGATATAACTATCTGGTACCTGAGCTTTATGGTCTCTGAGTCTGATTGCTCTCATTGCACTGTGTGATGCAGTTCCTGCTCCAATCAACAGGTAAGGTACATAGGAAGGTATAACCTGATCATTTGGTGTGGTTGGTTCTGAAATACACATAACAAAAAAGAGATTTTGAATAAATAACAGAATATATGTCATGTAGTCACCAAGCAAAAAAAAAAAAAAAATTAAGATGTTAATATGCACATTTTGGCATGATTAGGCCTTTTATAGCAGACTATGGGTATGGTTTTTACTCATTGTTGAATTCCTTAAGGTTATCAATAGTTAGTTTCATCCAAGTCATTTGGTCCTTGGTGGAAAGTTGTTTCATTGGAAATCAATCCACATCTCATTATTTTTATAAATGGTCTTCACCATAATCAAGTATATAAAATATATGTCAAGCTCTACATCACCCAGGGTCTAGATAAGCTGTTCATAAATTTAATACTGTGGACTAATTTTTATTCGTGGGATACCAATGTTTTCATGGATTTAGTATGTATAAGTTAACCATGAATTCAAAGGTTAAATAAAATTTTCTATAGGCTTACTTGCAAACTTTGACAAAACCACAAAATCAAATATCCATGAAAATACAATTTTTCCTCAATCCACAAAAACTGGTATCCACTAAAAATAAATTAATCCACTGTAGATTACCAAAGTCTTCAATTATAACAAAATCTTTCAAAGCAAAAAAAATCAGTAAGTTGTGACTAAAGACAGTAACTAGCAACAATGAGCAAGGTCCAAATTTGGACCAGTCCCATTAACATTTGGTCTGGTCAAAATAGTCCCTTGAGAACACAACCCTCCATAATTTTATCTAGATCAGCTAAATAAATGATTGATTAGTGTTTGCATCTTGCCAGAACAGTTCAAGTGATACTCTACAACAGGGTCAATAAAAATCATATTGACGATTCATTTATTTTCGTGGATTGAGGGAAATTTGTATTTTTCAAGGATATATTATATGAATCACTATTTTGCCGGTCTAGATACAAGCCTTTAAAAAATGTATACGTGGTTGAACATTAAAATATGAGTTCACATTTAACCATGACATCCACTAAAATTTGTATCCCAGGAATAATAATGAATCCACATTAATTGCTGCAAGGCAGAGATTTTGTTACATGTACATACCCTGTGCTTTTGTTTCTGTTTTGTCTGTACTACTATCTTTATCATCCTTCTCATCATCAAGCGCATAAACAGTAAATTGATTCCTCAGATCTTGTAATTGATGTCTAGCTTTCCATACCTAAAACAGATTATGGGTTTTGCTCATTGTTGAAGGCCATACAGTGACCTATAGTTGTTAATTTCTATGTCATTTGGTCTCTTGTGGAGAGTTGTCTCATTGGCAATCATACCACATCTTCTTATTTTTACATAAAAACAGATTCAAGAGTTATCGGCTGACAAACAGTAACTGGCAATAACGGAAAGTACATGTAGTAAAACTTTTTAATCACTTTCATCATTTGAAAATGCTTTTTTTTTAAATGTTGATCATTTCCCATGATATGCTTGCAAAACTTACACAAACATCAAGAAAATGTAAACATGATTTTCATATACTGTAGATGTTTTTTTAAAAGTACATATTTTAGAGTTATTAATATATCAAAGAAACAACTGGTAGGACCTTCCTACAAACATTGTCATCTGTAGTCAGACAATAAATTAGTAGAGAAACATCAAACATTAGGACAATCAAAACAGGACAAGATGGTTGGTTGAAATGATGGTATATTTCAGTATTCAAGTTATTGGCATTGGAACTTATGCAACAAAACTCAGTAATAAATAAATTTTATAACAAGTATAAATTAACCAATTGGAGAAGACGTTACTAAGTTATAAAACTTGTGTCTGATCCATTTGTCATTTTGAACAATAAAATATGTTTAAACTAACCAATGGGTGTCAATTCTCCAGTGATCATGGATGGGAACCTCCCAATATTTTCTTAATTTTGGAAAATCTTTTCTGTAGACCAGCTCCAAGGAGATCAAATCTCTCATTTTTGGGGAAATTTTCTTGATTCTTCTTTTACACCCTTATTAATTTAGAAGTTGTCATGTAAAAATTTACAAGTTATTTTTAAAGCATTGTTTATTTACCAAATTTAAAGTGCCTATGCCACCTGACATCGTATTTAACCTAATTGACTCATAAATGATAGGCTTTATTTGAGTATAGATTGGTATTTTTTCAAACATTTATAATTCAGCAGCAAAAAGTAGGATAAAATATTGAAAACAAAATGTTAAATTGGTTCCATGACAAATTTCCCTAGAGAGAGAGATCAAACTTAAAAGGTCTGATTAAGCTGATAGTATTGCACTGTACCTATGACTAACCATGTAAAAAAAACAAGGCTAATGAACAAAATGATAAAAATTTAAAAAGTTATCTGATCTACTGTATAAAATATCAAATTACAATTAGCATTTTAAGGAATTGACTTTATTACATTGAAAATAAATGGGGAATGTGTCCATGAGACACAGATGATGCCCCCACTTGCAAATTACGTTATAAAAGGACATAACTCAAGAACTGTAAAAGTGACGCTACCCAAACTTGTACTTGATCTGAGTTTTGTGGTTATAAGCATTATGTTTAAGTTTCATAACATTTGGTTGAGGTAAACTTAAGTTAGAGAACAGAAACGAAAAATTCACCAATTTTTTTCCATTTGTAAAGGGGCATAACTCTAGAACGGTAAAAGAGACGGCACCAAAATTCAAACTTAATCTCTGTTTTGTGGTAATAAGCATTTTGTATAAGATTCATAAAGTTTGGTTGAGGCAAACTTAAGTTAGAGAACGGAAACGAAAAATTCAGCAATTTTGCCATTAGTAAAGGGGCATAACTCTAGAATGGTAAAAGTAGTGGCGCCACCAAAATTTAAATTCGATCTGTGTTTTGTGGTAATTAGCATTGTGTATAAGTTTCATAACATTTGGTTGAGGTAAACTAAAGTTAGAGAATGGAAACGAAAATTCAGCAATTTTTCCATTTGTAAAGGGGCATAACTCTATAATGGTGAAAGTGACGCAACCAAAATTCAAACTTGATCTGTGTTTTGTGGCAATAAGCATTGTGTATAAGTTTCATAACATTTGGTTGAGGTAAACTAAAGTTAGAGAATGGAAATGAAAAATTCAGCAATTTTTCCATTTGTAAAGGGGCATAACTCTAGAATGGAAAAAGTGACACCACCAAAATTCAAACTTGATCTGTGTTTTATGGTAATTAGCATTGTGTATATGTTTCATAACATTTAGTTGAGGTAAACTTAAGTTAGAGAACGGAAAACAATTTCGGGACGTACGGACGGATGTACGGACGTACAGACGGACAAGGGTAAAACTTAAAGCCCCCTCCGCTACGGCGGGGGCATCAAAAGGTTGTTACAGTGTTATTTTAAAACTGAGGAATGATGTATCACAACTTTTGATTTCCTTTCCCCTTGGAATATCTGTCCCTCTTTATATTTGTACTATAATGTTTTTACAGAGTAAGAGAATAATCCTGCTCCAGCGACCATCATCCATGAACTTTTACTAAAACTTCTGTAGTCATGTTGTTGTCTGTCATGGCCACTGTGTAATGTCTTTCTGTGTGATTCTGTATTGCATAAACATCGTATATGTTGATGTCTTTGTTGGGATATCAGTTTCAAGTTTAAACCTACAATAGGCAAAAACACATACCATATATCATGTATATATAGTCGAAATCCGGATATGGTGTACAAAATTTTTTGCACCTCATGTTTGCGGTATACCATCTTTTCCGCAAGTTTATTGTTTTCTGTTTGGTATTAAATTAATATTAAAGATCCATTTTGTTACATCTTGTGATCCGTTTATTTGGCAATCGCCAATGGCAGTCAGCATGGTTTAAGAACATCCGTTGTTCGACCTGTTAGTCAAATGCGTTTTGTTTAAATATATACTTTTTCACTTTTTTGGTCTTTTGGAAAATGTTGTTTGTGCTGTATTTAGACCCCTCTACGAAGAAATTTGTTTTGCATGCACACGTATAAAAATTGCGGTTTTTATCCAACGCAATCATAGGTTTGAACGTTGTTTTCAATTTAGACTTATTTATATATATAACAGTAAGATATCTAAACATATATTTTCAGAGTAAGTTCAGCAATTTTCATTTCAGGATCTAAGTTCAAATAATAAAATTTCCTATTTTTGAAGACATAAGTGTCTAATCATACATAAGGCTAAAAAAATATAAATTTACTTGTTTACTATCTGCTTGCAGTAATAAATAGGGTTGGTAGATAGGTATAATGATTTTATCTTTTAAATATATTACATCGACTATATAGGAAAATATTCTGTACTTGCACAGTGCTTAACCAAAAAATATTTGGATTTTAACAGTGCTTAAACAAAAATGTCCATAAAATTTGTTAGGGTAGGCATGAAAATTTAGGGTTGGTAGGGAGGCAGGAAACATAACCAAATATTTTGGTCTATTATTTACAATTATCTATCATGTACCAGTATATCTAAAGTAAGTTTACTGTGTTGTCATTGAAGCTGTTTTTTTACATAAAAATAAATATTAAAAAGAAGAATGTGTCTGAGGACACGAATGCCCCTGCTCAAGATTTGCAACAAAAATGGGACAGACGGACAGACGGAAAGACAAACGGTCAAAGTTACACTTAATGCCCCCGCCGCTAAAAACTAATCAGGACATGACATCTACATGGATTGTATGTATATTTTAATCACTGCATCTATAAAGGAATTGCCATTGCAATCTATGCCAAAGGATAACTACCTGCAAGCATGAATCAACATACAGAATAATTTAGAAAATGGAACGAGTACCCTTTTCCATCATTAAACAGGAAACTAGGAGAAACTAATACTTACAGAAATTTATCTTTTTTAGTCTGGTTTTCATTAGGACCACCAATACTACAATGTACTACATATCTGGTGGTCCCAGTAAAAATTTGGTGGTTCAGTATTTGTCAAAATATTATTTCCATGCATGTAGGTATGAATATAAGATTAGTCCAATTTGGACAATTATAATATGGTTAACTTCTCAAATATTAATATACATTGTAATCAGGAGCTACATTAAATACCAGACATCCTAAAAAAACAAAACCACTGAAAAATTTTAGTTGGACATCAGGACCACCAATAAACTCACAATTGATGGATGTGGCTGATTTTTGGTGGTCAGGACGGACAGGAAAACCAGTTTTCAGGAACACAGAGAACGAGAATCAAGATGACACAATGATTCAAGATATGAACATAGCTTTTTTAAAATATTCAAAACCTTCTGTAATTTTAACTTACAACTAGTTTGATTTAAACAACATAATTCACATCATGTATAATGTTTAGTTATAGACACATTGAAGTAAACATTCTCCAACATTTGAGCACTTCACAACATTCCATATATGATTGGAAGCTATACCTCTGGCTGCGGGGCAAAGCCAGTCATATGGTATTAATCTTCCAGAGAAACCGGTGTCCAATTTCTGAAAAATTAGTTTTTTAAACATAAAATGGACACACACTCATTTGACAATATTCAGTGCTTTCAATATCTTTCATGTTGACTGGCACTTTTTCCATTTGTAGGTGGTACTTTTCAATATATTTTCCATGAATACTTGATATAAAAATTCTTAAATTCCAGCAGTTCTTATAAGTAAAAAGGAAGGATAAAAGAACTGGTTACCGCCTCCTATTGAATGACCTGAAAATTTAAAATTTCATAGAAAACATTATGAATTATGATGGCATACTGCAATAGACGTGATCGCTATTTGGGAATCTGCCACACTTGACCCGAGAATCTGCAACACTTCAACTATTGACGTCATACAACAATCACTTTTCTTTGTCATGTTTGTGGCATCAGACATTTTCTATTGTGACGTCAAAATTTTAAGGGAACCTTTGTGATGTACAGTAATGACAAACAAATAGTGATAAAGGGTATTGTACTTTTTTAAAATGATAAATCCTGCCATTTGTATCCTTTTTATATGATTCTTTTTATATTGAACAAGTAACATTTAATACATGCATGAGAGTATTCTCATAACAAGTGTCTCAGTACAAGTCTAAAATTGTCTTTTATACCGGTAGTTAAACAATTATATTTTGACACAGGAATAACCAAACTAATTGCTAGCACTAATGCAGATTTACGAAAAAAAAAATAAAAGAAAAAGAAGTTATCATTTATGAATAAAACTTCAATGAAGAAAACTATTGTGTTTATGATATTCATTGTTTTTCCTTAAAATATGTATAAATTTAACAATTTACTTGTAACTAAGGGAATCTAACCAAATGGCTATTAATGCCTGCTGAATATAAATAAAAAGTAAACAATTATAGGTCAAAGTACGGCCTTCAACACGGAGCCTTGGCTCACATCTAACAGCAAGCTATAGAGGGCCCCAAAATGACTAGTGTAAAACAATTCAAACAGGAAAACCAACGGTCTAATCTATATAAAAAACGGGAAACGAGAAACATTGATGAACAACACCAACAAACGATAACCACTGAACAACAGGCTCCTGACTAAGGACAGGTGCAGAAAAATGCAGCGGGTTTAAACATTTTAATAGGCATATTTTTCACTTTTGGGATTACTTTTCTCCTGTCAGCTGAGCCATGCATGTGACTGTAGTTATATTAGAAAGTTTTATTCGTTGTTAGTCTGCCTCCCATCCGTGGTTAGTAAAAATTTCAATAGTAGTTGAAGAAAAATTTACAAATTTAAAATAAACAATCTTTTTGACCATGTTGACAAGCATTTGGCAAGAATATAAATTTTAATACAGTAATCATGGTAATTGAGCCAACATGAACTATGAGTTTTTGATGAAGAAAAAAATCTATTTTGCCCAAACTCAGACTCTTTAAATGTACAATTGTGTAACAAGAAATGGAATTGAAATAAAATACTTTGTTTTTATCCTTTGTTTGCATAAATAGTTGTTTCCTTAATTATTAACATATGCCCGCCCCAGTCTACAATAATCAATGTTTTCACAAAGTTTCTTGAAAAATAAAATGTCTGACTAAGTCTTTGAATTTCTTTACTTATAAATGAAAAATTGCTGTTGCATCAAATTCATAAAATTAAAAATTACCTAGGACGAAAGAGACTTTTATAAACATCCGGACGATTAGATATCTCTTTCGGTGGTTGGGAAAAATGACTTCTACTCCTTAATTGCCCAGTAGCCTGAGCCCTAATTGTTGTCTAATTATAATATCTTTTCATTGATATATAAGATTTACCCTTAGGTCAATAACATGTGATTGATATATATCATGTGTAAGAGGACACAGTATCATAAGCATATACTGTATATTCTAAGGTAAATCTAAAATCAACTAATAAAAACATGGCATTTTCTATTGATGAAGTTGGTTGAAACTTATCTGGCAATAAGAATGGCTAGTGGTACAATCAATTGAACAACCAAACTTTAATTTATACTTTTTGCATATTGGGAGCTTTTGGTGTCTGTAGTTTGGCTGTACATTAAAACATGTAAATAATCACTATAAATCATAAATAATACAGCTAAAACAGGCAACAGTAATCATGCTTTCCAGATGAAGATGCCAAATTAGAATGTGTAACCAGGGTATTTGTTGAATCAGGGTAAAGCCAAGGTCATTTTCTGGGACAATCATTGAATCAACACACTTGCATCACAAATTTTCGTTTGAAAAAGTTTATCATTCATATCTCAATTGAAAACCAATCAATGACTTTATATATTTTGTGTCAAACAATTAACTTTCAAAGAATCATTTCACTTTCAAATCCAATATCAAATAGGAAACCACAAGAGAAAAAAACACCCCCCCTTTTTTAAACAAGTGTTTTCTCCATCTTCCACTGTTGCCATTTGTGTACTCAGCACTTACATCGTAATGAACGACCTGGATCAGATCTTTTTGATAATTTTGCAGTCAGTTTCCCATTCAGGTTTGTTTTAAATAACGTTGAAAATAATAAATTTCGCCGGTACATGCTTTTTTCACAAAATTTATTTGTTTGACAGAAGATGGTTTTGCAAGGGCAATAACTATGTATTAGGCCAAACAAAAAATGTGTGTTAGGAAACTCCGGATGAGACAAATCAAATCAAAAGCTTTATTTAAAGTCGGCATGTCACAAAACAATAACATAAGCCGTATATATAAAACCATGTTAATTCAAAAATATAGTTTCTCTTTATCTATAGTTTTCTACTAGATAATAGCCCAAAACGCAAAATGGGTAGAAAGTATCATAGTTAAGGGCGATCATCTTATATGGAGTCGATTGATTCTGAAGTAACATTTGGTGGCTAAACATGTTTTTTCCGTGTGTAGTCCATAAACCCTCAAGTATACCTGATGAACTGTTCTATTCAGATTTTAGCTAGAGACTATACATAGTTATATCTATAATTAAAATACATTTTATTTTTTAGATTTATGTTCTGATATGTTGATATCTGTGAAAAGTAAAATAAAGAATTTGAATTTGAATTTGAATTTGTCAAACTGTGATATATAATAGGTTTTTTTTTGTGAGTGCTGGATATGTGTTGGAACCTCTTGTTGATTACTTCAATAATAGTTCACCAGGTTATTTGCTACATTTTAGTGTTTTTTCCCTGTTGACGCTAACTATGTTTCTACTGACTTGATTTAATATGCTAGACCCTCTATGCTTTTTATTATTGTTTTTGTGTATGATATTATTTATGTTCTTGTTATGCTGCGTAGTTTATGCGTTTATACTGAGACTACTATAACTATATGTGTTATAGACTACTATAACTATGTGTTATAGACTACTATAACTATGTGTTATAGACTACTATAACTATGTATAGTAGTCTCCGGTTTGTAACTTTGTATATACATAAATGTTCATCATATATATATATATTACAATGTAAAAGGAAATAATGCTATATATAGAAGTTTGTGTGGACTTCTTAGAGCCCATTTTAATTTTTGTTATGTCTCAGAATGAGATATGTGCACCGATTCTAAATAAAATTTACCCACTTAGCATCAGACTTCCATATCATACAGATAATGGTAAATTGTGACGTTCTGATCGTTTTGAGGTGACGGTATTTTTTTCGATCTTGTAGTTTGAAGATAATAACCCAAAACATTATTTAACCCCTATTTTAGCCAGATCATCCATATTTAATACTCGGCTGGCATGGACGATATAAACTTAATATAATTAGGATGAGTTTGGTGAAGATTGGATTAGTGCATGATTTCAGAGCAGAAGATCTTTGAAAAGATCACGCCGATGGACTCCAAGCAATGGTGCTAGTTCAAGTACATTTTTGGTCTTTAATAGGTGAGTTAAAAAGCAATATGCCTATTCATGTAGAAAATCGTAACACAGGCTTTATCCGCAAATATAGTATGCAGAGCCCAGAGTCCATGGTTTGGAGCACGTATTCCGCGGATTGAAGGCTGGACTGGAATCTTTGTAATTCCATAATGACAATAATTATAATAGCTAAAACATTTTGATAGTAAGTTCCTATTCTGATATCGAGTATAGACGTTTGGGAAAATATTACCGAAGAGGTAAGTCTTGAAAGTAGTTAGTTCTTTAAAAAAAATCAGCCCCTAATGGACCTAATGATGTTATTCTTGCGATCTAGAGAGACATGTTTTCAACTAAATTTTCAATTCAAGAACGATGTGGTGTTTTAGGCAAGTGAAAACTGACAAGGTTGTTTTGGTTACTGGGTTTATACATCAGCACAAATTGGATCCTTTCCAAATTTTTGTGTAGTTTCATAGCATTGGAATCTCCGGGATTGGACTCCGATCTCAGCGGTTAGTTGATTGATTTTTGTTTGCTTAACGTTCAGTGGCAATTATTTCATGCATATTCAAGAAGAAAAGAAAACAATTACTACAATAGGTAGTTTTTGGAATGGACCGGGAATTTGGACAGTCAATAGAGAATGAGGACATGTTGATTATTTAATTTGCAGAGAGCTTGACACTCATCCTACACGATGCACCGGACATTTTACGTCCCGTTTTGACCGGACGTGGCCATGGCTGTGTATTTATACACTAGTCCCGCACAGCTAAATGGACACCCCATTTTGTCAAGGGGTTTACTGCCGGATGGGAGACGTCCATGGAGAACCATATTTTTATACCGCAGTCAAGCCTTGATTTGGACTTTGATATATATTAAATACATTTATATATGTGGGTATTCAGTCTCTCTGGAATGTATAAATTAATTGTTGCATTCCGTTTGATGTGGTGTACCAATTCAGCTATATTCTTTTCAGTGGTTGCTCGTTGCCGGTTGTGGATGTACAAATACACAGTCACGGCCTTTAAAATTTACATGTGGGTATAAAAATAAGAAGATGTGGTATGATTGCCACTGAGACAACTCTCCACAATAGACCAAATGACACAGAAATTAACAACTATAGATCACCGTACGGCCTTCAACAATGAGCAAAGCCCATACCGCATAGTCAGCTATAAACGGCCCCAAAATGACAAATGTAAAACAATTCAAACGAGAAAACGAACGGCCTAATTTATGTACAAAATAATGAACGAAAAACAAATATGTTACACAGAAACAAACGACCACCACTGAGTTACAGGCTCCTGACTTGGGACAGGCACATACAAAATGTGGCGGGGTTAAACTCGTTTGAATGCGCCTTCCTCTTAACCTGGGCCTGTTGTGTATCAGTACAACTTAAGAACAAACTATAAAAATCAGTTGAAAAAGGCTTAACTCATCAGATGGCTACAATTAGAAATACATCTAACAAAAACACATAGTGGACGTGGACGTGTACTTATATATCCATACATCAGAAAGACACTAAGTACAGATCTGAGAGTACTCGCAGTTACTGACAGCTAGTTCAAAGCCAGTAACAACTAATGAAAAAAATCATGCATCTAAGACTAAGATATCAATCAGTACACATCCAACCTCCAACAGATTTAGTGTAAAGACGTCATAAACAGTAGAGAAAAACATGACCTTGTGTAATGCCAAGATACAGGTATCGACAGATTGTAGAGCCATAAATGTGCATATGTATATGTCACAGTGAATTTGTATAATCAGTGATTATGTAGAATCCCTAAAATTTTCAGGGATTATGTCTATTCACTGGTCAGTTTAGGGATTATATATAATCACTAAAATTTTCAGGGATTATGTATAATCACTAGAAAAAATGTCAGGGATTATACATAATAACTGAAATGATGAATTAGTTTATTTATATAGAAAATGAATAAAAGTTATATAATTCATTCTATAAAATCATATTAAAACATTATTATAAACATAAATTGTAAAATGTTAAGCACAATATATCAAAATGATAACCACAATACATTAAAATGTTAAGAACACAATATACTTAAATATTAAGCAAAATATATTAAAATGTTTTTAAAAGAACAATATTTCAAAAACAATCATCTATTTTTACAAACTTAATTTGGATGACATTGACTATATAAATATTGCACATTTGCCCTGCTTTTCTACAGCCACAACATCCACATCTTAAAAAACCCTTCAAATATCGAATCAGATTTTACTACACGTCTAAGAGAAATAAAGTTTTCAATACAATCATCTGAGGTACCACAATTAAAGGATCTTAAGAGCCTGTGTCCCGACCACCTAATTTTACTTTGGTTTTGGAATCATGTAAAAATTTATTAAAATCATTACCCCAATCATTCGTTCTGCCTGTTTTTCTATACATTTAGTTGCGTCAGTTCTCTCAGTTTTATTTTCTTATTCATTTGAACACAAAATACACAAACAGATGTTCCATAACCTTCTTCACCATTTGTTTTACCAAAAATTACATGCACTGTGGATTTACACTTAGAACATTTTTTTGTCATATAAATCATGGACTTAAAATTAAGTAGATTGCAAATCAACTAAACAAAATGTCTCCGTGCATTAAATTCTTTGCCAACAATACTAGATTTAATAACAAGTCCCAAATCTTATCAAAACAATAGTATACTAATGAGACGCTAATCGTAGAAATGTGCATATGATAAATTATACTTATATTTCTGTAGAGATATTTAAGATTTATTATTTTTCTAGATCCATGCACACAGCCCCCATCCTGTGTTAATGAATAATGATGTAATAGTGTAATCTGTATGAAAAATAAGAGATGGAGCCTTTAAACAATTTAATTCATGACTTACTGTTATAAACTTTCAAGGAATAAGAAAAAAACAAATAGTAATTTGTCTTTAATTTTTATCAAACAAAGGATCTTTGAATTATTGATAATCCCTAAAACCATTTCAGGGAATTTGTAGAATAATTATTAAAATGTTCAGTGATTATGTAAAATCACTGGTAATTTTCAAGGATTATATATAATCACTGATTCTACATAATCCATGAAAAATCAGGGATTATACTTAATCCCTGATTATACAAATTCACTGTAACATATATACAAATATTATTTAGTTTGATCTTAATTTACTGATAACTCAAATCAATATTAATACCAATAAAACAATATATAAAGATCTAATTACAGTGTTGAATTGGTAACCTTTAAGAATAAGTTTATTTAAAGGATCGATAAGTTTACCAGGATCGTTTCCAAATTTCCGGGCTCGGTAAACAACATCTCCATAAAAATGATGATGTGTTATCTCGTTTGAAATAAGTTTTCTACAGGTACAACCAAACTTCAAAACCAAATCTTTACATCTATGGAAGAATTTAGTAAATGTTGTAAGTTATTTGTGGTAACGGGTGTATGCCAGGCCTCTTTCAGGCAAAAGATCATTTGCAACAACTATTGCTTGGGGGCCTTCGTTTTCCTCTGTGAGATTTATAAGTACACATCCGCGTCCCATTAGGTATGTCGAATCAAAGATTCATAGTCAACTCCAGCTAAAGGCTATTTTTTCAGTCCCACGAAGATCGTTGGAAGAGATGGTCCGAAAAACAGTCTGTTTTTATGAAGATGTTTTAAGTCCTTTTTTTGTTCTGAGTATTTTTTAAACATGAACTACAAAATATATATGACCACCTAACAACAGACGACCCAATCACCCGAAAATATTTACTTACAAACAAAGAGAAACAACCACGGGCAACACATGGTTCAGATAGCCTGACTTGGTACAGGCAAAATTGTGGTAGGGCTAAACCAGTTTTACCTGAGTAAAAAGGCTTTCCCTTTTCTTATGTAGACCATGTGTCGTAAATGTAAAACATACTGAAAAAAAACCATCACAGTGCAGTTAATAACAGGATGACCACTAATTTGAACAAGGAAATAAATGACGGCACATAATTTGGAAAACAGGGTCAAAATGCGCTCTCTATTTATATTACGGTAGCAAATACAATTAGAGTAAAACCGATTATACATGTATACACCAAGCAAAGTTAACGTTTGCTGTCGGAAAACGACGAAGGTCATATCGGTTACAAAAACCACCATAAAGTGAATACGCAATGTTGTATCATTGTGTTTTCCGACAACGCACTCCGTTTGTCTTCCATACAGCAAATAATCGTACCTCCTTTTGAAAAGACAAAAATGAACCAAAACATGATGATTTCCATATTTTCCGTTAAAGTAGTCCAAAAGTTAAGCAACATATCATCCGTGTTTTTATCATCTTGGACTCTCTATTTAAAAATAAAAATATTTTTATTACATTCTCCAATCTGGGATAAATCGAATCTCCTGTTTTTAAAATAGCAAAATCGTACCAAGAAAGGAAAATGTTAGAAGATATCCATGTATATATTAGATACACCAATAAGGTCGTTAGACCGATTGGGTAAATCCAATTTACACCATTATATTATGCTTAATGCAAAATGATAGCTTTCAATTATTTTGGGTGGAGGACCGTCTTTCAGCGATTAAACATCATCTCATGGTAAAGCATGATAAATACAGGATATCAAAATTACATTAAAAAAACACGATTCGGAGGCGTGAATTTTTTAAAATGTTGTTTTCATTTTTTTACTGGCATTATTGTGTAAATGAGGAATACAAAAAGATTTACTTTCACTTGAATAAGATGGCATTTAGACCAATTAAAATCAAATTATTTCTAAATATCATTATCAGATAATGTTTGTCTGCATAAATCGATAGCTAGTTGATATAAAATCATATGAAATCTTGACATCTAGCCTTCTAATACTACAATAATGAAGGTAAGATTTTTTTTTAATGTTGAAGGTAATATTTCAATCAAAAGAAGATCATATAATTGGTATTTTAAGACCGTCTAAAGTATTAGGCGACTTTTGAAGAACGAAATTGTATGTAAATATGTATTTCAAAGAAACATACTTTTGATGATGCTGAAATGCACATGGGACCAATAGATGAAAAAATCCTTAAAGCCTTTAATCAAAATTGAAAAAAGTTCACAAAGTCTTATTTATGTCTTTGTCATGATTTCAAAAATAATTAATAGGTTATAAATTAGATGATGATTTTTTTAAAAAAATTTTTGTGTTTTCAACGCCACTTTTTAAGCACCGCTTTTGGGCTATTTCGTGGCGGCCAGTTTTTATTGGTGGAGGAAGCCGGAGTGTCAGGAGAAAACCACCGACCTTCGATAGGAAAACTGACAATCCTAGTCAATTAAGATTGGAGTCTAGTGCACCCTCACGAAGCGGGGGTTCGAACTCACAGCCTCAGTGTTGACTGGCTGGTGATTACAGTAGTAACTACTTAGACCACTCGGCCACCGAGGCCCCAATTAGATATTGAAAATAACACTATATAAATTTCGTGTGTCCACAATGCTTTTATTGATTTACCATCATCAGGAATGCTCAAACTTAAACATTTGACTAATCCAGGAATATTAACGACTTTGCCTAACGGAGTTGGAAGATTAGTTTAGAAAAAAAAAATCCTAATTTATCAACGAGGAATTTTTATATAGTTGTTACAAATTATGACAGTGTCGTAACACTCGCTACTGACCTGATGATATCTCAGGGGACGAACAGTACGTCATTAACAGTGGTATCGACTTAGTGCTATATCAACAAAGAAACATAAATATACTAATAAATCAATAATTTTGGAAACTTAAAATGTTAGCTTTTATTATTCAAATATGGAAGATCCCTTATACCTCAAAATGACCAGAAGATACATTTCTAGAATTGTTTGTCTCGAGTTTTGATATTTATTATCAATATTTTGAGTACTAGTATTTAATTCACACCATAATAAAAAAAACCCTGAAAAATTCAATACCTGTGAACGATCTCTTCTCTCCTACTCGCCATCGTCGAGCAATTGAGTTACAACTGAACTATTCGAGTTACCATAACTTCATATCTGCGTTTTTACCATCTTCTGCTTACCATCAAGAAAATGAAAGATCTGCCTTCAATCTAATTACGCAAAGACATAAATCCACATTGTATATTTATATAAACGGCAATACTTGTAAATGAATACTCGCAGTAAAGTACAATGCATATAGTGAAGAATCAAGTCGGATGAAGTTTGGTTCTTAAACCCTAAACGCGGAAGGCCAATACACATTCGAATTGTAATTGCAAGCAAAATTTGGACAATAAAATTTCATCATACGAGTTGCTTTAGTGAACGTGCCAAAAATAGCCAAAAATATGACCCTTGTGGCCCTTCATTCTCAGTTGCGCTCGAGTCACAATAGCGGGAAGGCCAATTGCGAATTTATACGAGCTTGCTAGTGAAACAATTCTATAAATGAACACTTATGATCCTGTCAATATTATGTACTTATATTTTGGGATTGCACAAGGTCATGCTTTTTTTAGACGATTTGTAACGTCTTTACAATAAATCTGTTGGATATGTATTGATTGATACTTTATAGTCTTGGAGAACATTATTTATTTATTACTAGTTATTGCCTTAGGACTTAATTTCAGTAACTGCAAGTACTCTTAGATCGTGTCTTTGTGTCATTTGTCTTTATATTATTGGTTTTTGTGCTTCTTGTCAATCGGATGTGTCAAGCCATTTCCAACTGATTTTTACAGTTTGTTCTTAAGTTGTGCTGTTTACACCACTGTCCCAGGTTGGGGTGAGGGTTGAACGCTCACAAACATGTTTAACACCTTCACATTCTATATGTGCCTGTCCCAAGTCAGAACCCGTAATTCAGTGGTTGTCGTTGATTGTTGTCTGTTATCTTAACCTTTCGTTTATTGTTTTTTGTTGGTGTTTTCGTCTGAATTGTTTCATATTTTCCGTTAAAGCAGTCCAAAAGTTAAGCAACATATCATCCGTGTTTTTATCATCTTGGACTCTCTATTTAAAAAAAAAAAACCTTTTTATTACATTCTCCAATCTGGGATAAATCGAATCTCCTGTTTTTAAAATTGCAAAATCGTATCAAGAAAGGAAAATTGAATAAGATATCCATGTATTTATCTTACCTCATATACATTTCTAGGAATATGATTGGTTAAAAGCGTCCGCGTGGAGACCGTGTATATTCCATATTAGGTTAGTAGGGAGGCGGGGCTTATTTCATACACGGTTAGTAGTGGTGTTACGTCCCTTTATAAAAACAAAATGGTACTGAGAAAAAATCTTAAAGGTTTCAACAGACGAAGAAATTGATGATGAAGATTGAAATAAATTTATAAAACACATTTAAACCTAACAAGTTGTTATTGTTGGCATCTATTTTTGTAGGATCAATGGAAGTAGTTTCTTAATGCTTACGGTATTGAAGACTTGCTCATTTTGATAGGATACTAGTTTAAATTTCACACGTTAAGATAGTCGGTAAGATAAATTCGTTACATAGTGTGCTAGTGTCGTAATACGGTATATATGGGGTCAGTAAATTCTATATGGGGATTCGAGCTTCGCTCTCACCCCATATGGAATTTACTGACCCCATATATACCGTATTAGGTCACTAGCACACTATGTAACTAATAATATTAGATACACCAATAAGGTCGTTAGACCGATTGGGTAAATCCAATTTACACCATTATGTTATGCTTAATGCAAAATGATAGCTTTCAATAATTTAGGTGGGGGACCGTCTTTCAGCGATTAAACCTCATCTCATGGCGAATCATGCTAAATAAGTAACTGCAAGTACTGTTAGATCGTGTCTTAGTGTCATTTGTCTTTATATTATTTGTTTTTGTACTTCTTGCCAATCGGATGTGTCAAGACATTTCCAACTGATTTTTGCAGTTTGTTCGTCTGAATTGTTTCATGTCGAGAACTTTGATAGTAAAGTATATGGTATGGATTTTCTCATTGTAGAAGACCGTACAGTCACCTATTATTGCTTAAATCTACATCATTTATACTTTTTTTAATAATTGTCTCATAGACAATCATGTCTCACCTCCTTATTCTATACTGATATAATTTATATATATTATATGTAACTCCTGTTTTCAATTGACCAACTCTATGAACACTGAAATGGAAAGCTTCAAAATGGGCCAATGTTCTAAACCAGCTGAAATTCAAACTGACCACACAATATCTTGAAAATAAACCATTTATATTGGATTGTACTTACTAGAAAATTCCTCAGAGGTGTCGAATAATTCAGTATCATATGTATAGACATATTTGTTAATGCATTGAACTCCTTGTACCAATCTGATAAGAATTCATATATATCGTGACTCGTTTGTTATAAGCATAGGAAATTACAGATCTAGATTTTAATTAGATTGTCATTTAAAACGCAACAATCAGTGCATAAGTTAACATTTTCTATTGTTACAGTGTAGTACATTGCGTAGATATATTTATATTGAATATTTGTCTTGTTGGTGCAGTAAAGTTAGTATTGTTAATGTTATGTCGTAGAAACATAATGTCGTTTTAATATATGTCTCTAAGGAAGTGCCCGTCTAAGACTGTGACTGCTTATACATCATATTGTTAATATCGTGCGTATGTAATGCGTTTTACAAATAAAAAAATATCCAATGTCTAGTATAAAAAAGTATTAACAAAAATTCAGAACTCCAAAGTAAACTCAAAAGGGGGAAGGAAGTCCATACCAAACACTCGACTATATAAAAAAGTAAAATCACAAATACTGAACTCCGAGGAAAATTCAAAAAGGAAAGTCCCTAATCAAATGGCAAAATCAAAAGCTCAAACACATCAAACGAATGGATAACAACTGTCATATCCCTGACTTGGTACAGGCATTTTCTTATGTAGAAAATGGTGGATGGAACCAATTGAACAAATGGAAAACGACTGATTCCTGTTTGATACTGGCATTTCTTGTAGAAAATAGTGGGTTAAACCTGGTTTTATAGCCATAATATACGCTTTGTCAAATTGTAACGGAGACGACATTAATGTTAGTTATGCTACCAGTTTCCAATCGAATTGTCATGCTTAAAATCTTTTTGAAGCCAAAAATGCATCTATGCAAGCTTTATGCACAAAATATTTTTAAAGTTTATTTTTTTTAATTCGATTTGCATTTTCCGTATTTGTTTAATTTTTGTTTTTGTTCATTTAAGCACAGATTTTCTATCCTTCTATTTATGGTTTTTGATTGCCTTAAGCTTTTAATATATTTTTTGCTTTAACATAACTATACATCACGTAAACATACACAAACGAGAAGGACAATACCATAAATTTAATATAAATATATTACAAAATAAAAACATAAATATGCAAGATTATTTTTAATAGTCCGTTCGGATTGTTGATTTTCAGTCATTGTGTTTTTAATTACACACTTTTTATTTAAAACCAGAACACCCTACGACATCAGTGGACGTTAAGTAATCATAAATCAATCAAATCTACGGCATCACAGACAACCCCATAGAAATAATCATAGGATAATCGATTCAATAAATTCACTATGTTTATAGTTATTTATTTATTACTTCATTTTTTTTTTTGACTACTTATAATTGGAGGAATTACCTCGTTTAGATCCGTTATGTAAAGAGAGTTACTATAAAACAGACAAGCGTTAAAAGAATTCTGATTTATCTATGTATCCGAGCTTTCAACAACGCCAAATCAATAAGTTGTAAATGTGTTTCAAATTAAAACAGATTTCATAATGATGGCATGACATAGTCCTTCATTCATATAATTATAAAACAAAAGTCTGTGTTATCCCATTCGTGAACTTGAAACAGAATAGTTGATTTTTTTTGTATTGTGAAACCCAAGAATTAACCATCAAGAGCTTACATGCATATGAGCACACAGTCCATTTTTAAGTACGAATGTAATCAAATAGTCATCAAGTAAAAAAAACCAACCGATATCAATAAGTCAGTGACATTTACAATACACACAATCAAGTTCTAATGAGATTTTGAAAGAGACATGAATGATCTACAAGAAAACATTAGTTACGTAATTGTTTAGATATCCATGAATATTGGCTTGTTAACGTCTGATACAGATTTCTGTGCACATGTAACATGTCCTGTTTGGGCATTATATACCCTCGAAATCAAAAGTTGCGAAGCTAAATGTATAAAAGTTTTGGAGGCATCAAAGCAAAGAATGACTTAATCACAAAGATCAACTTTACATGAGCCTGTGGCTCAGTTTTAGTAGTATTACAATTGAAAATTTTGAAGCAAAATGTGATGTTTTAAACCAAGCCCTTTCCGAAGCAATAGCTTCTGATTTTAGAACGGTTCTTCCCATGAATGACCTATTGTTAGTGTTTTTGTGGACATTACAAGTTCTCACGACACTAGTGTTAAACTATATAAAACCTCGGTTTGAGATACACATGTTTTTAAAACTCATTAAAGATTTGACAAAAGTTACCAATTAATCTGATCAACCTTAAATCATAATTTAAATTTCAGTATAAAATATCAATTTTAAAGACACTATCGAAGATGTGTCATTCCTATAATTCTAAAAGATCAGATATATAATTTTTTTTATCGTAATTAAAAATATACGGTTAAGCATTATAGTTCTTAATCATGTAAATCGGCTGGTGGGAATTTATAACTTTTATAACTAATTGTTTTACTATAATAACTCGAATGTACTGCTGTTTATAAGAAATAAATGCTTCACCACTCAGTGCAGAGCACATAAAATCTAATTTATCTCTCCATTAAATATGTGCAATGCAAACATCTTACTTTTTTCCAATTTTCTTTAACAGTAGGAAAAAGTACAAAAATACCGAACTACAAGGAAAATGCAAAATGGAAAGTCCATTATCAAATGGCAACATCAAAAGCTCAAACACATCAAACGAGTGGAAGACAAATGTCATATTCCTGACTTATTACATGCATTTTCTTATGTAGAAAATGGTTTTATAGCTAGATATATGCTTATTGTTGAGAGATTTGAAATGTTACGAGTTGAAATGACTTATTTTTGTCCTTACATAATCACTGTTCATTCTTTTACTATTAAACCTTACTGTCAGATAGACGGAATCCTATTAAAATGGCATGTTAACGACATTCTGAATAGAAGAAGGTTATTAAAAAAATATGTCTTTGCAAGCAACAGCATTTCTTATTGAAATTTTGTAAAGGGAATGTACAGACTCTGTTTCGAAGAACGAATTAGCATCTATTTGAATTTTGGAAGTTTGTAGATATTAATACAGGATGCATTTTGTGTGTTTATATAAAAATAAGGAGATGTGGTATGATTGTCAATGAGACAACTATCCACCAAATTTCAAAAGAAGTGGATGTATGTATGTTTATGTAAGTGAAAAAAAGAGTATCGATCTAATGTTACATCTGTCGAATTAGTTTACTCTTATTTACAAACAAACAAGATATTGTGGTCAACCACTAATCATTAATTAGAATTTAAATATCTCGAATTTGTTTTTTACCATGTTTAGAATCCTTGTATAGAATTAGGGGTAAAAAAAATCAGTATTCATTTGTCAGTATAGAACAAACCATATAGATGTAAACAAAGAAAATTTGTAATTTGTGAATGAGAATGAGCTTGGAGATAATACGGGATGTCACTAAAAAAACAATAAAAACAATAGAAGATACTAAGAAACTGAAAGGAAAACGACTTAAAAACCAGCAAATAGTCAACAGAAATCTTAAGATTGAGCAAAATTTCCAACGGAAATCCGGGGTAAACTGATGTGCCCCGGATGGATCAGCAGTTCCTGCTTCATCCGTTGTATTACTCCTGTTGAAATCCGTTGAAACATTTAACATTTCTAGTTATTTATAGACTTTTCAATTGAAGCTAGAACACCTTCGACTTCAATCGAAGCAGTAATCAACCAAACAAATCTACGACATCAAAATATTCGTCATGATATTCTTTGAAAAATGTTATAAAATATGGCCCCTATTTCTAGACAAAATTTCAAATGCGGATTTGTTGATCAATATCGAAATGAATCATAGCTGAAAAATTACTTACAAGTGAAGTAAAATGGATTGTTTTGTCCTTATAAGCAAATCTATATCTGGGGTAGAATATATTTAGTATTTCGAAAAATTCTTAGTTATGTTAACAGTTAATTCATTATTATGACCATATCAATGATAAAATTAAATAGCCTTAAATCATCAATACCATTAATATATATTTATCAATTTATTTTTATGTATTAACTATTAATATATAAATTAACACGTCAGCAACAGCCGTTATACAAAGCGAGTTACTGTAAAAAGGATTCGGATTTATTTGTGTATCTAAGTTTTTAACGACGCCAAATAAATACGTCATAAATGCGTTTTCAATTGACAAAAGATTTCTTTATGTTGGCATAACATAGTCCTTTTCTATTATCATAATCAAAACAGAAGTCTGTGTTATCCCATTCGTGTACTTGAAACAAAATTGCTGTGTTTTTTTTGGTATTGTGAAACCCAATAAATTACCACCAAGAGCATGCCTGCATGTGATCGCTTACATTGTTAAGTACGGATGTAATCAAATAGTCATCAAGTCAAGAAAAAAAAAACTGATGTTAATAAGTCAGTGACATTTACAATAAACAGAATCAATTTCTAATAGATATTGAAAGAGATATGAATGGTTTTTTTTTATCTGCAAGACATCATTAGTTACGGAATTGTTTAGATATCCATGAATATTGTCACCTCATGAAACAAGTTAGAGATTATTTATTTTCGTTCTATGTTAATGTCTGATACCGTTTTTTGTGTACCCGGCCCGTGTCTCGAGAAAAACACTAGATTCGATCGAAAACAAATTTGGGAAGTAAAAATTTACAAAAAATTTAGAAGGAACAACACAACAAATGACATAATCACAGAGGTCAACTTTGAACCATCCAGTTGCTAAGTTTTAGTAGTATTACATTTGTAAATTATGTATCAAAATGTAAGTTTAAACCAAGCCTTAGAACCAATAGCTTTTTCCTATACTGTTTATTCTTCCCATGTATGGCCTATTGTTAGGTGTTTTTGTAGATATTACCAGCTCTCACCAGACTAATGCCAAAGTATATAAAACCTCGAATTGAGATATCTTAAGAATTACACATGTTTTCAAAACTCATTCAAGATTAAACAAAGTTTTGCAATTAACTTAATCAACCGTAAAGCATCTTTTAAAATTTCAGTACAAAATATCAATTTTAAAGACATTATCGGAGACGTGTCATTCCTATAATTCCCAAATCGATCATGCATATTTGTTGTTTCATTGTAATTTTAATTTTCGTGGGCATTTATACCTATTCTTATTATCGTAACTTTTTTATGCAGATGCCCCAAAGGTACTGCTATTATTTAGAAATTAATGCTACACCACCAAGTGCAGAGCATTGAAAACTTGATTGTATTGCAATTGAATATGTGCAATACAAACATCTTACTGTGTCTAGTTTTCTATAACAGTAGGACATATACGCTTATTGTTAAGAGATTTGAAATATCATGAATTTACACGACTTATGTTTGTCCTAACGTAATCACTTTTCATATCTTTACAGTTAAATATTCTACCTTACTGACAGTTTCTACTTGGGAATCCTATTAAATTGGCATGATAACGACATGCGGAAAAGCAGAATGCAATTAAAAAATGTCTTTGCAAGCAACAGCATTTCCTCATTGACATTTCTTAAGGGGACTGTGCAGTCTCTGGTTCAATGACTGAATAAATATCAATTTGCATTTTGTATTGGGTAGATATTATTACAGGATGCAATGTGTGAATGCTTATGTATGTGCATATATTTGCGTTTGACTATACATGAGAGAGAAAGATAGCGAGTATTGAATATTTCATCATTCGTGTTACTTTACTCTTATCTTCAAACAAAAAAAAAACGTTGTTGTTGTCAACCACTAATGATTAATTAGAATTTCATGTTGTTTTTTTTGTTTATTAAATTTTATTTAAAAAAGAGAAAACATGGCTATCTTGACCTTTTTTTTCCGGAAAATCGGTATTCATTTGTCAGTATAAAACAAAAACATATTTGTGAAATCAAAGAAAACTAGTATTGCGTGAACAAGAATGAGGGTGGAGACAGTAGGGGACGTCACTAACATCAATGCTAGCCATAAAATTTACATTTGTATTATGATTAGTGGGTGGATGGAAACAAAGTTAACTAACACTATCTGAAGGTATTGTTTAAGATTTCTATCAGTAAAGATTTGTCTTTAGGTTGATTCCTGATTTGAAAGCATTGGTTTCCTTTCAGGTTTAAGTAACAATGACTGGTACTCACACTGTACTTACTGAACAAAAAGTTTAAACAAATAACGTTTAACCTTTTTTTCGATTTTTCTTTTTTTTGCATTAGATTCATATTTGATGGAAAAGTTTTGATATATACCTAGTATCGGACCCTTTACGATTAAGTAGTCGGGGACACTTAACAAACAATTCTCAATTTGAACTACAACAAAGATTATGGTAAGCTGTAAAAATATAATTTTAACTGACAGCGAGATGTAAGTAAAAGAACGTGCCATATGAATAATGCCTCTGGTAGACCAACTTCTTGCCTTAAAGATGCAACCTTTCTCCTGTTTTTTTTATGGGACTGGCATGATTAATCTTAAGTTTGGCTGTTTGTAGCATTTTGTCTGTCATATCGTTTTTTTCTTTTACCTTAGTGTTGACTTTTTCATTATTTAATAACCAGCGAAAATTGTTGTTCGCCTATGTTTGATTCAAAAGAAGAACTTACTTACCTAACGGGCTCGAAAAACTAGAAAGGTTCGTTTTTCAAACGAAACTATTTACTTTTTGGAAGAACTTGCTAACTAACAAACGCCTTGGTTATCTTGTGAGACAGCTGGCTTCGACGACCGCTAAAAGCAGCGACTTAAATAATTTGGATTTTTACTGCTATTTGAACAAACATGCGGCATTTAAGAGTACTAGCAAGACTAGTGAGCTTGAAGTTATGTTATAATATTATAATTATTTTGATGTTTTCATGTGGTTCGTAGTATTAATTTGTAGTCTAGCATGTTGAAAACCCGACTAGACATGTAGGTCTAGTATAAAGCAGGATGTATTCATATTTCATTCCCATTAATCCACAGTATGTTCAACTACTTTACCATAGAAAGTTTACTCCATTTGCAGGCAGGTACGGATTGGATGTTACTTGATAAAATTGAAAGTTCACATTAGTTATCCCTATGATTCTTACAGTTTATGTCTCAACCGATTTTCACTATCAATTACTAGTTGCAGGTCATGATTGGAATTCATTATACAGAAGAGAAGATTGTAAGAAACTGAAAATGAAATACCAACAAATAGTCAACAAAACTACACAGAAATCTCAAGATTAAGCAAACCACCCAACTGAAATCCGAGATAAACTTAGGTTATTCGGTTCCATAAGTAACATCCATTGTGTTACTCCTGTTTACATCCGTTGAAGCAATAAACATTTATAGTTTTTAATAACCTTTTCAATTGAAACCAGAACACCCTACGACATCAACGGAAGTTCAGCAATCGTCAACCAATGAAATCTACGACATCTCAATATTCGTCATGATATTCTTTGGTGAATTTTATTTGTTCGTGTTGCCAAAAAAAAAAAATCCATCTCATTCTCTTAACACTACATATCGTCCATATTGTTTGTAATTTTTCAAAACATATACGCTTGAAACAACCCCATAGAAATAATCACTGGGTAATCAATTGAACCAATTTACTATAAATGAATTCATCAATGATATCAGACTTATGTGTACGCTAGACGCGCGTTTCTTCTACAAAATAGTGATGCTCGAAAAAAAGTTAAAAAGGGCAAATAGAGTACGAAGTTGAAAGGCATTGAGGACCCAACATTCCGAAAGGTTTTGCCAAATATAGATAACGTAATCTATTCGTGGGGTAGAACATATTTAGTATTTCGAAAAGTTGTTAATGTTTTAAACCGTTAACTTATAATTATGACCATAAAAATAATAACATTGTTTTTCTTCAAAAATCATGAATGCAATTTATTTATTTATTTATTACTTATTTGTTTTGGCATTACCTAGTATTGAAGGAATTTACTTCCCGGAAACATCTGTCATATAAAGAGAGTTACTGTATAAAGAATTCGTAGTCTGGGTTCCTGACACAATATTTTCAATACAGTAAGCGGACTTCCGGTTGGAATATAGTATCAGGTCACCAGCACTAAATCCGATCAAAATTTTTATAAAATTTTACTGTCGAGTTATCTCTGGTGTCTAGGTTAGTAATGGCAATACCTTTCGTGGTTTCTCTGGTCTCTAGTAAAGGACGTCATAATAGAATGACACCATATCCAAGCGTCATCAATAGATTTGGGGAATTGGCACGAGAAGTTAAAAAAAAAAAACAAAAAAAAAAAACCCAACAAAATGACGACAAATGTTAACCAATCCAGATTTGAATGGAAGTCCTGGTAACATGGTGTTACATTTGAAGTGAAGCTTGTGAAATATCGAAAATCTTTCACCAGGATTTAAGGTTAAAAGTATTCGGATTTATATTTTTATCTGAGCTTTTAACGACGCGTAATAAATTAAAAACGTCATAAATTTTCAATTGGTAGATTAATTTTTATTGATGGTATGACATAGTCTTCATTCCTATAATTTTAAAACAGAAGTCTGTGTTATCCCATTCGTTTCCTTGATACAAAATAGATGATTTTTTTTTATATTTTGAAACCCACGAAATTACCATGAAGAGCATGCAAGCATGTGATCGCTCACATTGTTAAGTACGAATGTAATCAAATATTCATTAAGACAAAAAAAAAAAAAAAACACCAGGAAAAAACTGATGTTAATAAGTCAGTGACATTTACAATACACACAATCAAGTTCTAATGAGATTTTGAAAGGCACACGAATGATAGATTCTTAATCTACAAGAAATCATTTGTTACGTAATTTTTACAATATCAATGGATATTGTCACGTATGAAACAAGTTAGAGATCATTTGTTTTCGTTCTATGTTAACGTCTGATACAGATACAAGTATATAAGTTTTGAAAGGAATACGACAAAACATTTCCTATACAGTTTATTATTCCAATGTATGGTATATTTTTAGTGTCTTTGTGGAAATTACCAGCTCTCACCAGACTTGTGCCAAACTATATAAACATCTTATTGTTATAAAATATCTTATAAAAATTACGCACGTTTCTAAAACTCATTATAGATTTAACAAGTCTACCAATTAAACTCACCAACCGTAAAGCATATTTTAAATTTCAGAACAAATATCTATTTTGAAGACATTATCGGAGACGTGTCATTCCTATAAATCTAAAATCGATTATTTATATATATATTTGTAATCGCAATTAAAAAAGGAACTTTACAAGTAAGAAATGCGGTTAAGCATTATTGTTCTTAATCAGTTCGTGGGAATTAATATATTTCCATGTAATCGCTATTGTTGGATAACAATACCTCGAAGGTACTGCTGTATATTAGAAATTAATGCTACACCGCCTAGTTCAGAGCATTGAAAATCTTATTTGTATTTCAATGAAATATTTACAATATATACAAACATCTTTAATACTTTGTCTAATTTTCCCTAACAGTAATGCTCATTTTTAGGAGATTTGAAATACTATAAATCAAAGACTTTATTTTTGTCTTTACGTAAATGTTTATACTATTACAATTTAATAGTCTACCAAACTGACAGAATCCTATTTAATTAGCATGTTTACGTCTATGCGACTGTCATACAAGTGAGAGGTTTAGCTAGCTATAAAACCAAGTTTAATCCACAATTTTCTACACAAGGAAATGCCTGTACCAAGTCAGGAATATGACAGTTGTTTTCCATTCGTTAGATGTGTCTGAGCTTTTGATATTACCATTTTACAAAGGACTTTCCATCTTGAATTTCCCTTGGAGTTCGGTATTTTTGTTATGTTACTTTTTTTGGAATAGTAATAGGTAATTAAAAATTAGAAAAAAATGTGCTAATTAATAATTGATAAGTGGACTGTGCAGACTCTGTTTCAAAGAATGAATTAACATCTATATGTATTTTGGAAGTTTGTAGATTTTATACCGGACGCATTGTGTGTGTGTATTTATGTGCATATATTTGCATTTGACTAAAAGTGATTAAATGAGAGCGAATACCAAATATTACATCCTTGGGCTGCTTTACTCTTATTTACAAATCAATAAAACGTAAGCGTTGTCAAAGACAAATCATCGATTAGGATTTTAAGTAGTTTTTGTTTTTGTTTTTCGTTTAGATAGTATTTAAATCTTAAGAAATAATTCATGGAAGCCATAGATTTGTTGGAAATTTACACATGGCCTGGGCCCTGATATTCGAATTTTATCATGAGCGTTAGCGATGGATAAAAATAACGAATATAACGGCCCAGGCCATGTGTAAATTTCCAACAAATCTATGTCTTCTATGAATTATTTCGATTCTAAAAGGACAAATACGGTGGTTATAAACTGAAGCGAGGGTGGGTATGCCGTGTGCGTGCTTGTTCTTTTTCCCCCCGTTAGATAAAGCTAAAAATTTTCAAATAAATCTATAGCTTGCATGAATTATTGCTTAAATAACCGATTGAAAAAAAATGTTTAAATCCATTAATTCTCAACCTCAACGTTTGCTATTTTTAATTTACATTTTTCTTTCGTAAGCTACCGTCAATAGAAATAAGAAGATGTGGTATGAGTGCCAATGAGACAACTCTCCATTCAAGTCAAAATTTATAAAAGTAAACCATTATAGGTCAAAGTACGGTCTTCAACACGGAGTCTTGGCTCACACCGAACAGCAAGCTATAAAGGGCCCCAAAAATTACTAGTGTAAAACCATTCAAACGGGAAAACCAACGGTCTAATCTATATAAAAAACGAGAAACGAGAAACACTTATGAACCACATCAACAAACGACAACTACTGAACATCAGATTCCCGACTTAGGACAGGTGCAAACAATTGCAGCGGTTTTAAACGTTTTAATGGTACCAAACCTTCACCCTTATCTGAAACAATAGTGTAACATTTGATTTTTCGTATCTAAGGAGCCGCCATGTTGACTTGCTGAAATTAGTAGATGTGCGATTATTGCAATAGAATAGAAAATAAAACAACACCTACCTTAAAACTCCATTTTAATGCAATATTTTCCGAATTTCGATGGTTCACGTAACGGAAAAACCTACAGCTTTAACGTTTTCATTTGTACGACGTCATGTATTGAAAAGACTGTAATGCGACAAAAGCCTTAATGGACTTTCGCGGAATTTTATTTGATTTTGATTTTGTGCATTTCTCAGAGCTCTAATGCATTAATTATTTTTGTTATGCATCAGAATAAGAATAAAGGTTCTGTAGTCTTTTTTCAATTGCAATTTTTAACACAACACAATCGGCATAGCGTTTGCAATAGTTTACGATACATGTGGATTTACGTGGGAGTTATATTATAACAGCCATTATTATGTATATCTCTGAGTCTGCGCAAAGTATAGATATATCGAGAATTTTATCACGATGTTGTTTACAAAGCGAAAGAAGCACGTCATATTAGAATTCGCTATCATGAACTTCTTTAACCATGTTTAGAATCCCTGCATAAGATTAGTAAGTGATAAAATCAGTATTCATTCGTCAGTATAGAACAAACACAGATAGATATAACCAAAAGAATGTTGTGATGTGTGAATTAGACATTCTTTTGGTTACATCCATATGTTTTTGTTCTATACTTACATATGAATACTTATTTTATCAGAATGACCTTGCAGACAACAAGGGATGTCACTTACAACAATGATAGCCATTACATTTACATTTCTATTATGATTAATGAGTTGATGGATACAAACTTAACTCACAATATCTCAAAGTACTACTTAAGATGTAGCTTTAACTTTTCTATCAGTGATAGTATGTCTTTCGGTTGATTCCTGATTTGAAAGCATTTGTTTCCTTGATATTACCCAGGGTTTTTAGTGGGGTTCGTGTTGGTCCGTCGTGTTTGGTTTTCTTTGTTGTGTTTTGTATACTGTTATTCGTCTATTAGTCTTTTCCTTTTTTTGCCATGGCGTTGTCAGTTCGTTTTTGACTTTGAATACTGAGTTTTAATGTCTCTTTGTCATCTTTTGGCTCTCTTTTCTATATGGTGTCTTCTTGGCTTGGTTCATGTAGCTAGTTTTTAGATATAATATAAAAAAAAAACCAAAAGTAATATTAGATTCATACTTTTTAACTACATATTCTAGAAGTGGCGTAAATCAGATGTGAATACTAAAAAAATCCAAAGATCTTTTAGAGTACATACAATCTAAGACTCTTTCATCTTATAATAGTATTAAAATATTTGATTTTTCTACACTTTACACAAATATTCCCCATTCCAAACTAAAAGACAAATTGAATGAGTTGGTCATGCTTTGTTTCGTAAAAAATGGCTTACGTAGACACAAGTTTCTTGTCTGAGGGAGGGATACATCGTACTTTGTAAAAAAATCACTCTAATTCAAACAAAAAATCCTGTGCTCCTCTTCTTGCCGACTTGTTCCTTTTTTCATATGAGGCTGACTTCATACAGGAACACCTTAGGAAGAAAGAAAAGAAGTTAGCAGTCTCCTTTAACTTTACTTTCCGCTACATAGATGATGTTCTCTCATCAAATAATTCAAAATTTGATGACTATGTTGAACGCATCTATCCCATCGAGCTTAAGATAAAGAATACAACAGATACAGTTAATTCTGCCTCGCATCTTGACTTACATCTAGAAATTGACAATGAGGGTCGGATGAAAACAAAACTTAACGACTAAAGAGATGATTTCAACTTCCCAATTGTGAACTTTCCATTTCTATGTGCATGTAGCAACATTCCAGCAGCGCCTGCATACGGAGTATATATCGCCTAACTGATGCGATATTTCAGGGCTTATATTCCCTATCATGATTTCCTTGATAGAAAGTTGCTGTTCGCAAGGAAGCTGTAAAACCAAGAGTTCCAAGTGGTGAAGTTGAAATCATCCCTTCGTAAATTGTCGGGATTGTCGTAACTACAATCCCGTCCCCTTTCCCCCGAATGTGACCTACCGAATTAAGGCATATCACCGGGTTTGGACTTTCATGGGCATCACGACGGGTGCCAAATTTGGATCAGGATCTGCTTAGCCATCCGGAGCACCTGAGATCACCCCCAGTTTTTGGTGGGGTTCGTGTTTCTCAGTCTTGTTTTCTATGTTGTGATTTGTGTACTGTTGTTTGTCTTTTTCTTTTTTAACCATGGCGTTGTCATTTTATTTTTGACTTATGAGTTTGAATGTCCATTTGGTATCTTTCGCCACTTTTTTATGGAAAAGTTTGACCATATATACCTATTATCGGACCCTTTCCGATTAAGTAGTAGGGGACACTAAACCAAAAAAATCCTAAATTGATCTACAACGAAGATTGTGGTAAACTGTAAAAATATAATTTTAATTTACAGCGAGATGTAAATAAAAAAAAACGTGCCATATGAAGATGACCTCTGATTGACCAACTTCTTGCCTTACAGAAGCGACTTATTCTCCTGGATTTTGATGGGACCGATATTGTTTCATCCTAAGATCCGTGTTTAGTAGTATCTTGGTTTTTTTCTATGATCATAGTGTTCACTTTTTCATAAATATGCTGTTCCCGTATGTTTGATTCAAAGAAGCACTTGTTTATCTAACGGGCAAGAAATACCGGAAGATTCTAGTTTTCAAAACAACTAACAGCTTTTATGGAGTGATTTCTTTAACTAACAATCGCCTTGGTTATCTCGAAACAGAGCTGGCTTTGGGAACCCGAGATCGTAGTCTGGATCAACGACCGGTAAAATCAGTGACTTAAATAATCTGAAATATACAGCTTTTTCACCAAACATGCGACATTTAAGAGTCAGAGCAAAGACTAGTTAGCTTGACGTTAGAATTATACACCAAAAATGATTGACATGTTGTCATGTGGTTTGCCGTAATTATACCTTGTGATCAAGCATGTTAAAAATCCGACTTTTTTAGTGTAGGTCTAGAACAAAGCAGGAAGTGATTACATTTAATTGCCATGAATTCACAGTATGTGCAATGACTTTTCCATAGAAAATCTACTCCATATACAGGTGTTGATGGGATATTACTTCATAAAATTAAAAGTTCACAATAAGAAAAATCAAGTCAACTCTATGTTTCTTAAAGTTTTTGTCTCAACCGACTCTCACTATCAATTACTACTTGAGACTAATGATCTGGCGACCAGCTAGGTTAACATCTACCCTATATATTTCCAAACACAACAGATTTTTGTACACACCCAGAAAGTAGAGAAAACACCAAGGGGGCAATTAAAAACCATAAGTAGAAAAAACACAAACAAATAGTCCACCAAACACTACACAGAAAACTAATGTTTGAAGAAACTAAACAGACTAAAATGCGGGAGTGAACCCATGTGCTCCTGATGGGCAAACACTACCTGCTCTATATATCCTGTTGAAATTCGTCGATGAACATATCTAATGATAAGGCGTTACATAAGAACAGATTGCTATATCTCTCTTGCCTTACCTTAGTTCATTATCAAACTTATGACAAATCGGTATATTTAAATTCTTTAACAGAAGTGCATGACCGAAAATTGTAGTTTAAAATGAAATTGAAAAACAATATGTTTGAACATAGGAAAGACAAGAAGTTTATCAATAGATTAAAACATACTTATTTTGTTAAATATTGCCAGTAGAAATTCGGTTATAAAAGAGGGACGAAAGATACCAGAGGGACAGTCAAACTCATAGATCGAAAACAAACTGACAACGCCATGGCCAAAAATAAAAAGACAAACAGACAAATAATAGTACAGATGACAAAACATGGAAAACTAAAGACTAAGCAACACGAACCCCACCAAAAACGGGGGGTGATCTCAGGTGCTCCGGAAGGGTAAGCAGATCCTGCTTCACATGTGGCACCCGTCATGTTGCTTATGTTATTACAAATCCGGTTAATAGTCTAATTCGGAAGGTCACATTCGTGAAAAGGGAAGGGTATTGTAGTTACGACATAAGGAACATATCCGATATCATCTGTGAAACGGTCAGTTCATAACGGTCAACCAACTCGTGATGGCGTCCGTAAAATTTACGAAGGGATGATTTCAACTTCACCATTTGGAACTCTTGGTTTAATTGCTTCCTTGTGAGCAGCAATCCTCTATCAAGGAAATCATGATAGGAAATACAAGCCCGGGAATATCGTATCAATTGGGAGATATATACTCCGTATGCAGGCGCTGCTGGAATGTTGCTACATAGAAATGGAAAGTTCACAATTGGGAAGCTGAAATCGTCTCTTTTGTCGTAAAGTTTTGTTTTCAACCGACCCTCATTGTCAATTTCTAGATGTAAGTCAAGATATGAGGCAGACTTAACTGTATCTGTAGTATTCTTTATCTCTAGTTCGATGGGATAGATTCGTTCAACATAGTCACCAAATTTTGTATTATTTAGTGAGAGAACATCATCTTTATAGCGGAACGTAAAGTTAAGTCTTTTCGTGTCTCGTTTTGAAGAAGAATTCAGAGATTGTGGAAAATATCCGAGTTCATCTGTAACATGGATATTGCATAATGGTTAACCAAATCATAATGACGTCCATAAAATGAAGAAAAACCAAACACATCATTCGTTCAACAGCTGCAACCCTCTGAAATGATAGGAAACCCAAGCCCAAGTATACCGTATCAATTTTAAGAGGTATACTCTAGGTATTGCTAGAAAGTTATTATACGGAAATGGAAAGTTCACAATGGAAAAATGTTTTATTTTAAAGTTTGGTTCTAAAAGTTGCATAGTTCACCAGTTTAATGCGTTCAACATCATGGGTTAAATAGCTTTTACGAGCCGATAAAACTATTAAAAATGATTTCAATGCATTAAATCATAGAAGTATGCACAGCTATATCAATTTAAAAACATATTTCTTATAGTGCAAACAACTATTTGGTTGGAATAAGAATATCATGGCATATAATAAAAGAGATACTCAAATAGATATTTTCTATAAAATTCCTTTGATTTAACCAATAAGTCTCGTAAACGTTCAGTACGTTATTTGCCAATTATCTTTAAGTTCAATAACACAATTACTTAAATTTTAAGGACAATATTGGATGAATTTTGTCTCGTACATCGATCGGTGGCAGACACATCCCATATTAGACTGTAAAGCATGCATACAGTTATGCAGGTAAGAAATTTTCTTAGTTTTTTATTAGTATTTTTTAATTATGGTACCAAATAAACAGGGACTTTTTGTTCTGCATTTTTAATGAGAGTCTGTTAGAATATAAGTGTTGAAATTGACAAATATACCAATAATCTAGCGTAATTTCTTACATGCAACTTTAGCTTTGCAATTGGACTTCAGATCGGTTTTACTGAAATAAATGAGGGAAAAAAATGAAAAGAAAACCGCACAAAAACTACTTAAGTCAACTATTCAATATACTTAACTTGGTTTTCTTGTATGATTGTATAAACATATACGATACTAGTTCTTTGTTATTAAGATTTTCTCTGTTTTAGTATTTATTTCTCCAAAAGCGTACAAAGAAGATATAGAAACAGCTATAGCTATTTTTTGTTTTATGCATTTTCACGAAAAGTCTAACTTAAGATGAACATTCTGATATTAGATATATCTTGAATCTAGAGTCATTTCATTTAACTATTTGCAATTGCATTTCATTATATTGAAACAAATAATAAAAAGAAGGAAACTAGATTCGTTTTCATTAGTGAAATTTTATTTTATGAAATATATAACCATATTTGAGGATTTGGTTTTTTGGTTTAAGACATTTTGCTTTATCGGGAACCAAATAATATTGATGTTTTTGAATGATTACTACAGGTAACAATATTCCATATTAAGTGCAGGAAAAAGCTACTTGACATGACTTGGGGTATCTTAAATAATCTGAACCTTTTTCGAAAAGAAACATGCAGTTTAACTTTACTGATATCTGATTTACTTACAATTTAGTTTCAAATGTAGCATGATATACTGGAATGTGCCTTTTGTTAATTCAACGGATTTAATTCAGATATTTTAAAGTTGAATTGTATTAAATTGCATTCATGAACCAATACCAGACCGTTCACGAATAGATCGCAATACTAGAAACAGATACTTTTTTCTTTCATTGTACTTTTTCTCGATATATAAAAGGACGGCCGTGATGTATAGCATGTAAATTCAAATGAAATAAAAACGAAAGGAAAATTGTCTTTATGTAATGTACATGTAACGAAAAAATGGTCAGGGAACACAGTTATCGCCCTTTGATTCTGTCTACAATTTTTGTTCCCATTGTGGACAGTGTACTACTTGCAAATTTTATTCATACACTATTCAAATCTATTTCTTCATGTTTTATGCCTCAAATGGCAAGTACGGGAAAGCAATTTTATTGTAAACAAATTTTGTTCATGAACTTTAAGTTTAAGTTATGATTTGGTCTGGTTAAAAAGGCAAGAAAATAGTACATTTATGTCTGAAGCTGTCAAACTAAATTCTTCAATATTAATTTTTGCATATTTGGAATAAGAGCCGAAGAAGTTTCTATAATTTTGATATCATGTGTCCCAAAATAGTACACCACACTGTGAAAATGTTATGGAGAAAGAACAGGTTCGATTTCTTAATAAAGATTTCTTGTCCGAAAGAAATACATCACGAAATAACTGTTTTCTCGGTTCAAATTGTAGTTGTAAAATATTTTTTTTTCTAAAGATAAAAAATTATTAACCTTTTGATTTATATTCGTATAACATTGATAATTACGCGGTTCCAAATTTGAGACTGGAAAACAGGTAGATGAAATTGTCATTAAGAGGGAAGAAATGTCACAAACAGAAAACTGTAAATTATCATTTATAGAAGAACATCTTTAAAAAAAATGATAGGAAATATACTTGTATGTCTTTAGTGTATATATATAGCTGACTATACAATGGACAACATACGTTCAGAATAACAACGATGTCTTTTATAAGTGACATTCATTAGCGATCATCAATGCCTTCTGTATGAATGCATTTTTTTTCATTCGGAAACAAATCTCTGAGTGGAGGGTATGGAATAAAAGCATAGCAGTGTTACTTCTCTTTAAATTGAAAAAAAGATGAAATTAATTACTTTATTCGGATTTTATAACATATGTATTAATTCTTTTTTATAATTGATTATAATCTATTGCTATGGTTAAGTACAACATAAGTTCCAGTTCCATTTGAAAACAGTATATATAAATAGTTTATTTTTTTGTTGTTGCTTATCATTTTTATTTGTCACAAGTATAGTATTTGATATACTTGTATAACAATAAATTAGGACAAATAATATGAAATTGCAACTACACTACCTTTTATTCTGTCCAGTTTAATAAATTTTACAGCTGATTTTGATGACATTGACAACATAACTACGATTTATTTACCGTTTTTTTAAGTAATGAACACATTTGATTATTTTGGGAAACCATGACAAAAAAAAAAGAACTTAGAATTGTATTTTCAGAAAAAATAACCCTGAAGGATATCAAAAATCACATTCAGGTTGTGTTAAATACCTAGGTTTTAATGTTTCACAGAAATGAATGAAAACCATATAGGAATGATTAAATATTTATTCTTTTATTTTTCCCCATTACTCTTTATTCTATATGTTTTAACACCACATTCTCCTCATTCTATATTTTATTATTCTTTAATTTTTTTTATACGTTTTCCTATATTCTATATTTTTTGCTCATTATTCTCTATTCTGTAAACCCCATCCAGACTCTGATACAATGAATAAATATATTTTTGTTAAAATATACTTTTTCACTTTTTTGGTCTTTTGGAAAATGTTGTTTGTGCTGTATTTAGACCCCTCTACCAAGAAATTTGTTTTGCATGCACACGTATAAAAATTGCGGTTTTTATCCAACGCAATCATAGGTTTGAACGTCGTTTTCAATTTAGACTTGTTTATATATACATATATATATATATATATATTTCATATAAATGATGATTACATAACTGCAGTCCTATTGCGCTAATTGTCATTTCAATGATATATCATTTGCGCCAGATTTGATTTTTATAAGGTATCAATTACGCGATAATACGGAATTAGTTTGCGTCAAATTACTTGTTTTGCATATTTATCAAATTATCTATGTTCACCTATATATTAGTCGTTACTTGCTTAGTACCACCGGGTTTGTACTTACATAAGGTAGCAACACACAGTTAGGAGTGTAGTTTCGCATTTTAGCCATTGTGGATTTTTCAAATATGAAAGTTATTGTGCAATAAAACTCATTTTTAGACAGCTGATGACTAATTCAAACTTCAAAGTTGGTTTATAAGAACATCAAGATTATTTTTACATGTTTCATTGGCTTTTTTCTGTTTGACTCCGTTTTTTCATAGCCAGACCGACCATAGGTCCAGAAATTATTTAATCTTACAAACACTTTTTTTTTCACACGAATTTTTTGACGCAATTTTGCCAAAAAATGAGACAAAAGACACATGGCTTTTATTCGATCTCTCGATAGATAAATGTAAACAGTTTCAGAAAAGGTATCACTCCAAGGGATTGAAATTCTACTTCTGGCAAAATGTTGGGGAAATATGTGACATCTTTACCCCTTTTTTGCAATATTTTATAGCAATTAAAAACAGATTGTTGCCATGGATACACCAAGAAGAAATTTTATTAAACTATTTTAACTACTGGAAATCAGATCTTTGGAAGGTACTGATTACATACATATGCACATATATGACACAAACAGAAGCTTAATTTGTAAGAAAGCAAGGACAAGGGGATGGTAAAATTTATCAGGATAAATTTTTGTTTTTTTTTCCTAACTGTATATTGCTACCTGAGCAACACGACAGGTGCTAACATGTGGAGCAGGATCTGCTTACACTTCCGAAGTACCTGAGATCACCCATAGTTTTTGCTCAGTCTTTGGTTTTCTATGTTGTTTTGTGTACTGTTGTTTGTCTTTTTCTTTTTTAGCCATGGCATTGTCAGTTTATTTTCGACTTATGAGTTTGAATGTCCCTATGGTATCCTTCGCCCCTCTTTAAGTAAATTATGGCATCACAAATACAATTCATGGAATGAAAAGAACTATTGCTGCATACAGTAGAGTGGGTGATGATGCACAAAAAAACGACTATACTCCTAACGTATGTACTGTTTTGCGGATCTGCACGAGAATAACTCAAAGATGTTAAAGCGTCAAATACTACGAATGGTCTGTAAACAATGGCAACAGATATGATATGTGAGAGACAAACAAACAGTTTCTAGATTATTTGTGCAAAATTATTCCATATTGATGAAGAACACCTTGAAAAAGAGAGGCGAATGATACCAAACGGACATTCAAACTCATAAGTCGAATATAAACTGATAACTCCATGGCTTAAAACAAAACAAAAAAAAGACCAACACAAATACAACAGAACACAAATAAAACATAGAGATCTAAAGACTGAGCAACACGATCACCATCAAAAACTGGGATGATCTCAGGTGCCCCGGAAGAGTAAGCAATGTACAGAAAATGAAGAAAACTCTCTTCAGATCAGGCAAAAAACTATATAAATATATATAAAGAATTTCAGAAAAAACAAAAGAAGTTGACAATTGAATTATATCGTTTAAAATTATAATACAATTTTTTACGAATTGGCGCAATCATGTATACTTAGTTTTATGCGTAAAAGATAATAGGAACTTTGAAAAAAAGTGGTGCAGACGTTATATGGCGCAAATGAGTTTTGCGCAGTTAAGTTTGGCGCAAATGAGTTGTGGTGCAAATGGATTGTTGAAAGGACGCATTTATGGCGCATACGAATTTTTCTCGACTTAATTTGGTCACTTAGAATGATGGTGAGAGTTTACCATTTGAAAAAATTACTTTTAAAATTTATTATATATTTTAGTTATTTACGCTATTTCGTTTTAATTTCCAAATTAAGTTTAAGCTCAGAAATTCCTCAAACTTATAAAAGAAGCATTTTGTTCTCATAAAAATATAAAGCTAACGTATGAATAATCCAGAAAGGACTAGATAAGAACTGTTGGGTTTTATGTACTTCTTTTTAGCTTTATCTCTAGCTCGTGTCATTTATGTTTGCAATGTCGACGGACAATTTGAACGTTATGGAAATTTATCTTTTTGAAGATATTTTACGTGGGAAGAGAGGTGGAAAATGTTGTCACCGTAGCAGATATCAGAAATATCACCTCAATTTAAAAACCGTTTCTTTCCAGAAAATATAAATGCAAAATTAAATTAATTGGTATTGATATTTGAAAGTCTGGTCTAACTTTATTACCCTGTTCGTTTTAACCATGGATATTTAAAAATTTAATTATATATATGATAAGAAATATATGAATAAATAAAAGTGAAAAAAAAAATTAAATAACGAATGACCGACTATCGAATATAGAAACAGAAGTAAAAACCTAATTATGCTGTTTTCAAGTCAAATCAAGTGTAAAAAGTTTTTTTTAAACATAAGAAATAAAAATGGATAAAAGAGTAATACAGTGTGTCGTAAATTTACATATTCATATGTTGTTTATGGTATTGTTGACACTGCCTGATAACAATGTAAACAATAGATCCCAAATTTATTTCACACCGTCTACTAAAGAACGTAGAAATGTTATTGTATTTAAGAGAATTCGAACAATACACACTTTGATCAATTTTCTCTGAATCAGTAGGATATGCTAATTATTTGGAGCGCTGACCCCTTAATAATTGCGGTGAATAGTTTATATCGTTGATTGATATTATTTTCAAGACATAAAATATTGGCTTCCAGTAACGAGAATTTCAAAAATTGAATTCATCGCCACAAAATAGAAAATAAAAAATCAGCGAATAGTGCTGTCAATTTGAAGTTTGTTTTTCATCTCAGGGGTACTAGGTAACCCAGGTACCTCTACCTTTTTATCGCTGCTAAGGTCAAACCAAAGAATTTTACAGAATTGGTATTTGTTGGTTCTCCAATTCAATTCAGTTCTATATTTGCGCTTGAACACAAAATATTTGTCACAAGAGGACAAATTACGTTAATATGCTGATTTGAAAATCATTCAAAGACTCCCCGTGAACGTCAAACATTCATACATTTGTCTATCATTTTAAGTAACTACAACTTTAATAAGTTCAATATAAAAAACCGCCTGAAACCAAAGAGAGATATACTTTTTTATATCTACAAAATAATTTATGCATTCCAGTTTATTTAAAAATATCATTTAAGAAAAGTGATGTCTAAGCAATATTAAATTTGAACGCAATATGGAGACAATTTTAATTAAAAAGTATACAAAAATATCAATCACGATTCTGTTTTGTTGTCAGATAGAACAATCAATAATGTTCTATCTCAACAAGCTTTGTCTCAAAGGCACTTGTGGATTGTGATTTTATGCATCATTCTATAATAGTATTATTTTAATTTTATAGGGATAAACGATGTGGTTTTATGATCAACCAAAGAGTTGTTCACTTCATAATGTCAAACTTTGCAATAGTCGACATTTTCCTATTTGTTTGCAGGAAATTATAGCTCATAATCTATTATTGTCTCCTTGCAGTGTACATTTTTTATTTGTATCTATTATAGTCAACTTTTAGTAAATTTGTCCAAAATTTATGCAGTTGAAAGTTGCATAATCGCTTATTGTTGCAAAGAAAAGCAAAGAAAAAAATTCCCACAAATTTAACGTGCTAGTTCACAAGGTAACAGTCCACAGGAAGACATGTCACCTTATCCGGACACATTATTCTGACTCCTAGCCGACCAGTCTTTGCACTTATTCCTTAATGCCACGTGCGTAGTGGAAAATTATAAAAAAAAAAATTAAGATAAAAAATAAATAAGATTAAGAGGTCTTCAACGATAGACGAGATTTCAGAAAAGTTATGAATAAATTGTGGAATGTTTGATAACTGCACGAGACTTGAAAACTGCATGAATATAAATAAGAAAAAAGATACACATAAAAAGTATAGCAACTAGCCTGGAAACGTAACTTGATCTCTGGAACATAAAATTGAAGTCAAGCAGCATTATGGAATAATTTGTCGTCAGAAGTAAAAGATTGCAAGTCGTGAAAACCGTTTAAAGATAAATGTTATAATTTCTTTTTGAGGAGATTATAATCTCTGAAAACATGAAACATTTGTTGTACTAAATGATAATATGAATATATATTTATTTGTGCAAATAATTGTTAGCGCATACGTAATACCTTTCAAAATTCAAATTCGCGCAAATGTATGTCGCTAAAACAATTAAATCATTTAAACAAATAAATACATATTTATATTTTCATTTACATCGGGCTACCTACATTTGCGCGACTATGTATTTTGACAGGTATAACGTTTGCGCGATCTACGTTTTAACGAATTTACCTGTAATTTACCATACCTTCAACAGTTTTTTCCTGAGAGTCACCTGAACTTTAAGATTTTAATAAAACTATTGAAAACCCATCTGAACCACTAGTTAAATTGAATTATTATGGGACAACACGCAAATCTAGAGTAAAGGGTGCACTTTCATCAATGTCATTCATTTTGGAGAAAGATACCTAATTTGGAGATTTTACATGAAATTGCAATCCCATCCAAGGTTGGATTCATTTTACACCTTAATTTATGTTTTGTTTTTTTGCTTGACCCTAGTCCGAAAACACAAACATCGAGTGGCGATATTTACGTTTTCTTTAATTTTTCGTATTTTCATTTTCATTCATTTTGCTATAAATTGCTTATTTTGGCTTTTATAATCAAACTGTCATGAGCTTCATAATTAAAAAAAAGCAAGAAATGAAAATATCAGCTTCAAAGGGGCATGAGCTACGAGGTATGAAAAAAAAATTAAATATGATTTTTTTTGTTCAATCATTAACGAAAGTGAAATAGTGAAATGATAAATATATGAGAATCGGAGACAAATCGGTGAACATGAATTTGACAGCTAATGCCCCTCCAAAAATTCTGAATAATGAAATGATAATGCACAGGCATATATGTAGGACAAGCTCGACCCATAAAAACATGTAGCAAATTAATTTCTGCAAGTATAAGTATATGTATATGTATTAGAGTAAATTTTATTTTAAGTCGATAAATCTATATGTGCTCCTTTCTTAAACATTATTTATATTATATAGTATTTGACATTAACCCTTATTCATACATAACTATGCGGTAAGGGTTTTCATCATTGTTGAAGGCCACACAGTGACCTACAGTTGTTAACTTCTATGTCGTTTAGTCTCAGGCTTGTGGAGAGTTATCTCATTGGCAATCATACTACATGTTCTTATTATGTATACTGTAGTTTTGATTCCTTTACTGATTTGGGTCCTTTTCAGCGTTTGTTTTAGCTGTGGAATTATAACATGTATGGTCCTTGTGAGATTTGTCGACCCTCAGTTTTGATGAAATGAACTATTAAATCAACCGAATTGCTAGATGAGCAAAGTATTATCAGACTTTAAGGTAAGCCTAATCTATCAATCAGTTTAATTGAGGTCTGGAGCTGGCATGTCAGTAACTGCTAGTAGTCCTTTGTTAATTTATGTATCATTGTCATTTTGCTTAGTTTCTTTTGTTACCTATTCTGACATCGGACTCGGACTTCTTTTAAACTGAGTTTTACTGTGCGAATTGCTGTGTGTTTGTTTATTCTACATTGGATAGAGGAATAGGGGGAGAGTTGAGATCTCACAAAACATGTTTAACCCCGCCGCATTTTTGTGCCTGTCCCAAGTCAGGAGCCTCTGGCCTTTTGTAAGTCTTGTATGTTTTTTAATTTTAGTTCATTTATATGTTTTGGAGTTAAGTGTGACGTCCATTTTCATTGAACTAGTACACATTTTTGTTTAAGGGCCAGCTGAAGCCCGCCTCCGGGTGCGGGATTGTCTCGTTGTGTTGTAGACCCATTGGTGGCCTCCGGCCGTTTTCTGCTCTTTGGTCGGGTTGTTGTCTCTTTGACACATTCCCCATTTCCATTCTCAATTTAAGCTTCATAGTAACAGGTGGAAATGAATGTTATGTCCCCCTCTCCCCTCAAAGAATTTCAAATAGTTGTTCCTTTCAGACCAGTGCAATCAAGATGCAAAACAACACATTCAACTTTCTGGTAGACTGGATTTATTGCTATTTGTCCGTCATTTCTAGACATCACGAAAAATTTTGACATCACAATAGAAAATGTTTATAAAGGAAAAGTGATTGTTGTATGACGTCAATCATTCAAGTTTCGCAGACTATAAGGTCGAGTGTCGCTGATTCCTAAACAACAATAAGGTCTTTTGTCTCCGGGTACGAGGAAAATTCTCCCTTACAAACCCCAAAATCAGTAATTCATGGAAATTCTTTTGATTTATATGGCTTGTGAGGCATTTTTTCAGGACAGTTTCAGTCTTCGAAAACCTTCTTGACTTTCTAGACCGAAAATCAATCTTACATTAAATTTCTTAAACTTTTCATTGGTTGTAAGTCCTCTTACCAGTGATGGAATTTACTGGTATAGGTCATAAGGCTAGTGGTTAGCAAATTAATTTGGCTGACCCGATTTTTATATTGGCCATGGCCGTCGTGCTTGTGATTAACCGGTATTAGAGACATATTCTTGGTTCGGGGAAAGGGGGGGGGGGGGTGTCATGTTCATCAAATTTTTGTCAAATCTATTCATTTCTCTGCGGAACATCGAAATCAGTCACTAAAAACGCATAGCATGATAGGATACATATTTTCAAATTATATGAACAGGATGGGGGTATTCGATGCTCAAGGCTGTACAAAAGGATCGAAGTGCTATATGCACAAATCGTTGGCCAAATGAACGGCATTTCCTAATTAGTGTTTTTAAAACTTCTGGAAATGATTGAAACAGATGTATATACGATGTTACATTTTTGTCCAGTTTTCCATGTTGAATAATTAAAATGAGAATTAAGGCACTTACCTTACAGCTTCATTTCACTGCGATGCTGAAATGTATAAATGATATAAACAAGATAAGCGTCTTTGGCCTACTTTATCTCTTTATTCGGATACTTGCGAATATCTTCTCAAAGTTCAACGGGAATATGAGAACCAAGAAGTTGGGTTCCTATAACCAAACAACCCGGGTGTTGAACCAGTTACTATGGTTTCGAAGCAAAGAACCCGGATAGAACCAAGGTTCAGAACCTAAAGACCCGGATGGAACCAAGGTTCAGAACCAAAAGACCCGGATGGAACCAAGGTTTTAGGAAATCTCACGACTTTTTATACCTTCAACGTATTTTCCAAATCATTAATTCATTTAGTATTTTTATATATAATTCATTTATTTATTTTATTTATTTTTTTTATTATTTATTTATTTATTTATTTATTTATTTATTTATTTATTTATTTGTTTATTTATTTATTTATTCTCTTTGTTACAATTTCATAAAGCAAATAGTGGTTACTTGTTTTGCACATTTAAAAAGGAACAGATTTAGTTCTGAAAATTTGAACAGACGACTAATGCAAAAACTGTAAGCCATGGCCATATTATTTATGTAAGACGAATCTTTTAACCTTTGCAATACTTGAAAATTTACACATTGTTGACCTGTCATGCATAGTTTCTGTTAAATTCTGTTAAAGAGACATTATCCCGAAAAAGACATCTAAAACATGAAATTTATGTTACAGTCATATGCAAAATGTAAAACAGACGTATTCTATTTTCAACGCTTGAAAAAATGATATATTTTTTATTTATTGTGGAAAGTGTCTAATAAACAGAGCCCATCCCCAAAACAGTTATACTACTGGCAACATGAAGCGTAAAAGGGTTAAATCCATATGACATAAATTATGACAAACGGACATATTCTCGTTGCATTGATTTCACATGTAAAATATTTTCGATGTGTCATGCGGAGGAATGAATATACCCCTTCCTGAAAAAACATTGCATGCTATTCTTCTAAGCAAAATTATCAGATGTCTTGTGAAACCATATTACTACTTTGTCTCGTTAGCAAAACAAGATATAGTCTACACGATTTCTACAGAAAACATCATTCGTTGATTTTCTTTTCAACTGTTATTTTCTCGTGACATATTTATAGAATATTAACTTAGTACTTGGAGTAGAAAATTTGTACCACCGAATCCAGTATTTTGATTGGTAGATATCTGAATGTGACTTACAAAAATGTACTCGAATATTTTATGACTGTAAGCTCAAACGACTCCCTCCGTTTTGATTTTTACCATGATATATATTTTCTTCATATTTTTTTGGACTTGAACATCAATAAACCCTCTGTTGCCTCCAATTTATAAGAAATAATGCAATCCGAGAAAGATTTCTGTAAAAAGGTACCAATGGAGGATTTGTTAAACGAGTTAAAAGTATGAAAATTAATATAGTTCCAGTCTCATTGATAGACAAATTATTGCAAACAAAACATCTAGTATTAGGTCCAAGGACACAGTTATCGTCCTTTGGTTTTCGTTGTCTACGAATATAGTCCCTAGTGTGAACAGTGTATAACTTGCATTTTTTTTTGATACACTTTCCCAATTTATTTCTTGATATTTTATGCATGAAATATTAAGTAAGGGGATGAAATTACATGTTAAAAAAATTTGGGTGCTGAATCTTTATGTTAAGTAGTGATTTGGTCCAGTTAAAAAAGGTCAAAAATTAGAATGTCGGAAGCTGTCAAACTGAAGTTTAGCCCCCCTTAACACAGAATTGTCAATATTTTGAGTTAGAGCTGGTAGAAGTTTCTATAATTTTGATATTATTTGTATCAATAGTAGTACACTACACTGTAAAAATCTTTTTGAGATAGAGCAGGTGCGATTTTTTTAATTTGAATTTATTGTCTAAAAGAAATGCACTACGAAATAACTGTGTTCTCGGGCCTAAGAGATGAATTCCGTAAATGTAGATTCTGTACTTTGGCAACTTTCCTGAATGGTTTTCTGGTTTCAATTTGTCAAACTCAATAAAAGTAAAGGATTTACATCTTTGTTTGACAGAAATTCTGTTAAAATGTCCCATTTTGGCATTATACGGCTAAAATAAGCATTTTAAAGCAGTTTCCATTTTATGCCTAAGAGCCGTGCTGACTTTCTATCTGACAGCTTTTTATGTTCCTGATATTTGTGTTTCTATGCTTAAATCAAATTTAATTAACCATTTGTGAACTCGGAATCTAGAGAAAAGTAGATTATCACAGAAAAAATGTGCAGAATATTTGTATTTATGTCCCTGGTTAAAAGGCCTGTTTGATGTATGTGAAATGTGAAGAGCTTTGTACATAAAATCTGTAGTCCGTCACAAATATTTCACTAAATCTGTAAAAAAAAACACTTTACAATGATCAGTACACCCTATTCATTTCATATGCTACCATAATTTTCTTCTTTAGGATAGTAAGTGGTTCAAATATATGCCAAATGAGACTAAAACTACATGCAAGTTTTCCATTGAAAAGTGAAAAACTGGTCATCAGACCATACTGTCTGCAAAAAAAAGTTGAATTCAAGAGTCCTTTTGCAATTAGACTTCTTGTATCATGACATCTTAGCATAAAAATGAGCAAAAAGTAACAAATTTCACTTCCTTATAGCCTCTGTGTGCATTTTTATATGTAAATATGGGCTACGGCCTAAATCGACTCTAAATAATTCTCAGTCTTACATGGCCTAAGACCATTTTATACTCATGTGGTATGCTTTTTGTAGCTTTTCTTTACATTTAAAGTTCATTTAATATATATGGAAGAATAATGTATGGTTAAAAACCTTCAAAAACTTCAAATTGGTTGAAAAAAATGCATGTTTATGTAAGGCTTCCCTTAATTCGAAAATCTCTATTTTCAGGCACAGGCTCATATAAATTTGACTTTTGAATAACTGTAATAAATCTGATAAATCAAATGAGTGTTCCGTTGCTTTTAATACTTATTATATTAAATTCAAGAGTATTTAAAAAGCAAATTTTTGCAATATTTAAATTTTTTAGGCCAAAATCTTGACAGTTGAAAATATTTGATTTAAACGTCAAAAATAAACATCCAAATTTCAATATTAAAATGGCCCTAGTTTCTATAATATATATCCTATGGCCATGAAACTTGGCCAACTATCTTAAAATTGCCTAAGCTTAGGTCATGCAAAGTTTTATTAAAATTAGTCAAGTCTTTCTATCCTATTAGGTCCAAGGACACAGTTATCGTCCTTTGGTTTTCGTTGTCTACGAATATAGTCCCTAGTGTGAACAGTGTATAACTTGCATTTTTTTTTGATACACTTTCCCAATTTATTTCTTGATATTTTATGCATGAAATATTAAGTAAGGGGATGAAATTACATGTTAAAAAAATTTGGGTGCTGAATCTTTATGTTAAGTAGTGATTTGGTCCAGTTAAAAAAGGTCAAAAATTAGAATGTCGGAAGCTGTCAAACTGAAGTTTAGCCCCCCTTAACACAGAATTGTCAATATTTTGAGTTAGAGCTGGTAGAAGTTTCTATAATTTTGATATTGTTTGTATCAATAGTAGTACACTACACTGTAAAAATCTTTTTGAGATAGAGCAGGTGCGATTTTTTTAATTTGAATTTATTGTCTAAAAGAAATGTACTACGAAATAACTGTGTTCTCGGGCCATTATTTGATTGAACTAAGTCATTAATGCAGCGTAAACAATCTTCTTGGTATAATCCGAATTGATTCAGTGTATTAACAGAAGATCATCCATTATCATGGAAGATATCAACACTAAGCAATTTGTAAATTGTTAATCGTTCTCTTTCAACTAAATTCAAAGCATTCCGAACATGCTAATTGAAAAACTAACATATTCAATCTTCTGTGGTCTGATGACTTGTATCGTTTGTTGCATAACATATCTTAATGGGGAAAATTGATGAATTTGGGATTTCGTATTAAAGTAACTGTTTTAAGTGTGTCTTGATTTTTATTAATAAAGATACCGAACGATGGGCCATAAAAGTCATATTTCCTGTTTTCAAATCACAACAGGCATGTAAGCCTCGTCTTTAATGTGTAATATATTTAATATTTGGCATTGAGTTGGATAGATTGGTCCGTGTTCTCTTCGAATTTTCAAAATTGTTTAAAGTTTTAGAATTTAGAAATTTGAGCGATAAGTTCAAACAACTAAAATTAATAGAAAAAGTAAAATAACAAAAATACCGAACTTTAAGGAAAATTCAAATCGAAAAGTCCCTTATCAAATGTCAAAATCGAAAGCTCAAGCACATCAAATGAATGGAAAACAACTGTCATATTCCTGGCTCGGTACAGAAATTTAGATATTTTTTTATAAATTGAAAATATAAAACTCCAATACTTGATAATTTACATACTCTCTATTCAAGCCTATGCAGTTTTAGTGATATTGTTAATATGCCACATAAGAATATAAAGTTGTACACCGCGTTAAAAAATATGATTGAAATTTCATTAACAGATCTAGATTGCAATCTTGTTTACGATCAGATTAAAAAAAAATCAGTTGTCTGTAATTAATTCATAGTTGTTTTATCGAGCAACATATAATTCAGTCGATTAAACTGCCTTTGAAAGCAGTCTAGTGTCAGTGATTGTCGTTGGTTACTGTCTATAATTATTTTGTTTCAGCATAAATAAGACCATTTGTTTTTTCGTTTGAATTGGTTCCTATTTTGTCATGACGGGGTTTTCGACCTTGGACAGTAAAAGATAAGGCGTAGAAAGTTGACAACCCAGAATGTACTTATCACAATGTTAACTTGCAAAATATAGTTAAACATAACCATTATATTGTCTTAATGTATTACATAAATTATTGCATTAACATTCCCGGTCCGGCCGCCTCAGAAAATGTAAACAAATTTGATTAAAGAATTCCTTATGTATAGCTCCAATAAATAATAAATATGAAATATACAAATAATTCAAAAATTGGAATTAGGAAACAACAACAGTACCCCTATACAGTCGAACCTCGTTATGTCGAAGTCGAAGGGACTGGGCCATAGTATTCGACTTATCCAAGCTTCGACTATTCTGAGGTCGTAAATTTGGAATGCATGAAATACGGTATGAGATTTGGACGATCATTAAAGGTGTTGATTACCGGTCACCATAAACATGTCATTTTAACTGTTATACAAACAAGTATGTTTACTCAGCTTTAATCTCTTGGGAAATGATTAGGTTACACAAGAAATACATCCGATTTGAATGTTTATATATCCGTCTCTCTTAATTCAAAAATAAAATTACAAAACTTTATTTACATGCTGAATGGCAAACGATTATGTATGTAACAAATTACAGTTAATTAATACAATAATCTAAACAAACTTATAATAAATCACAGTGTTATTACAAAATGGGACAACATTTCTTTATAATGATGGAGTAAATGGAATTATTATATTGTGGATGTAAATCGATTGCTTCTCATTATAAAGTTGTGCACAGCTTATTATTTTGATCTACTGTTAGTCTATTTGAGCTAAAAAGTAAAATGTGGAATACTGATAGATATTCATATGCTATATTTTAAAACGTCTTTTATGAGGTACATTGAATCTTTTGCATTTTGATAGAGAGTGTTCAGCTGTGACTGTTTCTCTACAAATACAATTATGGGATTGTGTCAAGTTTCTGTTATAGAGATGTTCGTTGAGTCCGCTATTGTTCATTCGTATTCTTGCATGATATATTTGACCAGACCGGGAACCACAATGATAATATACAGGCTTAATCTCACGTTTACTTTTGAACTAATTTTTGAGACGATAACGGACGGACTATTTTGTAGTTCAATCGCCTGCTAGTTCTAGGAATTCACTGTTGTGGAGAGGAAATAGAGCACGATGTTGTTCTTGTTGAAATAGGTTGAAAAGCATTACCATTTCGCACATTGTATTCATGATTATTACAGAACCATTCATGAAAATAGAATATTATTAGAGTAATATTGTTAGTCAATTTGTAAAAATATGTAAGTCTATGAGCCTCTCGTATTTCCTTAAGTTTTTCCCATCCCGTTTCCTTATATAGTAATTATAAACTACTTGATGTTAACCGTGTTTCTCTAGTAACAATCCTTGCTGACCCTATTTCGTCACTTTCTATTTTATGAATTAAAATTGATGTAGATGTATCCCACACTACATCCGCATATTAAAGAATTTGCTTTATATAAGAAAAATAGAGTTGTTCTGAAATTTTTTGGTTTAAAATAAACATAAATTTTCTAAGTATGTTTACACGGAAGTAAGCTTTCTTTATCTCGTATCTATAGGGTTATGCTAAATACTGTAAAACTCCGAGAATAAAATGATTTTGTGAGTGTTTATGCATGTTAATTTAAAGAACATGTGGAACTGTTGTATGTTGCATATACATTGTATAAATGTATCATATATCTCGCTTATTCAAGGGCTTCATATTAAGCATATACTAGTACATTTATTTAGATCAAAATTGTTTACGAAACTGTGCAATGAATACAATGGGTGAACTATCCATCCGATCTCACGCTAATGACCGAGGATATTTAAGAGATTGAATTTCACAGTTCATATTAAAGTAATAATTTTATGAAATGTAATCAACAGAAATGTACCAAAAATAATTACATTTTTGCAATTTGTAGGATATAAATGCTTTAATCTCTTATCACTTTTGACTGTGTGCAATAATAAACTACCAATTAAAAAATGTACGCTTTATTGTTTAATTACCATACTCTTGAACATTTACTGATAACCGATAATACTCGTATGCAAATAACCTTACCTAATTGGTAATTACCTGCGGTTTTCTTAAGATAAACCAAACAAGATAAACAGTCACAGAGTTGTATGGTAGAATATGTTTGGTCAATAAGTAATAAAGGTAAGATTACCTTTGCTTTCATATCTCAAGATCATCACATTCATAGAGTTTATACTACAGTTATGTTAACAATGCGTGGAATTCATCCATCTAACAATATTTTACCAGCTTGTAAAAAGCTTAAACAGAGATCGATGCAAAGATGCCTTCAATATCAAATGAAAGCCTTGGGAACTTTCTTTCAGTTTAAACTGGCCTAGTATGATTTTAAGTGAAATCAGTTACTTTTTTGTTTGATGTATTGTCTACTTGTATTTTGCAATCCTGCATTTCAAAACATATATGGATTTCTTATGTTCTCTATACCCTATTGCTCCAGTTTTCTATGCAGATTTTAATTCGAATTGAATTTAGCAATCAGACTACATAATAACCGTGAATAAAGATATTAAATTATGTCAATCTTTACATAAATAAACTCATCAAAGATACCAGGTTTATCATTTCGTATGTAAATAGCGTTTTCTTTTTATTTGCATGCTTTGAGGATTTTTCCCCCAGGCGTAATGACAAGAATAAATAAACATGATCTTGTTTCATGAACAATAATTCATTGGTATTCATGGTATAGTTATTTGTCTTACCAAGAATGGTTACAATCAAATGCATAGCTGAAGGTCACTTATAACGTAGTATGCTTGTGTTGAGTTGATGGCTTTTCATATCGTTTTATCTCTCACCAAAAGGGCTGAATATCAATGCCGATCAGTTCAGATATCAATACCGTTTGTAAATAGTATTCTCAGATAGTTCATCGATGTCGGACAATTTAAATATCAAAATTTTAAGCCTGGTATTTATGAAGACTACTTTTGTTATACTTATTTTATTCTCAGACAGTTTACTGATGTCGGAGAGATCAAATATCATAATCGCTTGTAACTTATTACTCCTATGTAAACCAGTTCAAATATAATAATCGTTTGGAAGATACTAATAGTATTCTGAGACAGTTCACTGATGTCAATCATTTCACATATCATTACCGTTTGTAAGGTAGTATTCTGAGACAGTATCAGGAGCGGATCACGAAACGGGGCGTAATTCACGGAAACGCAAAGATACCGCCGAGCGGGTCGAGTCGAAGTATCTGTTGAACGATTTTATGCTCAAAAAAGAGGGGGCGAACTCAATCTACGATGTCAATCCTTAACTGTTTGTAAGTTAATATTCTGAGGCAGTATTCTAATGCACAATCATGGAAAACATCATCACCTTTTGTTAGGTAGTATTCTGAGTCAGTATTCTGATATCAATCATGTTAAATATCATAACCGTTTGTAAGGAGAGTTCTTAGACAGTTTATCGATGGCAATCGTGTCAAATATCGTAATCCTTTGTAAGGTAGTATTCTGATGGCAATCATGTTTAATATCATAACCGATTGTAAGTAATATTCTGAACACTTTGTCGATGTCAATCGTGTCAATTATCAAAACCATATAAGGTAGTATTCTGAGACAGTTCATTCATGCCAATCATGTGAAATTTCAATACCGTTAAATAAGCAATTTTGACTTGACTCTAGCTCTTGTGATTTAGCTTTGTAGTGTCACTGGACAACACGACACTAAATGAGAGTTGATCTTTTTAATCATATACTAGTCAACAAAAGAAACGATACAAGGCAATTTACTTTCCATATATAATGAAATTGGATATACTGTACCAAGGTAAATAGTTGCCTAATTGGTCTCATATCTACAGAGTGTTATTTTCTTATCAATACATTGATTTAAGGCAAATACGCGATTTTTTTTTTTTTTGCAATTTTTGTTATTTCAAAAATCGTATTTTCACCCAACAATTCAAAAATCGATATTAGAACTTAAAACTTTAAAAAATAAACATGGTCTGCTTAAAATTTTGAATGCCTTTGCAGATATTTGAACACTTAATTCTCATCTTCGAAATTATGTGCCGACTATTGTCATCATTTTCTGAAAAATAAATTTGACCCCTGTGTTCAATAACACGGTATTTTCTCACTTTCCAATTTGGTCAAAATCTTTTAATCATATGCATTTGCCTTGTAAATGAATGTTTTTCATTGGATAATTTAATAGTTTTTCCTATTTATTATATTTTATGATAAATTGGACTTTAAACTTGTGTATCGTTACTTTTGTTGACTTGTATATTTTACTTGGAAATAGCGATTAAAAAAAAAACTTGATGATTTTTTGAACTGAATATTCTAAATAGCAACTGGATTTTAGAACTGTTACTTTCCAGAAAATTTCAAAAACCAAAATTAATAAGTATTCATATTGGAAATTCTTGTCTACTGTAATTACCTTGTTCGGCTGTACATTCAGAAACAATAAACAAACATTAAAAAAACTATGGTATGAAATAAACAAATAAATACAAGTAAAAAGACATTAAATGAACGAATGAACGAATTTCAAATACAAGTAAAGAACAAGAATTCAAAACCAGAGTATGCTATATTCCAGTCAAATCAAGTGCAATTCCCTCCCCCCCCCCACCAGATATAACAAATAAGAATGGATAAAAGGTCAATAAAGTGAGCCTTAAATATACATATTTATGACCTGTATTGATAACGATAACAATGCGTGATACCTATGCAAACAATAGATCCCGATCTTTACTGGGAATTTATTTCTCAACGCCTACCAAAGAACATAGAAATGTTTTTGTATTAAAGATAATTCGAACAATACTCAGCCATATTGAACTTTGACCGATTTTCTCAAAATCAGTTGGATATGATTATTGTTACGAGAACTGAACTTTTAAGAATTGAGATGAAAAGTTTATATCGTTGTTTGACACTATTTGTAAGACATAAAAGACTGATTTCCAGTAAAGACAATTTCATAAATAAAATACATTGCCTCAAAGTAAAAAATCAAAAGTAAAATAACAAAAATACCGAACTCCAAAAAAAGTAGCGAATAGTGCTGTCAATGAGAAGTTTATTTCGTTTTAGGGGCCACTTGGTAATGGTAGAAGCCACTGACCACAACATTTTTTCGCTTATAAGTTCAAACAATAGACTTTAACAGAATTTGGTATTTGTTGGTTAGTTCTCCAATTATATTCAATTCTATATTTTCACTCGGACACAAAATATGTGAAACACAAAGACTCATTAAAGAACACTCCGCAGTTTTAGAAACGACACAGTAAAACAATAAATTATAATAATACAAATTTAATCTTTTCAACATATAGGACTCCCTTAAGCAACGGGAGACACAATTTGTTCACTGTTGCATTTCGGTTTATTTTAAAACAATAATTTAAGAACAGTTATGTCTAAACACTTGCAGTATTAAATTTCGAGGCAATATGGAAACACGTTTTCAATTGAAACGTATACGGAAATATCAATCACGATTTTGTTGTGTTGTCACATAAAGCAATCAGTAATCTTCAATCTTAGCAACCATGTCTCAAAGGCACTTGTGCAATTTTGATTTCATGCATCATTTTATAATAATAGTAATCAAACTGATCTTTTCACATGAACTTAATTTCATCGGAAATAATGATTTCGGTTTTATGATCAACCCAAAAATTGTGCAATTTGGCATGTGAAACTTTGCAGTAGTCCACATTTTCTTATATGTATGAAGGAAGTTATTGCTCATAATCACTAATTGTCTCCTTGAATAGTATTTGTTTTTATTTGTATTCTGTTATAGTCAATTTAAAGTGTATTTGTCCAACATTCATTCAGTTGAATATTGCTTAATCACTTATTGTCGCCAAGAAAAGCATAAAAATCCCACGCATAAAGAAATAAATGATTATACAATATAAATGCATGATTTTAAAATACAAATAGCAAATAAACAATACAAATGAATACATTTAAACGAATGCAAAACAAATGAACAAATGAACAAATGTATTTTGAAACACAAATTCGCACAAATACAAATACAAATAAACACATATAAAATACAAATAAACAAACAATTAATTGTACACTTAAAGAATAATGTGAATGATACTTTTTTATTGCGTATCAATAAGATAATTAAAAATATTGCAACGTTTGCAAACAATATTAATCTTTCTTTGCACAACATTTGAAAGGTCTATACAAAATTTGCTCACATAAATCGTAAGCCTTAAATCAAAATAAATGTGCCGTAGTTATAAAAATGTTCTTTTTCTAGTTGATTAGACCTCCAATATGACTACATATATGAAAAACACACACTCTTTTTGCATTCATAATTTTAAGATTTTTACAGTTGTAATGCACAGACTACATTTGTTCTTGAAATACTAAAATACAAATTTACAAGTTATGTCGGATAACCGTTAATGAGACGGGATCAAAAGACGCTCTTCCCCTAAACATTGATAAATAAAAAAGGATCAAAATTCAAAGTTCTACAACAATAGAGGCGAGCTGATATATGAAAAGCTCTATATCGACCGAGATAAAAAAAAGTTGTGAAGAAATTGTGTAATGTTTGATATTGCACTAGACTTCAAGTTGAAAATTGTATATAAGTTAGGGCAAAAGTTATCACATAAAAACCGACTGTGCGAAGGCTGTATAGCCAGTCAATGTCGTTAAACACTTCCATCATCACATAAAAAGTATAGTAGATGGCCCAGAAAATTAATCGGGTCACTAGAACGTAAAATTGAAGTCAAGGCGGAATAATTTGTCATCAGAACTAAAAGAATGCAAATCGTTAAAACAGTTTAAAGATAAATGCTATAATTTCTCTTTTTGGAGAGATTATAATATCTGAAAACATGAAACAGTTGTTGTAAATGATAATATCTATATGTATTTATTTGTGTTAATAATGTCATATTTTTTAATCTTATGTTGTATTTTTCATATCTGGGACTAATAGTCTGATATATTAGTCCTAGACGAATATGTAAGACGAATATATTTCCTTTGCAATGCTTGAACAATATTTCATACGTCAGCTTGAACACTTCCTGTTGTCTTAATCTAGCAAATACTGTAAAAAAGGGATATTTCGTGATGGCGATTTCATATCAAGTCACTTTTTTTCACAACCTGGGGTTGGTTGAGAAATGGAAAATAAGTTTTATTTTTGTTTTTACATTTTCATGAATATAATTATAGCAATTTTGAGCTGCAGTATAAAAACAATATTAGGTCAATGTAAGGGAAAACCTCGCCATTTCCCAGTTTCTAATGCTCATACAAAAAAGTTGATATTGACCTAAAATTGTATATACACATTTTTGTCCTGTCATGCATAGTTACTGTTATTATCTATGTTAGACGAATCTTTTACCCTTTCCATTGATTGAAAATATTACACGTTGATGACATGTCGTTAAAGAGATATTATCCTGAAAACAGTCAAACCACTGTGACTTAAAGTTTAGGTCAGATTTATATGAAATACGTAAGACAGACGTTTTCTTTTTGCAACAGTTGCAGATATCAAATATTGTTAACTTATCATGGAATGTTACTCATAAACAGACCTTATTCCAAAAACAATTACGTGACTGGCAACATGCAGAGTAAAAGGGTTTATGTCATATGACAAACGAACATATTCTCGTTGCATTGATTTCACATATAAAATATTGTAGACTTGTCATGGAAAGTTACTGAGGAACAGACTGCATCATGAAGAAAAAACAAACATTGCATGTCACTCTTCTAAGCAAAATAATTAGATTTCATGTGTAACCATATGACAACTTTGTCAGTAGTTAAACAAGATAATGCTAAAAAAATTCCTTGATCTTCCATTCAGGTTGCACTTTTAAAATATAGACAATGCATTTCCCATAGAAACTCCTTTTACGGCTAAAACTGTGCCAATTTTACTATGAAGGTTCGAGAAAAATCATATCATGGAATGGAAAGTTTGTAATCACTACTATTTTTGCAAAGGTCAAAACATTGGGTTGTGCGACATGTTTTTTACATTCATATGCCTTGAACTTCTAAAAGTTTAAACTTCTATTAAAATTCTGTACAACTCCTTCCTTTACTTTGAGTCTTCCTGCGAATCCAACAGTTTGTATGCTGGTAAAATTCCCAAGTTGGGTCTCTATGATTTAAAACATGGGGATCATATTTGGGAACCAGTAAGTAAACTAAACAAAATCTTTATTAATATTAGATATCTTCCCAAAAGAGGCGTGGTTTACAAAGTGCAACCTTCAACAGTGTTTTTTTTCTTGACATATAAAAAAAACATTTACTCAGTTTTCGGAGTACTTAATTTGTGCTTTAAACACCGAATCTAGTATTGCGATTAGTTGATTTCTGAGTCTGTGTACAATAAACGTACTCGAAAGTTTATGACTGTAAGCTAATGCGACTCCCTCAATTTTTGTTAAAATGTTTACCATGTTTACCATGATATGTATCTTCTTACCAATTTTATGGGATTAGTACATCAATTGTCTTCTACTGCCTCTTCTTGTCAGAAAAAATACAATCTGAGAAAGTTTTATATAAAACATGTCCCGATAGAGGATTGTAAAACAAGTACAAAGTATAAAAATCTAATAGTTTCAGTTGAAACAGTCACTGATAGACAAAATAATGCAAATATAACATCTAGTATTATTTGTTTGATCTAAGTCATTATTGCAGCGTAAAGAATCTTCTTGATATAATCTGAATTAATTCAGCATATTAACAGAGAATCAGCCATCATCAAAGAAGATATCAACATAAATCAATCTGTGAATTGTTAATCGTTCTTTTTCAACAAAATGCAAAGCATTCCGAACATTCTAAATGAAAAACTAACAAATCAATCTTCTGCGGTCGAATCACCTGCCGCTTGTATTGCATAACATATTAAAATTAAAAATTGATGAATATGAGATTTCGTATTAAAGATACAAGCGTGTTTTGGTTCTGATTACTAAAGATACCAAACGATTAAACCCTAATGGTCATATTCACCTTTTTTAATTCATCACAAGCATGTTTGCCTCATCTCTAATTTTAGTTATGTTTAAAATTTGGCATTGAAATTGTTAAGATGGGTGTAATAAAGTGTATTCTTGGTTGTAAATACACTCCTCATAGATATCAGATTTAAAATGTTGTACACCGGACGCGCGTTTCGTCTACAAAAGTACAAAAGTCATCAGTGACGCTCGAATCAAAAAAGGTTAAAAAGGCCAAATAAAATACAAAGTTGAAGAGCATTGAGGATTTAAAATTCCGAAAGGTTTTGCCAAATACAGGTAACATAATCTTTTCCTAGGGTAGACAATCTTCTACTTTCTAGTTTTCTCTATCACAGACCAATATAAATCTAGAATTGGCATTGTTACCCTCGCCAATTGGCAATTTACAGGCCATGTTTAAAGTTTAAAAGTCGAATGCTACATCTACACATGCAAGTTAATATTTCTGGAAAATTTCATTGAGTCTTGAGGAGTTTTCGATCTTTTATAGTTTGACTGTTTCCATAGTAACCGCAGCCATTTCGATAATTACATCTTCACAGGCCAATGAGAATTTTTATGAAGTTTCATTAAGTTTTTGAGTATTTTGATTTTTTTTTCTCAAATTGTTGCTGATTCCATGGTAACAGTGGCAATTTCAAAAATTCAAAAGACATATGCCACATTGACTGATAACATGAAATGTATGAGTGAAGTTTCACTGGGTTTGATTTAATATGTAGAGAGATATTGCTCCTTTTATGTGTTTTCCTAAAAGATCAATCTAATTTTTTGGCAGTCAAGGGTGTCAGTATAATTTGCATGATCTAAAGGATTAATCCTCTCTTTAAATATTCAGTTATCTAAAACTAAGATTGCAACTCCTTCAGGCAAGGTTAATTTTTGACCGATTTAGCTGTTCTGCAAATCTCAATCTATAACACATGTCATTGCATTAAACTGTTAATATTCACCCGTGCACTCATTCAAAATCGATTGCATGACGATATATATCCTGCTGACACACTTGACTACTGATGTTCTCGATTGATCACATGAGTAATGACGATATTTAGCCTATCGACGCACATGATGACAATCCATTGCATGGCATAGAACAATGGTTATCTTGTCAATATACTTAACTAGTCTCGATCCAGAATCTGTGTGTTGTTCGTCGGTTTAACAATTGTCAAGATATATTCTACACCTATTAGTTTCTAAGTCAATATTAAAATAAGGAGATGAGGTATGATTGACAATGAGACAACTATCCACCAAAGTTCAAATTAAGTGGATGTAAGCAATTAAAGGCAACCGTACGGCCTTCAACAATGAGAAAAAACCCATACGGTAAAGTCGGCTTTAAAAGGCCCCAACAAGAAAAATATGAAACTATTCAATTGAGAAAACTGACGACTTAATTCATAACAAAACAATTAACGAAAAACAAAATGACAGACATGAACCAACGACAACCACTGAACTACCAGCTCCAAACTTGTGACAGGCACATAAAGAATGTGGCAAGGTTAAACATATTTGGGAGCACTCAACCCTCCCCTAACCTGGGATAGTAGTTAAACAGCACAACATAAGAACACATTATAAAAAAATCAGTTGAAAAAGTCTTAACTCATCAGATCGATACAAAGCAGAAAAACATCAAACATACCAGACATGGCAGGGTGTTTATCCATCCCTAACAACAAGAAGGACACTAAGTACAGATCAGAGTATTCGCAGTTACTGACAGCTAGTTTAAAGCCAATAACAACTAATAAAATAAATCATGTATCTAAACTAAAATATCAATCAGTACACATCCAACTTCCAATGGATTTAGTGTAAAGACGTCATTAATAGTCAGAAAAAAACATGATCTTGTGCAATACCAAAATGAAAGTATCGATAGATTGTAGTATCGTTAAAGTGCATATGTGTATAACAAAACTATTTAGTATGATTCTAATTTACTGACAACAAAATCAACATTTATACCAATAAAAACAATGTTCAAAGATCTAATTGTGTTGAATTGGTAACCTTTTAGAATAAGTTTTTTTTAAAGGATTGATAAGATTACCCGGATCTTATATAAATTTCCGGGCTCGGTAAATAACATCACCGTAAAATTTAGGATGTGCCATTCCGTCTGAAATAAGTTTTTTACAGGTACAGCCAAATTTGCAAACCAAATCTTTGTATCTATGGAAGATTTAGTAAAGGTTTTAAGTAAATTGTGGTAACTTAATAATTTACCAGTAATACATAAATTACGCTCATTATAATCCAAAACGTCATTACAGACACGAGCATAACGAACAAGTTGGGATATATAAACACCGTAAGATTGTGCCAGATATATCTGACCATTGTATTGTTATTATTCTTAGAACTGATAATTTTATTGCGTTTATAATGAATGTTCATTCTAATAACATGTAGAACATTTATATGATGTTTAGACACTGCATAGATATGATTCAAATCTATGGTGGGTTCCAGATCTATGGCAAATTCCTAATCTATGGTAAATGTGACGTCATAAATGCCAAGCAAATCATAAATCTATGGCAGTTTTTGTTTTCTCTAAATCTATGGCAAATTTTGATATTACGTTATTTTCCTGGAAGAAGATGTCCACACTGCTAACGACGGTTTTGTTATATAAACAGAAAAGAAAATACCATTTTTCATGGACCGTAATCTATAAATTAAAATATATTTCAGAATTCAAGTAATTGGTAACAGAAAGCCTTACAAATGAGAAAATGTACTCATCTGATTCGGATGATATAATAAAACTAGCGAACAAACCCTTAGTCATTTGTAGCAGCAAAATCGCTGGTGCAGACAGTTTCACGCAAATGAATATGTTTTTGGTGTTTATGTTTCGCGTTTATTTCCGCTTCTTGTATTATTATCCTCGTCTGTGTTCCTGGTGTTGCCATGTCTCTTGATTTTACGAGTTCTTACTCTGACTTTGATATGTTTTTGTTTCTTTTCTTTCATGATGTTTTCGTACCTCTAATCCGTTTTTCTTATACTGGCTTTTACTTAAAAGCGCAACTTTTTCGTTATCTTTGGACATTTCCACTTGTTTAAAGCAACTTTGAAATAATTGGTCAGACATGTACTGACTGGTCCTCTATTTGCAGAAAATCTGCCATAGATTAGAAAACTACAAATCTGCCATAGATAAGAACACTGAAATTTTCCAGAGATTAGAACACTGAAATTTTCCATAGATTGGGATTCTAAATAACCTGCCATAGATTTTGGATTGCATGACGTCTTATTTACCATTGGTTAAGAATTTGCCATAGATCTGGAACCAACTATAGAATTTAGTCCTACAAATATATCATATAGTTCGCTGAATTCAAGGGCCAAATATTTAGCCTCTTCAAGTAAATTTATCTCGTCCAGAATCGTTTACGAAATGCATACAATGAAAGTACTATCCATCCGAGCAAACGCTAATGACCAAGGATATTTAAGAGATTCAATTTACACAGTTGACATAAAAGTAAAAAATTGTGAAATCAAAAGAAATGTACCAAAAATAAATGCCTTTTTTGCAACTTGTAGGAAAGAAATGCTGAAATCTAAGTACCGATTTTATGCACACAAAAAAACCCAATGAAAACAATGTACGTTATATTGTTTAATTACCATACTCAGAAGTTTTTTTAATAACTGATAATACTTGTATGATAATACACTTATGTAACTGCTAATTACCTGATGTTTCCTTAAGATAAACCAAACAAGATAAGCAGTCACTACTAAAGTTTTATTGTAAAAAATTTTTTGTCAACATTTATAATAAAGCTAAGATCTCCTTTGATTTTATATCTAAAAAATCATTATATTCATAAAGTATTTACTATAGTAATGTTAACAATGCGTACAATTCATTTGTGTACAAATGTTTTACAAGCTTATTGTTTTGAAAAAGCTTGAACAGAGATCGATGCGAAGACACCTTTTATATCAAATGAAAGCATTGTTGTTTTTTCCCTCTCAATTTGAAATGACCTACTTTAATTTTCAGTGCAATTAGTTGTTACTGTTTAACTAGCTGTTACTTTTTTTTTGTTGTTGTCTATTTGTATTTTCGCAATCCTGGATTTCTTATGTTCTCCATAACCTTTCGCCCCAGTTTCCAATGCATATTTTAATTCGAATTCAATTCAGCAAACAGAGAACATCATCACCGTAAATTATTTAAATTATGTCAACTAAAACATAAATGGCTTTTCTTTTTTCTTTTGTTTAATGCATGCTTTGAGGTTTTTTCCAGTCGTAAATAAATATGCTTGTTTCTTTCCGAACAAGAATGTACAGACCTGAGATTTATTTTTAATCTTATTTACACTTATTTTTATTTGTAAATAAATCCTTCTTTTGTATTCATGGTATAGTAATTTGTTAGACCAAGCACGGTTACACTTATATGCATAGCTGAAGGTCACTTATAACGTAGTATGCTTGTGTTAAATTGATGCCTGTATATCGATGTCAATCAGTTCAAATATCAAAACCGCTTATAAGTATTTTTGTGACAGTTCTCAGATGTTAGACAGTTCAAGTGTCTTAACCCATTTCTCTGACGTCAGTCTATTGTTCTTACTGTAGATTATTTTTCAAGAATCCACTGACCACAGTGTTAACTTAAGAGAACTTATATTATAACTTTAAACTTTTAACTTGCGATCTTTTATCCTCTCAAAAACAAGTGGCATATGTACCCGCGCGTATTTCCTTCATAATCAATAGAGTCTTCAGTCTATGCATGATACCACTAGACCACGATGGCTGACATGAATCATTATATATATAGTACTCTTAAAGCTCTTAATTGTCAATACATGTCATTTAACTGTATTTCTGTCTCATTGATAATTCTCTTTTATAATCTAATGAAATATATATATCTTGGTTTGTTCATGTTTATTGAATTTGTTTTATTTTGGGTGTTATTGTTTTTTTTAAAGAAATGGGTTAAAACTACTTCTTTGACAGTAAAAACAGAAACAAAATCATCGCCATTATATGAAAATGAAATATATAATACTTCTACATGTTCTAGGATTAAAACAATATTTTGGCCCAGAAAAAAATTACAATGAAAAAATTTCATTCCGGATACAAGGTTCGAACTTTGCACTGTTAATATCACCGTTATGACATTCGTTACCAACGACTAAACGATCAGGGCTTAGTACAACTTGATGGTAAGCTTACTAAAGTCGTTCGTTGATTATCGTTTACGAATCCACTACTTCTTATCAATTCTCTACTACATAATCTCTTGTAATAACATAAACAATACCAAATTTGACTTACCAGATGCTCATTTCGACAAGAAACTGAAAGCTTATTAAAAAGATGAAGAGCTATTAACCAAATAGGACAAAACGTATAGCCAAAGCCGTGTAATGTAGTATTCTGAGATTAAAGCAAAAAAGGATATGGAATAGACACAAAATCAGTACATGCACAGAAAAAAACCCACCAAAAGCAAAGGAAGAGCGCTTTTGTTGATGTTCTTCATCTTAAAGTCACTGTTCACCGATGTTGGACAGTTCACCGATCCCAGAGAGTCAAAATATCATAATCTCCTGTGAGGCAGTGATGATGAGTCTTCTGAAGACGAAACGCACGTTTGGCGTACAAAATTGTTTGTCTAGTATCTATGACAATTTTATTCTTAGACAGTTCACTGATATCGGACATTTCAAATATCTTAACCACTTGTAAGTTAGTATTCCCATATTAATCAGTTCAAATATAATAATTGTTTGTAAGGTACTAGTAGACTTCTGAGACAATGTCAATCACATAGTTCTAATATCTTTTTGGAAGATTTGCTAAAAATTCTACATTTTCAAATCAAAAATGGAAGGGGATGTACTCAAGTTCACTGATATCAGTCATTTCTATTATCATAACCGTTTATAAAGTAGTATTCTGCGGCATTATTCAGGTGCAGATCAATTGAATTTAGAATAAGAGGTGGGGGAAAGGGGGCCGAGGGGCGGTGATTCCCGAAAACGGAATAGATATCACCAAGCGCAAGCGAGTCGAATATTTTTTGGACGATTTTTTGCTAAAAAATTATACATTTTCCAATCAAAAAGGAAGGATATTATGTACTCAATCGACGATGTAAATCCTTTACCGTTTGTAAGTTAATATTCTGAGGCAGTATTCTAATGCACGATCAATTAAAACATCGTCATCTTTTTAACAATATTATTCTGAAACCGTATTCTGATGTCAGTCATGTTAAATATCATAACTGTTTGTAAGTAGTTCCGGTATTCTGCCAAAACCATATGAACGTAGTATTCTGAGATAATTCATCGATGTCAATCGTGTCAAATATCAAAACCATACGAAGGAAGTATTCTGAGACAGTTCATCGATGTCAAACGTGTCAGATATCAAAACCATATGAAGGAAGTATTCTATGACAGTTCACCAATGCCAATCCTGTCAAAAATAAATACCGTTGTAAAAGCTATTTTGGCTTGACTCTAGCTCTTGTGATTTAGCTTTGCAGTGTCACTGGACAATGCGGCATTTAATATGAGTTTTTTATCATGTTTTACTTGGGAATGGCGAATAAAAAACAATGCGATTACTTTTTGCTTGAATATTCTAAATAGGACCTGAATTTTAGAACCGTTACTTTCCAGAAAATTTCAAAAACGAAAATTAATTGGTATTAATATATTTCAAATTCTTGTCTAATGAAATTACATTGTTCGGAATTTGGAATTAATAAATAAATAAAAGGGAAAAGAATTAAAAAGTAAAATAACAAAAATACCGAACTACAAGGGAAATTCAAAACAGAAAGTACTTCATAAAATGGCAAAATCAAAAGTTCAAACGAATGGAAAACAACTGTCATATTCCTGACTTGGTACAGGCATTTTCTGATGTAGAAAATGGTGGATTAAACCTGGTTTTATAGCTAGCTAAACCTCTCACTTGAATGACAGTCGCATAGTATTCCATTATATTGACAACAATGTGTGACAAAAACAAAAAGACATTATGTAAAAAATTGAGGTACAGCAGTCAACATTGTAATATAATCTTAATCACTATAAAAACAAATAATAATTTAAAAAAACACAAACAAACAAAAGGGCATATAGACACTCTATAGACAAGTTACATAAGCAAAAATGAAAGACTATAATACAAAATTGACCAAAGCACAATACCACAATGGCGGGATGTATAAGTACCGAGCCATGCCATGAACGAATGACCGAATTTCAAATACTAGTAAAGAACAAGAATTGAAAATCTAAGTATGCTATATTCCAGTCAAATCAAGTGCTAAAAGGTTTTTTTAGATAAAAGAAATAAGAATGGACAAAAGAGTAATGAAGTGTGCCTAACGTTTACATATTCATGACTTGTTTAAAAGATAATGATAACAATGGTTGGTACCTATGCAAACAATAGATCCCGATCTTTACTGGATATTTATTTCACATCGTCTGCCAAAAAACAAAGAAATTTTTTGTATTAAAGAGAATTCGAACAATAACCTTTGACTAATTTTCTGAAAATCAGTTGGATATGATAATTGTAACGAGCACTGAATCTTTTGAGAATTGAGATGAAAAGTTTATATCGTTGTTTGACACTATTTGTAAGACACAAAAGATTGATTTCCAGTAAAGACAATTTCAAAAACAAGATGCCCCGCCTTAAAATAAACTGACCTCAACATTTTTTCGCTTATAAGTTCAAACCATAGACTTTAACAGAATTGGTATTGGTTGGTTCGTTCTCCAATAATATTCAAATCTATATTTTCACTCGGACAAAACTTATGTGAAACACAAAGACTCATTCAAAAACACTCCACTGGACGCCAAACATTTATCAACTTGTCCATCATTTTTAAAAACGACACAGTAAACAATCAATTTTAATTATACAAATTTAATCTTTTCAACATACTGAACTCTCTGAAATCAACGGGAAACACAATTGGTTCATATCTATAATAAAATGGTTGCACTCCGGTTTATTTTAAAACTATAATTTAAGAATAGTGATGTATAAGCACTAGCAGTATCAAAGTAGAAGGCAATATGGAAACGAAACACTTTTTCAAATGAAACGTATACGGAAATTACAAACAGGATTTTGATTTGTTGTCATATAAAGTAATCAATAATCTTCTATCATAACAACCATGTCTCAAAGGCACTTGTGCAATTTTGATTTTATGCATCATTCTATAATAAAAAGTACTCGAATTGCTCTCTTCACATTATCTTAATTTTATCGGAAAAGAGAGGCGAAGGATACCAAGGGGACATTCAAACACATAAGTTGAAAATAAACTGAAAACGCCATGGCTAAAAAAGAAAAAAAACAAACAGACAGACAAACAACAGTACACAAAACAACATAGAAAACCAAAGACTGAGCAACACGAACCCACCAACAACTGGGGGTTATCTCGGGTGCTCCGGAAGTGTAAGCAGATGCTGCTTCACATGTGGCACCCGTCGTGTTGCTCATGTAAGTACAAACCCGGTGATATGTCTAATTCGATAGGTCACATTCGGAGGAAGGGGACGAGATTGTAGTTACGACAATTGAAACATATCTTATTCCATAACGGTCAACCAACTCGTGATGGCTTCCGTAAAATTTTCAAAGGGATGATTTGAACTGCACCACTTGGACCTCTTAGTTAAATAACTTCCTTGTGAGCAGCAACCCCCTATCAAGGAAATCATGATAGGAAACGCAAGCCTTGGAATATCGTAACTGGATGATATATACTCCGTATGCAGGCGCTGCTGGATTGTTGCTACAATGAAATGGAAAGTTCACAATTGGGAAGCTGAAATCATCTCTTTAGTCGTAAAGTTTTGACTTCAACCGACCCTCATTGTCAATGTCTAGATGTAAGTCAAGATATGAGGCAGACTTAACTGAATCTGTTGCATCATTTATTTCGATAACGATTTTGTTTTATGATCAACTCAAGAGTTGTGCAATTTGGCATGAGAAACTTTGCAATAGTCGACATTTTCTTATTTGTTTGCAGAAAATTATAGTTCATAATCTATAATTGTCTAATTGAATTATATATTTTTATTCTATTATAGTCATTATGAAGTATATTTGTCCACAATTTATGCAGTTGAAAGTTGCGTAATCATTTATTGTCGCAAAGAAAAGCATAAACAAATCCCTCGCATGAAGAAATAAATGATTATACAATATAAAGGCACGATTATACAATATAAAGGCATGATTTTGAAATACAAATAGCAAACAAACAATTCATATGAATATATTGGAAAGAATACATCACAAAGGAACAAATTTATTTTGAAATACCAATTTGAATAAATAAAATACAAATGAACACATATCAAATAAAAATATTTAAAACAAATAACTCTTCAATTAAATGGATGATAATTTATTGCGTATCGATAAAAAAAATAACAAATATTACAACGTTTGGCAAAAAATATTAATCTGTCTTTGCACAACATCCTAAATGCCCATACGGAATTTGCTCACATAAATCGTTAGCCTCAAATCAAAAGTGAATAGCAAAACAAATGTGCCGTAGTTATAAAAATGTTGTCTTTCTAGTTGATTAGACTTCCAATATGGCTAAATATATGAATAACACACACTCGTTTTGCATATATAATTTTAAGCTTTTTACTGTTGTCATGCACAGATACACATTTGTTCTTGAAACGACAAGATAGGAATATATAAGAGATGTGGTGTAACCTTTATTGACACGGTAGCCAAACGCGCCCCCTTCCTCCTAAAAAGTGAAAAAAAAGATGAAAATTAAGTGGTCTTCAACAATAGAATCATGTTTATATCATACGTCAAGCTCTTAATCGACCGAAATAAGTAAAGTTGTAAATAATTTGTGGAATGTTTGATAATTGCACCAGACTTCAAGTTGAAAATTGTATATAGATAAGACAAAAGTTATCACACAAAAATGTAGGTAGCTGGCCTGGAAAATGAACCTGATCACTTAAACGTAAAATAGAAGTCAAAGTGGAATTGTAGAATTAGTAAAAGGTTGCAAATCGTTAAAACAGTTTAAAGATAAGTGTTATAGTTTCTTTTTGGTGAGATTATAATCTCTGAAAAAATTAAACATTTGTTGTAAATGATAATTATTACACATTGTTGACCTGTTGTGCATAAATATGGTCATTATTTATGTAAGACGGATCTATTATCTTTTCAAATACTTGAATATATTACACATTGTTGACATGTTGTTTAAGAGACATTTTCCTGAAAACAAACACACCAATGGAACTTAAAGTTTAGGTCCGAGTTATATCAAATAAGACAGAAGTTTTCTTTTTACAACATTGCAAATATTAAATAGTGTTGACCTATCGTGAACAGATACTCATAAACAGATCTTGCAAAAACAAAAAACTGTTTTGGCAATATGGGAGTAAAAGGATTAATGCCAGATGAAAAATAACAATCGACACACGGACATATTCTCCTTGCACTGAATAAACATTTTCAAATATTGTAGACTTGTCATAGAAAGTTACCAAGGAATAGACCGCATCCTGAAAAAAAAACTTTGCATGTCATTCTTCTTAGCAACATTATCAGATTTCTTGTGTAACCATATAACAACTTTGTCCCATTAGCTAGATATAGCTATATAAACAAGAAATATCTTACAAGATTTCTACAGATAAAACATCAATTCCTTGATCGTCATTTCGACTGTTATCATTTCATGACATATCTAAAGAACATTTAATCAGTACTCAGAGTAAACACCAATCCAGTTTTGCCATTGGTTGATATCTGAGACTGAGTACGATAAACGTACTCGAAAGTTTTATCACGGTAAACTCCTGCGACTTGTATGTTCTTAATACTTTATTGAATTTGAACATCAGTAAACTTCTATTGCCTCCAACTTATAAGAAATTAAATAATATGAGAAAGTTTTATATAAAACAGGTACCGATGGAGGATTGTAAATCAAGTACAAAGTATAAAATTAAATATAGTTTCAGTTTCATGAAAAACTCTCTGATAGACAAATTAATGGAAATAAAGCATCTAGTAGTATTTGTTTGATCTAAGTCATTACTGCAGCGTAAACAATCCTTTTCATATAATCTAAATTAATTCAGTGAATTAACAGAAGATCATCCACCATCATGGAAGATATCAACATAAGTCAATTTGTGAATTGTTAATCATTCTTTTTAAACCTAATTCAAAGCATTTCGAACATTCTAAATGAAAAAATATCATACTCGATCTTCTGTGATGGAACCGCTTGTCGCTAGTATTGCATCAATATTTAGATTGGAAAAATTGATGAAGATGTGAAAAAAGTATGAAAAAAATACCGAACTCCAAGGTAAATTCAAAAAAGGAAGTCGATAAAAAACTGGGAAAAAGCAAACGCTATCCATCAACGGAAAAAGTGAAAATTAACTGCCATATTCCTGACTTACTACGGGCATTTTCCGAAGAAAAAGATGTGTTAAATGGTGAGGTTTCGTATTTAAGTTGAATGTAAGTATTGATTCTAATTGATGAAAATACTGAACGACAGACTCCTAATGGTCATATTCCTTTTTTTTTAAATCACCACAAGTATGTTTGCCTCGTCTATAATTTTGCATATGTATAAAATTTAGCACTGAATTTGATTAGATGTGTCCTTGTATATTTCGAATTAAAAAAAAATGAAATTGAAAAAGTTTAGCGACTTGAGTTAAAAACAAAACTAAACTTAAAACATTTTCGAATTTATAGAATTGAGATTTTTCTTCCTTAAAATAAAAAAGAATCAAATTGATTGTTTGTAATTGATTGAAAGTTGTTTTATAAAGCAATATGAAATCCAGTCGAGTAAACTGCTATTAAAGCTTTCAAATGTGTTTAACCCGCAACTTTATTTATGTATAGAAATAAGAAGATGTGGTATGATTGCCAATGAGACAACCATCCACAGGAGACCAAATGACACAGAAAATAACAACTATTATGTGTCTGTCCCTAGTAAGAAGCCATAAATGTCAGTCATTATTTTGTTTTAACATAAATCAGGCAGTTAGTTTCATTTGAATTGTTTCACATTTTGTCATGCCTTTTATAGATTACTATATATGGTATGTGTTTTGCTCATTGTTAAAAGTCGTACGGTGACCTGTAGTTGTTGACATCATCGTCCTTTAGTCTCTTGTTGACAGTTGTCTTATCGGCAATTTTACCATATCTCCTTATTCATTCAGCTAGATAGAATTTCTGTAAGAATTTTGCTGACAACAGGACCTCCATCACTCACAATAACCATAGGATGAGGTTTAAAGCATTACAACTTCCGCGGATCTGTGATCATAAAATCAACACCGGTTTAACATTAATTTTAAAGTATATATAACACTAGTATTAAGAAGGAAACAAGACGATGATCTGGTGATTGTTTTAAGTATTTCCTCCTTAGTTTTGATGATATTAGATTCAACATATTTTATCGCTAAAGTATGACAAAGGAACCGGACACAAATTATCACAACTAACAAAGGTCCTCTCCCAACGGTATATATATATTAGTAAACATGTGTCAGCAAAAATGATATATTCAATCATTATAATGTGAAAACAACACTGTAGAAACTGAATCTCTTGTAAATTTACATATGCATAATAAAAAGCATGTTTGAAGTGAAAATATGTTCTGGATTGATAACTGTTTAAGACTTAATGTTCACTGTCAAATAATAATATAAAATAGAGTTAAGCATAACCATTATATTGTCCTAATTTGTTTGAAAAAGTGTATTACATAAATTAATGCATTTATTCCCAAGGCGGCCAAATCAGAAAGTAAAGAGAATCTATCATTATTCACAGGAAAATGTTTAAATGCTATTTGTCATACTCTTTGTCTTTGTTTTTGAACAAGTACAAGTATTTCTTTAGATGTTGCTTTTTTCAGCTTTTGAATGCTGGAATTTCGACTTTTATTATTACCAAATTCGTACCATAATTAGCAATGACATCTCTAGAAATCTAGAATTAGATAAGATGATCATTGCATAATTTTGATGGACTATCGTTGGCCTATAATTGTTTACATCCACTTCATTTGATTTCTGTTGGATAGTTGAGACAACTATAATTATTGGCAATAATACCACATCTCCTTATTTCTATATCCATCCCGATGGTAACTTCCGTCTGAGCAAGGGTATCGGTAAAATTTACATAATTTTAAGGGTTAATGTTGTTTATAAGATACAGTTTTGTAAAAATAAGATTACAACTTCCTAAGGAAAAGTTGAACTTACACGGATTGTTCTGTTTTGCTTAATAAATAGAAATAAGAAGATGAGGTATTATTGCCAATCAGACAACTCTCCATTCTAGTCACAATGTGTAAAAAGTAAACGATTATAGGTCAAAGTACGGCCTTCAACACGGAGCCTTGGCTCACACCGAACAGCAAGATAAAAAGGGCCCCAAAATAACTAGTGTAAAACAATTCAAACAGGAAAACCAACGGTCTAATCTTTATTAAAAACGAGAAACGAGAAACACTTATGCACCACATCAACAAACGACAACCACTGAATAACAAGCTCCTGGCGTAGGACAGGGGAATACAAATGCAGCGGGTTTAAACGCCAACCTTCACCCTAACTTGAATCAGTAGTGTAACATTACAACATAGAAAGACACGGTCATTTTTGCTTCATGCTTACGACCGTTTTAACATTTTGGGCTGGTCGATCTTATGATGTAGATTGTTCCAGGTGAAGGTTATTCTAGAAATAGGTGTTGTGTAATATAATTGATGACTTTTGCATAATGATAATAATTTTAGTAATGAATAATATTTTTTTTCTCAATCTAAAACACATGCCTTCGCGATAAATTGTTAATTGTCACCTGTACACTCATTAAATAAAACGATTGCATGACGATATATATCCTATCGACGCACCTGACTGCTCTAGTTGACGATCGATAAAATGACGATTAACGATGTTTTTCCAGTCGACGCACCTGGCTGCTCTAGTTGTAGATCGATCGTGCAAAGAATACGATACTTATCTCGTCGACGTACCTGACTGCTCTGGATGACAATCAATAAAATAGGACGATGCTTATCCTGTCCATAACTATTCTAACTGGTATCGATCCAAAGTATGTGTATTTCCGATAAATCGTCGGTTAAGTACTTGTCTAGATATAATTCACACTTATTGGTATTTCGGTTTATAGCTGACCATTGTATTATTATTTTTCTTAGAATAAATGATTTATACATATTGATTTATAGAACATATAAATGCATCATATATCTTGCTGACTTCAGAGACCACATTTTAAGCCTCTCAAAGCACATTTATCATGTTTATTTCGATCAAAATCGTTTACGAAACTGTGCAATGATCACAAAAGATATGCTATCAATCCAAGATCACGCTAATGACCAAGGATATTAAAGTGTTTAAATTTCTTATTTGACATCAAAGTAATAATTTTGTGAAATGTAATTACCAGAAATGTACCAAATATAATTATATTTTTACAGGAAAGAAATGCATTAATTTAATTTTTCGCATAATGGTTGACTGTTACACCACTGTCCCAGGTTAGGGGAGGGTTGGGATCCCGCTAACATGTTTAACCCCGCCACATTCTGTGTGTATGTGCCTGTCCCAAGTCAGGAGCCTGTAATTCAGTGGTTGTCGTTTGTTTATGTGTTACATATTTGTTTTTCGTTCATTTTTTGTACATAAATTAGGCCGTTAGTTTTCTCGTTTGAATTGTTTTACATTGTCATTTCGGGGCCTTTTATAGCTGCTGTGCGGTATGGGCTTTGCTCATTGTTGAAGGCCGTACGGTGACCTATAGTTGTTGATTTCTGTGTTATTTGGTCTCTTGTGGAAAGTTGTCTCATTGGCAATCATACCACATCTTCTTTTTTATATATATGTCAAAATAACACCCCAATTAAATAATGTACGTTATATTGTTTAAATACCACACTTTGCAACATTTGCTGATAACCGAAAATATTTTATGCAAATAAACTTACTTAACTTGTAATTACTTGATGTTTCCTTAAGATAAACCAAACAAGATAAGCAGTCACTAAGTTTTATTGTAAAATATGTTTTATCAATAAGTAATAAAGGTAAAATCGCCTTTGATTTCATATATCAAAACTCATCACATTCATAGAGTATTCACTATAGTAATGTTAACAATGCGTGGAATTCATTTGTTTACCAATGTTTTACCAGCTTGTTATATTGTAAAAAGTTCAAACAGAGATCGATACGAAGATCCCTATAATATCAAAAAGAAGCATTATGGATTTTTTTCTTTCGGTTTAAACTAACCTAGTTTACTTTCCAGTGCAATCATTTGTTATTGTCTTTGGTTTTGGCATTGTCTACTTGTACTTTAGCAAAACTGCATTTTACAGAACATATATGGATTTCTTATGTTCTAAATACCCGGTTGCTCCAGTTTTCCATGCAGGTTTTAATTAAAATTCAATTTAGCAAATAGAGCACATCATAACCGTGTATTAAGATTAAATTATGACAACTTATACATAAATGACGTTTTCTTGTTTTTTCTTTTCTTTATGAGGCAGTATTCCTTTGTTAATCATGTCAAATATTTAAAACCTCTGTAAGGTAGAATTCTGAGGCAGTTTATTGAAATTAATCATGAAATATTTTAACCGTTTGTAAGGAAGTAGTCTGAAGCAGTATTCTGATGTAAATTTTTTAAAGATCATAACCGTTTGTGAGGAAGTTTTCGGAGGCAATTCACCGATGAGAATCAGTATAAATATCATACCGGTTGTAAGATTGTATATCATAACCGTTTCTTAGGTATCCTGCAACAGTTCAGTGATGTCAATTATGTCAACTTTCATAACCGTTTAAACGTATTATTCTGAGACAGTTCATCGATATCAGACAAGACAAATATCATAACCGTTTAAAGGTAGTATTCTTAGACAGTTCATCGGTATCAGACAGTTCAAATATTATAACCGGTTTATAAGATAGTATTCGGAGTCTGTTCAGTGATGTCAGTCACGTCAAATACTATAACAGCTTGTAAGGTAGCATTCTGATGCAGTTTTCCGATGTCAATCGATGATTTATCATAACTCATCGAACCATGGAAAGCTACTGTTGCATTTTACGGATGTACATTTTTACCGTGCCTTTGCAAAAGGAATGTAAAAGGAACATCTTTATCTGATTTTTATGTAGACCAAGTCGAATGTTTTAAGTAGTATAAATTCCTCGACGAGTTGCAGATCAACAACCGTCTAAATCAAATAACAAATCATGTAAAGTTTAGCCTGGTAATGCATATTATCGTCCACTCTTTGAATCAATTGTAGTTTACTGTTTTTAGTCGGAAAACAGAGAATGTATTTGACAATTCGAGTTTAAACAATCTGAGTTTTAGTACCTAAAAGTATTATGTGTTTGTATGTGCACCTATCGCATTCAACAAATGACCTAATTGAAAAACATAAAGTTTGCTCAAAACTGAAATTTGATGTTTTTTTGGCAATTTAAAAAATATCTATCAAAAGACGTTTCTAAGGAAGGTCAGGCTTACTTTTAAATTAATCCAAACTTATAACGAAGACGTATGTTGTTACACATTTGTTTTCATGGCATTGATGTGCATATCAAATGAAATTATACCTTTGTCTAAATGTAATGCAGCTTCATTTGTTTTCTGAAGAGAGTCAGTGTTGCATAATAGATTAACACATGCTTATTAAATTTCCATACTTTATACAGAAGAGTGATCGCATTAAAAGAAAGTAAAAAAGCAAAAACTTTGAAAATACAAGGATCATCTACGAGGGTGTGGATGGGGGTTTACAGAATAGATAATAATAGACAAAAAATATAAAGAATTGAGAAAAATGGACCCAAAAAATTAAGAATAGAAAATAATGAGGTGCTAAAATATAAAGAAAAGAGAATAATGGCCAAAAATTATAAAGCATAGAGAAAAATGGCCTACAAAAATCAAAGAATACAGAAATGAGAGACCCTCCATCCAGACCCTAATCTACCAATCAATAATGAAACAAAGACACAAATATTATGCTTATAATCTAAAGTACAGTGGATATAGAAAAGTGAAGAATGAAATTAATTCGCCATATTTGTTTTTTCAAAGCTTATTATAAAGAAAATCAATGTGCTGATACTTATCTTGTTAAATAGATGTATGACAGACCTATAATAGCGGTAAGAAATTGATATATGATGATACAAATAGAACTTAAAAGAAACCACCTTTGTAGTATGAATTCATCTTTATCTCATGTCATCATCCGATTATATGATTACCGCAGCAATTTGTTTTTCACGTTGTCAATATTAAACAAAATAGATACACAAACATATAAAAATGAATAAAACCACTGGTTACAAGCTAGACAAACTACACTTAAAACTTGCGAATGCAGGGTATGGATATTCAAAATAACATTTCGTAATTACAAATTTTGCATAAAATCATCACCGCGTCTATTGAAAATAAAGATATTTGCATGTGCATTGTTGTTGTTTTTTTTTTGGTATAAACATATATGAGCTTTGGAATACAAAATCTAACAACAATCTGTAGTGATAACAAAGTTTAAGGAATCACACCCTGTTTCACGTGCTGTAAATACCAACAAAACTTGTTGTGCAGATGTACTGTGACTATTCGTGTCCTTATTTGGACATTAAAGAACAAACAATGTTTAAATTGCTCCTCAATGAAACATAATTGTTTATGATTCTCTATACCGTTAAGATATTCTTTTGTATTTGCTTAACATAACTTTGCATAAAAATCCAATTCAAAATACAAATATAACGTCAGTTCGGTTCCAAACTAAAATAAAATTTTATGAACACATTTCTTGCTGACGTTAATTTAAAAAGAAAAATATGTGGTATGGTTGGCAATTAAACGATTATCCATCAGAGACCAGAGGACAAGAATATAAACGACTACAGATCACCATACAGCCTTCAATTAAGAGCAACACCATTACCGTAAAATTACATTACATGTATGTTTCATTAGAATCCGTACATTTGATTGGTTGCCACCAATTGTGATGCACTCGAATATCATATTTCATATCTGTATAAGATACAACAGCTGTGAATGCACGTGCTATCCGTGCCAATGTTAAAAGTATGCATAGAAAATCAAGCGAAAAGCTTGGTATAACTGTCATAATTTCATGGTTGTAGCATAAAAATATAATTTTAAGAATTGAATGCATCTTTTTATAATTTTATCCTGCAATCAGCTAACTATTGTACAAATAACAGATACACAAATAAATTTTTGCTTTATTTGTAGTTGTACAATTAAAGTCTCCTGTTATCCCGCTTCCATGTTGAGCAAGCGGTAATGTGGATATATCTTTTTGCGTACCAGTTCATTTTGGGGTCTTCTTCGCGGTCCGCATTTGAACTATGTCGATTTCTTTGAAAAATTAGAGACAATGATTTAGATTTTAACAACTGAAGTTTCAAGTGTTGAGTGTAAATTTCAGGATAAAAACAATATATGTACATTGTCGGAAAATATAAAATTTATTAGTACTCGCTACGAAACAGGAGAAAAGCTCGGCGAGCCTCGCTTTTCGTCCTGTTTCTAAAGCTCATACAAATAAATTTTATATTTTCCGACAATGTACATATTTTGTATATTTATAGGCTTGTAAAAGCGTCGATCGTGTGCACATTTTTTTAGTTCAGAGTCCTATTTCAACTAATAGATAAATAAAGTATAACCTGACTAAAACATCAATCATTACACATTTAACGGATTTAGTTTTAGGACGTCATAAAACTATTAAATACATATGTTTTAAACTATTGATAATAAAATTATTGTTTGCAACGATAAAGACAGCATTAAAATATGTTACTTTAAAGTTGAATTAAGAACCTTTAAGAATTAGCTATTGTTTTTAGATATCAATGAGTTTACATGGATTGTATCTAAAATTCAGAAAGCTATTTGGATTGACTTCTCTTTTAAATCTCTCATCCTCATTTCATGTGTGGGATTCTTGTCGTCAAAACTTCCTTCCACTTATCAAGAAACTAATACCTAGGTTCCACTGTCCATCCATGACCAAAGTGTCAGCCATATATTTCTGGGCTTATGATCTATAATTGGTTACCTTTGTTAAATAGAAAAAATCTTTATGGTGTACGATAGGAATTTCAGATAGATGCAATTATCTTATACAAAGATCTAATCAAATTCTAATTGAGATGTGTTTTTCATAGACTGATCGGTTAAATTATTGTTTTTCGATTCTTAAAAGAGAATAATAATTTTAGGAAAACAATCGACCATGTTCATTACTGTCTGTGATTGAATTGAATCTATGATCAGTGAGTGACTCTTCTTGTTAAGTACGTGTACTTTAGTACGCAATTAAACGTATGAATAGTGTCTGCATTATTATCGGATTGTGACTTTTTTTGTTTGATTTGAGTCTAGTCAAATTTTAAAAACGTAATAGTCACACTGAAATCATGATAAAATCTGTTGATGTGATTTCAGATGAACCCTCTTTCTCGCCGACGTTAATATAAAAAAAAAGCATGAATGAATGCAAATGAGACATATACCAACAAAAAACAAAAGGACGAGAATGTAAACCGCTGCAGTCATCAACATGGGTAAAATCCATACATTATAGCAAACTTTAAAAGGCCCCGGCATTAGAAAATGTGAAACAATTCAAGAGAGAAAACCAACAGCCTAATTCTACAAAATAATCATGGGTGACAGAAACCAATGACAACTACTGGATTACAGGCTACTGACTTGGGACAGGCACATCAAAAAAGAGTGGCGGGATGAAACCTGTCACTGAGCATTAAAGCCACTACATACACAGCGACAGAGGTGTAACAGCGCAACAGTATCACAGACTGGGAAAACATTACCTGGAAAGGGATTGACTTCACTAATACAACTAACAAAAAGAGAAAGGAAACAAAGTATTAATCTTGCAGTGAATGAAAGCTTGTATAAAGCCCAATTTCAACAAATAGATTAATTGTATTTTTCCAAACTAAAATATCAATCATTACACATCCAACGGATTTAGTATAAATTAGACTCAACATTAGTTTACCGATGTTCAAATCTTCAAAATTCATTACGAAGATACAAATCAAAGGTGAAACAAATACTGAGAACTCCAAAAGAAAGACGACCGGGTGCGCCAACAGGATAATACCTCCTGCCTTGCATTCATCATCCGTCATGGGAATCCACAATCAGTCAAAATGACACAATCTGGAATTTAGTGTTAGGACGTCATGAACAGTCTGAGAAAAAGTAAGCAAGGCCAAAATAAAGTATCAACGAACTGTAGGAATATTTGTTTTTTTTAAATGAATAAAAAATACATGTTTAGTTATTTATTTAACTATTAAAAATACAGTCCATGTTAGTACCGATGAAGACATTGTTAAGATACTACTACAATGTTGAATTGAGAACCTTTAAGGCTAAGTTTATTCAAAGGAATAATGCTAGTTATCTAGAAATGACATGTATCAAAGTCTACACTATCATACTGTTATAATACGTTTGCATGGATCGTTTCTAAATTTACGAACTCTAAAAACAACATCACCGTTAAAAATAGGATGTGATATCCAGTTAATGGTAAGTTTCCTATACAGGTATAGCTAAACTACTAAACCAAATCTATATCTGTAAATGAATTTACTAAAATAAGATTGAGCTTGCTTTGCCAAAAGCTTGTTCTTTAAAGTATATTAAGGCAATACTATGCATTCGTTTCGAAACACAGTTTGATACGAGAGTCATTTTACGGCAATATCGTAAATTAATATATCTTGCCAAACAAACGTATAAAAATTAAGTTTCACATAGATTTATATAGTTGTGTCGGTAGGTCCAATAACAATCCAGTCATTAAGAAAGCTGACCATGAGGCCAAAAGTCAGTTTCAAACGTGACACGAATTGGTACATGTTACATCGCCTTGATGTCAAAAAAACAAAACAAAAGGGTTTCTCCAAGAGATAAAAAATATGGCACTCACCTGTACTGCCGCTAAAAGAAAAAAATTGTCAAAGGGCAATTTCTAAGGTCACGTCGAGTTGTAATAGATTTGTCTTCTTTTGTAAGATACACCAACATACAAATTTAAATATAAAAAAACTGTTGTCAAAAGACAAGTTGTGACCATGACACTATTATGTTTTTTTGAAAACAATAAATGGACGTTGATGTCAAGGTCAAAATCAAATGGTATACAACACATCATCTTAAGGTAATTTACCCGCATAGTGAAATATAATAGCCTTTTTGTAGAAAATAAAAATATGGCCCCGACAGGATTGTGTTACTTGAAAATAGTTGACCTTCATGATCAGGTCGAGGGGAAAGCCAAGTTATGTCTTTTTAAATCGTCGATATGGGATGAACCTGCAAACTAAATATCGAAAGTCAATGTCATAATATAAAAAAGTTATTAACAGGATTCTAAAAGAAGACCAACGACGACAAAAATAAGGAAAAAGTAAACCAAAGGTTAAAACAACTTGTCTTCCTTCACTAGATGGGTAACCATATTAGTTACTTTTTATTTAGTGTTGTTCCCTTAGAAAATAAAAATGCAAAAAAACAGATCGCCAACACAGGTCATAATTAGTTCTCATAGGAATATAAATACCCGTGAAAATCTCGACAACCGTAATAACCACCTCACTCAGAATGTACCAATGTGTATACTTAAAGCTTCTGCTGATTTTATGTCTTATATTTAACTATTCAAAACTACTTGTTTCAAAATTTCTATAGGGAACACATATTACATTTTTGCATCAAATCTTATTATTAAAAATTATTGCCTATAAATATAACATCAAATCTAGTTAAGAAGTATGATAAAGAATCTGAAGAAGGCCAGTGGCCGAAAGTTTAAAAAAATGGTTTAATCAATACAATAATATTCAAACTTTGTTAATTAGTAGTCTTCCGAAAGACATTTTAATAGAAGTAATCTGACAAAATTCCTACAAACAGCAGTGAAAACTGAGGAATGGTAGAAATGATAAAATACATCAACATTAACCGTAAATCGCCCGTTGTTTTTGATAGAAAGTTGATACAATTTTCCGTGTGTTCAGTTGATGCAATCAATTTAATAAATTTTTTGGTTGAATAGTGTTTTCTTTGATTTGTCAGTGTCAGATTGTTGCTGATATTTAAATAACATGCAACGTACTTTACTATTGACGCATCTATAATGAAATGATTAGCATTCACATGCATGGACATATGTTATGTAATCAGTCCTAATTCAAAACTTATGTCTCGTCAAATGATACATGTAATACGAGATGGTCATGGTAAAAATAAATATGTAATAGGCCGAAATATCGTAGCGGTCAAGTGGCTTAGAAAATAAGATAATAATATATTCGATTTCTATTAGAAAAAGGTCTTTTATTGTAAAACGAGTTAAGAGAATTGTGTTCAAATAAGGCATAAGTTAAGATCATTAAAGTCATCTCAGTTGTTTCGTATATAAATAAATACTTTTTTTATTTACCGATGTTCAAGTCTGTTAAAAAGGTACAAACCAAGGTAAACAAAAAACAAAACAAACCTGAGGGAATTACATGAACTTTAAACGGATCACGACCGTGTGCGTCAACAGGGTAAGTGTCTCCTGTCCTGCATGCATCATCCGTCATACGAATTGAATCTCGTCAAAAAGAATTTAATTTTAAAAAGTTAAAACAATCTGAAAAAAAAATCATGACCTTCTCCAATGCCAAAAGATAACTATTGACAGACTGTATGATATTAAGTGTTCAAAATGTGGATAGCAGTACTTGTTCAGTTATGTATTAAACTCAATGTTAGTACAAATAAAGACAGTATTGAAAGATCTTACTACAAGGTTAAACTAATAACCTTTATGAATAAGTTCATTCAAAGCATCAATGCTGTTTAACTATTATTCTATTTATTCATAGAAAATACTGTTCATGGACAATATTTACTTATTTAATGTGTCATGGACACAATTTACCTATGAAAAATCCCTGTGAAAAAGTGTCCATGTTATCATTTACCATTTTTACCATTTAATTTGGTCCTTGAACAGTAAATGATAATTTAGGTTTTGATAATGTCTCCAATGAAATAATGTTTAACTCCATCACATTCTTTATGCTTCTACCTGATCAAGAATTTTGGGAGGGCACTATTTCATAACCGTTGCTTATATTCAAGTACAAAATAACCTTTGTATTACTTCCCTTAGAGGACATAATTTAATATCAACTGCTATGAAATATTATCCTGTATTTCATAACTGTTGCTGTAAAATTATGCCCAATTAAGAGACAAAATTTTACGGCAATGGACATTATTTGATACTTTTATTCTGTGAAAAACTTCCAAGCGGACACTTTTTCACAGGACACTATTATGTCTTACACTATCATGACAAAATGCCTCTAAAATAGCATCAACAATGAAAACAGAGTAATAGTTAGATAAAATATATTTAAGCGATTAATTTTCCTCTGTTTTTTTTATAAAGTTGATACAATATTCTGTGTGAAGAGTTAATGGAATCATACGTAATCAATGTGTCGGTTCAATAGTGTTTTCTTTGATTTGTCAGTATCACATATTTTTTGTTTATATTCAAAGAATATGAAACAGCCTATTACTATTAACACAACTACCAGAAAAACATTTGCATTAACAGATATGAAAAGTTAAAAGTTCAAATTTAAAACTGATGCTTTGGTTAATGAGACAAATGATACAGACCTACTGTGTATAACGAGTTTCTTAGTCTATTGTATTTGGTATCAACTCTGTACTTATTTAACCAATTATGTTTGAAAATAACATTAAATCTGATATCCGGATTCGTAGAATTTAATATGCTGGCAGAAATATCGTCACGATCATTTGTTTAAGATAATTAGATACATTTTCGACCACTTCTTATATAAAACGGAAGTTTTGTATTGTAAATCGGTTTATGAGATTATTATTTCAAATAAGGCATGAATTAGAATTAGCATATTTGTTGCTTTTGTAAATAATTTCTGTCGAATTTATAAGTATTTAAGTATGGATAATCTCTAAGAGTTAGGTATATTGATTGTTTCTTTTTTTCCATTATTTAGGACGGTCATATTTTTATTTATAGACAGAGATCTGATATTTGGTTGACTCAAAAAATGATCCCAGTCCATTTTCTTCCAACATTAAAAAGGCTATAAAGATTTAATAAAGATCAGTAGATTCCCCTCTGTTAACTCTCTTCCCGCATCCACACCACACCTTCGTTGTCGCGGAACGTAGTATTCACACTTTCTCGCAATCTAAAACTGGACTCAACTGTCCGTCTAATCTAATTGTTTGTCATTTTTTGGATTAAGAGTAGGAATTGGTACACCACAACTGTATTGGATGAACAATCTTTAAGATATTTGATACTAGGAATTTCAGACTGGTGAGGTAATCTTATACAAAGAACATATAAAACCTTAATTGCAAGTTTTTTTTATGGATGTATCGGTTGTATTATTGTTTTTCGATCCTCAAAATATATATTATATATATTATCATTTACTTATGTTCATCACTATCATTGTATTTATGTTGACGATCTTGGTAAAGTACATCTAACTTAGAACTAAATCAATGGTTTGAATTGCCTTATAATTACTATTATTTAACTGTAAATATTTTATGCCTTATAAAAGTGTCAATTTTAAAAACATTGATATGTTATACTTTCTTGCTCAATTACAAACTGTACATCCTCTAAGGTATTCATACATTTGGATAAGAGCAATGAAAACAGTATTGATTGTTTAATGACATTTTAACGTGTGAAAGAGCATAGATTCTTATTTTTGATACGCATTTGTCTCTTTTATCATTCAATAGTTATATATGATAACATATTAAAGTCAATTCGTTATAAATTAGTTTCGAGGTGTTTTATCTTATTTGAATGCAAATATGCAAATGATTTATATTCACTAAATTGAAAACATAAATCAATCATTTAAATTGATGTAGAAATGTAAAATTTTATGAGAGAGTGAGAGAGAGTGTGTATAGTTGATTGGCTGTGTCACTCGACGCATGTTACTACTAATCTAATAATACTTCGATGCCTGAGTACCTTTTATTTGAATACAACTACTTCAACCAAATAATACATGTAATTATGTCCAAATTAATATAACGTATCAATTTTTGTTTGTCGTTACTTTTATTTCAAACTTTCATGATGATGAATTTAAGAAGATTCCTTGGGATCACTAAATAACCAGAACTAGTAAAAAGACAAACACCACCATCGCCAACAATATAAAATGTCCACAAAACATTACACTGAAAATTAAGAATTGTTAGAAACACAGTCCGCACTAATAATTGGATTGAACTAAGTAGTTTTGGAAGTATCAGCCTTCCGATCGGTGTATACTAGCAGTTCATGTTTAACCACGGCGTTACTCCTGTAAAAAATTATCAATGAGTCATATCCGGCAATAAGACACCATATAGTAGCGAATTAAATATATGTATTTTCTAACCCTTTAAAAGATTACCTTTTTCCAAACCATTAATGCATGATAATACATTAATATGATCTACCTAAAAAATATATGACAAGGATGTAAATAACTACGGCCTCCAACATATATCATTTCACATTATTTAATTAATAACTATTTAATGATGGAATTTTAACTTGGCCGTGTGTGAGATCCTGCTTTGCGATAAGGAACGGAGAGTGCTGGAACACGCTATTTGGAAGTCTATGTTTCATTTCTGATAAATATGATTCGGCATATATGTGACCAGCCAAGAGATTGTCATGCTTATGGAGGTACCAGGGTCAAAATAAGTTTTTGGCATTTTTATGAAGTATACAGAGACTAAAAACACCATGACAAATTATTTTGCTAGATTCTACAAAATAACAGAAATATAGTCATTTTTGTTACTTTTGATTTTATTACTATTTTTTTCCCCAATTTTTTCATGTATGTTCATCTATTATAGTTATATTTATAACTTTTCATATTGTTTTTTATTGTGGTTTTGTTGGAGGGCGGGGTGGGGTTCTAGTCTTTCTCTTAAGGAAAACTTCTTCAATTTTGTTGGAGGGTGGGGGGTGGGGGGGGGGGGGGGTTCTAGTCTTTCTCTTAAGGAAAACTACACCAATGCTAAGAAAGTGAATACCAAGATATATGATAAACCATTAAGGAGCTGTGAGTTATTTAATATGCTTTCTAATATTATCTTATTGGGAATACATTTTGTACATGTATCCTAACAAAGTGATTAAATCAAATATCTGTTAATGCAGAGTAAGATGAAACAGCAAAACAGCATGATCAATAATATTAGGGCATGTAGGTGAAAGGGGTGTAAGAACACTTTCAACAACACATAGATCTTGTTTATGTAGTTCTAAGACAGGCATAGATAAAAAAGAACCTAGGAACGAACATGTGATGAGACACTATTGGGGTTCTAAAGGGTAGGCATATTTTTCTTGACTTACATGTACAGGCATATTTTCATACATATGTTCATATTTTCCCTTACAATGTGAAACAATGATATTTACTCCAGAAACTTAATGTGCATGCTGCAATATGTATTGGTTCATCTTAAACTAATCTAATCACAAACTTTTACATATGAACTATACAAAATATTCAAAGTCAATAGACCATGACTGTGGGAAAAGAGCCAAATAATCTCCATGGAGATGAGATGTGTCAATGCTAATGCATCTACACACCAATACTATTGACCTACCACTAGTGGTCCCCCTTAAACTGACCTAATCACAAACTAATACATGTAAACTTTTCAAAGTCAATAGACATGACTGAGGAGACATGACAAAATAATCTCCATGAAAATGAGATGAGCCAATGCTAACACAACTGCATACCAAATAGCATTGACCTATCACTAGTGGTTATCCATAAACTGACCTAATCACAAACTAATACATTGTTGACGCCGCCGACGCCGCTGCCGCCGCCATCGGAAATAGCATACATAAGTCTCGCTTTTTGACTCCGTCAAGGCGAGACAAAAATATAAACATTGCACTTTGAAATGCCTATAATGATCTAAAGTTTATTTCAGACCCCTTTGAGAACTAATTTTATTTCAGATCAATGCAATGAAATCTAAAAGATAAATTGTGTGAATTTATAACGCGATTCTAAACGGGATTTTATCCTAAATTATTAATTTTACGTAAAAAGTCTACTTGTTTTGTATACCTAATATAAGATTCAAATTTCCTCAAGTAAAAAAAAATGAAACTTTGTTTTACCGCATGATATAAATGGACATGTAAAAGCAGGTTTCCCGATTATGTTACGTGACTTTACATCGACGTTTTCTCATTATGACGTTTACCGCCATAAGCCTGGAAATGTCATGGCGGGTCACATATATGAAGCAATTTTTAAGGATGTTCGCTCCTCTGTTGTATAATAACAAGATTTCTAAAAGACTGTTGTAAATTGATAGTATATAAATAACGAAACTTAAAAAGCAGAAAAAAAGAAAGGTCCGTTTCCTTGTTTTTTGAGATATAAGCGATTGAAAATTTGGCGGGAAATTATTCTCTCTAGATTTTTCATTCATTTAACATAGGCACCTATTTTCTGTCAAACACTATAAACAAATAACAAGGATTTTATAAGATTTTCAAAAATGTCTTTTTAATCTTTATTTATAAAATTAGGAAAATAAAAGTAGACGTTAGCGAGCAAAATTTTTAATGAAATTATATAGATAAAACCAGAGAATTCCGAATATCTGACAAAAAGTCAAAAACAAAAGGAGCGAACATCCTAAAGTTATAAGTTCATTCATTATTAGTTCTTCTTATAAGTTTTTCGTCGTCTATATAATACATTTTCCTCCATCAAATAGAAAATTAGTTCTTTAAATAAAAATTCCACGTTCCTTTAGATATTCATGATACCTAAAACACCTTGATCGCCCTATAACACAAAATATGCGTGACTAGTATTAAAATTACAAAAGTTAAATTATCGGTTAAGTTTATACAACATATATAAAGCAAATTCATTTTGTAATTTATCTGTCTATTTTTGTTTGTTTTGCAGGTCACAGTGATTTGCATATTTCTTTTTGGACTAATTGGTAAGTTTTATATTTTACTCATCAATTGAACAAACAACTAATTTACATTATATTCGTTATTGGGGAAGACATCGTCTCTCTTGCTATGATCGTTCAAATCAACTTCTGTGCTACTTTCGATTTACTGAACATCACTGGCTTTCTGAAATTTGGCTCTCACTAGTCGAACTTTTTGAACAAATAACCATTCAGCAACATAAGCTCCCTGTTGATGAAAATGCATCGAATCTACTCAATCGCTATGTTTCCTTTTTGCAAAATGCTGTGTGTCGTTGTCCCCTTTTTTGGGATGGTGTTGCTTGTACTTAAAGTCTTCTTCGACTTGTGATATTCGATTGCTGCTTGTAATATTCCTATTGTTTTGCCGTAAGACTCCCCAGTAGTCATATAGTATGCTGATGATAAGCTACGCGTCGCCAGTTAAACTCAATTTGCGACAGTAAAACTACCGATGGACGTCCGCAAAGCTTCAGATACAATACAGTTATCTCTTAATTCCCTAAAATACACGAAAAGTATACAGGAACACCCTAGAATCTTTGTTTTTGATTTTGGAAAATCTTATTCTGCCCTGGTTCAAAACACACCATTCGCTAAACAGTCAGTGCTTCGACAAAGATCATGATTTATTTCATATCTTTTAGTCATCTCTTAGCTGATAGATTTTGCAGCAGTATGAAAACAAGAAGATTGGATATAATTGCCAATCAGAAAACAAGGATGTGAATAAATACAAATAACAATAGAAGTTATCTACTATTTATTTTAAGGTCATTTTAGTTTGTTAAGTTGTCCATGTCTTATTTTGTTGACAATTGTAATTAATAATTTGTTAGTTTAAAGCTGTTACAATTACCTTATTGATACAGTATATAATATCTTTAAGAACAGTGTTTCTTAAAGATAAACATTACTTTCTGATTGTAAGTAAGTTACTTAGTTTTATACATACAATGATAATACATACATATAAATGTGAATCATATAAATTAATAAATGTGTATTTTAGTTCCGGAATTGACCTTGCTTGTCCATCCTTTATACAGTATATATAGATGCATCTAGGGAAAACGGTACTATTTATTCTGCCATAGGCGACAATACTAACATTTTCTATATTTCAAAATTTCAGAGCTTGTTATAAAATCCATTATTCTGTCTTGAGATGATAAAAACAAAGATATTAGACACTTAAAACATTAAATATGCAAAATACTCATCTGTAAAGTTGCCTTTGTTGCCTTTGTTAATCTATGAAAAAGCAGAATTATGTCCCTTGGGAGTATTGATTTCCAACAAAAGTCCTTTCAAACAGAAGAAAATGAAAAATAATATATGCCTGATATAATAAAAGATAGAAACTACAAAATGAAGCACTATTGAAATATTTGCTGCATGAATTGCCAAGAATGTGAACAATTCATTACACAGGATAGCATAAATTCTATCTAAATTTAGCCTCAAGTGGGCCTCTTTTTTTCTTAAATGGACAATTTCAACACTGAAAATGCTTCTAGTATGACCAAATATTGCCTAACCCCATAAACAGTATACAAACTTAACCCGACAATTTGCCATTTTAATAGATTATGTCTAGAGAAATACCCAAGTGATACATTTAGGGAATTGATCATTGCGAAAGGTGAAAACAACTACAAAAGAACTATAGTTTGGTGCATTTTATACAATATAGTTAATATTGAAATCCTAGAATAAAGTTTTATATCAGTACCCATCAATTTGACTTATTATGATGACTCAGCACTTTTCTCAACACAGTATTGTTCTCAGTTAAAAATTTCTATTCTTTGTGATAAAAATCAAATGTACTTATCAAATGCTTCAAAATAGTAAAATATGACTGAAGTCTGATTGATTTTGATTTCCCTTGCTATCTTGAGTATAGGGAAAACGGTACTATTTATTCTGCCATAGGCGACAATACTAACATTTTTTATATTTACCACTTTTTATAATAAAAACCTGGATAAAACAGTTATGTGTGGTGTTAGGACTTTATTATTCTATTTTAAAAATTGAAGCCAAATAGTATCATGACCAATTTCCAACGGAGCTTGTTTATGTTATCCATGCCCACCGTCATTTTACACCAAATTTATGAAATTTTGGAAGCCTTTTCGAATAATTCTCTAGAAAATGTTTCAATAGGTTTTAAAATTTATATTGTAAATATACACACTGCAGTTATTCATAGATACATAAAAAAATATATTGTACCCTTACATCCAATCACAGCGCTCCTAATTTGACTTCCTTCACATGCCTTGGGTACACAAAAGGCCAACCTAATGCTGGGAAAATGTAATAGTACCGTTTTCCCTCTAATGCATCCTCGATTAACAAAACCAGGAAGTAATTCTTTTGCTTTCCTATATTTTTTGCTGACTATAAGCGTTCTTGATAACGGCAAATTCATACCGGAAGGCACTTGGGGAACGCTGTATGTTAATGTTTTGATGATTTACCTTTGCTTAAGTTTATAGAATTGAGAATGGGTTTGGGAATTTGTCAAAGAGACAACACACCCAGTCCAGTGTAAATCATATATTTTCTAGACTTAGAATGATTAAGATCATGGAATCATACATTTGTCTATTGTTGAAAAAAACCTCATCAAAGATACCAGGCTAATAATTTCCTACGCCAGACGCACGTTTTATCTACAATAGACTCAGTGACGCTCAAATATGAATATATATCCGTATGTTCAATCTTACTGGTTCTTGCTCATATAAAAGTGTATTGAAAGCATACATCAAACGTAAAACGCAGAGAGAACGAATATACGCATAAAAGTAATAAAACTTCGTCAATTCGAAATCGACCCATAAATATACGAATGTAAAAAAATAAGTACATGTAAATATAATTAGTCTACAATGAAATAAAAACAATGTAAACATATATTAATGACGAATATCTATGATTCTTTTTATTTTTCACAGATTGCGAAGATTTTGTAGGCAAACATTTCCGTCCTGTTTTTGTCAACATAACCGGTTCTTCTGACACAACCCAATCTTTCAGAATAATAAACCCATCAACAACTGAATCTACTAGTGTTGATATAGAAACTACTGGGAATACCTACAAAAAAAATCTTTTTCCAGGAAATAGCTTAACTATAGAGAATCATGAACAAATTCGTAGCATATCGGCATCTGCTGATGTGTTTTTTCTGACGGAAACATCACACAAATACCAGTTAGTTGACGCTAGTTACTTCATACCAACAGAAAATTTGGGTACTGAGTACCATGTCATAGGTTTTTGTCGCTACAATAGCGCATGTCGCATTACAATTGTAGGTGGTCATGATTCGACAAGCATTCAGTTTGCGCTAAAGGTTGTCCCGATTTCACCAGTATACGGAAAGAATGGTTCAGAGGTAGTCGACCCAACGTTTGTCATTGTAGTGAACAGTGGTGATATAGTAACGTATGAAAGTGTAGGCGATCTGTCAGGAACATTCCTTAAAGGAAATAAACCATTCTCTGTTTTTCATTCTACAGTAGTGACGAATATACATAATATTAAAAATGGTGTAACGCGTCCTTTGTTGCCTTCGGAAACTCTCGGAACTAGATATTTCATGCCTACATCTTTTAGCCAACATGGCGGAATTCTAAAAATAGTAGCTACCAAAGGTAATACACGAGTGGAGTTGTCTTCAATGGATCAAATTATTCTACAAAAACCGGGAGATTGGGTTACGAGGTCTATAACAAATTTAGACAGAATTGTCATCGATAGTAACAAACCAATCGCAGTTGCAACAGTTGACCTTGAAATGACAGAAGATATTGTTTGTCCTAAATTCAATTCGATTCTGACATTGTCTCCTTTCGAGCAATGGCTAGGGTCTTCGAACATTGTTGTGCCCACACTGGATTTTGGAAATGTGCCTATTTATATTATTTCCCACGATGAGGACAAATATTCAACTACTATTGATGCTCACAGTTCTACTGGAACTGTGACAAGTATCCCTGGAACAGCACATGTAGAAACTCAGATCATCATTGGGGATAAACGGAAATATTATTTCCTAGCATCATTAATACCTGGCGTTAAAATTACCGAATACAAGGATGATAGTTTTTACTTACAGAATCCTAATTCGTCATTCACGTTTTTTGCATATTACGGAAATCATTACCGTTTTCCTTTAAACCATGGGCTAAATGTATTAAATGAGGTAAGCACAATTCCAGTTTGCATGTTAAGAATCTAGTTACAGTATTCAAAACGTATACCAAAAATATTCTGAAAGGTAAACAGCAGTACAAACAATGGATTTTTGACTAGTCATAAAATTTTAATTTCGTGTTGGTGTATAATATATATATATATATATATATATATATAGGCAACAGTAGTTTACCGGTGTTTGCCAATCTCAGAAATCTATTAAGAAGACATTAGGCTTTGCAATAAGTTGGTCCAAGGTCTTGGACCCATGCCAGAAATAAGTATTTTTAGGTGTGGAGATAGACTCCACAACATTCGAATTAAGATTACCTAGCACAAAACTAGAGCAGTTAAGGAAAGATTTGACAGATTTTCAGCAGCGCAAGCATGTTTCTAAGAAACAACTGCAGTCCCTGGCGGGAAAACTAAACTGGGCTTCTTCAGTGGTTCGCGGCGGAAGAGTTTTTCTTCGGAGAATCATTGATGGCATTACGAAGCTTAAGCATGATTGGCACAAAATGCGCTTATGCGGGGATATTTTGCATGATATTCATTGGTGGTACAATTTCATGTCCACTTTTAATGGGAAATCTTTCTTACTTAACACTGATTTTGTCACCTCAGTTTATACTGATGCTTGCAAAACAGGTGCAGGGGAAGTTTTTGGTACCGATTGGTTTTATGTAAATTGGAAAGAGGATTTCCCATTTGCGCAAACTTTGCATATTAATGAGCAAGAAGCATTTGCAGTGGCTTTGGCGGCCAAGCGTTGGGCTAAATGTTGGCAAAATAAGCGTGTATATATTTATTGTGATAATTCATCAACTGTTGGTTGTATCAATAAGTGTACCTCCAAGAACAAACTTTTTATGTCATTTTTGCGCGAATTGTTTTGGCTGTCTGCTACTTACAATTTTCAACTTGTTGCAATTCATCTGCCAGGGAAGCAGAATGATATGGCTGATGTCGTTTCACGGTTGCATGAGTTAAAGCAATGTCAATTTTTTCTGAAAAAATGCTTACCAACTCCTTTGTTTGTGCATCACCTTGTTTCTCATATGTCCTGTCACTCTCTTCGTTTTCTTTTATTTAGGCTCACAGGCACACTTTGATTCAGTGTTAATTTTCAGAAGTAACTTGTGCTGAATTCAGAATAATAGTCGAGAATAAGACTCAATCGATAAAATTACAAATTAGACGATTATTTTGGTATCTAAAGATTTAAGACTGCGAATACATATCGGTTATGAGTTAGTTGAGACACAGATTTGTCGTATCGGTCAACCAATTCATGACGGTGACCGTAAAACTTAGTGAAGAGAGAGGTGAAAGATACCAAAGGGATAATCAAATTCTCTTTTTTTCACCGACTGTAAATAAACTCATCAAAGATACCAGGATTGAAATCTTATATTTGCGCCAGACGCGCGTTTCGTCTACAAAAGACTCATCAGTGACGCTCGAATCAAAAAATGTTAAAAAGGCCAAAAAAAGTACGAAGTTGAAGAGCACTGAGAACCAAAAATTCATAAAAGTTTTGCCAAATACAGCTAAGGTTATCTATTCCTGAGGTAGAAAAGCCTTAGTATTTCAAAAAATTTCAAGATTTGTAAACAGTTGATTTATAATTATGAACATATCAATGATAAGTCAAGTCAACACAGAAGTGCTGACTACTGGGCTGGTGATACCCTCTGGGAATAAAAATTCCACCAGCAGTGGCACCGACCCAGTGGTTGTAAATAAACTCATCATAGATACCAGGATTGAAATTTTATAATTACACTAACTCCATTGGATGTTGGATGTGTACTGGTTGATATTTTAGTCTTAAATACATGATTTTATTTATTAGTTGTTATTGACTTTGAGCACTATCAGACCTGTACTTTGTGTCATTTTTGTTTTTTCGGGATGCATAAATACCCTGCCACATCCGGTCTGTGTTTTTGTTAGATGTTTTTCTGCTTTATATTGATCTGATGAGTTAAGCCCTTTTCAACTGATTTTTATAGTTTCTTCTTATGTCGTACTGTTACACCACTGTCCCAGGTAAGTGTGAGGGTTTTCGCCTTCAAGCATGTGCAACTCCGCCACATTCTATATGTGCCTGTCCCAAGTCAAGAGCCTGGAGTTCAGTGATTGTCGTTGGTTCATTTCTGTTATATTTGTTTTCCGTTAATTGCTTTGTAATAAATAAGGCCGTTAGTTTTCTCAATTGAATTGTTGCATATGTTCATGTCGGGGCCTTTTATAGCCGACTATAAGGTATGAGTTTTCTCATTGTTGAAGGACGTACGGTTGCCTATAATTAGTTACATCTACTTCATTTGAACTTTAGTGAATAGTTGTCTCATTAGCAAACATATCACATATCCTTATTTTTATATCATAAGTCAAAAACGAACTGACAATGATGTGGCAGAAAAACACGACCAAATGAAAACAACAGTATACATACATAACACAACATAGAAAACTAAAGACTGAGCAACACGAACCAAAAACCGGAGATGTATTAGCTGCTCCGGAAAGCAGATCCTGCTCAACATGTGGCATCCATCGTGCTGCTCATGTTAGTACAAATGCGGTAATAAGTCAAATTCGGTAGGTCACATTCTAGGAAAAGAGGACAGGATTGTGGTTACGATAATTTAGGAAATATCCGTCGTCATATGTGATACAGATATTCCATAAAGGTCAACCAACTCGTGATGGCGTCCGTAAAATTTTTGTTGTGGTGTCGATTTCAGTCGTTCAGAAACACAGTGAAATAAACCAAATTCCTTTAGATCCTGTCCTTGCGCAGTGAAATTTATCTAGGGAGAATAATCGTTGGTCGAAGATGGATATTTTTCTTTTTCCTTTTCTATATACATCAGAATGCGTAAAACGCAATATTAGATGTTTTGATTTCATTCAATAGAAAAGAAAAGATATGGGTATCCATCCATGACACAAAATCAGTACATGCACAGCCAAAAAAAAAAAAAAAATACAAAAAGCAAAAAACAGCGCTTTTATTGCTGTTTTTCATCTCAATGTCATGACTTAATATACACACTTGTAGGCATGTACTCAATCGCCGATGATACCAGCTGACTATGAGGATAACGATTGTGACGGATACATTGATGAAGATGTTTGCATCAACTTGGAAGGTAAGAATATGTTGAACTAAAAAATATCTTACCGAAGACACACTGGAATATCTAGAAAATTATAGACTAAAGTAAATATGAATACCAGAAATGCTCGTGATTATCTTATCAGTTCATGGTTTATTATATAAATTTATTAAGTTATCAGTTAATAGCTGTAGAATTTATTTTAAAGAATTAAAATACACATTGGCCTTCAATTTTCTTAGTTTTGGCGTTTCTGATGAAGAGTAATTCAGAAAAGCGTTAATTTCGTGTTATATTGTTTGTTTTTTTTTCTTCTGTTTGGTCTTTTCGAATTTGATATTTTCATATGATTTATGCATTTAGGTTTTTAAATAATTTTTGACCCCGAGCTTCTCAGATAAAAATTATCATAAGGCACCAAAACGAACATTCGCTTACGTTTTATATGTATGTGATATAATATTCCAACCATTATCTTCTTGTGGCAAGTCAGCATCGATTGAGTAATGATTGATTGTTAATGGTTTTTCAAAACTATTGCCTATATATTAGCGGTCCGTTGTCATTGAAGGAAACCGGAGTGACTGGAGAGAACCACCTACTTTCAGCAGGAAAACTGACAATCCTAGTAAATTAAGATTGGATTCGAACGCACCTATCACGTGCGGGATTCGAACTCACATCCTCAGTGTTGACAGTAGATGAACTTCTAAGACCACACCCGGTTACCGAGGCCCGTGCGCATCGAAATTCGTATTATACTAGTCAACCAAAGTAACGATACGCGTGTTTGAACTCTAATTTATCATTAAATATAAGAAATAGCAAAAACTGTTAGAGTATCCGATAAAAAATATTCATTTACAAAGCAAATGAGTTTATACGGTTCAGAAAATCTTACCAAGTCGGAAAGTGAGAAAAAACTGTGTAATCAAACAAAGGTGTCAAAATTTATTTTGCGGAAATCGAGTACAAAAAGCAGCGCCAAATTTTAAAGACGAGAATTCATTATCCTCATTTCTTGGAAAGAATATAAAATTTTAATCAGACCGTGTAAATGTTTCAAGTTTAAGTTCAAAAATCGGTTTTTGAAATTTTCTGGGGAAAAAAGTTTTATCAATAATTGTGAAAACAAAAAAATTGTCAATTTGTCACTTTATTTTCTTATATCAACGGTTTTGATGAGAAAACAGAACTCTGTAAACGTTGAACCGATTCAATAATGTTTAACTTAGCATCAGTTTTGTTTCGAATTCCATGATATATGGAAAGTGCATTGCATTGCCTTGTTTTGGTTTCGTTGTTGTTGATTTTAACATTATAAAGGACATATAGTGAATTTAATATGCGCCTTTTCAGTAAACAATGGAATATTTAATGTTGATTTTCTGTTCGAATTCTACTTCAGGTAATAATACGATGTCTAATTTACTACTTTCATACTTCAGATCCTGGTTTGGATTGTACTGATACAGATACAGCAAACTCAGGTATATTAAATGTATTATATAATCCTTAAAAAGTTTGATGGGAACTTCCATGTATAAAATGGTATGACTGACAACGATATAACTACCCATCAGATACCAAAATGCCATTCGGCCGTCAACAATTAGAAAAATCCACTCCGTATACTAATAGTAAGTTATGAAAGTCCTCGACATGACAAAATGTTAAACAATGCAAACAAGAAAACCAACAGCCTGATCTATGTAAAAACTAATAAGTGGGACAAGCACATATAAAATTTGGTGGGGATAAACATGTTTGCAAGCGTTTCACCTTCCCCTTAACCTAGGACAACGGCGTAACAGTTGACTAATTAGATCGACATAAAGTATAAAAACCAACTAACAAAAAGAACCATGACACAAAGTTCTCTTAGAAGAATAATCGCAGTTGTTTATCAATTTCTGAACGATACACACCTCTTCGATATTTTGGATTCTGACATTTATCACGCGATTTTATGCCCTTAGAACTTTGACGACGTACCACAATCGGCATCAGACAGCGGCTCTTTTCACAAAAAATCTTACCGGTAAAATAGATCGTAAGTTGTACTGAAATGTGCATGACTTTCTCGTAAGGTTTTTTTGTGAAATGAGTTGTTGATTCTTAAATGACAGAATCATTTTACGGAAACGGCTGTGATGACCTGTAATGCTGCAAAAACGACTGCGATGACCTGTTATGCTGCACAAACGGCCGCAAAAAGGAGTATTGATCAGGCATGTAAATAATGCCAATAAATAAAGCAGACACTCAACAGAACAGTCAGACAAACAACGAATTATAATGATCAACAAACAATTTTCAAAGCTAGAAACTCGTCCATATAAAAATTAGGGAGATTTGGTAAGATTGCCGATGAGACAACTATCCACTAGAGTCCAAACGAAGTGGATGTAAAAAACTATAGTTATCGTACGACCTTCAACTACGAACAAATCTCATACTGTTTAAAAGTAGTCAGCTAAAAAAAAGCCCGAAATGACAACAAAAAAAAAGTCCAGTCTTATATTTTTTACGCCAGATGCAAGGTGCAATTCCAACGTGAAAAACCAACGACCTGATTTTTAACAAAACAATAAGCGAAAAAAAAACAAACATGACAGACAGCAACCAACGTCAACCACTTATCAACAGGCTTCTGACTAAGGACATGTGAATAAAGTGAAAGACGGGGGCTATACCTACCAAATATATAATGCTGTAAATCACCAACAGGCTATATATTATTTGGCTACACAAGATATGCCGCCAATACATAGTGTGTGTGCTTAAATAATGGAATCTTAGTAAGATGTTTAAATTAAGGAGCACAAAGGAATATATATATTTATATTCTTATCCCGTTCTTCCCCTAATTGTTTACTTATATTTTCATTTTGTCATACAAATCTAGTGGTCCCCAAATATCTTGTAAATTAAGCCCCTTTCTAAATAATGTTTATGACATACATTTTACTTTCATATTTGACTTACTTGTATAAAAAATCACAGACTGAATTGAACAGGTGCATTTAAATGTTCTCAATTGCTACTATTTTTGTTATATTTTTCTTTTCATAAATGTACATTAATCATTAAAGTTATTTTTTGTATTTTTATCATGTATGTTTAAATTTTAGGCCCTGTTGATACGGCTGGAAAAAGTTTCTTCCTTGCTTTTATGAATGACAATGAGTTCTACCAATACAGTAATGTATCTATAACTTTGACACCAGTAACATCAACTCCGGCGACCATTTACGTGGAAAGTAGTTATTCAGGCTGGACAACGAACTTAACCCTGAACTATGGCGATGTCAAACAACTTTCAGCTAGAAAATATGACGTCATTTTGTTGTATGATACGACTTTTCACGGAACGTTTGGTATAAAGATTACATCAACAAGTGATATTTTGGTAGTGGCCCAATATATTTCTACTGAAAGTGCAGTAAGTTCTTTTCTTGTATACCCGGCAGACTCCATAGGTTTTGACTATTTTGCGGTCACGGAAATAAAAGGCAAAGATGGTAAATGTGTTATTGTTGCTACAAAGGATAACACCAAAGTAAGAATCCTGTTGTCTCTTGGAGCAAACCATACTCTCAGTTCAAGCAATTTTCGAATATATCGATACGGCGAGCTGATAACTTTTAAAATGAAATCACGTGAAACGTATCAATTTACCGGAACGGACGACATTACAGGAAGTAGAATTAGTGCAAATAAACCTATAGCAGTTTTCTGTGGTGGTCTTTCAGAAGACAAGGGGTTTGTCACGGAACAAATGTTACATACACAAACATGGGGAAAACACTATATTAGTCCCCCTTTTCCTGATATTCAATATGTCAAACTTACAATTATGTCAAGAGGAAATAAAAACCACGTGACCGTTAATTCGTCTCAGTGTGGTATAAGTATGTACCTATCTCTGAACTATTCTGGTTCTTATGTTACTGAAATTTTTCATTTAACATTACAGCAATGTGTAATAAACATTTTAGCAGAAAAAGAAATATCAGTGACTGTGTATATGCCTTTAAATATAGGTGTAAATCCTTCTAATCTTGTCCTACCTAGTACGGACCAGTATACGTCAAATAGCGTGTTTGTAGTTCCAGAGACTCCATTTGAAGCAAGTACCACTTTCTTTGTTGGTTATATTTCAAGTATTGGGAGTGTTGTAGAAGTTACCTTAGATGGTACACTTTTGCCACAGGCTGCTCATCACGAAATTGGCATTGGTGTCCATAGCATAACTACAGATAGAGACATATTTATCTACATTTTTGCCGGTAGTGCAAAGAAAACTGATGGTTCGAATTTACCTGGATACAGTTACGCATACGTTGCAAGTATGTTATTTCAGCAAATTGTACAGGTATCTTAATTTCTATTGTATTAATTCTATAGAAGTATTTTTTTTAATTTCAAAGGAATTTTAATCGGTATTGTTTATTTCAGGTTTATTTTATTTCATGTTTTTTTTTTCAATTACAGTGTAAATATGTCAAGATATTCAAAACAACAGATCAAATATCGTTATATGTTATGATTTGAAATGAAGTGCGAGTAGAAAAGACTAAATAAGAAGTATGAATTCATGCAATAGTGTAGTAATAACTCATCAACGATACTGGTACTAGGCTAAACATTTAGTACGTCAGACGAGCGTTTATAGATATAGGAAGATAGTCTACATGATACTTACAAGTACACTCAAACATTTAGTGCGCCAGACGATCGCTTTGTCTACATCATACTTACAAGTACACTCAAACATTTAGTTCGCCAGACGAGCGTTTAGTCTACATGATACTTACAAGTACACTCAAACATTTAGTACGCCAGACGAGCGTTTTGTCTACATGATACTTACAAGTACACTCTACCTCAGGAATAGGTTACCTTAGCTGTATTTGGAAAAACATTTAGGAATTTTTGGTCCTCACTGCTCTTCAACTTCGTACTTTATTTGGCCTTTTTAACATTTTTTGATTCGAGCGTCACTGATGAGTCTTTTGTAGACGAAACGCGCGTCTGGCGCAAATATAAAATTTCAAATCTGGTATCTATGATGAGTTTATTTCGAACATTTAGTACGCCAGACGAACGTTTAGTCTACATGATACTTACAAGTACACTCGAACATTTAGTACGCCAGACGATCGTTTAGTCTACATGATACTTACAAGTACACTCGAACATTTAGTACGCCAGACGATCGTTTAGTCTACATGATACTTACAAGTACACTCGAACATTTAGTACGCCAGACGATCGTTTAGTCTACATGATACTTACAAGTACACTCGAACATTTAGTACGCCAGACGATCGTTTAGTCTACATGATACTTACAAATACACTCGAATATTTACTACGCCAGACAAGCGTTTAGTTTACATGATACTTACAAGTACACTCGAATCAAGACATTTGGAAGACGGAACCAAAAGCGAAGTTGAAGAGCATTGAAAACCAAAAACTCCAAAATATGGCTGAGGCCATTTATGCCTAGTGTACACAGAATAATTCAAAATGTTGCTATTGAAAATGTGATGCATTCATTTGCATGATGATTTCAGGGGTGCAAAGCTGAATCATAGATCGATGGCGTAACTGTTGAGTTAAATGTGATAAACTAGGTATCTTATAGAGAGGAATAGTTTAAGGTCTATGCTCAAAAGATATCCATGGTTAAGGCAAACGGATATGTCATTTATTGATGTCATCAGCGACACGACGGATTTCAATAGTGCAACAAGAATCGATTAACCTTCTGAGCACCCGGGTTGACCTCTACTTTTTAAACTCATTCTCGTTGCTGTTGCTTTCGTTTAGTTCTGTCGTGTATTGTTTAGTGTATATTCCATTTCTGTGGATTACCTTCATAGTTGATCCATAATTTTTGGTGGGTTCCTTGTTGTTAATTCTTTATCTTTCTGCATGAGTAATGCTTTTGTACACTTATTTCATTTTTTTCGTCTTTTTCTTTTAACATTGTGATGCTTGACTGTCTTCAGTTCATGAGTTTGTATTACAACCTTAGCATAAAATTACTATTTACACTGAAACACAGAGAACTGGACATCCGATACAAAGAAGGCTGACAAATATTAACAATAACTGTGATTTGACATTTGATTGATTGATTGATTGATTGGTTGGTTTTTGTTAACGCCACTTTCAGCTTTGTTGAGCTATTTCGAGGCGGGCATTTTTTATCGGTTGAGGAAGCTGGAAGCCTGGAGAGAACCAACGACCTTCTTTATGAAAACTGACGATCCTAGTCAATTAAGATTGGGGTCGAATGTACCTACTACGTGCGAGATTCAACTCACAACCTCAGTATTGACAGGCTAGTGATACAGTAGTTCGACTACTTAGACAACGCGGCCACCAAAGTCCCATTTGACATTTGATGCGACAGGAGACTGATGATGTGGGTAATGGCGCTGATGGTACGGATGAGTGTATACAGTGACATTTCTATAAAAATTTCTTTTCTGCACATATGAAGAAGAGAAGAAAGGTGTGGTTCTTTTGAATGTCAATTAAATACCTTATTTATTTGTGGGTTATATGATTCCTTCAGAACTACAAACCAACTAACTATTGCGATATAACAACTTTTCGTGTTAAAGCCCAATCTACTTATCCAGTGATTTACTTTTTCGGTGTTAACTTTCTTGTCGCATTTTCATTGTGTGACATGGTCGCGACGATTTATATTTCCCGTTTTTTTTACTTCGAAAGACGCAAAAAAAATATCTCGTGAACATAAGTTGGTTGATAGTGTGTAGCTGAATAGATGGTTTATGATATTATAACGACGGTTAGTCTGTTACGATATCATAAATGAGGTTCTAGAATTATTTCTTACATGTTTTCAAGCCAATACATTTAACCCCATAGTGGATGATATATTTGCCATAGTAACACTGAAATAATAGTTATATCTGAATCAAGGGATAATGCTGTTGTCACGGTGTCAGTGATGAAGACTCCATTATAAAATTAAGAAGATGTGGTATGATTGCCAATGAGACTGTCCTCCTCAAGAGACCAAATAACACAGAAGTTAACAACTATAGGTCACCATATGGCCTTCAACAATGATCAAAACCCATACCGCATAGTAAGCTATAAAAGACCCCGACATGACAAATGTAAAACAATTCAAACGAGAAAACTAACGGATTTATGTATAATACCATAAACGAAAAACAATTATGATACACAGCAACAAAAGACAACCAATGAAATGCAGGCTCCTAACTTGGGACTTCACATACATAATTTGGCGAGGCTAAACATGTTTTCTGGAGCCAAACCATCCCTCTAACCTGGGAAGTGGTGTAACAGTACAACAAAAGATGAATTGTATGAATTGCAGTTTCCGAAACTTTTATAAGCCAAAAGAAATAATGATAAGCTTGACTATTTTCTTATTATATAGAAACGTATATGTGAATTTGTATCGACCAGAGTTGAAGGTGCATGGAGTAGACTTTGATTAAGTTCATGTATCGTATACCTTATATATTTATATTATAATTTCAGGACTGTATACCGAGATTAGAGACGATTGATGGTATTGACAATGACTGTGATGGTGTTATCGACGAAGACCCATGCTATAATGCATTGAATGCCACAATAAGTAATGAGTCATTTGATTTTTTAATCAATATAACGATATTGCCTTCTTGGACGTATCGCTTCAGTGGTTTCGTGGTAACGCTTTCGTGTTCAATTCCAGTGAGGGAGATTGTGAAGTCGATCCCCTGTCGAATCTAACCAAAGTCTTGAAAATTGATATTGGTGGTTCTCCGCTAAGAACCAGGCATTAGAGAGAAAGAGCAAAGACTATTAAGTTCGGAGTCAAAAATAATGTGACCGGGTAGAGTAACATGTCATTCTTGAGAACTGGAACGTTAAAATATGACTCAGAGTGTCGGTCTATAGTACAACGCCGGATTCATATTCAGTTCTCGTAATGATACACATGTTATATTTGCCACTAGACGTTTTATACAAATCCATTCATCAATCTTTTTAAGACTCGTTTTGGATTTGCTATACTCACCATTATTTACTGTATTTGGCTTATAGTCTCCAGCGTATCTGATGCAGGATATTCCGGGAAGCATGTTTTCGGTACATTGATCGGCATTGAACGTTGTTATTTAGATATAAATTAAAATAAACTCATCATAAATACCAGGATTAAAAAACCTAATTAGTCCAAACGCGCGTTTCGTCTACAAAAGTACTATCAGTGACGCTCGAATAAAAAAAAGTTAAAAAAGCAAAATGAAATACGAAGTTGAAGCGCATTATAAGGACCCAAAATTCTGAAAGGTTTTGCTAAATTCAGGTACAGTCATATATTTCTGGGGTAGAAAATCCTTTAGTATTTACAAAGGATAAGTGAGGAATACTCAACGAGACAGCAATCCTAATTAGGATATTTTTAATCAGTTTTATCCATCTCTTTCATTTGAATGTGAACATTGTACAACAAAGTCTGATAAACACACAAAAAAATCATCAATGTTTTGGTGTTTTATTAGCTTAATTATTGATAATAAGATGCGTTATCGTCAGCGAATATTATTACAGCTGTATTTAGAACGTTGGAATAAGATAAACCCATTTGATTTAGTTTGAAATAAGAAATGACGTTTTCATTTAGATTTATCGATCTTTGTCTTGATAGGTGGTGTCGTGCACTTATTTTTCTTGTTTATGGTCTGTTAGGTCTCTTACAATTCCAGTTGGGAGAAGATAAAAGAATTATCTGTAAATTATTACGCAAAAAGTACAAAAACAAAACAAATAAATTAGACTATTTTTATATCTACTTTGATATTTATAACAATTAGTGAAACCCCATTTGCGGTGTCTTTCTTATTTTCTATAACATTTTACAACATTTGATCAGATTTGTTTCCAACTTACTTTTTATTATGGCTATCTATTTATTTTGTGTATTTAAGGTAATGATAATACCTGGATGTTTGAAGAGGACTGCGATGCAGATTTATTGTGTAAGTATTTCACATTAAAAAATAACCATACTCCTTCAGATTTTATTCTAGTTATATTCTACCATTCTAGTAGTACATTTTGTGTCTTTATATTTATGTATTTACACTTTACCAGTATATGGAACCGGAGCACTTGCCCTATCTTTCTTGTGTCATCATCCCCCAATGAAAATGACAAAAATGAAAGAGTCTTTCTTAATAGTCTATTATTCAGTGGGTTTTTCCACCTGTTTTCAAACTTTACACTTTCCGAAGAAAGGTTTAATCTCAAATACACAGAGAATCTTATATGAATCACTTTTATAAACAGGGTGTATTATATAATTTTCGCGTTTTTCTTTTGTGGAAAATTTAACTCCCGATTTCTCTTCTAATTGTCTAATTGGTGTTTACACCACAACTCTCAAACACCGGTAAATTAGGTTTTACGCCCATTTACAAAATTTTTTAAAGATTAAAACAATAAGATTTGATGATTCCAAGTTATGTTATTTGAATCTCATTTCTAGTTTTCTGAACAAGAAGCGGACAAATACAGCACTCTCAAATAGTTCGTGTCATAAATCCTTATTAATAGAGATTTCCAATAAAATGACATTACTCGACATAACCGACCTATCTGACCGTATCTCGGTCTATTGCATTGAAGGACGACGGAGGGGACCATAGACTGCATGAAGTTTTGGCTCGTGGAATACACATACTTTGTTGGAACACATGTAATTTAAAAATTAGCACAAACGACTAATTTAGTTCTTTACATATTTTGTTATTAAATTTGAGGTGATATCATTGACAACAACATTAAAGGGAATAATTAGTTCAGTTACCGGTAATCAAATACACCGACCATTTCTTCGTCACTTCACTTGACCCATATATTTATCTCTCAAACGATGAATTCTTAAGGCTCAATAATCAAAATTAAGTTTGAACAAATAAAAATAATGGAATCTGAAGCGTGATCATATTCTATTTTTGAGTTATAAGATCAAGAAAAGAGTTTCAAACACGCCGGAATGTAAAAGGTGTACACGACTTGCCTCTTCTTCTTTTTTTTTTTTTTAGCATACTTCTATAATTTATTTTAAGATACTTTTGTCGAAGGTAAAAATTCAGATCATTATGCATCTGTGTCACCTTTCCGTAGAATTTTATCAAATGGAATGATTGAGGACGCATCTGCAGGAAAAATATGATTACACTTTACTGAATCAGTTAATTTGTTTATATATATCTTGTCTTTAATTATTATGATGCATGGATTGATCATTCAAGGAAGAGCCCGTACAAACGTAGGTGTACTATAACGTCAATGTTCTGAAATTGGTTTTTTTCCCTAAAATATTTGACGTTTAATTATACAAATACGTATGAAAAACGGATATGTACGGACTATTTAATTAAATTTTTGTTAAGTAAGATGATCTTTTTAGTTTTATGACCAACTTATGATAGCATGTGAATATCATATTTACTGGTCTGTGCATCCGTCCGTTCTTCCGTTCTGTTCAAAATATAAAACCTTTAAAATTATATACCAACTATGAGTTTGACCCAGATTAAGTGGTGCACTGAACATGGAAATATTATCATGTGAAGGTGCACGGTGTCTTAATGCCACACATTCTTGTTGCAAATGTTCTGATTAATAAACATTCATGTATATGTATATCTGCCAGATTCATAACTGTCTCTTTGGTCGCCACGTCTCGATAGTAACCTCTTAGGTGTGCGGGATGTACAAGTACGCAGTCCGTCCGGTCAGAGTGGGGACGTTAAATCCGATGCCTCTTTTAGATATAATGTCTCGCTCTCTACACGTTAATTATGCATTAAATATTTGCCACTGGACGTTAAGCAACCAACTGTCAATCAATCGACAGTAGCGTAACTTGAATTTTATTTCTGGTGAGGTAAATGATCTTGGTTTAAAGACGCCAATGCTTGTAGGGAGTGAACGGTTTATTGAAAATAAGAATCGCAAAATAGGTGTAGGTGATCATACTCTTGATAGGTCACACAATGGCAAAAAGATACTGTCTATGAAAAATTCAGATTTGTGGAATTATATCATGAAAAAATATTTTTAGTGCGCATTTAATCAATATATTTCAATGAAACTTCTTGTTAAAGGCTTAATTCTCAGGATTCGGTTAGGTATTTGAATTCAGATAGATTCCTGATCAAAACAAAAAAAAAGTTTTTTGCGAGTTACACTTTGTCTGTTACTTAAAAAAGATATCTGTATCTACCTTGTTCATTTTAGGATGCATCTTGGATAAGGAGCGGACAACAAAATGTTATTATTTTATGTTGTTCAATGTTACTTACGTATACCTTACACATCCCCGTATGATGTACTCATTAAAATGAATTCGATGACACCCTTTAAGTTGTTTATCAATAAAATGGATAAAATACTCTAAGTTAGTTCACTTCAAGGGATATCAAATATATTCCCTGGAAATATCTTTTGTATTTTGACTCCGATAGTATTCCCGTTAAACAAATTAATACAGAACAATCCCTAATCGAACACACCTTAATTCTAAAGAAAAAAACTAACATTTATAGGGATTTCTTTATCAATACATTTTATAATAAATGAAAAATAATTTTGTTTATAAATTAAATGGAAGCGATAGTTATATCTGAATTTTCAACCTTTATAAGAGAGATTTTGACAAATTCTGCTTTCGATATTTCTGAAATTGTCAGAAACATATCCTTCTAAATATTTCCCCCGCAACAAATATAATTAAAAGATAGATAAACTATAAAGAAAGACAGAAAAAAAGTATAACGGGGAGTTCATCTGCAAAGTATATTGAAAAATAATTGTCATAATCAAAACCACGAAAGATAACTCGAATCGTACGTACGATAGGTATGGTATGGGATACGTTTGTTAATGTGATCTTATAATATTTCAGTAAAATAAAGGCGGGAATCTGGAAAACCACGTGATAAATAAAAATGCAATATTTCTATCATTTTTCGTCATGATAAAAAAAAATTGTATGGACAAACATTCCAGTGTGTGATTTTAAAAGTCTTGGAATACTTTGTTTAAACTTAAGCGACGTATTCAATCAAATTCGATGGTTGGCAATAACCCGTCCCATTACGTCCATACGTCGAGTTACGTACATATGTCATTTTATTGGAAATCTCTAATTCAACCAATTATCACATGGAAGTTGCGGAGAGATAACTGCTAGTCGTAGCTCTTCATTGCAGCAAACCAGCGCACCTAGGGAAGTGGAATGAATTCTTACTCGATTGGATTTTTCCGTTAATCCAGAATTAATTTTTTTTTATCATAAACCTTCTACTTACCGTTACGGTTATCCTTTGTTATGAATTAATCGTTAATTATAATTTTCTTCTTTTCGCGATAGATAAATAATTGTATTGCATTTTAAATTAATGCAAACGAATTACTAGAAATATCAATAAAGATTTGAGTTACTTCAGATTTATCTTTATTTATTGAATATGGTACTTGAGTATTCGATTTTGCTGAAAGACAAATCGGTCATGTGTAAAAGGAAAGATTAAAAGGAGGAAAGTTTTTGATAATAGGTCATGAATCGTTTGATGGCCAATAGGTTCTCTGAATAGAAGATTTGCATAAGTACATTTCTTTTCTATACGATGTATATTTTATTGATGATGATTAAAAAGAAAGTTAAAATCAATTCTGTAAACTAATTTTCAAAAACTATATAACTAGATTTAATCATATGTCAAATCAAAAAGAATGTAGATAATTGCATGAATAGTTAGGACGAACATGTATATACATGGAGTAAGACAGATATTTGGGAATGGGATATTGGGGGAATGGGGAGGAGATATGAAAAAAGTCCACCTGACATCGTTACTAGCAAAAACAGGTAATCTTTCAAAATAAACATCATCACCGCAAAATGTTGGAAAGGGTTGTGCATGAAAAAATAATATTTATGCAATATTTCAGTATTAATAATAATTACTCGATTCTCACAATGATTGAAAGTAAATATTCATGTGGGGGGAATATCCCTCCCCCCCCCCCAAAAAAAAATAATGAGTGGGCGCTCTAATATTCGCACTAACGATGACATTGTTCCCTGTCTGTTGGACGTAGCGCTTAAACTTACATGAATTTTTTAAATAGTCTGGTATTTGACCAATCAAAATCTTGCTTTTCCCTTAATCTATGTCCATCAAAAATGAAGATTTGAGATTCGACGTTGTGTGCCTGTAGTCACGCTCTCAGCAAATCAAAAAAATGTAAAACAAAATTAAAGAAGGTCACGTATAATACAGTTGCCTGTTGACAGGCAAAATTTTCAAATCTATATATACACCGTGTTCTCTTTCCCAGTGCCAGTCAAAATTTACTGACTATCCCGTCGCTAAAACCAATTGCAGAACGTATAAAATATTAATCCATTGTACAGTTGGTTTTCCCTCTGATTACATGAATGAAACTTTTTGCAACAAGATGTTCAAAAACAACAAGGGATTCCACTGCATGGATGTTCGTAAACACCAATGAAAGATTCACGAAGTAATACTGGTTAATCGTAACAGCTTTGATCTCTATGATCTTTAATAAGTAACCGTGACTTATCCTTTCCGTGATCATTGCACTGAAGTCGTTCAAAAGTCCAACAGTAAAAAATTGTCATTACTAAAGACTATCATTTGATAAGTCTAAAATGTATTATAAAAATGTTTTGATTTATATTGTAGCATATTCGACTACACCAATTACTGATTCGTCAACAGCTGAGCAAAGACCATCAACAACTGAGCCTAAAACTTCAACAGCTGAGCCAAGAACCTCAACAGCAGCCATAGAAACCATTACAACCATGCTTCAGTTACAGGAAACTTCAAAAACAGAGACAACAGAAAATGCAGATGTTACCGTTACAAGTACAGTTTTAAAACGCTCTACGGAAACAACAGGAAAACCCGTCACAACAGAAACTGATGGTGTTGACAACACAATCACTCCAGATGCTGCAGAATCAACTCCAAGTTTGATACAAAAGGGATCAACAGTGACATCAGACGAAGCAACAATGCCTGATACAACAATCAGATCAACACAATCAAACTCTAATCAAGAAACAACAGGAAATACCGTCACAACAGAAATTGATGACGTGTACAACACTAATCCAGGGACAGATACTACAGTTGGTGATTCGTGTTACTGTCCTTGTTCCGTTGATTCTCTGAATACAGAGGAGAAAATACAACAAAGATTAGTTGACCTGCAAACGTCACTACGAGTTGAAAAGCGGAAGTTATCGTCCTCCATTAGAAAGCTAAATTCAGCCACTGATGACCGAACATCCGTCCGTTATTTGGGTATCAGTGGTTTGATAATTTTAATAACTGTTTTCCTGTTTATTATAATGTTGGATAGTATAAACCTTATTAAAGCCTTCAAAACACGATTTGGTAAATATAACTTGTCGTGATATTTTGAACTATAGTTACACTAGCTCTTTCATTGAAACTCAGAAATGTATTTACGCATTTCTAAGAAAGACTTCCACTGCATGTTAGAAACAGTGAAAATAAGGCTGTAATCAATCAGTGCCGAGTGCAAATCAGGAAAAATAAAGACATATCTGTTCACAGCTTCGGGTAGCTGTAAGAATAATAACTGTCGCGTATTGCGTATTGATGTTGCTGCATATGTATAGTGTGGACGGCATGTAGTTACTTCTCAAGGCGAAGTGAGCGTTATCTAACTGTATTTCGAGTTTAAATTTTTTACACAAAAGGATCTAAAGATAGAAGGAATGTACGTAAAAAGCGGAGAAAAATATTTTTTTTTTACATTTTAATTTGCAATTTGTCGACATTCGGCCCACAGTGTCGTGTTTAAATATGATATGTTATTGCTGCTAACATTTCCGTTTTGATGATGAGAAAATATTATGGCATCACCGGATTTGTTTTCATTGAAAAATAATTAGGCAGTATATGTATCTAGTGAACGAAACATTCTTAACATCATGACGGCGTCGACTGCAGACTCGTATTTTTTCATGTTGTTCAATCATTACTTATACTTTAATGATTCAGACAGCAAAACGAATAGCTCAATTACGTATACTTTGCCCAAAGGAATCGACATTGCACCCCCTTTCCTTTATAATGTGTATGCCGCTCCAAGTTAAATACTTGTTTTGGTGAGTGAGAAATATTTTTAAACATCAATTTTCTGTGAATTGTGGACGAACGATGATAATTTGAAAATGAAAATTGTTGAGTTCATTTAAATGGAGCGATAATTCAGAAAGTCTTCAGGGAATGGCCAGTAATGTATTTTTTTTTTTTAATTTCCAACATTGTGAACGAGCGAATCCGAAGAAGTATGAATCAATTTGGAGTGGCCTTATAATTCTATAATTTTTTTTTGGATTTCAATTCATTTAGACGACTTCATGAATATGAACATGCAGCTAGTACTTTGTTGATCAATATTATTATAAATCTACTAGTTTTATTTCTGATGTAGGATAACGGGGCATTGCACTTTATGTTGAATTTGTAATTATATGTTTTATATATATCGTACTTTTTAAATAATGTAATCTGTAAAAACGTAAATCAATGTAAATGTAAAAAATGTCAATAGAGTAAAAATTGAGTTTTCAATCCCGCATTTTCCGATCGAAAAGCTATAGTCTTCAGAGTACACTTTAACCGGCAACATTACATCTAGAGTGAAACTGGTTTAACCTATAGTTGGTTCTTGTAAGTACTGTTTATTTACAATTTGTAGAGTCCAAAACAATATAAGAGTCTGCATTGTGATGTAATGGCCCTTCGGTACTTAGTGTGTATGGACAAAAAATAAATATTATTGTATTTTTGTTTTTATGAGGAAATATTTTTTTGAGGTGCGAATCCTGTTTGAGCATCTGGGGCGTGTTTTAATGGTCTCTTCCGTACATCTCCGTACATCTCCAGAATGTCTTCTGGTGAAGAGTCCAAAAAAATGAATCTGGACCTCTTCTGGGGATATTCTGTAGAAGAAGCAATAAAAAACAAATTCAATTTGCCGTCGAATATAGCATAATTTTTTTTATGTTGGGTGACATAAATGAAGTTTATGATGATTTATTAGAAAATTTAGTTACGTCAGTTCATTCGGTAGACATGACTGTAAATCCTGTAATAGTGTACTCTGTTTTGGCATTGATGTAATTATGTAATAAGTGTAAAAATAAAGAAAATTGGTTGGAAGAAATCGCTGTGTTCGTGACATTTTTTCTTTATGCTTTCCTAACTTAATTTAGCTAAACGAATATGGCTCAAAGCTCCGACCATTTGATTTTCAGGTATAATCTTAACCTGTATAATAATTTGTCAATATTTGTCTGGTATATGATCTAAAAGGACATCTTGTATATCAAAAATTTTAAAATAACCAAACTGGATTATTTTTGCATATACAAAATATCCGCAGAGTTCTCACAATCTTTTTTTTCCTGGTGGTCCTTGAAGAAAATCTGCTGGTCCTAACTACTAGTATTATTTCTACTGCAAAATACCAAAATTGTGTCGGTCCTTGCAAAACTTTGGTGGTCAAAACCTTCGGACCACCACTTTTCGAGAACCTTAGTTGTATGTGTATACATTGAAGGTATACAAGGTCATGCGTTTCTCAGACTGTTTATGACTAAATCCGTTGGTTATGTACTGATTGATACTTTAGTCTCAAAGGACATGATTTATTTGTTAGTTTTAATTGGCTTTGAACAAGCTTTCAGTAACTGCAAATACTCTTATTTCGGTGCTTTGTGTCTATTGTCTTAATGTGAGTTGTTTTTGTGTGTGTGTCTCGTACCGATCTTTTGAGTTAATGCACATCTGGTGCAGAAAATTTGGTACTGTTTATGTTATCAATCCAATTTGAACTTATTTTTACAGTTTGTTCTTTTCTTGTACTGTTACACCACTGTCCCAGTTTAGTGGAGAGTTGAGCGCTGACACACAAGTTTAACCCTGTCATATTCTTTATGTGCCTGTCCCAAAGTCAGGAGCCTGTAGTTCAGTGGTGGTCGTTGGTTCATGTCTGTCGACTCATATTTGATTTTTGTAAATTGTTTTGTTATATATAATTAGGCTGTTAGTATTTTCGTTTGAATTGTTTCACATTTTTCACGTCGGGGCATTTTATAGCCGACTATACGGTATGGGTTTTTTCATTGTACGGTAGCTCATAATTGCTTACATCCACTTCATTTGAACTCTGGTGGATAGTTGCCTCATTGGCAATGATACCACATCTCCTTATTTTTATATTATATACCGGACTTTTAAACTCGTGTTTTCCTGAACATGCATGCAATATTTGTCACTGGACGTTACAAATAAGCAACCAACAATCAATCAATCTAAACTCGTGTTAAATAAGGGTAAAACCATTTGATTTTTTTGGGGGAAAGGGGGGAGGAGAATATAATTTGGTGTCCTGGTAAGAGCTGAAAAAATAGACATGCTTAGCGACAGATTAAAATGAATAATAAATCCGCAAAAAAATCCTCCTGCCCCCTCCCCTCCCCAGAATATCAAATAGTCGTCCCCTTACTGTTATTGTCCGTGTAGTTCTTATATCTATCCAGCTTATCGTCCCTACAGGGATGTCCTACTAAGGCTTCCATACCATAAAAACGTTTATCACTCAGCTTACATTCTATTATATCTGAATTCATAAATTTATTAGTGTCATTTAGACTAAACGACGCCATGTTTGTTATGTGTCTCTGCCGTCTAAAAAATTTAAAAGGAAGAGGTAGAAGAGAGACAGAAGTTCCCAATGCAAAAAAAAACAGAAATGGACCTCTTCTGGCTTACTACCGAAGAACAAAAAACACGCCCCTGGTGTTAGAGTCGTTAGTGGTTGTTAGTCGTTATGCTGTAATGCCAGTTTTCCTCATATAATGGTTAGTTGTTTCTTACAATGTCATTTCTGTGATTGTATCGTTTTAGCTCACCTGGCCCGAATTATCTAGTTTAAAAATGTGTCCGATGACCCCGCCTACTAACCAAGATGGCCAACATGGCTAAAATTAAACATAGGGGTCAAATGCAAGTTTTGTCTGTTATTTTAAAAACCGCTTTAAATAGAGAAAATTATAATAGATAGAGAGAAACTTTGAATAGCAAAAATGATCAGCAAGACACGATATACAAATAAGTCAAACATTTCCGAAATCGTCAGACGACACCTTATTAGAGTTATAGCCCTTTGATAACGATTTGTGCATTATATCTTTGAAAATACAATAGATAGATAGAAAACTTTAAAAGCAAAAATGATCAGCATGAGAAGATATATAAATATCTATAATGGCCGAAATCTTCAGTCGACTCGTTATTGGAGTTATTGGTCTTTAATGACAATTTTTACCTATTTCTAGTGTTTTTTCTTGTTATCTTGAAAACTATGATAGATAAGTACACACTTTAAGTAGCAAAAATTATCAGCAAGACAAGATCTACAAATAAGTCAAAAAGTTTACCAATATAGTTATTGGACTGTTTCTAGGAGTAGCTGTCCTTAAATAACAATGTCTGTACCCTCTTTTGTGTTTTGGGCAAAAATTAAAGAAGATAGAGAGAAACTACTAGTAAACAGAAAAAATTATCAGCAATACCAGATCAACATATAAGAGATTTTGGTCATAATTCTATTCTAGTCTACAATGTTGGTGAGTGACCATTGTTGAAAATGCACATAGACCTAGGCGGGCGACACAGGCTCTTTAGAGCCTCCAGTTTAACTTCCAGGCTCTTCGGTATGTCGTTTTCAAATGTAACATCGTAAAAATTAGTCTGCGGGTAAGTCGGTCTAATGTTTGGAAATAAGAACATACACAGACTGAAATGGCTGACATTTACATTGCTGCAACAACTTAGATATTCCTAGGTAACTAATGTGATGCTAAGAAAAAGAAACATTAACAAATTGCTCTCTCTATGTTTTTATTTCATTTTTTTTCCATTTTATTATCTTTTGTTTTTTAAATCCAGGTGCACTTTACCAGAGTGTTTCTTGGTTTTTTATGTTTTCCTTATTCAGGTCGTTCCCGTAATCCAACTCCCCCATACTTGTGAGCGCAGTTAACGTACATTTAGTGGAATATAAGAGTGAGCTCTGTTAGGTTCCCTAAATAGGTAATAGAAAAAACTTAAAACCTTATCTGGTTTCATTGACTGTATATATGGGATTTTTCTAACCATTTATTACGAGCTTCAGCCAATTCTTGTACTAAAAAAAAACTATATGGTGCAAATGTATAAACTAAGGTTCCAAAGCGAAATGGAAACTTTAAATGAAAAGTGCACAAAAACAGAATAGCTGATACAATACGAGGATGTTATCATATACAACATATATATATCGTGAGTTATGGTCTCTTCTATCATTCTACAAAGGTAAAGCAATTTTAAGATGCTTGAAACGCATGCTTGTTTTAGCATAAAAGCCTTTACGATACAAAAAAATCGAAACATTATTCTCAGATATATAGTTTCATCCGCAAGAAATACGACAGAGGCATTATTTCTATAGAACTTTACGTAAAAAAACAAGACGGTTACATGTTATACGAAGCTTAAATCGACATTTAAGAGGAATAACATTACCATATAAACTAAAAGCTGGACAGAACAATGTCATTTTAGCAGGAACTGCTTGTAATTCCAAGATTATATATATTTGAATATCTATAAACGGAGTTCCTATTCAAGTGTTGTTTTTGTTGTATATGTCTCTTTTCGTTTATATAAAACCGAATAATTAAAAATACACACCCCAAAAAAAATGACCATTATAAATTTCATATAAGTATAACATAATAATGATACATAAATCTTCAACAGAACAGGCGTTAGAGTAAATATATAGGTTGTTGTAATGACCATGCCTCTCCAGGAACAAAGAGGAATAAATCCGCTATCATTGTATTAGTGCGGAAAAGAATAGATGAAGCGCACTAAATTTAACCAATGAAAACCAGAGCCTTCGTCATACTTCTTGGAAAGGGATGTGGGATAAGTAATCGGAGGGGGTTCGAAATTGATTTTTTCATGGAGAACAAAATTGAGAATGGAAACGGGGAATGTGTCAAAGAGACAACAACCCGACCAAAGAGCAGAATAGTATTTTTCTAAGAAGTAATGCCCAAAGCACCTCGATAAACGATGATCTTTGTAAAAATGATAGTAACGTGACAAAATTCTATTTGTGATTCAATGATTAAGACATTGTCACCTGTTACATTGCAGTACTTAATGCATAACAGCTCATTTGTAGGCATCAAACTTTGTTAATGTGTTTGTTAAAACCAGGTGCGGGGCAGAGGTTACATAAAATCTCGGATTAAACGCTGACCTTGTCTTTTAAAAACTAATGATCAATTTAGCAACAATCTTGACAAATGGATAAAAAAATTGACATTATTATTTTACAAATTTTCTTTAGGGTAATAAATTTTGAATAAATGTATTCAGATGAGGTCGTTCTAACCTAACTGCCAAGGTCGTAGTATTTTACATCGGCCATTGTGTGCGTGAAAGTTGTTTTCTTTCCCCATACTGAACCATTTAAAACTAAATATATATAGCTGTTCTTATATGCAAAATAAAATGCTTAGATTTTCTGCTTATTAGCACAATCTAATTAAAATATAGTTCTCTGATGTACGAGCACGCGAGTTAATATTGGTCTGAATTTTAATCAGATTGCTTATTAGCATTGATTCTTCTTGAAATAGGCATAAGTATATATTTTAAGTCTTTTTGGTATTTAAAAACATCTTGTTAGAGTCAATTTCATAATTTTGGAAGATAGAGTTGGTTTGTGTGTAAGTATATAAAATGGTTACAAATATGCCTAAGTAGGGGGTCTCATTGGGGGGTTCTGATCCCGGATCCCGCTTACTGTTTTGTCAGATTCCCGTATCCCGCTTACACTATGTACGTAAGCAATTCTCATTTTTTTTTTTAATTTCCCGTGTCCTGCTAGACTTCATTTCCTGTTTTCACGGCACAATAATTTGACTTTCACGTGTCACGCTTACAAAAAATCGGCAATCCCGCGTCACGCTTAGACCCCAATGAGACCCACTAAGTATTGGTCTGCGGTATAGATATATGGTCATCCTTGATTTTCTCCAATCCGGCTGTAGAACACATGCTAAAAAGGGTGGTGAGTTTGGCTGAATGTTTGGGATGTATAAAAACGCAGTGACGTCCGGCCGAATTGGAAAAAACTGTAATCTGATATCTCACGAAGACAAATGTCAACTATGCACGCTAGAGGTACCATACAAGAACTATTTGAGTGATCTATATATAGCCTTTTGCTAGGCAAAGTTCTTCCCCTGCAACAAACATACCCTTATATCTCTGTGGCAGTAGAAATAAGCGTTTATTTGGTTCACAAAACTTTGACGAACGTACATTTTAGATTTTTGTTTTAATTGTTCTTGTCCTGAATGTGCATGAAATATCTGCTACTGGACGTAAAATGAAAAAAAATCTAATATATATGATTCTTATTTCAATTTTGATGCAATTACAGGAGCTGAGTTAGTTAGCCGTGTGCATATAAATATGGGATTAAATCGCCTCAGATAATATATGATTTAATCCTTTGGCAAAGATTACTGCTCGGTTCCTTTTTTTCATATTTAAATTAATAAAGTTAGAAAGTCCATATGTTAAAGAGTAAAATTATTAAATATAAAGCCATAAAAAAAGTTATATAAATATTCAAAACCTGTCGACAAATGTTTCTTTTGTCTGGTAGGATTATCAGAAACCCCTTTGAAGTAGCCTTTTAAAAAGGTGTTGATCTATTAAACTGGTAAAACCTGGTCTTATTAGTCTTAAATATTGTTAAGAATTCCTAAGGGCCATCGAAACTTGTTAAAATTAAGTTTTAATTTACACCTTAAATTAGCTGCATTTTCCTTATTAAGTGGGCTAACAGGGTCATTTTCGTGTTAAAAGAGTAAATTAAAGAATTAAATGAAATCTTTTACACATCTGAAACATATTTATAGGAATGTAATTAGACCTGCTTTTGTGTGAAGATTCAGTTACTTTTTGGCAAAAAGATAATGAAAACTGAATGGATTGAATTATTAAAGAAAAAACGATTAATCTTCCTAATATCAAAATTTTGTAAATGAATTATAAATTATTTCTGTTTCCATAATAAATATAGTGTATAATATATATACATGTAGGTCCTGAGTTATATATATACCTCACTAATTTAGGGTATTTTTTTAATGTAAATTAAATTAATAATGATGATAACATTAACAGTACCAATTGTTCTGGACCAGATGCGCATTTCGACATACATGTCTCTTCAGTGATGATCGATGCCATAATATTTGAAAATCCAAAGCTTATATTGAACATATGAAGAGCGTCTAAACCAAAAAGGACAAAAAAGTATAGGCAAAATTGGGCAAGGTATCAGAGCTTTACATGAGTAATATGAAAGGTTCAATAATCATATCGTGCTCGTCAATGTAAATAAAGGCAACAGTAGTATACCGCTATTCGAAATTCATAAATCGACCGAGAAAAAACAAATCCGGGCCACAAACTAAAACCGAGGGAAACACGTTGTAAGTATTGTAAATTTTGTCTTCATTTAAAAGAAATACAGTTTTAGAGTTTAGGCGCCAGGACTCTAAGTGTACCAAATATTTGGAATAATACATGACAACAATAACACGTCTATAACTACACAGAAATTTGCTCCTGATCAAAACTGCAAGTTGCCAGAAGTCAGAGTTTCGATACTGACACGTTTTAAATGATACATTTTGATTGTAAATTTTGATTTATAAATTAAGTAGGTATAATTTGGTTAAGGTGATACTCTCCATCACGAAGTTGGTCTATTTTTTGCCTGTTCTTTCGGTTATCATTTGTTTTGTTGCTCCAATCTTTTAATGCATTTTGGCGTTACTGGTGAATAGTTTAACCGAAAAAAGTTCCGTAAGCACTACGATTGTTATAATTGTAGAATCTGAAATAAAAGTCTTTGGTCAGTATTTTTTGAAATTTGGCTCTTATAATTTGAAATTCTGTATGAAATTAACAGGCATTGCAAAAAGAAATGTCTGGTTTTTTTGGTTTACCATAGATGGCCTTTACCTTTATTACTTGACAAAACGTTTGGTCTATATATTATATACTAATATGTGTTGTTGTCAATTAAAAATAATTTTGTCATATGCTTTGCATTTCTGTTTGAATTCAGTTAGTGTTAAATGCTAGAAGATGAAAAAAATCGAAAAACGGTTACAAACGAGAAAAGAAGGACGGAATGAATTTTAACAAATCGAACATAATACTGGCAACATGTGACAAAGACGTTTGATATCAGTCAGTGGGCGTTAAACAAACAGCAATCAATCTATCAATCTTTATATATATATATATATATATATATATATATATCGATCAAACTTGTGTTATTCATTTCATTTCAAACGTTGATAATTCAGTCGTTTTGGCGATGCTAAATCTGATATTTAACAGTAGATCACGAGGCTAAGGCATTTTTTTTTTGATAAAACGATTACAATGAAATAAAATAGAATTACAAAAAATGATAGGTTGCATTGAAAAGGTAAACAGGTCCGTAACCCCGGCACATTCTGTATGTGCCTGTAATTCAGTGGTTATCGTTGGTTGCTGTCTGTCTTATTTGTTTTTCGTTTGTTGTTTTTTTGTGTGTGCATTAAATCAGGCCGTTGGTTTTCTCATTTGAATGGTTTCAAGTATTGTCATACCGGGTCCTTTTATCGCTTTCTATGCGTATTGGTTATGCTCATTGTTAAAGGCCGTATAGTGCACTATATAGTTGTTTACATCCTCTTCCTTTGGCCCATGGTTGATAGCTTGCTCATTGAGAGGGGTGGAAAGGTCCCTGATTTCCGCTTCCTTCCCCTACTCCCACTTCCCTCCCCAATACTCCAAGACGAAAAATTGCTCAAAATTTTCCCCAGAATATCCTATTTTTACTCCCCCTTTTCCGCCACCTGATTACCATGTTCCCTTACCCCTGTTCACTCCCTCCATTGACAAACATACCAAATACTTTTATCTTTATATTAAGAAATGTTTATAACATTAAAATTTTGTTACGATGAAAATCTTCTGCATTTCGACATGAATGACATTTTAATATCATTTTTTGAAATCTTTATTTTTGTTCAATATCATAATTTTTACAAATTTTGACATGCTGATGTATAATAAAGATTTCAGTTTATTATTTTATTGGAGTATTTAACATTCACAAGTTGCTAAATATCCTCCGGAAATATGTAACCTCTGACACTATACGTAACAGTTCAATCCTTAAGAGGTGTCGTAAATTTTATTTTATAATCATAATTTTACCCAAGTGATCATTTAATTTCTAAATATCAAAACGAATAAAATGAAAAAGTAGGAAGAAGGGCCAATCAAAATGATATCAAAACCGGTAAATAATTTAATCATGAAACATCCTCTTTAAAACAAAATGTATATGATTCAGCAAACTGTCCTGAGCTCGTCTGGCTAAATGAGTCAGTGTAAGCTATTGTTAACAATTGGTGTCCGTCGATCCGTCTGCTTACTACATTTTCGCCATCCCTTTGCTTTACAACTATGGGAATTGCGACAAACATGATTGCAGAAAGAACTGATGGAGAGCACTTTATGAAATCCAATGTCTAAAAAATCTAAAGTTTCGTCCAGGAAAAATGTATGGCCACCTGAGGCAGTTCTAGAACCAGACTTTTCAGTCTTCAAAATTTTTACAAACCATGCACGAAACAACCGAGGATGTTTGATCCGATCGGATGGCAAACCTAGTAACGTCTGATTTATTTTGGGAAGACGAATGATATTCAAACTCTCACAAGAATATAACACATCCGTAACAAATGAAACATAACAAAATGCCTGAAACATTTTTTTTCTCAATTATAATCATTTCTGTTAAAAATCATATTTTGCACATTACATATTTAAAATTATTTTATTTTTATTTTGAACCAAGCATGATATATGACATATAAACATATAATAGAATAAGGCTTTATTAAAAATCCTATTATTTCATGACTTTAAAAGGATAAATTTAAAGAAACATTTTGTTTGTTTATTTCTGACTTCAGTCCATCAAAATCGACCAGAAAGTGGACTCATAACAAGCATTAACACAACTTCAACCGAACTATTTTTAGATAAAAAATCATTCACAATCAATTCAATTTTATTTACGGTAAAACTCGAATTGAAGATTATTTATGAATTATTAACGCTACGAGCAATTTTTTATTGTCCTACAATGTATATGTCTTGCATGTTGTACATGCATGTATCAGATTTCGTACCGTAAAACCTAGAGGGTATGGCGTTAACATGGTTATTATGAACAACAATAGATAACGTTATATCAATATTTGTAGAAGTTTGACACCCAGTTAGGCAGATGTGATTAGTAAATAATATAACGGTTAATTGGTCCAAAAACATAGAATTTTTAATAATCTTTTCAGTTGCCAATACTTATCGTGTAAGGATCTTTAATAAGTAAATTTTGACTTAATTATCGTGCCATTTGTACAGTTTGTCTCCTTCCCGGAAATGATTTTATCAATGTTTACAAATAAGATATATGTTATTTTTAATAAGGAAAAATAAACATGCGTATTTTTAATATTTATATATACAAAATAATTAAGATAATTATATTTTTGATCCCATGTCTATTCTTTCTGAAGACGAATTTCATTCACTATGAAATGTACAAAGTAAAACCTGGGACTATTATACTGTTAAATGTCAAATTTCGTAACAATCCTCTTATTTTGAATTTTAAACCAAAAAATATATTTAGCTTTACTTTTATAATATTTCACATTGCAGTCAATACTATAACTACATTATACTTAATAATAATGAAACTGATGTGTTGTTTCGAAAATTGTTATTGAAATGTAATCTAGCATCTATTTTTTTATTTACTGACATTTATTTATGAATCTTAAAACAAAGATCACTTAAACTGGCATCTTGTAAGAGATTCTTAATTTCACTTATTAGAAAAGATGTGGGACCAAATCATCTGCAAATTGAAAATCTCTACGTCAAAATCGATATTATACTTGTCAGTTGTCTTTCCTTTGTTTGGATAACGATCAACATTTTTTCTCTAAATGCTTTCTATTCTTTCAGGAACTGACTGTCTGAAGCTTACACGTTAACTCATAAATAGGTTCTACTTCCATGTGGAGGAAAAAATTAGCACGACCTACTGATCGAGACACATAATATTACAAAAAGCAAGTCCTAGAATCTGTGTGTTTAGTGGTTCACCATCCTGATAAAACATTGTTTTGGAATTTGTTTTATTCTCAATGCTTTTCAACTTTCAACTTTCTTCTTTACTTGGGCTTTTAAATTGTTTTATTCTAGCGTCTCTGATGAGTCTTTTATAAACGAAACGCGCGTCTGGCGTACAAAATTATAAACCTCATATCTCTATCGAGGTTTTTTTTGCAAAATAAAATCCCTAACAATATACGTGAAGTTTACAAATAAAAGTCACATATATTAACTCAGAGAACACACCCTTATTTCATGATTCTAAAAATTTACAAAGGTGTTTTTTTCAGTTAAGATGATTAAAGTCATAAGACACTGATGATCAGGTCTCAACTTAGAAGCATTACAGTTATTAATATATTTGCTGTCCAAAGAAGCTCTCTTATCAGCAGTGAAACATGGTATGGATATTAATCCCTAATATTATAAGTTGCATAATTCAGAAGTTCTGTTTTCTATCAGAATGATTATTTACAATTGAATTCCCAAAAGTGATTATGTAAAAATAGGAAGGTGCAGTGTGAATGCCATTCAGACAACTCTTCACCAGAGACCATATGACAGATATTTTCAACTATAGGTCAACTTACGATCTTCAACAATGAGCAAAACTCTTACCGCATAGTCACCTAAAAAAAGGCCCCGAAATGACAAATGTAAAATAAGTCAAACGAAAAAACCAACGGCCTGATTTATATACAAAACAATTGACGAAAAACAAATATGATATACAGATACAAACGACAGCCACTGAATTACAGGCTCCAGACTTTGACAGGCACATACAGAATGTGGCGGGGTAAAACATGTTTGAATTAAGGCGCCAACCCTCAACTGTAATTTAAAGACAGTTGTCATCATATTAGGCCTGATAAATCATGTGAGAGACAAACTACATTCGTTCATTATATATATATATATCTAAGCCTACGAGTTAAAACGTGCAAGTGCTTCTTATTTTTTATATAAAAGAAACACAACTAAATGTGTTTGTTCTTTAAAATTTCAGCTCAGTATTATAATATCTTTACTCAAAGGGTTACGTCCGAGCTAATTTACCAGTTCTAGAAAAATATATCAATCCAAGGTAATTTAAATAGTTAACGATTTAAAGCCTTTTATATTCAGAACTCAGATTTAGTGGTAGTCTAGCTACATTTTGGAGAAAAAAAAATGTTTTTCGTATCAAAATTTACACAAAGATCCCAGGTATCACAATTACTTTTAAACTTATAAAGGTTGTAGATCTTTCAATAACGTTGCCAATATCAAAATTTCATCTACCTAAAGAATGATGTTATATTTGGTTTGAAGGCTTGGGCTCAGATAGGCCAAGAAGGAAGTCATTTAAAGGTTTGAAACTATAAAATGTGTCGGCTTTGCACGGAATACACACCTGTACCGAAGTAAATTTTCAAAAAAGAAATGTACTTTTAACTCTTCTCCTGTCCTCTTTGGGTGCAGCACTTTTAATTACTACGTAAAACTGAGCATCTGCCTCAGGCAAAATTGACCTTTCTGATTATAGGTCTTTTTGAGATTATTACACTAAGCCAGTAAAAATGGCCTGTCAAGCTGTTAAACGTTGACATTTAGTGGAACAAAAGTATAAAAATGTGATTTCGATGAAAAACTATAATGTGCTTTGATTACCGTTGATTACCCGGCTTTCAAAATGCAAAATGACCTTATGCAATCATTTCGATGTAGATCCAGAGAAATGCCGGGCAGCCTTTATACCCGAGACATTCCAGGCCTCTTTTGTATATATTCAAAATTTCAAAATTTCAACCCCTGCTTACTAGTAATTGATTATTGTGTTGTCCTGACTCCCTGTCTTCCAATAACCGTAAAATTCTGTTCTCTTGTTGTGGACTCTGAAGTTTGTGTGTTTCGTGGAACTGATGCTTTTAGTTCAAAAGGGCGAATCGGATAATTTATTGTTTTAGTATTTTGGCTACACAAAGGTCTGATCTCTGAAATAGATATACATTATCCATTTTTGTTCCTGAAAATAGTTTGTTTAAGTAGCTAGGTTTGCAAACAAAATTACTTCAGGACAAAAATCAACGATTTGCATAAAATAAGCCTTTGTCGACGATTTGAAAAATTAGACCGTGAATTTACACTCAGACTCGGGTTAAGACTAAAACCTTTATAATTATGAAAGTAGTATGCAACTCATCTTATATAGATGCTCGTTCTTGATGAAATACTTGCCACTGAACAGAAGCAAACAACAATTAATCAAGTATAATCGATGTTTGTAAGGCTCATTGTGTGATACAATCTTTCTCAGATACCTTACAAGAGGCATCGGATTTAATGTCCCCGTTCCGATCTTTCGTGAATGCGTATTTATACATCCCGGGAAAGCCAAACAAACGCACCACCTTAGCAAGAATTTAATGACAGTCGGGATTTCCATATTTCTAAACTCCAGTCATTCCTTGGGGTTTAACAAAAAAATGTTAGGACAAAATGTCAGAATTAGTAACTTTACAAACTTTTAGTTCATCAATTTTAGACTTTCAAAGTATATATTTCTTGACACCATTTCCTAAAATTATCCAACTTACAGCTTTTCTCAATAAAATTGGATCATAATATTATGTTTTCAATAGATTTTTTTAACAGAATTCTATAAGTATATATATATAAATATAAAAATATTGTTAACCAACGCAAACATAATTTTAAATTGAATTGTGACCTTTTGTCTGCAACTTTTGTCCTATAAATGTATGTCCTCTCTAGTACGTATATCCATACATCTACAAAGCTTTGTATTAGTTGTTTTTAAAAGAAAATATAACGACAATGTTTAACCATATATTTCACGGAAATTTAACCTGATGTAGATGTTGTAATTTACAAAATTTCGTAGAACTAGTAAGTTATACATCTTTCGTGGAAGTTTAGTAAGAATCGGGACTTAATTAAATCCGATGCCTTGTGTTACGAGACTGTCACGTTCATTGGACATTAAGAACCATTGCCACAACTATATTTGAGGGTTCCGTAGGTGGCCTGTTGAAAGGCCAAACTTCGATCCCCATGGCTATCAAATATACCCTCAGTTTCCAGTTGCATTCCAAAGTTCCTGCCCTCCATCCTGGTCGACCTCTATTTCAGGACCGACCTATTTGGTTTATTGTCAATTTGAATGTGCATGAAATATTTGCCACTTGGCGTAAAACAAACAACAATCTTTCGTAGAAACGTAGATGAAAGTATCTTTTATATATGTCTGGAAGAATGTAGAAAAAAAAGTCACAGAAAAAAGTCACGGAAATAAAGTCACGGATAAAAAGTCGCAGGAAAAAAGTCACAGGCAAAAGTTCCAAGAAATAAAGTATAGAAAGGGGGGGGGGTTAACTGTACATACAGCTTTTTAACAAAATTGTCAGAATATTTCATAAGCGGTAAAGCAATTATTTGACTTTTAGATCAAACAAAAGTTAATGCAGGAATTAATGTTAACCCAAACGAGACATATAGTATTTCAGTTTTCTTCCCATATTCAAATATTTCCAGTAACAGAATAACCCAATCAGTGAATTCAATAAACGTTAAAATTATATTTTACAATTCATTTAAGTTATAAAACGGTGAAGATATGACTCGCAGACAAGTGGCCCCAGAAAGTACAGATTCTAAATTCGAGATAGGGAAATCGAATTAACATATGGCTGCCAAAATTATCGTCAAATTTCTATAATTATAAGATACAATTTTAATCATTTCACGGTAATTTAACCTGATGTAGATTAAACAAACCATAAAATTTTAATTTTATTCCAACTTAATATATGTAAATTACCGTCTAACAATAGGGTGTATCAAATTTATGACCAAAACACAGTTTATCATTCGTGTTTTACAGAGGAAATCAAGTTCTTCTCACTGTTTAACCCACGGGTTCAGAAGTGAATATCTACGAAAAGTCAATTAAATTGTAAAACAAGTTGTTAACCAGTTTATTAAGTCCAGGGGACACAGGGATATTTTACAATCCGGGACTTTGATTTTACCGGGCAATCATTGATTGTATACAAAGTCCATAAATCAATTTATTTACAGTATTGTTATCGCTGATCGATCTGAAATTACTCAAATATTGAACAATCACTTGATAAAATTTGAAAAATTGTCTCATTAACAAAAGTTTGAAATTTTTCTTTGAAGTTTTCCACAGATTTGAGTCCGTAGTAACGGAATTTCGGATCGATAGAGTTTATAAATTAAAAAAAGAATGAAGTCGAGATTTTGGGTGTATATATGAATAAAAACCAAGAACAATAGTAAAAGCGACTTGAAACTTTTAGATTGATTTATACATATTAGTCTCAGAGTCTATGATAAAAAGTAAAAAATAAAATATTTCACAAATACGGATATAGAATAAGGAGATGTTATACAGTAGTTCTTTTTAGTTTGTTGATGCCAGAAAATAACCATTCAAAGACCTCTTAAAATCGTATTAATTATAAGAATATAAATTGCAAGTTTATCAATCTCTGTAAGGGATCTTGATTGTATGAAACCAAATAGATGGTTTACAAAAACGTTTTGCTTGATGATTATTTTCTCCTTCATCCAAGAGAAACTAAAGAGTAAACCAGTCAACATGCACGAACAGATTTAATCTCGTTAGGAAATGGTGAATGGACATTAAAACTAAATAAATTAGATGTGAGCAAACATATAAAATCAAGCCGTTACATTTGATAATTTCTGAATCCATAATGTCCGCATTAAAATAGGACCCCGTTTAGAAACAGAGGAAGCCGTCCATCACCGTTTAACAAACCGTATCTCCAATGTTCTTATAAATGGGGATATAATCGGTCAGAAGGGTTTCAATTACTTCTTTAAAAAAATCTTAATGTACATAAAATTAACATGGTATATCCCTTTGTATTTTAAAACAGTTTCGTAATAACAAGCATGTTTTCTAAATGTGTCTGTGTAAAAATTATCAAATCTTTTGATCAGAAAACCATGGTAACGTTTATAGAATTATAGTAATTTCTAAACGGAAACCAATACCACAAAAGAAATCAATTTTGATTCAATAATTCCCATGATATTTTTCTCATTTCCTGGCCAACAAACAATTCCCTGAAGAGACCATTATTTACTGACCTAAGTTTGCCCTTTAACTCTGTTTATAAGGATGTTTACTTCTTTTTTGAGGAAATTAAAGAAATAAAATGACTTTCCGTTTTCAAAATTGATTTAAGGTTACTTTATCCAATTAAAGAAATGTAACAATTCAAAAACCTGTGAAATTTTTGGGCCGTTGCATTACCTATGTAAATAGCAAATCAGCCAGGTAAATAATCTATTATTGTGTACATTTACAAAATAAACGCGATAACAATTCAAGTTACAATTGTTACCGTTTCTATTGTTAATCTTTTCATTCATTCATTTCAACGGTTTCCACGAGGTAATTCTTCACACTTGAAAATACCGCTATTTACAAAAAACTAATTTGCATATCAATACACCCCGATTGTTGAATGGCTAATTTTGATGCGCCTGCGCAGAGACGACTGATCAGCTGAACGGCGCTTATTACAAACCACAAAATCCTCATGTTTTCAGTGTTAAATTGACATTTCGTAGGAAAAGAGTTTTCATCAATGTGACAGTTCACAAAATGCCCAGGACCTTTCTTGTCCGAAGAACAGCATTACAATTTGAGAATCCATCTTCAACAGAAAGTCAAGAAGATAGTGAAATTAATTCTACTGAACTTCACGTGAACCACAATAATAAAGGTATGTTTATTTCATATGTAATCAAGCATGAAAGTGATGGCCTTTTATATCTTCTCTATTATTTAGATTTTTAAACATCTTTTTAAAATTCTATTAAAGTTATACCGTTATATAAATATAACGGGTTTTGTAAAAAGGCAAAAATTACCAAAATTAGCAACTGTTTGACAGAAATGTCTAGCACCTGTATCCGACGGGCATCTGTCAGCATCCGTTAAATAAGGATTGCAGACTGTTCATTATGATTGTAATAATTCAATGTTATCTCTGTCAAGTAAATCCTTGGTCTCGAGATTTTATTTGATAAAATGGGGATGTTTATTGCCATGTCAGATACAAATGAGTATTATTAATTAATTAAAATACTCTTATAATCATCGTATATATGTGTATTATCATGAGAATTGTGTATTACTGTTAATATAAATGTCAGAATGGTAAATTAATGATGGTTAACCACACATGGGAGAAGAATGTTTATAAGTAGACATGTGATTATGTTGTGTTGTTTCAAAGATTTCCCGATTTGATTATATCAGAGACATATAATATTGTATTATATGTCTCTGATTATATAGATAAAACTTTTTTAAAGAGTTCAACCGATACTTAAGTTCTCTAATATAGTAAAAATGAAACCAAAAGGTTTAAAATTATATCGTTTCATTCATTTTTTAACTTTATAGATATATATTCACATAAAAATGTTGACATAGAATTATAAATATCAAGTTTCAGCAAGCTACATATATAAAAACTTGGTTTAAGTAGGTTTTTTTATTGATCTATTTCAAACAAGTATTTCTCTAGAAAGGAAAGATTTTGGATAGACAGAAACCAAATGTACTAAACTTTAAGGTATATAAAAAAAAATAATGTTCCTACATACTTGATAATTTTGGTAAAATGGCTTTATACGATCTTTTGATACGGAAATATTCGGAGACTCACAGTCACAGTGTTGGTCTAAGATCCAGCTGGGACTATTATACTGTCAATATATTATGTCCCAGGATCAAGCAACTTTTTTTTCTTTTAAATTCATATACATCATGTACAAGAAACCTACTCTTGTCTGTTGTGTCCACTTTTAGTAAGACATTTTTAGACTAATGTACTAATGTATTATGTATTAGATCAAAGTTAGAGAAGTGTTTATATTACAAACTTTTCAATTGTTAATGATAAAGACCTTGATTAGACAATGACAACACACAGATTATACTGTTTTTACAGTTGATTTCTACGTTTCCATAATGTCTGGGAAACTTTAATTACCATGCATTAACACATCGGATCGAATAAAGTTCCCACCAATTAGTTTTTATTGTAATTAACCACGTAGCGAACCAAATCGATAAATTTCCGACATTCAAACAAGATTTACACCTCAACAGTGCGAATTCACCTGTCGCCTGGAATTGTCTGCACCGTTAGAACTCTGCATCATTAAAGATTAGGCCGACACACTCATATAATTCAAAACTTCAATTTAACTTTTGAAGACCGGTTAGAAGTTTGATTAAGTTATCATACCCCAAAGGGACCGAAGGTTATAAATTATAAAATAGATAGGAAAATTGTATTTCTTTATTTGTATAATTATGTTGTCAAATAGATTAATTTATTTGATAACTGTTGTCTGTTACAAAATACGGCAATTAGATGTTTGTGTTTTCTATATAAATATACCAACAGTACATTGTCCTTACATTTTTATAACAAATATAAATATATAATTTGTCATGTTATTGCTTAAGGCATGTAATAAATATACATACAATTTTATATTTAAATTTTCTCTTTCAAAATTTAACATAATCATTTCAAAGTCATTAATTATTCGGTAACATTAAAGATTTAACATCTTTGAAGAAAGAAACATTTTAAAACGAATTAAAGATGTTTTTCGAGTGGTATTTAAAACCCATCGGAACGCGCCAAAAAATTCAAATTACAATGTCCGTGAATAATTAAAATAACGGTTGATCGTTGATTAAATTTCATCATGCATCTAGCATCTGTCACTGACAGTCGATTGCAGTCTTCTGGTAATCTTGTATGGGCTTCAATATTGATTTTGGCTATTTTTCATTACCCAGGCGCTGTATCTGCGTTCTGGGATTGGTCGTCTGCATGATCAATAACGGTCGTCTGCCAGAGAGATGTATTTAAGGAACCTTTTTGTATTAGCATATTGATGGCGTTACACAATGATTAACGATTGAAAACAGGAAATTACTCTATTTTAGGTACCTAGTTGTAACAGCTGCGTAGTATGGATATTTTCTAAAATAAGAAAGGTCTTTGACGATATTTATTGATGTGCAGCAGACTTCTGCTTCACAGACAATTGATTTTTAAATTTGACGCTATTTGATGAATACGTCTTTTATACCGTCGGAATAAGAATGCCGTTAACATTCATGTATTCTTCAAATTTGCTAAGACTTTTTTCTCATACGTGGATACTAAAATATCTATGTTGTCAAAGAAACTGTCTCTGCTTTTATTAATAACATTTTTGATAAATACCCATTTATGAATGTATTAAATATCTCTCATTCTAACACAAAACGTGTCAAAATTAAGACATTTTTATCTCATTTTTTCGCCTATTTGGATTACGGTGACGGATTATGATTAGAGTGAAAACAATATGTTACCCGTGTGTTGTGACAACGGTGGTCCGTAGTATATGCAGGTAATCCCGGAAACAAATACGTGATATCCAGAGAAAACCGTGGACGATACAGTTAGGGATAAGGGGATTATATTTTAGTTTACATACTGATTCCTTTATTTGGTTATTTCATTACATTATAATCGCCATGATGTAAGTGGATAACGATGTTCATACATATTTGTGAATCGGGTTGAATCCGTTGATTTGCGGGTAATAAGTAACCGAGCAAAGGCGAGTCCGTGGTTACAAAGATTTACAGTCATCTTGTATTATTTAAACTATATGTACAGTTGTTGATTACATTTTCCTACCAGGGGATTGGGCAAGGAGGGGAAACTTGTACTCTGCCATCGTATATATATATATACAAGTAAATGTGTGATATTCCAGATTCCATATTCAATATTTTATTAGTCTCACTACTTTATTAGTTCCTATTAGTCTCACCACTTTATTAGTTCCAGCCACATTTTGAAGGCATAAATATGAATAATGAGATAGATTTTAATGCGTTCGACACGGTATTATATCTGAAAAAAAAAATTACATAAGGTTTGCTCAAAACCAAAAGTTTCTACAGCCAAATACGTAATACAAAAAAAATCTCTATTAGAACAGTCAAATCCGTCAAAGGTCAACTTGGGAATCAACTTGACTTTACTTGAGGTAGTTGTAACGAAATGACATAATACATGAATAAAAAAATTAAAAGAAGTCAAAATTTATAAAAGATTAATTCATGATAATACAAATAAGAAAACACAGATGCACGTTCACGCGATACACCTTTCGTTTCCGCACGAGGAAGCATCGCAATCTTTAAAAGAATATCAATTATTAAAATGAACACGAATTAAAGTTCATGTATGACGACTTTTACCTGTAAATATGCCTTTGTTTGATTATATCTTATGTTTTAAATAAGAATTTAGAAACATCTGTGTAGTTAAAATTAAATCTTCTGTAAACAGCGACAGATGTATAGCAGAACATATAAAAGTATTATTTAAAATATGTTTTTAGCAGGTAACATTCAAAAAGTTGAGCTATTAATGTTATTTTCACCTTCTAGGTACTCTTTTTGTAACTGTATTTTTTTGTACGTTTCACCTGGCTTAAAACTATTTAAAGATCTGTCCGTTACGATACAAAGTAAAAATAGTCGTAAAAAATGGGTCTTTATCAAGATAATTTGGTAACAGTTTGACGGCTCGATCATTAAATGGGGTGACTCTTGCGTAACGAAATAAATGTTTTACACTGATAACAATAAGAGGCTTCCAAACTGTGATTAAAACGCTACATGTAGCTATCATTTGGTAGACATGTAATCTTATGAGACTCGCGCTCTTTTTACAAAAAACAAACAAAAAATGAATGACATCCGTCTCTTTTTATAAAGAATATATGTAAAGAACGTAAATTTTAACGAATAATGAAATACTATAGTCATGTAAATGATAAAGATTTGGGACAAAATTAACCTAAACAGACAGAAAAATTAAAAATAAAAAAATAAAAAACCAAAACAGATGCAATACCAGTCAGAAAGCAAATTAGAAAATATAAAAATATGAATAAATAAAGTCCCATGTCCTCAGTTATAATGTCCGTTAAATACAGGACCTTAAGTCTTCTTGGTGCAGTGTCGGATCCAGAAATTTTCATAAGGGGGGCCCACTGACTGCCATAAGAGGGGGCCCGCTCCAGTCATTCTTCAGTGGTCCCTAAATAATTTACCAAATTTTCCCACAAAAAAGGAGGGGGGGGGAGTTGCGGGCACTCTGGGCCTCCCCCTAAATCCGCCTCTGTCTTGGTGGATAGACGGTCAGATCTGTTACAATCATTCCACTATCTATATTTTATTCCGACCAAAATTGATGTTATTATGGGCTTAGTCTAATAACACGCAAATTAAGTAATTTCTCGATTGACAAGATGTCAACACTACACGCTTGTCGTTGTGAAAATTCCATTTTATCCTACAACGGTTGCTTCATCATATTTCCTAATCAACTTTGTTAAGTAACACCTATTGAGTTATTGCCCGTTATGTATTTGTGAAATCTTAGCACTTCCTTCTTAAACGGCGATAAATTAATTAAAATGATCGGTGATTTATTAGTCTGATAAGAAAATCCATTCGATTTTACTGACACTTGCAATTATCGAAACTTTTATCCAATTTGCATTAAATCCCAGGATTCATATGAGAACGTACCAAAATTTTTTCGATATAATTGAACGTGTTATTTGTAATATTTTCCCAAAACCTGATAAAAATAAGAACGCAGATTAAACGAAAGCTTTCCGTCTGAGATCAAGATTAAGAAACTTCGAAAAACCCAAAATGGTTTCGTGAATAAAGGCATCTAAGAAACGTGATCAATTATACTATGGACTGTATTTTATAAATCATTATAGTTTGATTTGACTATATAACTATTTTGATTCGAGCGCCGCTGACGAGTCTTTTGTAAACGAAACGGCGTCAAGCATGCAAAGTTATAAGCCTGGTGTCTTTGACGAGTTTTTACAATCCGTGCAATTAATAAGTTCCAAGTAGACGAACGTGTATACTGCTATATAAGAGCGCGTCGCGCAAGCTCAAGATTCCAATATATTTAATAAGAGTATCTTTCTGGTATACCTATCTGTCACACGCGCACACAGATGATACATACTCTTGACTATGACTTAGTTTACAAATTAACGTTGAGGGGGGGGGGGGGGTATAATTAGTAATCGTTCGTGAAATGTTCATGTTTTATATAATAGTCAAAGGTTAAACTATTACAAAGCAAACACTTTGATAAAGTTTATGAACTTTTAATATGAAAGAAATTTTTGTAATGTTTTTCAGAGTCGAAGGTTGACAGCGGTCAACTTTTTAACGATCGATTTATGACACGCGAAGAAAAATGACCCTTCTAAATTTTTTGTGTCATTTTGAAGATTTTGAGAAGTACAGAGCAAATACGAAAAATTATGGCCTTTTGTCAGGGGAACAGTTAAAATGTAAAACAGTTAACCTATAAAATAGCAGGGGTCTTTTTAAACTATTCAAATTTGATAACCCAATACACCATTGAACGGGAAGTTGGAATGCAGGTTTTTGTTCCCACATAGAAAATTCTGAATGAATGAAAGATCATCTCAACGAGATGACCGTTAATTTAAAAGGAATTCCATTCAACATTTTTACCTTGAACCACTGTATGACCAACTTGTTATTTTCTAACACCTGTCGCACCTTGCGCTCTACCTGACAGGTAGAAATTGTTTGGTCGTTATAAACATCCAAAGACAGATGTGACACCTTTCTTATGAGGGTCAGAGGGGTGGTCCGCAGGGAGTCTAGGGAGTATCTTTTCTTCTTTATAAAAAAACACTTGCAATGTTTTGGCCAGAAGAAAAAGTCAAGTAATTTGAACATCTGCCGGTAGTGAATCCCGGTCAGTGTCATTCTTATGTCAAGAAGTAATATCTTTTAAATTAGGTCAAATCAAACCCTAGAGTACACTAAGGATAATTTATTCTTGACATCCCATTATTATTAAAATTAAAGATTTTATAAACTGAATGCACAGGAAATGCAAATAATTGTGTGTAATATTTAAATATTCCCCACTGTAATGGACAACTCAAGCATTCCTTCAGGCATATCATCTAAAGTTAAGATCGAAAAGTTATAACTTTTTACGGAAATTTATTTTTGATGATGCTTGACTTATTGACACACGTGCTTATTAATGATTTAAAAGATATGCATAGTCTCCTTCATTGATAACTACATTGAATTTAATTTCTAAACGTTGCTTCAGTAATCGTGCAAGCAGAAAAAAATTAAGTTATTTTCGTTTACGTAAGAATTGTGAACATAACTCGCATATGGAAAAAATATCTGGTTTTGCAAATGTACTGTTCACTTTTGCTGAACGAAAAGTCCCTCCTCCCACTCGGCCTAGAAAAAAATAATTTAGCAGTATCAAACTTTGTTTTCAGTTTTCATGCTCTAAAGTCCAACTTATAATAAACAACAGAACATTAAAAACATGCGGTGACAACGAATACAGTAAATTCAATAGATAATTTTTTAATGTTAGAAGGAAAGGCGAGTAATTCAGAAATGGCCACACACTGGTCGTAATGGCGATCACCAAAGTTTCAATCAATAGATAAACTATTTTTAAGTGTCCATATCTATTAAAATGTCATAATTCCTTAATGTGCAATTCCAGTTGTGAAGTTGTTAAAGAAATGCAACACGTTTTTTCTTGTGACAGCTGTATAAAGAGATCTGACCAACATGTCGCCACGGTCATTTATCGTAAATGTTGAAAGGATAAAAAAATCAAGCTGTGGCAAATTGATAATAAATGGGATAATTTTATATTTTTTTATACCCTATAAAATTAAACTATCGATAAACAACAGCTTACCCTGATAAATATCAAATACATGTATAAAATAAATGTATAATTGTATTCACGTCGTAATTTTCAGTTTCTAAATCTTAAATGTGTTTCATTATGTTGTTTGCGTCTGCCCTCGTCTTCCAGAAATATTTCAAGTAAATAGCCCGAAAGACTCTCATTAAATGCATATATACTTTAATAAACACTGAAGATCGTCTTGCCCCTTTCATGTGTGTAACTTGTATTCGTTTCGTCAAATTAATTAAGCAATCTTCTCTATTTTAGATTTCTTTTTTCAGATTTGAGCGTTCATGAAAGTTCATCCGACATTCCTCTGATAGAACCGAGAGTTAAAGAAGAAGAGGTCGAAGTCGAATCTGATTCTTCAAACTTAACAGAAGTGGTATCGTTTGATAAATCACCGACCTATCTGTCAAGGGCCATAAGCAAGGTCATCACAGTAGACTCGGTAACTGGGGTCATTGAAAATAAGACATCGTCGTTAAAGAGTTACATTAAGGAAGAGATACCAGATCCGGAACTAGACGCTGAAGTAGCCTATCATACTGACAGGTCATTTTCTAGTTCCACACGTGACATCAGTACATGTTCAAGACCTATAAGTATATCATCGGTGGAAAGCACCGGAAGTCAGGTTCACCATAGCAACACGTACAGTGATATCTCAGAGTCGAGTTTTCAAGAACATATTCGAGAAAGGATTGCACCGTTATCTCTTCCTCTGATAACTCCTCATCAGCCATTGCCTCCCTTTGCCTCTTTGGCTTACAACGTTTTTGTATCATCTAGAAAAACAATGGGTGAAACATTGCAGGAGACTGTTACCATGGATACACAACCAACCACAGTAATGAAACTTCCTCTTCGATTTCCATTGAACAATGATCAGGATCAGTGCTCATTGAAAAATGAAAGACTTACAGACGATGGTCAAAGTTGTGAGAACAAACAAACAAAAGAAACGAGGGTGAAATCAAATGACGAAATTAGTGAGAAGAAATTCGAGTCTTCTGAACAAAAACAAACCAAAGTCAATCCAAAAGAAACAATAAAAAGTGCTCCCAAAATATGGAACCCGTTCCATTATGTATCTACACCAAAAACAAACAAAGTGCTACCTGTTTCACCAGCATTTAGTTCTCCTGTTAGCCAGATTGTAAATAATTTGCGAAGTCCACATTTACCTCAATCTGTTATTAACTATGCTACCCCTTTTATTGCAAATTCATATCATCATTCAGAAAGACTGGATTCACCTCAGATGAGAATACCAGAAGTTCGGATTCCAGATGCTGAAAGATGTTACAACTTCTCATACAGTACTAGATCCCCCTTCTTACGGGAACCAGGCAGCTCTTTTCAGACGGTTCCGCAGATTAATGCTTCTCAGAATGTAAATTCCGTTTTCTCACCAAGAATACCCAGTCCATTTTTACCATACAGATCACATTGCACTCCTGAATCGTATGCTTCAAGTACAATGCCACCTTCGAGGACGTCGACTCCTACCATAACACCAATTCCGACAACGCCAATTCATCGAATTACGCCAATTTCGACAACACCGATTCGGTCGATACCAGAAGTTCATATGTCCAATGCACAGAAACGTCCTTGTACACCAGTGTCTGAAACACCAAAAAGACTACGTGTAGACAATGTTCCTTTTCAAATATATAAAGAAAGTCCGACGCAAAGTTTTGACCAATGTTTTCAGAATTTGCCGTACCGATGTCCTATAACACCGGTCATTACGAACAATGCTAGTCAAAATCAGGAGAATACATCGGTGAACAGGACACCAGTCACTCATCTGCAACAAAGGGCAGCGCTGCAACATGGGTCCCCTATTCTGGCACCATCGTCTATCTCCAAAGAAAATATACCAAACCAGAGTTCCAAAGACGTAGTTTTGAAAGTCGTAAAGGTATGTATACATTTATGTTCTATATTTAATAGTTTTAGCATGTCAAATGATTAGTGAAATGAACAAATTGTTCACAAGTTGTTTAGTTTAAACATATTTTATTTGCAAAAGTAGCAAAAGGGATTGGACACAAGTTATAACAACATTAGTGACGTCCTCTCCCTATATAAATATAAACACAAAGTACATTAGATAATGACGAAAAACATAGTAGGAATGCATGTATAAATACAAACTGCATACAAAAACAAAAAACAAAAAACAAAAAAATACAATATAATATGGAATAATATATAAAACTGGACTGGAGTGAAGAGTTGGAAAGTAGGAATTCAGAATGTTAATTGATTGTTTTAAATCTTTGTGTTATTCTGATATATGATTGTACAGACTCAAAAATTTCTTTGTTTTGCTGAAAAGAAAGATCACCGTCACCAGCCAATAGAAGCTCAATGGATATAGCATACCTTTCTAATTTTGAAAACAATATTTCTCTTGCTTCGTTGTTCGTCACGCCTAGTATCATCATCTTCATGAATCTGTAACATTTTCCAATAGAAGGCCACTTTTGCTCAATATTAATGTGAAAAAAATGATACAGTAACAATCGACAAAAAATGTGTTGTTTCTCGAGTTTCCATCCCTATTGCAAATTTCTGGACGCGATTGAATAAATAAAAGCGAAAGTCTATACTGAACAAATTTGGAAATACGAAGCCTCCCCAACCCCAAAAAAGCTCACCGAAACATTGTACAAATACAATCTCTTATGCTCTAGTTGCAAATGGGTATGACATTTTTTATGGCAACGAGACTTGATTCAGTGTTTATTTTTTAGACACAGCAGACACCACAGAAATTCGAAGTGATAAATGGAGGTTACGGTATAAAGAACCCGTCATTTGTGCCGCCAAAGCCTGCTGATATTACAAATATACAACAAGGTATGTACATTTAAGTCATAAAAGAAAAAAATGTTATCCATGGGACATCACTCCATGTCTACAACACTTTCATTCACCAGGTGATGTTGTTCAGTACTTGGCACGCGCCGCAAACTTAGAAAAGTGTGTCGTATTTTAAATAGACAATTTACCAGTCACAGTTTCGCGCTGTTTTCTTTATCTTAAGATGCTTGAGTAAAGACCATATGTTCACATTTTACTTCACAATTAAATATTTCCTCGTCATTATTTAAATGTTTGATTAAAAATGACTAAATCGTTAAAAGTTGCCACTTGACAAATTTCATTATGATTTAACTTTATTTACAAATCAGTAAAATGTCAATAAAGGTCTTTTCACAAAGATAACTAACTGTGCGATACTGGTCGTAGGTAAACAGGTTACAAATTGTACTATTATTCAATAAACAGGTAACAAATGTACTATTATACAATAGAGTGAATAGTGTCTATTTCAGTACAATTATGTAAAATTTAAATACGCCTTGTAGGATGTGAACTGTTTGACTTGACATTGTTACAGTAATGGATAGTGTATTGCCACTTTACAATAAAACATTTTTTTTAAAGATAAAAAATACGCTAAGTATTTTAAGTATTTTTAAATGGAACACCGTAAAAAAAGATCGTCACGTAACCTACTAGACATTATTTTTTTTTCGTTTGTATTGTTTCTTTCATATCGGGGTCTTTTTTCGCCGTCTTTACGATATGGGTTTTCTTATTGTTGAAGGCCGTACGGTGGCCTATATTTGTCTAATAGCACTTTATTTTAACTCTGGTGCATAGTTGTCTTATTGGCAATCATACCAAATCTCCTCATTTTCATATTGAATTAGTTTTACGGTTAGTCGTAGAGCCCAAAAGGGGGCGCATAAACGAATACTTTGTTGACCCAAATCGCGTTATGATTCCCTCGTGTATGCACATCGATATGATGAATTTTAGTGATATTCTGGAATACTTCCACTAGTATATAAAATGTTTATTTTTTCTTCACAGACGAAAACGGAAAAGGAAGCTTTATGTGCAAAGTTTGCGGCAAAGAATTTACCATTCAACGATTACTTAACCGCCATCTGAAATGTCATAGCGAGGCAAAAAGATACTTGTGCACTTTTTGTGGGAAAGGTTTCAACGACACGTTCGACTTGAAACGACATACTCGTATTCATACAGGTACGTTTAGTAATAAACATATGATATTCATAAATCATAACAACTGCTTTTAACAAATCAAATAACCAGTTGTATTGTTGTCGTCAAACACTAGAACTGTTCTTTACTGAGGTGTCCTAATAAATCTGTTAATGCATGTCCGTACAAAATCATTAATTATAGCATCAGTTCTCATTTAATACATATATCTATAACGAGAAAGATACGATGTATAACATTTACAGTTTTATTTAACTAGCACTTTTCGGTTCAGCAAAAGATATTTTTTGAAGCGTATAGGTTCTATACATATATCTATAACGAGAAAGATACGATGTATAACATTTACAGTTTTATATAACTAGCACTTTTCGGTTTAGAAAAGATATTTTTTGAAGCGTATAGGTTCTATACATATATCTATAACGAGAAAGATACGATGTATAACATTTACAGTTTTATATAACTAGCACTTTTCGGTTCAGCAAAAGATATTTTTGAAGAGTATAGGTTCTATACATATATCTATAACGAGAAAGATACGATGTATAACATTTACAGTTTTATTTAACTAGCACTTTTCGGTTCAGCAAAAGATATTTTTTGAAGCGTATAGGTTCTATACATATATCTATAACGAGAAAGATACGATGTATAACATTTACAGTTTTATATAACTAGCACTTTTCGGTTCAGCAAAAGATATTTTGTGAAGCGTATAGGTTCTATACATATATCTATAACGAGAAAGATACGATGTATAACATTTACAGTTTTATATAACTAACACTTTTCGGTTCAGCAAAAGATATTTTTTGAAGAGTATAGGTTCTATACATATATCTATAACGAGAAAGATACGATGTATAACATTTACAGTTTTATATAACTAGCACTTTTCGGTTCAGCAAAAGATATTTTGTGAAGAGTATAGGTTCTATACATATATCTATAACGAGAAAGATACGATGTATAACATTTACAGTTTTATATAACTAGCACTTTTCGGTTCAGCAAAAGATATTTTGTGAAGAGTATAGGTTCTATACATATATCTATAACGAGAAAGATACGATGTATAACATTTACAGTTTTATATAACTAGCACTTTTCGGTTCAGCAAAAGATATTTTGTGAAGAGTATAGGTTCTATACATTTGTTGTCATCTACTACCAATAAGTCGACATTGTTAAAAGGCATATGAACTGTTCCGTTATGAACATAATGAATACATTCATGTGTACACTTTCATTTGAATATACGCAATAAAACAAGTAGACTTATATATCCTTTAACGTTTCATATTTAAATTCAAATACTATATCGAATCATCTCTCTTTAACGATTTATTAAACGATTGTTATTTTAATATTAGGTTTACATGTCAAAGTTTACATCGCCGCGATGTAGCCTTTTGCGCTGATGTTGCGTAGAGCAAACACCAATCAATCAAAGTTTACATCGTCTCGATGTAGCCTTTTGCGCTGGTGCGGCGTAGAGCAAACACCAATCAATCAAAGTTTACATCGCCGCGATGTAGCCTTTTGCGCTGGTGCGGCGTAGAGCAAACACCAATCAATCAAAGTTTACATCGCCGCGATGTAGCCTTTTGCGCTGGTGCGGCGTAGAGCAAACACCAATCAATCATAGTTTACATCGCCACGATATAGACTTTTCGCATTGATCCGATGTTAAGCAAACACCAATCAATCACTCAATCAATCAAAGTTAACAACTTGAAAATTATTTTTGTTGTTAACTCACTTTCACAATTATATTCGTAAGCATGACAATAATATGTTCTTAATTTCAGGTGTAAAGCCATACAAATGCGAGCATTGTGAGAAGGCGTTCACACAGCGATGTTCATTGGAGTCGCACAGTCGCAAGGTACACAGTATGGAACTAAGCTATGGTTACAAACAACGGCGCAATAAAACGTACGTTTGTGAGGATTGTGGTCATTCTACAACGGATCCGGAAGTTCACTTTAAGCATTTGAAAGATCATCATCCTAACTGCCCAGCACTTGCCAAACCACATGATAAAAGACATTTCAAATTCCAGGCAAATGGAAGACCTTCTGGTTCGCCTTTACGACTAAGACACTAACTTTTGTATATTTTTGTCTCTTGTTATTGTTTCAAAGTATTATTTATTTTCCGTCCCATTGTTGTATATTAAAATGAAATACATTTGTATGAAAGATAGGGCTAAATATTACAGTTCAAGAAAAATGGCGTGCAATACATAACTTGAGCTTTTTGTTTATATGTATAAAGATATATCATGAATGAAATCCTTGAATGAACTGAATTCCATGTATGCCTATTTCATTATGGGCATGCATCATTAAAATATGAAAACTGTGTTTTCTTACGTTAGTTTTTGTTGTTATACAAGAAGGGCAGAAAATACTGAATGGGTTTTTCAAACCTTTGTAAGTTAATGACAAAAAACAAAAAACGACAAAAAAAACCCTCCAAAACAAACAAACAGCAGTATACAAATGCAACCTAGAAAACAAAAGATTAAGTAACACGAACTCAACCAAAAACCGGGGATGACTTGTGGTGCTCCGGAAGGGTAGGCACATACTGCTTCAAATGTAGCATCTGTTGAGTTGTTCATGTAAGTACAAACTCGGTTATAAGTCTAATGCGGTGAAGTCACATTCAAGGAAAAGAGGACTAGATTATGGTTACGACCATAGGAACATATCTGCCGTCATCTGTGAAACAGATATTACATAACGATAAAGGTATATATATAAAAGAATACAAAGGCTGGTCTAAAGGAATTAGTATACGTATTTCATTTGTTAAAAAAACCAATTACTATATAAAAAAGTAGATGTGGTATGATTGCCAATGAGACAACTAACCACCACAGTCCATATGACGTGGATGTCCGGAACTATTGATCACAGAACGGTCACAAACAGTCAGCTATAAAAGGCCTTATTTATGATAAAATATTTTAAAACAACACGATTTTTTTGTCGACTCTGCGACTTCTATCGCAGAAAGCTCGACATAGGGATAGTGATCCGGCGGCGGCGGCAATGGCGACATTAACCAAACACTTAAAAGCTTTATATTCTAGAAGATAGAAGAACTAGATATTTCCTACTTTGTATATAGATGCCTTATGTTATGAAGTTTCCGTCTGTCATATGCCCATTGTCCTTGACCTCATTTTCATGGTTCAGTGACTACTTGAAAAAAGTGAAGATTTATTGTGATGTTAATTTCTCTCTTACAAGGAGTAATAGGATAACTATTTAGTATGTGCTTACTTTGCAAGGTCCTCGTGGCTGTCAGACAGTTATCATATGATATCGACCTCATTTAATGGATCAGTGAACATGTTAAGTTTTCGTGGTCAAGTCAATATCTCAGATACTATAAGCGATAGGGCTAATATATTTGGTGTATGGAATGTTGTAAGGTGTACAGGTTCAACTGGCAGGTGTCATCTGACCTTGGTCTCATTTTCATGGTTCAGTAGTTACAGTTAAGTTTTATTTGACCATGACCTCATTTTCACGGTTCATTGCTCAGTGTTAAGTTTTTAATGTTTTGTTCTGTTTTTCTTAAATTATAAGCAATAGGTCAACTATATTTTGTGTATGGAATGATTATAAGTTGTATATGTCTGTCTGGCGTTGTGATCTGACCTTGACCTCATTTTCATGGCGCATTGGTCAATGTTTAGTTTTCATAGTTTTTTTAATTTCTAAGATACTATAAGCAATATGTCGACTATGTTTAATGCATATATTGATTTTAAGTCTGTCTGTCATGGTTCATTGGTTAATGTTAAGTTCGTTTCTAAGAAACTATAAGCAATTATAGGTCAACTATATTTGATGTATGGAATGGTTGTGAGGTGTGCATGTATTTCCATTTTGATTTTGGTTTATCTGACCTTGACCTCATTTTCTTGGATCATCTTAAGTTTATGTGATGATTGTAATAAAGCTTTATATTTAGGACTGTCATAATAAAATCAATGGTCAGTAAAGCAGGCCAGCCATTTCAGCGTGTGCATTCTTGATTTATTTACGAACAATAACAACCACTGAATCTGAGGGGATTTTGACTTGTCGAGATTAAACATGAGCGCCAAACCCTCCCACAAACATGGAATAGTGGTTTAACAGCACAACATAGGAGCAAAATGTTTCAATCAGTTGAAAATGACCCAGCTTATTCGATTGGCACGAACCGTCTACTGATCTAGTATACTTTACTGTACTAGTTTACTACTCAACCAAACATAATGTCAAAATAATATGAGACAAAGTGAAAAGCTGGCTAAAATCTTAATTGAACTAACGTTAAGTCGGGTACCAGGATCCTTAAATAAGTGCTATACCTGGAACTAGTACATAATGGGACTTAAAACTAAAAAAAAATTCTATTACTTTCACATTTCAGAAAATATGGATGTTTGCATCCCTCGTGTTGGAGATAGTACAATAAATGAACTACTTTAAATGCTACATTATCTGACTAATTAACTATTCTTGAGTTATGCTCCTTAATTAGAATACACTACTAAGGAATAAGCGAGAAAAATACTTGAAATAGTAAAATGCTTTAAGTAATTTTTACCCGATTGCTTGATACTTCAAGTTCTCCGTGAGTGCCATTCTATTAATTAAAAGAAGATATAAAAGGTCAACTATAGTATAAAACGAGTATTACTAGCAGTTGCCTTGGTTTTACATTTAACACATTTGGAACTATTATACAAACATTTGTCGAAAAAGATCCACACAAATTAAAAAGTTCCTTTTTTATTCGTTTCTTTCTTGTTACCTTGCTGCCATTCCACCAACCTATACGACTGCCGACAGGAATTAACATTGGGGCACGGGAAAAATAAAGAAAAATTTTCCCCTAGGTTCAAGGAACCAGTCGAATCGGAACACAATACAACCTTTTTTCCAGTGGAATTCAAATTGGCCGATTAATTTGGAGCTTGTAGACAGACAAATAGGACTTGTTTTATCATTAAAGTATAATACGGTCTAAGGCAAATATGTAGAATATCTTCTCAAAAAAACTCAAACAAATACATGTTAGTGTCGGAAAGATGTCATGTAATTCATAAAGTAAAGTTACTTTGGCCCAGTCGGAAAAGTAGTATGGTTTATCACTGGGGTCGATGAATAATTCGTAGAAAAAAAATCAACTACATATATGGGATGTATTTGTCAGCGTATATTTGTTACGCCTAACAGAAGTTCCGAATTCTGGCGTAATTGATCATACCTTTGACAGATACAATTTGGAACAAACGAAACAGATGTATTTTATAAATAGCTTGACACAAAAGGAATGCAGCCGAAATTGTCTACCTAGACACGAAGCGGCAAATTTACGTCTCGAAATCGTAAGGAGACAAACATATTAGAAGAAGGGGGATATCAGTTTTTTTCAAATGAATACTCTGACACACAAAGGTTGAAAGTAAATATTCTGACCAGATTAGAAAGTACAAACTATAAGATTAGCAATAAAATGAAAATACATACCCGGTTATGGAAATATTCAAAAATGACCAAAATTCTGACCCAAAACAATTTCCCAGGCACTTCAATCCAACATAGCTGCATAAAATGGCTCCATGATGACAAGTTATGTCACTGTTGGAAATAAATGCGAGATCGAAAAATCTAGAAAAAAGGACGTTGCTGAAAATGGGAGGTTGAGGGGAAAAGATCATTCGAGTGTGCTTCATTTGTAACACAACAAGATAGTTAGTTAACAGTTTATTTATTTACGCCAAATGAGCCGATGTGTCCCATACAGTAAATACATAGGTATATATACAGAATATAACAGTTTGTCAAAGTTTCTATTAATTTGACAATAATAGTTTTAATTCTAAAGGTACATGGATGAATATCTATTAAGTTGACTCTAATTGACATGTTTTGACCAAGCTGGAAATTGATAGTTGTAGAATACACGTATGTCCAGTCTTTTAACTAATTGTTATTACAACATGTCACCATCTGGTTTGCATGTAAACATGTTTTTAAAGTTATATGCAACGTAGTGGTCAATTAAAACAACCTTTCCCAAGGTCATGATTTTCTTAATAGATATTCCCCTGTATTTATTTTATTCAATTTAATAAACATTTTGAGAATATATAATCATAAATATAAATATAAATATATATATATATAAATATATATATATATTTTAAGCCCATCATATTGTCACATTCCTCCCTTTCTTAAGAAATATAATTTTATATTTTAGTTTAAATCGGTGACAATATGAATGCTTACAAATTCCACAAAAAAAAAACAATATTCATAAACAAAATCATTTCAAAAGTTCAACAACATCTAAATGTCCAGCAATGTATAGTTCATACAATTCTTGTGTGAATAACTAAGTTGTTATAGTTCTATCATAACACTCCTCGTAACATCAAATATCGGAACTTCTTAATTCTAGAAAAAGGCGCAACCATCAACTGCGGACTGTCTTCATAACCCCGACTCCGGTGAACTTCTCCTCCGATCGTCGTTGTCAACTCCAACAATCCGTTTGTTTATCTGCAACGCCAATTCCCGTCATTCAGAAGTACTGCAACTACTCCGACTATCGTTGATAACTCCGACCTCCACGTGATCAACCATCGGTCGTTGATAACTCCGACCTCCATGTGATCCACCATCAGTCGTTGATAACTCCGACTTCCATATGATCCACCCTTAGTCGTTGATATACTCCGACCTCCATGTGATCCACCATCAGTCGTTGATATACTCCGACCTCCATGTGATCCACCATCAGTCGTTGATATACTCCGACCTCCACGTGATCCACCATTAGTCGTTGATATTACTCCTAACTGACCTAGCTTACCTACCCTGTTGATTCAGGGTCCCTGAATAGGTTGCTCAGTTATCACCGGCTGAAACAATTCAGGCAAATCTACCTGTGATGTTGTAGAACGATTCCCTCTACCAATATAAAGTTATGTGATCGTATAGTTTTATTTACATCTAAACGTCTGCGTTGTGTCCAAAATCAAAGCCAATATCCAGTGTTCTTTTCCAATCATCATTCTTGTGGTCAGTTAACTTGATTGCTACTACTCATTGTTTGACAAGTTGAGTACTGGATAATGGTTCTTAGTGGCTGGTTCTAATAGTGGTGCAGTAGCTATTTTAACATCTCTGGAGGCAGTACCATCGCCCTCAACATTAGTTGACACCACTTGATCGCCACCAAGGTATCTTGTGACTATTTGAACCTCTTTATTATTATTCATTCTCTTGGCTAAACACCTATTCTTAATATTTTGACGATATTTACAAAATAAATATAACATAATCCCTATAGTAAAAGCAACGAAAAAATAAATTAATGCATATGCCCAATTTGGCAGCCCAAAATCTTCCTCAATAGAATCTAACTGGTTCAATTGATAAATTAAATTGTCCATCGGTATGTTATCTATATTTTTTAGTTCTTTTGGTAACTTTGTCAAGTTAAATTTTGGAAAAGTTTTATGAAATGGCTTCCATATTCCTAAGTTAGTAAAGTTATATGACTTGATTAATTCTGCAAATTGGTCTTGAACTTGAAACTTACTTTTCGAATGAAGAAATGGCAAAAGCGCCATATAATCATTATTAGCAGTACATGATTCATTTAATTTTAATATATCTATAGGTGGAAAAATCTCTGTACTAGAAGTTATTTTCTGATCCGCGTATCTACAAGCTATTGCAAATTTCAAAGGTATTCTTGTCGTAATTAACCATGAACCGGATGAGATATACTTTGCCCTAGGCAGGACGGCAAAAGGTTTAACTAGGGTCTGACAATCAACCAATACTTTCCTGCCTTTTTTCATAAACAGAGTTGTGATGCACAGATTACTCAGATTAATTGGATATGTTGGACTACTTACAGCACAATACGGTACTAAAGGATGCGTGCATTGTATTATTTCATTTTGATCAAATAAAATATATTTTGACCTCTCAGCATTAACGGCAATATATTCTGATTCTAGATTGAACTTAGCAACCATGTTAACATTTGTTTTATTCGATTGCATGGGTAATGGTAAATTGAAGACTTTATACACTTCAAATTTATTATTGTAGTCTAAAAGTGGGACAGAAATGACAACAAAAATCTTCCTCTCATAGATTAAAGTAGTGCAAGTTAAAAATTGATAAAATGCCCAAAGATCTTTAGTTGGATCTTTTGGAAGTTTAAGGTATGCCGGTAATTGAGACTGTATTTCTAAAAGAAGATACCTAAACGATGTTGGATTGATGGTGCTAGGCGACAGATGACCCAATGATAACATGTTCAACTGAGAATTTAGGTGAACAAAATAAAATGTCGCCCTCTGAACCATTAACTTCATTTCACTCGTAATTACATCCAATTTTGCGTATATGTCGACAAAGGTTTCTAAATCCGCAATCTCTTTTTTTAAAAGTTTAGTGATATTTCTTAACTTTAGATCAACGTCATGTAAACCTACAGTTAAACTATTAATGGTTTTTCGATTTTGTGCAACTTCAGCCCTCGTGATATTTACTATTGTGAGACTTTCACTTAAGACATGTGAAATGCGTCTTTGGTTTTTTGCCAAAACTCTTATATTGCTATTTATAGTACGCAAATCTTCGTCTGAAACTGTTCCGAAAAGAAAGCTCATAATACGCCCCACGAATGGAAGAACTGAACGCTTAGTTCGGTGTTGCAATTTATCGTATTCTTGAAGGCCACTTAGAATGGTTTCATACATTCCAGTAAGCCATCGGTATTCTTCTCTTAGACTATTTAAAGTCCTAAAATACATCTCATAACCTGGCTTGCTATAAAATACAGTAACTCTCTGAGCAAGTATAAAGGATTGTGCAATGTCTTTTGATAATTGATTAACAAAATCTTCAAAAGGAGCGAGATCAATGACAAAAGTAACCAACCAATTAGACCTCGTAGTGGTAATCTCATTAACTTTATGAAAGACAACATTTTCTTGAATGAAAGTAGAAACACTTGAACCAAAGAGGATAATAACCAAGAGAATCATAGTCATTCTTTTCATTCTTGGCCTACAAGAAAAGAAAACAATAACTGGGAATTTTCTAAGAAATATCTTTGATTTTTCTTTGGTTAGTGATAGTATATATATATTTTTTTTTCAGATTAATAGAGTTTAATACTGGATACTAAATACTTGCTGTTAATAGAATGGAATGTTTGTTTTAGTAAATGAAACACAAACTACAGTTATTTAAGTTATTTGTATATAATTATATTATAACAAGCAGTTAATAATACTCGTATAAGTGATCTGGCAATCATGTTGCCAGATGACGTATAATGTTTTTTGTTCGACTGGGTTTCAGATTGGTGTTATCACCTTGAAGGTCCCAGTCATTGTTATGTCCAAAATTAATTATAGTTGTTAATTCATCTTTTACAGCCAGTTTATCTACAATTCTTTCCATCCGGAAATCTGTTGGTCCCCACCTCTTGTGGATGACCATGTATCGTAACATGATAGCAATCACCTTCAATAGTTGCATAATCATCTAAAATAGATCAATCAAAATATAATTAAATTCTAAAAAGTTGTCTGGTAATAATTTTTTGTAATTCATTTTTGCTGCATTCTTCAAACATGGTACTGAGAAGATGTTCGAACATTGCCAGTTCAAAAAGATATTGATCTCCTGACTCTATTGTGTTTAGTTCAATGACCTTCACCCATTCATTAATCAAGCGTGGTGATAAGTTAATTTCTCCACCCACAGATGGATTAAAAGTGTCCATACACTGCCGAAAAATCCTTGTGAGAACAGTAATTTCTGCCTTTATACATACTTTCAAATATAAGGTATTATAAACCTTCTTAACCAGAGATGGGCGAATCCCAATTTTGTTAATTGATGTTTTTGAACCATGATGGATGATGTTAGTAATTAATCGAATTGAATATGCTATTTCAGCAGTTTTTCTTTTCAAAAAATCGGCATGGCATCTTCTAATCATTTTTATTATTTCATTTGGCAATGCATGGGTCTCTTCAATAAATTCGATCGGCAGTGCAAGGATTGCTTCTGTATCTTCCATCTGTAGTTAGAATAAAGAAAAAAATTAATAATTATTTAATGTTAAAAAAATGTTCAACTATAGTAATTTTCTAACATGTTCCTTATATTCAGGATGTTGCCTACAGTATGAAAATTCACTTTGTACACTTGTCCCAAACTCTATCAAAGCGGTAATATAAGAATTTTCCTCTACTTCACTTATGACTCTACTGGTAATTACCCAGCCCTTAATTATTGATGGTATAAGATTAGTATTGCCTATCTCAGATGGAGGCCTAAATGTTTCTACATATGATTGAAAAATGCTTGAAAGTACTACAATTTCATACTGTTGCCATTTTTTTTTTATATCTTGCCCCTATAAATCGCTTAATAAGGGATGGTCGAATAATGAATTCATCCATATTCATAGCGGAAGGCCTGAGTGCAATTATTGACTTGAATTCTTTATTCATAGGTCGTTTTAGGAATGCCATATATTCTCGATGGTTCTTGCGCACTATACGCCTCAATTCCCAGGGCAAGGAAGCAACAAATTCTAATCGAAGATCAGCATTAAGACAATCCATCTGAAGTGATATGATAAAATCATTTGATTACATAATTACAAGTTATACACTAATTCCCTATATATCTATATACATAATTATTCTAAACACTAATGAAGCCTATGACTATGTTTTGTTAGTCGTGCATTTTATTAAAATAACAAGAAATGTTTGAGAGAAATTTTAACATTAATTCGTCTTTCTTTTCAGACTTTTTAACAATTCGCTTAGTTTTCTTTGGTATTCTAATTTCATCAACAGACATTTTTTGACTGCTTTCTGAATTATACCCATCGGAATTATTATTATCTGACATTCTATAACCGGAACCGGAAGTAACGGAAGAATTTTCATCCTCCTTTTCGCGTCGGTTTCTGTTTGCTATTTTCTGTTTTAATTCAGCGAGCGGAATATTGTCCTCGTCGGACGATGTTTCTCGTTCTTGTCGGTAACGATTTATGAGTCTTTCTCGAGGATTAGCGTCCGGAAGTTCACTTTCACTACCGTCATTGTCCTCGGGAGGTACAACATAATTTGTTTTCCTTAATTGCCTACCTTCTATATTTGTTGGAATAACCCATTCATCAATCTTAGCTTTTTTAAGGTGTTCTAAATGGACTTTTCTAGCGACAGACCCATCTAATTGGTTTTTAAGGACAAAAGTTTCCGGAGAAGTTTTCTCAATTATTCTGTAATAAGGTTTCCACTTAGTGTCTAATTTACTTTTTCTTAAATGATTTTTGTAATATACTGGATCACCAATTTCTAAATTTATTTCTTGTCTATTTTTATCTGCGTTTTGTTTTTGTTTTTCTTTAGATTTCTTCAAATTTCTATGAACTAAAACGAAAGATTTATGTTGTTGTTCTAACAAAATCTTGTGCGGATCTTCACCTACATATTTCCTTCTAGGTTTTAACAGATTATCAATTGGAAGAACAGGATCTCTATTGTATAAAAGAAAAAATGGAGAAAATTTTGTTGATTCATTTTTTTGAAACCTAATAGCTGCTATTGTTTGATTTAAGCATACGTCCCAAGTAGACGCGTCACTTTGCAATTTCTTTGCCATGACGTCATGAAGCGTCCTGTGAAATCTTTCTACTTTCGCGTTTCCCTGTGGATGATAAAAAGAAGTTGTTATGTGACTTATATTCAATTCTTTTAAAGTTTCTTCAAATATTTTGGAGGTGAATTCACCGCCATTGTCTGACACTATAACCAAAGGCACGGAAAAGTTTGGAATTATTTCTTCAATTAATAAATGAACAACATTTTCCGAAGTTTTATTTGGAACAGGAAAAGCCAAAGGCCACCCACTGTAATGACAAACAAAGCTAACAATATACTTATTTCCTGACAATGATGTAGGATAAGGTCCAGATAGATCTACCCCTATCTTAGCAAATGGAAATGGTGGTATATCAGATATTTGTAATAAAGGTTTTGTTTTACCTGCACTTTGAGATTGACAGATAACACAGGAATTAATATATGAATTTAGTTCTTTATATAACTTTGGCCAAAAATATTTTTGCCTAATTGAATCGTGACATTTGTCGATGCCCAAATGACTTAGGTTGTCATGATAACTTTTAATGACCTCATTTCTTAATTGTAATGGAATGTAAAGCCTTAATTTTAAATCATCATCGGGGTGAGAAATGTAATAAAGTATATCGTTGATAATAATATGTTTATTATCAACACTCCTTGAAGCTTTACCTGTGTTAATTTGATTAATAATTTCCGAAAGTTCTATGTCTAAAGATTGTTCAATTTTCATGTCATAACCAGGAATCGTGCATTCCTTAACGCTTAATTGGTCATCTTCCTTATAGTCACAACTTGCAAAATCTTTTGGATTGAACTGATTTGAGTTCAAAGTATTGATCTGAAAAGCCTTGTCACTTATATCTACTTCAATTGTTTCATTTTGGTTTTGATTGTTTTCTTGACCCGGAGGTCTTCTTGAAAGATAGTCAGCAATAGTGTTATCAGTTCCTGCAAGCCATTCAATCTTGCAATTATAACTTGCAATACCTAAAGCCCAAAGCTGTAATTTCTTGTTACATTGTGGCGAGAGCAAAAGGTACTTTAAAGGTTTGTGGTCAGTTCTGATAATAAATTCAGCCCCATGAAGATAATGATCTAATTTCTGTAATGCATAATGAATGCTAAATGCTTCTTTTTCGATAGTAGACCATCTAGACTGTGTATCAGACAATTTATGAGATAAAAAATAAATAGGTTTTTCTTTTCTTAAACATGGTAAATGAGTTTCTTCCTCCTCGCAAGGTTGCGTAAGACATGCACCTATGGTATCATTAGATGCATCAGTATATAAAACATAAGGTTTCTTCAAGTCTGGGTATGCTAATAAAGGAGTCACAGTTAAACTATATTTTAAAAAATCAAAAGCTTTTTGACATTCCTCATCCCATTGAAACTTAGCATACTTTTTTGTTAGAGCAACTAAAGGTATAGAGATTTTTGAAAAATTTGGAATAAATCGTCTATAGTATGAACACGCCCCTATAAAACTTCTTACTTCCTTAACAGTAACAGGGTTTGGTAAAGTTTTTATTGCTTCAACTTTGCCATCGTCCGGTTTTACACCGTCGATATTGATTTTAAATCCTAAATAATTGGTTTCTTTCTGTAAAAATTGACATTTCTTTAATTTCAACTTCAAATTATGTTGCCTTAATCTGTCAAATACTTGCTGAATATGATCAAAATGTTCTTCTAGAGTTTCAGAAAATATCAAAATATCATTTATATACGAGATAGCAAATTTTAGGTCTTGTAAGACTATCTCCATCAATTGACTAAATACAGCAGGACTATTTTGTAACCCAAATGGCATAACATTAAATTCAAACAATCCTCGATGACAAACAAATGCTGTTTTTGATTTATCTTCGTCTGCCATCTGGACTTGCCAAAATCCACTGCGAAGATCAATTAGACTGTAGAACTTTGCAGCCCCTAAAAGGGTCAATATATCGTCGATAACCGGTAACGGATATCGGATCGCTAATGTATTAGAGTTTAAATTTCTGAAATCAATGCAGAAACGTGTGGTTTTATCCTTTTTATCCACTAATACTACTGGTGACGAATAATTACTGTTAGACCTTCGAATAATGTTTGCTTCTAACATGTCAGTTATTGCCTTATTGACTATTTCCCTTTTATGTAATGGAGTTCTATATGGTTTCAATTTAACCGGGGGATTATTACCCGTGTCAATCCTCATTTTTACAGTGTCAGTTTGACCTAATTCAGTATCCTTAAAAGCAAAAACATCTCTATTATTGTTCAATATTTGTAACACCCTACCCCTATAAGCATCAGGAACATTAAGATCAGTTTCAAAAACATTCTCAATTTCAGAGTGTTCTGGAGTAGATTGAAGTGAGACAACATTTTCTTCTAAAACCGGTGAAGCCCTGCCTATTGCTATGCCCCTTCTAAATTTATAAGTTCTGTTCGTAGTATTAACTATAAGAACTGGCATTTGACGTTTTTCATTAATTTTTGCAACTGAATTAGCAACCATTAAACCTGGTTGAGAACTCAAATGCCCCTTAGTAATTGGTGAAATTTCAAAAGATTTAGAACTTGAAAAGGTATAATTTTTATTACCTTTTACATAACAGATATTGCTAGTCTGAGGTTTAAAGACAGTGGTACGAGCAAGTCTAACAATTGAAGCTATGTGAATATCTTCTACTAATGGTACATAAGTTTTATTTACCCTTAAACACCCCAAATCAAAATAAACTCTAACACCAAATTTAACTAACCAATCACGGCCCAAAATTGCATTTCTGTTCATGTCAGATACCACATAAAAGGTATGATTCATTTTGTTTCCTTTCATGTTAAAGTCTAAATTTATACTTCCCAAAACATTTAAAGAAGCCCCGTTAACTCCTTGTAAATTGACTTTTCTTTTTTCTAATTTTGGTAATCCTTTAATTGAATTGTAAATTTTATTATGCAATAAAGATACTGAAGCTCCACTGTCAATTAAACTTCTAACTTTCATATGTGCTATTTTAATCAAACAAGAATTTGGATTTCCCGCCAAATTAATTTCATAAGTTTCGACTTGATCAGTTTCACTTTGAGTTATGTTTTCGGTTATGTTACCCAAAGGTATTTGTTCATGATAAATTTCAATGTTTCTATTTTGTACGTTTGAATTTCGCGCTCTAACTACTTTATTTCTGTTAAATTTTGAATTTCGCGCCATTTGTACTTCGTTTACTTCCGGTTTTGAATTAAAATTTCGCGCCATTTTTACTTTGTTTACTTCCGGTTTTGAATTAAAATTTCGCGCCATTTTTACTTTGTTTACTTCCGGTTTTGAATTAAAATTTCGCGCCATTTTTACTTTGTTTACTTCCGGTTTTGAATTACGATCGTTAGAATGTTTATAATAACTTTGATTCCAGTGATAGGTAAAATTGTTAGAACATGCATTATTAAAGTTTGTTGATTTGTTATTTAATTTTTTTAACCATGATTCATATATATTATATACAGGTTTTGTATTTCCATAATTAATTTTTCTCTCAAACATCTTATTTCCCCTTATTCCCTTAAAAGTCTCCCTATTGGCTTCAGCATAAAGAGACCGTCTTAGTTAAAATTTTCTCTTGGTTTCCCGAATTGTTCATTTGGTCTTGCTCTACAATTTCTTTGATAATGACCTGGTTTACCACAATTCCAACAGAAGAATGTTCCTCTTGATTGTCCTGTTAAGTTAGGATTATTTTGGACAGAATTAAACCTTCTAGGAGGATATGAATTTACATTATTACTTAGCGTGTTGTCATTAAAATTCCTTCGGGGCACATGTAATTCGGCACGCGAACTTACTGTGTTTACATGAAATTTTGCATTATTATCCCTACAATATTTTGCCTTATGGCCAAATCGCTTACAATAGTTACATTTTACACCTATTTCTCGGTAATGTGATACGTCCATTGGTGTAATATTACGCTCATTACCGTTACTTTTTTTCAAGTCAAATTTTCGTCTTAATTGCGTTTCAGCCATTGCCGAGTTTACTGCTTGAGCCAAAGTTTGTGGATTTTCACGCATTATTTTCATTCTCAAATAATCTTGATACAACCCGTTTATGAAAAAGTTAACTAATTGAAGTTGAACAATTGGTTGATTGATATCTTGCCCTCTAAAAGCATCTGTTGCTAAAGTTAAAATTCGTTCTCCAAATATGGGAACATTTTCGCCAACTTTCTGATGAACCTTATTCAGAAGTTCAAATGCATATGATGCATCAGGAATATGCCCATAACGAAAATTCAATTGAGTTTTTAGATTATCCCAACTAAATGACATTCTCCAACATTTTAGACAAGAATAGAATTCATGATAAAAACCTCTGTTTTGTTGATCTTGTTATGCTGATCATTTAGTCTGTTTAGTTTCTCTCTATATTCTTCAGTTTTTGCTCAAAACACAAAAGAGGGAAAACAAATCTCATTTAAGGACAATCAATCCTATAAAGAGTGACAGTCTACTAGCTACATCCAATCTTGCCTTGCTGTTCATTTTTGTGATTTAAAGTGTATTTTTATCTATTTTAACTTTTATCATATAAGGCAAAACGCAAAAAAAGTAATGGTAAAAATCGTCATTAAAGGGCAATAACTACAACTACTGGAGTCGACTGGCGATTTCGACCAAGTAGAATTGTTTCAAGATAATAGGCAAAAAAAAAAATAAAAAGTCGTCTGACAGTTTGACGTATATGGACAATTGGAAGAGCTCAACATTCTGAACAGTCTTGCTCAATTCCGAATTTCTCTATTTATAATGGTTTTCAAAATGATAGACAAAACTTGCATCTTACCCCTTTGTTCTATTTTTTGCCATGTCGGCCATCTTGGTTGGCAGGCCAGGTCATCGGACACATTTTTTGAACTAGATACCCCAATTATAATTGTGGCCAAGTTTAGTTAAATTTGGTCTTAGTAGTTTAAGAGGAGGAGATTTTTTGTAAAAGTTAACGACGTCGACGGACAACGACGACGGACGCCAAGTGATGAGAAAAGCTCACTAAAAGGCCAGGTGTGCTAAAAAGGTTAATACTCCGTCTCGTGCAGAAAAGTGAATACAAAAACGAATGCATATATGGTGCATATAAGATATAATTGTTTTCTTTCAGCGTGACATCAATAGGCATGTTCACTTTTTTGTGACCTTAATATATTTGAATAAGAACGACACAAAATTTTACGTCATTGATAGTTGAATTTTGACCAATTAATAACAAAAAACAAGCGACGTTGGTTATCAAAATATCAAAATACATTCAACCGATCGGGTCAAGTTTAAAATCGAATTTTGTAATTTTGTTACCTTGAAACTAATTTAGATAAAAAAAAAGAAGAAATTTTGTCTGATGTTGTGGGCTATATAAAGTAATCCATGGAGTTGCGAAAATTAGGTCCACAGTGGTCAATTATCTATTATATATGATATATATCATAATTATAAACTTGACTTGTTTAGAACTTTTTTCATGTGTTATATGTTTGTTATGTACACGTATTGCTTGCATTTTAACCCATTTAAAGGGGCACTAGCTGTCAAATTCATGCTCACCGATTTGACTCAAATTCTCATATTTGATTTATAACAATGTAAAACATTTATTCAAATTATAAAAAGTCTAAAATAAACAATATACCGGGCATGGGCTCGATAATATGTAGTTTCGTTTCGTGTGTATTTTAGTCTAGACGCCATCTAATTAACTGTCGAGTTGACCCCCGAAGACCTCCGATTACCATATAAGCGATATAAACATAAATATAGATATAAATAGATATCAGATTCGTGCATTTGGATTTTTCTGTGTCTGTTTAATTTTATATTATAGATTAAAAATATATGTTAATCATCGTTTTTACCTGTATAAGAATGATTTTTGGTGGATCGAATCAGTCAATCAAATGATTTACCTTTGTTTCACTTTCAATGTTGACATTCTTTTCCTTTAAATCATTGAACACGCACAATGCATGCGGTATCCATCTCTAGCTAAGGGGTTAAATTGAAGTTCACATGAATACGGATTCAATGAGGTCGAATTATTCACTTGCAAGTGAATAATTCATCATCAATGTTTCTTAGCTTATTTTGACAAAATTGGACCATACTGGCTGCTAAAAGCTATTTATTATTTCACTATTTCGCTTTCATTAATGATTTAACAAAAAAAAAACAAAAAAAAAATCGTATTTTATATTTTTTATATATTTCGTAGCTAGTGCCCCTTTAATAGTTGGGGTTTTAATTTTTTGCAATAAAGTTTATCGCTAAAAGACCAGCTTATGTAAGAAGTAAGACAACTCTGACATTTCTGCAGAACTTTGTTTTCGTGTTTAATCACGCAAAAATTGACGAAAACACGACCGGGTCCCCCTTTTCCAGTGTTACTCATAGAACCCGCCGTTAAAAAAAAATCTAGATCCGCACATGTTACAAAAACAACTATTAGTATTCGCTTACTTTTAAACAGAGAAACATTTGTTAGAGCATTAGTTTTATTCACTCTTTGCGAAAGGTAACATATTAGAACAATTACATTTCCTAAAAGTCGCCAAACTTAACCTTAATCAACAGTATTACAGATTCATACGTAAGCTGTGAGGTTCTTATAATATTTTGGCTGATTTCCGTCACATGAAGAATTATGAATGGTGAATGATGGCCCATATATAGATGCGATTTTTAATGCTTTTATAAAAAAAATCTTCAAGATAGACATTCTGAATCTAAATCAATATTCTGTCGGAAATACAGTTTTGTTTTGTCTTTTTGCAACAAGTAAATTCATTTTGAGTTTGAAAATAGTAATTAACTATGTGTTACCAAATTTCCCCTTCCATCTGAGTCTCACTGCGCAAACTCGAAAATATTTGGTGCATCAAAAAGATCTTGTTGTTATGGCAATTAAGATATATTGATTAAGACCTTTTCAGGGCCCACTAGATTTTGTTACCGTGAGGAATACGCCCGCCCCTCGTATAGCCAGCATTAACATCGAAACAATTTTTTGTGATAATTAGCAATTCAGATATGAGCGAGATCAGGCCAAACTCTTAGATGAACTGAAAACGTCTTGCCATGTCAAGCAATAATATATTTCTTTTGGGGTGAACATGTTCCATAAATAAATTAAGTATTTTACTTTAAGATCAGAGGTCGTCTCCAATTTTCATCTTAGAGTGATAAGCACATGTGTCGATATAAAAAAGTATTTGTAAAAAAAAAAAAAAAATTCGAACAAACAACTAGTCGTGCATTATTTTTCCCTCTAGTCCGTCGGATGTAAAGCGTCAAATTTATGTTAGATTTCCTCGCTAAATAATAAATGCAGTCACCTAAGTAGAGCATCATAATTGATTGATTGATTGATTGTCTTTATTTCCTCCAATATATGAAGATTGACATATACATGTAGTTAATACATACAAATGGAAATTAACAAGCTATATACAACATATTATGAACACAATATGACAATAAGCCCGAAGGGCGAGGGGATTTGAACAGCCCTTTTTGTGAGGAGGTCTTTTAATATCAATATTAACTTAATCATTGAACTTTTACTGACTTACAAACCGTTAGAATATAGCAAAGTGCTCTCAACCAATGAAATTGTAGGATCTGATGCCTCTTAGTTGTGAAGAATGAATGCAAATCATGTTCTTAGTAAGGGATTATCCTATTATTTGGGTCTATTTACAGTTCAAAACAAAGAGTTTCTATAAATGAGTTACAACTGTCCCCAAGCACATTTATCAGATTGAAAGGATTTATCACACAGTGACTAAAAGTTGAATTGTGAAACAAAGAAAAAACTCTAAATAAGTTGAAGTTTACTGTGCAGTAAAATTGGTACCGTGAATGTTATTATTATAATATTCTTCAAATTACTAAATAATTAAACAATATCAAGGCATTTGCAAAAAAAGAAAAAAAAAAAGAAGCTTTGAAATAAAAAAAACAACACCTTAATATTTAGCTTTCAAAAACTTTGATTACTGGATCAGCAGTTTGGAAGAATAGTTATTTCCAATATTCTGACAAAATAAAAAAATTAATTAAAAAAACAGGAATTTAATTTTAGTTTTGAACATATTAAAAACTTTTAAAGGCATTTTATTTGAAAATTTCCCTGACATAATGAAATAGTATTTGATGTAAAAAGCCAGACCAAAATATTGGCTGTTAAATAAAATTTAGTTGTAACTCAAATGTATCATTTGATTTACATGTAAACTGTAAATTAAAAAAAAAGGATAATTTCTCACTAAAATATAACATGATATACATTCATACTCACAATCAGGAAACATATACAATTCCTACAATTTCTTTGTTCTGTTGTGTCACCTAATATCTATAACGAATATTTTTAAAAATAATTCCCAAATGATATGAAAGTCCTTCCATCACTAAAACTTATCCATAAATGAAATGCCTAAAAAGGAAGTCATACATTAATTAAAAACATTGCACTGACAATGAAACTAATTCTTAAATACAACCAATTAAGAGATCATTTGAGAACCTTGACCACTTTACAATATTCTAAGTTTGTAAGAGAATGATAATCCCTTACTTCATGATAAGTACTCGCTAACGCTCGTACTTAATCATGAAGAAAGGGATTATCATTCTCTTACATATACTTAAAACATAAGAAAAGTACACAAAAAGCACTCGCAGAAACCTAATTCCCCTGAATTGGACGAGTCTAAATATGTTCACCTTAAATGATAGTTAAACAGTACTCAGACTGATATATACAATTAGAGGTCGGTCATTTAAAAACGTATCAACCGTATCATATACGTTGACGTATACGCATCTGCAGATATACCAAAAAGTATTATGTGATCCCGAGCTTAAGACTATTATAAGTTTTCCCTCTGTCCCTCTGGTATCTTTCGCCCCTATTTCCAACAATTAAATCAGCTACACAATTAAATACTAGCATTAGAAATTAATCAGTTGCCCATCTGCATTATTAAAAGTATATACAATTAAAGCTCGGGATAACATAATGTTTATTGGTAAATCTGCAGATGCGTATACGTCAACGTATATGATACGGTTGATACGTCTTTAAATGACCGACCTCTATTAACAGTTACCAAATTGCAACGGAAACGGACCGATTAAATGGCAGTACATCATTCAATTATTCATTTATTATATTTTGTTTAGCATTAAAATAACACCAAATGATAGTTTTACAAAATTAGGGGGTAAATTTATATTTTTGAATCCAACTTTTCAAAATAACGATTTCTTATTTAATAAATGAGGCATTCAAAACCCTACAAATACCTCATTTATAACTGACCAATGAATATTCTGCACAACTTCTTGTTATATATATATATATACTTGACGTTTTTAATCTGTCAGTAATCATGAAACAGACCAGGCCTAAGAAAACAGTAAGTTAATTCTTCCATCAATTAGCTTTTTAAACAGCTTGTTTCAGAACTTTTAATCGAACAGACCTAGACGCACAAGGTCCTTCACAATATTCATCCGCTAAATGTTCATTCCTTTTTGATTAGATGTAATTTTCCTACACTACGTTACATGCGAATGCAAAATAATTAGTTTTGTCTGTTCAGTCCAATTAATTAATAGATCTTGCTTTGTTTTTTTTAAATAAAATTTATGCATGCAAACTTCAATGAATAAAATCGTATTTAAAGCATAAATGTAACATCTATAGCATCAACTAGGTTTCACTGACCCGATCAAAACGGGTTTAGGTGGCATATATTCGTAGGTTCGTATATTATATGAAAACAAATTTCTTTTATCTTAGTCGTCCGTTATTCCCATTTTATGTCCAACTGAAGCAAAACACCTGAAAAAACTTTTACCTTTCTTAGTTTATCCTTGCCTGACAAAACATCATGTTAAAAATCGTATTAAAACAGTAGATAAGAACCATAATAAAAAAATATTTAAAACTTTTTTATAAGCAGTCAGTTATGTAATAAATTGAAGGGTAAAAAACATAAAAATTTAAATGGAAATAATATAAATTTACAAGATCTTGTCTTTGAGTGCTACTTACATGGAACAATTTATGAAGTTGATTGATTGTTGTTTGCTTTACGTCCATTGGCAAATATTTCGTACATGTTCATGACTATAACACATACAGTCTTTAAATACAATACTCAATAGGTAGGTCGTGCAATAAGAGGGAGACAGTGAGGTTGGACGTAATACTTTAAAATACCACTGGAAATTGAGGGTATTGTGACAGTGATATTTTTCATTTACATCTAGTGTGAACATATAGAAACTTTAAGAATTATTTATTTCATTTAATTTATCTTTCAGACAATTCTTCTGTTTTCTTTCATGTCAGTCATGTTAATTTTAAAAGACTTTTAACTACATGTACAAATGTATGTGCTAATTACAACGCTTTTTACATTACGCACCTTATAATCCGTTTGTCATTGTCCATTGTCTAAATACTTTCACGATAAGTTTATTATCTTAACAATTAAGATGCTTTTGTATTTTGTTGGTTTATAGCTAATGATGTAATATTACGTGTAGTAGATAGTTCAATTAAGATTTAGTGTGACTTTTAGTTGGGAACCCGACAGACTAAGGCACGGACGTTGAATTGATATGCATACGGAAACACGTAGTGAACAAAACATGTATACTGGACTTTGCCGTGTATTTACATGTATGTTTTATACTGTGTTTAACAATACTTGTAGTTGTATTTGAACTTGAATTAATATAACTTTTGGTATCCGAATTAATGTTTTATTTACTTATACTGTGAGCTACTCCCCAGAACAGTTGTTATAGCAGGGTCGTCCAAAACCCCTGTTATAAATTGTTGGAGATACCCGGGACAGTTTGCTTAGTTTTACACTTGTCAGACAAACTGTTGAGAAGATTCGTACCTACGCTCTACCAATAATGACGAACTATAAAATGAGTACGAGATTTAACTGGTGGTGTCCGCCGGAACTTAGGAAACAGTGTCAACGAAATTTAACAAATTCAACTGGAAATATTACCGGTGAGAACAGTGATTTTTCGGACAATCTATCTCCAAATTATAGTCAAAGGAATTTCCTTAATCAAATCAAATGTTATCGCTGTAGAGAAATAGGTCATTTTGCTAAGAATTGTACGCGCGACAGGAAGATTAAGTCTTCGAAAAAGATAGAGAGGGACCGTCAAAGGCTGCTGCAGTTTATTCAAAAACGAACTTGTTCTGACTTTCCTTTTGCCGAAATAGACAATGCAAAGTTCTACGGGGCTCTTAACAATTCATATTCGTATAATTCTGGACAAAACATTTCTTCAATTAACACTGTCGAAACTGAATTGGAGAAAGAAAGAGTTTTGAACACAGAAAAAGAAACCGTTATCAAAGGATTAATTCAAAGGGAGAAAAGTTTACAAAAACAGTCTAATCAACAAAAGGAACTACTTGAGAAATTTAAGATAAAATTGGCAGAAGACCGAAAGATAATATGCTCCTCCGAAAAAGAAATTATGCGTTTAAAATCAGAAACGGAAAGACTCACAGATTTAATTCAATGCTTCAAATCAGAGCTAGAAAAGACTCTACGCGAGGAATATCGTTTCGCAACTATTGTGCGGGACCGTGAAACTTATATCAAAGAACTCCAAAAATGCATCGTGGACAATGATGTTAGTTTCCTCGGCAAAAAGGACGGATCTCTCAGACTATGGAACGAAGGAAAATATTATCCTGACTTCAATAAAGACAAAATAATAAGAATTGGAGGACCTCCCCATTTTATGCTTTTCACTAACATAGGACATGACTTACGGGAAGAGTTTCTAAAAGGAAACGTGAAGCCGAATTGGGAACAGTAATGCGCAGACTCTGGGGACAGAGTCTTATTCGATCCGGGAGGGAATTTGTGACAGTGATATTTTTCATTTACATCTAGTGTGAACATATAGAAACTTTAAGAATTATTTATTTCATTTAATTTATCTTTCAGACAATTCTTCTGTTTTCTTTCATGTCAGTCATGTTAATTTTAAAAGACTTTTAACTACATGTACAAATGTATGTGCTAATTACAACGCTTTTTACATTACGCACCTTATAATCCGTTTGTCATTGTCCATTGTCTAAATACTTTCACGATAAGTTTATTATCTTAACAATTAAGATGCTTTTGTATTTTGTTGGTTTATAGCTAATGATGTAATATTACGTGTAGTAGATAGTTCAATTAAGATTTAGTGTGACTTTTAGTTGGGAACCCGACAGACTAAGGCACGGACGTTGAATTGATATGCATACGGAAACCCGTAGTGAACAAAACATGTATACTGGACTTTGCCGTGTATTTACATGTATGTTTTATACTGTGTTTAACAATACTTGTAGTTGTATTTGAACTTGAATTAATATAACTTTTGGTATCCGAATTAATGTTTTATTTACTTATACTGTGAGCTACTCCCCAGAACAGTTGTTATAGCAGGGTCGTCCAAAACCCCTGTTATAGTATATTGAATTAGGACAGAAATTTAGACTTGCAACAGCTGGCCACATTCGGACCACTCAAATAATTTGTGCAAGAGTTTCTAATTTGCCGAGAGCCTTGGTCAATGAAATCTACACTAAAGTCGATCATCGATGTTTACGTCTAGTTTACAAAACCATTTCACGCATTTAACTTAGGTTAGATACGTTTACCTCCCTTTAGTAACTGTGAGAAGTCTGTGAAACTGTATTGTTTATTGTACTTGAGGTTTTTGGTATATTATGTACTACCGCTCTACTGGTTGGTCTCATGTGAAGGTGTTCCCCTCGAGAGCGGGAGGTCGTTTGTTTGAATCCCGACCGGGCTTAACAAAGACGTTAAATTAGTATTGGCTATTTCAACGCTTAAACGTGACATCATAGAGTAGGAGCACAGATAGGTCGGCTCAGAGTCGGAAATGTGTCCGGGTCGGGTGACTTTTCTTCCTGCGAACTAATATCTTGGGAACTTACGTGTAAAAACACAGACTCAGCGTGTCAGTCTAGTAAAATGCGGGGTTAATACTCGTATTGCATGTATATGTTATCGTCTTGAATATTATTTTTATTTGCCGCTGGTCGTCATCCATTATCATCATTTATTTTACCGTTTTATTATACAGTGAATTGTTTTTCTTCTACTGGTTTATATTACAACTTATAAACTATAAATGTTTTGATATGTCTGTGTATTTGTGTTGCTCTTGCATTAATGTACAGTATACCTTTATCACCTTTAATTCAAAATCAAATGATTCACTTGGGTATAGAAATATTGACATCTCGAGACCTCTCCCTTCTCACAGTATACCCTTGCTAAATGGGTGCGTTCGTTTGGCTTATCGGATATATAAATACGCAGTTTTGTCCCATCGAAATAGGAATGTATATTTATCCGATTCCTGGTGTAGTGAGAATTTCACGCTATCTATACGTTAAAAAAACATTAGGGGGAAAACGATTTATGCACAAAATGAATGATCGAAATGTGTAATCAATTGCAACAAGGAAGGTCAGCTAAATCTTTTCAAATAAGTCGCATGGCTGATTTTAACACATTTTTTGCGACTTTTGCTAGGACAATTGTAGACGAAAAAAAAATATAACGAAACCGACTAGCAAAACAATATCTAAAAAATAAATAAATGAAACACCCAAAATAAGTTGCATTGAATCCTTTAATAAATTGTTGTCAACATTTTTTATCCATTTTTGCTTTTATGGCAACTATTATACCAGTCTGAGATATAAATAAACTTGAAACAGCAAATGTTGACACGTAGACGGGACAGACGTCATTGTTCGCTTCAATATTTGAGTTATTGGCACTCAATGAAGATCGTTTTTCTGTTCTTATCCCCTCTCCTATTAGTTTTGCTAAAGGATACAATGTAACCTCTGATGTGCACCACGACAACGTTTTTGTAATGTTTATAAAAAAGATTAAATGCATAGAGAAAAATGATGAAAGAAAGATTTACTCATAAAAATTCATACTTAAATAAAAATGAAATATGAAAATTGGAAAACTGTTTGAGACGATTATTTATTGATTTATTGATTGTTGGTTGCTTAACGTCCAGTGGCAAATATTTCATGAATGTTCAGGACGAAAACAAGTTAACAATAAATACAATAGGTAGGTTTTGTAATAATAGAGGCCATCTGGGATGATGGTCGGGGAAATTTGGACTGCCACTGGACAATGAGGATATATTGGATAGGGACAGAAATTTTGCCTTGCAACAGGCCACCTACGGACCCCTCAAAGAGTTGTTGCAAGGGTTCTTAACGTGCAAAGAGCGTGACACTTTCTGTACACGAGCCATCGATTTAACGTCCCCAATCTGACCGGACGTGGCTTCAAACTTGATACATCCCGCACAGCCTAACGAACGCCCCACTTTGGCAAGCGTTATACTGCCGGTCGGAAAAAGACCAAGTGACCATATTTCTATTCTCCAGTCACCCTCGGGTGACGATTATTTACTGAAACCAAATGATTATACGTCACTACATGAAGCTGATTAATTAATTGCTCCTCTTATGTTCAGTGGCAAATATGTCATGCATATTTACGACGAGATGCAAAGTGGATCAACCTGAGGCAAATGATTACAATTTTAAAGTGGCACTTTTTACAATAAGGCAGAGCGTTCGCTAGAAGTAAAACGTATGCCGTAATAGAATACAATTGAATCATGATCGAAGTCGTAAGCTAAGCTATTAGCCCTCCTTCCCTCTTTTTTTCTCCACGGTAGACGAATGCCAAAAAAAAAAAAAAAACGTCATGAATTTACAAACAATAACGGCCACTATAAGTAAATGAGATATGGACTTTTTTATTTGAATAAATTCCTATTGCAGCCAACATCTATCGGTTCGGGACAGGTTAGTATTTCCATCGATTGATTATTGAATGGAGATATTAAAGCAACCGAAAGCACTTTGAATCAAAAAATTTTTAAAATTGTACGACTTTGCCCCCCCCCCCCCCCACAGCTATAGAAAAACAGTACATTAACGGGTGTTACACGGACTCTTTCCCTTTCTTTGTTTCATGTGTACTTGCAGAGATGTTCCGAAAAAGTCTGGGAAAATATTACCTCCCTTTAACAAAAGTTCGGGAAAAAGTCACTTCCCCTGAATATTAACAGTAAACTTCCGGGCACGTAAATTTGAATTTAGTGAATATAGTCAAAATCTTTTCATTATATGCTTGAGATGGACTATAAATGTTACGAACAGTACCAATTTGATAAAAAGAAACGACGTCTGCGATCGGACTGCGAGAAAGGCATGTTTTCCATAAAAATCGATGGGGAATCCAGGTAGGTCAATTTTATTATTTATTTTTAGCACGCAAGATGGCGTCGAGTTAGTTGCCTTTTTGTTTCTTAGTGTAGATAGTAAAATGGGGGTTTGTCTCAGAGTTGGTAAAATCACTCGAAACTAGGTGAGACATGCGCAGTAGTGATATATATGTAGTATAAATATAGAAAATTGAATATTTTAATCAACAACAAAAAAATAAAAAAAAAATTCTGTATCATATACGGTTATTTTATACTCAAGCGCCTGTGGATCAGGTCTAACCATAAGTATATTTCGTCGTGATGATAATTACTATTTGCCTTGATTCACATGCTCGAGATAATCAAGGTTTCCCATTTTCAGATGGTGCTGCTATTTTGCTATCATTTTCAAATCTGAATGAGCTGATACTATATGTATAATCATCAATATACAATGGTGCTGAGTTTAATCTATCGGCTGTATTTGTATAAGTATTTGTAATATGTGATATTGGCAGATCGAACTGACTATGTAAAGGCTCTAATTTATGACTTGGATGCGTTAACAATTATGGTGTTTGATAAGGAAATCCAGATCCAGGATTTTAATCCAAAACCGAACAGGTATTTTACGTATATATATATTAGAATTCATCCTCATGAACATAGTACCCATATATAATAACCATACACCTAATCGCTTTATGGAATTCTGTCCCAGCTGACCTGAGAATCTGTCCCGCTTCAACCATTGACATCATACAACAATCACTTTTCCATTGTGGAGTCAGATATTTTGTATTACGACGTCAAAATTTTACGTGAACCTTTGTGATGGCCAGTAATTGCAGACAAATAGCAATAAGTAGGATTCAAAGCAATCTTTAATAGATCATCTCTAATGAAATATTCTTATATATATAGATGATCACATGACATCATGAACATAGACGTCGCTTAACTAGTGCCGAAAATAAATTTTTCAAATGCATCTATTGAAAATAAATTATTGCATGCCTTTCATAAGTTCTGCTTTGGACATAACTGAATAACAATGCCGAATATAATGGAAGCATACATTAAGGTAAATTTCTTTATTTTTCACATAGCATCTGACAGCATTGAATGATCAAAATGAATCAGCAGATTTATCGTTGTTTTAGAAGTTCAAGAAGTCCAACGAGAAGTTATATATTTTACTTAGTTGTGTTGATAACATAACATTTATCTTGTCATTATAATATAAAAAAAGAAGATGTAGTATGATTGCCAATGAGACAACTCTCCAAAAAAGACCAAAATGACACAGAAATAAACAACTATAGGTCACCTTATGGCTTTCAACAATGAGCAAAGCCCATACTGCATAGTCAGCTATAAAAGGCCCCGAAATAACAATGTAAAACAATTCAAACGAGAAAACCAACGGCATAATCTATGTTTGCTCAGCATTCATCATGAAAACGATCACATTACAAATCATTTTAGGAAAGCACTGTGTAAGCAGACATTTCAGGAGGCAACAAGTCTGTAGGCTGACTGTATATTATCTGAACAAGTTCATTTCTTGTCAACTAATTATTTCAAACATTTTAATAGATGTCATCCAAATTTGGTCTATTTCTTTTAGCTTAATATTCTTGCTTTTTCAAAGTCATGTTCATTTATTTTTCAACCGCGCCCAGAAATATGCGGTTACCTTTACTTTCAGAAATGGATTTAGGGAAAGGAGATCTGGGTCCCCCTTTTAAAACCTACATTTAATGTTAATGCAGACATATTACTTGTTCCAAAACAAACCTTGTCAAGTTTGGGGCCCCCGGGTACCCCTTCTCTCTATAATTCATCCTACATCTACTTTTGAATTTGTTGCTTATTTGTTATTTGGTCTATGAATATCTGTCTATATTTTGACAATGAAACCACATCTTCATGGTCCCACAAAAATGTTGAAAATGTGTATATTTCATTTTTTTTCTAGCTCCTCTCATATGATAGCAGTACCTTTTTGGTCACTATTCTGTGTTGCGTTTAAATATTAATTGTAACACTTTAAAGTGACTGAACAGGTAAAACAAATACTTCTCAAGAAACAGAAAAAGAAGACTACTTGGAATAGCACCAGACTATGTATGAATAAAAACTCACATCGGAATAGCATGGATGATATATTTATACATTTTGTACATCATTGTGAATAAGCAAGGAAAGCTATTAATAATAGTTCATTTTTTAAAAGTTTATTGGGTTTTTTATTCATATTCTGTTCGAATTTTCACACAATCTGTCAAAAAGGCAAAACCAACTTTACTGAAACTTTCAAACAATATGAGAAGTGTTTCATTCACCAAAACACTCTTGCGATTCTGCAAAAAAAAATCATGCATGATTTTGTAAATGAAAGGGGAAAGAAGATCCTGACACAGTGCACCCCAGCATGTCAATTGCGAGCTGACCCAATAATTTATATATCACGACCAGTCAACTGATACTGACATTATCCGAGAGTACACATCAAAGGAAAAATGCACAAATTACCGATCAATTGTTAAATATGATATCATAGAATTAAATATGTTTTATTACAAAAAAATGTGTTCTCAATCTTGTCAATAGATATTACAGAATGTCATATCAGTACCAAAGACAACTCTCCATCCAAGTCACAATTTGTAAAAGTAAACCATTATAGGTTGAAGTACGGTCTTCAATATGAAGCCTTGGTTCACACCAAACAGCAAGCTATATAGTCCATATCAATTATGACAATAAACATAAACAAACAAAACAACTATGGCTTACTAATAATCCTGACTATATGTATTACATGAACTTGTTGCCATCCGAAATGAAAATATAAATATTCCAACTAACAAAAGCATATGTTTACACATGCAACCAAATATAAAGCTCTAAATGATAATACCAATATGAAGCTCTCATCTATAGAACTTACAAAAAAAATGTCAAGATTACAAACCGCAGTAAAATAATAAAAAATATAAGAAGCCAGCTGACAACATGTTCTAGAAAATTATTTGCAATTAATATTTCATTTCAAATCCATTACCACAAAACATCTTCTTACAGTTATACTACATCTGGAAATTAGTAATAACAACACTTAACCTGTACCTACAAAACTAATTGCTTCTTCTAAGACAAAAGCCAGATGAGATATTCATCACTTGAAGTGCTCCAGCTAGAAATAGAAAGGGGCAGGGTGCCAGTGAAGGGCACTTTTTTATGATAGGAAAAGGCACTTCTCATTTCTTATGTCTACGTTTCTGTGTGTATCACGAGTTCACTTTTTTTTTACTGTATATGTTGTGAATAATTTAAAGATGCATAAGTTGTTGTTTTGATTATTTATTCCAGAAAATTTGCATTAGAAAAGTCATTCATACTACATGTTCATAAAACATGGCAATACACATTCATACATCAGATCACTATTAACCAAAAGAAGCAAAATAAACTTACTATTCCCCCCCCCCCCCCCTTGGAAAAAGGCGTCAGGGAGGGACGCAATTGAAGGCACCCAGGGCGTGGCTAAGGGCACCCAGGGTGCGGCACCCTTCTATTTTGGGCTAAAGAGACCTCTGTCTTCTATACATATAAGATGTAATATTCTCATATTTGAACGGCCAACTATAGTAGTCAGAGGCGGATTTAGAGAGTTTTTCAGGGGACCCCCCCCCCTTTTGTGGGAAAACTTTGGTTGATCATATACATGTAGTGAATCACTCAAGAACTTGATTATAACCTTGCTAACTATTACATAACTGTCAAGACACAATATGCATGTAAAAACTACTTGCATTGTCATAAAGAGTAAACAATCATATTCCACAAAACAAAGAAAAAAGTGTTTGTATCGTTACTCTAGCTATTACAAACCATATATATATATATATATTATCATATGTGACTATCAAGCCTCCTTCAATGATAACCCTGATTCACCAATACTACAACTAAAATAAAAAACCAGGAGAAAAAAGACACTATATTTTCTAATGCTTGGGGTACAAGATTCCAATAAAAAAAACCTATACCCACAAACCACCGATCTCAATATAAGCAGCTAAAATACGGCAAGCTTTTTAGAAAAGCTATTACTTGTGCTATACAAGTATCACATAAACTTAACATTATCAATGTTCTACTAAAATGAGGTCACGGTCAGATGAATTATGCCAGACAGACATGTTTACCTTGAAATCATTCCAAACACCAAATATAGTGGTCCAATTGATACGGTACATGAGAAACAGAAAAAACCACAAAATCTTAACATTGACTAATGAACCCTGCCAGACAGACATGTACACCTTACAATCGTTCCATACACCACATGTAGCCGACCTTTTTCTTATAGTATCTGATAAACTAAAAATTTACAAAAAACTTATCATTGACCAATGAACCAAGAAAATTAGTTCAAGGTCATATGACGCTGTCAGTCAGACATGTACACCCTACAATCGTTCATTACACCATATATAATTCACCTATTGCTTATAAGGAACCCATATACCAAATATAGTTACTCATAATACGTGAGTTTTTACTTGACAAAAAAAATGGTTTTTTTTTCAAGCAGTCACTGAATCATTAAAATGAGGTCAAGGACAATGGACATGTAACAGGCAAAAACTTCGTAACATAAGGTATCTGTATCTGTTTGAAGCATCCATGTCTCTTATTTCTACAATATAAAGCGTTATACAAAAAGTTTACGCTGTCGCCGCCGCCGGATTGTAGTGTCTCTATGTCTCGCATTCTGCGACTAATGTCGCAGGCGAGACAAAAATTATCACCATTGATACTTAAATGGAACATTGGTAGGTTAATCTTAACCTGCTGAGACCAATAGCTGCTCACTTCAACTTTTCGGAAAATAGTGCATCTTGTGTAATGTTTCCAAAAGCGTACACCAAAACAATATGATTGGTTGATTTAATTATCGATACTCGATTCGACCAATGCCATATCGTAAATTACTTTTTAGTGTAGGATCAATGAAATTCCACTTAATGCCTTTAGACCGGTTTAAACAATATTCATTCAATAAATCAAATTATGATAATAAATATAAGATGATACATTATAAACAATTGGATCCAGAAACAATCCTTTAGATTCTGAAATAATTAAATTTTGGATATACCACGTCTTCTGATTGGCTGAAAGTTGTTTGTCTATCAGCTCATATAATTTTGTCATGTGATAGTGACGTCATCAACGTTTTATTCATGATTTATTCCTTTAAAATGGAATTTAGAATTAGATTATAAGGAATGACTGTAATATTCTTTCTGTCTATTCGAAATAACCTAAAAAAATGGGGTGCACACTTTTAAATAACCCGCTACGCAGGTTATTCAGTATGCACCATATTTTTACTTTATATATCGCCTCGAAGTAAAATCAAATTTAATAAATAAAATCAAAGTACTGAAGTACTGAACATCGGATGACCGCAGGTTCTTGTGGATGGTCAAAAGCACATGTCACAGAAACAGATCACATCTCTATACCTGAAACTGAGGTTAATTTACAGAGATTTTTTTTTCTTATACAAGTTCGTGCTTGGATGATGAATAAATGACAGGAAATTCAACCTCATCGTAATAACTATTATATTGTAGTGATACAAATCAGTATACCTTAGACTATTATACTAATATAATAATAGTTCCAGAGAATACTCTGGTTTGTTGTTATATATTATATTAATATTACGGTTGCATGTATATATAATTTTCATCTATTTGTATATCATACTTTTCTACTATTATTATAGTGTAATGCAAGTGCATGGTGGACACTCTTTTGTAAAAAAAAATCAAAGCCTTAAAGGCAGTAAAAGCAATTGCTGCCATGTTAATGTTTTGTGGACTTTTATTTTTCATCCATATATATAAGAATTAAACCTGACAGGATAGGAGTGTTGACTATTGAGAAGCAAGACGGTTTTAACTTTATATCAATATAAGACTTTAGCAGGAAATCATTTTAAATATGTTTTATATTTTACAAGGAGACAACAAGTTTACCAGGCTAAAGTTGGGGTTAATTATACATGTGCTGAAACATATAACTGAAAAAAAATCATTATGGATTATCCCCTGGTAGTGTTTGTAACTGGGCAATAAGTTCCTTTATTGATTTAATTTTAACCATTTTCATAATTAATTTAAATTAACCATTCAGTTAAAACATTTCAACTTTCCAGACGCAAATGTTGAAAAACGGGACAGAAATAAAATATCTTACAAGACATAAACATGTAAAAAATAAATATATATTTCAGCTTACTAAAAATATTTTCATAATGTTACTTTGACATCATTTCTTAAAACTAAGTCCCAAACATAATTGCTCAGTTGACATGTGTCATCCTCATGCGATACGAGATAACTATAATTCTGATGCAATCCCGAAAAGGGGGGTCATCACAAACAAACATGACATAAAATTGTCATTATACGAACTAGAACAAACAGCTCTATGTTGCTTTGATATTTATCAATTTTCAGGAAACATGTGAAATAAATTTCAGGTCCATTTCATTATAGTGCCTAACAAGATTGTGTGAGGTAGACGAAATTGACCTTAAAAACGATCGTATTGTCTTTTGATGTCCAAAAATAGGCAGATCGGACATATAAGGACTTTATCTAATGACTACATAAATTTGGGATTTATTATTATTATAATATTCTAATGAAACTGAAAATTGTATTTTTTTTTTAGGATAAACAACAATTTTACCTGGCGTAGCCGTTCATAAATGTTTTTCTGCATTTATCTTCGAAAAATGGCGTATTTAATGGAATAGAACGTTAATACAGTAAACTTTCTCTTTTTTCTCCGCAATAGGCTATCAAAAATAATTTATCTAATGTGTATGTGGAAAATTATGTGAAAAGATAAAAAGTGGCAATTGTTACCTTTCATACCTTAAGTTTCGTTCATCTGATTCTGACCAATGCTATTATACTAAATATCTATTTATATGCCGCTATTATTGTTGTTGTTACCAATTATGTAAATCAATTGTATCTGATTTTATGCCCTTTATGGGCCCTGTAATTTGGGAAATAAAAAAAAATCTATTCATTGATAAAACGTAATATGGACTGGTCTAGTGTCCAGTTTGCAGGTCATTTAATTTTCTGTACGTATTAGATACAATACAAAGGTAACAAAGAAACAGGCCGGTAACAACCGTTGCCGGATAGTTTTTCTGCACGAGTAGTCAGGTCAAGGTCCGAGGCGATAGCCGAGGACCTTGACCTGACTACAAGTGCAGACAAACTATACGGCAGGTTGTTTCCGGCCTGTTTTTTGTTACCTTTGTTTTGTATCTGACTTGTACGACGTTTCAAGAAGGAAGAAGTACATTTTGCATTTAGAAGAGGTAGCAAAACTAAAGATATTAGAAACTTAAATGGCCATATACCAGTTAATGTAAGTTACAGTTTAAACTCAATTTTTTTTCTCACTTCCCTTCAGCCGAGAGTTTTTTCTCAAAAAATTCAAGAATCTTATAACTTTATAAAAAGAACCATTTCAAGTTAAAAGTGAATGTTATACACATTTGAGACTTTTTGAAATGCAACTTCGCAAGTAAGTAATGTATAAAAAAGATTTCAGAGGTAAGCAAGCTACCATTTGATTTTATTGGGGGGGGGGGGGGGGGGGGGGGGGGTAAAATAAATTTAAAATAAACCGGCTTCATCCTTTTTTTGTTGAAAAAATGCAGGATGTGCCATGTCCATGTCTTGTTATTATATATATATATATAGGCATATGTTTTGGCGTCAAAAAAAAATGTTCATACTTATAGGTTTTTATATGTCTCTGATAGTGTTGATCAGGATTAAACACGTGTCACTATATGATCCAATCAGAGCTTACCGTCCAAAATTGATGACATAAGTTGAATGATTTTCTTTACGATTTGCTGCATATTTGAACATGTATTACACGGACACTTTTTATTTATAGGATCAATCGTGCATTGGTGAGTTGATAGGGATTTTATCTTTTGATTAGATTTGATTTTTATATATATATTTCCTGTCTTTTTATTGAAATATAAACGTTGGTACCAGCATTTCTTTCAGCATTGTCCAGAATACTATTCATGTCCATATATTAAAAAAAAATACATTTACGGACCGACCATTTAGCTTCAAAAGGGGGTGTGTTCTTTTCTGAGTAAGAAAATTATTTAGTTTTTCAACGCTATCGCCCAAATATTTTATTTTTCGAAATCAGCACTATTATATACGGTATTCGGAAAATCAGGAGCCAGAACATTATTTTCAGTGTCATCTGCTTGACCATTATATATTTTTTCTCATAAAATTGGGGATCAAAATGTGTTTTTTTAGGAAAAAACCATAACCGGCCTTTTGAAGTTAAATGGTCAACCCCTTAGTGTACTAATATGAATAGTTACTGGAATTGTTTGAAAAAAAATATAGTTATTGATGCTAACGTAAATATTTTTAATTAAAAAGACAGGAAATATGTCGGTGAAACAAAAAGTTCAAATCTAATTGAAATTTAAAGTGCCCATGAACTCACTGATCATGCACGAGTGATTCTATTCATAAAAAGTGTCCGTGTAACAACAAAAAAGTGTCCGTGTATCATCTAAAAAGTGTCCGTGTAACACCCGTTAATGTACTGTTTTTCTATAGCTCTGCTGGGGGCAAAGTCGTACAAACATTCATGCACGCTCTGATTTAATCAATATACTCGTACGAAAAAGCATGAACAGTTTGAAGGTAATCTAATAATAACTTAATCCAATCAAATTGCATAAGATTCAATAACAATGTCAAGTCCACATCATAATGAGTAATAGAGGTAAACTGGGTAGGGAGAAAATGACAGATATTTCAAGTTAATATTTATGCAATAACGATTTAAAATTTGTCAACCAAAAGTTTTGCTACAATTTCAAAAACATGTCGTTCTGTATGGGTATAGTTTTCGGATCTTTCATTAGCGTATTTAAGGCTATAAAAAGTTTGGGCTTCAAAAGTTCACACAATTATTGACTTTATACAGAAAATTCGTCCTTGTAAAACATTTAATAGTTCACAAATGATACGCGATTTTAAAGTAAAATTATTTCTTAAAACACTGCAAAAAATTTCATTCATATTGATAAAGTGGTATCGTCATAAAGTGCGTTGAAATGAACAGTGGTATAGCAAACATCGAATTCCCTCACAAAATGTTATCACACACTACAGTGAGGGGAGTCAGTTAAGTTTGTCTATTTTTAGATACTATACAGGTAATCTTTTGACACTACGTATACAACCTGTGTGACCTGTGTAGTGATTTTGATTTTACGATAAATTCATGAATGAACGATAATTTTATGAATGAACATGAGCACCTGACCTCTTTCTTAAACACCTATTAAACATATAAAACCGTATTTAATAAGGAGATAATTTAGTCAAATTTTCAGTAATAAATCAACAACTGAAATGATTCCATTTTTTGATGAAACATCGTACGAACGGAGAACGGAATCGCACGTATAAAAATGCACTTTTTTCCCTTGTAATGACCGCGGATCTATAATTTTTATAGATCGGTTGAAATCCCAAAACTAATTTGCATAATGGAAATTTAGGCGATAGCAATACATCGGAGTGACCCCAAGGTCATCCTCTGTAAAAATCAGATTGAAGAAAACGGAATTGACAATGTGTGCAAAGGAAGGCGAATACGCTAACACTGTGTATACTATCAAGGTTGGTTTGAGTATAGAAATTGACAACCTGGACTTCTCCTGTCTCGTAGAAACAGCCATTCTGTTAGACGTATATTTAAATTTTATAGCGGACTATGCGATGTGGGTTTTGCTCGTTGTTGAAGGTCGCACGGTGACTTATAGTTGTCAACTATTATGTCATTTTGTCTCTTGTGGAGAGTTGTCTCATTGGCAGTCATACCACATCTTCTTATTTTTATACTTTCATATTTTCAGTCCCGTCCGATGTTTAACCTTTTCATCAATCTTTAAAGGCAAAATTTCTGGTCCTATCCGACATGTCCTTTTCCGTGATCCCTTCAAACGAACGCTGTGCCAACAGAATCTAACAGATTTATTGATTATTAAACTTTTAATCGTCACGAACATGTATGAAATATTTGGAACTGGACGAAATTAAACAACTGTAAGTCACTTGTGGCAGTTCGACGGTGAGATGGAAATCTGTATAATTAATTCGCTAGCCATCGAATCTTAAAACCATTTGACTAAGCAGTTCGTCACCACTCTAATTTATATACCGCATTGAATGGCGTCATTTGTTCATTTTTCATTTTTCAAAATTCTATAATGAATAATAATACTTAACTGTTTGTATTTAATGCAACAAATAATTATACTATCAGACACAGAAATAAATTTGGAGCTTTCAAAACGCCTTTCTGGATTTACTTTAATCTTTATTCGATTCACTGACGGACTTTACTGGACAACACGTTGATTGAATATTGTAAGCGTAGCGCACAACAGCAGCAAATATATCATGCATTTCCAGGACGAGAACAAATTACGGTATAAAGTTAAAACACTTGTGTTTTGCAATATATTTTTTGCCATTGTTGTCTTATTGTTTGTGTAGAAAATTTGGATTGTCACTGAAAAAAGAACTTGATATTAGAAATAAATGTTTCCTGCAATTGACCAACAAATGCAGAATACTACACTCTCTGATTAAGAAGCATTATATTAAACATGACATTTTGATGGAAAATTAATGCATGTCAGAAAAAATCAAAAGGGCGACCTCTCAGAGCACTAGCACAGTCTTACTGCCGTACTGTATAAATCACGGTTACTATACATGTGTCTATACCCTGACCACAAATGGGACAAAAGACAACAGGAAAGAAAGCAAACATGTTTTGGAACTATAACCCGGATCTAATATAGTCAAATCATAAGTTTTAGGTTTGTACTTTTAAAAGTTTGGTTTCATCATTCTTTCGTGTTTATTTCTTTGTTTCGATCATACCCTTTTACGTTCATTTCCGTTTTATTACTATTACTATTTTGACAAGAAACTGTTGAAGGTACAAGTATAATTTATTGTAGAAACACATGCATATTTAAGATATTTCGTCTGGTAGTATATATGTTACAGTGAATTTGTAAAATCAGGGATTTTGTAAAATCCCTGAAATTTCAGGGTTTTTGTATAATCACTGAACTGTTTAGTGATTTTATAAAATCCCTGATTTTGACTAGGGATTGTACAAAATCACTGAAATAATTACGATCTTTTTTACAGATTCCCTGATTGAATTCAGTGAATTTGTAAAATAAATAATTCTTTTTGATTAAACAATTCTTTAAAAAAAAAGTCTACAGCAGTTACACTAAACAAGTTTGAGGTTAATTTAGTACTATATACTTAATACTTAGTGAACAATTTTCACAAAACAACTGACATACTGTAGAAAAATGACTCGGGCACATATGTCTTTAAATCAAGAGCAAACTTATACCCAAAAATTACTTCAAATAATTGAGGGAAAAATTAAAATGTAAAATATTGAACCAAGAAAAATATGAAGAAATTTTAAAACCTTTTGCTAAAAATCCACAGAAAGAAGACAAAACAAGCTCTTTATTATTACCTTGTTCGAAACTAAGTTAAAGTTTATTATATAGTGCTTCTGTAATTACTTAAAAGTATAAACCAAGTATGTCAAATTTTATAATCAAATACAAAGACAAACATTGGAGTCATTGCCGTAATGAGAGGAGAAAAACACATGGAAAAAGTAAGAAATTGATTTGTCACAGTGATCCAGTGGCAGATATTACATGCATATCGGGACGAGAGTATCTTTTTGTGACATGAAAATTAATATATAAAAAGCAAATAAGTGTTGTATTATTAATTTTCAGCCTATAAAAGACATATATATCCACAAAATATTAATAGTAAAACAAATAGACAACATATAAGTATAGGTAAAAATACTTTGTTTTGTACTTGCATTTCTTACTTTGGTCATATCTCAGATACGGCCTTATACATGTGTTCATTCATAGAGTGATAAAAGATTAAATAAGTTTTTATACTTTCTTCACTCTTTAGATTCAAATCAAATTACAAGTAAACATTTGTTTGATGTAGGTATACAGTTTTTCAATGTAGAGATGTGAAAAAAAACTTTAAAAAATGCCGGGCATTCATCAGATAACGATATCAAATCTTAAGCAAAAATAAGTAAAATTGTAGTCCTACATTTAACAGCTCATATATTTTTATTATTCATAGTCACTGTAAAATAGTTTTAACTAGTATTATTTATTAAAATTCAAAATCAAAATCATTGTTTATTTGTATTATGAAAAACACATTCCTAATATCAAGTTCAAACTTGCAATCAGGGATTTTACAAAATCCCTGGCAATATTTTCAGTGATTTTACAAAATCACTGACATTTTCAGGGATTTTACAAAATCACTGAAACTGTTAGTGGTTTTACAAAATCACTAATTATTCTAGGGATTTTTCAAAATCACTGATTTTACAAATTCACTGTAACATATATATATATTGGACAGAAATTAAGACACAACGTTGATGCTCCATCTCATTCGGCATCCTCCTCCACGCCTATCTGTATCATCACGGTAAGCTCTTGTGTATGAGTTTGCTCTCGCACACAAGAGCCTTGGAGCACCTCCTCCACACTGTCCACCATCACCGTCTGGATACCACTGATAGCAAAGCTCAGCATTCTGAATCCACAAAGGAGCACTCGTTGGGACAGATAACTTCCACTGCATTTGACAACCTCCACCTCTTCTATCTGTGTCATCTCTATAGTAACCAGTGTAAGAATTTACATTGGCACAGAGAAGTCTTGAAGCACCACCTCCGCACTGCCCACCATCACCATCGGGCCACCATTTATAACAAATCTTAACATTTCTAAACCAATCGTCGTAGCCATTCGACATAATACCCCACCTCATTCGACATCCACCTCCACGTCTGTCGGTATCATCCCTGTAGTAACCTGTCCATTGGTTGACATTTGCACAAAGTTGACGTGCAGCTCCTCCCCCACATTGACCCCCGTCACCATCAGGATACCAGTTATAGCAAAGTCTGGTATTACGGAACCAGTCTGGAACAACTGTTGCAGTCTCTATGGTATTTGCAAGTGTCGCAACTGCATTGTGGTCTGGTAAGCTTTGTTGTAATAGCGCATTTACTTGGTTCTTGTAGTTATTCAGAGCACTTCTATGTTGGTCCCATTTTCCACTTGTGTAATACCATGCAATAATTCTGAGTAGTTCTTCCATGTATGCTTTATCCATATAAACCTATTAAGAAAAATATTACCACATCAATGTCCTTAACAGGACCAGAGTGAAAATTTGTTAAAGATGCATTAGCTACGATTTATAGACAATAAAACAAATTATAAAATAAAATGAATAAAAGCGGAATTCTTAAGGGAACGACCATTTAATTTGAAAAGGGGGGAGAGGGCTATGGTTTTTTCTAAAAAAAATTATGCTGATCCCCATTTTGTAATTACGATATTCGTTTTAGTATGTTTTTGTATTAAGAAATTTGACATATTTTGGACCTCCTCTCTTTCCTCAACCATAACCCTTTAAATTAAACAGGTACCGGTAGTATAAAATATGTAATAGTTATCCCACGAGGACGCGGTGTGTCAATGTAAGATCATCCCGATGGCCGGAGGCCAGAGGGTGATCTTACGCTGACACACCAAGTCCGAATTGGATAACTATTTTACATCCCAGCTGTTCTAGATTAGATAAAAAAACATTTACGCTTCATAAAATCTAGTTTAGAACGCCACACAATCCTTATAATATACTTCATATATCATTATATACCCTTATGAGCCCCGGACACAATGTTTGTTAAATATGTTAACAGTGAGTTTGTATCCCGTTGTCCTGGTGTAGGGGTTTATATCGTGGGTTTATATGCTAAAGGTCTTGAGTTCGAATCCCAGCATTTTTTTTTATACATAAATTTTGATAGTTAGTCTTTTCCGTATAAATATGTCTAAGTTTTATTGTGGATTTGACATTCCCGCCAAAACGTTACAGAACAAAGGAAAGCATGTAAAACAAAGAAACTCAAGCTAGGGTGATCTGGTAGGGGTGATCCGGCTCAGTCCTGGTAGAATAAAGGAGCTGGGATGTAATGTCAAGGACACATGCCTCGTATAAGTAAAATTTCGATGGCAAATGTTGAATGTATTTAAAGGATCATGGTTGAGGAAAGGGAGGGGGGTCCAATTAATCTCTATTGAAGTGAGATGACACAAGACAAAAAGCAATGAACAAGAATTGCTACCCAACTACAAATATGCTAGGACTCTTACAAGTACCTGTATGGCTCTTTTCATTGACTGTCGTTTGCTACTGTCAGCAATCATTCCAGATATTTCCGTCAAACTCCCGCCAAATAACCAAGGATTTCCTGCTACAGTAGGTTGCCATGCTGATATTCCGTTAGTTACTATTAAATTGGTACTGCCTCCATAGTATCTACAATTATAATGAGGGTGTGTATAGACAATTGACATCATATTATTGTTATCCATATATGTTGCATTTTAGTGTTCAGTTTTAGTTTGTAACCTGGATTGGTTTTTTCTCAATCGATTTATGAATTTCGAATAGCGGTATACTACTGTTGCCTTTATTTATGACATTTTCGCGCTCAGTCAGTCAATCATTATTTAAAATATAATTACACCTTTTATGGTCACCAAAAAAGGTGTAATTAATTGGTCATTTTTTAAATGTAATGAAAGTTAAAGGCCAAATGGATACGGTAAGTTGTATAGGGAATCTTGCCAAGAAGTCTGGTCCGTATGCATAAAGCTACTTAAGGTAAGATTTGTTCCGAACGGACGAATTTTTCTACATGTCCTATGATAAATTAGTACTACTATTGGATATCTTATCTTAAGGTGGTACCTAACACTACAGGGAGATAACTCTGTAAAAATCAGCTAAACGTTTTAATTAAGTTGTATTGTTAAGGAAATATTAAGCTTCTCAATGATCAAAATTAGTGTTTGTCAAACTGCTATATAACCAATGAAATTTTTCTGATAAAGTGGTTGGTTCAAATTTTTTGAAATTTTTATATTTTTGTCAAAGGGTCAAAGTAAAATTTTGTCAAAATTTTATCAAAATTAAACGAGCCAAATTAATATTACTCAAGGTGTTGGGTACCACCTTAAGTGGTTTTATGCATATCAGCCTTTCGTAACAAGAGAGGATCGGAATGTAATGTTGTTTTCGTATCAAGACAGGATCGGAATGTAATGTTTTTTTTTCATTACAAGAGAGACAGAAGTTGAAGTACTGCGATGAAATAAAGCGGTGATACAGATAACAAACTCTTAATTAAAAAGGTCGTTGGGTTGATCTCTAATAGACGTATACTCAACACATGACTACCATGATATTAATAATGATACAAGACAGACAAGTCAGGCATGGTATTCCCACGCCCTTTCAACTATAATTGCAAAAGAATGAAGACAATATGATTTTCCAAAATGAAAAGACCCTAATGGTGATTGTCTAGTATGCATAGACTGAGTCTCATAACATTTAGAGTAATAAGTATTTTTTTAATCATTGTAAAATAATTATAACCATGTAAAAATTAGAAGAAGTGGTATGATTGCCGATGAGACAAATCGATCTCCATCAGAGACCAACTGACGTTGAAGGTAAGCAACTGTAAGCCAACGGGCCTCTCCTACAATGAGGAAAAGCCATACAGCATTTCAAGCTATAAAAGACCCAAAAATTACCAATGTGAAACAATTCAAGCTAGAAAACTAACGGCCTGACTTATGAACAAAACAGTAAACGAATAACAAATATGACATACAGCAACTGCTGAATTACAGGCTCCTGATCACTTTGGACAGGCAAATACAGAATGTGGCGGGTCAAACATGTTAGCGGGCGCTTCAACCCTCCCTTAACTTTGGAAAGTGGTGTAACAGCACAAGATAAGAACAAACTATAAAAATCAGTTGAACATGTTGAAAAGGGTTTAACTCATCCAATCGATAAAAAAAGCAAAAACAACTACTAGTAACGATAAACAGCTGCGCCACAAGCCCGTCGCCTTTTCTAAGAATAAAGTTCCATTACTCCTCAATTTCATATCAGAAATGTATAAAAGAAAAGACCAAAGGAAGATTATTCTAATTGATATCAACCAGTCAACAAAGTTTCATGAAAACATTTTTGGGAGTTATTGTCCGATAACTGGAAAATCCCCCTTTTTTATGAATAAGATCCAATTACTATGAAACCTAAAATCTAAAATTTATAAAAATTGAAAGGGAGCTTACGTTAATAGATATAAACAATTCATTAAAGTTTCATAAAAATTGATTAAAGCGTTTTTGAGTTATTTTCCGACATGTTGTCGATGGACGGACGGACGGACAACGGTATACCAATAAACGTCCCGTTAAAGGGCGTATAACAACACAAAAGACACAAAGTATAGATCTTAGATTACTGACAGTTACTGAAAGCTAGTTCAAAACCAATAAATACTTATTTAAAAAATCAAGTTGTATCTAAGACTAAAATATGTACTGTTCTAACCTGTGTTCAGCAGGTAATATAAATTCACAAAGATGTGTAAGATGTACTGCAAAAACAATAATACAAATCGCAAGGTTCTGAAAATAAATTAATTTTTGTATTTACATTATGTACCATTGGTTTTGTTATGTTTCGTTTGTAGGTCATTAAAAATAACTTGCACGTACGTTACTAAAAAAATAAACAATGGCAAGTTGATTACCTTACACTTTTCCTCGTAGCTCTTGTGAACGCCTCATCTACCGTTTGTCTACCAGACGAACCTCCGCCGCCAAGTTTTATAATGTTAAAGAATGTAGCACTAGCTTGTGCTTCAACTTGACTGTCAGTTTTGCTATGATAGTAGCTTTCGTCCGTAGCAAGAATCAATCTGAGAAGACCTCCGAATTTACCCTGGTTGAAGTAATGTGTTCCAAATGTATGAATAAATCTCATATATTGCGAAGTTGAGGTGTCATTAAAAGTTTTTGGGAGGAAGCGCTCGATGTACATTTTTGCAACTCTACCAAATTCTAGTGCCCAATCAGGCATCATATTAATCTTGTACCCAGATGTATATGACGTCACTTCCTCTATGTACTTGGACGAGTTTGTTATGTAATCTTGAACTTTCTTGTATGATCCACTCGCAGAAAAAATGCCTTCTCCATAACCAACATCAACCTTTCTGCCCATAGATTTTTTAACAGCGTGGCTAGTTTTATGGATTTCGATATTTGAAGAAAGCCACCCTGTTGGAATGTTCACTACACTCCATACTTGGTCTGGGATATTATACTGAACCTGAATTTAAAAAAAAAATATTCCAAATGAAAAATATCATTACAAATTATATATAACGGAAAAAGAAAATAACGATACAACTGTATATGATAACCAATCTACAAAACTGAAGTAAGAAATATAACCATTAAAAATGGTTTCTAAACGTCTTATAATAGAATAGAATTCATAACAGCGTGGATGCAAACACCGGGTATTTAAACGTGATCGTGTTTGTAACACAGATATCACGCAATTACAGTCTGCCAGAGGCCTCTCAGATGTACATTGTTACTTTCTATACACATTTCCATTCATAAAATAAAAGTTTTTGCATAAAAGTTTATAGGAATTTGGTTAAATATGATTTATATAATTACACCAAAACTTTTTTTGGAAAGAATGAGTATATTCAGAGGTGATATAATAAAATAATCGAGATCATGTTTTCTTAAGAGAGATACGAAAAATCTGTTCGTACGAGTTGAACATGTAAGAGCAACCTACGATCAATTTTCATCCCGGAATGATTGTTTTTCTGTAATTAATACCCCGGACCTTCATACAAATCATTTTAGTCCTCTGGACTAGATAATTGTTTGCACGCATCAAATTTGAAGTCACATTGAGGACTCCAACGATCAGATTTTCTTGAACATTTATCATGCTAACAAAATTAAAATATCAAAAAGCAAAATAGTCAAAAGATAAAAAAAGAGATAATACCAACATCTAAAGAACAGAATAGTTAAAAAAAAAACCATCAATAATAGAGCAAAGAATACAAATTTAAAAAACTACCAACATACAGACCCTCATAAATTTATAACAGAAAGATAAATGCGTGGTAATTTTAAGAACAATCAATGCGATTCTTCTCATATTTTTTAAACCAAGAAGTACTGAAATTTCACATATCACCAACAGTTATGGGAAACAAATTTAGAATTTTGTATTTCAGCTCAACTAAGAATTTTAAATGGAAGAACTTTAGAAGATTCAAAAGGAAAAGTTACATTTTTAAATCAAAATGGAATTTCTATTTATGATTATTTTATCTGCAGTTCTGGGTTCCTGTCCAGTATCAAGAATTTTACAGTTGATAATTTACAACCAACAGTATCACACCATTGTCCAATAACAGTATATATTTTATCCCAAATAGATAAGCAACAACATGAACACATAAAAGCACCTTTAAAGAGCATATAATGGACTAATGAATGCTAAAGTATATTTAATTCAAATCTATCAAAAAATGATTTCCAATCAATTAATTCTGAATTGGATAGTCTATCAGAAATTCCAGTTCAGAATAATTTGGTGTCTGGTATGGAACAGAAAATTGATACAACAGTGTTAAATAAGTCATCTTTGTTAATTAATGTTTTAAAGGAAAAAATGTCAGGTATAGAAAACCATATACCAGCAAAATATTTAACATTTAAATTACACTGTGGTCAGATTGTTAAGGGATACTATACTGCGTTGTGGTAAAAACAGCTAGATATACATAAAGATGGTAAACTACAAACTTAATATGTAACATTTAAGTGTAGTTTTGGTTTTGAAAATTATTTTTCAATAATGCGACTTTTTGAGCGTCAAACTTTAAATAAAAAGGAAACTCAAGAAGAACGACTACAAAGAGTAAATATAGAAAAGTAAAGAAACCCTACTATGACAATGAATGTGAGGTCCACTTCAGAGCTTTAAAACATCAAACCAGAAAACTTTGTAAAGAACCCTGGAATAAACCACTAAGATTAGAAGTAATGTAAAAAAAAAGTATTAAATAAATTAATAAGGAAAAAATATAGACAATTTAGAAACAGAATGCTGACTAAGCTCTTAGAATCAAATAATACTACAGATGATTTTTGGAAAACTATTAAAACTTAAAAAAAAGAAAGAAATCAATGACCCTAGTTCGAATATACAAGCTAAAGAATGGTTTGAACACTTCTCATTTTGATGTGAATTCATGTATTGGTAAAGATGTTTTAAGTATATGTAAGAGAATGATAATCCCTTTCTTCATGAATAAGTACGAGCGTTAGCGAGTACTTATCATGAAGTAAGGGATTATCATTATCTTACAAACTTAGAATATTGTAAAGTGCTCAAGGCTCAAATGATCTATTCAAGAATTAGTTTCATTGTCAGTGCAATGTTTATAATTGATGCATGACTTCCTTTTTCGACATGTCATTTATGGATAAGTTTTAGTGATGTGAGGACTTTCTTATCATTTGGAAATATTTTAAAAAAAAATGCGTTATAGATATTAGGTGACACAACAGTAGAAAGAAAAGGTAGGAATTGTATGTTTCCTGATTGTGAGTATGAATGTAAATCATGTAATATTTTAGTGAGGAATTATCCTTTTTTATTTACAGTTTAAATCAATTAATACATTTGAGTTACAACTAAATTTTATTTCACAGCCAATAAGATTTAGGTTATTTTTTATCTGAAAGATTTTTTTTCTTTTTTTTGCATTGCTTTGGTATTGTTTAATTTTATAGTAATTTGAAGTTATTAATATTTTCATAATAAAATTCACGGTACCAATTTTACTGCACCAGTAAACATCAACTTATTTTGAGATTTTTGTTTGTTTCACAATTTAACTTTTAGTCAGTTTCAATCACTGTGTGATAAATCCTTTCAATCTGATAAATGTGCTTCGGGGCAATTGTAACTCATTTATAGAAACTCTTTCTTTTGAACTGTAAATAGACCCAACTAATAGATAATCCCTTACTAAGAACATGATTTACATTCATTCTTCACAATTAAGAGGCATCCAATTCTACAATTTCATTGGTCGAGAGTACTTTGCTATATTCTAAATTACTATAACAAAGATTTAAATGTTAGGATTACAAAGAAGGAAGTGCTGCTTGCCATGAAATATTTGAAAAACAAGAAATCAAGTAGATCTGATGGTATAACAAATGAAATGTTGAAAATCTCTTGTATGATGAATGTTGAAATGTATGTAAAACTATTTAACGTAATATTACATTTTTCAGGAATATATCCTTCTGAGTGGAGAGAAAATTTTATTAAACCCATATTTAAATGGGGATGTTTTAATAACCCTTTAAACTACAGAGGTATAGCCCTTTCTAGTTGTTTAGGAAAATTTTTCTCTAGAGTTCTATATAATCGTTTAGAAAAATATTTAGAATCAAATAAGATTATTTGCCAGGAACAGATAGGATTCAAAAAAGGCTGTAGAACTAAAGACCATATTTTAACATTAAAAACTATTATTGATAAAGCTTTTAAATCTTCAAAAAAAATATATGGCTGCTTCATTGACTTTAAAAAAGCTTTTGACACTATGAACAGAGAAGCCCTTCTCTACAAACTTTTTACATATAACATATAGGGTCCTTTTTGTGAAATCTTAATAGATATGTATAAAGAAGTTCTATTTGCAGTTAAAGTTCCTGGTGGTATTACTGAATTGTTCCCATCTATAGTTGGGGTAAAACAAGGGTGTATTTTAAGACCTTCTTTATTTACTCTTTATATAAATGACTTAACCTCCCATTTTGATAATACATGTGATCCTGTTACTTTACACGATATAAATTTAGCCTGTCTTTTATATGCGGATGATTTAGTATTAATATCTGAATCCGCAAATGGATTGCAAAATTGTTTAAAACAAGTTAAATGGATACTGTAAGAAATGGAACTTAACAGTCAATGTTGACAAGACATAGGCAATGGTATTTTAAATTAATAAAAGTGGGAAAAAAATTGTAAAGGATAAGTTGACTTTTAATAATAAATTAGTTGAACATTGCACAGAATACAAATACTTAGGAATACTATTTAAGCCATCAGGAGTTTTTAATTATGCAGTAAATCTCCTGAGTAGAAAAGCCTTAAAGGCATTGTTTTGTATAAAGAAAATGCTTTATTCTGATAAAACAGACATTTTTTCTCATATGAAACTTTTTGATTCATGTGTTAGTCCAATTGTACTTTATTGTAGTGAAATATAGTCTCTTAATATTGTAAAGAACAACAAAACACTTGAGTCACAATATTTATCAATGGAATCAGTAAAACTTCAAATAAAACTTGCAAAGAGTCTACTTGGAGTTAACTCTAAGGCTGTATTAGCGGAATTAGGAATGTTCCCTATTAGAATTCAAGCTCTTATGTCTTCTCTAGGATTCTAGCTGCATATTTTAAACTCAAAAGAGTCTTTACTTTATAAAGTTTATAAAGTTTACCAGCAATTACCTGATGGATTTGTTTCAAAAATTAAAATTTTACTCTCCAAATTAAATGTTTCTCATGTTTGGGAACATCAATGTACTTTTTCTAAAAGACGATTACTCCCAGCTTTAGCAAAGAAGCTTCAGGAAAGTTACAATACATTTTGGAAAAATAGCCTTTTTAATGATGACAATTCAATGAATGGAAATAAACTAAGAACTTATAGAACATTTACAGTAAAGTATAAACTTGAAAAATATCTTTTATTAAATCTAGATAAAAATATTATTAAAAACTATGCTAAAAAAGGAAAAAGTAACAGCACGCTAGGTATTGAACGTGGTAGGTATAATAAAACAGCTTTAGAAAATAGATTTTGCCCCCTATGTAATATAGAGGTGGAAGATGAATTCCATTTTGCAATAATGTGTACACAACTCAATTACTCTAGAATGAAAATGTTTAATGAAATTTATGATATTGTTCCTAGTTTTACTACAATGAGTTATGGGGAAAATCTAATTTGATTTTCTCTTGTAAAGAATATGATATTTTGATAATTATTGTTAATGGCATTAATGAGATGTATAATTACAGAAACAATGTTAGCAATTGTGTATGAACTGTTGATTTTACATGTATATCTTGTTTTCTTTACTATAATCTAAAATATGAATGGATAAAATAGTGAAGCAGCATTTCTTCTAAATATAATAATCTTAAGCTAATGTAAAGGGGAGGTATGTCGTCTAACATTTTAATATTTTTTGTGAATGTTACATATTTGTATTCATTTTTGTTTATTGTTTATTTGTGTTTGTATTTAGTATCAATCCGATTGTTTGGATTTTATACTAATAAAATATCTTATCTTATCTCATATTTTATATTAAC